>NC_064638.1:291044787-292413954 GCF_023864345.2 Schistocerca serialis cubense
GTTGACAATACAGAGTTAATTTTAAAAATGTGCTCCATATTTATTAGCTTTGGTCAAATTATTGATGCTGTTCGACTTTTTAAAGTTTTATGGAGTCTGTTGGCGCTAAATATTTTGAAAATTTCCTTACGGTGTAATTTATGTATGCCTTTGCTGCCAAGGTTACAAACCCAAATTCTACACACGCAGACTATGTGCAATAGGTGAGCTGAGAGCATCCTTCACAATGAAATTGCAACTGTGTAAGGAGAAGGTTGGCGCTAACTTGACTACGAACTTACCCGTGCCCCTCCCCCCCCCCCCCCCCCCTCTCTCTCTCCCTTTTCCGAAGAGATCGGCTTCCTGTAACAGGTTTTGAAATGAAGATAATACAAACCCATTCCTAAACAATGAGCTCATTACAACATTTTTTCAACGACATTTTTGCATTGAGATTCCAGATGAGAGGTAAGTGGAGACAGTCTCGTATTGAAATCTTCCTAATCACTTTTAGAATACAGTATTTGATCATTCCAGAATTTCTTGATGTGGTTTGATGCTATCAAGAAAGAGCACATGTTGTCTGTTCAGACTTTTGAAAATCTCAGCGCCTTTCTTATTACTCGCAACCCGTTAAGGTTCAAACATTGTCTTTTCCTGGAATAATTTTTAAATCGGTCTCTTTCCAGTATTAGTTAACTGGCACTGCTTGCTCAAAATACTGCCTTTTGTACTATTGGTAATGCGCTTCTGTCATTAAAATTATTTCTGTAAGCTCAATTTATTCTCTCTGTCTTGGATATATAAGTGAAGCCATTGCCATGGTGTAAAACTAGAGTTTAAAATAAACAATTATAAAACTTCAATGAAAATTAATGATATTGTTTCTGTTTCAGTCATTGGAATCGACAAGGCGTATGATAGCACTATGCGAGGAGGTAAGTCTACAGTTCAACATCTCTGGTGTGTGTTTGTTGCACCCTCTCTGACTTTAGTTACTGTATCTTGTTGCCACCAGGTGGGTCTGGGCGTCCTGTGCGCCTCCGCGTCGTATTCCTGGCTTTAATCAATGTGATGCGCGCACAAACAGGCGCTTTCCGCTTTGAGAATGGCGTGCGGTACGATTTTTACGTCAGACTGAGCTGCCATCTGCAACAGGTCCAAGCGCTGCTACCACCTCAAGTCTCCCTGTACAGAATCGAGGGAATGGTTAATTGCCTTGTTTTATGCATTCATGTGTGGATGAGAAGTTATTTTCAGCGTTCTTGTGTGTTAGGTCTTCGCTGATGAGTAACAGACAAACTAAGACACAGAAGCAGAAAACAGTAGACACACAAGACGGAACAACATATAGTGCCCTTCACTTCCCCTGTTAAAAGGCACTTTCAGTACTTCGTTTTATTTGTAGAAACTTGTAGCATTTCCAACAAGGACGTTTTAAAGGGACCTGCACGTGTACTGCCCTGGTTATAATATGTAATGTCAATGACTGAGAGACTGAAGAACCTTACTTCACAAGCTAATGAGAACTGACGGAACTTTCAGTTGTTGAAATTGGGGTCAAGAATTCAGAATAGTGTAAGTAAGAAATCAGTACCAATTTTTAGGTTTCTGACATGGATGACGTCAAACATAGCTACATAGCTTGATTTAAAAGGAGCCAAAGAGTGAAGAATAGCTGTTGGAAGCAAGGCTTGGGTTTGATTGAGCAAATTTAACTGCTTCATTTGTGGTGACAGTACACTGCCGGAAAGGAAATCCAACACCCCCAAGGTCACTTTATTGGCAAGTGAGGTGACTGGTAATTAGTCATTGTAGGAGTATATAATGAATTCAGACCAAATGAAACACCTCACAGTAGAGGATACCCAAAAAATAAGTAGTGTGCCCAGTTGTAGCGGCAACGCAGGCTCTAGTCGTGGCATGCAGACTTTCATGAAGGTGCAGAATAACAATGTGTTAGAGACTATCCCAAGCATCTTATGCCTTTCGCTGCGATTCGGCAATAGTTCTTGCAGGCGCTGGAGAAAGATTAAGTTCGTGCTTCATCGTGTCAGATACATTTTCAAGTGGTGAAAGATCTGGTGATCTTGGTGTCAGGGCTGCGGTTCTTGTGCATGATGAACAACATGTTGCGACGCATCAGCCGTATGTGGAAGTGCATTGTCCTGCTGGAAAAATACAACAAATTAGCGTTCTGTCGAACAAATGGTAATATCACGGGGATGATAGCCTGTGCTATGTAGCAGGCACAGATTACTTTACCCTGCAAAAACACCATATGTGACTACAGGCTGTAACTGATGGCCCCCCACACCACGAAACCAGGGATGAGACTTGGGTGTCGCAGATGAATGCTTTCTGAAAAAGGCGGCTCACCAGGTCTACGCCATAGATGTTTACGTCTATCACTCGTATATAGATAGAACTTACCCTCATCACTAAAGACAACGGAGTACCATTCCATTCTCAAGTCAACTCTTTCATGAAATCAGAGTAGCATGCTTACCTGTGTCGGGATGTCAATGGTAGCACATGTGATCATAACCACACTGCAAGCAGATGGTCCCCAATCGTCCCTAATAACGCAGCAGGTGCAACATGTGCCTGGATCTCGTCCCTGGATGATATTCGATGGGTCACCGCCGCTCGCACAATGCTCCAGCTTCCCACAGGCCCACAGTAAGACTCCATTCAGATAGCTGAGTCTGTAGAACAGGAGTGCGCACTCGTCAGTGGCACTACCTGCAGGGCCGAAGCAGAGGGTGCGCGTACAGGTCTCCTGAACGCCACATGGTCGCCGATGAGCGTGACAAATGAAATGCTTCTGCTTCAATGTCTCAGTGTTCACATATTATACCCTGGTTGCATTGTACAGTCCCTGTGAGTACTGCATTTTATTTTCTGGCAGTGTGTATTTTCCCTCCACACATTAAATTTGTCTTGCAGTTCTAAAAAGCATAGTTGATCTTATGTCTCCTTTCTTACTATGGATGTAAGGATAAAAGCATTTCTGCACCTAAATATGTGTACAGTGCTTAGTGCTGTATGTGACAAAACAGTAGACAAATATAGGTTCATGTGTAGCTGGGCCTATAATTTACGAATATTTTAAATGCACTATCATTGATTTTCTGAAGCAATTTTTTTTTACATGTGGTACATTATTTCTTTAAATATTTATAGACTCAGTATTATGGATGGCCTTACCTACGCGTGTGGGAGGGAGGGGGATAATGATTTTAATATTGGGGATAGTGGTGCTTCATACAGGGTGTTTCAGGTGCGGCACAAGTAGTCTGTTTGGTGTTGATGGGCACATGTAGTCTAGCCCATTCATTGGAGACCGGTAGGTGGCGTTTTGGTTTTAGGTGAACTGGACAAATTAGGGGTCGATGAAGCATTTTTAATGATAGGATCTACGCTAACTAACAAAAGAGCCACATTCATTTCATGCAGGATCCCTCAGGGGGCACGTGACTCGGTCGAGTGTGAGTGGCGAGCACGGGTCTCCAAGCTATTGCAGCGCCTACTTCCTTTCTTGTGCTGCGGTCTCCCATCTCAGACTATCCGTACTTTTCTTACGTTCTTACTCGTGGTGGCAGCCTGTGATGTGTACCCAGTTATTGCTCTGGGTTCCCGCTTTTGTCTGTATCTTTATCACGTTACTTTCAGTTTTTGGCTCAAGTGAAGTGTGGATGTGACTGCATTCAAAAAATTTTTTCACTAGTGTGGACCGAGTGGGGAAGAACGCTCTCATAGTGCCACTGCCTACAGTGTTAAAGATAGTCCGCTCACAGTAACTGGATGGACCAGTGGTTCTCAAATTGGTGGTGCGATTGATATGCAGGGGGGGGGGGGGGGGGCGGCGGGCGGGCGCGATACATTTTTAAAAACTAATAAAAATAAATATACTTAGTAACAATATTGCGTTTATCTTCTTCGAACAGTGATGTTGGTCTGGATTGAATTTCGCCCGACGTCGGTGTTACGCCGGACGTGGTCGACGACAACGAAAGCGCGGTTATATTTATAGTATTATTTGAAACGACTGAGCGAGCTGGGCGCAGTCGACGGAATCAGCCGTTGTCGGCTGCGTGTGACTTGTGTTCTGAACTGTGGCGCGCATTGCGAACATTGGCTCATGTATCTCTATGCACTCGTACTATACCTCCAGAAATATCCCAGTTCAGCCGGTAATTGCGTAGGTAGTGGTATAAGGAGCGTCCAGTATAATTGGCAACGTTTTCCCACCAGAGTTTTGCTCCTATTAAGCCGGTCCGTCCTTGAACTGACATAGTGAGCCGGCGCATAGCAATTCTTTGTACCTGTTTCGTGGAGATGCTGCCGTAGTTTTATGTTCCCTTCCAGAGTCGTAGCATTCTGAAAATGCAATACTACTGTCTGTTTTATGTAATGAAGCGAGAAGTTTTTTATGCAAATAATTTTTACACTGTATGCCATTATGGTGGGTTTACTTAAGAAACACCCAAAAATTAACTTGCTCACACCGATTATAAGCCAGCTATTAACGGAACGGGGGCATGGTCTACCGCATGACTAGATCGAACGGCATCCTACCGATGGCTGCCGACTATGGCGCACAGTCTGTAACTTCAGCGTACAATTGGTACAATTCGTATGAGGTCGTACATCTTTGGTTATGCCAGAGTTATTTATTTGTTAATATCAACGTTTCTTGGCATTATAAAATTATTGAAAGATACTATTTATGACCCGTAGGCTACTCCTAGCGTCTGAGTGGCAAAAGGCAACATCTGTTACAAATATTTATTAAGAACAGTTACTTGTTTCGCACCAGAGTAAATGTATTAGTTGTTCGGTTTACAATAATTGCGGTTTTAGATGGGCGCGCTGCGAACTGTTCACGTGTACTGCTGCTATTGGTTGTTTCGGGTGACGCACGAACGGTATAATAGTGCTCAATGAAAATGTAACACGGTTCGTGAACTGTAGTACTTGACATACGTTCAGCATATGAAACAAGTATGCAATCTGTTAACACATTCTTGTGCAGAAGAACAATCGAAATGAACAATAATAAAATAAAACTATTTTTTGTGGTCGAACAATGCAGCTGTGCGTGCGTTTAGGAGAGAACGGTACATTCGCTTTTGATATTTTCTTCTACATGAAAATGTAGTAAATGAGGAAAAATCATCTGGTGTGTTACGGTTGAATAACTGATACGAACGCATAATACATTTGCTATCAACACATTTTTCTCCAGAGAATTGTGCGAAATTAAAATAGAATTGTTTTCTTTTTTTTTATCTAATAACTTGAGTTGGGAGTGCTCCAGATAAATACACATTCGCTGTTAATATATTATTCTACAGGAAGGCATAAGAAATGAAAATAAAATTTTGGTGTACGATCTAATAACAAAGAGGGGTCCCCACTGGGGGGGAGAGACTTTTGAAACTATATGTACATATATACGGTGGTGTAGGTTAGGGCCCCAGGTATCACATCCTGGAGCGATTCACCCTAGTGAGCCCTAGTTTGTAAGTGGTGGAGGAAAAAAGTTTCGAATTTCACGCAAAAATCTGTATCAGTAAAATTGAGCTCATACTGTCAGCTGACGTAGTGCAGCGGACAACACATTTGCTTATTGGACAACACATTTGCTTATTCTGCAAGAGGTTGTGGGTTCACATCTTGTGAGGTACCGTTGCTTTCTTTATTTTCAAATCTTTATCGAAATGACTTCGCTGACGGTGTTATTAAATCTTGTAGCAAAAGTACAGATTTGAGCGCATTCTTACCAGTAGAACCAGATTATTCTACTTTTGTTTTTTGATCAATACATCAGCAGTTTCAAAAGTTTAATTATTATGATGGCTAAATAAAAATAATTAAAAGAACATACACAAGGATTCCAAATGAAAAAAGAA
Source organism: Schistocerca serialis cubense (assembly GCF_023864345.2). Taxonomy (NCBI): domain Eukaryota; kingdom Metazoa; phylum Arthropoda; class Insecta; order Orthoptera; family Acrididae; genus Schistocerca; species Schistocerca serialis. Next base: position 291,050,685 of record NC_064638.1, read on the forward strand.
AGACAGGAACAAAAAATGTGACTTAGTGAAAAAAGTAAATAAAAGGATTTCAACAACCTTCAATCCATATGTAAAGGCTGAACACCTAGCTCTTCTGTACCCAGTTCTGCCTCATCGGCGGACTCTCTTAGAGCTGTTGCTGATGTCCGAAGCAGCTCTGCCAGTCTCAATCTGCCTCGTCCGATATTTCCACAGAACCACGCAACGAAATTTCACCGTCGCTGTCTGGTTGAGGTTGAAAAATTACGCGCTTAATACACTAAAGGCCATTAAAATTGCTACACCAAGAAGAAATGCAGATGATAAACGGGTATTCATTAGACAAATATATTATACTAGAACTGACATGTGATTACATTTTCACGCAATTTGAGTGCATAGATCCTGAGATATCAGTAGCCAGTACCCGTAGTAACGGCCTTGATACGCCTGGGCATTGAGTCAAACAGAGCTTGGATGGCGTGTACAGGTACAGCTGCCCATGCAGCTTCAACACGATACCACAGTTCATCAAGAGCAGTGACTGGCGTATTGTGACGAGCCAGTTGCTCGGCCACCAATGACCAGATGTTTTCAGTTGGTGAGAGGGGCGTTCATGCGGTCGTGCATTATCCTGCTGAAATGTAGGATTTCGCAGGGATCGAATGAAGGGTAGAGCCATTGGTCGTAACATCTGAAATGTAACGTCCACTGTTCAAAGTGTCGTCAATGCGAACAAGAGTTGACCGAGACGTGTAACCAATGGCACCTCATAACGTCACGCCGGGTGGTGCGCCAGTATGACGATGACGAATACACGCTTCCAATGTGCGCTCACCGCGATATCGCCAAACAGGGATGCGACCATCATGATGCTATAAACAGAACCTGGATTCATCCGAAAAAAAAATGACGTTTTGCCATTCGTGCACCCAGGTTCGTCGTTGAGTACACCATCGCAGGCGCTCCTTTCTGTGTTGCAGCGTCAAGGATAACCGCAGCCATAGTGTCCCAGCTGATAGTCCATGCTGCTGCAAACGTCGTCGAACAGTTCGTGCAGATGGTTGTTGTCTTGAATATGTCCCCATCTGTTGACTCAGGGATCGAGACGTGGCTGCACGATCCGTTACAGCCATGCGGATAAGATGCCTATCATTTCGACTACTAGTGATACCAGGCCGTTAGGATCCAGCACGGCGTTCCGTATTACCCTCCTGAACCCACCGATTCCGTATTCTGCTAACAGTCATTGGATCTCGACCAACGCGAGCAGCAATGTCGCGATACGATAAACCAAGATCCCGATAGGCTACTTTCCGACCTTTATCAAGGTCTGAAACGTGATGGTACGCATTTCTCCTCCTTACACGAAACATCACAACACCGTTTCACCAGGCAACGCCGGTCAACTGCTGTTGTGTATGAGAAGTCGGTTGGAAACTTTTCTCATTTCAGCACGTTGTAGGTGTCGCCACCGGCGCCAACCTTGTGTAAATGCTCTGAAAAGCTAATCATTTGCATATCACAGCATCTTCTTCCTGTCGGTTAAATTTCGCGTGTGTAGCACGTCACCTTCGTGGTGTATCAATTTTAATGGCCAGTAGTGTAGCTTCGTTCGTCAGCGCGTCTCTGTGCCAGTATTTGTGCGTATAGTTTCCATTTTATCACACGCCTTCTTCCAGTTGCCGCACGTATTCATTTGTTTAAGCTGGTAAATGGTAACGCTGCTGATGTTGTTCGATGAAACTTTGTTTCGTTAAATTCCAGAATGTTCGATAGGGTTCATGTCATTGTGAAGTGGACTGTAAGTCCTTTTCCGGATTCCTTAAGTACTCTATCTACTGTATATTCTGTCTCGGGTTTATAACGTTTCGCAACTTCCAAGATATCGTTGCTTGTTAAATTCGCACCGAATGAAATTTTATGCTTAGTCAGCCATGATTGTTATCTGGTTTGCCGGAAGTTATATTAGGCGCTTTATTTACAGGAAAACAATGGTAGGGGTGCATTTGCTAATACCGATATACTTCCACGTGGAATATTTGGAATTAGACGCACTTGCAACCATTTTATACAATTTTCACTGTTCATTTCGTTGTGGTAATCTTCCGATGTTTATCTCGAATCATAGATGAGCTCTTCACCTTCAGTGAACACCATTTCTCCTTCCGCATGAACTTCAACCAGACAGCGACGGTGAAATTTCGTTGTGTGGTTCTGTGGATATATCGGACGAGGCAGATTCAGACTGGCAGAGCTGCTTCGGACGTCAGCAACAGCTCTAAGAGTCCGCCGATGAGGCAGAACTGGGTACAAAGATGTCGAGAACTTTCATTTTTAAGCACACATGATACGTCACTATGCTGTTAACATTTAGTGACATTACAGTGTGCATGCGCCCATATTACATCAGTATACATACTGGTTTCTTGGCCCCTTTCTCGTTTTCTCTCGCAGTTCTAAGAAAGTGTGCGCATCATGCTACTGTGTCCTCCCTCTCAACTAAAAATATTAGTCTGTTTTTTATTTTTAAAACGAAACCTCATATTCTTCAAAATTTTACAGAAAGCGATTCTTTTCTCCATGAAATTGTCTGTCTCCTACTTCACTCAATTCTAAAGCTTTCGAAGAGTGGGTATTTTTCTTTTAGCGTCTTAATATTCCGACAACTTTCTTTTCGGTAAACACTTACCAAAGTTGTCGACACTTCGTTTTCTTCCTCAGTCTCTTCTTCCTGGGTGACACAATTTTTTGACCTCTCTGGCTTTCTGAACGTCGTTCACATTACGTACTGTCCGTTCAACCTTTCCTACTGCGGCTGCTGCTCTCTCCAGAACTCTTACTAATAGTATTGGCAAACCTTTTCATTTTTCTTCCCGGTCACTGTCCATTTCAGCAGACGCTGAGAATAGACAGCAGTAGTAACGCAGTGTTAACGTGACTGTACTATGCCCAGCCACGTGCATCATTCGTGTGCTGCCGAGTTATTGTCGGACGCCTTCGGTCTCGTCGTTATGTAAACAGAGCTTAGTTCAGCGTTCTGCGGCGGCAATTGTAAAATGAACATACAATGTTTTCCCTACAGTGTGTTAACTCTAAGACGGCAGAGTTGTGAGGGGAGTGGATGAAGCAAGCATTGATTGGAAGGCGAGAGGAGAGGAGAGGAGAGGAGCCGATGGGATGGGGGGGGGGGGGGGGGGAGGACAAGGCGCGCCTACCATTTGCAGTGCTGGCACTACAAATTGCGCCTCATGCTTACACGAAACCAGACGATAGACTTGGAAGTATAATTCACTTTAAATGTTGTTCGTAGACGAAACTGAAATCGTCATGTACATTAAAATCTATATATATATAAAAATGTATGTATGTATGTGTGTCTACTATGCGCTCACAAACCATTCGTCCGATTGCAATGAAACTTTGGTGAGTTGTTCTCCGAACGCCCGAAAAGAGTAATGGACAATGTTTCAAGAGTTAGGTCACTGTAGCATGCGTAGCGCAATTGATAAGGTAAAGACTCGTCGTGCAACGGGACCGGGAAAGCCGGCTCGCCACTGTTGCTACCTGAGCAACGGCGTATGCATGTATTTGTAAATGGGGTGAAGCATTTTTTTCTGCTCATTTTCCCTTTCGCAGCATTCAATCACACGCAATATAATTTGCGAGCATTGCTACGTAATACTGGTTTCCTTCTAACCGTAGGCCTACTGATAGGGGTTGTTGGCGATCCGAGATGGGCCAGCAACTGCCTCTTCACTCATTTTGATAATGTTTAGCACAACTGCACAATAAAAACACGCAGAACAGTACAGCGCAAAACAATAATGAAGCAGACGACAGTGGCTACCTTGTACAACACAGTCAGCTACGTAATGTTGGGAGCAGTCGAAACTGCGTGCCTACCGAAGCCTCCCGACGTTTACCGACTTCTACCGATTGAGGACTAGGGAGAGTTTACACACTGTACGTATCTCTTTGCTGACGTCACGAGCGATTTCTGCATCAGCACCTCATCTTACTGGCTCTGAAATCGCTAGATGGCCAACCGCCACTGCTAGCCATCGTGGGAACCTACCGGTCGCTGCTCACTCCATACTTAACTGCAGCGCTGAATCACGTATGTGAAACAGCGAAACTGGAAATAGAGCAAAATGCGCTCTTATCTGCAAATAATGGATACCTTACAACTTCATTGCAGTATGAAACAGTTTTTGCTTAGTCACAGAAATGAAGACACCAGAACTTCATCAGCTGGTGGAGGAGAAAGAGTTAATCGAAAGGCGAAAACGAGAAGGCATATCACTACTAATGCTCGGCTTCACAAAAACTACAATCAGTAATGAAAAACATAAGTAGCATGTAATTTGTTTAAACATTTTAGCTGCTGATAGCATGAAGCCCAAAAAGTTAAAGCGACATCTTAAAACCAAACCTCCTGAATTAATGGGAATACCAAAAAATTTTCTATCAGAAGATCTTTGCTAAAATGACGAATGTGATTTCTAATGCCCTATTAATATCTTACAAGATTTTGCAAAAAGATTACTACATGCAAGAAACCACACAGAGTTGCGGAAAATCGAGGTTATACCAACAGCGATTGATATACTATCTACATTTGGTCATTCATTTGCTCAACAGTTGGAAAGTTCTCCAATGATACAGTGCATAGAAGAATTTGACATTTCTGATTTACTTAAGTAGTTAATCGATAGATTGTGTAGCAAGTGCTTTGCACTTCAGATGGACAAACCGACTGATGTTCATAAAGATACTCATTTGATTGATTATGTTCGTTTCCTTGATGAGTTTCACATTCGAGAGGAATTGTTTTTCTGATAGCTGATACAGAAAACAGAAATAACTAAAAGCTTTTTTGATGTGATCAATACTTTTTTAAATCAAAATAGGCTATCATTGAATAGGTGCATTGAAGTGGAGCTCGCTCAGTGTATGGAATTCGTTGTGGATCGCAAGTGAAAGTTAAACCTGTAGCTCCTGCTACTGTATGGACTCCCGCTACATTGGGAGGCTCTGCCTGCTACAGAACATAGCCTACCCCTTCGTGAAGTATTACAAACTGGTACAGAGACAGTTAATACTGTTACCGCAAAATATGTAAATTCGAGGGGGTCTATAAGTGCTGTGTCAGCAGATAGGTGTTACACACAGTCAACTGCTCTTGTTTAGTAATGCTCGATAACTTTAAAATGGTAAAGTAATAAAAAGTATGTTTAACTGAGGACTGTGAGGTATTCTGTTTCTTAAAGGAGAAAAATCATTCTCAGGCAGACTGTCAGCAAGAGGTTTTGTACTGACAGTGGCTTTCCTAACAGACATTTTTTAGAAACAAAATGTTTGTAACACTTCACGACAAGCTAATCGAATGAAAAAGTGTAGGCATTCCTAGAGAAATTAGAGATGTGGCCAGGGGCGCCGACTTATAAAAAATATGGGGGGGGGGGGGCATACTGGGGGTCTTACGCCGGGAAATTTTCTAAATTTTAGATGAAAAATAGTGAGTTTTAAATTTTTTAAACATTTTAGTCATATGATCAACATTAGAACCCCGAAAACTGGACTCTCGATAACTCGACACTCCGGGAAACTCGACAAGCCCGACACATTTTTTGGCTTTGAAAAAAGAAACAAAACATAAACACGCAGGGTATTTTCGTAAAAAGCTGATTTAATTAAAAGTAATAATCACGCTTATAGACTGTTACAGAGCAGTGAATACATAGCTCTGAAAAGACTGAAATTATATTTAGATAAATCCTAAACTATCATTAAAAGAATAAAACATAAAATATTGCTGTCGCACAGTAATAGCACTTTGATTAATTAGTGGAATAGCTAATTTAAGCTTACTGTGAATAAGGCTCAGGGTTCATTAAATAAAAACAGTATCTCAAAGTTAATACTGTGTGCCTAATACTTTCAGTCCAAAAGTATGTAAATAGCTGGTTTTAATTGGGCCTTACACCCAAAAAATATTTAAGTATTATAAAATAACTAATACAGTACTATAGTAATATAGTACTAAACTAGTACTAATATTTCGAAACTGAAAATTTAACATTATGTATGTATTTAATTCCCTATTTTATAAAGATTTTTAATATTACTCGAAATGCCAATGGTGCAAAAGTCGACCGTCTGACTGGATTACTGAATATGAAGTCGTTGACTGGTCGAATATCAAATTCATCGAAAACATCTCGGTGGGCATGAAGAACAGCCAAGTTGTCCAATCGCTTCTGTCCCATTGTTGATCGGAGATAAAGACTTCAGACGTCTAACGGTGCTAAATGACCGTTCTACTGTTGCTGTCGTGATTCGAACTACTTGGAGAAGCTTAATGCACTTCACTACTTCACATAACATTTCTCCAACTGCTGGCTCTTGTGTAATGTACTTTCTTACATCACGCATGTTTTTTTAAGACCAGTTTTTATTATTATCGATATCGGCTAACATATTAAAGTGTAAGCGCAGTCTCTCAATGTCTAGGTCATGTTTGAAAAACTCAGTTTATTTTTCCAGATTTGTTTCACCTCTGTTAACTAAAAGCAAGCACTCTTGTTCAACTGCTATGACCTGTGTGACTCCAGATGAAGCAAACCGCTCAGTAGTTCAAGATTGCACCGTTTCACAAACTTCAATGTAATTAGCCTTGTAATATTCCTTTGCGGTCAGCTGGCTTCGTTGTTTTCATACTTCTTTGGTATACTTCGATTCTGAGGAAGCGGAGGATCATCATCTTGTGAAGGTTTTTCTTTTAAACAGAATACCCAAAAGTGTTCCAAACTATAACGCCTTCCATTCAATATACATATCAAGCCCTCATATTTTTTCCAGATCAGCAACACTTAGATGAGGGCATTGAATTTTTTCATTGGCACCCTCGATTAGGTTCATTGCATGGCAATAAAGACCTAAAAACAAAAGTCTTGAATTGTAACACTGACTGAAGGTAATTTGCACATTTGCAACATCCCTCTATTTTGTGTTCTGCAGAAAATGTTACAAAAAACTCTAGAAGTTCTTCAAAGTTCTTCAATATTCTCAAGATACTAGAAGCCCGCACAGTCCATCGAGTTGGGCAAAACAGTCGTATACGAGCTTGGTCGTTGGCTCTCTCACAGCATATGCTTGTGAAAAGTCCCATCCTTCTGTTGGGTTTCCCTTGCGGTGTTTATTAAGTCCTTGGCTGAAGCCACAATATCCCTCATAGACATAAGATAGCGGAGACTGTCTACAACTGCCAAGTCTAAACGGCGAGTAGTGCAGTGCACATAACGTGCTTTTGGTTTTATATCCAAAACTAACTTTTTTATTCCTTTGAACTTACATACCATATTCGAGGCACCATCATAGCACTGCCCTATTAAGTTATCCATTGACAGATCAAGACGAGCAAAAAGTCTTTTAACATACTAAACAGAGTTTGTCATTCAGTGTTGGGGGTCTTGTATAAGCTAGTAAAGTCTTCGTTGATGGCTAAGGAATCATCGACAGTACGAATACAAAATGACACTTGTTCGTGAATCAAAGAATCACTTGTTTCATCATCCATAATAGAAAATTGTTGAGTCTTCTTGACTGAAGCCAATACCTTTCTCAACACACACTTTCCTAGTAGATCAATGATCTCGTTTTGAATATCGTGGGACGTCCACTTATACCCCGAACGCCCTAACCATTCTTTAAACTTAGGTATGTCAGTCTTTCGGAGTTCCAACAATTGAAAAAAATTTGAGTTTACATCTTCGTGCCCTCTAATTGCTAGTCCTTGTTGGCAAGGTAGTAAAAATTGTCTCAAGAGCTAAACGGCTTTTCTTCATATCGCTATCCAACTGTTCATTCAGTTGGGAGGCCACACTTCGGCTAGTGGTAGAATTTAGTTTCAGAAGTAAACGAATAAAATATAGTCATATAAAATAGTCCACTAGATACTAAAGTCGGAACACTTAAACACGTCTGCAGCATGCACTGAACGAAACTATCCACACTGCGACAGCCTCAGCGTCGTAATGTCTCGAAGCGCCAAGGTGACATGAGGTAGGAGGGTCCCAGGCGCTTCTGATCCAGTGCTTTTGATGTCGTCGCGGTCGCAGCGCTGGCCCACCGGCGCCAGTCTTTACCCGAAGGCGCACCACGACAAATTCTAAGTGTTCCTGCAGCACCGTAACACTATCATGATTCACACCACTCGTTTTCAGTTAACCTGCTTACTACCATAATAGTTATTTGTTTTAACTCGTTACTGAATGTATTTTAAAAGGTAACTATCGTCAAACAAGGAAAATAAAAAATTCCAACGTAATTTTGTGGTTTTTACAAAGCGTAATATAACAATTTTCTTAAATTATTGGGGAGGGGGGGGGGGGGGGGCGGGCGGTGGCAAAACCAAATGGAAAGTTGGCGTGGAGGATGCAGTCTGTTCCCTGCCCAGTGTCACTGTTAAGAGGACATAGATAATCAGGTACTTCCAGTGGAGATAAAAGCATGCCTTCATCACCTTACAACTCTAAAAATCCACTTCAGAAAGAATTTCGGCAATAATTTTGACAAATTTAATTAGGTTAAAGATACTTTCAAAAATGTTTCTGGACCATTATGTCTAAATATAAAGGAGCAAGAACAACTTACTGACCTCATTTGTGATACTTCGCTGAAGAGTAAATTTAATGGAGTATCTTTATTGGAGTTTTGGATACATATTAACAAGGAATTCCCAACACTGAACCAAAATGCAGCGACAATCTTTGTTCCTTTTGCAACAACTTACTTGTGCAAGACTGGAATTTCAGTTTTCGAATCTATGAAGACGGACTAACGTTCCAAGATAAATGTAAGCAAAGAAGTTTGAGTGTCTGTTTCTGCTATTACAATCCATCTTGAAAAACTTTCTTCTCAAAAACAAGGTCATCCATTGCACTGAACTTTGCAATTTAAATTTGTAGTGATCCTAAATTCATGGTTTGGTGAACTACAAATATGGTTCATTTCATTAGTTTTTGAATAAATAAAAATGTTCCACATCTTCTTTATAATAATTCGTGTAATTTTGGTTTCTGTTGTGTAAAATCTTTCTAAATTTAATTTAGTAAAACAGAAAAAAGACTAACTATTATAAAGTTAGGGCAAGGGGGGCTGATACTAATTTTCCTCATAAAGGGGGCCCTAGAGGAGAACAGTTTGAGAACCACTTAGGTAGACTCATAAATGTGCTTGAGAACGAATGTAGTAGACAATCCAACATGGTGGGGTCACTATGTTCCTTTTTGATACATACCTGTGGCAGCACAAGGTTCCAGTGCCCAAGCTGTAGCGACCCATGTGTGGTGAAATGGTAAGGAAACAGTGATCAGGAAGTGGTAAGCTGTTAAGCCTACATTTAGCAAAATAAAATTTCACAATTTATTTCATACCAATAATTTTATATAACGCACACACTGGTACCTTGAGCACACATAATTATTAAATTGGACACATGTAGAGTAATTACTGAATCCTTTAAAATTACATAAACTTTAATCATGAAAATACCTTTCCTTAAAATGATATCTGTGCCTCACTGTTCATTTAATTGAAAACCAGTAACTGACTGAAATCCATTAACAAGAGTTAAATTACAATCCACAACATAATTACAATATCAGAACAGCAGGCCAATAGCTGATAAAGGAAGTTAGGTACTTGACCTGAAAAACGTCTATCAGGAGCTGGTACAAGAATTATATACATTCACAATAGATCCCAAGAGGACTTCCCATCAGATTTAGGCAGATATATGAAACAATTATGTTTTAGAGCTTTAAAACAGAAAAAAAATATTACCATGCACACCGTAACATCTTAAAACAATTACATGTAATCTAAGCAAAGAAACCAGTTGCATGTTTTCCGTAAATCAGCAGCATAAGGCAGTTGATGATATCGGTGTTCCAGTAACTCGATTGACTGCAAAGCCCATTTGGCCCACTCGCACATATTTAAACAGAGTACTAGCTAATATCCAGGCACCGCACCAGTGGAGTCTACTCTTAACTGGTGTCATTAAATAAATTCAACACCAGTGATAAACCATATCCACAAGAGATACCATAATAAGTCTTTACCACAGTCAACAGCCACCTCATCCAGGTCAAAACAAAAATGAAGATTGCTGCAATATCCCACCCAGGGGTGCAATATTTACAGATTAAATGAAGTCACACAAGCATGCAAGTTACTGTTTGCATTCCCTTGAAATCTCAAATTACTTGATGATACTGACTGCCAAAATGATCTCTCAGCAGGTAAAACTCGGTGAACTAATGTCTCAGGATCAGAACCTGGATCCACTACATGGAGAAGTTCCTGGCCAGGAGTGGAAATGCCTTGAATGAACCAATGAATTTGTATGTGGCTACCTATCAAATGGCCAGCTCCAAATTGAAGAACCTGCTACCTTTCCAGCTTGGTAATCATCCCTGTCCATGGGCTATGTTAATGTGCTCACTGCTTCTAGGAGACACTGTGGCCTATGTGCTTCCAAGGCCAATCACCCATACTACACTTCTACACTGTCTTGGAACATGGTCATTTCGTGACGTGCCAAGAAAACTCTGGACACCACAAATCAAGACACTGATGCTAGCTTAGAGTATATTGATATGAGCATATTGCTTGCCAAGAAGTAGATGCTCATCTTCTTAGAGCGTCAGGAATATCGGCAACAATCATCATGCCAGACGACCATTGCTGTGGCTGGGTAGCACTTGTGGGGAGAGCCCTTGTTTGGAGTAGGTAGCAGCAGGGTGGATGTTCTGCACATAAAATGCATCAATCCAAATCATATAATGGTGTTACTGATCTGGCTGTCCCTGCAGATCAGTTTCAATATTTCATTGTAGAGGGTTAGGATCCAGTTGCTTTTCCTACACTGCTTCTCCAATCGGAAGAGAGACAAGCCAGAAGACTGAGAATGAAACAATTTATTCAATACCTGTTGTCTACTGGAAGAGATGGAGATACTTTTACAGTGACCAAAACATTATTTTTTGTGAAACAAATAGAAGGTAAATTTGGAAAAAATGGACTTTCTGGAAAAATTATGAAATTGACCCCTATGGATTAAAGCTCTCTCTGCCACTGAATCTCAAGTACTTCAGACATGTGAAAGGCTGGATGACACGTAGGTGACTATTACTCCACATAAAACTTCAAAATGGTAAGAGGAGCTATGAGCTACTAGGTGTACATTTGTTAGGAATGTACATAAAGGTGCAGATGATGACAAATAGATACAGGTGCTTTCATCTTAGCTATTGAAGGAAATGTCCTCCCCAAAACAGTTAAAGTTGTGCTGTAATGATATGACGTGAAACTTTACCGTGCATTCTGACAAAATTGTACTGGTCTTGACAGGGCACATGGAGGGGCCTCAACATTCGTTCGCACGTAAGTCACCCGTGGATATATTCCCCTCTGTACTGCATTGAAAGCAATAATGGTTTGAGTGCAAATGATTCCAGCAATTGTAACATTTATTTACCTCTAGGCAAGTCACTTACTTACCCCAAGATGACAGACAACCCTAATCAAACAACCTCCCTACCCCCACCCACTCATGTTGTATTCTGCCACATGGGGATTCCAGTGTGTATGACCCCATGTTAGGACATACTACTTCATCCAGTATGGGCCTTCTGATTGACCAGCTTCTTTCTGATCTTCATCTGTCTGTCCTCAATGACAGTACAGTTACCCACTCCAGTGCCACCCATGGTATGCATGTTACTGGCTATCAACCTCACAGTCTCTTCATCCAACCTAGTGGCTTTGCTACGATGATCTCCACACGATAAATTTGGTGACAGTGAGCTCTTTCTCGTAATCCTGTCACTTCCTTGTAACTGTCCAATGGATCAACTACCAACTAGGTGCTTTGAAGAGCCAGCTGGCAGTTTTTTCCTTCTGTGTAGTCTTTACCTCCTCTCTGTCAGATTCCATTGACATGGTTGTATGAGACATCCTGATGCAATCATTTGTACTGCTGGAAGTGTTATTACCCTTTCTACAAGCGCTCTCTGCCACCAGCTGCTGTCATGGTAGACTCACAACATTGTAACAGCCACACAGGATCACCAAAGAGCCCTGCAATGTCTCAACATCCTAGAAAGACGACCATCCTCATTTGTAAGACTTCTAAAGCTCACTATCTACTAAACCACAGTTAGAAGGAATGTTAAATGTGCTGTGTGTCCTCACTAGGGATGTATACCTCTTTATCCTACTTGTGAGCCAACCTCCATTGTCTTCTGGGCTACAGAAATCAAGTACTCTTCTTTCAGGGCAATCTTTGTACTGCTGCATTAGTTGTTGCTGCAAACTGCTTCAGAATTATGCCTTGTCATGAAAGGTTTCCACAGGCCTTGATTAACTTTTTCATCAGACGATCCCACATCTTAATGTAGCCCAAAGGCTCTGTCTACTCAGAGTGTTCAATTTTACTTGGCTCAAATTTGTCTTCCCTTCACGGTGGTGAGATAGTATCATTGTCTTAGTCCTTAAGCCAAAGTCCATAGGCAGCTATTGCCCGATTAGCCTCACCCAAAATGCTTTGCAAACTGCTTGAAAGGATGGTTCTCCACCTGTTATGTTTGGTGTGGTTTCCAGAAGGGACAATCCACCACCATCCATCTGGGTAGGTTTGAGACAGCAATGTGACAGGACTTGCCTAAGTGGCAGCACCACATCACAATCTTTCTTGACCTACATAAGAGACACAACTGCTTGTCACCATTGTAATTCTCTTACCCACCATGACTTTGGGCTTTGGAGGCTACATCTAAAGGCAGAATCTTAACAGTCCCACTTCCTTCGGAGCATCCCTTTGTGTGTGAATCGCATTTTTCTCTACTGTATTTACTGGGACCTGGTGTCATCCTGATTGGACTGTAGTTGGCAGGTTTATAGGTTTGCAGTACCTTCAGCTTTGAAATTGTTGGGCCAAGTCAATCATTGTAGAGTAAGACAAGTCCACTAGTGCATTCTGGACAAATCTCACACTCTCTCCTTGCCAAAGCAAGGATCTTTCCTCTTCAGTTCCAACAGTGCCAACTCTTGCCCACACACATGATCACCATTTGACAATGTTATAATTATCCAGCTTACCAAACTGTATATTTTTGCATATGAGGGGCATCATTACTCTGGCGCTGCCCCCAAGTGGGGAATACCACTTGGAATGCAACTTGAGGTCCTCTGCCTGGACATAAGCCTAATCTCCTTATAATGTGCTCCCTGTGTTTTCTGGAAGTCTGCCCCCCCCCCCCCCCCCATCCAGATTTTGAATTGAGATAAACTTTAGGAACTTGAAAAAATAAATCTCACTCCCATGACCATTTGGTGTTTGTTCCTTTCAGTTCATCTGTAGTATCAGGGTGCAGCCACCATTTACACTGATGGCCATAAAACCGTTTATCGGACAGGTTATGTTTTTATATGTTCCATCAGTTGTTCAGTCATAAACAACATATGTTGTTTAGTGTGTAATGTTTTCATGATGAAGCTGATAGTCAGTAACAGAGCCCGACATTTTTGTTAATGCAACTCCCTCAGACACTTTAACTTTTAGTGACTCAATGAGCAGTGTGCAGGGCACTGATTGCTGTTACTCTTGTCATCCTGTGGCCTCTGCTCTTCAGGACCTTCTTGCTGAACTTTGTCATACTCACTGCTCAATTGTCTTTCTGTATCTCAACTCACATGGGTATCCCAGGAATGAACTGACTGTTTGACTAGAGAAGCAATTACTCACCCAACATTTGCTTTGACAACTCCAACTGCAGATTTGTGGGTGCAAATAAGACCTTTACACACTTGGAGATGGTTCAGAATCTAGTGGGCTACTGCCCCGTGTAATAAAATCGGCACTTGCAAAGAAACTACCGCTTCATGGTGCTCCTCCTTTCACCCTCCCTCCCCTTGGTGAAATCCTACCTCCAACATCTTGCGCCCGCCCCCCCCCCCCCTCTCCAGCCCTGAGGAAAAAAAAATATCCACTATCTTATGTCATCTCTGCATATGTTATACCAGAGTAACCAATAGTTTTATTTTAGGTAGCAAGCAACCCCCAGGTTGTGATTGTGGAGCTTTTCAGGCAGTAGCTCATATCCTGATGGAATGCCAGCCCATTCTGGATCTCCATACTCAGCACTAAGCATGGTCTCCCAGATTCTTTGCCTGGGGGGGCTGGCCGTAGCTCCTTTGCCAGTTGTCTCTGTCATCCCTCTTTTACTCTCTTTTATTTGTGTGTCCCTTTTTCTCCTGCAACTTATTTCTGTTTTAGGGGCAACACTGTTGAATAGTGGATACTGATCCCCTATTTAACACCTCAGTTCTAATGGATCGGTGATGAGACTGTTGGGGGAGGAATGGCTTCAGTCAAGTACAGAGCACTGGGGGACATTCACCTGACCCCACCCACCTGCTGCCTCAATAGTCTCTCTCATGTTGTTGTATTATTGTGTTATTGATGCGTTGGCTGACGTCCGTTACATTTTAGCCTTCTCATTTTAATTGTTACGAATTTTCTGAATAGAAGTCATTGTTTATTTATTCTGCAACTATCTTCAACCTTAATCGGCTTGGCAGCGGTTTGGCTGTAGGTGTGATTTCTCTTGCGACAGGTCAGCCCTGAGAGATCACACATCTGCTTCGACATATTTACTGGCCCGATTTATAAGCTTTTAGTTCTTCATAAATTATCTGCTGTTGCATCAGTATTACTTTCAGTCTCTGTGTCATCCCCCCCTGCGGGTCCGGGGTAAGAATAGGCCCGAGGCATTCCTGCCTGTTGTAAGAGGCGACTAAAAGGAGTTTCAATCGTTTCGGCCTTCTATGTGATGGTCCCCCTTGGGGTTTGACCTCCATTTTTCAAAATTCTACAGAAGTACGAGCCTTTTGGGGAAGGACACCTTACGTGGTGTACCACTGGTCCTAAGTGCACTAAGACCTTGGCACTCAGCATTGCACTGGCGTTGTAACCGTACCCACTATTCCTCAAATTGGGCCTAAATGCCTAATGGGTTGTCAAAGTTACACCCATAGTGCATCTCCATCTGCACCAGCGATCATGATGGACTTTCCATGGCACCAGAAATCCAGCACGGTAGCCAGCCCGTTGTGGTGGGGTCGTCATGTACCCTCTAGGTTGTAGCCCCCTGACAACACAGGGATCGTACTGCCGATACCTGAGCTGCACCCTCCCTACGTCGGCCAAGGAGTAGATGCCAGTCTCCTTGGGGCATCAGGACTCCCGGCAATGGTCATCCTGCCAGGTGGCCCTTGCTGCGGCTGGCTGGCGCCCGTGGGGAGAGCCCCTGGTCGGAGTGGGTGGTATCGGGGCGGACGTTTCGCAGATGAAACGTCAACATGTATCAGGTCGCTCTGCGGCCGAGTCTTTCAAAAGAAAAGGTACTGTTTCTAGTTCTGGTTCTCCTGCCCTTTCCCCCTTGGCCTCTCCATGGGAGGAGGGACAGGCCCGACGGCTTGGGGCGAAGTACTTCCCCCGCTATTTGGTCTGTTCTCGAACCGATGGGGGGACGTTCGCCACCTCCAAGCCCATGTTCTTTGTTCAGCACATTGAGGACGTCTTCGGGGAAATCGAGGCTCTCAGCAAGATGCGTTCAAGGTCCGTTCTTATCAAGACCACCTCCGCCAAACAGTCGGCGGCGCTCCAGGCGTGCAACCGCCTGGGGGACATCCCAGTATCCATTGTCCCACATCTGGCACTAAATAGGACGCAGGGGGTTATATTTCATCGTGACCTCCTGCTACAATCTGATGAGGAGCTCAGGGCCAACCTGGAGCACCGAGGCGTGCATTTCATCCAGCGAGTCCAGCGCGGCCCCAAAGACCGTCGCATCGACACCGGGGCCTTTATCCTCGCCTTCGAGGGGGACGTTCTCCCGGAGAAGGTCAAGGTGATGTGCTACCGGTGTGACGTGCGACCTTACGTCCCGCCTCCTATGCGCTGTTTTAGGTGTTTGCGCTTTGGGCACATGTCGTCACGGTGTGAGGCTGAGCCCCTTTGTGGCGATTGTGGACGTCCTCTTCGTGAGGAACATACATGCACCCCACCACCTCGGTGCGTTAATTGTCCTGGCGTCCACTCGCCTAGATCTTCAGACTGCCCCGCATATCAGAAGAAGATACAAGAAATCAAAACTTTGGATCGGCTCTCTTATTCTGAGGCCCGGAAGAAGTACGACCGCCTCCATCCCGTGCCATTGACCACTTCATTTGCCTCAGTTGTGTCCACTCCTTCCGCGGTATCCTCACCCCTATCCTGTCCCCCCTCCGCCTCCTCCGCCCATCAGGGGGCTCTGCCTCCGCCTCCCAAATCCCTCCCTTCCAAATCATCCTCCCCCGTGGCCCCCACCCCCTCTGCCCCAGGGGCCACCCTTCCTCCTCCTCCTCCTCCTCCTCCTCCTCTCCCCCCCCCCCCCCCACGCCACCTGAGAAGCGATCCTCTTCTCAGGCGTCCATCGGGGAAACGTTCCGGACCCCAGCTTCCGAGGTCCAGCGTTCCAAAACGGACCCCGCGCGTGAGGACCTTCTTCGGGTCCAGCCCACCATCCCTGTGCCTCCTCGGCCTTCCAAGAAGGCCTCCAAGAAGACGTCTCTATCCCCCTCTCCACCCCGGCGGGTTTCGTCTGACGCTCCATCCGTGAGTCGCTGCTCGCGGCCGTCCTCAGTTTCGCCGGGACGCTCTGCTGCCAGGCGCTCCGCTGGCCTTTCGTCGGCAAATGATGCGGCCCCTCCTACACAACCAGGGACAGTGGCCGCGGCTGGCGACGAGTCAATGGAACCAGATCCGCCTCCCGTCGGTTGTAGCGTTGTTCCCTCGCAACCTGGCCCTCCGCGGCCGTCGAGGTGACCAGCTCTTCCTCCGTCTCGTTCCCCCAACCTTTTGACTAGCGATGGCGTTGTTTCATTGGAACATAAGAGGTATTCGATCTAATCGGGAGGAATTACAACTGCTCCTCCGCCTGCACTGTCCGCTCGTCCTTGGTCTCCAGGAAACCAAGTTGCACCCGACTGACCGTATTGCCTTTACCCACTATACCTCGGAGCGGTATGACCTCACCCCTGTGGACGGTATCCCAGCTCATGGTGGGGTCATGTTGCTCGTTCGGGACGATGTTTATTACCATCCCATCCCATTGACCACCCCACTCCAAGCAATAGCTGTCCGCATTACTCTTTCTGCTTTTACTTTTTCAGTTTGTACCATTTACACTCCACCGTCATCTGCTGTTAGTCGGGCTGACATGATGCACCTGATTGCTCAGCTTCCCCCGCCGTTCTTATTGTTTGGCGACTTCAATGCCCATCATCCCCTTTGGGGCTCTCCTGCATCCTGTCCAAGAGGCTCACTCTTGGCGGATGTCTTCAACCATCTCAATCTTGTCTGCCTCAATACCGGCGCCCCGACTTTCCTCTCGGACTCTACTCATACCTACTCCCACTTGGACCTCTCGATCTGTTCTACCACTCTTGCCCGTCGGTTCGAGTGGTATGTCCTTTCTGACACGTATTCGAGCGACCACTTCCCCTGTGTCGTTCGTCTCCTGCACCACACCCCATCCCCACGTCCTTCGAGCTGGAACATACTGAAAGCTGACTGGGGACTGTACTCATCCCTGGCGACCTTTCCGGACTACGATTTTCCCAGTTGTGACAGTCAGGTCGAATACCTCACGGCTGTTATCATCAATGCTGCCGAACGTTCCATTCCTCGTACTACTTCTTCTTCACGTCGCGTTTCCGTCCCCTGGTGGAACGAGGCTTGTAGGGACGCTATCCGTGCTCGACGACGTGCTTTACGCACCTTTCGCCGCCATCCTACGTTGGCGAATTGTATTGAATACAAACGACTCCGAGCGCAATGCCGTCGAGTCATAAAAGACAGGAAAAAAGCTTGTTGGGCCTCTTTGACCAGCTCCTTTAACAGTTTTACTCCCTCTTCCGTCGTTTGTGGTAGCCTGCGCCGGCTGTCGGGCATTAAGGCCCACTCCTCGGTACCTGGCCTGACCTCAGGTAATGAGGTCCTTGTTGATCCTGTGGCTGTCTCCAACGCCTTTGGCCGCTTTTTCGCGGAGATTTCAAGCTCCGCCCATTACCATCCTGCCTTCCTTCCCAGGAAAGAGGCAGAAGAGGCTCGGCGACCTTCCTTCCACTCGCTGAATCTGGAAACTTATAATGCCCCCTTTACTATGCGGGAACTCGAACGTGCGCTTGCACTGTCCCGGTCCTCTGCTCCGGGGCCAGATGCCATTCACGTTCAGATGCTGGCACACCTTTCTCCGGCGGGCAAAAGCTTCCTTCTTCGTACCTACAATCGCGTCTGGACCGAAGGTCAAGTCCCCATACGTTGGCGTGACGCCGTTGTTGTTCCTATACCCAAACCCGGGAAGGATAGACACCTTCCTTCTAGTTACCGCCCCATTTCTCTTACAAGCTGTGTCTGTAAGGTGATGGAGCGCATGGTTAATGCTCGGTTAGTCTGGATTCTTGAATCTCGACGACTACTTACTAATGTCCAATGCGGCTTTCGTCGCCGCCGCTCCGCTGTTGACCACCTTGAGACCTTGTCGACATTCATCATGAACAACTTTTTGCGAAGGCGCCAAACGGTAGCCGTGTTCTTCGACTTGGAGAAGGCTTATGATACCTGTTGGAGAGGAGGTATCCTCCGCACTATGCACAGGTGGGGCCTACGCGGTCGCCTGCCCCTTTTTATTGATTTCTTTTTAACGGATCGAAAGTTTAGGGTACGTGTGGGTTCCGTATTGTCCGACGTCTTCCTCCAGGAGAACGGAGTGCCTCAGGGCTCCGTCTTGAGTGTAGCCCTTTTTGCCATAGCGATCAATCCAATTATGGATTGCATTCCACCTAATGTCTCAGGCTCCCTCTTTGTCGATGACTTCGCGATCTACTGCAGTGCCCAGAGAACATGCCTCCTGGATCGCTGCCTTCAGCGTTGTCTAGACAGCCTCTACTCATGGAGCGTGGCTAATGGCTTCCAGTTCTCTGAATAGAAGACGGTTTGTATCAACTTTTGGCTATATAAAGCGTTCCTTCCGCCATCCTTACATCTCGGTCCCGTTGTTCTCCCATTCGTGGACACAACTAAGTTTCTAGGGCTCACGTTGGACAGGAAACTGTGTTGGTCTCCACATGTCTCTTATTTGGCGGCCCGTTGTACACGTTCCCTTAATGTCCTCAGAGTTCTTCGTGGTTCATCTTGGGGAGCGGATCGCACTGTCCTGCTTCGCTTGTATCGGTCCATAGTCCAATCGAAGCTGGATTATGGGAGCTTCGTCTACTCGTCCGCTCGGCCATCCCTCTTACGCCGGCTCAACTCCATCCACCATCGGGGGATACGTCTTGCGACCGGAGCCTTCTACACTAGTCCTGTCGAGAGTCTTTATGCTTAAGCTGCCGAGTTACCATTGACCTACCGGCGCGACGTACTGCTGTGTCGGTATGCCTGCCGGCTGTTGTCTATGCCCGACCACCCCTCTTACCAGTCCTTCTTCGCCGATTCTCTCGACCGTCAGTACGGGTTGTATGTGTCTGCCCTGCTGCCCCCCGGAGTCCGCTTCCGTCGCCTGCTTCGACAATTGGATTTTGCCCTCCCTACCACCTTCAGAGAGGGTGAGAGCCCGACACCACCTTGGCTCCAGGCTCCGGTTCCTATTTATCTCGACCTCAGCTCACTCCCGAAGGAGCGTACTCCGGCTGCAGTGTATTGCTCACGGTTTGTCGAACTTCGTGCTCGACTTGCCGGTCACACCTTTATTTACACTGATGGCTCCAAAACTGACGACGGTGTCGGCTGTGCCTTTGTCGTCGGGGCCGCCACCTTTAAATACCGGCTCCTCGACCAATGTTCCAGCCTTACGGCCGAGCTTTTTGCTCTCCATCAGGCCGTTCAGTATGCCCGCCGCCACTGCCATTCATCGTATGTACTCTGCTCTGACTCACTCAGTGCTCTTCAGAGCCTTGGAGCTCCCTATCCGGTCCATCCCGGACACGTAGGAGTGCCTGGGAATGAGGCTGCGGATGTTGCAGCCAAGGCTGCAGTTCTCCTGCCTCGGCCAGCTTCCCATTGTGTCCCATCATCTGACATTCGTGGGGATGTATGTAAGAGGCTTGTGTCGTTGTGGTGGGATGCTTGGTCATCCCTCCAAGGAAACAAGCTCCGGGCAGTAAAACCGCTCCCAACTGCTTGGACAACATCCTCCTGACCATCTCGGTGCGAGGAGGTCCTTCTGACCAGGTTGCGGATTGGGCATTGCCGGTTTAGCCACCGCTACCTGCTCTCCGGTGACCCAGCCCCGCAGTGCCCTTGTGGTCAGGCATTAACAGTGCACCATGTTTTATTGTCGTGTCCCCGTTTTAGTCAATTTCGTGTTATCCTGTCCCTGCCATCTACTTTACCGGATGTTTTAGCTGATGACGCTCGAGCAGCTGCTTGTATTCTGCGTTTTATAACTTTAACTGGCTTGTCCAAAGACATTTAACCTTTTTACTTATTTTATCTGCATCTTTGTCAGGTCCTTCTGATCTCCCCCCCATCCCCTTGAGTTTTAGCAGATTCCATGTGCTCTAACACCAGTGACTGAGCGCTAATGACCTCAGCAGTTGAGCGCCCCAAAAAAAAAAAAAAAAAAAAAAAAAAATCTGTGTCGTCACTCCTATATACTTCTATCATCTGATAAAATTTCTGGCAGAAGTCAGAATCCAGAGCAACTAATTCTTGATTGAGAGATTGATGGCCTTGCAATTTATTCCATTTACTCCAACAGGGCAACCAACTGAAAGAGCACACAACAGCAATATGTCTGTGGCATCTGTATGCATGATGTGTTTTTAATAATACAAAGTATCCATGTTTGATACTGTCATGTTTAAATTGGTGGTGTCTGTTCTTTTTATTGTCTTGTATAAAGTAAACAGTAATCATAGGTCTTTCTGTTAGTCAGTTCTCGGAATAAACGTACTGTATATTGTTCAGAAATCTAGTAGCATTTATGATTTAATTTGTGTTGAGCTAACTGCACACCTTGCCGGCCGAAGTGGCCGCGCGTTTCTGGCGCAGCAGTCTGGAACCGCGAGACCGCTACGGTCGCCGGTTCGAATCCTGCCTCGGGCATGGATGTGTGTGATGTCCTTAGGTTAGTTAGGTTTAACTAGTTCTAAGTTCTAGGGGACTAATGACCTCAGCAGTTGAGTCCCATAGTGCTCAGAGCCATTTGAACCATTTTTTGAACTAACTGCACACCACACTCAGATTTTTGTATAAGCAGATGCTTTCATTGAGGATTTTCATACTTTGAACATAAGTCATTCTATGTAATCACAACCCCCTCCAGCCACATCCCTCTCCAGTCAGTTTGAGCACATTTAATCAGAATAAAAACTGATTTCTGGCTCAGTCTCTCCATCATGCAAAGACTACATCTGAATATGTTAGCTGATGCAGTGAAAGTTTCTTCACAGTCCTGTGAGCAGATGCTGCTGATGCTCCTGTCTGAAGTGCTAAATGGCTCAACAATTTTCTTGGACCTCTTTGTGAGGCTGCTACTTACTCCTCTAGTTCAGCTAAAGCTGAAAGCCACCTGGAAGAGTCTGAGGAATGGGCTAGAGTGCTTGTTACAATCAGGGCCTGTCTCCCCAGTATGGGTTCTTGCACAATGTCATACACAGCACTTGAACTGTAAGCAACACTTAAGCTTTAGTAATTGCACAAATCTAGCATGGATGTTTCACATTACTGCTGTTTAGCTCACAATGATTATCATCACATACCATACCTTGAAAATGTACCTCCCTGTTAGAGGAAAAGGTGCAAGCATCATCAAAAGGTGACAATATTTTTGGTAAGATTAGATGGAATATGGAATGCTGTGAAAGATTATGTAGGGGATTCCTATATCATTTTTGTTGTTAGGAAGTATCTTACATAACAAAAAGACGTACATTAATTTCGTGCTGGACAATGCAAGAGCACACACTAGCAATTCATCTGTGACAGCAGTATGGTGCATTTTTTTGATGGGAATATCCTATAATATTACACACACACATAAAAAAACTGATATGGCAGCAGTAGAGTGTTCAAACAGTTCGCAGGGATGTTTTGGTGAGTTATTTGAACAATTTGTAAACAAAAAAGGATTAAGTATTTGAAACTGGAAGATCTAAATACTACTGCCTCAAGGGGCCTGGGAACAAATTTTCTGAGATTCTGTCAGTGCCATCTGATCTGCCTGATATTAGTTGTAGGTAGTTACCAGAGTCTTTTATGTCTTACTTTATGATCACAGTGTTATGAAAGCAAATACATTGTTGAAACAAGAGAAAGCTGTTTTACTAAGAACTTACTTAGCGATTGATAACTTGGAATGGAGGAATCAAATATTTTTAATACAAATTAAAGAAACATAGACAATCTAATACAACATAATTTTCTTGTTTGTACGCCTATTAGATGCAGAATTGTCCAAATTCTTTGTCATTCCAGTGGTCTTCACTTCATTATATATAATGCAATATGGGCATGTTGCAAGTAATTTACCCATTTTGTAATGTAGTCCTGTATGTAATCTTTTGTACTTTGTAATTCTTTCGTTATTTCTCTTCCTGCCCCTTCTTCTTACCCACTAGTCACTGTGTTGTTAGAGTCCACACCCCTACTCCTAAAGAAATAGGATGGTTTTGTAAGATTTTATTCTGGGCTTCTTCCTTGCCTCATCTTGCACATTTTTATAGATTATACCATTAATGTAGTTGAATTTTTCTGTTTTATTTCCAATGCCCACTACTTCCTTTCATGATAAAGTGTACCATAGGAAGCTGGCAGAATTTGTCACAGCAAAAAAAGATAACAATGTATGACAATAATGCAAATTCCCAGATAGAGCAGTATGTAAAATAAGGCAAAGGCAACCATTTGGCTATAATGGACTGAGGGGGCATAGAAACATGTATCAGGAAATGGAATCCACACTATCTTTTCAGCTCTTGCCTTTTTCTAGTAAAAGCACGCAAATTCACATTCCTGTTTTCTGTTTCTATCGTCCACACTTGGTCGCTCTGCGGCCGAGTCTTTCAAAAGAAAAGGTACCGTTTCTAGTTCTGGTTCTCCTGCCCTTTCCCCCTTGGCCACTCCATGGGAGGAGGGACAGGCCCGCCGGCTTGGGGCGAAGTACTTCCCCCGCTATTTGGTCTGTTCTCGAACCGATGGGGGGACGTTCGCCACCTCCAAGCCCATGTTCTTTGTTCAGCACATTCAGGACGTCTTCGGGGAAATTGAGGCTCTCAGCAAGATGCGATCAGGGTCCGTCCTTATCAAGACCACCTCCGCCACACAGTCGGCGGCGCTCCAGGCGTGCGACCACCTAGGGGACATCCCAGTATCCATTGTCCCACATCTGGCACTAAATAGGACGCAGGGGGTTATTTTTCATCGTGACCTCCTGCTACAATCTGATGAGGAGCTCAGGGCCAACCTGGAGCGCCGAGGCGTGCATTTCATCCGGCGAGTCCAGCGCGGCCACAAAGACCGTCGCATCGACACCGGGGCCTTTATCCTCGCCTTCGAGGGGGATGTTCTCCCGGAGAAGGTGAAGGTGATGTGCTACCGGTGTGACGTGCGACCTTACGTCCCACCTCCTATGCGCTGTTTTAGGTGTTTGCGCTTTGGGCACATGTCATCATGGTGTGAGGCTGAGCCCCTTTGTGGCGATTGTGGACGTCCTCTTCGTGAGGAACATACATGCACCCCACCACCTCGGTGCGTTAATTGTCCTGGCGTCCACTCGCCTAGATCCTCAGACTGCCCGGCATATCAGAAGGAGAAAAAGATACAAGAAATCAAAACTTTGGATCGGCTCTCTTATTCTGAGGCCCGGAAGAAGTACGACCGCCTCCATCCCGTGCCATTGACCACCTCGTTTGCCTCAGTTGTGTCCACTCCTTCCGCGGTATTCTCACCCCTATCCTGTCCCCCCTCCACCTCCTCCACCCATCAGGGGGCTCTGCCTCCGCCTCCCAAATCCCTCCCTTCCAAATCCTCCTCCCCCGTGGCCCCCACCCCCTCTGCCCCAGGGGCCACCCTTCCTCCTCCTCCTCCTCCTCCTCCTCCTCCTCCCCCCCCCCCCCCCCCCCACGCCACCTGAGAAGCGATCCTCTTCTCAGGCGTCCATCGGGGAAACGTTCCGGACCCCAGCTTCCGAGGTCCGGCGTTCCAAAACGGACCCCGCGCGTGAGGACCTTCTTCGGGTCCAGCCCACCATCACTGTGCCTCCTCGGCCTTCCAAGAAGGCCTCCAAGAAGAAATCTCTATCCCCCTCTCCACCCCGGCGCGTTTCGTCTGACGCTCCATCCGTGAGTCGCTGCTCGCGGCCGTCCTCAGTTTCGCCGGGACGCTCTGCTGCCAGGCGCTCCGCCGGCCTTTCGTCGGCAAATGATGCGGCCCGTCCTACACAACGAGGGACAGCGGCCGCAGCTGGCGACGAGTCGATGGAACCGGATCCGCCTCCCGTCGGTTGTAGCGTAGTTCCCTCGCAACCTGGCCCTCCGCGGGCGTAGAGGTGACCAGCTCTTCCCCCGTCTCGTTCCCCCAACCTTTTGACTAGCGATGGCGTTGTTTCATTGGAACATACGAGGTATCCGATCTAATCGGGAGGAATTACAACTGCTCCTCCGCCTGCACTGTCCGCTCGTCCTTGGTCTCCAGGAAACCAAGTTGCGCCCGACTGACCGTATTGCCTTTACCCACTATACCTCGGAGCGGTATGACCTCACCCCTGTGGACGGTATCCCAGCTCATGGTGGGGTCATGTTGCTCGTTCGGGACGATGTTT
Source organism: Schistocerca serialis cubense (assembly GCF_023864345.2). Lineage (NCBI taxonomy): Eukaryota > Metazoa > Arthropoda > Insecta > Orthoptera > Acrididae > Schistocerca > Schistocerca serialis. Next base: position 291,075,602 of record NC_064638.1, read on the forward strand.
ATTACCATCCCATCCCATTGACCACCCCACTCCAAGCAATAGCTGTCTGCATTACTCTTTCTGCTTTTACTTTTTCAGTTTGTACCATCTACACTCCACCATCATCTGCTGTTAGTCGGGCTGACATGATGCACCTGATCGTTCAGCTTCCCCCGCCGTTTTTATTGTTTGGCGACTTCAATGCCCATCATCCCCTTTGGGGCTCTCCTGCGTCCTGTCCAAGAGGCTCACTCTTGGCGGATGTCTTCAACCATCTCAATCTTGTCTGCCTCAATACCGGCGCCCCGACTTTCCTTTTGGACTCTACTCATACCTACTCCCACTTGGACCTCTCGATCTGTTCTACCACTCTTGCCCGTCGGTTCGAGTGGTATGTCCTTTCTGACACGTATTCGAGCGACCACTTCCCCTGTGTCGTTCGTCTCCTGCACCACACCCCATCCCCACGTCCTTCGAGCTGGAACATACTGAAAGCTGACTGGGGACTGTACTCATCCCTGGCGATCTTTCCGGACCACGATTTTCCCAGTTGCGACAGTCAGGTCGAATACCTCACGGCTGTTATCATCAATGCTGCCGAACGTTCCATTCCTCGTACTACTTCTTCTTCACGTCGCGTTTCCGTCCCCTGGTGGAACGAGGCTTGTAGGGACGCTATCCGTGCTCGACGACGTGCTTTACGCACCTTTCGCCGCCATCCTACGTTGGCGAATTGTATAGAATACAAACGACTCCGAGCGCAATGCCGTAGAGTCATCAAAGACAGCAAAAAAGCTTGTTGGGCCTCTTTGACCAGCTCCTTTAACAGTTTCACTCCCTCTTCTGTCGTTTGGGGTAGCCTGCGCCGGCTGTCGGGCATTAAGGCCCACTCCTCGGTACCTGGCCTGACCTCAGGTAATGAGGTCCTTGTTGATCCTGTGGCTGTCTCCAACGCCTTTGGCCGCTTTTTCGCGGAGGTTTCAAGCTCCGCCCATTACCATCCTGCCTTCCTTCCCAGGAAAGAGGCAGAAGAGGCTCGGCGACCTTCCTTCCACTCGCTGAATCTGGAAACTTATAATGCCCCCTTTACTATGCGGGAACTCGAACGTGCGCTTGCACTGTCCCGGTCCTCTGCTCCGGGGCCAGATGCCATTCACGTTCAGATGCTGGCACACCTTTCTCCGGCGGGCAAAAGATTCCTTCTTCGTACCTACAATCGCGTCTGGACCGAAGGTCAAGTCCCCATGCGTTGGCGTGACGCCGTTGTTGTTCCTATACCCAAACCTGGGAAGGATAGACACCTTCCTTCTAGTTACCGCCCCATTTCTCTTACAAGCTGTGTCTGTAAGGTGATGGAGCGCATGGTTAATGCTCGGTTAGTCTGGATTCTTGAATCTCGACGACTACTTACTAATGTCCAATGCGGCTTTCGTCGCCGCCGCTCCGCTGTTGACCACCTTGTGACCCTGTCGACATTCATCATGAACAACTTTTTGGGAAGGCGCCAAACGGTAGCCGTGTTCTTCGACTTGGAGAAGGCTTATGATACCTGTTGGAGAGGAGGTATCCTCCGCACTATGCACAGGTGGGGCCTACGCGGTCGCCTGCCCCTTTTTATTGATTCCTTTTTAACGGATTGAAAGTTTAGGGTACGTGTGGGTTCCGTATTGTCCGACGTCTTCCTCCAGGAGAACGGAGTGCCTCAGGGCTCCGTCTTGAGTGTAGCCCTTTTTGCCATAGCGATCAATCCAATTATGGATTGCATTCCACCTAATGTCTCAGGCTCCCTCTTTGTCGATGACTTCGCGATCTACTGCAGTGCCCAGAGAACATGCCTCCTGGAGCGCTGCCTTCAGCGTTGTCTAGACAGCCTCTACTCATGGAGCGTGGCAAATGGCTTCCGGTTCTCTGAAGAGAAGACAGTTTGTATCAACTTTTGGCGATATAAAGCGTTCCTTCCGCCATCCTTACATCTCGGTCCTGTTGTTCTCCCATTCGTGGACACAACTAAGTTTTTAGGTCTCACGTTGGACAGGAAACTGTGTTGGTCTCCACATGTCTCTTATTTGGCGGCCCGTTGTACACGTTCCCTTAATGTCCTCAGAGTTCTTAGTGGTTCATCTTGGGGAGCGGATCGCACTGTCCTGCTTCACTTGTATCGGTCCATAGTCCGATCGAAGCTGGATTATGGGAGCTTCGTCTACTCGTCCGCTCGGCCGTCCCTCTTACGCCGGCTCAACTCCATCCACCATCGGGGGATACGTCTTGCGACCGGAGCCTTCTACACTAGTCCTGTGGAGAGTCTTTATGCTGAAGCTGCCGAGTTACCATTGACTTACCGGCGCGACGTACAGCTGTGTCGGTATGCCTGCCGGTTGTTGTCTATGCCCGACCACCCCTCTTACCAGTCCTTCTTCGCCGATTCTCTCGACCGTCAGTACGGGCTGTATGCGTCTGCCCTGCTGCCACCCGGAGTCCGCTTCCGTCGCCTGCTTCGACAATTGGATTTTGCCCTCCCTACCACCTTCAGAGAGGGTGAGAGCCCGACACCACCTTGGCTCCAGGCTCCGGTTCCTATTTATCTCAACCTCAGCTCACTCCCGAAGGAGGGTACTCCGGCTGCAGTGTATTGCTCACGGTTTGTCGAAATTCGTGCTCGACTTGCCGGTCACACCTTTATTTACACCGATGGCTCCAAAACTGACGATGGTGTCGGCTGTGCCTTTGTCGTCGGGGCCGCCACCTTTAAATACCGGCTCCTCGACCAATGTTCCAGCTTTACGGCCGAGCTTTTTGCTCTCCATCAGGCCGTTCAGTATGCCCGCCGCCACCGCCATTCATCGTATGTACTCTGCTCTGACTCGCTCAGTGCTCTTCAGAGCCTTGGAGCTCCCTATCCGGTCCATCCCTTGATTCAACGGATACAGCAGTCCCTCCATTCTTTCGCTAGTAATGGTGGTTCTGTCAACTTTCTGTGGGTTCCCGGACATGTAGGAGTGCCTGGGAATGAGGCTGCGGATGCTGCAGCCAAGGCTGCAGTCCTCCTGCCTCGGCCAGCCTCCCATTGTGTCCCGTCATCTGACGTTCGTGGGGATGTATGTAAGAGGCTTGTGTCGTTGTGGTGGGATGCTTGGTCATCCCTCCAAGGAAACAAGCTCCGGGCAGTAAAACCGCTCCCAACTGCTTGGACAACATCCTCCCGACCATCTCGGCGCGAGGAGGTCCTTCTGACCAGGTTGCGGATTGGGCATTGCCGGTTTAGCCACCGCTACCTGCTCTCCGGTGATCCAGCCCCGCAGTGCCCTTGTGGTCAGGCATTGACGGTGCGCCATATTTTATTGTCGTGTCCCCGTTTTAATCAATTTCGTGTTATCCTGTCCCTGCCATCTACTTTACCGGATGTTTTAGCTGATGACGCTCGAGCAGCTGCTCATATTCTGCGTTTTATAACTTTAACTGGCTTGTCCAAAGACATTTAACCTTTTTACTTATTTTATCTGCATCTTTGTCAGGTACTTCTGGTGTCCCCCCATCCCCTTGAGTTTTAGCAGATTCCATTTGCTCTAACACCAGTGACTGGGCGCTAATGACCTCAGCAGTTGAACGCCCTTAAACCCTACCCAAAAAAAAAAAAAAAAAAAAAAAAAATCGTCCACACTTCCGTTTACAGTAGGTGACTGGGTGCCTTTCTTTATAACAGTACACGAAACTGGAAAGGCATTTAAAGAGATTGTGTGCCTCAACAGTCATGAAAAATAATAAAAAGGCCAAAAGCTGATCAACAAAGTAATATGAGCACAATAATAATGCATTCTGTTAGTGTTTTGCTGGATGTAAGAGTTGTAGATGAGAAGGTTGAATTCAGATCCTGTTACAAATGGTGGGTGTTAAATATTTTCCTGTGTGAACCAAATGTGGTTCTTTTACATTTTAGTTGCTGTTGTACAGAAAGAAAAGAACTTTTTTGTTGTAGAGATAAAATACGTGCGCATTACAGCTACTCATGCTGAGGGAAAAAGCTGATGTTTGATTACAATGACCAACTTGTCTGGGTACAAAAGTTAAACCTTCAGCAATACGCCATCCATTGGAACGTTGTACTGACACAGTAAGTCTGAGTTCTTGATTGACCAATAACAAAGTTGTACTTTTTTTTAAAAACTGGGCGAATATCCTGGACAGTTTAATGAATGCAGAGAGATTGCAGTAATCTTAGCTTCAATGGTAGATGAGATGTAGACACAAGGGTGCACCTGCAGAGGGGCAGACTTGATATAACCAGGTTTGTTCCTCTTGTATTCAGGAATTCTGCATTTCATACTTTCCAGAAATTCAAATTTAAAACAATTTTCTCAGAATTTGTACCATACTTTCGTTTCACAAGAGTCACAAGCACTGAAAACTTGCAGAGATTATAATCAAGGAAGTTACCCTTTCCAAACATTGTTTAACACTTTAGATTGCCAGTATTAACAAAGAATGGATCTGGTGGGCAAAACCGGGAATTAATGTAGCATATAAATCAGCTTCTTGCCATTTGTTAATTATCAAAATAAAAAACAGAAATGTAAAATGTATACCCTAAATAACAAAATGGAAAAATTAAATATATGTGCAATGAAACGAAGTTCCTGTAGAAAGTAAGTAGATATTGTAGTAGAGATAAGAAAGAAAATAGAAAAACAGGAGCTAAATATCCACATTATAAAATATAAAATGCAACAACCGAGACAGAGAAAGAAAAAACATTGGTGTGATAGGGGGATGACAAATTACATAGACAAGAGAGCTAGTTGAATGAAGACGGACTATATATATATATATATATATATATATATATATATATATATATATATATATATATATATATATATATATATATATATATATATATATAAACAAAGGTGACTTACCGAACAAAAGCGCTGGCAGGTCGATAGACACACAAACATACACACAAAATTCAAGCTTTCGCAACAAAATGTTGCCTCATCAGGAAAGAGGGAAGGAGAGGGGAACACGAAAGGAAGTGGGTTTTAAGGGAGAGGGTAAGGAGTCATTCCAATCCCGGGAGCGGAAAGACTTACCTTAGGGGGAAAAAAGGACAGGTATACACTCGCACACACGCACATATCCATCCACACATACAGACACAAGCAGACATATTTAAAGACAAAGGGTTTGGGCAGAGATGTCAGTCGAGGCAGAAGTGTAGAGGCAAAGAAGTTGTTGAAAGACAGGTGAGGTATGAGTGGCGGCAACTTGAAATTAGCGGAGATTGAGGCCTGGCGGATGACGAGAAGAGAGGATATACTGAAGGGCAAGGTCCCATCTTCGGAGTTCGGATAGGTAGGTGTTGGTGGGAAGTATCCAGATAACCCGGACGGTGTAACACTGTGCCAAGATGTGCTGGCTGTGCACCAAGGCATGTTTAGCCACAGGGTGATCCTCATTACCAACAAACACTGTCTGCCTGTGTCCATTCATGCGAATGGACAGTTTGTTGCTGGTCATTCCCACATAGAATGCATCACAGTGTAGGCAGGTCAGTTGGTAAATCACGTGGGTGCTTTCACACGTGGCTCTGCCTCTGATCGTGTACACCTTCCGGGTTACAGGACTGGAGTAGGTGGTGGTGGGAGGGTGCATGGGACAGGTTTTGCATCGGGGGCGGTTACAAGGATAGGAGCCAGAGGGTAGGGAAGGTGGTTTGGGGATTTCATAGGGATGAACTAACAGGTTACGAAGGTTAGGTGGACGGCGGAAAGACACTCTTGGCGGAGTGGGGAGGATTTCATGAAGGATGGATCTCATTTCAGGGCAGGATTTGAGGAAGTCGTATCCCTGCTGGAGAGCCACATTCAGAGTCTGGTCCAGTCCCGGAAAGTATCCTGTCACAAGTGGGGCACTTTTGTGGTTCTTCTGTGGGGGATTCTGGGTTTGAGGGGACGAGGAAGTGGCTCTGGTTATTTGCTTCTGTACCAGGTCGGGAGGGTAGTTGCGGGATGCGAAAGCTGTTTTCAGGTTGTTGGTGTAATGATTCAGGGATTCCGGACTGGAGCAGATTCGTTTGCCACGAAGACCTAGGCTGTAGGGAAGGGACCGTTTGATGTGGAATGGGTGGCAGCTGCCTCCATTATGACAGCAACAGTACCTCCATTATGACAGCTGCCACCCATTCCACATCAAACGGTCCCTTCCCTACAGCCTAGGTCTCCGTGGCAAACAAATCTGCTCCAGTCCGGAATCCCTGAACCATTACACCAACAACCTGAAAACAGCTTTCGCATCCCGCAACTACCCTCCCGACCTGGTACAGAATCAAATAACCAGAGCCACTTCCTCATCTCCTCAAACCCAGAACCTCCCACAGAAGAACCCCAAAAGTGCCCCACTTGTGACAGGATACTTTCCGGGACTGGATCAGACTCTGAATGTGGCTCTCCAGCAGGGATAAGACTTCCTCAAATCCTGCCCTGAAATGAGATCCACCCTTCATGAAATCCTCCCCACTCCACCAAGAGTGTCTTTCCGCCATCCACCTAACCTTCGTAACCTGTTAGTTCATCCCTATGAAATCCCCAAACCACCTTCCCTACCCGCTGGCTCCTACCCTTATAACCGCCCCCGGTGTAAAACCTGTCCCATGCACCCTCCCACCACCACCTACTCCAGTCCTGTAACCCGGAAGGTGTACACGATCAAAGGCAGAGCCATGTGTGAAAGCACCCATGTGTTTTACCAACTGACCTGCCTACACTGTGAAGCTTTCTATGTCAGAATGACCAGCAACAAACTGTCCATTCGCATGAATGGCCACAGGCAGACAGTGTTTGTTGGTAATGAGGATCACCCTGTGGCTAAACATGCCTTGGTGCACGGCCAGCAGATCTTGGCACAGTGTTACACCATCCGGGTTATCTGGATACTTCCCACTAACACCAACCTGTCAGAACTTCGAGATGAGAACTTGCCCTTCAGTATATCCTCTCTTCTCGTCATCCACCAGGCTTCAATCTCCGCTAATTTCAATTTGCTGCCACTCATACCTCATACCTCAACCTGTCTTTCAACAACATCTTTGCCTCTGTACTTCCGCCTCGACTGACATCTCTGCCCAAACTCTTTGCCTTTACAAATGTCTGCTTGTGTCTGTGTGTGTGCGGATGGATATGTGTGTGTGCATGAGTGTATACCTGTCCTTTTTTCCCCCTAAGGTAAGTCTTTCCGCTTCCGGGATTGGAATGACTCCTTACCCTCTCCCTTAAAACCCATATCCTTTCATCTTTCCCTCTCCTTCCCTCTTTCCTGATGAGGTAACAGTTTGTTGCGAAAGCTTGAAGTTCGTGTGTATGTTTGTGTGTCTATCGACCTGCCAGCACTTTCGTTCGGAAAGTCACATCATCTGTGTTTTTAGATATATTTTCCCCACGTGGAATGTTTCCTTATATGGAGCACCTACCTAAGTAGGTAGGTGCTTAATCCTCGATGACTAAAAAATTATTTTTCTTGTTTTTCATTATAATAATTATAACCAACATATTACAGCTCACACTGTCACCTTTTCTTCCAGACTTTGATAGTTATGAATCATAACTTACTCATTTTTCTTCTTGTACATGCTACACTAACTTCCCGCATAGTTGTTAATTTGGTCAAAGGGAGACGCGTAGAAAGTCAGATTCATGAAATTGTAAGTGGCACCAGTGACACTAACTAAATGGGTGACTCAGGAGCTTTGTGAGTGGATAGTTCTTGGAAATGGAGGAGGAGGAAGAGAAATGCAGATAATCTTTTCAAAGAAGAGGTTGAACAACAGAGTTTGTTTCCAGTGCAAAAGATACATAGCAGTATAAAATGAAACTGAACACCAAATAGAAGTGCAACACACAATATTCAAAAATAATAATAAAAAAAATGCACAGCACTTCTGCAAATCTTAATTGAGGACTCGGAAAAGGATGGAGAAAGTGTGATGAGTATTGTGACTGGAGATAGAGGCGATGGATACTGGTCAACAAAGAGGAAAAAATGAGAGGGCAAAAAGGGCCAAGCATGAGGGAGAAATTGGGAGATTAGAGTAGGAAAAGTAATAATACAGGAGGAGATAGGAATAGTGGAAGAGGAAGAAAGTAATTTGCATAAATACTTGTTTATGCAAACAAATATTTACCTGCTTAATTTTATGCCTCAATTTTATGTTAAATACTTACAAATGTGTTGCTGATAATACATTTAAAAAATGTTCATCTCTTCATATATTTTACAAATATTGATATTCTCCATTCTGTTGTTGCTACTGATTAACCAAATCTCAGATGTTGAATTCATTTGCCATGAGGTCAAATTATCTATTTAATCTAGCTGAGAGCATCTCTCTTGTATTCATAAAGTAAGCCAAAGAATACACGCAAATCTTAGTAGACAATTATATAGTTCAGAAATTAGAAAACTGTCACATTTATCAACAGTTGTAAAGTGGTGATATCCACAAAGGATCACTGGTTTTTCTAACTTCAAACTTTAGATCTGAATTGGTGAGCATAGAAATTCTATACCCACCTGGTGGCAAATTTCTGTCTCCTCTTTCATTCTTCTGTGACCAGCATCTATGTTAACTTTGAATGCTGTGTGTCCCCTGCATCTAGCTGTAAATTCTACTTTTTTCAGAAGTGCAGCATCGTGTGATGATGACCAGCAGCAGAAAACAGTATTAACAAGTGTTTTAGATTCTGGAAGCTAAAACATGATAAAATAGTAATATGTCAGTTCAATATGTAGACCAAATGGCTTGAATGTGTGTGTGTGTGTGTGTGTGTGTGTGTGTGTGTGTGTGTGTGTGTGTGTTTGCAGTTAAACAATCAGATATTTGCTTATGCCTCAAGGCTGTTGTGTTGTGTTGTGTTGTGTGTGTGTGTGTGTGTGTGTGTGTGTGTGTGAGAGAGAGAGAGAGAGAGAGAGAGAGAGAGAGAGAGAGAGAGAGAGAGAGAGGAGCAACAAAATGATGTAGATGTGTGGTTATAAATCTATGCATAAGTGGTGGAATGGATGGAGGGGTGTGTGTGTGTGTGTGTGTGTGTGTGTGTGTGTGTGTGTGTGTGTGTGTGTGTGTGTGTGTGTGTGTGTGTGTTTGGGGGGGGGGGGGTGAGTGAGTGAGTGAGTGAGTTTGTTTTGTGCTGGGAACTAGAAACTTGCTAGAAGTTACCTAGTTGTTAAGCAGTGTGTCCGTTTCTGCCTCTGTTAATTGTCATGTGTCTGTGGTAGGTTTGCTCAGTGGAGTGTATTAAGGTACTTTGGAATTTATTGAGTTTGGTGATAGTTTATCATTATTTTTATTCCAGATTGTTTGAAGATTATTTCTCAGCCTATCTTCCATATCTTTGTTTGTCAGATGATGATCATGTAACGATTATCCTCTGCATTACTTGCCCATGGTCTTTGGTAATAGATATTTGAAAGGTCTACCACACATTTGGTGAGGTGTGGGTACAGTATTCTTTTTTTATTGTCTTGTGTTGAGAATTGAATGAAGAGTTGTGTGCCTTTTGGTAAGCAGAGTTGTTGAATGGAGATTTGCAGTATTAAACATCCATCCTTAGGTGTAAAAGGTACTTCTATGCAAAACAATAAATTTTTTCTTTGAAGTATATACTGCCTAAGATGTCAGGAAATAATCACATCACTCCCAAACACCCACTGAGCGATCCTACGTATTTGTAGGTGGTGAGCCTGTAGGCTGCTGGTTTAGGGAAATGTTTTAGTAATGAGCAGCTGGGCAAGCCACCTACAGTTGTGTAGTAGAGAGAGAATTATACTGGCAGTGCCTTCCACATGGGCAGGCGGCAGCATGAGGTAAGGTTTTGGCCAGGTCAGAATCTAGACCTGCCATCTCTCTGTCTGTCTGTCTAACTGTCTCTCTTTTCTCTGTCTGCGTATCTGTTTGTCTGTCTCTCTACTTGCTTGTTGTCTCTGTCTGCTCTGTGTTGTAGGAAACCTGCTCCATTTCCCAATCAACCCTCATTGACCTGCTGACAAGAACCCATCTCTAGTGGCTGCTACGTGTGTTGTCATTATAATTTATTTGTTTGTTTGTTTGTTTATATTTATTTTAATTTGTGTGCAGATTGTTGGGTGTGTCACTGTGTTGCATGCACAGGTATGTGGCAGCTCAGCTGGTGAACCCACACACAGCATAACCACACACTGACCGTTGCTACAGGACAAGACATTTTCGTTATCACTTCTATGTTGTTGCTGCCGCTGCTGCTTCTTTCTAGATATTATGTGTATATAATTTTTATTTGTAGTAAGTGGGTATATTTTATATTTCTTGGTATTGTTTTACTATTATAAGCAACGTGTGTTGCTAAATCGTGTTGTATGCTCTAAAGCTATTTGTTGTTCTAACAGAGCTAATAAATATACTTACAATAACTCAGGCTAAAACTTAAGTCATACTATTTAAAACTGTAATTCTGGCACACAACAAACAAAAATGTTCTTAATAACTCACAAAACTTAAACAAACTCTGTCCAGAACTATACATAAATTACTACGTAACATTTCATTCCTCTTGCTCGTGACAAATTAATTCTCACTAATTAACTTTACACAAAATACTGTTGTACGTGCCGTTCTCACTGTTGTGTCGAAACCTGCTTGTAACTAAATGGTTTGTGGCTCTTTTTTCTTTTCTCGCTGCCCAGAGCAAGGAGGCTGGCATCCGTACTCTGGTTGCCCTAGATGACCAGGGAGGTGAGTGCCCTCCCCGAACCCTCCCCTCTGCTGCTGACCCACCCCACCTTTTGATTACCACAAGGTCACTGCTCACAGTCCACAACATGACTGATGCATGTTACTGTTGTCTGCTAGCCTTGCTGTGCCTACACCATCACATATTTTATGTGGAAGCAAAGTGCCTGTTTAGGCAGCTTCACTAATGAATGATATGACCCTATTGTAAACACAACATATTCCTTGTAAGAATTGTTTCTCATTGATTAAATATTATTTTTGTATTCCTACAGCTACACTTCCTGTAATTTGTTCTTTTGTTGCTATAACCCTACTGCTGGAATCCCAAGCAGGGACATATTTATTATTAATTAATGTCATAATTGCAGTCTTAGCAGAAATTGAGTTGTATGCAAAAGACTGAATTTTTACTGTTTCTTACTGAATTTAATACACAACCATTAACATGACTGTTATGATTACAAAAAGATTGTGTAGACACACCAAAGGTTCTCAGATGAACATGTACAGCACTCTCTTCGGAGTAACATTTGCTACAGTCGTACCTTCGGTGTTGGGAGCCCATATGCTGCAACTGCCATGGGCTTTATGGTCTTGTAATGCACATCCAGTGGGCACCACACACGCAGGTCTTGACTTGCAAAGTGTTACATCGTTGAGTGCACTTCAAGCATTTAAAGTTTTCTTTTATGTACAATATCTTGTTAGGCTAATGTAGGCTAATGTTAATAATATCGCAGCACACATCTATCTCTTAAGTGTTTTTTGCCATGCTTTTTTTAGTGGACCTGTTACAACACAAGTTGTTGAATTAATTTGCAGACATATGACAGTAAGTTTCTTTCAGACACAGTAACATATTCTTTTCCTTTTGTAATTCGTATGAAGTCGTGAAGCTGTAACATATATAATCTTAAACATCCTTTGGTCATTAATTGCAAACTGTAAGGTGTCATTTTTTTTACAAACAACACTTCACAACCAGTTATGTTTAGTTGCAGGTATTTCTTGTGTGTAGGTAGTGAATTCCTGTAAAGTAACTTCTTATACTTACATACATGATATTCAACTTGAAACATTTTCGTACTCTCAAGAACATAATGGATGATCTTCAAACTACACCTGTTGGTAAGACAACACCCGGTATTAAAAACATAAAGTCTTAATAACATTAAACAGAAATCAAACATGTCTTCAAAGAAAACTGTACAGAACTAACATGTCACTAACTGTAAAATGCATATTAAATCGTTGCTCAGTATGTGCATGTTCATGCAGTAACTGAAATGTGTACATAATGGATGGAGGGCAAGAATCTGGCGCTTGCCAGCTTAATGACCTCACCTCTTACCCTTTGCCCTGGCCCTTCATTTGCCGCGATCAGTGTATGTGCGTCTGCTATCTCCATAGTCCAAATCCACCCTGCCCCTGCTCATCTCATTACCAGCAAACAGCTCAGTTCACTCACAGGTGGCAAGACTATGTACAAAAATTAAATGATTGACTAAGTGCAATAAATCCAAAAATTTCATGTAGATACAATAATGTAGGAAGTGATGAATGGGTTGTCAATATCTTTTCTTTCCTCAATTTGTCTCTTTATTTGCATTTCTTACCACAGGCTTGAAATTATTTCATCAGACTTTCAAAGTGATTTACAGATTAAGTTAACATGTTTAACAGTGAAATGACAATGTTCCCATTAATTCCTGGGAGTTTGTCAAAGAAAACTATTACTCCTGTGACAGATGATTTAAGATACAAATCAATGCAAGTTGAGCTAGTTTCTTTAGTCTGTTATCCGTGGCTCAAATAGACAGTGTGAAGAGGAGAATGCACAGGTCCTAATTAAGTACATAGTTGAATTAAGATGGCTTCAGCACTAAATTCAGAATTTCGCTACTTTGTGAGCAGACTAATTTCTTTGGTACAGCTTCAGAGATGAGTGCACTTGAGCTGAAACCCTATCAAAAATTTCCCTCAAATTTTTTAGGCGTGGGTGTTTAGCTCAGTAGTTATCATGTTGGAAATTCCATTTCAATTTCCTGCTTTCAGCAGTGTTCGCTTCTTTGTTGTTTTTTTCTTTTTTATTTGTCCTTATGTATTGTATTTATCAGTTTGTAGCGTACTATTTTTAATTTAATTTTGTCTCTCTCTGATTGTGTGTGTTAGTTTGAATTTTTTGTTTTGTATTTTGTTACTAGTTTCATTTTCGTTTTTATTGCAATGTAGAGCGAAGAAGCCGGCGCCCAAACTCTCAAGTTATTGAACCATCAAGGGGGTAAGCCATATTGTGGTTGTTGGGACGTTCACTAACCCATGTAACCTACTATTCTAGGCAGTTGACGAGATGATACTAACGGAATGCAGTGACGGAGCCAGCCGTGTCGCCAGTAGTCTGTAGTTGGCCAGTAGTGCTAGAAACAAAATATTTAATGTACACCATCGGTGCTGGCGTGGGAGCGAGCCTTTAGCATTGATCCACTCTTAAAGTTTTTCCTTTACAATTTTTTTTGGGCATGTCCCTCTTTTGTTTTCATTATATACTAATTTCTTAGTTTAACACATTATTTGTTTCTAGTTTTAGAATTTTGATTTTTATAATTTCTTATTTGCATGTAAAAATGTAGAGATAGCGTTATTTTTTTTAATTGGGGATGCCAGGTTCCACAAACTTTATGCAGTGCTCATTTCAGTTAATTTCTATTTCCATTTATTGAGCAAATTTTGACTATAAATATTGGCCTTGCATTGAGCAGACATCCTGGCATCCTCAGTCAAGTGTGGATAGGGAGTGGTTGAGGTTCTATTCCTCCACTGTTCATACTCCTCTTACTATTTTGTAGAGCCACGAAGTCGGCATGAAAACGCTAGTGATGTTGGATGAGCAAGGGGGTAAGATCTTCATGATAAATGTCTCATTGTGTTGTAACAGCAAACTCAGTAGCAGACTTCTCTGTGTCTACACTTACACATCGAAATTCGTATGTGTAAAATTTGTGTTCTTCATGCTTCCCTCCATCTTGTTGCCTTACAGAGTAATATCAAAAGCCATTGCAAGAAATATGGAGGTAGAATTTTAATAAAAGTTGATGATGATAAATGGTTATTTTTGATGTATACCAGACAAAAAAAGTAACACTGCATTTGTGTGATAGTTGTCATAATGCAAATATTCATGTGGCACTAATTTTCTGCTTTTTCACTTAAGGAATTGTTAACTTAAAGCCATTCTGACATTTTATTATTTGCAGATTTAAAGTAATATACATTACATCCCTACCTGATATTTAATATCTGTGCTTAAGATGCACTATCAAAGCGTTATGATTACACCCTCTTTGAAACTGTGCAACATCCTTCCGCATATTCAGTATCTAGAACCTCGTGTGTCCCGATTGACCAAAGACGTAATGGATTGGACATAGGTATGTGATTAATTTACAGAAATTCTGCTATTATTCCCCCACCCCCACCCCCTGCCTCCCACATGCACATGTGTGTTGGTGTGTGAAGTTTAATCTGTTAGAGTGAGTTTTACTTTTAGCTCATACAATAAAGTTTGCCAAATTTCAATGTACTCCAATAAAATGCTGCAATTGGGGGGAAGTTGGGTGGGGTGGGAGGGAGAGAGAAACCAAATAACTCTTTGATATACATTGCGTGGTCGATAGCTACTATTTGTGTAGGTAATGGGATGGAGAGTATTAATTTGTAATGTAACCGGATTTTTCCCTCAACTTTAAGTCACTTAATCATGAAATAAACTAAGTAATCAGTTTCAGTAGTATAAATTATTAACACAAAACTGAAATAGATATTGACATTCAGAATGTAGAACTTGTTATATTTCTCTCAAGCTAGGTGGTACAGTCATGTTAAAATGTTGTTAACTTACACTTAATGAAACGTAACATAATGACATACTGGTGGTTATGCAATGAAACTATCACAAGCCAGGATAAAGTAGAGAGAAATATTCAAGATAAAAGGCAGTGTTTGACGTGAGGTGCAGCTGTTTTATAAAGACACAGTTGTTAGCTGCTCCTTCAAGACAATTCTCGTAGCTCAGTGCCGAGGAACAGAACTGCACTCTGTCCCCGCTACAGTCCCAAATACAAACCTAAATTACACAGTTCTGGCATCTTGGTTTCACACAAATGTCGGTCTACTAGAAGTTCTGTTGTCATTTATGTGTGTGCTGTGCATGAGAATTTGCTCTTCAGTGGGAAAGGCTCCTTAAACAAGATGTTGTGTGAAGTGACAGTCCTTTTTTTAGACTGTGTTCTCTCTCTCTCTCTCTCTCTCTCTCTCTCTCTCTCTCTCTCTCTCTGAGCTGGAAGTCGGGATGTCTCCCTCATTCATGAAGTGCAATCTGGTGATCCGATGTATGCTGGCTTTAGGTAGGAAGACTGCTTCATCGTGAATAATTATTCAGTATATGGAGAATTTGTTCTTTGAAACAGTTTGCATTTTGATAAAAATGATGTCAACTATTCTGCAGAACATATGTACAAAAAGGGTAGTCACAAAGTTTTGACTAGCACCTTGAAAAATGAAATTCCATAATGTTTCTTTGTTTGCTTAAAGGTATATGTCTGCAGCCCTTGTACACATTCAAATCCCTGCAACACAGTGCTATAGGATGCCACTAGAGGAGCCAAAACAAAATTGTACAGCTGTTTGATGAAGGAGACAAAGCTACAAAAAATTAATCATAAAACTTTATTCGAGGTGATAATTTAAGCTTTGACAGTCCCTCGTGCATCTGTATATACAAAAGACGTTCCTGTTAATTGAATTACATTGGACTGAGCAGGGTAGTGGAGTAATTCATATACTGAACTTGTATTTTGGGAAGAGAAAATCTCAAATCATTCAGCCATTCCTATACGAGCTTTTGGTGGTATTATCAAACCCTTTGACATGAAATTTACCAGTATGGCTCTTTGGGGAGGGGGGGAGGGAAGAAGCTTCCCTTCTATATCCAAGCAGAGGTTGATATCTCCTATTAATGATGTAAACGTGAACAAGAGTTAAGCTAGAATATTCATTCTCACTCCCATTGTAGTAAGCGGCTAATGAAATGTTTATGAAACCAAGAAATATTTTTTTGTTGAAAAATAATGTGTGTTCTCAAACATGTTTCATATTTGTTCTGAATATCTTGAAATTGTTGTATTACTTATAATTTTAAAGTTTGTTATGTTCAAGTCACATTGCTGTGAGCTCTGGTGTTACCAGTGGGATGTAGTGATTAGCATTGCTGGTTGGTGTGCTGCAGGTCACTGGTACAAACTCAACCATTAACAAAGATATGTTATTTCATACTTAGTATTTCTGGAAGCTAACTTTTTTATACAGGACTATTCAATGTTTGGATGGTCAAGACCCAATGAAATGGCTGAAAGGATCTGACAGAGAGCCATCAGATACAACAGGTGAGATGACATGATATGTTAGGGAAATGTGCTCTTCTATATAAATGGTCAGAAAACAGTGCAGAGAACCTCAATAGCTGGAACAAATTCCATGCCAAACTGAAGAAAATGGCTGGTGGCAATAAGTGCAACTCTGCTCAGCAGAAGAAGAATTGAAGAATAGAATGAAGTGTCAAGAAAAATAACACAGTTGTACATAGTGATTTGGCTCTCTCATATCGTGAACCCTAACATGACAGAAGCTGACAGAATCATCATGCTGCATGGCTGGGGTTGACAGTCACAATGACAGGGGAATTCACCAAGTGGTGCCGGCGAATTGAGGAAATGTAACAGAAAGGAGGTATGACGGACTACTGAATGTGATCCCTACGGCAGTTGCAGAAGACCACCATGAGCTTCTCTCTCTTATACAGCACGTCATAAGAGAAGAGACACAGCAGTGTGTGGCAGCCAGAAATATGAGACTGAGTACACAAGAGATAGCAGCCTTACATGTCGCTCGATATGTGAGGACATAATGAAGAATGAAGAGGAGGAGCTGTATTGGTCCTTAGCACCAAAACCGAGCAAGGTGGCATAGGGCTTAGCACACTGGACTCACTTTTGTGCAGATGGTGGTTCAAACCCACGTCTGCCTGTCCTGATTTTGATTTTTCCCCCAGTCAAATATGCCATGAAGAACGGACTTAGCAAACTCGGGCATATGCTGCCATTGTCGAACGACAACCCAGCATCTGACCAATGCAGGTACAACTGCTCCCTGCACAAAGTCAAATGCCCTAAAGAAGAACAGACATTTGGAGGACAGAGGACAATATGTTGTTGTATTTCCACTGTAGATGCCTGGGCAACATTGTACATTACTGCAGAGAAAGCAGGAGAGTCTTCTCTGACTACTACACTGCCAGATATCAACCATCTCAACAGTTCTATGCCTGCCATGTAATGACAGATGATTATAGTTCACCTTTTTGACAAAGCCCATCATTGTACGCTAGATGAGGTCACTGCTCGACATGCCATAGCCGTTATCCATAACCGTAAAGTATTACCAGTTGCCTTGCTTAGCCACCAAATTCAGAAAAACTATGTGAGGTGACCACCTACGAAGGTGAGGCCACCACAGATGAAAATCCTCCTGTCACGACAGTTACCAAGATAACAGGAAATTTTATAGACTACCAACCATACTGGGTCCTAGTATACTCAAGAGATTCCTTTCCTGTAATGCCAAGTGCTTATCACCAGCTAAAGAAGCCTACATGATTTTAACCAGCATGATTGGGAGTGTCAGCAATCTTACTTGTTATAGTTACGTATGAAGAAACGGTCACAATTGAAAAATATCATTTACTTAAAATGACCTGTTTTGACACATACAGTAGGCCATCTTCATATTGATTGCACCCTTTGCAGGTGCTGGTGATGTGCTGATCAGTTGCGCATTGTTAAGATGATAACTGTTGTTGTCTTAGCATGCAGCTGCTCAGCACATCGTCAGTTCCAGCAAATGGTGCAGTCAGTCCAAAGATGGTCTACTGTCTGTGGCAAAACTGGTTATTTTAAATAAATGGCATTTTGCGACTGTAAAGAAGCCTGTATTTTGTGATACGCTGATGGGAGCAGATGTGAAATATATCCAGTCAACAAGAACATGTATTGTAAGAATAACTATTGATGAAAAAATGCAGCCTTTCAAATTTTCCATTTTAATAGTGTAGTCATGATGCCATTCTCAAATGGAACTTCCTGCAGTTATCACAAGCAGTTGTAGACCATGGAAGATTAGAGTTCTAGGTTGATTAAGCTGTTTCATCAGACACAACAATTTCTCTGAGCGATTGTTGAAGATGTTATCCTGCCATCATCTATGAGAGAAGTTCCATTCATCAGTCAAAATCATCAGTTAAGCCTTTGTTGATTGGAAAAAGCTGCTGACCCTCACAAAATAAATCTACATGCCAGCAACAGTCTTAAGCATTGTGAATGGTCATGGAGAACTTTGGGTTACTGACTGTCACAAGGGGCCTCAAAGCATCCCTAAAAGGTATGTGCTTCAGGACAACCAATCCAGGAAGGGCATATTATTGTCTTGATGAAGAATCGTGCTCTGCTAGCACTACAGACAATGCAGGGGAGGAAACTATTATCAAACTGCTAATAGGATCTGGCCTGACTGAGGGTCAATATTGCTGAGTAATAGCCATTCTGCATCAGTATTTGGATGCTTTCGAATCCAGAGTGGAGAAAAGACAAACCAAGCAGTTCATGATGAAACTCCGTATCAACAATGGGGATCATCCACTAGTTAGGCAGCACTCACACATTGTCGTGGGCGAAATGGCGGATAATCCAGGAAGAAGTGGTACACGCATATGGGCTACTGGCAAATTGAGTTTGTCTGGGAAAAGACTGCCTGACAATCTCATAGTTCAAAGTCATGCTGTTTGGAGTATGTAATGCTCCATCCACCTTCAAACATATGATGAACAACCTGCATATCCATCTCGAATGGATGACGTGATTTTGCTACCTGGGTGACAGGGACGTTTTTTCAAAGATGTGATTGGGTTTCTTGGCATGTACTCAAACTGTCAGCAATTCATAAAGGACTTCTGTAAAATGATTTGTACCTTTCAAGAATTATTGCAGGAAGACACCAAATTTTCTGTAATGAGGCACAAGAAAAATCTTCCTTGTCTTCAAAGAGTTGCTATCATCCTCTCCTGTTCCAACATTGTGAAATGGGTATACCAAAATTCAGGAAGATGCCAAAAAGGTGGCAGCTAATGCTTTCAGAGTAGTCTTAAAGTCCTCTCTGCAACTGAGAAAGTGTGTCCTGCATATTTTTTTTTTCCCCTCTCCACACAGAGGTGTACAAAAATAGACGTAAACACAAGAATGCCGACTGCTTTTAAAGGAATCCTTTGGCAGAACACAGAAGCATAGACAAAATCTCAGCCATTGCTCTATTGAACAACATTGCTGCTGAGTGGAGGGAAGATACAGCATAGCTGAAAGCTTTAGAAGTCTTGAAAAAAGGGGAACCAACTGAAGGAGGATTCAAGTGTGATGTTACGTTGTGGAAATGGTTGCTTGTCATCCCAGCTTATATGTGGTCTGGCACTCCTTCTGCTGGTTATCTGACGTTGCTGAAGACTCTAAAGTGAACAAGACACAAGTATCACTGGTCATGTCTCTGTCGATCTCTTAGATGCCATGTGTGCCACTGCAAAGAATGCCAGTAATAGAAGCACATGCCACAATTACTTTAGAGGCTTCTGGTATCAATCACTCTTGCAGCAGTGCCATTCCATTAAATTGGAATTAATTTCTTGGGTAGGTTTCCAAAGCTGACAAATATGGATTGATGGATAATAGTGTGTTTTAATAAGAAGTTAGCACATGTGCTTTTGGTGAACGTTGGCATTGAACAGAGAAGTTGGGATACAGTATTGTCCATGGTGGCATTTGTATACAACACAGCAAAGGAAGACACTACAGCTTTCACAGAGTTCTTCCTGCTCCATGATCATGAGGCCAAAATGACAGTTGATACACTGTCCCCGCTTCAGCTGGAAGTACTCGGCATGATTGTGAAACACCTAATCACCAGGATTGAACAAGCAAGGCAGCTGGCTTGTGTATTGACCCTGGATGCCCAGGAGAAAGAGAGAGAGCATTATAACACCAAATACCAGCCAGTGAAAAACAGTTTGGGAGACTTGTATGGATTTTTTATGCCTTTGTGGAAAGTAGGCATATGGGAGAAGCTACAAAAGTGCTACTTTGGACCATATCAGATTATTCCTCACTTGTCGTATGTTGCATATCAAGGATTATGACACTTAATCAAGAAGATAAATGTGCAGATGTGTCATCCATGTCCTCTGTACAGATTGATGATGGGAGGATTAAAGGAAACTAGGTAGACAATCGCGAAGCGTTAATGGGAGGGCCTACCTTCACGCTCACCATAGTGAAGAGGATGTAACAACATGACCAATGTGAGGATCAACCAGGGCCACTATGGGGAGGACCCAAGATGAGATCTAAATCAAAGGTCCTTTATTCGGCTCCAGTGAGGACATGTGAAACAGCAGGTTGTTGTTTCACTAGGAGAAGCAGCAGTGCCACAAGTTCTGATGCAATCAGTGTGATGCAGTGGTTAGTGTTGCTGGCTGACATGCTGCAGGTCACCATTTCAAACTTAACCACCGTCAGTTATTTGTTATTTTCTTTTTATCATTTTTGGAAGGTTCTTGAAATGTATGACTGTATATCTGGAATATTTTATGGCGTTTGCCATGTGCAGATTTCTGTAACTTTTCTTGTACTTTTGTTTGTAATTGCAAAAATGACAACCGACAGATTAGGATTTCATTTGAAAGTGGAATGTTTAAAACGTACTGTGTGTGGGAAGCATATGTTTTGGTTTTGTTTCAGGTATTTGATATTTAGCATGTAATGACTGAGCCAGTTAGTTACAATCTCTATTTTTATAATAAATTATCTGTGAGCTACCACCTAGCACCACCAACAATATTTAGAAAATGGTTTCCAATTGTTTCAGTAGCCCTCATTTCAGTTAAGAGTTCCTTCAAATAACGCTAACTGCTTATTTATACAGAAAGTTCTGGCAGAATGTAAGTAATGTAGGATAAAGTTTACAACTCACTCAATAGTAGAGGCATGGAGTCATCGAAAACGTCATTAGCTGTTGGACGAATCCTCTTTGAACTACAGTACATACAAATACGCATACATCTGTATGGCCGTTGTGCTGGCTGAATGCACCAGCTGACACAATGTACGTGTAAAAGTGTTTGCATGTGGGCAGGTGTGGCGGGGAGGGGGGGGGGGGGAGGGAGGGATTGTCCCTGCACCTACACTGAATACAATAGCCGGTACAGAGAGAGAGAGAGAGAGAGAGAGAGAGAGAGAGAGAGAGAGAGAGAGAGGGGGGGGGGGGGAGGTGGAAGGGGAGATATGGACATGCTGGCTTTGGGGTGAGGTGGGGTGTGGCACGTCCATGTCCTAATTTCCCTCTTTACCACCACATTATAGCACATAGCACAATATTCCCTGATAAGTAATGTGCATTCTGAAGAAACATTATTTTCTTCTAATAAAAACTCTGTGAACCTATCAAAAGTTCTTTGTTTGTGGAAATAAGCTATATCGCTACTCCATTATGTAAGGAAGCAAGTTTCTTTACGCAAAATTCTGTATTAGAGTTGTGAAATAAATCCACAGCAGCTTGTTTGTTGCTGATCTACCCCTTGATACTTCCGAAATTGACAGGGATCTGTCATTGGTGACCTGACAAAAGAGGCAGTTAAAGGATGCATGGAACAAGTGTTCCATTCCTCCTCATCCATTTTTACACCTCTTTGTGTCTTAACTTCACCTTATAGCATTTTGAAAAGGTATTTTGACATAGAAAAATAGTCACTTGCTTGGAATATAAAATATCTGCTATGATCTACATTATTGTCCATTGCATTTGTTCATAAAAAAGTGGTTTACACATTTGCATATTACATTGTGAAAACATTTCCCTTGCTTCCTATTGAACAGAGAAGTCAAATATACTGATAAGAAAACATCATGACTAGTTACAGTTTTATGGTTGGATTGAGATAGTAAAATTAAAGATATTTGAAATGTGACTTGCGCCTGCATCAGGCAAGACAAAACTGCTAGCTACACTATGGTTAGTGTACTTACAGTGATACTACAAATGATCCGTAATCATTCTGGTTTACTAGTAGCATTTTTATCAGCGTATATATGTATAATATGGAGCTCTATTTCAAATGACATCTACAGTTTGACAGTGTAATGAGATATAAGCTCAGAAGCATAAAAAGCTTTAAATCACTTTGGTCCAATCTCATAGTTAGTATTACCATCCCTTTTAGCTAAACTGGTTTGGAAGAAAAATTAGTGTCTGCTGTATACTGCAGTGGGAAGTTTTATTTTTCGGAAGAACCTTACTGTAAAGCAAGAATTATTTTTCTTGCTGTGGCTTTTGATATTCTGTGAAGACTTCATATTTAATGTACCATATGTAAAAGAAGACTGCATTTATAGTTGTCAATACGTTGCTTAAATTTCAATTGCTTCGATTTAATGTTCGACTGAAATTTGTTTTCAAGCTTTCTATGTCTATGTAGCACATTTAAACATTTCAACAGTTTTCACCATATGCCCACACCGTCTCTCAGATTTTTGTAAAACTCAGTTTGTAGTATCCTCTTCTAGTCATTTCTTTAAAAAGAAACATACTTTGCTGTGCACAGTTTACTCATTACTGCCACACAGTTTTATGTGAACAATCAGTTTTGTACTGTCTTTGTGCCTTATAGTCGAGAAGTGGTAGATTACATATGCTTAACCTGGTTGCAGAAGAATATTAACTTATGGGAGTTGTTATTCTGAATAACATTCAATTTGTTAATCAGTTTCAGATGCACTTCTCTCTGTTTATAAAGAGAGCATATATAAATTATTGTTCATGGGAACTGGAATATTTTATATCCCAAAATGCCAGGTCAAGCACAGTAGTCTGTAGGAGGGATCTGTGTGTAAAGAGTTGAGCATGTATTAGATGCAGCTGTAGATGACATAGGCTAGCTACTTCTTTAGTCATTCAGAAGACAGAGGCTGTTGAAAGCTGATATATGGAACACAATAAAACAACTTAGTTCGCTGATTTCTTTGCTGAGCTTTACCTAGTTAGGGTAGTTATGTATGTCCGTATGTGTATATTGTCGATACTTTAAAATTAAAACTGTAAAATTAGTTTGCACCAGTGGAAATATTTTTAAGGCAACTGCAGACTTTCACACTGCCATGATGTAATTGTATTGTACAAGAGAAGAATGGGTAGTGACTCTAGTGATAGTTGTTGGTGACAGCTTGTGTCAAGTTATGCAGTACTTTGTGCAAGAGGCAAACATTTAATACAGTTGAGGAAAAAAGACGTGTGCAGTTCTGTAAGAACTGTGAAAACTGAATAAGTGGAAATGTAAATGAAGAGCTACAGTATACTGATGCTTCAGAGGTACTGTAAAGTAACTATTTAAGATTAAATATAGAATTGATTTATCTGGCTGTTTCAACTGAGTCCAGCAAACAGCTCTGACTGTATATGGAAGGTATGTTATGATTCAGATTACAATGTAAAATATCATAAGTAGAATGGAGGAGGCAATAATGTAGAAAACTTTTATTGTTTTATTATTATTACAATGTAACTACTACTACCACATTGCAAAATTTGCAGCTGGAATCATAATTGCATTTATAAATCTACTTACTAACAGAACAGTACCTTAAAGGTGAATGTAATTTTCACAAGCTTGTGGTATAAAAATGATATAGATTCTTGTTAACTGATTCTTCCAGCACTTCTTGGTAAAATGGCATAATAATAAATGAAAAGCACAGTGTTGTGTATGTTCTACACAATAATGTGCTTTCCATTTTTTATGGTGAAGGGTCTGCAGGTAGATTAGAATGACAGTACAAAGTAACAAATATGCCATGCTGTTTACTCTAAAGAAATGTGATTATGCATATTCAGAACAAGACTTTCAATTCCTTTTTTTTTTCTTTCTTTTTGCAAACTGTTTTCTTATTGCTTTACCGCTATGGATTAACTTTGTCACTATTTAAGAAGAAATTAGTTTTTTTTTCAACTCCTCTTTTGTGTTTCTACTCCCTATACATGTACTCTCTTCACTGTTGTTTCTATTAAAATAGTAGGCATTCCTTTTAAAAAAAAGTCTTAAATACCTTTCCATATTAGTTATTATATGAGGGGGCAATAAAAAAAGAGCTGGAGGCCTGTAAACAGGAACTTATACTAAAAATATTGCCCAGGACTGTTGAGGCGTTTCTCACTGTGGCATAAGGCAGTAAATGGTCACATGTGAAGTTCTTGAGGGTGTGTTGTGAACCAGTTCTGAATGTTCTGCTTGATGTCCTCATCAGTAATGAATTATTTGCCTCTCTGAACTTTCTATACCTCATCAAAAAATGGCATAATACAGGGAGACATGTCTGGATGGAGTGAAGGGTGAGTGAGAATCTCTCGAGGAGCACATTAACAGCATTTGTTGTATGGGTCCTTGCATTGTCATAGAGCAGGATTACACTGTGGGTGTGTTGCCTTGGTCAGTTCAATTTGACCACTTTGTGCAGGATGGGTTAAGGTTTGAGACTATTTTTGCACACTAATCTTTACGCCATACAGCAGGAAGTCAGTAAGAGGGGGTCCTTTCATTCAAAGAGGGTGAAGATAACCTTTCCCTCATATATGTGGATGGCCTTGGATTTTTTACATGGCAGTGACACTGCCTGATTCCACTGAAAAGTTTTTTTTGACTTGGGTTTGAAGTGATGACACCACATCTCGCATCCATTTACTTCCTTGATATGATATGATGACGCACATGTTAAAGGAAGGCCCTGTTGTACATGCTTGCTGTTCTGTTTTAAGACTGAGAGGCACTTGTTTGTTCACACTTTGCAAAATTTCATTCTGTCCTCATGACGCTTCTGACACTCAATCTGTCCTCTGTGGTAGTGGCTGCTGCTGTAACTCATTGGTCTTGAATAATGAGGGCATCTGTGTGCTGGACAATGGCATCAGTAATGTGGTCTGGCTTTTGAGACTGTGCGTCATTGGGCAATGACATATGTCTTTCTCTGATTTGATCCTTGCGATGGACATACAGTGCCCTCCACACATTTGGATGATTCTTCAATGAATTTTCATTTCCCGCACTTCTTCCACTGTTAGGAAATACACTATGACCCTTTGTTCTTATTTGAACTTTTCATTTCACTGTTTCCAGCATGGCAAAGTGTGGTGAACAGTTGACATACATGTATGCTTGCTCTGTCATCACATATGTGGATGTGGGCTCATGTCCCTTTAGTGGTGAGTTTGAGACCTTAGCACTGTTACAGGGTCTGCACCTTGTTCAGCAGGCAATATTATGAACTTCTGATCTTTCTAGTGGCTATCTGTTTACAGTCTCTGGCCCATTTCTTTTTGATTGTATCAGGTGCGTTGAATAACTGCTAGTACTTATATTAAATGGCAAACATAGTAGCATATTTAGTAGCTAACTTCTAGAAATGTGTGTGTTGGAAGCTTGATTTGTCAGTAAAGTGTAAAACTTTCCTTAAAACTGTAGCTCTGCACAGTGGAGTAAGCTCTTTATGTAAAAACTGAACTGCATTACTTGTTTTATAACTGTTATATTCCACTTAATGTAACATCTACAGTATCACCTGCCAAGATAAGGAAATGCCCGTTTTTAAGGGTGTTATCAGTGGGTGACAAACAAGCAGTATTATACAGGAAAGTGTGGTGAAATATTTACTGGTTCAAGAATATGTGCTAATGGTAGAGCAAGAGCATCAGTAGTATACTGATATGTTATCTATTGCTTAACATTGTTATAGGAGGATTGAGATTCTGTGTAGTTAATGAGAGTAAACAAATATGTCTTCTTACACAGAAGAGGTGCATTAATGCTGTACTGCAATAGAATAATGGTTAAGGCCTCCATTCAAACCTGTTATCTGCTGCCCTCCCCCCCTGCCCCCTTTCCAGTAATGATTTGCATAGAGATAAATAAACAAACAAACAAATGTTATCCTCCCACAACACCCCTATTCAGTCACCACATTTACAGTATGTAAGTGTAGAATATTGGAAAATTCTTGAGTCTGCCTTATTGTTATTTTATAAAATGTGTTTTTTTATAAAATGTTGTTGGTGAATGTTTTGCATTAAATCTTTATAAAATTCAGAGTTTTCAACACACCAACATTATTTTTGCCAGGAAAGCAACTGATTCTCAAAGAGGTAATGGAATTCTGCTGATGGAAATACTTTATTAATGCCCCCACCCCTCCCTGTTACCAAACATTACCTCAGTGCCAATGATAGTTGCATTGCTGTCATGGTATAAAATATGAGACATACTCCTCAACAGTGCCTCACTGTCAAGTGCCTGCTTTCATGACTTCTTTGATGACAGTAATGTAAAGTTTGGGTTAGAATGTGACCTCACTAATTGTGCTTCTGTGCAAGTATGCCAACTAAAGTTTGTTTACTTCTGCCAAAGCTCTGGTGTGAGAGGCCAAACAAAATTATGTTGTGGAAAGTTAAATAGAATCAGTGTTTAGATTCCTAATAAGGAATTTATCAACTTTACACCATTCTGCGTACATTGTCCCAAAGTTAAAACTACGCAATATACCTAACTCGACACTGTCTGTATTGCTAATTCAATGTCAGTGCAAGAATTAAATGCTTTTAACAAAAGCACTCTGTTGCTAATTATGCACAGTGAAATTAAATCAAAATGATATAAATTTATTATACCACTTCAGCATAATGTATTCATAAACTGCGTGAAAACACTGATATGATATTTATATATAAAAACAAAGATGAGGTGACTTACCGAACAAAAGCGCCGGCAGGTCGATAGACACACAAACAAACACAAACATACACACAAAATTCAAGCTTTCGCAACAAAATGTTGCCTCATCAGGAAAGAGGGAAGGAGAGGGGAACACGAAAGGAAGTGGGTTTTAAGGGAGAGGGTAAGGAGTCATTCCAATCCCGGGAGCGGAAAGACTTACCTTAGGGGGAAAAAAGGACAGGTATACACTCGCACACACGCACATATCCATCCACACATACAGACACAAGCAGACATATTTAAAGACAAAGAGTTTGGGCAGAGATGTCAGTCGAGGCAGAAGTGTAGAGGCAAAGAAGTTGTTGAAAGACAGGTGAGGTATGAGTGGCGGCAACTTGAAATTAGCGGAGATTGAGGCCTGGCGGATGACGAGAAGAGAGGATATACTGAAGGGCAAGGTCCCATCTTCGGAGTTCGGATAGGTTGGTGTTGGTGGGAAGTATCCAGATAACCCGGACGGTGTAACACTGTGCCAAGATGTGCTGGCTGTGCACCAAGGCATGTTTAGCCACAGGGTGATCCTCATTACCAACAAACACTGTCTGCCTGTGTCCATTCATGCGAATGGACAGTTTGTTGCTGGTCATTCCCACATAGAATGCATCACAGTGTAGGCAGGTCAGTTGGTAAATCACGTGGGTGCTTTCACACGTGGCTCTGCCTTTGATTGTGTACACCTTCCGGGTTACAGGACTGGAGTAGGTGGTGGTGGGAGGGTGCATGGGACAGGTTTTGTATCGGGGGCGGTTACAAGGATAGGAGCCAGAGGGTAGGGAAGGTGGTTTGGGGATTTCATAGGGATGAACTAACAGGTTACGAAGGTTAGGTGGACGGCGGAAAGACGCTCTTGGCGGAGTGGGGAGGATTTCATGAAGGATGGATCTCATTTCAGGGCAGGATTTGAGGAGGTCGTATCCCTGCTGGAGAGCCACATTCAGAGTCTGGTCCAGTCCCGGAAAGTATCCTGTCACAAGTGGGGCACTTTTGTGGTTCTTCTGTGGGGGATTCTGGGTTTGAGGGGACGAGGAAGTGGCTCTGGTTATTTGCTTCTGTACCAGGTCGGGAGGGTAGTTGCGGGATGCGAAAGCTGTTTTCAGGTTGTTGGTGTAATGATTCAGGGATTCCGGACTGGAGCAGATTCGTTTGCCACGAAGACTTAGGCTGTAGGGAAGCGACCGTTTGATGTGGAATGGGTGGCAGCTGTCATAATGGAGGTACTGCTGCTTGTTGGTGGGTTTGATGTGGACGGACGTGTGAAGTTGGCCATTGGACAGGTGGAGGTCAACGTCAAGGAAAGTGGCATGGGATTTGGAGTAGGACCAGGTGAATCTGATGGAACCAAAGGAGTTGAGGTTGGAGAGGAAATTCTGGAGTTCTTCTTCACTGTGAGTCCAGGTCATGAAGATGTCATCAATAAATCTGTACCAAACTTTGGGTTGGCAGACTTGGGTAACCAAGAAGGCTTCCTCTAAGCGACCCATGAATAGGTTGGCGTACGAGGGGGGCCATCCTGGTACCCATGGCTGTTCCCTTTAATTGTTGGTATGTCTGGCCTTCAAAAGTGAAGTAGTTGTGGGTCAGGATGAAGCTGGCTAAGGTAATGAGGAAAGAGGTTTTAGGTAGGGTGGCAGGTGATCGGCGTGAAAGGAAATGCTCCATCGCAGCGAGGCCCTGGACGTGCGGAATATTTGTGTATAAGGACGTGGCATCAATGGTTACAAGGATGGTTTCCGGGGGTAACAGATTGGGTAAGGATTCCAGACGTTCAAGGAAGTGGTTGGTGTCCTTGATGAAGGATGGGAGACTGCATGTAATGGGTTGAAGGTGTTGATCTACGTAGGCAGAGATACGTTCTGTGTGGGCTTGGTAACCAGCTACAATGGGGCGGCCGGGATGATTGGGTTTGTGGATTTTAGGAAGAAGGTAGAAGGTAGGGGTGCGGGGTGTCGGTGGGGTCAGGAGGTTGATGGAGTCAGGTGAAAGGTTTTGCAGGGGGCCTAAGGTTCTGAGGATTCCTTGAAGCTCTGCCTGGACATCGGGAATGGGGTTACCTTGGCAAACTTTGTATGTGGTGTTGTCTGAAAGCTGACGCAGTCCCTCAGCCACATACTCCTGACGATCAAGTACCACGGTCGTGGAACCCTTGTCCGCCGGAAGAATGATGATGGATCGGTCAGCCTTCAGATCACGGATAGCCTGGGCTTCAGCAGTGGTGATGTTGGGTGTAGGATTAAGGTTTTTTAAGAAGGATTGAGATGCAAGGCTGGAGGTCAGAAATTCCTGGAAGGTTTGGAGAGGGTGATTTTGAGGAAGAGGAGGTGGGTCCCGCTGTGACGGAGGACGGAACTGTTCCAGGCAGGGTTCAATTTGGATGGTGTCTTGAGGAGTCGGATCATTAGGAGTAGGATTAGGATCATTTTTCTTCGTGGCAAAGTGATACTTTACACTCGTACTCTCTGCTGGAAGTATCACTTTGCCACGAAGAAAAATGATCCTAATCCTACTCCTAATGATCCGACTCCTCAAGACACCATCCAAATTGAACCCTGCCTGGAACACTTCCGTCCTCCGTCACAGCGGGACCCACCTCCTCTTCCTCAAAATCACCCTCTCCAAACCTTCCAGGAATTTCTGACCTCCAGCCTTGCATCTCAATCCTTCTTAAAAAACCTTAATCCTACACCCAACATCACCACTGTTGAAGCCCAGGCTATCCGTGATCTGAAGGCTGACCGATCCATCGTCATTCTTCCGGCGGACAAGGGTTCCACGACCGTGGTACTTGATCGTCGGGAGTATGTGGCTGAGGGACTGCGTCAGCTTTCAGACAACACCACATACAAAGTTTGCCAAGGTAACCCCATTCCCGATGTCCAGGCAGAGCTTCAAGGAATCCTCAGTTCCTTAGGCCCCCTGCAAAACCTTTCACCTGACTCCATCAACCTCCTGACCCCACCGACACCCCGCACCCCTACCTTCTACCTTCTTCCTAAAATCCACAAACCCAATCATCCCGGCCGCCCCATTGTAGCTGGTTACCAAGCCCCCACAGAACGTATCTCTGCCTACGTAGATCAACACCTTCAACCCATTACATGCAGTCTCCCATCCTTCATCAAGGACACCAACCACTTCCTTGAACGTCTGGAATCCTTACCCAATCTGTTACCCCCGGAAACCATCCTTGTAACCATTGATGCCACGTCCTTATACACAAATATTCCGCACGTCCAGGGCCTCGCTGCGATGGAGCATTTCCTTTCACGCCGATCACCTGCCACCCTACCTAAAACCTCTTTCCTCATTACCTTAGCCAGCTTCATCCTGACCCACAACTTCTTCACTTTTGAAGGCCAGACATACCAACAATTAAAGGGAACAGCCATGGGTACCAGGATGGCCCCCTCGTACGCCAACCTATTCATGGGTCGCTTAGAGGAAGCCTTCTTGGTTACCCAAGTCTGCCAACCCAAAGTTTGGTACAGATTTATTGATGACATCTTCATGACCTGGACTCACAGTGAAGAAGAACTCCAGAATTTCCTCTCCAACCTCAACTCCTTTGGTTCCATCAGATTCACCTGGTCCTACTCCAAATCCCATGCCACTTTCCTTGACGTTGACCTCCACCTGTCCAATGGCCAACTTCACACGTCCGTCCACATCAAACCCACCAACAAGCAGCAGTACCTCCATTATGACAGCTGCCACCCATTCCACATCAAACGGTCGCTTCCCTACAGCCTAAGTCTTCGTGGCAAACGAATCTGCTCCAGTCCGGAATCCCTGAATCATTACACCAACAACCTGAAAACAGCTTTCGCATCCCGCAACTACCCTCCCGACCTGGTACAGAAGCAAATAACCAGAGCCACTTCCTCGTCCCCTCAAACCCAGAATCCCCCACAGAAGAACCACAAAAGTGCCCCACTTGTGACAGGATACTTTCCGGGACTGGACCAGACTCTGAATGTGGCTCTCCAGCAGGGATACGACTTCCTCAAATCCTGCCCTGAAATGAGATCCATCCTTCATGAAATCCTCCCCACTCCGCCAAGAGTGTCTTTCCGCCGTCCACCTAACCTTCGTAACCTGTTAGTTCATCCCTATGAAATCCCCAAACCACCTTCCCTACCCTCTGGCTCCTATCCTTGTAACCGCCCCCGATGCAAAACCTGTCCCATGCACCCTCCCACCACCACCTACTCCAGTCCTGTAACCCGGAAGGTGTACACAATCAAAGGCAGAGCCACGTGTGAAAGCACCCACGTGATTTACCAACTGACCTGCCTACACTGTGATGCATTCTATGTGGGAATGACCAGCAACAAACTGTCCATTCGCATGAATGGACACAGGCAGACAGTGTTTGTTGGTAATGAGGATCACCCTGTGGCTAAACATGCCTTGGTGCACAGCCAGCACGTCTTGGCACAGTGTTACACCGTCCGGGTTATCTGGATACTTCCCACCAACACCAACCTATCCGAACTCCGAAGATGGGACCTTGCCCTTCAGTATATCCTCTCTTCTCGTCATCCGCCAGGCCTCAATCTCCGCTAATTTCAAGTTGCCGCCACTCATACCTCACCTGTCTTTCAACAACTTCTTTGCCTCTACACTTCTGCCTCGACTGACATCTCTGCCCAAACTCTTTGTCTTTAAATATGTCTGCTTGTGTCTGTATGTGTGGATGGATATGTGCGTGTGTGCGAGTGTATACCTGTCCTTTTTTCCCCCTAAGGTAAGTCTTTCCGCTCCCGGGATTGGAATGACTCCTTACCCTCTCCCTTAAAACCCACTTCCTTTCGTGTTCCCCTCTCCTTCCCTCTTTCCTGATGAGGCAACATTTTGTTGCGAAAGCTTGAATTTTGTGTGTATGTTTGTGTTTGTTTGTGTGTCTATCGACCTGCCAGCGCTTTTGTTCGGTAAGTCACCTCATCTTTGTTTTTATATATAATTTTTCCCACGTGGAATGTTTCCTTCTATTATATTGATATGATATTTAGTAATATGCATAAAGAATAATCATCAGTACAAAGTTTGCATGTAGATAAACTTCATAATCAAGCTTAAGATGGCTTTCACATCATCATTTTGATACAGTCAGTAAGGCATGGGGCACTAATTACGTTGCCAAATCATACAAATCAGCTACTGTTCCAAAATTACTGTTAGTTTTGTTGCTAACTTTATGTCCATAGTGATATTTATATTTGCTATAAATTGCAGAAATACTTTGTTAAAAAGTCTGGGCTAGGTGAGTTAGAAGAGGATTTGGCATTTATTAGATTTGAGAAAAGTGTCTTACTACATAGCTTTTGACTGCTATGTGAGCTTCCTTTGTGCCATTTATTCTATTATGCTCAGCTACGATGTACATGTGACTACTCCTGCTCTGGCTTTGTCACAGCCCATGCTGTAACACATTGTACAATTCTTGGTATCACAAGTACTTGTCCGTGATGTGTTGCACGTATCAAAATTAGATGTGTTCAGAGATGCTTCAGGGACTTCGTTGTCAGTTTTAACAGATGGGTTGTCTGGACACACAAATTTAGCTGTATTCATAACCAAACCACCTGCTTAGAGACAGCTTTTGGTTTCTGAATCATAGTTAGTGATTGTGTTAAGTCTTCACTTATGAGCATGACGTCAATACACCTTCCGTTATTAGGGTAAACAACTTCATAAATATAGTAATCCCTTTAGGAACTCGTTAGTTGATTGAGAACTTGTCAGTTCATAGGTCTTCACTTATTCTGACTGTGTTGCCTATTCACAAATTCTGTTTCAGATTGATAATGGCATTCCTAGGGCATTCATGATTATCCTTATTTCCATTGAACCAATTTCTATACAAATTTCGTATCTATGCAAACACTTTATTCTATGGTCCTTTCAAGGGGGAGGTTGCGTAACCTTTATGAAATTCTGCTTGTTCAACTGCCAGTGGAAATGCAGTTGTTCAGTGAATGAGTCAGTTGGTTGGTTAATATTTTTGTCAGAAGCTTGCAAAGATGTGCTAGAAGACTTAGGGGAAGGTAATTCTCATAATTTTCTGTCACCTCCTCGACTATTGCTATCGTGTCTGTATTTTTCCTGATGTTAGATGTCTTCCCAGCCTAAATACATTTGTTTATGGGTGTCACTAGTGTCTTAATAGATTTTTCCCTCCAAGTTTCATCATTTTGCTTGTTAATTTTCTGTTCATGAACCCTTCTTTTTTTCCTATCTCTCTCATCACTGCTTCAGATATTTCTTCAGTTTTGTTATTCAAAGATGGGGGATCCTTCAGGTTTTGTGTCCATACACAAAGAATATAGTGTATGGCAGAAATAACCAACAGTGCAAACTAATATCTAGCTGAACTGTGACAATCTGCCGTTTCATTTTCTCAATATATTTTACTTAGATCTTTTGGGATTTGAAAAATTTTCATGTTTTGGTTGTTAAATTTCGTCATGTCATTTGGTATTTCTTTCTAGATTATCTTGTTAACAGGTTAAGGCATAGCTGTATCTCCCTCACAATATTACACTTTAATATCTGTAATAAACAGCTCATGAGTACCCTACACAGACAGATTGCGCTCTCTCTCTCTCTCTCTCTCTCTCTCTCTCTCTCTCTCTCTCTCTCTCTCTCTCGTCTATTTGATACTGTTCATACACAGATCAGTATGTGGAAAAAACCCTAATAACTGAGCTACATGGGCAATCTGGTAAATGTGTTTTCATTTTTGTTACTGCATGTTGGGCTGCCCCTACACGCGCACACACACACACACACACACACACACACACACACTTGTAAATGAAATGTATTGTTGTCACATCATTTTCATTACTGGCATTTAATTTTGTATGGTATTTTTGCTGTGCAACTTTCTTTTTATAAGAAAATAACACATTATCTTTATTCCTAAAAGTTCATTACAGTGTTAACCACACTTCACTCGTACATTGATTTCTTTGGTTTTCATTATGCTTTTTTGTTTTGACATGCCATTATTTTTACTATTCAACTGTTGACTGGTGTAAAAATTAAGTTTCACTTTGTTGATTAATTACTTCATATGCCTAATATGCTGCCAATGTAATGTAGTCAGAAACAGAAAACGCACAACAAGAAAACGGCAGGATTGGTACATCACATTTAAAAAACTCAATAAAATTACATAAACAATTGTAAACACTAGAATAGATGATCAGTGAAGGAGGATCAATTTCCAAAACTTTGTGTAGAAAACTAGCTCAAATCAGTCCAGAGCAATAACAAGACCATTTGATAGGAGACCAAAAGCATCAAACTTCCTCACTCATACACACAAATTAATATTGCCAAGTAATACTGTTCACCAATCTTCATGTACGAAAAACAAAATGTTGTCCCCCAGTTAGAGTAAGAATCAAATGCAATAGGCGCGAATTTATTAGAATCATAAAGTGGGTGTGAATGGTTGTCTGTCGCATGTTAATAGAAGGGACAATTGCAGAGTAGCACATATTGAGGACATATTCTGATTTGTAAGCAGGCTTCCTCCAATAGCAACTAAAAACACTGAATTCTATTCTACACAATAATACAAACACCAGAACGAGTTCAGAACAGATATTCTTCTAGAACTGTGGAAAGAAGACCGTAACAGATACAATCAAGTGTGAGATAAAAAGGAACGAAGAAAATTTCTGAAGTATCTGTAGTCAAAGTTGGTAAACTTTGGTTAATATGTTGGAAAAAAGTAATAAATATACACAGCACCCAGAAAAACATGAAAATTACTTCCATTGAAGAAAGCAAAAACAGTGGTTAGAAATTTTAAAAACAAAATTTATTTTTCAAGCCCCTGTGAGAAACAGCATACCCAGTGACAAAAGAGGTGGAAATTACTTTCGCAAGGAATGTGATAAAGTAATACAGGAGTTGTGGTGATGGAAATAACAATCCATGGTAACTTGGGTTGTTATATTTAAAGCAATATGATGTCAGTACAGAGACATACAAGCTCCATGAACAGTATGAACTCATAATATGGGGAAAGAGGGAGAATCCTATTGGGGTGAAAGGTGACCACACTGTGGCTGTTAGATTGGCCAGGTTAAATGAGAAACTATAGATGACCTTGTGATTCAAATGCAAGTGCATTTCACAGTAAAATAATTTGCTATTTTATGCAATATTGGCAATGTACAAAGAGTGCACATCAGACATACTGGGCAGCTGATGATGTGGTATTCTCCACAAACTTGGCTCAGATATTTCATGACAAAATTGTCTATAGAAATTGCATGGAATTTATACACAACTTCTGTGATTATCTTCAATACTTTCATGTCCGTCATAAGAATGTTTTGCCTCCTGCAAGCTCTTCTTTGAGTGAGATGGACCTGATGTGTGAATTCATGTAGACATATGTACCTGACCATCATTTGTTTCACTTGTACACACCTATTAATTGACTTGGAGACTACAGAAATGTTACATGTTGTTTGTGGTTGTGTCACACAAGTTCTGCATAAGTAGTTAA
This sequence comes from Schistocerca serialis cubense, assembly GCF_023864345.2. Taxonomy (NCBI): domain Eukaryota; kingdom Metazoa; phylum Arthropoda; class Insecta; order Orthoptera; family Acrididae; genus Schistocerca; species Schistocerca serialis. Next base: position 291,110,825 of record NC_064638.1, read on the forward strand.
AATATAAGAGGTAAAACTAATGGCCTATTAATTACTGGCTGCAGAAATTGCAGGGGTTGGGCAAAAATATGGAAACATCACAAGAAATGCTTAAATATATATTTAGATGCTAGTCAAGCATGCAGTGTGTCCTGTTCTCATCATGAACTGCAGCTGTGATGTCCTCAATACATTGCAAGTGTCTGTCATAATCAGAACAGTGTTCCATGAAGTTGGGAGTGCATTATGTCAGTGCTAAGAGATTTTCAATGTGACTAAAGGTAGCCAAAGCATTGTGTGCTTGAAGAGGCATCATATTGAAGATTTATACCACATGTAGGGAACGTGGAAAAAATCAGCTCACACAATATGGGTGAAAGTGTGTGTGTGTGTGTGTGTGTGTGTGTGTGTGTGTGTGTGTTGAAAGATAGTGACAAACAGCTATTGAAGAGGACCGTTACAAAAAAATAAGAGGACAGCAGTGCAAAATTACTGCAAAAATGGAATATCGCACTTATGAACCCTGTCAGCACCAAAACAAGTGTGTGTGTGTGTGTGTGTGTGTGTGTGTGTGTGTGTGTGTGTGTGTGTGTGTGTGGTTTGAGGTTTTCGGGCGCTAAACAGCGTGGTCATCAGCGCCCAAACGCATAGAAACTGGAACACATACAGTGAAGGGACGAAGACGGACAGCGAACAAGGAGAACAGCTAAAAGATACAGACCTGACGCAGTTACAAATCCTCACATACAGAGGCAAAACAAGAGGAGAAGAAACGCACTAAAAAAGGAAAGGAAACACAAGGAAAAGAGAACAGAAATCGAAGTGAAACAAGTAGGTAATCGTGACTGGTGAACCTCTTACCTAAAGCCTGGGAGAACCAGTCACCCAGCAGCACATTAAAATCCTCTCCCTAAAATCCGAGGCAACAAATTGGACAGGACACAAAACCATAAGACCTTAACCACAGTCGTTGCGTCGTCTTGCAAAATAGAGGGCAAATCCGGTGGCAAGGAAACCACCGCCCTCTGGTCAGAGAATAAAGGACAGTCAAGTAAAATGTGGCGGACAGTAATCTGGACGCCACAAGCACTGCAGATTGGGGGGTCCTCCCGCCGGATTAAAAAACCGTGCGTTAAGGGACTGTGCCCGATGCGGAGGCGGGTGAGGAGAACCTCATCCCGCCTGCATGACTGGTAGGACGTACGCCATGGCCGCGTGGTGGCCTTGACCAGACGCAGCTTATTTTCACCGACTGCCAGCCACTCCTCTTCCCATTGACGCATAACACGAGAACGCAAAAGGGAGGTAACAGCATGGAGGGGGGCGGCACATTCAACAACGTGAGGGAGGGAACATGCATCTTTGGCAGCCACATCCGCCAGTTCGTTTCCCCTAATACCCACGTGCCCCGGCACCCAGCAGAAAGAAACCTCCTTCCCCTGCCGTTGCAGGTGGAGTAGGGCATCATGGATGTTCTGGACGACCGTATCCGCTGGGTACAAGTGTTGCATGGTCTGAAGGGCACTCAGGGAGTCAGAACAGATGAGAAACTTAAGACTGGGAACACATCTCGTCTGCTCCAATGCCCGCAAGATCGCAAACAATTCGGCATCAGAGATGGTAAATGCCGCAGGAAGCCGTAACTTGACGACTCGATCAGGGAAAACAACGGTAAATGCCGCAGGAAGCCGTAACTTGACGACTCGATCAGGGAAAACAACAGCACAACCAACAGAGTCCCCCTGTTTAGAGCCATCCGTAAATACTGGTACATGCTCGGCATGCTGGTTTAAAATATCGTAAAATAAGGAGGTAAAAACAAACGCAGGAGTGCCCCTCCTCCGGTACTCTGACAAGTCTAAAAGGACGCTGGGCCTCTGGAGCAACCAGGGAGGCAGGCGGGTAAAACCCTGGAGTTGGGGTGCCACACGCTCCACACCAAGGGACTCAAGCAAATGCTTGGCACGAATCCCAAATGGTAAATGGTCTCGTTGCCCTTGGACGACTGGAGAAGAGACGTTCCATAGGCGGTCGGGCAACAGTAGGGTATGCAGGGGAGGTAGGACAGGCAAGGAATTGACACACTCGTCGCACCATGAGGAGTTTCCGCCGGATGGCGAGCGGCGGTTCCCCTGCCTCAGCACACAGGCTGGGGATGGGACTCGTACGGAAGGCACCAGTAGCCAGCCTGATACCCTCATGGTGTACTGCGTCAAGAATCTTCAGATACGAAGGCCTCGCTGACCCATACACAGTGCATCCATAGTCAAGACGCGACCGGACGAAAGCCCTATAAAACTGCAGCAGACGCGCCCGATCTGCTCCCCAGGACCGATGGCTCAAACACTTCAAAATATTCAGCGCCTTCAGGGCCCGCACCTTGAGGTCTTTAAGGTGCGGCAACCACGACAACTTGGAATCAAAAGTGAGGCCCAAGAACCTCACAGTGTCTCTAAAAGGAAGAATGGTGCCCCTCAGACGCAATTCAGGGGAGGTAAAAGAACGTCGAGAACGATTAAAATGAACACACACACATTTGTCTGCAGAAAAGGTAAAACCCGTCTTCGCAGTCCATGCCTCTAATCGCTTTATCGTAAGCTGCAGCTGCCAACTAGCAGTGACAAGACTGGAGGAAGAACAGAAAACAGCAAAATCGTCCACGAACAAGGAGCACTGGGCAGGACTCCGGATAGTGGACGCAATACTGTTAATGGCGACGGCAAAGAGGGTGACACTTAAAACGCTTCCCTGAGGAACACCATTCTCCTGCACGTACAAATCAGATAGCACATTACCAACCCGATATCGAAAGAGGCGGCGGGAAAGAAAGGACCGAATGAAGATGGGGAGATGGCCATGAAAGCCCCACTGATGGAGTTGATTGAGGATAAGGCGGCGCCAAGTAGTGTCATACGCCTTATTAATGTCAAAGAATACACCTAGACAATGCTGGTTACATAAGAAGGCCTGCTGGATGGCCGCCTCAAGCAGGGTCAAGTTGTCTATAGTTGAACGACATCTCCAAAAGCCACACTGAGAGTGGCTAAGGAGCTGCCTGGTCTCGAGCAGCCAAACCAGGCGACGGTTGACCATGCGTTCCAATGTCTTCCCGACACAGCTCGTCAAAGCAATACTCCGATAACTACTGGGATGCAATCGGTCCTTTCCCGGTTTGAGGAGGGGAACCAAAATCGCCTCCCTCCACGAGTCAGGGAACGTGCCGGATGACCATATCATATTAAAACAATTCAGGAGTACTTCCTTGGATGGCAGCAACAAGTGCTGCAGCATGCTGTACAGGATTTGATCATCACCTGGCGCAGTATCATGAGCCACAGACAGCACCGAATCCAGTTCCCACATTGTGAAGGGGCAATTGTAGGGTTCAGAATTTGGAGACCGGAAGTCCAAGTGATCCCTCTCGATGGCAGTGCGGTAGCGGCAGAAATCTGGATCACAGTTAATAGTGGCAGTAGATTCGGCAAAATGCATGGCCAGTGTCTGGGCAATGTCTCTCAGCGCTGTGAGTAGACTACCCTGATGCAGCAATGCCGTGACAGGTAGTTGGCTGTGTCTCCCGGAGATCCTCCTGATGGCTTCCCACACTTTTGTAGAACTAGTGGAGCGGGAGATGGAGTTCAGGAACGATTGCCATGACCGTCGTTTGCTCTCTTTAATCACTCGCCGCGCCTTGGCCCTTGCCACCCGAAAGGCCGCTAGATTGTCAGCTGAGGGACGGCACTTGAAGCGGCGCGGAGCTGCACGGCGGGCTCGGATGGCTGAGCGGCACTCAGTGGTCCACCAAGGGACAAGGCGCCTCTTGGGATGACTTGAGGACCGTGGGATCGACAATTCAGCAGCATGGGAGATCACGGCTGTAACGTGGTCGACCCATTCGTGGACGCTGGCACGGTGTTCCAAAACAGCTAAATCGCTGAAAAGTGTCCAGTCAGCTCTGCAGAGGTTCCACCTGGGCGGCACTGGTAATGCCACAGTCTCATCCAGGAGGCGAATCCAAAGGGGGAAGTGGTCACTAGAATGGAGGTCAGCGGCAACCTCCCACAGAGCAGAATCCGCGAGTGCTGGAGAGCAAAAGGAAAGGTCAATAGCTGTCGATGACCCAGAAGCAGTACAAAAATGAGTGGGAGCACCAGAGTTCTTCGGATGCCATGAGGCTTTCCAGAATGCGACCCCTGGGGCAAGTAGTCGTAGAGCCCCATAAGACATTATGAGCATTGAAGTCCTCCAGAAGGAGAAATGGGCGGGGGAGTTGGGTAATAAGGTCTGCGAGAGCCTCAGAGTCTCTGGCGTCCTGAGGCGGTAAGTAAACGGAACAGATTGTGAGCCTCTGCCCCACAAGAAGGTCAACTGCAACTGCTTGCAAGTCCGTAACGAGAGGGAGCTCAGATGAGTGGTGCATGTCATGGACAAAAACCGCAACACCACCCTTTGCCCTTTCCCCCATCAGATCATCTTTTCGATACACGGTATAGCCCCGTAAAGAAGGAGCATCAGTGGCCCGGAAATGTGTCTCTTGGGAGACATAAGCACAAGGCGCGCTCTCGTACAAGGAGTTGTAATTCGGCCACATGCGTCCTGAACCCATTCAGGTTCCACTGTAATATGGGAGCCAGTGATCAGGGTGGCTGAATTTTCACCCTGCCCCTGTGCTTTGGAGGAGAGCCCGTACTGGCCGGAGATTTATTCCGGGGTGAGAAGATCGCCCCCGGTCGACATCAATGTCCATCAGCTCCGATGGCGACCCAAGGGAGATGTCAGATAGTACGATGGCATCGTCATCGGACTGACCCTGACTAGTCTCCTCAGGTGGCAAAACCTTCACCGTCGGCGTCTTCGTCTTGGGGGGCTTAGAATGCAGAACCTTGTCAACAGTTGGAGCTTTACTCGCCTGGGCAGAAGGTGCAGGAAGTACCCCAATGTCAGCAACCACGGCCTTGTCCGACGTTGTGGGTAGAGCTGCAGGGTGCAAAACAACCGCAGCAGCACAAGTGCACTGGCAAACGCAGGTATTAGTGCTGACACTAGCAACCTCCGTTTGTGTAGCAACAGTGGCCAACTGTACCGGTTTGTGCAGAGTGGAAGCGAAAGATGTTGTAAACACAGGAGGCTGCATGGCCTTAAAGAGCTTCTTGGCCTCACCATAGGGGATGCGCTTAGATGTTTTGATCTCCTGTATCTTCTGTCCCTCGAGATAGATGGGGCAGACCCGGCTCCAGACAGGGTGACTCCCAGAGCAATTCATGCACTTCACAGGCGATGAACAATCGGCTCCTTCATGGGCAGGCTGACCACATTTACCACAAGTGGCTATCCCATTGCACCCCAACGTAGTATGCCCAAAGTGCTGACATTTAAAACAGCGCATTGGATTGGGGAAATATGGCCGTACTGGCAAACGTAAGAAACCCGCTTTAACATGCTCTGGGAGTCTCGGGCGATTGAACGTGAGAATAAACGAGTCAGATTTGACTAGGTCCCCATCGACTCGTTTCATAATATGTTGCACGTCGACAATACCTTCGTCAGCCCACTCAGATTTCAACTCGTCCTTGGGGATATCCACCAAGTCCCTACATGTCACAACACCCTTACTATAGTTCGAAGTGGAGTGGAGCTCGGTCTCGATAGCGTACTCTCCGAGACAGGTTGCTTTCCTAAGAGAAGTGACTTGACGGGAACTAGAAATTTCAACTAACAGAGTCCCATTGCACAGACGCTTCACAGATTTCAGTGTTCCTGCAATTCCCTCAAGACCCTTGTGCATGTAAAAGGGAGAAACTCTCTCAAAGCTACCTTCCTTCCGTTTGACAATCAAAAACACATTCTGGATATCAGCATGTGCTCTGTTACGACAGTCTGATAAATCTCTAGTAACACCAGGCGCTGGAGGACTCGCAGCACGAAGTCGCTTTTTCGATTGGGTGTGTTTTCCTACCAGTGGCCCACCCAATCCACTGGTAGGGGGAAACGTAGAGGTCGAAGGGTCCATTGTGGTCCCACGAGCAGCTAGGGAACTAAAGGTCCACTCAGACAGAGCCCCGCGTGCCTGAGTAAGCCTTATACAACTGGGGTGCGGCAGGTGCCCCAGAGGTTGCCCGCTTGCGACTGTTCCACCCCAACAGCCATGCATCTTATAGGCGCGCAGCACACCATAAGATTGAGGGGTTTTTATAGAGGTTTACCTTCCTCGCAATCCAAGCGGTCAAGTCAAGATTACCATTCCCCACAGCATACAACATTCCACCGCTGCGCCATGCGGTGGTCGCTGAAGCATGTCCGGGGTTTACGGTGACAGGAGACTGGCAGCGCTGACCAGTCCCCAGCTCAGGACCCCGGGGTCGCCAAGCCCGTACTCAGCAAATGAATGCTGAGCCCCTGGGGGGAGCACCAAAACAACACAAAGGGAATTCCATAAGCTGGCAATTTCAGGGCGAGTTGCAATTTCAAAACCACACATCAGTGGTGCACACGCTCGTAACAGGAAAGTATGATGTTAAAGCCATTAAACCTTAATTTCACAACAATGGATAAAAATCATTTGGTTGAGTTCCACACTGTTTCCTACTTCTGGTACAGTTTTTCCCCAAAGTAAAACATGGTGGCGGTTTGATGGTGATTTGGGCAGCCATATCATTGTATTATATGGGCCTCATGGGCACTCTGCAAGCTATGTTACTGACAAGCATTATGTGACCACTTGTCTTATTAGGTCCATCCCGTGATACAGTGTTTGTTCCCCAATGGTGGTGCTATGTTCAGAGATGGCAGGGACCTAGTTCATTCAGCTCATATCATCCAGGAATGGTTTTTTTGGGTGCAAGGATTAATTGCCACATCCTCCCTGGCCACCATAGTCTCCATACTTCAATATTATTGCACCTTTGTGGCCTGCTTTGGAAAGAAGGTTGTGTGATCGCTCTACTACTCAATCATTACCTGAACTTCCCTCTAGTTTGCAGTAACAATAGTATAGCAGTGCCTTGAAAACCATTCAGGGCCTGTACTTATCCATTCTGAGGTGACTGGAAGCTATTTTGAATGCCATTAGGTTTTCTACACCGTATTTGACATGGTAATGTGTTGTGTATTTGCGGTTCCATATTTTTGTTCACCCCTGTATACTAAAGAACACTCGCTAATATAAGATGGGTATCATGGCAGTGCAATCTTCATAAACTACTAAATAGCTTTGATGTGTAGATGATAAGCTTTTGGCCTTATTTTATCATAACTCTAAAATATTCAAATAAGGAATTAAAGCCTCTGTAAAAAGTAGGCCTACACCATCACCCTCGTAGCCACTGGTGCATTTTATACTAATTATTAACTATTCATTAAAAGTGCTGTAGACCCATTGTGGCTATCATCTAAGATACTGGAATGTTTTGCTATTTAGGAAATAGAATAAATAAGCAATACATAAAGTAAAGAAACATTATGAAGTCAGTTATGCCACTGAATAAAATTTATTCCCATGTTAATTTCAAACCTGTTTAAATTAATGGCCATAAAATTTGCTACAGAGCAACTGGACCGCATTGAGGAGGGGATGGACCAGATCAATGCTGATATGCGAGAAGCAGAAAAGAATCTCACAGGCATGGAAAAATGTTGTGGTCTTTGTGTGTTACCATGCAATAAGTAAGTAATAGTAAATGTGAAACCAAAAGTGAAATTTTTCTTATACAAACATTCAATATTTTAGCTGTAAGTATAGCCTGGAACATGTAATTATTTTTTAATAAATAAAGAATAGCACTGTTAGATTCTGCAGTCCAATGTTAATGAAGCAAAATCTTTCTTCCATCTTTCCAGATGATCTGCTAGAGCATTCAGCTGTATCTAGTAATGATATAGACTTGAAATATTCTGCTTGGGTGTCATTATTAGGTTAATAATATTTGTAGTACATTATAGACTTCTAAGCTATAAAATTCCATCCACAGATTTCTATATGTCTGTCCAAACCAAACTGCCAAAAAGTTTCTAGAATAACACAACTAGTGCAGACATAGAGGATGCATTGTACAAACCAACTGAAGATATAAGAACTTAGGATTTAATATATGAAACCTGCTATCCTGTATGAACCTGTGACTGCATGTTTCATATATTACCTTTTTGTGACCATCGGGACATGTGTACCACATAAAAATTCATTTCCCTGCATTTACAGGGTTATGAAAGTTCCACATCTGTGTTGTGCCACGATCTAATATTGAATGTATCAACTGTTTAGAGCCAATAGGCTCACTGTTTAGCCCCTAATGTGCAAGATATTGTTTGATTGTTTCAGTTGTGCATTGTGTGCCTTCTGTTTTGGCAGTTTTATGTAATGTTTTTTCCTGTGAGCAAGATATAAGCTCAGTACAGGTATTTATCTCTCTTACACGATTTGCAACCACTCATATTTAATAGATCGAGGCTTTTATGTGTATGATACCTGAGTTGTTCAAAGTACTCTATGGGCAACTGATTTGGTCAGCCTGATGGACATCAGAGGATGCAGTCAAATAGCTAAATAGGTGATAACATAATATAAATATGAACATCATAAATAAAGACAGCTGAGTGAAATATTTCAAACATATCTTGTAAGAAGTTTGTTATTGTCAAATTTGATCTTTTTTTTGAGAAAATTTAGTTTTGGTGTACATACTTTGCTTAATTTTGTTGGTTACTCAGAATACAGTTCTAGCCAAAATATTTAAGAATATTAGTGTGTTACAATGCGTACCTTAAACAGACCATAAATTTGTGCATTTTGGCTGCTGGAGGAGAGTTCTAACTGAGTAAATCACTATTTGTTGTTCTGTTTTGTAGGTCTGCATCTTTCAAAGAAGATGAAGGTACCTGGAAAGGAAATGATGATGGCAAAGTAGTCAACAACCAGCCACAGCGGGTCATGGATGACCGAAATGGTCTTGGTCCACAAGGCGGTTACATTGCAAAGTAAGAACAGAAATATATTGGGATTTGGTTAAGTTGTATTACTTTTATATTTGCATTAGTACTTTGCTTAATCAGTGAGCTATCAAGAAAAATAATGAGTGATCCTTTAAACAAGGCCAAGATACATTTAAGGAGTTATTTGTTCTTGATGGAAAATAGGGTCAGGAGAAGGCAATAACATGAGGACTGTTCATCTACATATAAATTGGATGCTAGTACTGATGAATGTGCAGTAGTAGTTGGTAAGTAACGAAAAAAAGATAATGAATGTAGCTGGAGGCGTGGTACTAAGACAAGATACAATTACGAATAAATTTTGCATCAAAATTAAGTATATCAAAAGTAACACAGCAGTAGACTGCAATGGAACACCAAAGTGTTAAAAAGCAGTCTCTAAAATAACGTTGCAGTCATTACCTAAGACAGTTGATCTTTCCTTCAAAGAGGGCTGTTTTCCAGATACTCTGAAGTACATACAAATTAAACCACAAGTCAAAAAGGTACAAAAGAACATATGGGGAACCATCATCCAGTCTCTGTTTGAAAAGGTTGTCATGAAACACATTAAAAATTAGATACATAAGTGTAATGTGACTTCAAGAAATCATTGTGGGCTTCAAAAACTCAGCATCTTCTGTCGATGAAAATTTAGATAAAATCAACTCCTCTCTAGACAAATCTATACATGACACAAATTTTTTTATGATCTGATAGTGTGATCCATCACTTCTCACTCTCTAAGCTTGAAAAATACAGAATTAGGGGCATTTTATTGGTGGTTTAGGTCCTATCTAACCATTTGAAGTCAGAGTGGTATTAATGTCATATAAAGGGAATTAGGTGTCAGAATGGAAAATCATTTCAGTAGTAATCCCCCAAGGTTGACTCTTAGGTCACATTATCTTCGTTTTGTGTATATGATCTGCTGCTCAGTATTTACTGTCAATCAGTATTTGCAGATAATGCATCTGTAATCAGTAAAACTAACAGTACTGATCAAATTCCTCAAACTATCAAAAATACCCTAGAAAAACTACATAACTGGTTTAATCTAAGTGGCTTCAAATTGTTGTCTTAAGTCCAAAGACTGGTTTGATGCAGATCCCCATGATAATCGATCCTGTGGTAGCCTCATCATCTCTGCATAACTGCTGCAAGCTACATTCATTTGAACTTGCTCACTGTGTTCAAGCTTTGGTCCCCATCTACAATCCCCCCCCCCTCTGTCTGCCCCCTCCTCCCTCTCTCCCCCCTCTCTCTATCTCCCCCTCTCTCCCCCCTCTCTCTATCTCCCCCTCTCTCCCCCCTCTCTCCCCCCTCTCTCCCCCCTCTCTCCCCCCTCTCTCCCCCCTCTCTCCCCCCTCTCTCCCCCCCTCTCCCCCCCTCTCCCCCCTCTCCCCCCTTCTCCCCCCTCTCTCCCCCCTCTCTCCCCCCTCTCTCCCCCCTCTCTCCCCCCTCTCTCCCCCCTCTCTCCCCCCTCTCTCCCCCCTCTCTCCCCCCTCTCTCCCCCCTCTCTCCCCCCTCCTCTCCCCCCTCCTCTCCCCCCTCCTCTCCCCCCTCCTCTCCCCCCTCCTCTCCCTTTCCCCCCTCCTCTCCCTTTCCCCCCTCCTCTCCCTTTCCCCCCTCTCCCTTTCCCCCCTCTCCCTTTCCCCCCTCTCCCTTTCCCCCCTCTCCCTTTCCCCCCTCTCCCTTTCCCCCCTCTCCCTTTCCCCCCTCTCCCTTTCCCCCCTCTCCCTTTCCCCCCTCTCCCTTTCCCCCCTCTCCCTTTCCCCCCTCTCCCTTTCCCCCCTCTCCCTTTCCCCCCTCTCCCTTTCCCCCCCTCTCCCGTTCCCCCCCTCTCCCGTTCCCCCCTCTCCCGTTCCCCCCCTCTCCCGTTCCCCCCTCTCGTTCCCCCCCTCCCCCCTCTCTCGTTCCCCCCCTCCCCCCTCTCTCGTTCCCCCCCTCCCCCCTCTCTCGTTCCCCCCCTCCCCCCTCTCTCGTTCCCCCCCTCCCCCCTCTCTCGTTCCCCCCCTCCCCCCTCTCTCGTTCCACACCCTCCCCCCTCTCTCGTTCCACACCCTCCCCCCTCTCGTCCCCCCTCCCCCCTCTCGTCCCCCCTCCCCCCTCTCGTCCCCCCTCCCCCCTCTCGTCCCCCCCTCCCCCTCTCGACCCCCCCTCCCCCCTCTCGTTCCCCCCTCCCCCCTCTCGTTCCCCCCCTCCCCCCTCTCTCCCTCCCACCCCCCCCTCTCTCCCTCCCACCCCCTCCCCCCCTCTCTCCCTCCCACCCCCTCCCCCTCTCTCTCCCCCTTCCCCCTCCCCCTCTCCCCACACAATTTAAATTAAAACCACCCAAGTTGAAACAAACTTCAAAACCATCTCAAAAACCAGGGTCTGCTAAAAGCTAGCAATGTGACATTCCTAGGAATGCAATCAGGTAAAAACTTACCGCCAGGTAAAAACTTACTGCTGATTTGGTGATACAGCCCTGATTTATTTGTAGCACATAAATTTCAACATGATCATGTGGCTGTACGGGACACAGTGAAATGTAAACTCTGTAAAATTTATAGATACACATTAGAGTAATTAGCCTTTTGTGTCTCTGAGTAACATTTCCTTTGCAACTGTCACTAAAAAGTTGTTACATGTGCATTCTTGGTAGTTTTTGTTGTGTGGCGTGAAAAAAGTAATTACTGTTACTAGACCGTACAACTGGTGACCCCGAGGTGATGGTAAATACACAAGAATCACTCTAATCATTATTTCAATTTTGCTGCGGCACTGCAGATATGTTTTTTTTAATGGCAAACTCATCATTGAATGATGCCTGCATGGCACTATTGTGTGTGGCAGTGAAAGTATAAAATATCACCTTGCTGGCAAAAAAAATAGAGAGATGCTTTTTGCAAGTGGAGTCCCAATTTATCAACACAACTGTTTGCAGCAAGATGACAAAATATCATTACATTTTGGGATCTCCTCATGGCAAAGTTGCTGAGCTGATTTCGGTTTTCACATCCAAACCATTATCAGCTTCCCCATATAAAACTTAAAAACACATCATACCCCAGAATTTGAAGAAGTGGTCATGAAAAGTTAAGAAGTTACTAACTGAAATACAAATAAGAGACAAAAAGCTATCCACTTTGCTTGGAGAGATGCGTGCTTTTGCAAGAATGCAAGTAATTGATGATATTTTATAAACCATATTTCTTCAATGACTACTTAGCAATGTACATTCTATACTAGCAGCTAGTTGAGATATGAAACTTAAAGCAAGGCTTCTGTAGCTGAAAAATTGTAGATTATGACCAATCAGTTAGTACATAGTACAGAAACTGTTTCATCCCATCTCAGAATGACAGACTTTCCTATCCGGAAGGACAACCAGATCCAGAAACTATTAGCTGGTAGATGATAGTGAAGCAGATGAAAATCACTGTGGCGTGCACAGAAACATTTCAAGTAATGATATTATTATAAATTCAATGAGCTCAAAGAAATGCACATTGCCATGTTAATTTATTACTTGACAGTCTGTGAATGCTCAGATGTAAAACTGGTATGCTGCTCACCTTTTGTGAGGAGACTGAATCATCTCGCCGCCTGTTCATAACAGATCACAACAATCGTATTTGATTTTTGGTCAGTTCTAGAGCAGACATTTCCATATTGCCGGTGACAATATTAGGCCACAAAAGTGGCAACTTTATGCTGCAATCAGTTCTGTAATAAATACATATGGTGAAAGACTACTGAATTTTGAAATAGGCCGTTGACGAAGATTTCCATGGCCATTTCTTCTCGCAGATGTCACCAGCCAATTAATGGTACCAATTACTTGAACCAATGTGGTCTGGTGCCTGATGTCAAATAAAAACAAAAATTGCTCGACTGCGAAATTTAATCACTAGTACAGTATCTGTAAAAGTACCTACTGACAGTTCAATTTTCCTAATTGATCCACAGCAAAAATGCCGAGACTTGTTACCAGCCAGCATTTCATATTAATACAAGGTCTGTTCAGAAAGTTCCGGAACTTTGTCCACAGGATTTTTTTATGCTTACCTTTTACTTATCATGCATGGTCTCATATGAAATACTCTCCTCCACATTGGTACACTGCTCCCAATACAGTTTCTACTTCCAGAAGCAGTCTTGCTATACTCCTTGCTGGATCACGTGAAGTGCTGACTGCGAATTTTCTTTTATCTCATCTATGGCTGCAACTCTTTGTTCTTTCAATCAGGTTTTCAACTGTGGAAATAAAAAAGTCTGCAGGGGCCAGGTCTAGAGGGTACAGAGAATGAGCAACACAGGTATTTAGTTTTTAGTGCGATAGTCACGCACTAACAGGGAAGAATATGCAGGTGTGTTATTGTGATGCAGGAGGCATGAATTGTCTTGCCACACTTCAGGCTGTTCCCTTCTCACATTTCCTTGCAGATGTTGCATCATTAAGTGGTTTGTCCCTTTGGCATGAATTCATGATGTACTAATCCTTCAAAGTCAAAGAAAACTATCAGCATGGCTGTGATATTTGACCTGACCTGACCTGACGAGCTTTTTTTGGTCTTTGAGAACCTTTCCTGACCGATTGTGAAGACTGAATCTTGGTCTCAACTTCATAACCAAAGACCCTGGTCTCTTCATCAGTTATGATTCTCTTAGAAACATCTCATTCTAATTTGTGCAATCCAAAAGCTCTTCACATATTGCAAGGTGAAGGTCTTTCTGCTCTTGATCATGAGCCATTGGATGATCTTTGTGTCAACATGATGCATTCCAAGATGCTGTCTCAGGATTTAATGACATGATCCAACTGAAATGTTGCCTTTTTCTGCAATCTCTTGGACAATCAGCCTTTGATTTGCATGTGCAGTTGTTTTGATGTTCCTGACATTAGCATTGTCAGTAGACGTCAAAGGGCATGCTGAACTTCTGTGTAGCCAGTTTTAAACCGTATGAACCATTCATTGCACAGAGTATGCCGTTTTTTTAAAGCACTTATCACTGTACTTCCCACATAACTGGGGGTGTCTCTTGAAAGGTTTTCTTGAGTTTCATGAAAAATTTAATGGAGACATGTTGTTCCTCTAACTCTGCCACCCTGAAATTCACAAACTGTGCGACACAATGTTCTACTCAATACAGCACTGAACAATAACTAACAGACGTACAAAAATGAAACTTCTGGCAGAGAGAGTGTGTGTGTGTGTGTGTGTGTGTGTGTGTGTGTGTGTGTGTGTGTGTGTGTACACCTTGTACACCAATAGAAAAGGTACGATAGGAGATAATGTCTCTGTCATAGTACGATTCCAATCCAAGTAATGCCTTATCACTACCTCGTACTATAGCAACCGTTAACCATGAATTACCAGTAACAATTTCTGTCGTAGTACATGAAAAGTTAATCTTGCATCCAACAAATGTGATAGGACCAGTCAGTAGCTCTTCTTGAGCAACATTATTAGGAACAAAACTGAAAGTGTCCACTGTCTTGTACACTGGAAGTCTGCTGCTGCTCCTCCTATATCTTCTACGACGGTACGGCATGGCTGTGTGCTTCGTGCGGCTGCCTCGAGTCGAATGAACATGCTGCTGCCTCTCGACACAGTTATCAAGCACCATGATGTAAGAACTTCCGGCCCCCACTCGCGCGCACCGAGCCAGCGCGCCTTATCAGTGTTGCGCAATCTTGATTTTCCAGCAACACGGGCCTAGTAATACTAGGGCCCGTGTTGCCCGGCAGCCTCGCTCAGTGGCTAAGTCCGCTTCAAGGTCACACGCCTTACACAGCAGCATAAGAGTATTTCACACAGCCATGAAAGTAACCCACCCACCTCCCCAGGGGTCGTAACCCCTGCAACCCACACAAAAGAAAGATGCTTCAGTAGCTGATAAGAATTTTTTTAGGATAAGGATCTTTATTAACAATGATAATATGCATGCTATAGTAGGCATTATATACAAGAGACATTAAAGTACAAGGTGACATTACTGTGTATTATCATTGTTAATAAAGATCCTTATCCTAAAAAAAATTCTTATCAGCTACTGAAGCATCTTTCTCTTGTGTGGGTTGCAGGGGTTACGACCCCTGGGGAGGTGGGTGGGTTATTTTCATGGCTGTGTGAAATTCTCTTATGCTGCTGTGTAAGGCGTGTGACCTTGAAGCGGACTTAGCACGAAGCACACAGCCATGCCGTACCGTCGTAGAAGATATAGGAGGAGCAGCAGACTTCCAGTGTACCAGACAGTGGACACTTTCAGTTTTGTTCCTAATAATGTTGCTCAAGAAGAGCTACTGACTGGTCCTATCACATTTGTTGGATGCAAGATTAACTTTACATGTACTACGACAGAAGTTGTTACTGGTAATTCATGGTTAACAGTTGCTATAGTACGAGGTAGTGATAAGGCATTACTTGGATTGGAATCGTACTATGACAGAGACATTATCTCCTATCGTACCTTTTCTATTGGTGTACAAGGTGATAGGAATTATGGTACAGCCGTCGTACATACTGATAAACCATTTTCATTATATACAAAAAACAGGAGACATGTTAATGCTTCTCTGCAGTTGTTTTGATGTTCCTGACATTAGCATTGTCAGTAGACGTCGAAGGGCATGCTGAACTTCTGTCTAGCCAGTTTTAAACCGTATGAACCATTCATTACACAGAGTATGCCTTTTTTTTAAAAAAAGCACTTATCACTGTACTTCCCACATTATTTCGATGGCGCAGAGATGCCAACAGCAAAAGTTGTGGACAAAAAAATGTTCACTGTCAATGGGTAAAAATTTGAGAATATACAACTGCTTGTCAAGCTTTTCTGTGAAGTTGACAGTCACTTGTCACATATACATGTTGATCTGGTCTCTCAAGGCTTCACCTATCTTTTAACAATGATAGTGGCCAGACAGTTCCACTGAAAGACATCTGAGCAGAAAGTCTTGCTAGCAGTCATATTACCATGGATCACAACTTTCGGAGTCCACCACGGACAGACACTGGCAGTTTTTGTGTCATTTGTTCAGTCACATCACAAAGACCCTAAGTATACCACACCAAAATCACCACTTACCATCCAGTGTTGAATGACAAAGTTGGTTGGTTGATTTGAGGAGAGGAGACCAAATAGCAGGGCCATCGATCTCATTGGAGAAGGGACGGATGGGAAAGGAAGAAGGCTGTGCCCTTTCAAAGGAGTCATTCTAGCATGTCATTCTAGCATTTGCCTGAAGTGATTTAGGGAAATCATGGAAAACCTAAATCAGGATGCTTGGATGCGGGTTTGATTCGTTGTCCTCCCGAATGCAAGTCCAGTGTGCTAACCACTGTGCCACCTCACCTAGTTGGCGAAGTTGAATGTTGGCATTGCATCAAGACAGCATTAAGAGCAACCATCTTCCAGTAGAATGTTCCAAATTTTAGCATGTAACATGACAGCATGTAATGAAATTATGTTAGTGCATAAGAAATGGCTGCCAGACACCCATAAAACTGAAAACACGAATTTGAAGGTTTCGTCCACACGTGGAGCCCACTCTCTTTCAGCATGACAGCTACAGGCAACACATGATCACTGTGACATCAGCAAGAGTTGGATACCTTGGGTTCACTGTCATTGATCCCTCGCCGTACAGTCCAGACTTAGCCCCATATGATTTCCATCCATTTTCAAAACTTAAAGACCAGCTTAGAGGACTTCAGTTTGATAGTGATGAAGCAGTTCAAGCAGAGGCGAGGTTGGTGCTCTATCAACAAAGTAAAAAATTCTCCCATGACAGTATCAACAAACTGATCTCTCACTTAGTCATGTGTTTGTCACCAGGGTGACTACGTTGAGAAATAAATAATCTTAAGGAAAGGATACATTCCTAGTCATCATAAACATGACATGTTGAGTTGCAGACAAGCACAACAAAGAGATGGTAACACGTTTAGCTCTGGCCACCTTCTCCTTCAGAAAAGAAAATACACACACGTTCACACCAGCAAGCATACATAAAGTACACATGACAGCCATCTCTGGCAGCTTGGACTGGAATGCAACTGTCATGTTGAGTGACAATCCGGAGTGGTGCAGCAAAGGGAGAGAGATAGCAGGGTGTCGTTGGGGAGAGAGAAGAGTATTGTCTGGTGGAGGATGCAGGGACCAGATGGAGGCATGAGAAGACTGTCAGGCACAACAGTTGTAAGGCTGTGGTGCAGGGAGGAAAGGGGGGAGGGGGATCAGTAAAGGGGAGGAGCAGGGAAAAGGGAAGATGGGCAGATGCATTACCAGAGGGCAACCCACAAGTTGGGCAATGGGATATGAATAGGGAGGTGGTGACAGGACAGAGGGCAGAAAATATTGGATGGAGGGGGTGCCAGAGTGATCCCATCCCAGAAGTCCAGCATACCCTCCAATCCCTGCATAAATCCTTAGGTTCTTGCTAGATACTCTCCCCTAAATCAATTTCCTTCCTCATTCTTATGATAACCTGCACACCCGCCTTCTACATGCTCCCCAAAATTCACCAACAGGACAATCCTGGATGCCTGATTGTAGCTGGTTATTGTGCCGCCACTAAAGGAATTTCGGCCTTCGTTGACTGACAGCTGCATTCACTTGATCAGAACCTAACCTCCCACACCGAAGATACCAACCACTTTCTTCAGACTCTCCACCAACCCCATCCCTTTACCTTATGGATTCTACTTGTCACTGTTGATGCTATTTCCCCTTAGACCAACATCCCTCATGTCCCTGGTTTTGCTGCTATTGAACACTACCTTTCCCAATGTCCTTCACACTCCTAATCCACTACCTCATTCCTCATACACCTTGCTGACTTTTCCTAATACACCTTGCTGACTTTTCCTAATACACCTTGCTGACTTTTCCTAATACACCTTGCTGACTTTTCCTAATACACCTTGCTGACTTTTCCTAATACACCTTGCTGACTTTTCCTAATACACAACTGCTTCTTTGAAGGGAAGGTATAAAAACAAATCTGCAGCACAGCCATGGGCACTCGCATGGCACACTACTATGCCAGGCTGGTTGTGGGCCATCTAGAGGAAACCTTCCTAGCCTCCCTGGCCTGGTTCAGTTTCAGTGATGATATCTTCATGATCTGGGCTTATGGCCAAGAAATTCTATCCTCATTCCTTCACAATCTGAACAAATTCTCTCCCACCCACTTCACCTGGGCCACCTTCCTGGATGTTGGCCACTTCTTGTCTGATGGCTCCATTTACACTTCTGTCCATATTAACCCCACTAACCACCAACTGTACCTGCATTTTGCCAGCTGCCATCCCTTCAGCATCAAAAATCTGTCCTATGCAGATTGGCCACCTGGAAACAGCAGATCTGCAGCGACAACAACTCCCTTGCCCAGTATGCTGAAAGTCTTACCAATGACTTCACAGACAGATACTACTCCCCAGACACACTCTGCAAACAAGTCCCCTGTGACTCTTCCACTCACACATCCAATCATTCCCCCTCCCGAGAACTAGCTGCTAGAGTGCCCACTTAGTCACCCAATGGCACCCTGGATTGGAACAACCGAACTGTGTCCTTCATCAGGACTTTGATTACCTATCATTATGTCCTGAAATGAGGACATCCTATTGAGGATTCTGTCCACTGCACCCAAAGTGATGTTCTGCCAACACCCAACCTCCACAGCATCCTAATCCATTCCTATGCCACTCCTGCCTCCTTGCCACAGGGATAATCCTGTGGAAAACTCTGGTGCAAGACATGTGCAATCCACTTACCCAGCACTAACCATTCCAGTCCTGTTATGAGCTTATCCTACCACAGCTGAGGCTGCACCACCTGTGAAAACAGCCATGTCATACACCAGTTCTGCTGCAATCATTGCACAGCTTTTTGCATTGGTATGACTACCAGTCAGCTGTCCAACAGGATGAATGGCCATTGCCAAACAGGGGTGAAGAGCATGGTAGACCTAACATGCATGATTTCAATAGTTGCTTCACAACCCAGGCCATCTGGATCTTCCCCTCCATCAGCTTTTCTTAACTGTTCAGGTGGAAGTTATCCTTATAACGCATTCTCCACTCCCAAAATTATACTGGCCTCAACCTACAGTAACCTACTGTTGCCACATCCTCAACCCAACTTTTTCTGCCCCCTCTGTGCTATGACCTCCTCCCTATTTGTGCCCCCCACCCTCATTGTGGGCCTTCTCTGCCAATCCATCTGTCTTTCCCCTTCCATGCTCCTCTCCTTTCCCTCACACCCCTCCTCTCTGTACGACAGCCTCCCATCCACTGTGCCTGATGATCTTCTCAAGCCTCCATCTAGTCCCTGCACACTCCACCAGACGGTGCTCTTCTCTCCCTGTACTCTGCTCTCTCCTCCCCTTCTCAAACCCACCCCACCCCACCCCACCCCCACTCCAAATTCCACTCCAGTCCGAGCTGCCAGAGATGGCAGTCATCTGTGCTTGAATTGTGTGAGTTTCTGTGAACACACTCTCTCTCTCTCTCTCTCTCTCTCTCTCTCTCTCTCTCTCTCTCTCTCTCTCTCTGTGTGTGTGTGTGTGTGTGTGTGTGTGTGTGTGTGTGTGTGTGTGTGTGTGTTTTTATTTTTTTTTTTTTTTCCTGAAGACTGCTTTGAGTGGAAGCTAAATGTGTAACAATCTTCATGTTGTCCTGTCTGCAACTCGAGATATCCTCTTTACAGTGAGTTGCAGACTATCCTTTTCCTAATATTGTTGATATTCAAATCTAGAGTTCCCATTGTTTGAGAATTAAATATGTAGTTATGAAGAATAAAGTTGTAGAATGTCGATAAGGTTTGTTTTATTTAAAAAGCTTTCTGAGTATTCACATAAAAAATTCAGAGGCATTACTTTTTAGTGCACCCTCATACATAACATGGACAAATTAAGTAGAATGTATTATATACTCATATTTTGAGAAAAGCTGTAAACTAATTTTTCTGTTTTGTTAAGTGTCCTGTACAAAAAGGTAGTGACTTGAAATTGTATTGTATGAGGCAATACTTTTATTCAGTTCTAGCTTCAACCACTTCATTTCAAATCTTCTCCATTTCCATAAAATGAGAGGAATGGAGCTTTTGATGAGGAAAAGAGAAATTCACTTGTAGCGGTTGATTCTCAGTTAAAGACAATACTTTTTTCTTTATTTTGCCCTTCGAGTAAGCTGTAATTCCATGAAAGTTTTAGTGCACTTCGTATCAATGATTATTTAAATCCCTAGGATTCTGCAGATACTGTATGTGTGTGGTTTGTAGCCCATTCCTAATATAGAACGATGATATTAATTTACTGATTTTACTTGTTGCTGGGCCCCATGGCTGTGGATTATATTACTTAAAGAAAAATACAGCAAACAGCCCCTTTTTATATGTTTTCACTTTTCCTAATGTACTTTTTGAACTTGTTCACATCTTCATTTGGCATAATACATATTTAAATTTTCATTAGCACATTGATAGCTGTTTGGATGCTACAACTGCCTTTCAACCCTGCTTGTTGTCAGAACTATTTTGCACATCTATAAGCATGACATAAACATCAATTTTTTTCTGTCCAATGCACAAAAGCAGTGCAGCATTGACCTGTTGCTGTCTTACATATTACTTTCATGTCTTGTATTTTGACTGTGTAAATCACAGCACAGTTTGAGCCGATTTTTATCATCAGCAATGAAAATCATTAAGGGCAAACATATTAGGAAATGAGTGTACCAATCCTCAGATCCTTAAAAAGGTTTCTGCGAATGCCTGGTTGTCTACTTCACACAATATTCTTACTACTCACTTCTATTGAATATACATTCTATAGGTGCACTACCCCAAAATATATTTCCATGAGACAACAAGAAATGAACATATGCCAAATGAGCAAACACTCTTGTCTTTAGGTAGAAACAGTGAGAGTTTCTATATGACATGAATCGTGAAGAGTACACAAAAGAATTTGCGCCCCCCCCCCCCCCCCCCCCCTTATTGCAGCAGTGTACTGTAGGTCTCTAGAGGAGCATAGCATTCCAAAAGATTGGAAGAGGGCACAGGTCATCCCCGTTTTCAAGAAGGGACGTCGAACAGATGTGCAGAACTATAGACCTATATCTCTAATGTCGATCAGTTGTAGAATTTTGGAACTTGTATTATGTTAGAGCATAATGACTTTTCTGGAGACTAGATATATACTCTGTAGGAATAAGCATGGGTTTCAAAGATGATGATCGTGTGAAACCCAACTCGCGCTATTCGTCCACAAGACTCGGAGGGCCATAGACACGGGTTCCCAAGTAGGTGCCGTGTTTCTTGACTTCCGCAAGGTGTTTGATACAGTCCCCTACAGTCGTTTAATGAAAAAGTAAGAGCATATGGACTATCAGACCAATCGTGTGATTGGATTGAAGAGTTCCTAGATAAAAGAACGCAGCATGTCATTCTCAATGGAGAGAAATCTTCCAAAGTAAGAGTGACTTCAGGTGTGCCGCAGGGGAGTGTCGTAGGACTGTTGATGTTCAAAATGTATATACATAAATGACCTTGTGGATAACATCGGAAGTTCACTGAGGCTTTTTGCGGATGATGCTGTAGTATATCGAGAGGTTGTAACAATGGAAAATTGTACTGAAATGCAGGACGATCTGCAATGAATTGACACATGGTGCAGGGAATGGCAATTGAATCTCAATGTAGATAAGTGTAATGTGCTGCAAATACATGGAAAGAAAGATCCTTTATCATTTAGCTACAATATAGCAGGTCAGCATCTGGAAGCAGTTAATTCCATAAATTATCTAGGAGTAGGCATTAGGAGTGATTTAAAATGGAATGACCATATAAAATTAATTGTCGGTAAAGCAGATGCCAGACTGAGATTCATTGGAAGAATCCTAAGGAAGTGCTGTCCGAAAACAAAGGAATTAGGTTACAGTACACTTGCTCGCCAACTGCTTGAATACTGCTCACCGGTGTGGGATCCTTACCAGATAGGGTTGATAAAAGAGAGAAGATCCAACGGAGTGCAGTGCGCTTCGTTAGAGGAAAGCGTTACGGAGATGATAGATAAACTCCGGTGGAAGAAACTGCAGGAGAGACGCTCAGTAGCTCGGTACGGGCTTTTGTTGAAGTTTCGAGAACATATCTTCACCGAGGAGTCGAGCAGTATATTGCTCCCTCCTACGTATATCTTGCGAAGAGACCATGAGGATAAAATCAGAGAGATTAGAGCTCACACAGTGGCATACCGACAGTCCTTTCTTTCCATGAACAGTACAAGCCTGGAATAGAAGGGAGAATGGTTAGAGGTACTTAAGGTACCCTCCGCCACACACCGTCAGGTGGCTTGCAGAGTATGGATGTAGAGGTAGATGTAGATGGAGGAGCTGTGTTGGAGGTGCTTTCCAGTCTAAAAATAGCATGTTACTGTGGACCATTGAGTAGGGAACTTTTGGGCAGATATGGGATATTTTTAGTATATTAGCTTGTGATCATAGTTTAAAATTCATACTGTAAAAAGAGGGAAAATTGGCTATATTAATCAAACCTTGCAGTTACTTGTTTAAATGTAAAGCTCTTATGTTTATTGATCATTTGGGTGACTTTGGGAATCTTATACCAACCCAAAGTACTTTTTCTGACATTTACTAAATTAGAATTGCTATAACGTGTTGGAAATAATTTTTGTGATGCTCTTTCTCTTGCATTAATTAAAGTAAAACACCCATATTAGATTGTATACATTTCTTTGACTGGTAAAGCAATCATACACTGTAGGATGATGATTTATAGAATGTAATAAATTAGAATAATATCATTTAAAAGTGTAATTGATGCCAAGTTGTAATAAAAATGCATTCACTTTGAAATGAATTGCTGCATTTTTTAACATGTTTGTACAGGAAATACGTTAGTCAGAATCAGATAAAGTATTGATTCTACTGCAGGTACTGTTTTGCTTGTATTTCAAGTGCAATAACAAATAAAAATAAATATTATTTGTGAATGTGAGGAAATCCTGATACATTTCAACCACAATTTTACTTTTGAACAGGATCACAAATGATGCCCGAGAAGATGAAATGGAAGAAAATATGGGCCAAGTCAACACTATGATTGGAAATCTACGCAATATGGCATTGGACATGGGTTCTGAGCTGGAGAACCAGAACCGACAGATAGACAGAATTAACAGGAAGGTACTGTATCATCTCTCTCGTTGTACATTTGTTATGAAGAGTTATAAATTATTCTAATTACAGTGTTTTTATAACTACTAGAGTCCTGTGTATTCTGCGAGATTGATTTTTTTTTTTCCCATAAAAATTTGCGTAAATTATTATTGCTGCAGTAGAAGTTTTGGCATGTATAAACACACACACACACACACACACACACACACACACACACACACACACACACAGAGAGAGAGAGAGAGAGAGAGAGAGAGAGAGAGAGAGAGAGAGAGAGAGAGAGAGAGAGAGTGTGTGTGTGCAGTTGCTTGTTTTGATCTTTTGTAATATGTATATATTCCAGAAAATCATCAGTCTTAGATAGAGCCATTCTGTTCTATTTCAGGGAGAGTCGAATGAAACAAGGATAGCGGTGGCCAACCAGCGAGCCCACGATCTTCTGAAGTAAACTTTAGTGGAAGATTAATACTCTTGTCTTTTTCCTAATGTGTTGTTATGTTATTCATGTACTTAATTACGTTGATAAGGTTCCTTGACCTTTCTTTTCAGCTCATTTAAGTCAGTTTATACAGAGCTAGTATTATAATAAATTTTGCTCGTATGAGCAGTGAAAGACCAAATTGTTTACAGAAAATAAGCATGCCCAGCTTCTCTTTTATTAAATGAGTAAAATTTTTATCTTGTCCTGAAGTATGTTCAGAATAAAAGGTATGGTTATTTTGACTACTAATAATTCTATAAAGTGTGGAGTCTAAAAGTAGTAGGAGCTAGAACACCAGTCTTTAAATTACATTTTTCCTTTCACTACCATGTGTCACTTACTACTGCATCAACCATTTCTTCACGAGAGGGATAGCAAACTTTTCTGCAGTATTTGGCTATGGATATAAACTGCTAGCCACAGCAAGTTACTACAGCATGCATTAAAAATACTTACTACACAGCATAATTATTATTGATATTTAAACTAAAACATATAGATATTGACATGCTGAATTTTACACTATGGTGGTGAAAGTCTAAATTTGGTGTTCTTTCTCCTCCACAATGAGTTATGTTTACCCCCAAGTTAAACTATTTAATATGTACTCTGAAAATAGATATACTAGTTTTGTAAATTATTTAATTATTTCACCAGTTGTTAGTACAGCTTAGCAAATTCCAATGTTCACATAACAATTTTATCTACTGATGTTACATTTGTACAAAGTAGATTGGATGCTACTGTACTAATTTACTTAATTGCCACTTGTTTGGACCATTTAAAGCATTGAATTATTGAACAATTAGTCGGCGGGTAACTTTACTGATGTGATACGTGTTTAATGTATATATTTTGTAAATATTATAAAGTTGTATAACTCATTTTTGAATTGTTCTAAGTGCTTCAAAAGCATCTACTTCTCTTGCAGTGTAAATATGTGTAGAATGTTTACAGTATGTTTAAAGTGCAATCAAAATGTTTAACATGCACATTCTTTAGGAAAGTATTACATGAACGAAGAAATATTGTTTGTTATTGTCTACATGAATAGTACTATTAGTTATTAGAAATATTGTCATGGGAATGTGGATGAATTTTTACAGCGCAAAGTGTGGAAAAACTATTGACTGAATTTAAAAGTATTTTTTTATAAATCACTGTTACAGACATTTGTTTCATGAGGCATAATTATATAACTTCAGTTTAAAATCCCATTGTAAAATGAAAATGAGGGTACACCGTTCAGAGCTGCCAGTTCTGTACTGTGTTATGTCTGTTACCAATAATGCTCATTGAGTTCTGCTTCCGAATAATGGACATAGCTTACAACACTTCTGTTATAGTAGCAGACCCTTTTGGGTTCAGAATAATTTGATATTTTTTCTCTTAGCATTTATTGGGTCACGTTAAATTGGCAAATGGCTTTATTGTTTGCTGTACTTAATAAATTGTTAAGAATTATCATCTAATGGAAGGAATGGCAAATATATAGTTATCTATTTTCGTGTGAGGGTGTTGAAGTTATTGTGAATGAATGAATGGAAAGTGGGCAATGAGATTTTTGTGTATGCTGTGGCCTAATGACTGCGTATTTGGCTTATGGTGGTGTAATACTTAATTTTTTGCTACAATTTCCTCTTGTATGTCATCCATAACTGTTGAATCTTAGTGTATCATTATTTTTTCAGAAGATTTCATGGTATTGTTAGTTTTCCAACAGCTTGAACTTTTGCTCATACATATAATACCATCATATACAGTATAGCAGAATATTGTTAAATAACGTTGTAAGCAGCATAGTGCAAATTAATAGTAAACTGCAGTTGGGTCTTTACATTGGCATCACATTTCAACATCAGTACTTAAGAAATTTTTTGGAGTGCTGTAGGCTACATATAGCATTTGATTCAGTACTTAAAAAAACATAAGTAATAAGAAAATGCACATGATAAATAACAAGAATAATAACTAAGTGTACAAAATGATAAAACTGCTGTTTCCAAGAGAGTACAAGTGTGAGTAGGGAATACCAAAAGTGATCAGAGATTCTTTGGTGTGACTTTATAAGTATTGCACTATAATATTTTATTGTAACAAATATTTTATTTATTCTATCTATGATGAAGTGAACTTTTAATACAATAGCCCCTTTTTTTATTTGCACGCTTGACTAAAAGTTTCTGTGAGCACTTTCTGGTATTCTGTAATTTACCACTGAATTTATTTAAAAATAGTAATAGGTTTTCATCTGTCTAAGATAACTTAGAATTTGTGTCAAGTGTCAAAACTTCAAGAATATTTAAATATTTTGCAGCTGTACAGTATGTTCAAATGAAAAATATTTCTCTCACAGTAGAATTTGTGTGCCATGAATTAAACATTTCTGTAATCAATGTACACATTTAATAGTAGATGGTTTCCATGCTCACATATTAAATTCGGAATGTTTGTATAATTTAAATATATATATAATGATTTTTGAAGTTAATATCTTGGTTGCCATCACTTGCTGCATATTCCAGACAAATGATTTGTTTTCTATGTTGTAATAGCTCATATAGTCCATATTGTACCCTTTGTATTAACCATTGCCAATAAACAGATGTGATATCAGAATGATTACTTATATATTTGGCAGAATTATCCCAAGTGAAGTCATTACATACAAGTTCCCTAAGCCAAGTTATTGCCACTGTTATGACAAAAAGTAATTCAAACACCGCATTGAAGCAAGCAGTATGAAACAGAAAATATTATTAGCCTGAAATGTTCATGATACCAATGTAAATAGCGCTGTCTTAGTACCAATTTCCCCACAGAAAAATGAGATATTTGCAATAATATCTACACACAGCCAGTACTGTTTTATGCATCTGCAAATATGGAAACCTTTATTATAATTCTTCTGAACAGTCTGCGAGTTGTGTAGCGAAGATGTGTGTTTCAAAGGCTAATTTTCCCAGAAATTAAACTGCACCAAAAACACACTTGTACTCGGGTAAACTAAACTGTGTAGCACAATTAGCAGTGCAGTGTAGTGTAGTGTAGTGTAGTGGGTTGGGGGTGCCATGGCCACGACTGGCTGGTGGGAACAGTCTTCTTGTTTGTCAGGATGTGTTAAGAGTGCCTACTGGGATGTCCATTTGGTTTGTGTGAAGGTGAGGGAGACAGGATTAGATTAGATTAATACTAGTTCCATGGATCATGAATACGACATTTTGTAATGATGTGGAGCGAGTCAAATTTTCCAATACATGACATAATTATGTTAATTTAACAACATACTTAAGTTAATATAACAACTTTATTTTTTGTGTTTTTTAATTTTTTATTTATTTTTTTATTTTTTTTAATATTTTTTTTTTCTTCTTAATTTATATCTAAAAATTCCTCTATGGAGTAGAAGGAGTTGTCATTCAGAAATTCTTTTAATTTCTTCTTAGATACTTGTTGGTTATCTGTCAGACTTTTGATACTATTTGGTAAGTGACCAAAGACTTTAGTGGCAGTATAATTCACCCCTTTCTGTGCCAAAGTTAGATTTAATCTTGAATAGTGAAGATCATCCTTTCTCCTAGTATTGTAGTTATGCACACTGCTATTACTTTTGAATTGTGTTTGGTTGTTAATAACAAATTTCATAAGAGAGTATATATATACTGAGAAGCTACTGTGAATATCCCTAGATCCTTAAATAAATGTCTGCAGGATGATATTGGGTGGACTCCAGCTATTATTCTGATTACACACTTTTGTGCAATAAATACTTTATTCCTCAGTGATGAATTACCCCAAAATATGATGCCATATGAAAGCAATGAGTGAAAATAGGCGTAGTAAGCTAATTTACTAAGATGTCTATCACCAAAATTTGCAATGACCCTTATTGCATAAGTAGCTGAACTCAAACGTTTCAGCAGATCATCAATGTGTTTCTTCCAATTTAATCTCTCATCAATGGACACACCTAAAAATTTGGAATATTCTACCTTAGCTATATGCTTCTGATTAAGGTCTATATTTATTAATGGTGTCATACCATTCACTGTACGGAACTGTATGTACTGTGTCTTATCAAAATTCAGTGAGAGTCCGTTTACAAGGAACCACTTAGTAATTTTCTGAAAGACAGTATTGACAATTTCATCAGTTAATTCTTGTTTGTCAGGTGTGATTACTATACTTGTATCATCAGCAAAGAGAACTAACTTTGCCTCTTCATGAATATGGAATGGCACGTCATTAATATATATTGAGAACAACAAAGGACCCAAGACTGACCCTTATGGAACCCTATTCTTTATAGTTCCCCAGTTTGAGGAATGTGCTGATCTTTGCATATTATGAGAACTGCTTATTTCAACTTCCTGCACTCTTCCAGTTAGGTACAAATTAAACCATTTGTGCACTGTCCCACTCATGCCACAATACTTGAGCTTGTCTAGCAGAATTTCATGATTACATTGTAGCAGGCTGCAGAGAAACTGTTGATGAACCAAATAGTTCTTTATTATCCTATCTGCTGCAGATAATTACACTACAGGCCATTAAAATTGCTTCACCAAGAAGAAATGCAAATGATAAACAGGTATTCATTGGACAAATATATTATACTAGAACTGACATGTGATTACATTTTCACGTAATTTGGGTGCATAGATCATGAGAAAACAGTACACAGAACAACCACCTCTGGCCATAATAATGGCCTTGATACTCCTGGGCATTGAGTCAGACAGAGCTTGGATGGTGTGTACAGGTACAGCTGCCCACGCAGCTTCAACACGATACCACCGTTCATCAAGAGTAGTGACTGGCGTATTCTGATGAGCCAGTCGCTCAGCCACCATTGACCAGACATTTTCAATTGGTGAGAGATCTGTAGAATGTGCTGTCCAGGGCAGCAGTCGAACATTTTCTGTATCCAGAAAGGCCGGTACAGGACCAGCAACATGCGGTCGTGCATTATCTTGCTGAAATATAGTGTTTCACAGGGATCGAATGACGAGTAGAGCCACAGGTCATAACACATCTGAAATGTAACGTCCACTGTTCAAAGTGCCGTCAATGCGAACAAGAGGTGATGGAGACGTGTAACCAATGGCACCCTATACCATCACGCCAGGTGATACGCCAGTATGGCGATGACGAATACACGCTTCCAATATGCGCTCACTGCGATGTTGCCAAACACAGATGCGATCATCATGATGCTGTAAACAGAACCTGGATTCATCCGAATAAATGACGTTTTGCCATTCGTGCACCCAGATTCGTCGTTGAGTACACCATCGCAGGCGTTCCTGTCTGTGATGCAGCATCAAGGGTAACTGCAGCCATGGTCTCAGAGCCGATAGTACATGCTGCTCCAGTCGTTGTCAAACTGTTCGTGCAGATGGTTGTTGTCTTGCAAACGTACCCATCTGTTGGCTCAGGGATAGAGATGTGGCTGCACTATCCGTTACAGCCATGTGGATAAGATGCCTGTCATCTTGACTGCTAGTGATACGAGGCCGTTGGGATCCAGCACGGCATTCTGTATTACGCTCCTGAGCCCACCAATTCCATATTCTGCTAGCAGTCATTGGATCTCGACCAACACAAGCAGCAATGTCGTGATACGATTAACCACAATCGCGATAGGCTACAATCCGACCTTTATCAAAGTTGGAAACGTGATGGTACGTACTTCTCCTCCTTACATGAGGCATCACATCATCATTTCACCAAGCAACGCTGGTCAACTGCTGTTTGTGTATGAGAAATGGGTTGGAAACTTTCCTCATGCCAGCACGTTTTAGGTGTCGCCAACCTTGTGTGAATGCTCTGAAAAGCTAATCATTTACATATCATAGCATCTTCTTCCTGTCAGTTAAATTTCGCGTCTGTAGCACGTCATCTTCGCGGTGTAGCAATTTTAATGGCCAATAGTGTATATGGATGTGCCCTCATCTCTGGTGCAGCTTGTGGTTGTCTTGTGGTAATTTTATTCAGCACGGAAGGTGAGGAAGGTGAAACAAATGGCCCATAGCATACACCTGCTGCTTGGAAGGTGCTGCACTGACTTTATGTAGCTGGCATGCCAGGTACTAAGTCAATAAGGTGGTCAGAGTTTCCATCTTGGAGCTGACGACTCGTGGCAGGCAATGCAGGCATCTTACATTGTAGTTGATAGTGTCCTAGTGGTGTGATGGTAGCCAGTGCTGCCCAGGAAAATGAACCCCGGACTGTGTATCTTAGTTAGTTGTAGGCTCCAAGGCTATGTCAATAGAAGTCGTAGTGACAACTAACGCAGCAGATGCTGTGCAGGGCCCTGCCGTGCCGATCACTCGTTTGGCTGTGCCGAGGGTTTAAATGCAACTGTGTGGCACAGACTGAGCTGAAGAAGCTGCATTCATGTATTGTGCAGAAATGTGTCAAACATAGGGCAATGTTCCAACTCTGAGAGTTGTGATGTTGAAGGAGGGCAATACAAAAATGACCCAGCAGGAGGTCATTGTCCACAGCTGCTGGCGGAGATGGCAGTGTGGTTACTACTGTGGGCTTGGCAGAGTTTTACACAGATTCAGTTTCTCCCCCCTTAAGATAATCTGGCCCTCCAGATTACTGCTAGCTAAAGTAGAGTCACAAATATAATTGTGTATATACGTCACTTTCTCCGTCTTCAGTCCATGGCAATCTTCACCCTTTGGCACTTCTTTATCCTCTATACTCAGTTCACTGGCTCACAACATGGAGCTTTTAGTTCCATGTTTTGCATTATCTTCACTTCGACTCTCACATTTTAGTCATTTTAGTAGGTGTTTCCCCACATTGTGGGAATGGAATGGGTCTTAGGAAGGCATCACATCAGCAGTCTTGCTGGTCTTCTATTAAAATTCACATCACACATTCTCATACTATGTACGTTACATACCTCTAATAACTAATTGGGAGAATTCTGACAAATTCCCATACACATCATTAATGCAGGGTATGTCTTAATCTACCCAAATCTATCATGCAGATGATGATGATGATGATGATGATGAAGAAAAACCAGGCACTTTTTTATCTGTACAACTTATTTGTGTTAGTCTACATACACACTATCTCCTGTTACCTTATCTGACAAATGAGGAAAACTCTACAAAGGAAAGAAGTCAGTGGTAGAATTCCTACGAACAAACTCCATGCTCACAATACCTCAATACACACACAATTCTTCATCATTGTAGCAGCTCGCAGTCCAAGCTTCATCTCGGTGGATGGCATTGCCTGCCATCACCTAGTAGGACACGACCAGCTACAATGTAAGATGCCTCCGCTGCCTGCAGCAAACCCCAACTCAGATGAGGGCTGTGACCACTGTGTTGGCTTAATGCCTGACATGTCAGCTATGCCATGTCCATGCACTGCCTCCTGAGTAGCACATGCAGGCTACACACTATTTGCTTTGCCTTCCTCACCAACTGAAAATATTAAGAGGCGACAATCCGTGCCGGAGATGATGGGTGCTTCACTTTTGAGATTTTTGAAGCCTTGTATCTCTGATTTTCACTACATTGGGGTTAGATACCATGGGCAGTATTTGGGAAAGGCCAGATAGCTGAAACATTAACTCAGATAACATTAACGTAACACAATTTATAAGGGCGCACAGCCCTGTGCACCTAATTGCGTGATGTGATTTGCTGGGTATGCCATTGGAATGGGCAGTAAGCAAAGCCAGTGCCAGGAGTGCACCTAGCTAAGACATGGGGAAACATTGAGTACTAAGAAAGCATAAAAATTGGCCAAAGCAACCAGAAGGTTTATCTTGTAAATAACAGTTTTTTAAAATAGATTGAGAAGTGTAAATCAGTACTAGATTAAAGGAGTCTCACTTAAAAGACTTGTGTGGAATATGTCAACAGTTGAACTTAGTGTGTGTAGTTCAGTTACAAACAGGGATGTTTTGTAGCTGTTAATGTAAGCAGTGGTGGTACAGTACTGAATGTGAAGTATGCGATCTAAATGTCACAACATTAACAAACAATGGAAACTCCAGGATAGAATGTAACAGTATTATGAGAAAGTAAGATGGTACTCACCATACAGCGGAGATGCTGAGTTGCAGATAGGCACAAAAAGACTGTCACAAATAAGGTATCGGCCAGTGAGGTCTGCATTGCGTGCGCGCACACATGCACACGCACATGCACATGGCTGCAGTCTTTCGCAACTGAAGCCACACTGCGAGCAGCTGCACCAGTGCATGATGGGAGTTATGACTGGGTAGGGGTAAGGAGTAGGCTGGTATGAGGAGGAGGAGGAGGAGGAGGAGGAGGAGGAGGGATAGTAGGGTAGGGTAGGGGTGGGGGACAGTGAAGTGCTTCTGGGGAGCGAGCAGGGATGAGGTGGAGAGAGAGTAGGGCAGCTGTGTGCAGTCGGGATGTTAGACAGTGGGTAGGGGAGAGGTGGGGGGAGGGGGTAGTGGAAAACGAGAGAAATAAAAAGACTGTGTGACGAAGGTATGAGGCCTGTGTATTGCTGGAATGGGAACAGGGAAGGGGCTGGTTGTGTGAGGATAATGACTAACGAAGGTTAAGGCCAGGAGGGTTACGGGAACGTAGGATATATTGCAGGGAAAGTTCCCACCTGTGCAATTCAGAAAAGCTGGTGTTGTTGGGAAGGATACGTATGGCACAGGCTGCGAAGCAGTCATTGATATGAGTAGTGTGCTCTGCAACAAGGTGGTTCACTTGTTTCTTGGCCACAGTTTGTTGGTGGCCATTTATGTGGACAGACAGCTTATTGGTAGTCATGCACGCATATAATACAGCACAGTAGTCGCACCCTGCCTTTGATGTGATAGATGATGATTGTGACTGGACTGGAGTAGGTGGTGGTGGGAGGCTGTATGGGACAGGTCTTGCATCTAGGTCTGTTACTGGGTTATGAGGCATGAGGTAAGGAATTGGGAGAAGGGGTTGTGGACGGATGGGAGAGTGTATTGTGTAGGTTTGGTGGACGGCGGAACACCACTGGGGGAGGAGTGGGGAGGATAGTGGACAGGACATTTCTCATTTCAGGGCATGACGAGAGGTAGTCGAAACCCTGGCGGAGAATGTAATTCAGTTGCTCCAGTGGTGGGTGATACTGAGTTACGAGGGGAATGCTCCTCTGTGGCTGGACCGTGAGACCTTGGGAGGTGATGGGAGACTGGAAAGATAAGGCATGGAAGATTTGTTTTTGTATAAGGGTGGGAGGATAATTACAGTCTATGAAGGCTTCAGTGAGACCCTCTGTATGTTTTGAGAGGGACTGCTCATCACTGCAGATGTGATGACCACAGGTGGCTAGGCTGTATGGGAGGGTCTTCTTGGTATGGAATGGGTGGCAGCTGTTGAAGTGGAGGTAATGCTGGTGGCTATTAATATATTTTATGCATGGAGTTTGTTTTATGAGGATGTATTGAGCCACTGAGTTTTTCCCAGTCAGTATATCTGACAATCCAGTTACGGCAATGCTACCACTGACTTCTTTCCTTTGTATATAGTTTCCCCTCATTTGTCAGATAAGGCAACAGATAATGTGCATGTAGTTGTCACAGGCTCGAAGGCTGCATCATTAGAGATCATGGCAATGACCGACGCACATCAGCCGTCATGCAGGGTCCTGCCATGCCGATAAACTACATGGTAGGGGCTGAAGTGTTAAATGCAGCTGTCCAGTGCCATGTGGAAGTGTCCACGTCAGTGCCGTAATGATCAATGAGGTTTATGTGAAAGTGACACAATAGCGAAGGGTAGCTATATTTACACATAGTTATCCATGGCTACTGGTGGATATGGTGGCACGGTTAAGACTCTGGACTGTGGCTAAGTGTTACACCATTATAGTAGCAAAAACTGACACTGGTGATTGTGAATGATGGAAAAGGGAGAAGGGGGGCACCTGATGATATGAGGTGTGAGGAAAAAAACATATGGTGAATGACTTTTTTTTAGCAGCAACCACTGACACTATAAACCTTTTTATGTAATTTGTTCAATAGCCTGATCCATTCAATCTGGGAACATCAAGCTGGAATAAGTTCTGACTTGTCAGTCGGTGTCCAAAGATGCTAGAGTGAGAGGTTCACAGCGTCTGTCGTGCATCATGGATTTCGAATATGCAGGAACATTAAGTTCTATTTCCAGTTGCAAAAAACAGCCAAAGAAATGTATGAAATGTTGCAATTAGTGTATGGTGATACAGTGTAACTCTGAATACTTGTACAAGTTGTATAAGTGATGTAAAAGTAGAAATTGCTTGGTAGAAGATGAGCAATGCTTGGGATGCCCATCAACCTCAAAAACTGAAGAAAAGGTACAAAAAATGATAAATACAACTTGTTCAAACAGAGAGCTTACCGAAGAATTTAGCATGTTGTTAGAGTCTGTGGAAAGCATTTGAATCGATAATTTGCAAATGACGTGAGTGGCTGCAACAATTGTTCCCAGACTTTTGAACAATGAACAGAAGGAAAACTGTTTGTCAGTTTGCACAGAGTTGAAGGATTGCCTTCATTCAGATCTGGACTTAATGTCACACCCATAGACCCAAGTTTCATCTCCAGTTACAATTTGACTATGTACTGTAGAATTTTCTGTTTCATACAAAGAGGAAAGGGTGATATTAAATACCATGTGAAAACAGCCAAACATAGGGTTGCTATTAATGCTACTGCTTCACCAAACATGAGAGATTTTTTAAAGCCAAAGATGGGAAAAACAGTGACCTGGAGTGTGCTGCAAAAGAGGCTAGTTTTTCGTACCACTCTGCCAGAAACAGACCCCATATCTGAGAAAAGTCACATGTAGTGAAAAACAAAACTGAATATATAAAGAGAATGTTTCAGTAAACTGTTAGTTAATTTCAAAAATATGTCCTGGTGGGTTGAACAAAAAGAGAGAGAGAGAGATAGAGATAGAGAGAGAGAGAGAGAGAGAGAGAGAGAGAGAGAGAGAGCGCAAGCATGCCCTTGGCAGCTTTAGTCACGTTTGAAGCACCACTATCTGTTACTAGCAGCAAAAGCTGTATTTGTTCACACCATTCGGCCACCAGTAGCCTCATAGACCTGTCAAACAAAATGGCAGTTTGTCGAGTTGTGGAGAGCTTCGTATGTTTTAGGAGGAACATTTCTCCAGGCCCGTCAACTTTTAGATCATCATCATCGTCATCGTCATCGTCTGCAACATATTGCCCATCCGTATTGATGGTTTCACCTATGGGTAATCAAACCTTTTGGTCAGCAACAATAATTCATATTTTGTTGAGCACAATTTCACAGTTCTTTCTCAATGTAGATTCATTAAAAACTGGATGTGATGTTTACTTCTTCAATAACTGTCTGAAGCATGGATTCTTCAGCTTCTCGAATGAGATGTTACAAGACATCATCATACTGCACAAGTCCTTGACAAATGATTGCACAGTTGCAAGACATCATCATACTGCACAAGTCCTTGACAAATGATTGCACAGTTGCAAGATGGACCTGTCTGCTCAAATAATAGTGGTTGTCTGCTGTCATTTTCAGCACTTCTGTTCACACAGCTGCAGTGTTTGGCATGGTGTTAATGTTGTTGCACATTAAAGTGCTTCTCTGGACTAATTTCAACTTCATAGTTTGCAAAATAATATTCCGTGTCTGTGCTGAAGGACTTCTCTCCAAAATCATGAACAAAACTGTGCAACTTTATGCTGTTGTAGCATTTATGTTTAGCATGTTCATCCTGACTTGAGTTTTTGTTCAAACTGAGTGGCGTGACCATGTGTGTAATGTTTATTACATCAGAAGCCATCTTTGTTGGCTTCAAGGGCATTTTGTAGACCCCCACATAAGTCTTATGTCAATGAACTGACTAGTGTGTTATGCTGCTAGTCCTGGTAAAGCTTGCTTTGTAGTAATTGTTATTTATTTGTGAATATCACATGAAACATTGTAATACAAGCAACATTTTCATGTTTTTATTCTTGTGGTCCTAAAGATATGATATATATATATATATATATATATATATATATATATATATATATATATATATATATATATATATATATATTCAGCAAAAGATGTCTGCAATATGATCTATTATGGCAAGAGCTGGCCAAACGAAGGCCTATTACTAAAAAAGGTGTAAAAATTGGTTTTTTATGAACAATAAAAACTCATTTTCTACACTACCATACCTGGATTCATGCATATGTTGTTGTTAAATTCAGCCTAAAGTTCAGGGAAAAAATATGACTTGTCATTAAAATCCAAGCCCTAGACATAACTATTGCATCACCTCACATGTCCTATTTGTCAATGTATTACATAAAGATCCCACATTTGCGGACACGTGCATGTATGCTGCATAAGTATCTTGTACCTTTCTTCCTACTATCTGAACCTACAGATTCACATTGTTCCTTATATGAATCCTTATCCATAATCAATAGTAAATGCATTTTTTAAAAACTTGTTGCATTTCAGCCATTTAATATTTGACAGTCAAGACACACTGAGTTTGAAAATCTCACTTTTTTCCCCAGGAGGCTTGGCATTGGAAGCTAATTCACAGTTTCAGAATTCAGGTTTCTCCCAGCATAATGGATCAGAGAGTATGTTAGGAGTTGACTGTTTCCTGCACTGACACCACCAACTTATAATATTACAGTGATATAATTGTGTATTACGGTGGATAGGAGCAAGTAGGACGTCACAAGGTGACTAGCACTGGCTAAAGGGCATTCCTGACCAAGAGAAGTCTACTAGTATCAAACATAGGGCTTAATCTGAGGAAGAAGTTTTTCAGAATGTACATTTGGAGCACAGCATTCTGTGGTAATGAAAC
The DNA here is from genome assembly GCF_023864345.2 of Schistocerca serialis cubense. Lineage (NCBI taxonomy): Eukaryota > Metazoa > Arthropoda > Insecta > Orthoptera > Acrididae > Schistocerca > Schistocerca serialis. Next base: position 291,147,298 of record NC_064638.1, read on the forward strand.
ATGGACTGTGGGAAAACCAGAACAGAAGAGAATCGTAGAATTTGAGATGTGGTGCTACAGATGAATGTTGAAAATTTAGTGGACTGATAAGGTAATAAATGAAGAGGTTCTGCACGTAATTGGAGAGGAAAGGAACATGTGGAAAACTCTGAGAAGGAGGAAGGACAAGATGATAGGACATCAGGGAATAACTCCCATGGTACTAGAGGGAGCTTAGAGGACAAAAACTGTAGGGGAAGACCCAGATTGGAATAGATCCATCAAATAATTGAGGGCATAGGTTGCAAGTGCTACACTGAAATGAATACCTAGGTTGGCACAGGAGAATCATTTGTTGTCCACATCAAGCCAGTCAGAAGACTGATAACTCAAAAGGCATATAAGAAACTGATCAATGGACATATAGTAGTTCCATGAAATGTGTAGTTATTCCGGCAGGCTTCACTGCCTGAAATAGTGGAAGTCTCTGTTGACTTGTTTAATGCCAGAGAAAGCCATGATCTCATGACTAAATGTTACACAAGAACATGTATGGGAGCACACAGAGAGTAAAGCAGCAAGGAAGGAGAAGAGTCAAACCAGCGGAGTGCAAATGTTGTAAATTACTGAATGATATTAAGTTACTACCATGAAATTAAGACAAGTTGTTTGGATAACATATCAAATATTGACTGAATTCCATAATCCTTAAGGTAATATAGGCAGAGTCAAGCACATATATTGCTCAGCGAAGTCGAGGAACCTATAAATAATGAAGTGGAAAGTAGCATCAGTTGTAATATAAAAAAGGAGAGATTTTTTCAATAAATTATGATTGTATATGATTGCATTGTTAAAATGTTCTGTGCTTATTGGTATTCTTTTGGGCATCGGACTTCCTTACATTTTTTTAAAGCCGCAGGCGGCAGAGGGCTCTGGGGACACTGGCGCTTGTCATAATCAGGAAAATCCTCTTCCTGTAATTTTCCTCTTCACTTACATCAACAAATAAAATGCTTGAAACAATTCCTTAACATTATATTATCCACTCGCACATATAATACATTGAGAGCACAATACTTCATCTCTAAACTCTCACATCCTCACCGTCATTCTACATATGAGAGAGTTAGATTGTGTGTGTCTAAAACAAAAAACTTTAGAACAAACTGAATGAGAAAAATCTTTTTGTTTAGTCTGTGCCTTACTGCACATTCATAATTAACATCTTTGCCAACCCTCTCATTACTCGGTGTTTCAATTTTTATATATAATCTTAATTTTATGGCATCCTGGGGGCCTTTCATCATGTACTTATACAATTGCCCCCACACTGTACGTTGACATGTTGTGGAGTCATACAGCGAATGTTGTTTCTTTTTTTTACTTAAATTTGCCGATAGGGGTGATGTCCTTTATTGTCAGTTTCTTTTTTATTAATGGAATGGATATGTCAGCTTATCCTATGTGTGTTAGTTCTACAGGAAGTAAAAATATTATATACATAATATTAGCCCATTACATATTTAAATTTAGCATGCTAACAATAATGTCTAGTTTGCTCCATTCTCGGTGCAGAGTTTCGTGCTGGTGCACTGGCTGATTTGGCGGCAATAACTAGTTGCCAACAAACAACATGCTATATACTACCGTGGTATGTGCGTGCACTTGTTTTTTTTTTTTTTTGTGTTGATGTCACATTGAGTGTCACACTTTCACCTGAGTGCCACATATCAAAGAATTGCTGTGGCATTTACCTACATTCTGGGTGCAGTGAGTGTGTGCTTATTGTTCAAAATCTGTCACTGTGGCAGAAGATATCCATTTTTACAGCCTGGGCATCATTACTACCCATCGTACTTGCATTTTCAGCTGAGAGAACCCTGACCAAGAGCATCCGTTGATAAGGTGAGTACCTGCTCGATCAACCATAGTTCACTTGTCCATGTATCAAGCATTGTGAAGCAAGATATTCATATGTTATTTCATTGCACATGCATGTTCATGCCACCACATTTGACCGTGCACTTGTTGAAAGACACATATAGCCGTCCAAAACATTGTAAAATTGCTTGTCTTTGAAGTTCATTTCTTGATATAGAGTTTGGTTTCCAATGAAAAGTCATACAAATATTGAGTTACAACAATATACATGATATGATAGCTTACACCTATGGCTGACATTCCATCCATTGGTTATATTACGAACATTAATTTCTTAAGTTTTAAAACATCATAAAAATTTTCATTAACTGGGGTCTGTTACTACAGTTTGTTTATTAGTTTCAACTTATCTTCGTTCACATCACATATACAGATTAATTGCATATCACATTTGTTATAACCTTTAATCACTAATAAAGTGCGTGGAGATACAAAAGTAGAAACAGTAGCGGGTTACATGTTACTAACTCCGTATCTGTCATTCGACTGCCGGGCCGTGACATGCGGCCGGCGCCGTTCATAACCAGGTGGCACTCCCGCGCTCGGCCGAGCTGCGGAGCGCCTCTATCGCCGTGTTCGCGTACTAATGTAGCGGCACTTTTGAATGTCGTGGCACTGTCACAACACTTTTTCCCCCTTGAAAAAAAAAACGCTCACTTTCGTGGAGACACGGACAGTGCGGAGACATCCATGGCCTCTTGGGAGGTCCCGAGAAGATCCCGCGGAGAAACACGAGAGTATGGTCGAAAATGTCCAGGACGGAAGCTGGCGCGTGGAACGTGCCTCCTGGACGAGATGATGGGTGAAAACTCCGGAGCAGCATCCATAGGTGTCGTGGACCTGAGGGTGTGCTCCAGCGAGATGGGTCCCGGAGAAGGCGGCGTCGCGACTGGGGCTGGTTCCGGCGTACTCGGAAGCGGTAGCGACGGCGGCGGCAGCAACACGCCCGGAAGATCGGCAGCAGCGACAGGACTGGCTTCTCGGGCTGGTGGAGACGAAAAAAGGGGCGGTGGTACCGGCGTGGCCACCACTCGTGGGCGCATCTGGCCGTAATGGCGAACAACCATGCCGTCGTCCGTACGTATTTCACAAAGCCGGCGGCCGCAAAGAGCCTGGACCACCCCTGGAATCCATTTAGGGCGAGATCCATTCCCCTGTGCCCACACGTTGGCGCCCACCGGGTATTTTCCCGCACTAGGGGACACAGTACAAGGCCTGACAGGGTGAAGCAGATGCAGTAGGGTGCGCGGTTGGCGGCCATGCAAGAGTTCAGCAGGGCTGCGATCACCCAGAGGCGTGAAGCGATAAGAACTCAGAAATTGCAACAGAGCGTCATCTGTGGAAAAATCACTAAGGAATTTTTTCATTTGGCTTTTGAAAGTGCGGACAAGGCGCTCGACCTCCCCATTCGATTGCGGATGGAAGGGCGGTGCTGTAACATGATGAATCCCTTGTCCAGTACAAAAATCACGGAAGGCCTGCGAAGAGAACTGAGGGCCATTGTCCGTGACAATCGTGGATGGAAGACCTTCTAGCGCAAAGATTTTTGACAAAGCCAGCGTCGTCGCCGCAGTGGTGGGCGACGGACAGCGAACAACAAACGGAAACTTCGAGAAGGCGTCAATCAACAGTAGCCAATAAGTGCCGAGGAAGGGGCCGGCAAAGTCAGCGTGCACCCGTTCCCACGGCTGCGCCGGATCAGGCCACGGAGAGGGCAGAGTACGAGGCACAGCCAGTTGTTGAACACACTGATCACACGCAGCGACCATGTGGGCGATGTCCGAATCGATACCAGGCCAATAAACGTGCCTGCGGGCCAACATTGTGCATTGCTGGCCTAACTATGCTTGGGTCCGTATCTGTCATTCGACTGCCGGGCCGTGACATGCGGCCGGCGCCGTTCATAACCAGGTGGCGCTCCCGCGCTCGGCCGAGCTGCGGAGCGCCTCTATCGCCGTGTTCGCGTACTAACATAGCGGCACTTTTGAATGTCGTGGCACTGTCACAACAACATTTTTATGACATAATACAAGCATATGATACATTTTTGCTTCATTTTATAGATAGACTTTTATCACTTATGTGAGCTTATTTATTTCTTAGGTAGATGAGGGAGAAAAACTTTGGAAATAGGACTAAAACATTGTGCATTGCTGGCCTAACTATGCTTGGGTCCGCCTCCTTTGTTTGGAAGGGCAGAAAGGAAATACTTGTTTACTGGTTAAAGGATTTATGAGGAAATGTTACTTGTACAATCATGGACTAGTTGCCACGGAACTTTTGCTTCATTGAAATAATGTGTACCGACTAATCATTAACGAAGTGTCAGGTTGTTTCTTCACGTACTAGTGTTGTTTACTTCAATTCATGGATTGCTTTGTGTGAAATCTGATGTTTTAACCATTGTATATTTATCTTTCTCAAATACTTGGAAATGTCATTATTCAAGCTTTCATGTGAGATGGTAAGAAATTAATTGGTTTTTGTAAACTCTCATGCTTGTATGTTTATGTGTACTCTGCAGCAAATAGGTAGTGATAATTGTCACCGAGACATACTGCGATGATGCATATTTCATTTTTCATTTGCCTTATGAACTTTATTGTAAATATCCTTATAACTAAATTGTTTACTGGAGGTGCAACCCGTTTCTTCATTTGGTACCTGCTACTCTCGATGTAATTCTCTTCTTCTGCACTGTGACGATGCACTGGTCGCTGAAAGAAAAAAACTTAAAACTAACTGCATTTCGTAGCTTGGTGGTCATTGCATACATCTGCAGGCACTTCCATATTTTGTTTAAATTAACTGACATTCGTTTATTCTGTTACCCTTTGTGATCATTTTCCCTAAAAAGAAACTTATATGACACTTCTTATGGTATTTTGTTGTTCATCCTTAGCTTACACGTCTCGTCTTTCATAATGCATGCTTTTGGTTGTAAATATGTTGTATACAGCTTAGTATTTAATTAAATCTCTGTGTACGTATATCAGTAGGTTCCTGAGTTCTTAAGACAGATGTATTTACGTAGTATTTCCATTTACTTTGTATTTAAGTTAGGTACATATTGCATTCCTATTTTGGCTGTACCTTCAGCCAGTCTGTCTGTCACGTATGCGCACAGGTCAATGTCTCCTCTCCTGCTACTGACGTCAGCATGTATTGTGGAGCGTGCGACAGCTGAGCCATAAGCTAATTTCATTTATACTTTCGCTTTGAAGGAAACTGTGTGTTACTTCTCATTGCTCACATTTTGTATGACTATGTGTACAAATCAAATGAATCACTTATGTCTATACACATTACTTTATCTTAACATACACTCTAGAAGAAAATTACACTTAGATTTCCATACAATATGTATGATGATCTTGTGATAAAAAAAAAATGTTAGCATGCTTCATCATTCTATAAAGGTTTTTATATTTTTGTGAGGGTAGAGACCCTTGTCTCTTCCCATTTTCTCATGGGCTAATCTGTACGTCCCAGGGAATGGAATTTGGAAATTACATATGGTCCTGAATAGAGTAATTGCCACTTCTTACTCAGTCTGCCAAATTTTGGTGATTTAGGGTGAGTCCATAAGGGGACTTGTTGCCCTTCAAAAAATTGTGTAACATGTTTCAGTTTCTTGTTATAAATTTTCGTTCTATACTCGGCCCTGTTTTCTAGAGTAACTATGGCTTGTTTGATTTTATCTTGTAGTGTCATTTCTGTAGTGGGTACCTTTAGTATGGGTGACTCCCGCTCATTCGTTCGCTTTGTCTGGAACATCAATTCATTAGGTGTGAAATCTGTTGAAGAATGTGTGGTGGCTGGCTGGTGTGGCCGAGCGGTTCTAGGTGCTTCAGTCTGGAACCGCGTGACCGCTACGGTCGCAGGCTCGAATCCTGCCTCGGGCGTGGATGTGTGTGATGTCCTTAGGTTAGTTAGGTTTAAGTAGTTCTAAGTTATAGGGGACTAATGACCTCACATGTTAAGTCCCATAGAGCCCAGAGCCATTTGAACCAGTGTGTAGCGTTATTGACAACTTGCATGAAAGGAGTTCCATATTTGTGAGGGATATACGTCCTAATAAACTGGATAAATTCTTTAAAGACTTGTTCAACTGGGCTTGCTTCTGGGTGAAAAAAGCTTACTAAAATATGCTTTATGCCCTGTGAGGTCATAAATTGTTTCCACTTCTGCCCAACAAAATATGAAGCATTATCAGTTAGTGGCACCTTTGGTTTACCTACTCTTCTCAAATAGTCTCCCTCAGTTCTTTTTCTGATATTTGTGGCTGTTACCTTTTTAATGGCATATATTTTGATATGTTTCAAGAAAATTTTGCATTATGCTACTACATATCTTACTCCTCCTTTACTTCTTGGATATGGACCAGCTGTGTCCAGGGATACAATATCTAGAGGTTTTTATGTGAGTATTGGGTGTAGCTCAGTATATTTTGACACATTGGACTGTTTTGATTTTTGATATATTGCTCACTATAGGACTCACTTTCTCAAATTTGGAAAATAACAAAGTATTGCAATTTTTGCAGTACGTTTGCTCACTCTATAATGTCCCCATACATCATGTGTGTGTCTTATAAATTTGTTGATATAATAATCTGACACACACACACACACACACACACACACACACACACACACACACCATTGATCAGATTTTTCATGTTTCCTATGAAACAAAATGTCCTTGTACTCCTGATACCATTTACTTACCTTTTCACCTTCATCTTGCTTAAGGCTTTGTATGTCTTTACTCCATCTGCGATCTTGCTGTTGTATAATTTTCATCTGCTTACAAAACCTATGATAATCAGACTGTTGTGTTGTACCTTGCATTAATAATGTTTTGATTTCTACATCTTGCTCTGTTAATTCATCAGATTCCTCTAAACCTAGTTGTAGCCTAGACAAGGCATCTGCAGTAACGTTCTGACTTCCTTTAATATAAATCATCTCAAAATTGAATTCTTGTAAATATAGACACCACCTAGCTAACCTACGGTGCAATAGTTTACATTTAAAAGAAATGACAGTGGCTGGTGGTCACAGTAACCTTTGGTATTCTTGTCCCACAAAAAATATTCAAACTTTTTAAATGCCCATATTACTGCTAAACTTTCCAATTCTGACACAGAGTGAGACCTTTCCGCTTCTGATAATGTGTGACTAGCAAAACTGTTGACCTTGGGTACTTCCTTGCCTTCCTCCTCTCGCATCTGGAATAAGCATGGTCCCACCCTTGAGATGAGGCATCTGTGCATAGACAAAAATCCTTGGACATGTCAGGGTGACTAAGATTGTTTGCATTTACCCATGCCTGCTTATGTTATTAAAGTCCTCTTTACACTTCTCACCTTATAACAAGAGCCTATTTTTTCGTAACAAGCTGAGCAATACATCACTGTTTATCAGTTGTGGTATGAATTTACGAAAAAACTAAGCTAGTCCTAAAAAGGCTTTTAGTTGTTTTTTATTCCTTGGAGCTGGACAATTGCGTATGGCATCAAGTTTTTTTCAGATCAGGTAATATACCTTTTTCTGACACATGTCCTAAAAATTTGACTTGCTCCTTGCCAAAACTAGACTTTTTTGAATTGGCTGTTACTCTGTAATCTGCAAATCGTTGAAGCATCCGTTCAATGAGCCTGATATGTTCTAACCAAGTAGGTGTGGCTGTTAGCAGGTCATCTACATAGATAGTGACTTTGCTAAGCAATTCTGGTGCTAAAACCTTGTCCAATGAATATATAAACACTCATGCGCTAATGTTCAATACAAGAGGTAGAACACTGAATTCGTAACTTCTGCCACCAAAAGCAAATGCTGTATATTTTCAACTTTCTTCATGGAGTTTTATTTGCCAGTAGGGCATTTTGAGATGGAATATACTGAAATATCTTGTATTGTAAAACTTTAGAAGCAGTTCGTCCAAATTGTTTGGCCTTATGCATACTGGTATTATAATCTTACTGATACCTCTAGCATCAAAAAGTAATCATACAGAACCATCTGGTTTGCTTACTGGTAATACTGGACTAAAGAAGGGTGAAAAGGAAGGTTGTATAATGCTCCATTTAATCATATGATTGATCTCTTCCCTTACTGCCTCTCGCTATGTCCATGGAATAGCTTATGACATTACACAAAATGCACCATGTGGATGGACTTCAAGTTTACATTCGTAGTCTTTGATTACTCCTGGCTCCTTACTGAAAATGTTGGCATACTTAAATAACAAGTTAGAAATTTCTTGTCATTGCATATCATTTAGTATCTGTGATTCACTTAGTTTCTGCTCTACCATTTCGTAACTAACTTCAGTGTTCGCTTTTTGTTCAGTATAAAATTTGTTTGTGAAATACACAGCTGTAAAGGAATATTGTACTAGGACATTTGACTCTGGTTTGATTTTCTTACTTTAATCAGGTGTTTTGACTAAATCAATAGAAAAGATCTGATCCTTCACATGAAAGTGGCACTTACCATTACCTATTCTAATGGTTTTAGTGACAAGAGAAGCGGTGCAAAACTGGATTGTGAACTTCACACTTCTCATACTGCAGTTGACTTACTTGAAACATTTAGCCAAGCCTCTTCTATGGCTGCGTCAGTCTCCACAACTTCTTCTCCGAAGAAATAATGCTGGTTAGAGGAACTAAAAATATGCTCTCTCTTTCTCTCTCTTTCTCTCTCGCTAGAAATAACTCAGCACCCTCATACTTTCAGTTCAGTTCAGTTTAGGTATATTTTCATTTCCACAAGTTTCATATAAGCATATAACCTCTTGCAAGTCTACTATGTTGATAGCCATTGTATACTATTAACTATAATTACAGTGTGGTGGGTTTAATAACCACCAGAAATTCAAAAGCAGGTCTTGCTTCTAGCAAGTCTAACACAAAGATGAAGTAAGAGTCTCTAGATACATCATGTTTCAATTGTCTATAACAATTACAGTTATTCAACTGCCAAGAAATAATACGTAGTTACTCCTTGCATCCTCCATACAGGTTCTATGGCGTGAGCGGCAATCACTTGTAGGTGGTGCTCATCTGATGCAACTCTTGTCTTCCCATGATAAACGTCCATTCTGCACACACAGACATGTGTTAAACACTAAATAGGATCTCTCTCTCACTCTTATCTTTAAAACATTATGTGTTCGAGATGGCAGAAGGTAGAGTGGTTCCATAATTTGCGTGGAAATTCTCAAATCACTACACTATGTCAATCCGTGTTTTGTACATTATAAACGTGTCAATGCCGATAAGACAATTAACTATAAGTTTGTCAATTATAAGAAAGTTGCAATTCACTGTAAAATGTTAAATTTGTACTGGAATAAGTGCTTGATGCTTAACCAATTTAGTCTTACCCCCTGTAGCAGTTTGCACCTTGCAATTTTGTACAGGAAATGTTGGGAATTTGCCTCTCTTCTCTACAAAAAAATGTATTTGACATTAGGTTGGTAGTTGAACCTGTATCTAAAATTAACTGTGTGTCAATGTTCAATATTTTCACCTTTATGATTGCTTGTATTTGTTCTTCTTTGACTTTATCTACTGTATGTAACTCATGCTGATACAAATCATCCCATGGCATCATCTTGTTTGTCAAATCTTATGAAACATGTTTGTAGTTCTACCTTGTCCCCACTCCCTGAGAGGTCAATAGCCTGGGGCTTAACTAAGACAGGTTGGTGTTTTCAGACGGCATAGTGTGACTTAGTTCATTACCTGGAGAAATCTTGGTGAGTTGCACTGTGTGTGTACTTTGCCAATTTGTGTCGTTAGCTGCTGTACAGTTATTTTGCTGCCCAAAGGTCGGCTGTGGTACAGTGTAAGGCATGGCATTGTTGCCGCACATTGGGCACTGCTGCGGCTGACTGTTTCTATTCATATTTGGCAGAGGGTCTAGAGATGGTGAATTGTAATTCGCTTGTGCACTGAAATTACCCTTGTTGTTTTGGAAATTTCTTTTAAATCATTTGTTTTTTCTGTTCCCATTACCATACTCATTACCTCTGGGTATGTAATTCTGCTGTTGTGTGTACCAACTTTGCTGTGTGTTTAAATCATGTTTTACTGACTGATTTACATTATTATGTTGTTGTTGTTGTTGTTCCTGATTTTCTGTTGCTCTATGGGATACCCATCTTTCTTCGTAAATTAAGTCGATAGAATGAAGCACTGACAGAAGATATTCAGTGTTGTGCTTGGGCATTGTGACTAATTTTTCTCTAATATGCGATGGTAAAAGACTTTTCAAAATTTTTAACATGTCTACCTATGATCAGGGTGGTTCATCCAGTAGCGTGTCTTGTTCCGGTGTTTTTCAAAGTATCCACGTAGACTACCATATTTGCCATTGAATTGTGCAGGGTTGCACAGCCTCAGACCAGTATTTGTTGAGGAAAGCTCGTTCAAATTGGGTGTAAGTGCTGCAACGTTTGGCCACTTCAGTTGCCCATAAGAGCATATTGCCTTGCATATATCCCATGACAAATCTGATTTTGTGTGTTTCCATCCAGTTGTGTGGAAATACATGATGAAAAGCACTAATAAATACTACAGGATTCATTCTTTTACCTTTGGTAGTAAATGTAGGAAACTGTCGATGTCTCAGCAAATCTTTGTCTGCAAAAATAGTTGATAGACACATGGCATTTTCAGTCATATGTATGTTGTTTTTGTAGTTACCTGTAATTCTGGCTGGTAATTGTTCAGGTATTGGAGTTGTGGGTATGTTCACATTTTGCAATCTACAACTGTCACTGGTACCTGCTGTGGGACTTGTGACAATTTGTGAATAGATGCCAAAAGGCTGTGGTTTGTTCTCTGTAGCCTGTGTATTATTTACATACATATTTTGAGATCTGGTAATATTTTCTTCTAAAAGATTGCGGATCCTATTTTTCGCGGCTTGTAGGTTAATGTTTACTTTGTTCACGATTTCATTTTCTTTTTTCTGAATGGACTTTTCTACTACATCCCTGTATAACAAACAATCAGTTACTAACTTCTCTGCAATGGTGTTACCCTTGTCTAGCGTCTAGCATATCTGCTTCAGCTTGACTGATGATGTCACTCAGATTTCCATTAATCTTCTCTCTCTCTCTCTCCTTCTTAGCACATGTGGAGTCAACTTCTAATGTTGCTACCCTTAAAGTAAGCTCTTCTACAGCCAGAGGTAAGTCTTCATAGTCTTTATTTAGTTGGTTTCAACAGTAAAAAAGGTAACCACTGTTGTTAACAAACTGGTTTTGTGTGGCATCAGTGTTTGTGTTTGCATCTGTGATTTTCTTTATCTGTTGCTCTACTAAATCATGATGGTCGTTAAAATAATCTACCTTCTGTCTTAACTCTGTGATATTACCATTAGCTTCAGAAAGTACTTCATGCTTCACTTGTGTTTTCATATCATTCAATTTTTCAACAATTTCAGTGCGAAAAATTTTGTCTAAGTCATCGAATTTCTGTGAGACCGTGTTCATATCTTGTGTCAAATTACTGAAATTAGTTTTTATATTGCGTTTCATGTCGTCAAATTTGCTGCCATAGCAGTGCTCCAACTGTACTACTGCGGTTGCTGTCAGCTGTACTCCCCAAGTTAATGTTTGTGTTGTGACCAAGTGGTGTTCGTAATGTGTTGTCAAGATTCATATTTAGATCACCCTCCACAAGTGCCATGGAGTGTTTGAAGTTCACTCTTTAACTGTGAAACATACGCTGCTTGAGAAAGCAAATGAAATTAAATGAGCGTATGGCATCGTTGGCCGGGAGGTCCCATCTGGGAAAGTTCAGCCGCCAAGTGCAAGTCTTATTTCAGTTGACGCCACATTGGGTGACTTGTGCACCCGTAATGAGGATGAAATGGTGATGAGGACAACACAACACCCAGTCCACGAGTGGAGAAAATCTCCAACCTGTCCGGGAATCGAACCCAGGCCCACTGCATGGGAGGCAAGCACGTTACCGCCCAGCTAAGCAGGCGGACTTGAGAAAGCAGAGAAATGCAATCATGATTTCAATAGGAAGCTCGCCAAATCCATCAACAATGTTTTGTGTTTAGTAGCTGCTGAAGCCCGTTATTGTCAATATTGCTATGCAAAATTAGTATCAAACCCCTCCTCTGTTAGAAAAAGATGATGATGGTTTGTGGGACGCTCAACATTGTGGTCATCAGCACCCATAAAAGTTCCAAATCTTCCCACTCTGTTATGGCACTTCCCTAATGATGAAGAGATGATAAGGACAACACAAACACCCAGTCCCAAGGCGGAGGAAATCACTGACCTGGCCGGAAATCAAACCCAGGACCCCAAAATCCTGAGACAGCAACACTAGCTACTAGACCATGAGTGACAGACATTTGAAAAAGAGGCCGCCCTCAAGACACCAACTTTAATCCTGCTTTTCAAGAATTATGCAAATTTATATATAGTTCACAGGGATGTCAATTTTTACTGCTCAATTCACTGCAGAAAGTTAATGAATGTCTCCCAGGAGAGAGAGTGACTATAAAAACTCTGAATAACAAACTGACTGAACACTTCAGTGATGGGGTCTTGTTTACCACAATGCCAAAAAATCCCCCAGTTGTATGTTTTCGTGGCAGTGGCCACAAACTTTTGAATCAATGGTACAATGAATGAGATGTTAATGAAAAAGATGAGAGAAAGAGAATAGTAGAAGCAGCAGTAGCTATCATCCATGAAGATATAAGAATGACTCCTTGCATTGCCATTATCAATGACTTGACAGAGAATGCTGAAGTTATGGTTCCTGATGCTGTGCAAATTTTTGAAGGGTGTGGTTTTCTCAAAAAAGAAAGTTAGTGAACAGTCCCCTTTAAAAAAATGTACAGCAATATCCCATGTGATTGTGACAACTACCAAGCCTCGTTCATTTATCTCCCCACTGCAACTTTGTCTTGCAGTGTACTTTTTTCATAAAGTGGGATCAAAAAACATTATCGAAGTTGTCTTGAATAATGGTTTCTGCTCTTCATGTAACATTGTGGCTTTATTTGAGGCTTCTGACATTCAGTTCTGGAAACCAAATATTTCAAATGATTCATTCTCGTAGTTCGTTTTCGATAATGCTGGTTTCATATTGCAACAATGATAGGCAAAGGTACATTCCATGCTATGGATGGACTCGGATGTGTGACTCTTGGGAGAGTGATAGAATATCAGAAAGTAAGAAAACTCTGTCGTGCCAAGCTCTACTGAAACAACATGTGCCCAAAAAATTAGTCTGCTAACATTCCGAATGCAGAATGGAGTTGGAACTGAAGAAATTGTTCTGTAAAAGGTCAACTCAGAACAGTCACTCACTAAAGTAAACATACCTACCAATCATGATTTTCCTTGGATGATGGGAAAGTTTTTACATCTCTCTATTCCTGCATGGCAAGGTTTTATGGAAAAAAAAACTACTGGAGAAACTTATATGCAATCAAATGTATTAGAATTTCCATTCAACAACAACCCACCCATAGATTATAGTACTATTTTAACTGCTTTAACTTATGCCATCATGGAGAGCAAGAAGACCACACAGCAAAAAGGTATTGTGACATTTGATCAACAACTCTACATTAAAGCTAAAGATATAATTGCTGTGGAGGCTAATGTAGGGAATGAGCTATTCACTGATGTAGTTATTCAGTTAGGAGGCTTTTACTTGATAATGTCTTTTCTAGGGGCAACAGGATTCTTAATGAGAGACCGTGGACTCACTCAACTTTTGGAGACTGTGTATGCTGGAGCTTCTGTTCCCCATATACTTTCTGGTCGTGCATACAGAAGGGCAATTCAGGTTCACTCTGCAGTCATGTGCTCTCTTTCCATCATAATACTGGAGGAACTGGCAGTCATGGAGGAGGAGAAACAACATATTGAAGACTGTATTTGTGATTTGAGTGGAAATGGTGCTTCTTTTGGTGATTTGGGAAGAGGGGAAACTTCCCAGTTATGGATACAATACAGTCAGCTTGTCATCTTGGCATTGCATTTCACCGAGGCAGAGCATATGGGGAATTGGGAGCTCCATATAGAATTTGTGAAGCAACTGGACACTTTTCTTATGCTAAGGTGTGTCATTTGTACATCCAGGACATGCAAAAACTAGAAGAAACCATGAAACCCATGGAGTTCAATAATTCACCAAGGACAGCTTCTTCATGGTTCGATGCTCTGATAAGTATTGGTGTGGAGTATGGACCAACATGATGATAGAACAAACTCTTATGAAGAACCTGAAGAGCGTTGGAGGTGTTTCACATGGAAGAGGTTTCACAGACAGTGTACTTAACTGATGGATTTTCGGTATACCAATATCCCATCACATATGTGAAGCTATGGAACAGTTCTGCAATTTACATTTGGTTTTAAGTGATCAACATGTTGAACTGAGGAGTTGGAGGATAGAAATTGATGAGAAAATTTGCAGAACATTTCAGTTATGTTTCCAACAACACACTCCATATGTTTATAAATAGTAATTGCATTCATTAGGATCTGGATTAGTAGCTTCTCAGGAAGTAAACTGCTACAAAGCTGTGTTTATTGGTGAAGAAGCTCTTTGAACAAAAGTTACTGTTTCACCAAAATTTGGTTCCCTGAAGCTTAAGGTATCCAGCATGTTAGGACAATGTGCATGTCAACTGTTAGGCTCAAAAGAAAATATAACTGAAGCATATACAACACAGTTATTCCAGAGAATACTGTGAGGTTTCATTCATCTCTTGCTTTAAAGGAGTGCTTCAATTATGAATTCTCGAGTGTACCAATGTCTGTCTGACAGCAGTGGGTTGATAAGGAAAACAAAAAAGCCATGACTGTGCAATCTCTTGAATCAAGTACCTGAAAGGAATATTGACAATAATGAATCAAAATTCTTTGTTACAGATGGAGGGTTTCTTATCCATCATGTCATGTGACCCAAGAATGGAACTTCTGATGACATTTATAAAACTTTAATAGCCTATATTCAGACACATTATAAAGATGATACTGCTGTTGTATTTGATGGATATTCAGAAAGTTCTCTGAACATAAAAACTATTGAATGCCAAAGGCAAAAGATGAAGCAGACCTCACAAGAAATATTCATTAATGACGAGACGTTGTGTGTTGAATCACAGTCCACCTTTCTTAGTAACCTCAGCAGTAAGGAAATGTTTATTACACAGCTTGTGCAAAAACTAAACAGTTTTGATATTGAAACCACTATGCAGTTGTTGAAATTGTTGCAAAACCAATAAATACCTCAAAATTTTACCAGCAAGTGATAATAGTGGATCAATGCCCATTTTTTAACCATTAATGTTCCTGCTTGGGTTTGCCGTTTGATTTATTGGCCATTTTAGCAAATGATGCATGGGCTGTAGACCGCGTTTTACTTTTTATCCACCAAAGCAATATGGCAAAGGCCATTTAAGTTTTAGTTTTGAACCTCCATTTCTGTATGGCGTCTTTTTTTAGCCCTTTTTCCGTGTGCCTCTTCTTAGCTGTCTTCTATTATGTCAGTTGGGGCTGACGTATAGTCATCTTTTAACTCCTCTCTGTCTTTGTGTTCTCTAGGTTTGACTTGAGCACGTATGACCCCAGATGTTTTTTGCACCCTAAAGCAAAACCAAACCAAACTGAGATGTAGATCTTATTGTGCTACTTACTACTCTTTCAGACATAATCCTGATGAAGGAAGGTAAAGGTAGCATCAGAACAAGGTGTTACAGTTCTACAGATATATCTAACTCCTTACTCATTCGCGAATGCAAGAATTCAATTCTGTTTCTTCTCGCAATAAGTGGTTGTGACAGCACTTCAGCCTTGTTTGGGAAAGGTAAGCTGCAAGCTTTCCAACTATTCAACTGCTGTCCCCAACTTCATGATATTCCACAGATATTCAATGATTGTTCTTCCTCTCCTGATACCATAGCAAAAGCACGAGAGAAATTTATACCCTGTCTCTACACAAAAACAGTAGAGTCTCCTGATGATGACAACTTAAATGCCATTCAATTTAAAAGTTTTAATGTACTTTTGGGTCAGGTTAACAATGCCTGTCATACTCTCTCATTTGCCACCCACTACTGACACAGAATCTCCACTCACTGAGTTTACCTACAAGTCCAGCAATGGCTGGGGAACAACTTGTATCGCAGAAACTGAGGCTGGAGAGAATCAGACTCATCCCTCTCCCCGATTCACATGAAACAACCACCTGCTCCAGAGAAAATACTGCTGCTGATTTTATAAGGCTGCGGAAGAAAGTGCAGATGTGTGAAGCCTGGCCTACATTTCACAACAATGTGCAAAAACTGTCATGGACAAAGCTGCACTAATGTGCCTCACAGTGATTTGACAGAAGATTTGGATGATGGTTTTATGAAAAAAAACAAGGATTTATTTATTTGTTAGATATTGTGGTATTTTCATTGTCTACATGCTATAAATGTGATTACAAATATATTACAACAAAAGTAATTGTTGATCAGTTTTACAGTAATTCTTAATTTTCATGAAAAACGATTTTCATTCCAATAATTGAAGTTGCATAAATCTAAGGTAAAAGACAGTAAAGCAAAATTGTTCCGTATAAAAAAAGGGTCTGTTTTAAAAGAAATTTCAATTTTTTTTTGCCTTCAAATTTTAGCACTCGTAAACTAATTACCTTGCTTAAACATGCATATGACCTCCCCTGAGTAGAATTTCACCAGAAATATTTTCTGTCATATAGATAACTTTGTTAAATGAACCATTTTTCATAAAGTTAGAAAAAAGGTAAATAAATTACATTAAGGGGTGGGAGGGGGAAGCTCCCCCAATAGGGGATGGAACTTTCTGGTTTTTTATTTCTACATCCCCTAAGATTGTTTCCCCAATATTGCAAAACTTCATAAATTTTTCCCTCCATTTTTTCCTAATTTGCCTGGACTATTTCTTGAGATTGCCAAGTGCCCATATTGGTTTAAAGAAAAAAAAATCAGAATTTTATTCTGTGGTAATGTGTAAAATTGTTCAACCTCTATGAATAGTTGTGGAACACAGTTTTCAGTTCATTGCACATACAGGCAATTTACAAACTTAATGTGTGATACATACAGGCTCATAAAATGAATTTTTATGATGTATGTATGCAGACTGAACTGACAAGTGAAAATTTGTACCAAGGCTAGGATTTGAACTGGGTCTCCTGCTCAGTACACTGATGCACCGACCAATACGCCACCCTGTCACAGTGGCTTTGCAAAACCACACAAACTACCTTTGCATGCCTATCTCCTCAAAGCCACTGTGACAGGATGGCATAGAGATAGTGCATCTGCCTAGTGAGTAGGAGACCTGGGTTCAAATCCCAGCCTCAGTACAAATTTTCAGTCGTCGCTTCAGTCTGCATATATACATCACAGATGATTAAGACTTGAAAATGTCTGTGGAACCATATGGTTTCATTTGATTAAACCACCTATGCCTGGGTTTCTGGCAGGATCACACGTTTCGTTTGATGCTGAGGTGCTGTTTCAATACAGCTAGATTCTCTGCAGTGCTATTTGAGTTTAGAGGGAATGCCGAATGGGCTCAGGCATGAATGGGTATCTGGACTGAGGAGGGAGGTGTGCTAAGGTAGTCCATGGTTGGTGCAACTCATTGTGTAAGATTTTGTACGCAATGGTAAGGAGAGGTGGACAACAGAATGGTGTTGCAGTTGTCGTCATTGGAAAGCTGTACAGGAGCAGAAATGATTAGTGAGCAAGTTAACACAACAAACAGAAGATTTACTTAACTTGTACTTTTCAAACAGTATGACGATTCATTGAAAATAATGTAGCTGAAATAAGAGTCCAACAATCAAATATTAACAAGGAAAAGGCTCACTGTACTAAGTGCAAATGATGGTGTCATAACAAAGAGGCTCCAAGTGCAAGTGGGTCGAGTAGCTGCCGCTAGCCATCCTATATTATGGCGATAGATGGCACTCAGAATCCAGAGCTGCTGGAGGCATGACTCAGCAGGTGCACACCATTGGGACAGCCAGATTCTGTGCGACCACTATTGGCATCTAACAGAAACTTGCAATTCCATTACCACCTACATGATGCCCATTGGGTGGCATCGATATGTGATACCACACACATGCTGAGTGAGCAGGCGACCCAGTTTGAAATCCTGACCTTGGTATAAATTTTCAGTTGTCACTTCAGTATATAGACACACACACACATCGTAGGTGACTGAGATTTGAAAAGGCCTCTGGAACCACATAATTTCATTTAAATTTTTTATTTCCATTATGTACTTTATCTGTACATAATTATGCAAGATCAGTTTTGTTTACCAGTTTAAGTGCTATGACAGTGAAATACAGGTTTGAATTAGGTCCTTGCTTGTATTATATATAGAACCCCAAATCTGGAAATTGGCACACACACATGTTGCAATCTGGGAAATTACATAATCATTTGAAAGATAGCTATGTTATATTCTGCTACTTAGAATGGAGTATAAGTATTAAGAGTAAATTGATTTATGAAGTATTTTATGGGTTAGCAAATTAAAAAAAATTTTGAACCCATTTTATGTGCCTGTGCTGGGAGTACCCCATTGGTGAGTACAAGCACCATATTGAAAATTTTGCAAAAATCTTAATTTGCAACCTAATCAATTAGTAATGTGTGTCATATTGTGCATAAAAATCATGTCAACAAAAATATAATTGTGAGGTTAGAGTCTAACAAGCACAGAGGCAAAATCTGCTGTGGAAAATATAGCTGGTCATAAACTTTAATGTAAATTGTTTCATAAGTTTATTAGTTTCAGATAATTCAAAATATCTGACTCGAAAGTCCGTATGTCACTCTTTCCAACAGCTGTTGTCAATAATATAAGACCTGCCAATTAGTTTACTAGAAATTTACTCTTGCATCTTGCAGTAAAAAGGATATTATCTTTTAACTAACAAGATTTTCACAAAAATTACATACAGTATGACAGTAAGAATAAGGCACTGAACAATGCATCCAATTAAAATTTGTCCTAATTAGTTGCTTGAAATATTTGTGCATATGCTACACGTGCATTACATAGATAATTGTATAAAAATGGAATAATAAATATAGAAAAATATATTACAATGACTGCTGCAAGAGCAGACGGAAGTTTCTAGCTTGCTCCATTCCAGCACCCTCTGTCCCCCTCTCCCTCCCAACCAAAAAAGATATACAGACAAATATTGACTGTATAATTTAGTGGTGGATGACTAGTTTTTAAACACTTTTCCAAAATCATAATAGATAATAACAATGTGAATAATCTGACAGTTACAACTTCACAGATGTAATATAGAAGCAATATAAATGTTGCATGGTTTTAGAGACAAATACATTACATGGACACAGTGAAAGTTTCTTTAGCAAATAAGTTCCTTTTTTTGCAACAGTTTTTCAAATTATTCCTGGAAATTCAGATTTTATTTACTGAAAACGCTTCACATGTACACTTTGTTGTGAGTTCTGCCCATGCCTTTCAAAGGTGGGTCCATTTTTTCAGGCACGTTTCTTGGCATCCATGGTTTCACTCATCCTCAGCACTCAGATATGTGGAAAAATGCATAAAACTTCCTATATTAGTAAAGGGATACAATTTATTTCTAAAGTTGAAATAACGATTGTCATTCCTTATAATGGATGAAATATAGATTCCAATCATATATAAAAAGATTTTACAAAATCTTGGATAAATTCATTTGAGAAGGATGGAAGCTATTTCCAAGTTCAGGCACAGGCCTTACGGTGCATCAGATATTATAATTCAACTTTCTACTATTACACCAGATGCCAAGAACATTTCTGGTTTAAGGACTTACAGTCACTGAAGCCATTTCTCATTTTTAAAAATTTAATTAACCTTCAAAATAAGCAAGGTGCTCTATCAAAGTACTAGGTTTGTCAAAGTGTTCTGACAGATGAAAACTGCTGCTATATTCTTTTCAGAATGTCACTTACTTACTTCATTTATTGAAACAAGGTAATTATAAATACATCTTTCTTTAGTGCATTATACTCAAAACCATTAGTACCAGGGACCTAAATAATAAATCTTAATATCGTGGAAAATACAATGCGCAGCAGTTTTCCTCTGACGGAACACTTTGACAAGCCCAGTACTTTGTGGAGCACCTTTCTTCTTTTGAAGGCCAATTAAATTTTTAAAAATGAGGAAAACTTGTTTTATTCAGTGATTAATTCCATTTTAAATCATAACTGATGACACCGAAATCATAATACAATTTTTTTTTTTAAATATGAAAAAATTATTTAAAATGTCTTTTGTGATTTATTATTATTTTTTCCCTTAACATGTAACAACAAAGTGAGATAAAGTTTCCAGTGGCTTCAGTGATTGTGAGCCCTTCAACCAAATATTTTCATGGCATGTGGTATAATAGTAGAAAGTTAAATTATAATATCTGGTGCACTGTAAGGTCTGTGTCTGAGTTTGTCTTCATTTCAGATTAATAAGAAAATCCTGCTTCATGTAAATATGTTATGATACATAGAAGTAAATCAATAATACCTTGTTTTGATAAGCTCACGTATTCCTGTCATAAATTGTCCCATAAACTGCATAATGGCTGATTGTTGTGCTTTCACTTTAAATCAGAGTGGAAAATGGGTGTCAAACAAGGAATTGTCCTCACTAATCTCTGAAAAAAAGTCATGTAAGTGTTCTGTAAACAGCTTAAAAACTTCATCTACTTTAAAATTGTTTTCAGTCAAACATTCATGTAGAACTGAAGAAATCCAAAATTTTAATTTACTCTAAAAAATGCAATTTTGTCTCTTGTATTTAAAATGTCTGCCAGATACGTGAATTTTATCAACCATAAAGGATTTCTTAAATATTCAATAACATTTTGTACTGAATTATTTTGTGCATTAAAGAAGGCCAGTAACTCATTACAAAGTCCATAAAGCCTCATAGTGCTTTCCTTCTGACTAGCCATCTCCCTTTTGTTACAGAATAAATGTGCGTTGTATTCACTAGCCATTTCATCGCAAAAATTTTAAACAATCTAATGACTGTTGGTGGCTCTTGTAGCTACCTGTAGTATACATGATAAAACTTTCTTGGTTTTTCCTACTATGGCTATAGCACCACCTGTGCAAATATCAGTACACTTCTCCCAATCGATCTCATGTTTTATAATGTAAACATTAATGCAATTGAATGTATCTTCTCCTGTTGTTTTTTCATATAATACGCACTCATGAATCTATCTTCTTCAACACTGTTATGAAATGTATAATGAACAAACACTAGTAGTCCTGTGACATAAGTAGATTCACCCTTCTGTAGTGCATGCTCACTGCAAAGCCAAGTCAATAAATTACTCCTTTATGGCAGCAGAAACATCTTTGATGCATCATGAAACTGTATCATTAGATAATTATACTACACTTTTTTTTTTTTGTGTGTGTGTGTGTGTGTGTGTGTGTGTGTGTGTGTGTGTGTGTGTGTGTGTGTTCATTAATAATGCATGATGCCATCTCTTTTACAACTGGGTTCATAAGTTTTTCTCCAGTTGAATGAGCTTCTCCATTAAGTGCAAAAGGTAACCTATATGGTAAGATGCTTCATTTATGTTTTCATTTCAAATTTTGCAAAAGTTGTTTTCTGCAGATTAGGCTTTTCTGTTGAGTTACATTTGAAAAGTGAATATATTTTCCTTTGTGATTGCATGCACTTTTTATATCTGCCTATCAAGTTTAGCTGGGATTGAAGAACTGTTTGTGAGTTTTTATTTTGACATAAAATGTGCACTTCTATGGGAGGATCTGATAAATCAGTACACATGAAACCAACTTTTAAATAGCTTTGATCATACTTCCATTTAGGTCTATTTGTTTGAGACATTTAGTCTTTAATATTATCTTTTGAAGAAATCTCAGTTGTGTAACCTTTTCTTCTTCAGTAGTATATGTATCAGTTGAATTACCACAGTTTCATACCCTCAAATTTCTTCTATTTAACCATGAGTCCATGGACACTTTTCAGTAATATATAAAGCTTATAAAAAGAAAAACAGTTTTGCTGAAACACCTTCTTTACACTCTAAATAATATATTTATAAAAGTATGCTGGCTATAACTAGTTAATGCTAAGTTGAGGTTTAGCTTCAAGGAATGCAGGAAGCAGAGGAAGAAGATGGTTTCCACATGGTGTTAGACAGAAGAGAGGAACTTTGCTACGTTTGTCTTTCACTGGTGACCATTCAGGCACGCAGCCACTTCACCAGCTGCAATACAAATTGCAAATGGAAATAGCAAATTTCATCAAACACCATCATGAAGTTGTTAACATTTAAACCCATCCATTACATTATTTACTTCTCAATTAACACAAAATGTCTTCATCACGATAGTACCACATCTGTTAGATCATTGGCAACAGTCAGAAACATAAGACACTGGATGTAAAAGTGTACTGACTTGTACCAACATGTGCTATGATTAAATTTGGAATGTTGCACACTACAGACAGCATTCTTAGCATGTAAGCCTGATCATTTGCATAAGCAAACCAGTGTGAAAACCAAATTGCAGCATACAAAATTTTATCACATATCATTATGCGTGCTGTCATTTTAATTGTAAATCCAGCCTTCAGCTCAACTGAATGCTTAATTGAATTTAGGTAAGAAAATAGGAACTAGTCTATTATCCAGTTAGAAAAAAAATTGTTCAGTATGAACCAATTCGGGAGAATGAAAACATGGACAAGCTGACCCACTTTTCCATTCTACTCTGACTTAGTTCATCTTGAAGAATTTAGTCAGCTATGGCCACCATCAAAAACTCAGCAATGGACAATGATAAAATTTAATATATATAAATGTGTTATGTACTAAGTTATACTCCAAAAAATAAACTGTTCTGCAGGTTGTACATGGATTTTAGGTAAAGTAATTGGTGCTTTATTTTATTTTTGGCTTTCAGTTAACCAAAATTCACTTAGGTTTTCAAAATTCATAAGTTTAGACTTAAGGGGTAAATTTTAGTCCAAATTACATTATGTAAAAAAGTCAGAAAGCAATTTTAAAGCACTGAAAATTGTATCAAGTTTAGGTGAGTATAATTCATGTTGCCAAGTCTGGTTCTAATGTATTTGCACCTATTGTGCTGACTTCTACAGTACTATTACAAGTAAACGGAGATTAATTAATACTGGGGAATGGAAGACATTCTGTTCTGCTTCTCTGCACTGGCAGACCTACCAACTGTTAATTCTCATTATTTCGTTGCCCTTATTCAGAGTGATATGGAGTGCCGTACTTTAATAGTATAAGTCACCGATTATACTGAGCGAAGCAAATTCGCCCGAACCTAACCGCCATCTCATGTCATTATTGTAACAGACACAATCAAGAAATAGGAGGTCATTTGAGGTAACAAGGAAGACTTCAGAAGTGCAGAAGCCTCCCACTGCACATGTCCTGTAGGATTGTAATCAGTCTTCCTATATGTCAAACTGCTTGGTATACCATACATTTTATCAACATACACACAATGAGGTAATAATACTGCTGCAGTATCTTTATCAGATCTCAGTAACACTATGCCAGTATTTGTCTTGCTGTGTCAGAATCCTCTAGGAAATTTCATAGTGCAGCTCTTTTTGTGAAAGTTACTACATTGAGGAGGAGCTTTCAAAACGGCACAGCAGCATCCAATAGAAGGTGCTGTATGCTCTTTACCTCTAATAAGATTTGTGAGTGGTACTGAAGAATCCATATGGTGCCTTCCTTTGGATGCTGAAGAAATAAGAAGGAAACTTGCAATGCTTTTTTGAAAGCTCCTTCTCATGGTGTTAAATAAATCTCCTCAGAAATGACAGAGGAATCTGACATAGTGGTACTGAGAGCTGGTGAAGGTAATGCAACAGTACTGTACTGTTTGCATAAGATGTGTGGTCTACTGAACAGTTTGACCTATAGGAGGACTCATTATGATCTTACAGGATGTGTGTAATGGAATATTTCTGCTCGTCTGAGTTCCTCCTTGTTACCTCAAGAGATCATCAAGAGGTTCAGACCACATACACTCCTGGAAATGGAAAAAAGAACACATTGACACCGGTGTGTCAGACCCACCATACTTGCTCCGGACGCTGCGAGAGGGCTGTACAAGCAATGATCACACGCACGGCACAGCGGACACACCAGGAACCGCGGTGTTGGCCGTCGAATGGCGCTAGCTGCGCAGCATTTGTGCACCGCCGCCGTCAGTGTCAGCCAGTTTGCCGTGGCATACGGAGCTCCATCGCAGTCTTTAACACTGGTAGCATGCCGCGACAGCGTGGACGTGAACCGTATGTGCAGTTGACGGACTTTGAGCGAGGGCGTATAGTGGGCATGCAGGAGGCCGGGTGGACGTACCGCCGAATTGCTCAACACGTGGGGCGTGAGGTCTCCACAGTACATCGATGTTGTCGCCAGTGGTCGGCGGAAGGTGCACGTGCCCGTCGACCTGGGACCGGACCACAGCGACGCACGGATGCACGCCAAGACCGTAGGATCCTACGCAGTGCCGTAGGGGACCGCACCGCCACTTCCCAGCAAATTAGGGACACTGTTGCTCCTGGGGTATCGGCGAGGACCATTCGCAACCGTCTCCATGAAGCTGGGCTATGGTCCCGCACACCGTTAGGCCGTCTTCCGCTCACGCCCCAACATCATGCAGCCCGCCTCCAGTGATGTCGCGACAGACATGAATGGAGGGACGAATGGAGACGTGTCGTCTTCAGCGATGAGAGTCGCTTCTGCCTTGGTGCCAATGATGGTTGTATGCGTGTTTGGCGCCGTGCAGGTGAGCGCTACAATCAGGACTGCATACGACCGAGGCACACAGGGCCAACACCCGGCATCATGGTGTGGGGAGCGATCTCCTACACTGGCCGTACACCACTGGTGATCGTCGAGGGGACACTGAATAGTGCACGGTACATCCAAACCGTCATCGAACCCATCGTTCTACCATTCCTAGACCGGCAAGGGAACTTGCTGTTCCAACAGGACAATGCACGTCCGCATGTATCCCGTGCCACCCAACGTGCTCTAGAAGGTGTAAGTCAACTACCCTGGCCAGCAAGATCTCCGGATCTGTCCCCCATGTTTGGGACTGGATGAAGCGTCGTCTCACGCGGTCTGCACGTCCAGCACGAACGCTGGTCGAACTGAGGCGCCAGGTGGAAATGGCATGGCAAGCCGTTCCACAGGACTACATCCAGCATCTCTACGATCGTCTCCATGGGAGAATAGCAGCCTGCATTGCTGCGAAAGGTGGATATACACTGCACTAGTGCCGACATTGTGCATGCTCTGTTGCCTGTGTCTATGTGCCTGTGGTTCTGTCAGTGTGATCATGTGATGTATCTGACCCCAGGAATGTGTCAATAAAGTTTCCCCTTCTTGGGACAATGAATTCACGGTGTTCTTATTTCAATTTCCAGGAGTGTAGTTACATACCATAAGTACTGTACGGCCTTCCTAAGATTCGTAAGGAAAATCTGCCTTTATAGCCAATAGTAAACAATATTGATGCCCTCACATATGACTTAGCCACACATCTTGCTTCCTTGCTGAGGTCACTGGGAGTAATGCTCATATCATATACATATTGTGGCCAGATTTAGCAACAGACTGAGGACTCTATGTGTAAGTTGTCTGCACTGTTTAATCAGCTTTGTTGTGGTCTCTCTTTTTACAAAGGTCTTTCTCAAATATTCTTTGGCATTACTTGGTAATATGTTTCAGGTGGATATTGGCTTTGTTCCAGAGTGCAACGTCAACCTTATGTTCAACCAACAACATTTTGAGCAAACTAATGGCATTGCCAATTGCAGCCCTCTGTTTTTCCTGGCGGCCAACATTTTATGGAGAACTTTGAGGGGAGAGCACTTCTATCAGCAGCCCTTAAACCAACTCTCTTTTGGAAGTATGTGGATGATACTTTCATTTCGTGGCCTCATGGAGAAGATAAATTAATGGAGTTTATCCATCACCTCAACTCCATTCATAAGAACACCCAGTTCACTATAGAATTAGAGAAAGATGGTTGGGTGCTTTTCCTGGATGTTTAGGTTATCAAAAGAATGATGGCTCTCTTTAGCATTCGGTTTATTGTAAGCCAACACATACTGACTTCTATTTACAACCATCAAGTTGTCATCACCCATCACAAACTGAGTGTGCTTAAAATAAGAGCTCACACAGGGTCAGATGCAGATAGTTTACTTAGAGAGCTTGCTTCAGGGAAAATGGATACTCTACTTCACAGATTAACAGGGCACTATCAGTTAAAACCAAGAACCATAAAGTGGACAAAGAGGAGTGTATGCCAGCTAAATCTCTAGCTTTTCTTCCCTTTGTTGGTAATATTTCATCCTCTGTAATTTTCAGGTGAAAGTAGTTTTCTGCTCACTGTCTAAGATTGCCAACCTGCTCGAATCAATGAAGGACAATTTATTAATATGGAAGGCTGGTGTTTATAAAGTAACTTGCCAATGTGATATGGCTGCACTGAACATCAATGCTTCACTTGCCTTGTGCAACAAAATAAGTCTGCTATTGCCGAACATCACACCTCCAACAGACATTCAATGGAGTATGATAAAACAATAATTTTCATTATTAAAGAATACATGGAAATATGCATGGTGGAAAATCTGATGAACTGTGACAATGGCTACAAGTTGGATAATAATGTGTGTAATGGTATAGTCTCCATGATTTGCTCAAATCAAAGGCAACAGAGTGCACTGAAGATTGCTGCAAGTGACAAAGCTGAGAACAGTGGAGTTTTGCAGCTCCACTAGTGAAGACATTGCCACCAGGCAGAGTAATGTGTCTGTAAGCTTGATTTTTATGCATACACAGAGTACTAACAATGCGCTGTATATTGCTGAATGGAGGACATCTCCATCAGTGTTTGATAGCTCACCCAAAGAAGATTGGCAGGTGCCAAGTTGAAACATCGTGGAGTGTAGTTAACAACTGGCTGCACGACTAACATTTCTACAAACCTGTACTTACCTGTGAATGATGTATTATTCCTGCAGATCTGTTCCCTCCAGAATTTAGATGTCCATATGCTAAATACTTAACAAGTATTTTTCTGATGTATTTTACTCAGATTTATGAATAATGTATCAGAAGTGCTGCCATGATAACTAGCCCATTGGTGCACTGAATACTGGCAACAGAGAAAAAGAGAATAAAAATGAATGCAGTCGCTGAGTGGTTGGAGGTGTATTGAAACAACTTTTCACTATCTTCTTTCTGTACCAACAACACAGTCATGTCATGTTATTGGTAATAACATTTACATGATGTTTTTGGCACCAATAGCAGTCAGTCAGGAAATTTACATCTGTTACATAAGTATGTCAAAATGCTGAGGGGGAAAAAAGCCAAGTTAATAGTTTTTTGTGGAGCACTTATTCTCTTCCTGCAGAACAACACTGTTCTCTGGAACACAGTTTGGGAGCCCTGGCCTAGACCCACTGCTTCAAGAGCAGTATGACTCCACATGTACTGAAATGAAAATGTGAAGTGCTTTGAATCAGTAACAATACATGACTTCATCAAATGCGTCACCTCTACTATCTGGTATATTAAACTGTATTGCCCTTGTGTGCCCAGGCAGTAACCACAGGGGGGCTAAAATTTAAATGGAAAAAAGATAGATGAAAAGCCTAGGACATTTGAGTTTAGTTTTATTATTATATTTTGTATTTGTTAAATGACATATTGTTGAAATGATTAATAATGTGGATATACATAAGGAGTGTTCAAATGAAAAGGTACAAAGTGCTGCAACAACTAAACTGTTAGAAATTTGGGTATGTTGATTTAGGATAACATAGTCAGACATCAAGGGACACAAATGTAGTGTCTGGTGTGGTTGTACTCATGTGTCACATCCCCCTAAAAATGCAAAGCTGTGCCCTAAACAGGCAAGGTGGTGATAATCGAATTTTTCAGTGTTCAAGTTCCGATATTCATCAAATTCCTTGAGCACAGAAGAACCATTAACTGTGTTGTGTACTGTTCTCACTCCATAGCCTATACACAAGTCCATCAGGAGCAAATTGGCTGGACTTCTCAGAGAGGGAGTGATACTGCTCTATGATAATGTGTTTCCACATGTCACTGAGGTTACACAAAGTGTAATGGCCAAGTTTAAGTGTGAGCAACTTGAGCATCCACCCTACAGCCCAGACATATTGCCCAGCAACTTTCATGTTTGCCCTGAAACTTTCATGTGTTTGGTCGACTAAAAAACATCTCAAAGGGAAACACTTCAACTCAGATGATGAACTGGAGGACACAGTTGAGGACTGGCTCCTGTCACAGCCACAGGAATTCTAGGAACAAGAAATCCTTCATCTCGTGAAACAGTGAGATAGTTGTGTTCAGGCCACTGGTGAATAAAGAATTAAATAATACTTACAGTGCTGTTTTGTACTTCTACTTTGGGCATCCATCATATATTGAGACAAACAGGGTAAAGTGTACTATGGATATACCGATTATACTGGGATCAATGAGACAGATTGTATAAATGAATGATAAGACATAAATATTTTGGAACTGCTATTGAAACACAGTCATGAAGATACATGTGAAACAATGACAAGTTATTGACCTTGTGAAGAAGTATACTATGAGAGAGAATCTTGTATGTGTAGAAAATGACCAAATTGGGACAGAATTGTAGACAGAAAAGATGTAGATTTGAGTTGCCAGAAAGAGAAAAATAGTTATACCGCATTAGGAAGTGCACCACTCACAAAACAATTATTCACTACAGAGTAGCAAACCCCCTACATAAATGCTTTATTCATTTTTCAGAATGTTTTGAATTATGTTTGCAAAATGGATGTTTCCCAGATTAAGAAATACTTCAAGGTTAGGTGGGTGAAATATAAAACAGATTAGATATAGGATGTATGGTTTCAAATCTGTTACATTTTTAAGCCAAATATCATATCAGATTTAGAACAGGTAAGTTCATAGGCACTATCATGAGGAATTCTGACTACTTTGAATTGATCATAGTATACATGCATAAAGTTTCATGTCTCTTGATTTACCTTACTGGATTTTTCCTTTTTCACTAATACGAAAACCCTTATTTTGAAACTGACAGGCTTAATATTGTCATTATGTCTCCTACTCATTTCTGCATCCTTTTTCTTTATCATTTCTTTACCTAACCTTATCTTTTCACCTTGAGCTATTTTGCTCAAGGAAGAAAACTCAGTCCCTTCCTAAATATTATTAGTAGGTTTTTCTCTGAATATTAGTTCACAAGGAGCAATTCTAGTAAATTCATTCCCTGAATTGTTGATAATGGTGTGTGACTAACCCAAGCAGATTGTTTCTTAGCATAGCACGTCCTGTGCAGCCTATTGATTTCTTTCATGACCCTCTCACCCATATTCCCTTATGGAAAACAGGTGGAAATTTTTGTGTGATTAAGTTTGTGCATCCCCATAGATAGCATAAATCTTCCAGGTGTAAACTGGGGCCTACTGTTTGATAGCAGAGATTTTGGCAACCACAGATTTTAAAAATAATCCTTTTCTAGTTTTTTTTTTAACGCCAGTTTTGTGTTGGCCTTCTTTATAGGGGAAAGTTTCACATGTTTTGAAAAAGTATGCAGAACTACAAAAACATGTTTACAGTATCTCTCTCTCTCTCTCTCTCTCTCTCTCTCTCTCTCTCTCCCCCCCCCCCCCCCCCCCCCCCCCTCTAGCTCAGTAGATGTGGGCAATGGTCTCAGTAAATTAACAACTACTAATTCTCTTGGAGAATTAGGGAGTACTGCATGCATGGAACAGTGGTGGGCTTTATTCTTTGGCACTTATCACATCCAGCTAATCCTCTTTTAGTATTATCCAAAAGCTGTTGAATATTACAGTCTCTCCTGAATTTCAGCTACAATGTTTCTGGTACCATAATGACTGTAACTCTCCTGTAGGTAGACAATTAATGTATCCACATGTTGTTGAGGGAAACGTAATTTGCACTCTAGTTTATCTGAAAACTTCCTCTTGAACAACAGACCCTTGAATATTGTGTAGCATTATTAACATTTACCTCCCTGTCTGAATTATAATAATATTTAACTAATCTCAAATTTGGATCTTCATATTGTTCCCTTCTCACATGTTTACAATTATGTCTAATCAGTTTTTCAGCCTTCAGTCTCTGAAAATGAAATAATCTTATCTGACCCCCAGTTACCTAATACCTTTTGCCTACTAGCATTCTGGAGAGAGTGTCAACCACACTGTTTGTCCTTATCTTTGATTTACCTTTCAGGTAAAACTGCTGTAAATATAATGCTTATTTGGTCAGTATTGGATAATTTTACTTACACTGTTGTAGAAAGCTCAAGGCTCTGCGATCTGTGTAAGCTATTGTCTTGTGACCCAGTAGGTAACCCCTCAAATGTTATGAATCTAAAAACTATTGTTAAAGTTTCCAGTTCAGAAATGTATAATTTTTCTCATGAGCATGGAAAGTGCTGCTGGCAATTCTTCTGTTCTGTGTTCCACCCTGTATATGTTTTCATTAACTGTGAGAGACAAAGCGAAAAGAGATCCCTATTCAGAGAAGTCAAATTTTCAGTACAAGCAAAAACATTCAACTAATGTTTAAAATATCTATTTTTGTATACTCTTGTAATTTACTTCATTCTGTACACACTCATATAAATTTGAAAGTTGTTTTAATCCAACAGCAGTCAATAATATCCTTAAAAAAATCAATGCCAGTCTTCTGAAAAAGGACCTCTCGTTGTTACGGCAAAATAACATTAGCCCGACAAAAGGCCCCCAGTCTAAATCTTGCAGCTGCGTATGCAGCGCTTCACAAAATAGTACCTTTAAAATTTTATAGGCACTTTAAGGAACTCAGGTAGCTTTGTATTTGTATTTGTATTTATTTATTTATCCTGTGGATCACATATTGTACAAAGTACACATGATATAGGACAAGTCATTTTTCTTAACAAATATGTAGTTTGGAGGAAAAAAAAAATAGGCAATGGACTGCCATTTAAAAAAATGTACACAAAATTGTTCATTGATGAATATAGTAACTTCACATACAGAGAATACAAACAATTTACATGGGGAACTAAGAAACATGTAGGCAACGTAGTGCTACTTTAAATTTATACAAATAATCACTGAGATTACAGAATAGTGAAAATGTCAACTGGAAACACAACAGAAGGACAATGTCATTTAAAAACTACATTAAACATGAAATTAACATTGAGATTTCACAGACAATTAAGTTTTAATACTAATAGAATGTGTACTTGTACATTCAAAAAGCGAGATAAAAAATTTTGGGAAGTGAAACTGAAACATAGTTGTGTATAGTAGAAATTAGGTTATTATTTTGCCTACAGAATGTTTTACTCTAATCACAGTATTTTACAAAGGAACTTTATAATTTTTCATTTCCAGGAATTATTGTACTGAATAGAAACAGTGCTTTGTCAGATGTGCCTTTAGTTTATTTTTAAATATTGGATCTGGAGCAGTTTTTATTTGTTCTGGAATTTTATTGTGTAATACGACACCCAGATGAGTTATATATTTTTGGTATGATGATGTCCTTGAAAAAATTTGATGGATATTAGATTGCCCTCTGGTATAATGAGCGTGTATATCATTGTTTTGGATTAATTTGCCTGTTCTTGAGAGGTATTCTGTGGTGAATAGGATTGTTTCTTGAATGAATAGGGATGGGATGCTTAGAACATTAAGTTTTATAAATTGACATTTACAGGATTCCAGCTTTTTGAGGCCACAGATTATCCTCAGTGCTCTTTTTTGTAGTTTAAATATATTTGTGTTGTGAGTTGAATTTCCCCAAAAGATGATTCCATAGCGGAGCAATGAGTGGAACTGCACATGGTATGCTTGCATTAGTGTGGATTTACTTGTAGTAGATTTTAGTATTCTTAGTCCATAGCACAATGATGAGAGTTTCTTTGATAAGTTGTTTATATGTGTGTCCCATTTTAAATTTTGTTGGACCCATAGACCCAAAAATTTTGTTGCATTTACATTTTCAATTTTATCATTATTTAACTTTACTTGGATAGTTTTTTGATTGGATGTTGGAATTAGATGGAAGTTGATACATACAGTTTCCCACTATTAACAATTAGGCCATTTTTGTTAAACCACTCAGAAAGTTTTTTCATAGAGTTATCAGATATTGTCTGAAGGGATTCAGGGCTAGATCCAGTCAACACTATGCTTGTATCATCAGCAAACAGGATAGTTTTTTGTGGACTCATACGTTCAACAAGATCATCTATGTAACTGAGGAAAAGTAATGGCCCTAGAACAGAACCCAGGGGAACACCATATCTTTTGTTCTTTCCTCAGAGAGGAAAACTGTGTTATTTATTTTATTCTGTACATTAATATCGTATTGAAGTGATACCTTCTGTCTGCGGTTTTGTAGGTAAGAGCATAGCCAGTTGTGAGCCACACCTCTTATTCCTCGTCTTTCCAATTTAGCAAGCAGTATTTTATGATCTAGTACGTCAAAGGCTTTAGAGAGATCTAAGAAGATACCTGCAGCTATATTATGTTGGTCAATTGATTTTAGTATGTGGTCCAACAGTTCAAAAATTGCTGTCTGGGTGGATAAAGATTTACTAAAACCATATTGTTGAATGCTGATTGGTGCGTGGTTTTTTATGAAATTTATAAGCCTGTCATAAAAAAGTTTTTCCAGGATTTTTGAAAAGATGCTTAATATGGATAATGGTCTATAACTGGATACTAAATCAGGGGAACCTTTCTTTAGTAATGGTGAGACTTTAGCTATTTTGAGAACATCTGGAAAAATGCCAGGTTTTAATGATTGGTTGTAGATGGTTGATAATGGCTTTACTATATGGGGAGCACACACCTTTAATATGAGGTCAGGTACTTCATCATAGCCACTAGAGATTTTATTGGGTAACAATTTTATTATGTTCCAAATTTCATCAGGGTTTGTTTCATAAACAAACATTGTAGCATTAGTGCTGTTTGACGTATTGGTGGAATTGAAGAACGATACCTTGCAGTTTGCCTGATTGAGATCTTCTGCTAGTGAGGTGAAATATTCATTGGACTTGTTTACAACTGTGTATGGATCTGTGACCTTAGAGTCATTAAGTGTTAGAGTAATGTTTTGCTTTTTAGATGTTGAACTACAAGTTTCTTTTTTAATAACTTTCCACATAGCTTTCATTTTGTTTGAAGAGTTTCTTATGAAATTATCATTCCATAAAAGTTTTGCCTGTCTAATCACTCTAAGATAAGTTTTTTTGTACGCTTTACAATAGTCAGAAAATTCTTCAGTGACTATGTATTTTTTGGAGCAATATTGGAGAAATCTGTTTCTCTCACTAGAAATTTTGATTCCTTTTGTTAGCCACGACTTTCTATTTTGATTGCTTGAAGTTTTTGTTTCAAAAGGAAATGCTGTATTAAAGTAATAAAGGAAGGTGTTATGGAATCTTAAGAACATATTATCAACAGTTGTTTGCATGTAAACACTGTCCCAATTTTCCTTAGCTAATAGGAAGTTAAAAATCCTAATATTGCCATCTGAAAAGTTTCTTCTTTGAAATACTTTTTTGGGGCTGATTTTACTATTTTCCATGTCAACGCTCAGTAGCTGAGCATCATGGTCACTGTATCCCATGCTCAGTACTTCGCCAGTGAATTTGTAACCAGTATCAGTTATGAAGATTTGATCAATTATTGAATCAGTATGCTCTGTTGATCTTGTTGGAGAGTGTATTGTGGGGATCATATTAAAGGATTTGGTCATGTTTAACAAATCAAATTTAGCATTACTGTTTTTTGATAAATCAATGTTAAAATCGCCACAAAGTATTATTCTCATATTTAATGAGCTGACACTATTCAGCAGAACTTCTAATTTGGTCATAAAATTTGGAATATTACTACTTTGTGCTCTGTATACATTTATCATTATATAAAAACAAAGATGAGGTGACTTACCGAACAAAAGCGCTGGCAGGTCGATAGACACACAAACAAACACAAAAATACACACAAAATTCAAGCTTTCGCAACAAACTGTTGCCTCATCAGGAAAGAGGGAAGGAGAGGGAAGACGAAAGGAAGTGGGTTTTAAGGGAGAGGGTAAGGAGTCATTCCAATCCCGGGAGCGGAAAGACTTACCTTTGGGGGAAAAAAGGACAGATATACACTCGCACACACGCACATATCCACCCACACATACAGACACAAGCAGACAGAAATATGTGCGTGGATGTGCGTGGATATGTGCGTGTGTGCGAGTGTATGCCTGTCCTTTTTTCCCCCAAAGGTAAGTCTTTCCGCTCCCGGGATTGGAATGACTCCTTACCCTCTCCCTTAAAACCCACTTCCTTTCGTCTTCCCCTCTCCTTCCCTCTTTCCTGATGAGGCAACAGTTTGTTGCGAAAGCTTGAATTTTGTGTGTATGTTTGTGTTTGTTTGTGTGTCTATCGACCTGCCAGTGCTTTCGTTCGGTAAGTCACCTCATCTTTGTTTTTATATATAATTTTTCCCATGTGGAATGTTTCCTTCTATTATATTTATAATTATATAGTTTAGTTCAGGCAGCTTAACCATAGAAAGCTCAAATTCCTTATCTTCGGATAATGCAATCTGTTCATTTAGGCCTACCTCACTGAATTTTATCTGGTCCTTTACAAATATAGCAGTACCGCCATGTGTGGAGAAATTCCTACAATAAAAGCTTGTTAATGAGTACCTTGGAATAGAGGTTGACTGAATTTCTTCTTTAGACAGCCAGTGTTCGGTAATACATATTACATCTGGATTTATTTGAGACTGAAGTAACACTTCCAGCATTTGAATCTTATTTCTGAATGACTGGACATTATGGTGTAATACAAGAAATGATGGACTTTGTGACTTTTCAGTTAAGGGTTTAATTAATTTCTTTTCTAAAGTTATTTCTGACACAGCACTTACCCTAAAAAATTGGCCAAGATTTTATTTTTGTGTATGGCTTCTTGCACGCAATTTTCAGTAGCAGAGATGGTTTTGAGTGGTTGACACAGTTCTGCTTCCATCAAAGCTTCTGTTTTTGGCCTAAACCATTTTGTAATTTGTGGTTGTTTGGCGATCTTGATACTTGGGGCTGATTTCTTCAGGATATGATTTCGGAGTTTTTCTACTATTTGGTCTTTTCCTAACATATTTAAATGTAGTCCATGAGCTGTATGAAATCTTCTTCCTAAATTGTATGTATCAATTATCTCTACATTATGAAATGTAGAACATATTTCTGATATCAGTTTGTTTGCAATGTAAATTTTTTGGTTGATACAGGACCAGGAAGGCAAATCATAATGATGAGGAATGTTAACAACGAGTACATTTGTATGTAATAGGTTGTTTAAGCATTCCTTCATTTCTTTTGCAAACCCTTTTGTTTTATTCCTATATATATCATTTGAACCACCTAGAAGAATGACAAAATCACAATTACTTAAGTGAGATACATCAGTAGAGTTTGTTAGTTTATTTACCTCACAAAACTGCGCTCCTGGCTTCACAAAACCTGTTACCATTAAATTACATTTATCTTTCAATAGTGCTGAAATTCCACGTCCATGACTGTCACCAAGCACACAAATTTTTTTGTTTATCACTGTTTTGGGGCTAGAAGGTTTTGAAACGTGTTTTTGCTGTGTAGATATATTCTGTTTTTGCACATTCGGTAACCTTTTTTGATAACTATGAACCTGTGTTAACTTTGCGGTCTTGGGAGCAAATTTATTGTATGCAGCAGAAGTTTGTTTTTCACAATGACCATCGTTTTGTAGTAGGATATCGAATTTATTTTTTTGAGCTATTACTGAAGAAGAAACACTATTTACGATATCTGCACACTTTATTTTACACGGACTCTGTTGTGTAGGTTCCACATTTTGCTTAATAACAGGCTTTTCTTTCAGATGGTGCACGATTTGATCTTTTGTAGATAGGCCTACCGTTTTTTGGAGCACGGCAGGAGAATTTATTACTAAAGACGACGAAATGATTGCGCTATGGTTTGTGTTACCGGTACACCCAGAATGTGTTGGAAAACTTGAAATGGCGACGGAATCATCGGTTACTGTGTACACTTTATTTCTGTCAAATTCGCTTACGCCCTGCTCAGCGGTTTTTAGTTTTCCATGATCATTTTCAAGACATTTGAGTCTATCAGCTAACACTCTGTTTTCTGCCAAGGATCTGCACACAATTTCTTGCAACGAATTAATAGTTTCAACTAGTTTTGCTTTGTCAGGATGGACTTCACATGTTACACACTTACATTTTGATTTGGATGATTTTTCACTGCAGGTTTTTGCGTGGCACTAGACTTGAAACTTTGCGAAGCACTTTTGT
Organism: Schistocerca serialis cubense; assembly: GCF_023864345.2. NCBI lineage: Eukaryota > Metazoa > Arthropoda > Insecta > Orthoptera > Acrididae > Schistocerca > Schistocerca serialis. The sequence goes on from NC_064638.1 coordinate 291,183,772, forward strand.
TGATCATCTTCTTGCTATTGATGCCGGATAACATTTGAAAATTCGAAATAACTGGAGGCACAAATTTTGGTATAAAAGAAGAATGTTTTGTCAATATACGCTAATGCCAAACAAGACAAGTGGTTCCTTTTTATACGAGAGTTATAAATACCCACATATGACCAGTTTACAATTGGCAGCCCTAAAATGCCAGCTAATAGCTGATGTTACTGTAGCAATGAAAACGTATTCCTATTACATATGTTAATTCTGCTGTTGCCACTAGAAATGAAAAAGGTGAAGTTTCTGTGAATACATATGACTGGCTCAAAGTCTCAAAGGATAGTATTGCTAACAAAGTACCTCACATTACTAAATATATCTTCTTTGAGCTCATAATTGGCTACAAATATTGTGTACTGTGCAAAATGGCCCTTCATGCTCTTTGCTCAGACTTGTCACCAAAGCGTAACACACACACTGAGATGCAACAGAACAGTTTCTGTGACATTATGTCAGGAAAGATTTCTCTACCTGTTTCTGGATCCCATAGATTCCATTTATTCGCCATACAATTTATACATGTCAGCCAGGAATAGCTAACCAATACAGACTTCAAGTATAATTTGATTTAATTCTTCTCAACTGTCACTACAAACTTTTTGAACCTGAATATTAGCCACTTACATCACAGTACTATAAATATTATCATTCATTGGAGTTTCAAAAAAGGATTTTACTAGCTTACTCAGATTTCAAATGTGTCATGGGACCAAGAGTCATTTTACAACATTTGCCTGGATTTTTTTCCAGTTTGTGGAAAATGTTGCACATAGCCATGTGAAGTTTCAATGTCTGGAGCATCTTTCGATTCAGGCATAGGATGAATGCTATTGTCAGTGGTATGATTTCCTCCTTCACAGATATTCCCCTCACTATCATATGCATCAGAAAGAAATAGTGTCATCAGAAACTACCACTTTAGTTACACGGAGGGCATCAGCATCAGACACTTTGTAAAACATTATTGGAATGGCAGATAAATACTCTGAAGGTGGCTCAAAAAACCATCTGTCAGGCACTCAAGTGTGAGTTGCAGAGTAATCATGTCGATGTAGATATGGATGTAATAAGTGATCTGAATTGGTGTGTAACTTCACACATTTGAACAATCCCCCCAGGGGGTCCACAACTCTTTTGTGGACACGTGCGTAGCGAGCACGGGACCCCGAGCTAATGTGGCCCTCCTTCCTTTTCCGGGCTGCATACCTTCCCTTCCCTTTCCGCATCCCTCCCCGTCCCCCATCTTCGCCCCCCCCCCCTCACCTCTGTCTCTTTCCTTCCTTTCTCCCCCTCTGGGAGTATGGTTTGTGCCTACGTCCGGAGACGGACGCTCGAAACTGTTCCAAATTCCTTGCTCTTACACTTGCCAGTCCTCGTCCTTCCTCTGTCCTTCTCTTTTCCTTCCCTCTTCTCCTTGCCCTTTTCTCTGCTACGGCGTTTGAGACCCCCTCTTCTTTCCTTTCCCTTTCTCTTCTTTCCTCCCTGTGCGTGTCTGAAGGCCGACCCACGCACTTCCATGCGTAGCCGGTGACGGGGTAACGCGTAATTCCCCGCCCCGGGTAGACAGGTAGGACACGTACGTACCCCCTGGTAACGGCCAGGCCCAGGGAGGGGTGATTACCCGAGCTGATACCTTCCGAAAGTGCCGATTGGTCCCTCCGTCCGTTTGTCGGGAGGTGTGACCTGAGGTGTGAACAATCACCTAAGGCGGGTGTGCCCTCGGCGAGGGCCCCCACAAAGGAGGAGCGCGCCATCGGAGACGCCGGTAATCATGGGGGATTCTTCCGCAATGGTTTCCTCACCTTCCACTATGTCTGCTCACAAACGTAAGTTCACTGAGTCTCAGCCACAGACTGTTCTTCCATCGTTGCCACAGTTCCTTGTTGTTTCTCGGTCTGACGAAGGTCACGACTTTTCCACGGTCAACCCTTTCATTATACAGAAAGGTGTCGACGCAATTGCGGGTCCTGTAAAGTCTTGTTCCAGATTACGGAACGGCACCCTGTTGTTAGAAACACACAGTGCCCTCCAGGCTCAAAAATTGCTGCGTACTTCTCTGCTCCACACCTTCCCTGTCCGGGTGGAACCGCACCGTACCTTAAATTCCTCGCGTGGAGTCGTTTATACGCGCTCCCTCGATGGATTGTCTGACGAAGAAATTCAGCATTACCTGTCTGACCAGGGCGTCACAGCTGTTCATCTGGTTATGAAAAGGGTTGATTCGAACATCATTCCAACCCGCACTGTCTTCTTGACATTTGACAAAGTTCAACTCCCATCAAAAATCAAAGCAGGCTATGAGATAATTTCCGTTCGCCCTTATGTCCCAAACCCTACGCGTTGCTATCGATGTCAGCGGTTCAATCATACCAGCCAGTCCTGTTCCAATCCGGCCAAATGTGTTACTTGTGGCAAGGATGCCCATGAGGGTGCTTGTCCACCTCCATCCCCTCGCTGCATCAACTGTATGAGTGACCACGCTGCCTCTTCTCGAGATTGCCCCGTTTTTAAGGATGAAAAGCTCATCCAGGAAATAAGAGTGAAGGAAAAGGTGTCGACCTTTGCTGCTCGAAAGTTACTCGCCAGTCGACAGCCCACCGTGCCTCAGAAAGGTAAATACAGCGCTGTCCTTGCTTCTCCTCGACCAACAAAGGAGGCGGCCACGCAGACTTGCGACTTCACCTTTAGTACCACGGTCGTCAGATCGGCCAGCGCAAAGATCGCCCGTTCAACCTCACCCCTTTCGCCTGCCCACTCTATGCCTCACCCTTCATCGGGTTCTGTTCAATCTCGAGCCCAAAAGTCAGACGCCAAGTCTTCGAAAAAAGAGCATTCTCGTGAAGAGTTTTTACGTACCGCAACTTCACAACCATCGGTTCCTCCTTCATCTAAACATCATACTTCTAAGAAGGCTACGAAGAAACACAGTTCCTCTCCTTCTCCGCCAAGGCGTGTCCCATCTACAGCACCACCTGGCGGAAATCGCCCTCGGCCATCTTCTGTGTCGCCGAGGCGCACTGCTGGTGGCCGGTCAACTGGCCGATCGTTGGTGGCAGGAGCTGCTCCTGACCAACCTATGGATCAGGATCTTCTGCCTTCGACTGAATGCCATTCCATGCTGTCGGTCGCAAGCTCTGAGCAGTCGTTGAGTTGACAGCACCCTTGGTCACGTTCCTCCATTTTCTGTTCACCCTATGTCCATTATCCACTGGAATATCCGCGGCATTCGCGCCAATCGGGAGGAATTGTCGATCCTCTTACGATCCTACTCGCCGGTCATCTTCTGTCTTCAGGAAACAAAGCTGCGTCCCCATGACCGCTTTGTTCTCCCTCATTTTCAGTCCGTCCGATATGACCTCCCCTCTGTTGAAGGCACTCCAGCCCATGGAGGACTCATGATTCTGCTCCATGATACTCTCCATTATCACCCAATCCCCTTAAACACTTCCTTCCAAGCTGTCGCCGTCCGTCTTTCCCTTTCTGGATACACGTTCTCTCTTTGTACGGTATACATTCCATCGTCTACACCAATGGCACGAGCTGATCTCCTTCATCTTCTTGATCAGCTTCCACCCCCCTATTTGCTGGTTGGGGACTTCAATGCCCACCACCCGCTTTGGGGATCTCCACATCCTTGTCCACGTGGCTCACTATTGCTAGACGTCTTCCACCAAGCGGATCTAGTCTGCCTCAACACTGGGGTCCCCACTTTTTTGTCTGCCTCCACGGCAAATTTATCTCATTTGGACCTTGCGGTCGGTACTGTTCCGCTAGCTCGGCGCTTCGAATGGTTCGCCCTTGATGATACACACTCGAGTGACCACTTTCCATGTGTTCTTCGACTGCAGCCTCAACTGCCATATATGCGCTCGCGTCGCTGGAAGTTTGCCCAAGCCGATTGGACACTTTTTTCGTCTCTAGCGACATTCGATGACCGTCGCTTTCCCAGCGTCGACGATGAGGTCACACATTTTACCGACGTTATTCTCACAGCTGCGGAACGTTCAATACCACGCACCTCCGAATTGCCCCGGCGCCCTCCAGTTCCTTGGTGGAATGAGGCATGCCGTGACGCAATACGTGAGCGGCGACGTGCTCTTCGCATTTTCCGTCACCATCCAACTTTGGCCAACTGTATCCGATATAAGCAGCTCCGTGCGCGATGTCGTCGCGTCATCCGCGATAGCAAGAAGGCAAGCTGGAAATACTTTATTAGCTCATTTAACACCTTCACTCCCTCCTCGGAAGTTTGGAGTCGGCTTCGACGGTTCTCAGGCGCGCCTAGTTTCTCCCCGGTCTCTGGGCTCACTGTCGCGCATGATACCTTAGTGGACCCCGTCGCAATTTCTAACTCATTGGGTCAGCACTTTGCTGAGATTTCGAGCTCTTCAAATTACCCGCCAGCGTTTCTCCCGAAGAAACGTGCAGCGGAAGTGCGACATCTTGCTTTCTCCTCTCACAATCGCGAAAGCTACAATACTGTTTTCTCCATGCGCGAACTCCAACATGCACTCTCTTCTTCTCGCTCCTCCGCCCCAGGACCGGATGGTATCCATGTCCAAATGTTGCTGCATTTATCAACCCATAGCCTGCGTTACCTCCTTCGCCTTTATAATCGAATTTGGACCGACAGTACCTTTCCCAGGCGATGGCGGGAAGCTATTGTCATTCCCGTTCCGAAACCTGGAAAGGACAAACATCTCCCCTCTAGCTATCGCCCCATTTCTCTCACGAGTAGTGTCTGTAAGGTTTTGGAGCGTATGGTGAATTACCGTTTAGCTTGGTGGCTGGAGTCCCGCAGTCTTTTAACACCAGCCCAATGCGGATTCCGAAAGCATCGTTCTGCCGTTGACCATCTTGTTGCTCTCTCCACTTATATCATGAACAATTTTCTCCGGAAACGCCAAACGGTAGCAATATTTTTTGATCTGGAGAGAGCATACGATACCTGTTGGAGGACAGGCATTCTCCGCACACTGTTCTCTTGGGGCTTTCGAGGCCGGCTGCCCCTTTTTCTTCGCGAATTTATGGCAGAGCGCACATTTAGGGTGCGGGTGAACACTACTCTCTCCCGTACTTTCTCCCAAGAAAACGGGGTACCCCAGGGCTCCGTGCTGAGTGTTGTACTGTTTGCCATCGCCATTAATCCAATTATGGATTGTCTCCTTCCTGATGTCTCGGGCTCCCTCTTTGTGGACGATTTTGCGATCTACTACAGCTCTCAACGGACCAGCCTTCTTGAAAGACGTCTTCAAGGATGTCTCGATCGCCTCCACTCGTGGAGCATCGAAACCGGCTTCCGTTTCTCACCCAGTAAGACCGTTTGTGTAAATTTTTGGCGACGTAAGGAGTTTCTTCCGCCCTCCTTACATCTAGGTCCTGTCAACCTTCCGTTTTCCGACGTCGCTAAATTCTTGGGTCTTATGTTTGACAGAAAACTGTGCTGGTCCTCCCACGTTTCCTACCTTTCGGCTCGCTGTCTGCGTTCGCTTAACGCCCTCCGTGTCCTGAATGGTACCTCTTGGGGAGCGGACCGAGTGGTCCTTCTCCGCCTCTATCGCGCCTTAGTGCGCTCGAAATTGGATTATGGAAGCATAGTCTACTCCTCTGCTCGGCCGTCTATTCTTCGGCGTCTCGACTCTATCCACCACCGTGGATTACGTTTAGTATCTGGAGCTTTTTACACCAGCCCTGTGGAAAGCCTTTATGCTGAGACTGCTGAACCTCCGCTGTCCAATCGGCGGGCAGTCCTTCTGAGTCGTTATGCTAGCCATCTGTCTTCCATGCCTGCTAATCCAGCGCATGACCTTTTTTTCGACGCCTCCTTTGATGTCGGGTATGCAGGCCGCTCCTCCTCCCTACTACCCCCGGGAGTCCGCTTCCGTCAACTGCTCCATTCTCTTTCCTTCCGCTTTCCTAAAACCTTCTTGACAACTTGGGGTACAGCACCGCCTTGGCTCCGTCCCCGGATCAACTTGCTCAGAGACCTATGTCAATTTCCCAAGGATGGTACCCCTACACTTGTTTACCGTCGGGCATTTGCTGCTCTATGTGCACAAATGACGGAAGCCACATTTATTTACACCGATGGCTCGAAAACATCGTTAGGTGTAGGGAGTGCCTATATTATTGGCGACACCCCAAATAACTTTCGGCTTCCCGACCAGTGTTCGGTTTATACTGCGGAGCTTTACGCTGTTCTCCAGGCTGTCCACTACATCCGCCGCCATCAGCGGATACAGTACGTAATCTGCTCAGATTCTCTCAGCTCTCTCCTAAGTCTCCAAGCTCTTTACCCTGTGCACCCTCTGATCCACCGGATTCAGGACTGTCTGCGCTTGCTCCACCTGGGGGGCGTCTCAGTGGCGTTCCTCTGGCTCCCGGGACACGCTGGTATCTGTGGAAATGAGGCGGCCGATATAGCGGCCAAGGCTGCAGTCTCTCTTCCTCGGCCAGCTATTCAGTCTCTTCCGTTTACCGATCTACGGAGCGTTTTATGTCGCCAAGCTGCTCATTTATGGCATGCGCATTGGTCAACACTTCCCCACAATAAATTGCGGGAAGTGAAAGCCCTTCCTTGCACTTGGACCTCTTCCTCCCGAACGCGTCGTCGGGAGGAGGTAATTTTAGCTCGACTCCGGATAGGGCACTGTCTTTTTAGTCATCGACATCTTTTAAGCGGTGATCCTCCCCCACTCTGTCCCCACTGCTCTCAGCTGTGGACGGTCAGACACCTTTTAATTGAATGCCCCTATTTTAATCCGTTACGCTCCCGTCTACAGCTATCGCCTGATCTATCGTCGATTTTAGCAGATGACACGCGCTCAGCTGACCGCGTTCTACAGTTTATTAGTGACAGTGAAATGACGTCAGTCATTTGAAGTTTTTTTTTTGGGGGACAACCAACCCCTTTCTATAGTGGATTTTTAAGCATTCCTTCTGCCTTTAGTTTCTCAAATTTTATGATTTTGTTCCCATTGCTGCTGATTTTAAATTTCGTTTTTTTCCTGTTTTCTATGTCACGGGCTGGGCGCTAATGACCATAGAAGTTTTGCGCCCTAAAACCACAAAACAAAAAAAAAAAAAAAAAAAACATTTGAACAATAAGTAAATAAAGACCTCCACTGTCAGAAATAAATAAATTATGCATATTGTGAAAAGTAAAATTGCTACTCACCATATAATGGAGATGCTGAGTAACAGATAGATATAACAAAAAGACTGTCACAAATATAGGTTTCAGCCAGTAAGACCTTCATCAGAATTAGATGGTGAACACACACGTGCACACACACACAAATGCAACTCACGTGCCTCAGTTACCTGAGACTGTGTGTGTGTGTAAATTTTAGTACTGATATTTGTGCATGTTGTGTTTTTAAACACTCAAATCATATAGGCCCAAGTGACACAATTTTAACAAATTAAGCTATAACAACAGGAGAAAAACTTTTTTTTTTTTTTTTTTTTTTTTTTTTTTTTTTTTTTTTTTTTTTTTTTTTTTTTTTTTTTTTTTTTTTCATTTGAGCCTTGACCTATGTAGTATGTACAGGAAAACAAAGCCATTAAGTTTCAAGTGCTACAGTTTAAATTTAAAAATATTACGGAAGAATAAACTCCTTTTCAGGCTTTATTGACCTAGGAATTCATCTTGACTCTTTAGTAGGTAATTTGAATCAAATGCTACCACATCAACACAAGATTTTACCAGCTTGATTGTAATATTGTCATAGCTAGAGCAGTTTCTGCTTTTTAGCGACTTCGTGATTTTTCTGATCTCCGACAGATTGGGCAAAGCTGATACCCAATGGTGGTATATGCAGTGTCTGCCAAGCAATTTTTTTGAATATTTTTTTAATGTAATATGGTTTGTCCCAATGCCACACATCGAAATACTTCACTTTTGAGTAAAGAAGAGCTCACATATGTTTAAACACTCAAGAAAATTAAATTAGTACTGTCTTTTCTTCTGAGTAACTAAATGTAAAACATGAACAGTTTTTATTTATGACAAATAAAATTATTTTATGATCTTCTTTCCTGAGAGCTACATATTGGATACAATTCACTCATAAAGCAAGCAAACAGGCTTTAACACTCCATTAACAATAAAGTCTAAATGTGATAGTCAGCTGTTACTATGACTCAGTATCAGTGGACTGGCCTCCTTCCCCACTTTTTCTTGCAATACTTTGAAATTTCTTAATGGATGCAAAGAGTTCCTCAGCAGCTGGATGATAATGTGGCTCCAACATTTTGCCTTCTGGATTTTCTCTGAATAAATATTCAGCCTGAAAAAACAAAAGGTCAAGTACTAGTTGTCAGGTAAAAAGTGAATGGTTAATTTTACTAGTTCAGAGCAGCTCAGTCTTGGAGCAAGTCTGTCATGTTCTGCAAAGTACACTAATTTTATCCATCACACTTCTCTACAATTAGACTATTAGAAAAATTTCAAGGAATATGACAATATTTAGACTTAGTAATAATGGAATTCCTGGATGGAAGGACATGACAGATAACCAAATGTCTACTTGTATGAAAAGCCACTGCCAAACTGTGGCTAACTGCAAACTTGACCTGTCACTGAACATGTTGTGCACCACAACAAAAATGATTTTAACAGCTGTTTCACTACATGTACCATTTAGATACTCCCCTCCAGCACCAGTTTCTCTGAACCACACAGGTGGAAATTGTCTCTTCAGCATATCCTGCACTAAACCTTCACTAACCTATTTCCCACTGCCCCATCTTACATTTTACTTTTTCTCTTCTGTAATTGTCCACACCACTCCTTCTCCATACCAGTCGTATAGGTCTTCTCCTGCCACTGTTCTCCACCCTCTTTCCACCACTCTCCCATTCTCTTTCCTTGTCCTTCCCTCACCATGTCCACCTCCCTCCCTCTCTCCCTTCCACCCCCTCCCCCTGCCCAGCCCTCCACCCTCCTTCTATATGTATTACATACTTAAACGCCATCAGAACTCGTTTTGTTTTATTGAGCAGCCAATGAGTCATTTGTTTTTCCAAATCCTGCCTTGTACTATCCCACTACAACCTTCTTGCCTCATAAGTCCTTCTATACTTCCTCCCCACATCCATCAGCACAGCCAACTACTCTCAGTGCCAGTTATCAATCATCAGTCTTATCAAAACCGCAGGAATGTGCATCTGGGTGTCTGTGTGATTGTGTATATGGACATGTGTATTTTCTGCCAGAAAAGAAGCTGGGCTTGACAGCTAGTTAATAGTGTGTTTTGTAGTGTGTCTATGTGTAACACAGCAGTCAGATAAAGGTGAATGGTTGCCTCTCTTATTTTACGTAAAGTTTTTAGTTACTTCTCTTACACACTGTATAAAGCTTTGTTTCTCCTGTATGATTTTTGTGCTTAAATTTGACTTCCTCAGTATAGAGTACTGATTACATGGTTCTTGCAGTGGATCATATTCTTATGTGTAACTAAACTGATTCCTTTGGCTATGAGTGTACAGAAAGCACCAACATTGCATGTTTCTTGTTTTGGCAGCGGGTGTAACTGTAAATAATACTCTGAGAGTCCATTACTCATGATCTGCAACACGTAGCAGGCTGTGAGCTTATACCAACATTGAATGCTATTACCTACATCAATACTAGGAAAAGTATTTATTTACTGATGTTATTTAAATATTTTTGAAAAAACTTGTCTGTTGGATAAAGTTTTTCATTATTTTGTTTAAAATTATTGCCACAATTATATGTAGAACAGCTGATTGCTTCTGTAAGTGTTCCATAACTACAGCTTCTCTTCTTTAAAATGGCTATGTGGTCTGTCTTCAATTACACTAGAATTGCCTCTGCAGTGTCCTGTCTCCTATAATATGAAAGTCTATGAGTTCACACACACACACACACACACACACACACACACACACACACACACACACACACACACACACACACACCTCCACCTGACAAATCTGGTGTTGTCCAGGTATTGATATCGTCAATTTTCTATTAGAAACAAAAGCAAAAAATGAACTGTGTTTGTAGTGGAGTATCGAAAAAATTTAATTCCTTGTATTTATGAAAACACCTTTTTAATTATGAAACAGTCATACAAAGAAATATGCATAATGTACAGATGTATAAGTACAGTATCCAAATTAAAAAACATGATCCCCCAACAGTTGCAGTGTCTGCATGTCTGCAAATGAAGCAGGATGCAGCAGTTTTTCAAGCGTCTTAGTGTTTGACACGTTATCTCCTGATCTATGTGTCATACAATGATATAATTTGTAGGTACATTCAGTGGCAGATGTGGATGCCATCTGAAAAATGTGTTGAGAATAGAGATAGCAATAATAATAATAATAATAATAATAATAATAGTAATTTTTAACACTGTGCATAATGTGGCAGTTTTTCACGAATCTCAGGGTTTATGAGATCACATCTCCTGAACTAAGTGTGATACCATGATATACTTTTGTGGGTGCATTTAGTGGTATATGTGGATACTGCTCGGAAAATTTATTGTGATTACAGTTTGTAGCAAATAAGTAATACATTTAAACATCATGCATGATGCAGCTGTTTTTCCTGCATCTCATTGTTTAATACTGTGTCTCCTGATCTACAAGGTCTATTCAGAAAGTAGGGAATGTCTGTCTGACACCGCTAGGGATGCGCTGATCGCATATATTTTGGTATGCGCATGCTCGGCAGCTCAGTCGGCATCCATCCATGACAGTGGGAACGTCTCTGCGCATATGTTTTTTTTTTTGATATTTCAATATTAAAGTTGTGAGGTGCGGTCTGTGATACGGTTTTTGTTGGCGAAAAACCTAAAACCTATAGAAATTTATCGTGAACTGTGTGAAGTGTTTGGAAACAACATAATGAGTGAATGTTACATCCAGAAATGGTGCATTTGGTTTAAAAATGGCCAAACCAACGTTCATGATGAAGAGAAGAGTGGATGCCTGAGCATTGTGACTGATGATCTTGTCACTAAAGTTGATGAAACAATTCGTGAAAACCGTCACTTCACAATAATGGAGCTTTTGTTACTCAAAAGCTAGGCTAACACAAATTTTGTGCATGGTGGGTGCCCAAAATGCTTACAGAGCACCAGAAAGAACAGCAAATGGTGCCAACGTTGACATTTTCTGGAGGCCTACCACAAACATGGTGATTCATTACTGGATCGAATCATAACCAGTGATGAGACTTGACTGAAACACATCAATTGCAAGACAAAATTACAGTCCATGGAGTGGGGGCACACAAGAAAATGTTTGCAAACCTTGTCAGCAAGGAAGTTGATGGCAACAGCGTTTTGGGATAGGCAAGGTGTGCTTCTTATTGATTTTCTCAAATGTGGAGCAACCATAAATTCTGCCTGGCACTGTCAAACTTTGCACAGCCTTAGAAGAGCATTTCAAAACAAACTCCGAGGAAAGCCGACATCAAAAATTTTGTTTTTGCATGACAATGCCTGACCTCACATGGCAAACCGCACTAAAGAACTCCTTAATTCAATCAAATGGGAAAATTTTCCTCATCTGCCCTACAGCTCCGATCTTGCACCAAGCGACTTTCACTTGTTTCCCAAGATGAAGAACTGGCTTGCAATGCAGTGCTTTGATGACGATGCGGAACTCCAGGCGGGCGTGACTCAATGGCTGAAGTCTCAGGCGGCAGAAATTTATGATGAAGGTATCTCACATCTTGTCCACAACGGTTATGGTAAGTGCCTCAATGTGTTTGGTGACTATGTGGAAAAGCAGTATGTCAGTCACTCTTTGAGATGTGTATAATAAAATGTATTTCATGTACTTAGTTTTTTTAATGCCAAAACGTTCCCTACTTTTTCTGAATAGCCCTTGTACGTTAGGTAGTTGGTTCTTAACCCCACAGCAATTGTTGTCTGACAGTAATGGATATGTGTACAAAGTTTGGTTGAAAAAGTTCCAGTGGTTTATGAGGACACACACACACACACACACACACACACACACACACACACACACACACAAATAAAAACTATGAAGATGAGAGTTATCCTCACAACACATCTGTTGTTCCCATAATCCTCCTGGCTTCAATTTCTGCTAACCCACTGCACCAACACCCTCTGCCCAACAATCTCCCCTTCCTCTGTTCAGTCACACCCCATCCCAACCCACTCCTCCACTTCATTGTCATCATGCACTGCACAATCTCACTGGTCCTGCACCTGTGTCACATTCGTATCCCGTGTACCTGCTGCCTCTCCATCCCACATTCCTATCCCACACACCCGCTGTCTCCCTCCAAGCTGTCAGCCGTCCCTCTCCAACCCACTCATCCTGCATCCCACTTCCTTTTTCCCTCCCAACACGATGACTCACTCCAATCTACTTGATGACCTGCTGTGTGTGCGCGCCTGCGTGTGCCAGTGTGCATGTGCTTGCATTGCCTGGTGATTTCTCTTGTTACACAGAAAATTCTCCCACAGTATCCTGTTAATTGCTAGAATTTTAAACTGATTGCTAATAAACTTATGTTTAGAATGAAACTTCTAGAATTTCCCACTTTGTATACCATAAACAGAGAAACAAAACTGGAAAAGCCAAGACACACACAGTGGAGACATGCATCCAAATCATAATTCATGACAACAAAGAATAAAAGGTGTGTATGTAAACTCTGTTACAGTTATTGTCTTCTTAAACACATCTGTGGAATTCTTCTGAGAAAAATGACTGTCAGAACTCAAGAGAAATCAATTTTTCTACTTACCATGCATCACCACTGAAACGGCAAGGAGTATGACTCAAGTACAATGTTTTATTTGAAATGCTATCAAGATCAAATAGAGTGTCAATGTTTGTAAACCATGGATTTTTGAAATCGAGAGAAGTTGATTTTTCTCACACAGTAATTTTTGGTCATTTTCACATCTAGGTGCCCTTAAATTATCCTCGAAAACAAGAAATGCCACATCATACACAGGTCAGAGGACTGCTGGTCTCCAATTAATCTTGAAAGTGTCCAAATGGTTGCCAGAGGAATTCCTGATTCATGAAATGATAACAAGGATGCCATGTACAAAAACAAATTGAACCTATATCTGAATTCAGACGGAAAAAAAGTGATTAATCCCATATGAATATACATGCAAATGACACAAGAAAAATGACAACTAGCCAGTTGAGGGTTTACTGATAAAGATATACAGAATCTGGCATATTTATTACCTTTCAGAAATAGTGATTCCTTTGTCTCGTAAAAGAGACAGATTCCATTTCACTCACTCGTACCTTTCTCTTTTTTGGCTGACGAAGAAACTCTAGAAACTAGAGAATAAGTTTGTGATTATATAAAAAAATGGAAATCCAGGATGGAATAAAAACAATATGGCAAGGATAGATTGTCTTGACTAGCAGACAGCCACAATGAAGTAGACTGCTAGATATTGTTTAGCTATCAGTTAAGTTGTTCATCAGACACAGACAACAGAACTCGCACACATACATATGTGACCACTGAAATTTCTGGGCACTATGGTCAAACTGTGATAGTGTCCAAGCTGGTATTTGCTGGGAAAAGTAGTGGGTGTACAGAAGAGGCATGGGGTGAGGATGGGGGAGGGATAGCAGGATAGGGTAGGAGAAGATGCTAGTGCTACTACTGGGAGCGTGCAGGGGCGTGGTGGAGTCAGGATAGTGGGCTGCTATGTGCATTGGGAGGTTGTGGTGTAAGGGAGGTAGGGGGAAGGGCAAAGGGGAGAGGAGAGCTATAGAGATGCAGAAAGAACTATGCAGCTGTACAGCCAGGCCAGGATAGAAGGCGTGTATAGGGCTGGAGTGAGAGTAGACATGGGCATGGGCTGGTGGAAGACAAGGACTAACAAATGCCTTCTCTATGTGATGAGTAGCAACCTATCTTTCCATATTGGTAATTTCATCTATTTTTGCTATTCCAAAACTGAAAGTACAGTTTCTTTTAAATCTGTTTGGACAGATTAACAGAGAAAACTGATAAAAAAAGTAATGAGGAAGGTGAGACTGGTTGATCACTTCCAAAAAATAGTTAGCTGAGCCAGCTACTCTGACAAAAAAAGTAAAATCTTCTTCCTAATCATTTAAAAGGCAAATTAAGCATTTCACAAAATCTTAAAACTCACACCACACTCATCTTTTTGTCTATAAAAACAGTAGGCATGTTATCTGGTAAATGACTGCCACAAATACCACACACTAGAGCATTCTCCCAGCGAAAAATGAACCCTTTGTTGAGGACAGTGTCTAATATTGAAATAAGATAATAGGACATCACTGAATATTGAACAATAGCTGCTAGTACTTATGAAACTTTACAATGTAGGTATTGACTGATGTGTCTGCGAGTTTATTACCCCATATACCTACACAACCTGGCATCCACTAGAACATACATATCCTTCCTCAGGACCCAGGAAGGTGGTACAGTGATTGAGAAACAGGATTTGAATTTTAGAAAACCAGCTTCAGATTCCCATCTGGGTGTGCAGATTTAGGCTTCCCATCAGTTCCCTAAACTGAATGGCAGAATAGGCCCTTTAAAAGGGGAACTTTTCCATTCTTAACAAGTCTTAAATTGTGGCTCCACCTGTAATGAACTTGCTGGATGTTAAATCCTACTTTTTGTTTTTCTGTTCTTTGTTCCCCACAACTTTCAGGTGATGGAGGAACTCCTAGTTTGGATAGCTTTCTTATCTTGACACTTGTATTGGACAAGCTGCAGAAACAGTAGACTGAGAGTGTCTCTTTTTCTCCTTGCCCTTAAAGTCATACGTATTTCTCAATCACAGACAATGAATTCACTGGGTGAGAAGATATTAAGGACACAACTTGAGCAAACAAAAGAGCAGCCAATGTTATTCACCTATTGAGGCACACCAGTGTATAGTATTAAACAATTGTGTACCTTGTTAGCAACAATAGTAGGTTTCAGCTGCATTCCTGAGTAAGAACTGATATTAATTTTTTAATCCATACCAAGTGACACAAGGCCTGCTTTTGAATATGCTCTACATGGCTTCATTGTTCAAGGGTGATCTAAAAATGGCATTTCCACTGGTGGTCAGTCAACGAGATCGAGTAATTGTGACAGTGGACTAGAGAAGAATTTCTATGTGTGACGTACCATGAGAACTGCTGATGAAAAATTAATGGTAGTTTACTAGCCTCTGCACAGAGATGGTATCTGGGGTAGTTCTGAAGGAAGATATGGCCAGACAAAGCCCTTCATGGTGGACAGGGCTCAAAGAGCTTTACATGGAACTCTTCATAATTCATATATTTTATATCCATAAGCCAGTGTTGACCACATGAAAGCTTTATGAAACAGAAGTGCACACACACCATCAATTTGCCATTAAGTGCAGCTAAGATGTTTCAAAACATTGAGTACTTCGAGGAATCTTCCATTTTATTTCCCAAGATGCAATAAACAAAACAGCTCTTTTCAAAAATGAGGCCAGGAAGCTCTGGATATCTGATGACCAGAACAGTAGCTTTAGTTTAAAATGAAGATGGAAGGTAAATGTAAAACATATGATGTTTTGTCAAAGTCATGTAGCCAATTCTTACTGTCTGCCTTTTACGACCAACCCTTTGTCATATTAGTTGCTATTGAAGAGTAACAGTTTCAGAGTTGAAAAGGCACAAAAGTCATCCACAAACAGGAAGAGAATGTAATGTTATTGATTGTGATGTAAATATGGTGACAGTGATGGGCTTCCTTGTGGGAACTGATAGAGCTCCTTCCAGCTGAGTGTATGAAGTATTGATGTATCCAGAGGTACCACATTAGCATGGGTAACACATCTTGAAGCCCAATGGAGGAGCTGGCCAGGGACATTATGCTTCCAAATGATACTGTAACCTTCTCACGACTTTTTTCGTCTAAAAAAAGCAAGAGAGAGAGAGAGAGAGAGAGAGAGAGAGAGAGAGAGAGAGAGAGATGCATCCATCTCGTCACGAATGACTAGGGGGCAGCATGTCTCTTCCTGAAGATGAAGATGAAGAATGGCTATTTAAGCTAACCAAGGAACCACTGCAGACAGTTCCCATTGGCAAGAGCTGCCGAGTCATGCAACAGCTGTTTGCAGTCTATCACTTAAGCTTTTGTTGATATGCCATTGGAGAAGATTGCGTCATGCCAAAAAGATAGGCTTCATAGTAGGCAATAGTTCTTAGAGTGCTAGTTTCTCCCATTTCAGTTCTGGCTCATGGGAGTTAGTTGACACCTGTAACACAGAATTGTATTTACTTTGAACCACTGAAGTGGTGTAGTTAATTTCTTGTTACCTCTACTGTAACCACCGCTTTCACGGAAGCTAATAAAGAAGCTGCTTGTATTATCTACCAGGGCTTTACTCAATTAGTACCAAAAGTAGGATTTTTCACCCTGCGTGATACAGCTGCTGCATAGCCATCTTCAGAAGGATCAGAGTATCCATGCCAAAACTACATTTCCTGAATCTGCACAGGAACCAACTCCATAACTTTGTGGATTAGACAACCCAAACAAGGTGACAGTTCACCATACAACCTATGGTCTTTTCTGTGTACATGGTGAGGGAAACACCTTGATAATTACTGAGTATGTTGCGCAGCTACATGATGAAAGACACCAATCGACCATAAGCGTTGGCAAAGACATTAATTACGAATGTGTGGTAAGGGCAGACAAATGAAAAAAACCATCATTCATGTTTCTGTACATGATTTTGTGTCTCACTCTCTTGTATGTAGAAGTTATGTTAAGAAGTGCCATTCAGAAATATGACAGGCTATGAATGTTTTGTATTATATATGTTTCAAAATCAGAAAAACTTTGATACTGGTATCAAGTATTTTTTATTCAAGTGAAGTGAAACCAATTAAGGAGGATTTTCTTATTTATGACACACAATGGTGTTCTTGAAGTCCACTGCCTGCATCTACAGCTGAAATGTAGGAGAAGAAGTCCGATAGCCTAAAAATTCATAGAAGCATAGAATATTTCTAATAATGCAATTGTATTATCTCTGTTAAATGTTTTTCATTAGCATATGTCCATTTAATCACTAAATCATGCAACAATAACAGCTGGATAACCAATGGCATAAGGAAATCCTCTGAAACCCTCAATGAGAAACTACTATAATGGTTCAGCATTTCATAACTATTATCATACATACAGAAAGATCTGTAGAAAAGTATTGTTAGCGGCTAAAAGGTACCAAAATGACAAATTTATAGAAAAAGCTAGTAATAAAATCTAAACAGCATGGAAAATCACCAAACAGGAAACTAATAGGAAAAAATTAAAGCCAATAAACATGCAGTTTCAACACAATGATATCAAAATAAATGACCCCAAAAAACTAGCAAACTTTGCCAACCAGTATTTCAGCAACATAGCAACCAAACTACAATGTAAGTTCAAAAAACAAAGATTTTACAAACGCTGAACAAAATACTACACACAATGATGCTACGACCAACCACAGCAGAAGAAGAATGCAATGCTGTGAGTAACCTAAAATGTAAAAAGTCAGCAGGTGTAGATGAAGTACCTTTGTGCTTACTGAAGGACTGCATGGAAAACATCAAAGACACTTTAGTGCACATCACCAATGAATCCTTCTCCACAGGTTGCTTCCCAGACATACTAAAGCACGCAAAAATCCTACCTATATATAAGAAAGGTGACCCAGAAATCATAGAAAATTGCAGACCAGTCTCATTACTGTCATCCTTTTCAAAAGTCATAGAGACTATAATGAGAAACAGGCTCATGGGGTACTTAACAAAGTTCAATCTTCTGAGTAAAGAGCAATTTGGTTTCCTGGCTGCAAAACCACAAATTCAACTGCAGCTCATTTTTCAAATGTTGTCTTTGAAGCACTAGACAAAGGAGACCACATAACAGGGATCTTCCTTAATTTGACATAAGCATTTGACACAGTAAACCATGCAGTTTTGCTAAACAAATTAATGCGCTAGGAGTAACAAACACGTGGTTTCATTTTTATCTGCAAAACAGGGCCCAACATGTGGAGATCACTCTAACTCCAATCATACCTTTTCATACCTTTCAAACCCAGAATACATCAATATAGGAGTCCCCCAAGGAAGTGTGCTGGGCCCAATCCTCTTTTGAAGATACATCAACATCCCTCTTTTTAATATACATCAACGATTTTCCACAAAGTGTCAAACACTGAGTCACCAAGTATACTCAATGGGGAAGCTGAGGAAACACTTAAGCACGTATGCCAATGGATAGAGGCTAATAAATTAACGCTAAAAAAAAAAAAAAAAAAAAACAGTATTAGTTTCCACTTAAACGGGACAGCAGTACCAAGCTAAAAGTTAATGATGAGCACATAGAATATGTACAATCAACAAAATTTTTATGTATATTGTTGTAACACAATACTTGTATGAATTTGCATTGGAAACCAAACTCCATATGAAGAAATGAACTTTAAAGGCAAGCAGTTTATACTATGTTTTGGATGGCTATATGTGTGTATCAGGTGGGATGACATGAACATGCATGTGCAGTGAAATAATTTCTGAGTATCATGGACACAATGCTCGACACATTAACAAGTGAACTATAGTTGTTCGGGCCAGTACTTTCCTCATTGACGGATGCTGTTGGTTGTGGTTCTCTCTGCTGAAAATGTGTGTACAATGGGTAATAATGATGCCTGGGCCCTAAAAATGGAGATCTTCTGCCACAACATTGGATTTTGAACAATAAGTACACACCCGCTGCACCCAGAATGAAGACAAACGCCGTGGCAACTCTTCAATATGTGACACTCAGGTGAAAGTGTGACACCCAATGTGAAATCAACACTAAGAAAACGAGTGCATGCACATGCGACAGTAGCAGCTGATACATTGACCATTGGTGACTAGTTCTTTGCAGCCAAATCTGCCAGTGCACAAGCACAAAATCTGGCAGCAAGAATGTAGCAAACTGAACATTATTGTTAGCGCGCTAAATTCAAATATGTAATAGGCTATCATTTATATTAAATAGCTACTCTTTATCTGTTATTGTTAACCTACAGTTTACTTGAGTATACAATTATTTTTCAAAGGCAATAATGGCCTACATCTGTAACAACAGAAGCCTGTATACAGTATGCTACTACTCACATAGACAATCGTTAGTTACCACATAGCCAAAAGAAATGTTCAATCCTTTAATCTAGACAGTCAGATAATATGTATAAGGAGAGGCTAATGAAGTCTGTTTTAAAGTTCCTTTTGAATTTGTAGGGAATTCCAGTTCTTGATCACAGGAGATTGTTTAATGCAGCTGAACAAGGCAACATAACTGCAATCAGAATCTTGGCCAAGGAGGCAAAATATACAGGAAAATTATTCTTCCAATGACAATACTGCTGAAATTGATTTTTATTATCAGCAAAAAAAAAAAAAAACAATTAAGAGTAAATGTACTAGGAATTGAGTGTAAGCATTCCAAGACTCTTAATGAGACTGTTGCAAGACGTATAATTATTTACTTTAGGTGGAAATTTTACAGGTTGCTCATGCTGAATAAGTACATTATTTAATTTAACAATATTGTGAGAAGGAAAGTTGCTACTCACTAATTAATTATGAAAGTCCTTTTGCTGTGCCTATCTGCAACTCAGTATCTCTACTATATGCTGAGTAGCAACTTTCCTCCTCACAATATTGTTATATTCCATCCTGGATTTTCCATTGTTTGATTTCATTATTTAATTTAGGTCCACTGCCCCAGAAAATAACTCCATATGACAACAGGGAATTAAAATATATGGAACACGCCAACTATCTCATATATACTTCAACACAACAACAAAAAGATACTACCAAGAGAGCGTGCGCACACGCACACAGACACACACACACACACACACACACACACACACACACACACACACACACACGCGGGCATCACATGCACACACACACGTGCTGACACGTGCTGACATTGTGGGTTCAGCTTTTCAGCTTGGCTCACAGGTGTGTGTGTGTGTGTGTGTGTGTGTGTGTGTGTGTGTGTGTGTGTGTGTGTGTGTTTTTGTACCTGTCAGTAACTCAATGCCTCTACTTTGCCTCCTAAATTATTTACACTGACCCCAAGAAAATTTACACAAAGTCCATTATTTAGTGCGTGGTCATTAATAAATGTTTTTGCTGCTAAAAGGGGAGAGAGAGAGAGAGAGAGAGAGAGACCATAAACCCTTTAATGCAGGCAACTAAATAATAATTAGGTGCACTTCAGAAGAAACTTGGTAAAGAACAGAATTAGAAGTGATATCCTAACACAAAGAATTTCTACTAGAGGAGAGAACCAAGTCTGCTCAGTAATTGTCCTGTGAGCAGAAGGTATGGGAAACATGAGTGAGGTTATAGGGACACTCAATATGAAAAGCAATGAGGAAAGAAGGTGAAATAAAATTACAAAAGATATTGTGCAATGTACATGAAATGTCACATTATTCAGAGTCACAAATGAAGCCACACTTATGATATTGAGCTCTTTGATTTTCTCCTACAACTTGTGTGTTCCTCTTTTTCTGATGCTTTAATCATTCTTTTCTTGCATCTGTTTTATTTTTTGTATGTTCTGACTTCTTTTTCTACAAAGATGTGGAAATAGCCTAATCAATTACTTATTAGTGTACGTTTATGCTAATGACACTATAGCTCCAGTGCATTAAAATTAATTTTTTAACAACTATCACTAATGTTCAACACTAAATACTAAATTTTTCATGTTACTATCACCCTTATTGCTTGTGAACTTAATAAGATTCTGATTTGGTCTGAGCTCCAGGTGTGCTAATGTTATGCTAATGACACTATAGCTCCAGTGCATTAAAATTAATTTTTTAACAACTATCACTAATGTTCAACACTAAATACTAAATTTTTCATGTTACTATCACCCTTATTGCTTGTGAACTTAATGAGATTCTGATTTGGTCTGAGCTCCAGGTGTGCGTCAATTTGTAAAGCCAACAATTGTTTTTAGATTTTGTGTAAAATTATAACCACATCATCTGAGAGCCAAAGAGTTGCAGACTTCAGCTTAGTTGATGTTTCAAATTTCCATCACTGTGACACATCTCTTTACCTGCCGAGATAACCATGCATGTTAAAGTGCCTCTTTTGGAATGGGGATGTACAGCAGCCCCAGACTGAATCTGCCTGCTGGATTAACAACAAGGGGCACTGAGTCAGTCAGTCTGGAGTTGATTTTTTGGCAGTTTCCCACATTGCACTATGCAAATATCAGGCTGGTACCTAAGTCCAACATCAGTTACACATTTTGTAAACATTTGGAAAACTTGCACTGAGTTTCACATCAGCAACACAACAGACAAACAGTTGAGGTGACCGTATTTTGTCCTATGGGGTAACAGGAAGGGCTTCCAGCCACCCCTTAAATTAACAATGCTAAATCCATATAACCATGCTGACCCAAAAAAGAAGAAGTTGGTGACACATTGCTTTCTGTAATGTTTTGGAATATTAACTTCATCCTGTACAAAATCACATATTCCAGTCCAGTATTGATGTCTTAATCAAAAAGGGAAACCGTGCTACATATACAGAACATTATGTGTGAATAATTTTTTCTACAATCTTTACAAATTTATGTCTTGATTTATTGCATAAAATACTGTACCATAGGCATAGTAATTATTATATTTTGATGTAGCATACTTACCAGATAATCTATGGGGTCACTAGGACGTATTTGAGCAACCTGCATTAGACCCTTTGTTAGTGTAGGAAATACATATTTCATAAGGTAATGATGCAATGGTAGTGACTGTATAGCCAGCATCTCCTCTTCTTCTTGTTTCATAGCATCCATGAGACGAACCTAAAAGAATATCATCTGTACAGCAGTATATTTTTCCACAATACAAAAAGTTTACTTCAACTATGACATTTAAGTTAAAATACTTAACTTTGAAAAGCCAATGACTTAGACTTCAGAAAAACGCCAAAGCATTCAGGAACCAAAAACATTACTCAAGCTATTTTCAGCCTTACACTAAAAAACTGCTGTTGAAGTTGAAAAATGAATGTATCACAAACTGTTTTGAAAGAAACTGAAAATCAATTTCAGTAGTATACGAAAGATTCATCAATAAGTGTGGTTACAATTCATCTCTGGTTTTCAAAGAGAAAATAAACTGAAGGGAACAAACTGTTGAGTAAATAGAATAAAAACATTTCTGAAAGTAGCTCACATTCACAAAATAATGTGCACATTGTATAGAGGAGTAACATATAATAGCATGCACTCCACATACAAGTGTTTGTACACTAGAAATGTATAACAACCGCAATGGGAAGAACAAAAAAGTTTAGAAAAAGCAAAGAAACTTTAATGAGTGGGTTCCAAGGGAAGTCTATAGTGATTAATTGTTATCTCATTAAGGTAATGTATAGAACATGTTCTAATAAACGGCAACTTTTCTGTGGAAAGGGAAGACGTAGGGGACTGTTGATTATAATTACATTTGTCATGGAGAAAAGCACAAATAAGGCATCAACTCGACAGGATTGGGAATAGACTGCCCAGGGAAGTTCAATGGACATTCGCTGTAAAACATAGGATGTAAAAGTTTAGGAATAATGGGCCAACACCATGGGCAATAACAAGGAAGGAGCTCTGACACCAACAGGCAAAAAGTATTAACATAAAAAGAATTCTGCTGAAAGGCAAACTTAGAGTAATGTGATAAATGCATACCCACAGTCAGTAATGCAAGTTTCTAAAAACTATTTACAACAAATGTTTTGGACTTGTAGAACCATTTGCATAATCTTGTCAGTCATAATGACATGAACCCAAAAAGTGGAAAGGAGAGATCATATCTGAGATGGACCTTGTATAGGCATGCTAATCAATATACTGTATAGGAGAGTCTTCTAGAAAACTTATGTTGTGATCATTCTGATGAACTCTTTTGGTAGAAAATGATTTGAAGCTGACCAACAAAACTTAATTTTCCTTCCTCTGTAGTAACATGAGGTCTCAAATAACCCCATTTTTATTATTTTGACAGGAAATTAAAATCCTGAGTATACCTGGAAACTTAAGAACAGACTGCTGAAAAAATAAAACTTTGCTTATATCCATTTCACCCTGATAGCTGAGTGTTCAGCCACTAGTGAGCATCCAGTCCTACACTTGTAGTCCGATTGTCATTTTTTGGTTGAGGTGTGTGACATTCGATATCACCATTACTGTGTGCGGTTTTGGATATTTAAGAACAAAACACACACTTTCAGTCTCTCTTCTGTGTTATTGTTTAGCTACTGCATCTTAAAATAGATGACTATAGTGATGCTACATTTTCGACATTGACTCTATTGGCTCAGACAGTGAAGAACAGACTAAGAGTTATGATGGTTCATCAGGTGACTGACAAGTGCTAACCAGTGGTATGAGCTAGGTATGTGCTCCAGATAGCTGCTCCAAGATTCCCATTCACAGGAAACCAATGTGGAATATGTGATTTGACTTCATACGTACACAGAAATTAAAAAATGATTAATTCTGCTACAGTTGCGAAAATTATTTATTTCTAAAAATGGAAGTACAACCTGGTTTCAGGACATATATCCCATCTTCAACTGCATATTAAAATATGAATCCACAAAGGATGCATAACTGAGGTTAAAAAATAGTTTAAAATATGTTTAAATAGTGCTCCCCTGGTATATGACATGCACAGGATATCCTCTTCAATCTTAGGCCTGCCAGAAAGCCTCTCACAGTGGAAGACAACTGTCTGGACTTATGGGGACACCATACACAGATTTGCATGAAGATAGAAAGGCCTTCTTTTGAACACAGTGCTGCATAGACACCCATCAGACCCATATAAACACAAACCAAAGTTGAAATGCTTTCATTATTTTGAGTTTTAAAAGCTATCTTTATGGCTGTATATAATGTCACTGATTAAATGATGCTTTTCTTAATAAAAAAGTATTATTTTTTGGCTAAATTTTCTCATTCTGAGTAGACAGATAGTTTTAGTTTGATATTACAAAAAATGGAAGAGGAACAATACATTTACACACATTAAGCAGTCTTCTTGTTATGAAAAATGAGGTCCAACTTAAAATGAACACATTTCACAACACTTCATTTTTGTAAACAATCAGTTCCACTTCAATTTTCTGGAATTCAATGAGACATATTCCATGTATATGCACTTTGGTACAGACCTGACGATGACAACAAAGTCTGTCACAACCATGGTGGCAATCACACAATGCATCAGCAACAGCTGATATGATGCTTATATACTGTTATGGCTTGTATGGCACCTTTAGACAGCCGCTGAGCAGTGCATTGAAATCTTGCACACAGCTGTCAATAACATAGTCTTCCATATTCTAAAATTAGAGCTGTGGAAGTCCCCTAATGTATATAATTCTATTGTGAAAACAAAGATGATGTGACTTACCAAACAAAAGTGCTGGCAGGTCGATAGACACACAAACAAACACAAACAAACATACACGCAAAATTCAAGCTTTCGCAACAAACAGTTGCTTCATCAGGAAAGAGGGAAGGAGAGGGAAAGATGAAAGGATGTGGGTTTTAAGGGAGAGGGTAAGGAGTCATTCCAATCCCAGGAGCGGAAAGACTTACCTTAGGGGGAAAAAAATACAGGTATACACTCGCACACACACACATATCCATCCGCACATCCATCAGTTGTTTGTGCGGATGGAGATGTGTGTGTGTGCGAGTGTATACCTG
The DNA here is from genome assembly GCF_023864345.2 of Schistocerca serialis cubense. Taxonomy (NCBI): domain Eukaryota; kingdom Metazoa; phylum Arthropoda; class Insecta; order Orthoptera; family Acrididae; genus Schistocerca; species Schistocerca serialis. Next base: position 291,208,625 of record NC_064638.1, read on the forward strand.
TCCTTTTTTCCCCCTAAGGTAAGTCTTTCCGCTCCTGGGATTGGAGAGACTCCTTACCCTCTCCCTTAAAACCCACATCCTTTCGTCTTTCCCTCTCCTTCCCTCTTTCCTGATGAAGCAACCGTTTGTTGCGAAAGCTTGAATTTTGTGTGTATGTTTGTGTTTGTTTGTGTGTCTAACGACCTGACAGCACTTTCGTTTGGTAAGTCACATCATCTATGTTTTTAGATATATTTTTCCCACGTGGAATGTTTCCCTCTATTATATTCATATCATTAATTCTATTGTAAGTATTAGAGCTGTGGAAGTCACCTAATGTATGGTAATGCTATTGTGAGTACATTTTCACTGGCAGAATTAGCATATTCCATACACAAACTGCATGTTTTCATCCCATAGAAATGGAGATATTTTTCGCAGCACCCGGATTAAATGATAAATTAAGTAAAACGATTTTTAAACTACAAAGAAAAAGAGGAGGAAGAAGTTAATTTAAGTTTTTTTTGTTTTTCATGCCACAAAAATGGCTGTTATATGCTCTCAAAAAAGAAATGCTCAGCAGTAGTTGCTTTCTGGAGTAAGTGAAGAGTACTTGTCAGAAAAAGCCATTGTCTTTTGACACACATGACATCTGTCAGTGAGTGATCTAAACCACAAACTTGAAGAGCTGGAGGCTATGTTTATTTATTTATCTTTATTCATCTGAGGATCATCTCACAATGATATAGAATATGTATACACAAAATAATGCAAATCAGTGGTGCAAGATATACAAAACACGGAATACATAATCTACTTTATGAGGATATGACAGATGGCATATGAGGATAGGACATATGGTTGGCCATGGCCTTTATTAAGGATTCATTTGTCTAAGTGATTTAGGGCACCCAAAAAAAAACTCCAGCACAGTCAGACAGAGCAACCCCATCCTCCCGACCATTAGGCCAATGTTTTAACAGCTGCACTGCCTCAGTTTGTAGTATGAGTATAATTATAAAAAATATGATTATTCTTTGTTTTAGCTATGTAACAATACTGTTACATTAATAGTGAGAATCCGGGTGTTGAGCTAAGTTGTAGTTTCTATTTTCTGCACAATATTTTGACAACCAAGCCAGCTGTTTTCTTCTTTCAGGTGCTGTGAGTTTTACTATTATGTGTATATTCTGCCTGAACTCCATCCAGACTGCTGGCTGAACTCTGCCCAGACTGTGAGCTAGTGTTGGTCTCATGCAATTATTTATAGCTGAGTTCAATTCCTGATGTCCACAGTGCGCTTTGATGTTCTGATACGGCAGTGATACTCTGTGAAATGCAAATCCCTTCAGTATTTTCAACTTTGATAGATGTGATGGTCATGACATTTTAATAAACAGAACACCAAATCCCAGGCATTATTTAAACTGAAAAACCCATTGCTCTTTATTAGGTTTCCTGGTATCTTTATTTTGATTCACTCAATAATTATGGTGTCTCTGGCAGCCAGATACAGTGAACACGCATGTGTGAGTTGTGTTTGCATGAATGTGTCTGTGTATGTTGTTTAATTCATAGTAACATCATTTGGCTCGAAGCTTACTTGTTTAGCAGCCTTTTTCTTGCATCTGTCTGCAACTCAACATTCCTACTGTATGGTGATTAGCAGTCTATACATTTCACACTACTGTTATTATCTCTGTGTTCAGTATTTCCTTACTGCTTTTCCTGCTAACTGCTACATTGTCAAATTGAAACTGCCCCAACATAGTGTCATGATACAGCCAAGTCTTGGCTTTCCTGGGAAATATTTGAGTGCTGAAGATTTAAGAGTTACATTGTAATTTCCATACAGGTTAGTCAGTCATTCTCCATCCCTGTTGGTTCTATAATGGGTTGGATACTCTCTGACTACATTCTTGAATCTCCTTTCCTTCCCAATCACCCACTAGTATAGTTGTATTCACTATAATACTTATTAGACTGTTTTCTCATTTTTCTCAATACAAAAATAAAATTGTCATTGTCACTTGAAAAAAGATATCTATCAACCTAGAGCAGAGGACCAGTATATGTTTATCTGTTAGATTTTTGTATTGGGTCATTTAATGTTACATTCTGCTGGCATTATAAAAAAAAACTGTCAACTTACCCATTCCTCCATTTTTTGCATATGTGTTTCATGGGCTATTCTTTCTGCTTCTTTCCTTCTTTCCAGGTCTTCTTCTTCCTTTTGTTTTCTTTCTTGTTCTGCTTTCCATGCAAGCATCTCAAGCTCTTCCTCTGTTGGGCCTGGAAAAAAATAATCAATGGGTCAAGTAAAGCAGAGGGGGGGGGGGGGGGGGGAGGCAAACTGATAAAGTAGTAATGCTGATGGCAGCATAACACAGGAAATTTAAGTAATATTCTGTCAGTTCTTGGAGGAACATGGGCATATTAAAAACTTGAGTACACAGTATTACTGTGGAACATTTACATTGTGTATTCATGTTTTTAATAACATAGAGTACATAGTTTGAGATTCTCAAAACAAATATTCCTGCTTCAGGAATAATAAAATAATAACAAAAAATGAAAGAAAGAGATACAGGAAGTTGGACAAAATGACATTTACATGCAACTTAAAATACATGAGGTACAAATGGGATAAATCTGAAATGATAATGGTTGTAGGATATCTGCTACAAAGGGGTAGATTTTTTCAGTTATTTAAATCATACAGGGAACGCTTAAATAATGATGAAGCAGTTTTGAACTGCACCTGCATTCTTATGTCTACACATGAAAATATATTTGTGTTCCCCATTTGTAAATTTTTTGAAGCATGTTAAGTAAAATTACAGCCGACATGCAATTCAAAACTGACCTGTAGATTAACAGAGTGATGCACATATTACAACTGCAACTAGGCATGGTTACACATAGGATTGGATAAGGACATGTAACAAACAGCAGTAGTGATAAATTGATAGAACAACAAAAATGTAGAATAAACCTATTCCAAAATACTGTTGAAGCTTGAAACACAATGAAATCCAACAATACTTCATTAAAAAGCTTCCATACTTAAGTTTCAGCCTCCAATCACCAGCCCAACACACACCACTTTGAAAAGGATGAAATCTGGTTGCTTGAGAAAGGCCTCAATCACAGTTTTATGTACAAGTAAACCAAAAAACAATGGATTGCTTGATCAGTGATATTTTCTAAATTTCAAAATTTTGAATAAAAAACCCAGAGGCAGGCAACGTAAAATTATTACTATATTACAATCTCAACAAATGTAAAGTACACACTTAACAATACAGGCACTGAACTGAAATGAGTATTTTGAGCCACTTGTACCTTAATAGTCACAGCAAATCTATGAATAGTATTAGAATTTACATCTAAAATTTGTAAATGTCAATCCTCTATGTAATTTTATTTCTTTTTCATCAGTCTAGGTAAATGGAAATATAGAAAATTTAATACCCAGTCACATCGCCATAATATAGGTTAAGTATGGGTCATTTGAGTCCTGTAGTACTGTGATAAATATCTTAAGTCATTCAAAATGTAAGTGCAAATGTGGAAGTTTTCCACCAATCCAGAAAAAGATGAATGTCTATTAATAATATTAATCAACAATACTGAAAGGATAACATTGATCTGTTACACTAAGGTGTATTCTTTTGGGATGATGCACGGGAGTAGCAACACCACATACTATGGCTTATTGAACATCTCAAAAATAACTGCTGTCAGAGTTTTGAAATACGACTCACTGAGTGCTTACTGATCCTCTCCCAGATTTCCTGAATGTGCAGAATAAAATTAAAAAAGATCTGGGAACAGTCAGCTGATAGAGAAGCACAGAGTACCAGCAAACAGTTTCATCTTACAGATTCTATTCACCAGCTGTCAAATTGGAGTGCATAGAGCATCAAGTAGGAAAAAATGAGAAAAACTAGAATAGAGAACAGTGTTAGTAAAGCAACAGAAGATGTGCAGCACACAAAGCTGGGATTATAAATATAGTTGGATTTGATTTTTATTTGTCCAGATTTATCACACAGCACAAATTACACAATTGACACTGGACAGGTCAAATACAATTATGTTTAGTGTCAATTAAAAAGAAGTGAAAGTAAGAAGGAAAATATTCTTATAATCTATGTTAATCAGTAACTGTGAAGCGACAGGTTAAAAATAATAAAAAAAAAAGATTTGCTAATACATAATATCAGCAAAAAATAGGCAACTTAAAAGTAGGAAACTATTCTTACAATCTTATTTTAAAGTAACTTTTATTTTATATATTTGCAAATTCTTTCACAGAATGAAAACAGTTTCATTTTAAGTACTGGATACGCAGCAATTTTTATTTCCTCTTGTATCTTATTCTGCAGCATGACACCATTTTTAATCATGTTCCTCTGATAGGATATTGTTTTGGAATATGTTTCATGTATATTTGATTTTACTGTGGTACAAAATTTGTGTACCTTTTTGTTCTGTGGTAGTTTGCCTGTTTTCTAGAGGTATTCCATAATGAACAGCATAGTTCCATAAATGAACTGTTTATGCACTTACGTAGCAATCATTGGCTTTAACATAAGCTGTCAGTTACAGGAAACATTATCCTGTGAAAAAAAGCCCACTGCTAAGTTCACTCTTCATATCAGGCCCAAACAAGCAATAAAGGGTATATGGTCACAGTGAATGAGTTTTTCAAGAAAGATTTAATTGTGATAGTGAGTGGGTAGTCAACAGTTGATAGGCTATGTAAAAATAGCACTTTTAGGGCAGTTAATGTTTGGAAGCAAATGATGGTAACAATGGCTGACATGGATCTAGTTCCGTTCAGGCTATTGGTAGGAGAGGTTGTATAAGTTGAATACTACACCTAAGTGGGAAGAGCACATTAGTGACTGTGACTAGGATAATATGTGACCAGTTTCATGTTTTGATGTGTATGTGTAGATTTAAAAGTGAAGACTTAGCAAACAGGTATCCTTACTTATTTGAGGTATATGGAATAAAAGAAATTAATTCAATGGTTACAGAGTAACCAGATGGAAGAGAATTGCAGACATTTAGTGAGAACATCAGGGAATACACAAAACCATCAATGAACAGATTTTGATTCTGATATATTGTGTCATCTCCAAAGAGAAAATGTAATGTGCCTTCACTGTGAAAATACTCATTGCTCTATTTCTTTTCCAGCTATTTCGCATGAAATGGAGTTTCGATATTTCAAAATTGTGCATTGGATGAGTGTTGTATTGCTGTACAGTGATGTTTTTTATACAAGGAGATTTTATTGTGATAGCCATACATAAAAATCCACCAGCTCAAAATTCAGCATATCTGTGAGCAAACTTGAGACTGTATTAACTTCTATTTACAAGAAAAATATTGATATAATTCTATAAGGTGACTCAGTATTAACTTCAAGGAGTATCCCACAGAAAAGATGAAAATGAAACTTCCTCTTTCTACATTTAATTTACTTATTTACTTGTGAGTTTCCCAACAAAGGCACAGCACAAATCATTATTAATTTCATTTTTGTGTCATTAGTTTGTAGATTCTGTGTGAGAGCAGTTACTACTAAATTATTGGACTGGAGACTAATCTTGAGGTTGAGATTAATTGGGAGAGTGCTTAGAAAATGTAGTCTGTCAACAAAGGAGGTGGCTTACAAACCACTCATTTGACCTATACTTGAGTATTGCTCATCAGTGTGAGATCCGTACCAGGTTGGGTTGACAGAGGAGATAGAAAAGATCCAAAGAAGAATGGCGCATTTCGTCACAGGGTTATTTGGTAAGCGTGATAGAGTTACGGAGATGTTAAGCAAATTCAAGTGGCAGACTCTGCAAGAGAGGCGCTCTGCATCGCGGTCTAGCTTGCTCTCCAGGTTTTGAGAGGGTGCATTTCTGGATGAGGCATCGAATATATTGCTTCCCCCTACTTATACCTCCCGAGGAGATCACGAATGTAAAATTAGAGAGATTCGAGTGCGCACGGAGGCTTTCTGGCAGTCATTCTTCCTGCGAACCATACGCGACTGGAACAGGAAAGGGAGGTAATGACAGTAGCACGTAAAGTGCCCCCCACCACAACCTGTTGGGTGGCTTGTGGAGCATAACTGTAGATGTAGATGTGTAGATGTACTGTTGGGAGACATTCATAACAAATTGGGATTACACAGATATTCCAGAAATTTATAATCACTGCCTCCCCCACAAACCCTCCACAGAGCATAATTGAATGGGTGACAATGGAGGGCCATCAGTAAAGGAAGATATTCAGTGCACAAAACTTGGATTAAAAATATAACAATAGAATGTCCAGGAAAGAATTAGAACACTATTGAAAGTGTAGGTTGCTACTCACCATACACAGGAAGCATTAAGTCACAGATAGGCACGGTGAAGCATACTGCTAAGATATTAAAGATTTCAGACAAGGTCTTTCTTCTGCAGTAGAAAACACACACCTATTCTCACAAGCACAACTCACAGACACATGGTCACTGACTCAGGGTGCTACAACCTTACTGTGTCTGACAGAGCAGTGATCAGGGATGGGTCATGGGGGTAAGGAGGAGGCATGAGGCAGGGGGAAGGACCGATAATAGGGTACGGATAATGGAAGATGTTAGTGTTACCTGGTAGAATGTGCAGGGACTTGGTGGAAAGGATAGGGCAGTAAATGCAGCATTGGGAAGCTGTGGAAGGGGTTATGGGTAGAGGCAAAGAGAGAGAAGTAGAGAAGGGGAAAGGGCTTGTACATGCATTGTCAGGATAGACATTGAAGTACTGGAGTGGGAGCAGTGAGGAGATAGGTAGATCGGAGACAGGACATGTCGAAGGTTTATGTCAGAGTGGTTACAAAAGCCACCAAACCTTGTCTTGATGACCTACTACATTCACCACACCCTCAGAAACTCTCCCCCACCACTCCACAGAATACAGAACCTAAACAGACCAGCATCAGTCTTGTGTCTATCCTCTTTCTCTTCACACCCATCACTTCCTGTATTCCTCCTCCTGCATTCTTCCTGAGATTCACAAACGCAACTGTCTATGATGTCCCATCATGGCTGGCTGCTGTGTCCCCACAGAGAGAATCTCTGCTCTCACGGGGGAACACCTTCAGACTATTATCTGTAACCTACTCTCCTATATAAAAGACACCAACAATTTCCTCTCCACCAACTCTCCACATTTCCTGTTCCTTTATCTTCTGGTGCCCTGTTCATCATTATCAACGCTACCTCCCTATAAACTAACATCCCCAGTGCCCAAGGCCTTGCCACTGTTGAACACTACCTTTTCTCAATGCCCAACTGACACAAAATCTACTACATCTTCCTGGTCACCATGACCAACTATATCCTCACACACTACTACATCTCCTTGAAGGCATCATCTATCCACATGGCCCCATACTATGCCAACTTTTTTATAGGCCATCTGAGGAATCCTTCCTAACCACCCAGAATCTGGAACCCTTAACCTGGGTCAGATTCAATGACGACATCTTTGATCTGGACTGAGGACAAGGGCACCCTGGTCACATTCCTCCAGAACCTGAACATCCTCTCCCCCCATTTGCCTCAAGTGGTCCTCCTCAACACAAGCCAAGTTCTTTGATGTTGGCCTTTATCTCAAGGATGGCTACATAAATACCTTTGTCCACATCAAACCTACCAACCAATAGCAATACCTCCACTTTGACAGTTGTCACTCATTCCATACCAAGAAGTCTCTTCCATACAGCCTAGCCACCAATGGTCATAGCATCTGTAGTGACAAGCCACCTCTCCCACTACCACCTAACTCATCCTGTCATAGACATCTCCAACCCTGTCAAAGGCGGGACCACCTGTGAAAGCAGCCATGTGATTTATCAACTAAGTGGCAACCTCTGTGCTGCTTTCTACGTGAACATGGCAATTAACAAGCTGTCTGTCAATATGAATAGCCACCACCAAACTGTGGCCAAGAGACCGCTGGGCCTCCCAGTTGCTGAAAATGCTGCCCAACAAGATGTGGTTCACTTTGATTACTGTTTCACAGCCCATACCAACTGAATTCTTCCTACCAACACAAAATTTTCTGGATTGTGTAGGTGGGAACTGTCTGTACAACATATCCTTTGTTCCTGCAGTACCCCTGGCTAGTTCCCATCTCCTATATACCTGTCTCCTCCCTGCTCCTACTCCAGTACTACAATGTCTATCCTGCCAGTGCATCTACAAGTCCTTTCTCCCTCTCTATTTCTATTCTTCCCCACACCCCAGAACAGCTTCTATCCCTCCTCTATTCCTCACGCTTCCTCCTTACTCCCACGACCCATCCGTGGTTGCCACTCTGTCAGAAAAAGTTGCATTTGGGTTCTAGTGCCCTGAGACAGTGGCCATGTGTGTGAGAGTGTTCGCCTACTTAACTGGGTGATAATGTGCTCGCCTCCCATGCAAGCAGGCCCGGGTTCGATTTCCGGCCGGGTTGGAGACTTTGTCCACTTGGGGACTGAGTGTGGTGTTGTCCTCATCATCATTTCATCCTCATCACTGGCATGCAATGTGGCATCGACTGAAATAAGACTTGCACTTTGTACCCGAGCTTTCCCAGATAGGGGCCTCCCCGGCAACGATGCCATATGTTCATTTCCATTTTATTTGTGAGTCTTGTGAATGTGTGTATGTTTTTCTATTGCAGAAGGAGAACTTATTCTGAGAGCTTTAATGTTTTAGCAGTCTTCTTCAATGTGCAAGTCTGCAACTCAAAGCATCCTTTATATGGATTATAAATATAATTTGATTTTTTATTGGTCCAGATTTATGATATGGTACAAATCATACAACTGATGATGTGCTGGTCAAAATGATGATGCCATTATATTTAATCAGCTAAAAAGAAGTGAAAGTATATAGGTTGATAGTCATATAATCTACATTTATCAGTAACTGTCTAGGGACAGGTTAAAAGAAGGATATGGTAATACATAGTATCAATAAAATGTAGGCAAATTAAAAATAGAAACCTATTCTTATAATCTAATTTTTAAAATAACACTTATTTTGGATATACAGACATTATTTCACAGAATAGTAACAGTGCTTTATTAGAAATACCTTCAGGTTAATTTTAAATATTGGATAAGCAGCAATATTTATTTCCTCTGGTATCTTGTTGTGTATTATGACATGATTCCTAATAATGCTTGTCTGATAGGGTGTTGTTCTGGAATATGTTTGGTGTATGTTTGATTTTCATCTGGTACAAAATATGTGCACATTTTTGTTCTGTAGTAATTTGCCTGTTTTCATAAGGTAGTCCCCTGTGAACAAACTAGTTTCATAAAGGAATAAGCATGGAACATTCAGGATAACAAGCCCAGTAACATGAAATTTACAGGACTCCATCTTTTTAAGGCCACAAATTATTCTTAGAGCTTTTTTTGCATGATAAAAACATTTTATGCTGAGTTGAGTGGCCCCAGAAAATGATCTCATATTCGAGCAAAGAATGGATCAATGCATAGTATGCCTGCAGTATTGTTCTTTTGATTCAGTAGATTTTAATGTTCTTAGATGACAGCACATGGATATGAGTTTCTCTGACAAGTTATGCATTCATATAGACTTTATGCATTCATATAGGCTTAATTAACTTTCTGAATTTTTGTTTCCTCTAAGGTACATAAATCAAATTCTCAGCAGTGACAGATGGCCTACAGTCATAGTAAAAGGTATGAGACTTGGGTGTAAAAGAAGTGGAAATTGTATCAAAGATTGCAGTACTCCCAAATACCATATGCAGAAATTAATTATAGAAAATATTGGTGGATACAATTAACAAGATCACTGGAGAAACTATTCAACAAAGAATTGATCAGGTTATGTTCAGATACCATCTGCTCTTTATGTCACTTCCTCATAAAAATTGTTTATGTGACTTCACTGATTCAGTAGAACCCAGTATGCTGTCTTTATATTCAATATGCTGTCTATATACTGCAAATGTTAAAAGCTGTGAAACAGGAACATTAGTGTTAACTAGGGTTTGCATCCATGAATCTAAATATTCTCATAAATTGTCATTATTCTTGTATCAGAAGTAAAAATTACAGTTTTTGATCATGAGTCCTCCAATGGCTTTGATGTGTCATCTATGTGGGCCAGACATAGGAGTTGGGCAAACTCTTTTATTCCTATGGTATTGTTTAATAATGTGACCCTCCATTTCCTACTTTTGAGATAGTTCCATCCATGAAAAGGAGAATGCATTAACTCCACAACATGGTAGTTTCCCAAGTAGAATTTTACAGCATCTACAGTGGAAGACTTTGGCAGTGTCACAGAACACACTGAGAGGGTAATTTTTCCTGCTTATTTCTACTAAAACAGATTGTGATATTATACACGCCTTTCTCTGTGAAGGGACCTATATGATAGTGAAACTATGCAGTTGTTAAAATGTTATGGTCAAAAGAGTGGCCTAATATTGTAATACACCTTGACTTATTTACTGATTACAATGGTAACTCAACATGAGTGCTATCACATCAGCACATTGTTTTATAATTTTGACTGAAACAGTTTCATAGTAAGAAGAGTCAATGTTTTTCAGTTACCTAATGTCTACCTCCTTAACAAAGAGTCAGCACATCTGACTGAGATGAAGTGGGCCTGGATTCGATTCCCCACTGGTCAGATATTTTTTGTGCTCAGGGGCTAGGCGTGTTGTCCTCATCATCATTTCATCATAATCAACATGTAAGTCACCCAATGTGCTGTCAAATGAAAACTGAAAAGATTTGCAATTCAGCAGCTGAGCTTCCCCAGGTGGGGACTCCCGGCCATCAATGCCATATGACAATCCATGACTTATTGATTTTTGTGGTGTCTTTTAATAGAGGAATTGGAAGAAATGATGTCATGGAATGATTACATGGAATTTACTTCTATTTCTAGTATGTGGTTGTGAATTACTCAATTGATCCTATATTCACTCTTCACTCTTGTTATTAATCACAAATATGATTAGTGAGTATAAGTATTCTCATTTGTGCATAAAAATCCCCAAGCCACTGAAGTTACTTCTGCAAGATGCTTGGTTATCAAATGTTATAATAAAAGGAAAAATGTTTGAGGTTTCTCTGTAAAGTACCATTCAATGGCATTTTTGAGATATCCTCAATTTTTTTTATAAAAACCCTTTTTAATTCCCCCCCTTACTAAATAGTTTCATCTTATATCTTTGTAAATTAAATTGTGTTGATCAAACTTGATAATTTACAACAGATTATTGGCCCTGACCACATCAAAATGAACTAAGCACAGTTTTAGAAGAAGACTGACTCATTCCAGTGTGTGCTGATAGAAGAAATATTTTGTTGAAACAACTTGCATGAAAATGGGAACCTTCCATATGAACATGGCTAGCAATCGCCAGTAAAACAAATACTGATAAACTGGAAGGACCTGAAGACTGAGAAAAATGGAAATGATGCATCCATATGGTGCTTAGTTCACACAAACTTGAAGACATTATTAACGCAAGGGACGAGTGTGTGGTATTGCCATGAGAAGTGACAGTGAACAAAAGGTAGTGTATGCAGAATGATAAAAGCATGATAAAAAAAAGCAATAACTCTGATAGCAAGTGCATTAAGCAAACCAGTTGCTGAACATGTGCTAATATACAATAAGCTGAAGATCTCTGGGACACAATGTCAGCGGAAAACAATAATTTGAATTTACTTATTGAAAAACTTTGGGCCATTGAAGTGTGTGAATAGAACACAATGGAAGCAACTGCATTTGCTTTTTCTAATGTATGAAAAAAGAAAAACAGTAATAGTCATATGAAGATGTCAAAAGAGCAAACAAAGGAAAATTTTCCATGTAATACATGTAAACAAGTAGGTCGCAGGGCAGTGTAGTGCCAACAGAACACTTGGGACTGCAACATACATATGGCAAGAGGATAATGTGAATGGAAATGCTGTTTTTACTTCATGGGCCATGTGTGCATCTATTGGGTACTACACTGACACAAATAAATGGTATTATGATTGTTGAGCTACAAATCATATCACTTGGAATAGACAGGCCTTTGTTTTGTGCAGTGAATTTGATGTTCCTGAAGTTGTTTCATTTGCAAAACAAGTTATTAATATGCGCACATTTGGTCAAGGAACAGTTTACACCAAAATCAGATGAAGCAATGAATGTAACAGTGCTAGAATGGATAATATTTTAAATGTGCCTGATGCAAGTGATCATTTGTTCTCTTCCATTCCAGCTGGATGTAATGGATACAATATAGCATTTGACTGTAAAAGTGTTAGGATTAAGGAAAAAGCCAGCAGCAGTGGTGTCATGACAAGCTATTTGGAAAATTGGCTGTATTTGGTGAATATGCATGCTATCATATCAGAAAAGTGTAATCAAGTGCACTTACTAACATCCTCTGAATACCATTCAAAGAATAAGTAAACAGCTCCGCAGTTACTACTGAGTTAATCCAAGCAGATGTCAATGGACCAATGAGCACAGAATCATTTGGAGGTGCTCAATAATATGTACTAAATTTACTAAATTTCATCAAATTTTCTTTCCGAAACACAAAAATGAAGTGTGTAAGGTGCTTGAACAATTTTGTAAATGAAGCACAAACCAAATAATTTAGATGTGATGGAGCCAAAAAATTTAATAACAGAAGAGTTACAGAATTGTTTATAGATAAAGGAAAAGACTTACTGATTCCTCCACCCTACACACCTAAACAGAATGGTATGGCTTAAGGTGAAAAGAGAACACTTGTTGATGCTGTAAATGTCTGATGCTGAACACAAGTAAACTAGCTAGAGGATTATTGGCAGAAGCTTGCAAGCCACTAGTCTATATCTTAAATCTTATTAGAAGATGTTCAATTCTATTTGAGCTGTTGTACAATCATCCTGTAGGCAAATTTGATCACCTCAGAATTTTTGGCACAGGCTGCTATGTTCATATAAACAAATATTACTGACAAGAATATTCCTGGGTAACTTAATGCGTATGTCAAAGATAACGATGAATTTATAGTCTGGATGCCTTGCAAAAAGGACAGTGGTCTTCAGTCATAATATAAAATTTAAGCCAAAAGTGGTTTATAGTTTTTATGACTATCATATTAAATTTGATATTTCTTGGTAGCCTGCTTCCAGAGGAAGTCCAAGTGAACAAAAATTTAACTCACTCGATTCTGGAGGAAGTCAGGTATCAAGTGATGGTAACATAGAATCAACAGAATTCTTGAAAAAAGAGCATTTTGAATTTTCTGAAGATGATAAACTGGAGAACAGAAGACAACAAAGAAAAACCAACCTGAATAGAAAGTGTGAATTCTTCATGCTAACAAAAAGGCACTAATGAGCATGAAGATACAAACTGTTTTTCTGAAGAACTGCAGTTAAAAAGAAGGAAAAATGGATGCAAGCTATTAATGAAGAAACTGAATTACTTAAGAGAGGCAATATATGGATGTTGGTTGGACGTTCTATGAATTCCAAAGTACGAGGGTGGTTTGAAAAGTTCTTGGAACAGGAAAGAAAAAAAGTACTTACATCACTGAAACATTTTTTTAAATTTATCAATGTAGTCTCCTTGTAGATTAATGCACTTGGTCCATTGATGTTCCAGTGCCTTGATCCCATCTCAAAAATGAGTTTCATCCAGGCTTGCAAAATAGTTGTCAACTCCAGATATCAATTATTGGTTTGAAGTGAATCTTCGTCCCCCACAAAAAATTTTCAGTTTTGGAAAGAGATGGAAGTCTGACAGTGCCATATCAGATGAATAATGCATGTGGCAACAACTCATACATTAGTTCATGTAATTTTGCCATAGCCAAGGCATTTGTGTGCAGGCACACATTTTCTTGATGGAAGATGACTTCCTTCCTTGCTAAACCTGGTCTTCTTTTGCATATCTTTTGTTGCAATTTGTCCAGGAGGTATACATAGCATTCTTCAGTAATTGTTTGGGCAGTGGGGAGATAATCTACAAACAGAATCCCCATTGCATCCCAGAACATTAGTGCCATGACCTTCCCTGCCGAAGGAATTATCTTTGCTATCTTTGGTGGCAGAGAATTAGCATGTTTCCACTGCTTTGCCTGTTGTATTGTCGCTGGGATATAGTAGTGCACCATCTGTGGTCACAAACTGGTGCAAATAATCTTGTTCGTTTTTCATAAAATGGCCCAAACATTGTTCCGATGTGTCCATTGTCATGCATTTTTGATCCAGCATCAAGAGTTGCGGCACCCATCTTGCAGATAATTTTTTCATTTCTAATTCTTCAGTAAAAATGTGATATATCCTTTCAGATGACATCTGGCAAACAAGAGCAATTTCATGCACTTTCAATCGGTGATCCTCCATGACCATTTTGTGCACTTTAGCAATGTTTTCTGGAGTAGTGACACATCTTGGCTGACCAGATCATCATCTAAGCTCTCTCGACCAAATTTAAATTCATTTGTTCACTTGGTAACAGTTGAATATGAAGAAGTGGAGTCCCCCAATGTATTCTGGAAATCAGCATGAATGTCCTTTGCATTCATACCTTTCTTCATGAAGTACTTAATCACTGCTCGAATCTTGATTTTTTTCCATCTTTGCAAATCACTATATGATAACAACAACAGAGCCACATCACTGCCACAGCTCTCTTCCAAGAGAACTGACATGGCATGTGTTTACAGACAACAGTCCAATGAACATCACGTGAACAAATTGTTGCACTAGCGATGACTTCTCATGGTGATTCTGAGATCGTTTCAAACCACCCTCCTATTGTAGAATCACTGGGTTATTCACTGAAAAGTTTCAGGTGATGGAATTACTTGCTTCAAAGCCCAATTGATTGGTTAAGGGATATTCAGAAAGCAAAAATTGGTTATGGAGATGTATTTAGTCCTGTTGCATGTTATGACACCATTCAAACTTTCCTAGTGGCAGCTGCTTCAAAGAAGAAGCTGGTAAAACAACTGATTTGAAGACAGCCTCTTTGAATGAAATACTTGAAGAAAAAGTGTATATGAAACAACCAGAATATTATGGAAATAATAACAGATCAAGCGTGTCTCTTAAAAAGGAGTCTCTATGGATTCAAGCAAGCATCATGCCGCTGGAACAAGCGTTTTAGGAAAGTCACGAATACACTTATCTTTCAAGACAATGTTGCAGATCTTTATTTGTTTTATCACAGATGCAATGAAAATAGCCTCTATGTAACAATTTATGTTTAAATGGACTAATTGCTGGCAGTGACAAGGAACACTTTACAACATGAATTTGAGACAGCAACAGGTACCCTTACTATAAAACAAAGCAAAACATAGTTGGAATGATTATGATAAGTCAAGAAAAATACAGGAAACAAATATTGTAAAGCATTCCAATATGATATCAACTCCAGTTGAATGTGAAGAGAGAGCTCAAAATGAAACAATTTTATCTTCTATCACCTCTCGTGAGGTATTCGGATGTCCTCTATATCTTTCAACAGCAATTCATTCAGACATAACTCTTCTGGTGAATAAAGCTGCTCAAGCATGGAAAAATCAACTGCTGGGGACTGGAACTGGGTGAAACACATATCCTGGCATCTGAATGGCATGCTAAATAGTGGCATTATTTATGATAGAGCAAGAGATTTGAGAACTGACAGTGATGATGATTTCGCTGGGGACAAGTGCACAAAGTGTTCAACAACCAGCACCATGGGCAACTCAGTTGCAGAAGGCAGTGGGTACACCTACAACTGAAGCAGATGTTATTTCAGCAAATGAAGGAGTCAAAGAATTAAACAATGGAAAATTCAGGATGGAATGTAACAATATTATGAAAAGGAAAGTTGCTACTCACAATATAATTGAGATGTTAAGTTGCAGACAGACACAACAAAAAGACTGTCACAAATAAAGCTTTCGACCAGCAAGGCCTTCATCAAAAATAGATGAACAGACATAAACCACTTCAGTCTCAGGCAACAGTAGCCACACAGTTGTCCAAGATTGCAGTCCTCTGGCTGAAAGTTTTATTTGTGGCAGTCTTTTTGTTGTGCCTATCTGCCACTCAGCAATTCCACTATATAGTGAGTCAAAGAATTAATTTGGTTGAGTCACATACTAAGTGTATTAGATGAAATGCCAGAACCATTTCCCACACTTTATATTGATGATGCCAGTGCATTAAAACTAGCATATTGAATGAGTGCGACGTAGTGTGCTATGTGCAGAGACTGGCACGCAGAAAATTGAACAGTAAATCTTTGTTTGTTTATTTGATAAACATTTTCTGTTAGAGGAAGTGTTGCAATAAAAGGAAAAATGTAAAGTAATATTACAGGGTATTTTTTAAACGGCACTGATTTTTTTCTAAAGAAGTCTTTCTAATTTCTTCTGTTACTGTTACTGTTCATTTCATATCACGTAAAGAAACCATTTGTAAATGAAACAGTGTTGGTTGAACTTAATAATTTACATTATCGCTTAATGCAATACTCTCATTGTATATCTCTCTAGAAAGAAATAGCTCCAGTGCCCCTGAAGATTATGCCTTAGGACAGAACTGAGTGAAGCATGTGGAGTATACTAACAACCCTGCCTCAAGTCAACACAGTGAGAGAGATTTGAGAGTGCAAAGCAGGCAGAACTGAGATTTTTGGTTAACTTATCCACATGCTAGAGCCACTTTATTGTCCATCTGCATGTCCAAGAATTTAACACATGTAGCCTCACGCAGCGTATACCCAATGATCTCTACCTCTGGTAGCTTTAAGTAATTTTGATTTGTTTTGGATTGCATGATATGAGCTTTTATAACATTAAGGAATAAGCTGTTGTTCTGATCAAGTTATAGGCTTTTTCTTTTATTCTCCTGCCTGCATCTTATATGGATGTGTTTGGGCCCTTTATCAACATCCTTGTGTCATCAGCAAACAATTTTTGAAGAGTCTTCCAATGTCCCAGATAGATCATATATAGAGACCAAGAACTAGACTGGTCCTAGCACCAAACCTTGGAGCACACCATATTTAACATTTCTACACTTTGAAGTTAATCTTATTTTGACAACACTGTGAAAAGGATATATTGCTACTCACCACATAGAGAAGATGTTAAGACACAGACAGGAACAACCAAAAGGGTGCTGTGTATTTGAGCTTTTGGCCAAAAGGCATTCTTCTATAGTAGGAAAAACATCCACCCACTCACACAAACAAACACACATTAATGCAAACACAACTCACACACACATGACCAAAGTCTGGCAACAGGTGTGTGTGTGTGTATGTTTTCTACTTTAGAAGAAGTCCTTTCTGTTGAAAGCTCAAATGTGTAGCAATCTTTTGGTTGTGCCTGTCTGTGACTCAACATCTCCTCTATGTGGTTAATAGCAATCTGCTATTTCATAATATTGTCATTATTTCATTCAGTGTTTTCCATTTTTTTTATCTCATTCCTGTAGTTTCATTTGCTAATGTGACCCTCTGTTTTCTATTGCGAAATTAGGATTCCATACATGCAAAGGGAAGATCTTTAAATGTCATATAATTTTGGATTCCCTAGCAAATTATTATGATTTAGACAATCAAAGGCCATGACAACACAACAGAGAATGCCATCAGAGCAATTTTCACTGTTTAGTTCTACTCAAATTGAGTTTGTGAGATCGTATGTTGCCTTCTCAGTAAAGACACCTTTTAAGATGACAAACTGAGCTGTTGTTATGGGCTGTTCTCAGACAGACAGTCTAGTATATTGTTGTCACATCTTTGTCAAAAAAATTGAGATTCTGTGAAGGAGACAGATTAATATATCATTAGAGTTGTAGTGATTTGAGAATTTCTGTGTAAATTATAGAACCACTCACCCTTCTACCATCTCAAACACATGATAGTCTGGATATGAGTGTGGGATGGTAGACTCCTATCTACTGCATGTTTGTGTGTGCAGGTTTAAAATCAGTCGTGGGAAGAATGTAGATGCGGCAGTCGGACGGCACCAACAAGTACCTGTCGGGCAATCCATACATGTTTTAGAGAGAGTGTAACGAAGAACCTGGGAGTTTATATGCAGCTCTATGCTTATTGTGGCATTGACTATTGTTATTAAAACAAGAACAGTTGGAAAAGTACTCCTGTAGACTCTTGATGCAACCTTGTTAGAGGCAATACTCATTTCAGGATTCATGTTAATAAAGGTCATGGTATCCAACCCAACTTTGTTTCTAATGTGTGACTGTATGAGAGACTTGCAGGAAGTTACATATTCATGTGGAAAGTGAATTTTTTATTGTATATGAAGGTCAAATACATTGTTAGTTGACAAAAAGTAAAGTTTGTATGTCTTCTTATTTCATAAGTAGAAAGAGTCTAAAAATTCCTGTACCCAACATTATTTGACAGAGAAGAAGTCAAGAGGGTTTCCAGCAGCTGGGCATTCAGTAAAGAAGAGTGGCTGCAAATTCCAAGTAAGTCGTCTCGTAAAGAACTGGAAGCTGGTTTGGGGGAATAAGCCAATATAACCCAGATCCATACTCACACTTTAAGTTATCAAAATGTTAGAAGGTCAGTTGCTTATCTCCACTTTTCTGTATTGGTATTGCTGCAACACACTTCAGTCTTCCAGGAAAATACACATGGATTCATCATCTGGTTATGGAGTTAACTCAATGATGGCATTACCTGGTCAACACAAGATTTTAAAACCACCATAGGAGGAATAGTTATTACTTTTTAGTAATATAATGATTTTTTTGATGTTACTAAAAGACGATTTGGCAAAATGGATGTCAAGTGCTGAAGTCTGCACTGCCTGTTAAGTTTATTGCATCAGTTTTTGACTGACAACTTTTTGTCCCCACGTTTTCAGGTAGCCTTTCAAAGTAAATCTAATGGACCTGCTTTCAATGTGTAGTTTTTGCTTGCTTGTTTTCTGCTACTGTGAGGAAAAATTTGTTTAATCTACCAGCGAATGATATAAATCTAACATCATCTTTCCTGCAGATACTGTCATTGGGGAGTTGAGTATCTACATCTACAGCTATATTCAGCAAACCACTGTTAAGTGAATACCAGACATCATTTCTCAGTATGCCACATATCTGGTGTTCTTTCTACTCTGTTCGTATATGGAGTGTGAGAATAATGAATGCTTAATATGCCTGAGTGCACTGTAATTACTCTACACTTGTTTTTTTCCTTTTCTCCCATAGTATACATTCTTGATTTACTAATGGTTATGAACCGTGTACTGTAACCTCCAAGACAAAATATGTCATCTTTCAGCTGTAAAATGAGTAATACAAATCATTAGAAAACAGACACACAGTGTTTCAATAAGAAACTAATAATAACAACTTACCATAGTTGCGTGGCTTGCCAATTTTCCCACTAATAGTTTCAACTGTTGTGTTTAAAGTAGGACTTAAGTCTTCTTCAACAGATATTAGTATAGGATGAACTTCCATTTCATCAAAAAAGTTGAGTACTGTGGTATCATCTGTGTTGTTCATCCTGTTAAGAGAGTTGTTGGTGTTAAAAGTACCATATGTAAAATACAGTAAGTTCTGATTGCAGCCATTCTTGGTGATACTCAGAAAATTATAGATATAGAGTAACATGTTCTTTCTTGTTCAAGTCTTTAATGTTACCTGTACCATTACAAATACATCACAATTCTGTGGTCACCAAACAATAAACATAACTTGATTTTAAACAAAAGACTTAAAACAACAGATATGTAAGAACAATAATAATGCCTTACTAAATAAATACAAATTAGAATGACTGCCATGAAACAAATACTCCCCACCAATATTAAAAGAAATATTATATTTTTTATTACAAAGTAAGAACTTTTAAAGCACCTTTCATATCTCAGTAGAGATAAGGGGCAGTAAAGCAGAAATTTATTTCTGTTATTTTTTTAAAAAACTGAGGTAATGTAACAATGGTTTCCATAACTTGAAAGTGTAGATAGAATAGGTGTTCTAACGAGGAATACATTGTTGCAGTAAAAAAGTTTTAATGGGTGTGGGTGTGGTGGTTCTCTGCTGAAGACGGGATGGAGTGTGCAACATCAGGAGAATGTCATTGTGAGGACACAATAACTTCTTTATTAACTTCATTATTTTAATACAAATTTATACAGTTTGGATTCCCCCATGTAACTGCTAAGAAGTGGCTGTGGACAGGCATGAGAATGAAGAAAAGAAGTCTTTAATGAATCCTGCCAAGTCATATAGTCATTTGAATGGGTTTCCATCTTCACATAATATTTTGAAGCTGAGTGGCACACACTGCAATGCCAGAGTATGGTGGTGAGGCTGCTTACTCCATGGAATTTTGACTGAGTGTGCTAACTAAATGGTCACACATGGCTCTCTGTGGCAGGAGATAAAGTAGCAGCAGCAGTGGTATGTTCAGGTACCTCCCAGAACCTAACTCTAAACTGCAGACCAGATTGCAGTGACAGGCTGTTGGCAGACCCCAGCAATGGCGAACAGATGCATGGAGGTGATGACAACATTCTGGCTGTCAGGGCAGGGACAATCAGGCAGAGGTCTATTGGTTGCAATCCAGTAACAGCAGAGTTATGTTGAAGACTTCAGGGCTACATCAGTAGAACTCACAGCAGTGCCCCTCCTGTGCTGAACATGATGTACTCGGCCAGGCTGGTCTTTAAATGCTGCTTCTCAGTGCTGAATTTGTGGAAGGGCTGCATTTGTGGGCCAGGGTGAATCATCTGGAACAGTGCAAAGGCAAGGGCCTGGCATAATTGGCAGTGTGCTTCAACGACACAGAAGTTGGTTGAGCCAGAGTGGTCTCTCGAATACTGGCACCAGGACACTGACAGCTGTAAAAGTGTGTGTGGCTTGTGCCCTGATTTTAGCACTCCAAGTTCTGCTATTGTTTATCCCGTCACCTTTCTTTCCTTCCACAAAAAAATTTGCCCCTGAATTTCAGCTGAAACAAAGCCACTGTTTTAATTATAATTATATACACTTCACATTTCCACTGTCAGTGTCAGTTTATCACCATTTACATTTATTTTCCTTATTGATCATGCTAACACTTGACTCACACCTGAGTCTTTATGTCCTAATTTGCATTCTCTTCACTATAACTCACTTTCTGAGCTCTGTTAGTACATCATTGGACGTCATGGGAAAGGAATGGGGTTCAGGAAAGATAGCCCTTGAGCTAGGGACTATCTGTATCAGAAGGACTGTATTAGTATCACTATCCTACAGCACAAGGTCAAAGTATGAATATTACACACTTTCCTTTATTTAGACAAACTAAGCAAATCAGTTGGTTCCTTTTGCATTTGATATGGTCTATGGTGGGTCTTAAGGGCCTTATGGAATTACCATTAGTTCACACGTGTTTCCTTAGGAGACCTCCAAAAAGATTTATTTTCTCATTTTTTCATATCAACACTGAGTTGCAGAGTCCAACATGGCCATACAGAGCAAATTATGTTACTAAGATCATGATCTTGAATAACTTGAAAATTTTATTGATATCTTTATCCACTTCTGATGTAGAGAGGTTCAATGTTACCTTCCATGTAAACCCTCTAATGTAAAATATACATGTAAATTCTATTGTGGAAAGAAATCTAACTAATAAATAATTGCAGCAAATTGCTAAATTTTAACTGCATATCCTCAATGCATTTATCTAGAAGTGGTGTCTTCCTGTTTTCAAATATCTAATAGTTCATGGACAGTTCTTTAGAAAACCCCAAAAAATATTTATCATTTTTTGTACCAAAACAGAGCTAAAGATTCCAAGACAGCTATGCTCAGAAAATGGCTGAAATTTTTATGGTTTATTCCTAAGATCCAAATCTCAAATCCCCTTGAAAATTTTCTTGATATCTTTATCCACTTCGGAGATGCAGAGGTTCAAAATTATTAGCTCAGTGGCAATTCCTTAAGAGAACCCAAACAAGTGGTGTTCTTTTTTTTTCTTTTTGCTCTTCTCTTATCAAAACTGAGCTGCAGATTCCAAGATGGCCATATACAGCAAATGACTGAAATTTTTATGACATACTCCTTAGATCCCAATCTCGAACAATCTTAGAAATTTTAGTGATATCTATATCTGTTTCTGAGATAAAGAGGTTCAAAGTTACACACATTATGTATGGGACCCCTACACATAAAATATGCATGTAAATTCCAGTGTGAGGTGAAATTTAAATAATAAATAGCCACAGCAAATTGCTCAAATTTTAATGAGACATTCTTTATCTCCAGGCATTTATTTTGATGTGCCATCTTCCCTTTTCAATAAACTTTATTCCTTATTTAGAAACACCCCAAAAAATAGTTTTTGGTTACCAAAACTGAGTCACACTTTTCAAGATGGCTATACACAGAAATGAAAGTAATTTTTATGATTTATCCCCAAGATTCCAATCTTGAACAACATTGCAAATTTTATTGGTATCTTTGTGTTTCCAAGATACAGAGGTTCAAAGTGGCCCTACCTGTGCATGAAAAATATGCATGTAAAATACAGTGTGAGGCAAAAATGTAGTTCATTAAGTGATGTAGCACACAAAAATATGATGTAAAGTGTCTCCATTATCATCAGAAGGGTTCTGCAAATCCCACGTTGAAGTACTGAAGCACATGCAAAATTTTTGTGCATGTAAAATCCGATCTGAGGTATATGATTAATTCTGTGTAATTTCAATTTCACAGAAGTAACCTATCAAAATTTTACAGATCCCTAAAGTTCTTTTCATATGATTGACATGCCCTGCTGTGACAAGGAAACACAGGGAAGAAATGGGAACCAGTGGAAAAATGCTCCTTTTGAAGCACAAATAGGTGAATAAAGTTCATGTTTAAAAGAGTCTTAACTGAAAAGTGGGCTACGTGTGTGTGTGTGTGTGTGTGTGTGTGTGTGTGTGTGTGTGTGTGTGTGGGTGTGGGTGTGGGTGTGGGTGAGTGTGTGTGTGTGTGTGTGTGTGTGTGTGTGTGTGTGTGAGAGAGAGAGAGAGAGAGAGAGAGAGAGAGAGAGAGAGAGAGAAGGTGACATAAAAGTACTAGGAAAGTAGTGAAGGACACAGTGCCAGTGGCAGGAGAATAGAGAGATGGAGAAAGTGGAAGTGGGTGAGAGCCAGTGGTAATGAGAGACAGAGCCTATTACAATTACAGTGAGGAAGAGAGTGATAGTGACAGTGAGAAGAGACAGCAGCAGTGGGAAGGAAAGAGTGAGATAGCAGCACTAAGAGACAGGAAGAGGGAAACAGTGACAGTGAAAGGAGACAGTAGTAGTAGGAAAGAATGAAGGTGGTCATGGCTGTGACATATGAGACAGTGATAGACACAAAGAGATCATGACAGTTAGTTGGGCTAAATGAGTGAGTGAGAGTGGGCAAGTGGGAGTGGATGGGTATGAGTGACTTACAACAATGGACTAATGGGTGTGAGCAAGTTACAGTTAGCCCAGTTTATGGGAGTGACAGGTGAGTTGCATGTTAAAAAGACTGAAAATATGTTCCTATGGCAAAATATTTGCAAAAATTTTTTAAAGATGTTGAAGAAGGTAGATTGAAGCAAATAGTACCCCACTTTTCAGTCAGAGTTCTTTAAACAGGAGCATATTCACCTTTTTTGTGCTCTGATAGGAGCATTTGTCCACTGGTCTTCACATTATGATCTAAATCAGTAGTGAAAACTTTCTACACAATAAAGACAATGGTGGAAGCATTTCCACTACCATGTTCTTAATCATAGTGATAGACAGAACTCTACAAGAAATAAAGTTCACAAACTTGATCCTCACACTACATCATACTCATAACTCTAACTTCTCTTCTTCACAATAAATACTCAATACTTCATAATAAACCTCATTAACTCCGCAAACAGATACCACTCATTTTGAGAGAAAACAAGTAGTCCAGTGGGCCCACTTCACTCAGATCTGTGATACTATGGATGAACTTCCTGTGTCACAGTTGCTTTCCAGTTACCCTGCTAGGCCCATAATATAGGTTTAAAAGAACTTTGGGAAATTCTTCCATCACGTTCTCCCATGATAACAAATTTCTACAGACATCAATGATAAATTTACTGCTATTATGTGCACTGTGTCCCAGCAAATCTACAACCATTTAACTGACAATGTTGGGGCTAGTGACTTGTCTTGCACCCTTGGCGTGATTTAGCAAATTGCTGCTTTCGGTCTGTCACTCATAATTTATGGATAGAAAATCTGAACCATCTGTTTCTGTCGTGACTCTTATATCATGCCATACTTTGTCCATACTGAGCTCCATTGGTTACATTTACCTTATTATTACGCATTATATGAAATGGATAGTTGCTACTCACCATAAAGGGGAGATACTAAGTCGCAGATACGCACAACAAAAAGACTATCGGAAAGTGAGATTTCGGCCAAAAAGGCCTTTGTCAGACATAGACAACACACACACACACACACACACACACACACACACACACACACACACACACACACACACACAAACCTCATGCACACATGACCACAGTCTCAGGAAGCTGTAGCCAGACTGAGCAGCAGCACATCATGGGAGAGGCAACCAGGTGGGGGCAAGGAGGAGACTGGGGCAGGGAGGAGGAAGGAAGCGGGGCAGGGGTGGGTAATTGTAAAGTGCTGCTAGTTGGAGTGTGCAGGGACAAGGTGGAGAGTAGGGCAGCTAAGTGCAGTCGGGAGATTAGACGGTGGACGGGGGAGAGAGGGGCAGTAGCAGAAAAGCAGAGAAGTAAGAAGACTGGGTGCATAGGTGGAATACAGGGCTGTGTAGTTCTGAAATGGGGATAGGGAAGGGGTTAGAGGATAAGGACAAACACTAACAAAGGTTGAGGTCAGGAGTGTTATGGGAATGTAGGATATATTGTAGGAAGACTTCCCACCTGTGCAATTCAGAAAAGTTGGTTTTGGCGGGAATAATTGAGATGGCACAGGCTATGAAGCAGTCATTGAAATGCAGAGCACTGTGTTGGCTAGCATGCTCAGCAGTGGAGTTGTCCAGCTGGTTCTTGGCCACAGTTTGACAGTGGCCATCCACATTAGCTGCAGCTTAGCTTGTAGACCACACGACTGGTTTCACAGCAGGTAGCCCTGCCATTGATGAGATAGGTGATGCTTGTGACCAGACTGGAGTAGATGGTGGTGGGAGGATGTATGGAACAAATCTTGCACCTAGGTCTATTGTAGGGATATGAGGCATGAGGCAACAGGTTGGGAGCAGGAGTTGTGTAGGTTTGGATGAGGACATTGTGTAGATTTGGGGAGTGGCAGAACGCCACTCTGGGAGAGGTGGGAAGGATAGTGGATAGGACATTCCTCATTTCAGTGCATGATGTGAGGTAATCAAAACCCTGGCAGAGAATGTGATTCGGATGTTCCAGACCTGAGTGGTACTGAATCATGAAGGGATATTCCTCTGTGGCCAGATGGTGCGACTTTGGGAGGTGGTGGGTGACTGGAGAGATAAATCATGGGAGATCTGTTTTTGTACAGTCTTAAACAATAAAACTGACCGCCGGACGGCCGCCACAGAGACTAAGTCCGAGTCATTCACTTAAGGTGGCCAATAAAACTGACCGCCCCTGACAACTCTAAGTCCGGCAATCTGCACAATCTGGCAACACTGTAAGATGCGGAAATGTCAGGAGGAAGTGTTATCTACTTCCGAGACGTTGTCGGACTATGTGAGCCCGTGGTCTAGTGGCAAGCGTTGTGCGTTCTAAACTTATAGTCGCCTGTTCACGTCCAACTGTATTTCTTTTTTTTTTTTTTTTTTACCACAGTCGGTCTAAAGTTATGAGTCTGACTGAACATCGAAGATAATTCGCTTAACATTCTACCCACCAGCAATAACAAGTATTCCAGAAAGAAATCTGCAGGATAGCTCGTGGCTGCGCCGCGATCATAACAGCTTACGCTTGAGCGTTTCCTCGCGCTGCAGCGGCTACCGGTCACTGGCCAGATGCCAGCCGACGCCTGAAATCCGGCGCCACCCTGGTGAACACATCGCGATGCTGTCAGTGTATGTCTCAACTGTCATTTTCGAATTTGAAGTTCTAGTTATCATCTGGGAGTTAAGCAATGGATTTTGCAAACTTGAAAATCATGAACTACAGTTAAGCATTGTAAAATTGAGTCGCAAGTGGAAATAGGTGTAACATCTGCAACACAATGTTTACTTTTGGTATAACAGAGGGGTGAATGCAGAGGAGGCAGCTAGAAAGATTTGAATTGTGTGTGGAGCGAGTGCTTTTGGGAGAAATACGCCAGAAAAAGATATTCTTCTTTCAACAAAGATTGTTCTGGCATGAATGATTTTCCACATTAAGGAAGGCTCGACTACTGATATATGTGATAGATTACCATTTTACCATCATGCGACATTTACATTCAACAGGCAAAGTTCAGAAGTCTGGTTTAGGAGTACTGCATGCTCTAATTCGAAACAACAAAAATCAATGGAGTGACTATTATTGAACGTCATCAAGTCGCTCATTGAGCATTCGTATGCAGTACTGTTACTGGTGACGTGTTATGATGCCTTTATCGTTAACTTCTTAAGAAGAAATGAAAGGCTGAGCCCCTCCAAAAGACATAAACTCGAGCAAAGAGTAATGTGAACATAATATTTTACATCTGATAGCTCAAAAAGTGTGTTTTGGGCTACGAATTCTGCCCCAAGGGCTGTGTGCAACACAGCTGGAATTTGTTGCCAACAACTGAGACACCTTTTGGTCTCAGCATATGAAAATCGAGCAACACAACTACATCACATGTGCTACTGCATGATAACGCACTTCTTGATTTGAGAAACAAAACTATCCAGGAGATTGAAATTAAAGTCGTCTCTGAGGCACTTGTATTGATAGAGAAGTCCTCTCTCAAGCACTTGTCCCTCTCGTCATATATTCGTAAAGTTTTACCTTTCCCGCTATGGATCAATCAACCGTCCACACAATTAATTTCTAGACGAAAATACTCTTAAAACTACTCTGGTATAATGATATCGTTGGAACCAGTAGGTTTCTACTGGCGTAGAATTTGTAAACGACTTTAGCATTGACAGATCATTTTAGATATCGTGAAAGAAAATTATTTTGCTGATTAATTTCTCTTTGATGATTACTGTTGCGTTTAGTAAACTAATAGAAAATCCAATTAAAATATTCACTGTACTAATACAAATTAAATTCAGCTTACTACAGAAACATCACGACGGCAGACTATATTAATGAAGCATTAAGTATCTGTAAGACGATTGAGCCTATTTTAACACAAATTAGTAGGACATTACCGACTTTTGACTTCGAAAAGATTTGTATATACTTCATTTCCTGTATCATTCACAATTATTATGAAAATGTGGCAATTCATAGATAAAATTATGTATTCACAACAACAAAAAATATGTCATCATTATGAATTTGGCAGTACCGTAAGGTTTTTGCTCTGACACTAAGGGTTACTGAAAGTAGCAAGGCGCATTTTGCTTGAGCGTTGTCTTACTATTCCCTTATTGCATTTGTATCTGCCTGCTTGTAGCTCTGCTACAAAAGAATTAAAAATCTGTCTTTCAGTGAGTCTCGAAAGGTGAATGAAAGCAGCTTGCACCTGGTAGCCAAACATGTTTCTTGGAAACAGGCTACTTCAACAAAGTGGGAAGACATTCTTTTGTGGTTGAATTGTTGGCAAATGTCAGTCAGACGTGTGCCGTTGGTCTAAGTGTTTTGGTGTGTTGAATTTGTACCAATGATTTTTCTACAGGTTTTTTCTGTCCCAAATAGAGAGTTGAAATCTGCCATTAGTATTTTCACGTCATCTTGGTGAATTTAGCTCATAGTATTTTCGAGTGTATATCTTTTATAGGGGCTCTGAATGAGCATAGTCATAAGTCGATTGTTGATGGATGCGATTTTTTTGACAGAGTTGATGACAGATCTGTGTTCGAGAAATGCAGTGCCGAAGCCTGGTACGCCTTTCGCTACCTTTTGTTGTATTTTGCTCTTGAAGATGCCATGGTTTCCGTAATGCAAGTTTTAATTGTCAATTAATCATGGTTCTTGAAGAGAAAGGATGAGAATTTTTTGGCGGACGATTTCTTTTGTGAGATTATTGAGTTTCTTGTTTGCATCAATGTATCGATGTTTGTTTTTAAATGAATGTTTTCTGCTTGTAGGGAAATTTACCAGAGATCTTCGATATTCTCTGCCGTGCTAACCTGGACTTCCCAGAGTGAGAAAATCCAACTGCCGCCTATCGGTGGCTAGGTTGTGTACCACATGGGGTAAAGTTACCTTTGCTTGCATAGTTGATGTTTTCTTGTGTTTCATTGGTTTGGCCTGGGTGATACCAGGACCGGACAGGACCAGAGGGTGTTGAAGCCTTTGGAAGCAAATATTTTCAGCCAAGATCATTGAGCTAACAGACGGACCGGAGTAGCGGCGATTTTCACTCAGATGTGTCTGGCTTTTGGGTTCAACGCATTGAGTAGCCGTTCAGGATTGTGTTAGTATTTGGTTCACCCCAAGTATTTGATTTCCTCGGTACCACCCATATGGGGGAGGGTTTCCCCTATTGGCCACACGGGATTTTTATTATTATAATTATTATTATTATTATTATTGTCATTAGCAAATCTGATATGGAGAATCTTCCCTCCACTGAAGTAGGTGTGTATTGTTCAGTTCAATATTTCCAACAGATAAATATGGGTTATAATTACGTTATATTGCTGCTAGTCAACATATTCCTCACTTTTTCTTAGACAGTTGCTAGCCGTTACTCCATCATAGGAATTTACGTGCGCAGCATTGTTGCAGTACAGACGTTCAAATTATCCAATTTCTGGTGGTTGGTTGGTTTGGGGAAGGAGACCAGACAGCGTGGTCATCCGTCTCATCGGATTAGGGAAGGATGGGGAAGGGAGTCAGCCATGCCCTTTCCGAGGAACCATCCCGGCATTTGCCTGGAGTGATTTAGGGAAATCACGGAAAACCTAAATCAGGATGGCCGGACGCGGGATTGAACCATCGTCCTTCCAATTTCTGTAATTTCATTTCGATACAAGATCATCCTAATCGGATTCAGCCAGTCAGTCTTAATGTGGATATCCGACTATGACTCTCATCATATGATAGACTGGGTGAACCACATTCTTAATCGGACTGTTGAATTCAGATCACTTATCTATGACAGGGCCTGAGTTCTTAAACACTGTGGAAAATAATAATCCAATGTGCTGATTACAAATATGTTATTTAAGTATAAATATATGAACTAACGAGATAACAATGTATTTACAGGAGAAGAGACCCATCCATCATAGCAGGGCAGTGCGAGATTGGTTTCAGGGCCAAGAGAGAATAAAGCTTTTGACATTTGTTCCAAGATCACCAAACATCAACCAGATAGAGAATATGTGGGCAGAGGTAACAAGGTCATTGCCATGTGTCCCTACAAATGCAAGCGACCTTTGGACGAATATAGAAAACGTATGGTGGGAAGTAAACCATCACGCTACACTGTCGATGACTTAATGAAATCAATTCCCCTACGCCCTCGAGAAATCTTACATAATGATCGTGGGTGGGTTGGTTACTAAAAGTATACTCATCCACAAAGCCCATGTGGACAATTATCTGATAATCGGTCAAGCTTTGCTATGTCGCAGCTCTTTAGCATACAACAAGTCCATTTACTTTCAGTCCCCTTCTTACAATTTTTGCAATGCAAGGTAATTGAAAAATCTCATCCACTCGACGCCAACTGAGGAACTGACTGGTGCATGTGTTGTTCAACAAACAGAAGTTGTCACGTGTGTGTGTGTGTGTGTGTGTGTGTGTGTGTTTTCGTGTTAACGCACAATCTGAATCAATAATATTAACATTAGAGAGACAACCAACAATAAATATTGCATCAAATATGAATGTAAAGTATTTTAATGCGATGGGAAGTTTCAAACTGAATTTTTACCCATCCCACGTCCTGCGTATTATGTTAAGTAAGATGTATTAACTCCGTAGTATCGTTAGCAGAGACAGTGTGCTTTTGTTGTCAAGGCTCGCGGCAAGTGCAGCGATTAGCAGTGCCCAACGCTGCCGCGATTTGTTTATGCTGGCTGAGCGTGGACACTGCTGCAGACGCCTTGCCCTAAACAGAAAGAAATCACCTTTGCTCAGACTGCAGTGAGCGGATATCACTGCCTCCATGTTCTTATAGTAACCAACGTGAGACTCTACTCACAGGTGCCATGGAGCAATTGCAGCGGGGTATCATGTCATTAGTCATCAGAATATTAACCAGTGATGAAATGTCCACTCTATTTGAATCCGAAGAAAATAGGAACCATCTCAGAAAAGGAATGTGAGGTGATATCAAAATTTATCCAACATAAAAAAATTAATTGCAGGGCTTTCATGTATGCAGTAATAGCACACAAGGAAATATTATGTCTTGGAAGCGTAGATTTCATTTCCTCTTCTCATATTAACACCCTTGTTTTAATATGAAGTGAGAAAATAAACACGAAAAACTAAAGTTCCTGAGAAGCATACAAGTCATTTCCCCTTCTCATATCACAACTTTTGTTTTAGTATGAAGTTAAAAAATAAACAGTTTAGAGTTCTGAAGCATAATATGACACCAGATTCTTATCGTAGGTGCTACCGGAAACGCCAAAAGGAGGGAGCTGTCCATTCTTTTGTCCAACAGTCTGTTTCCTTTCATGTATTACTCCCGCTAGGAGATTCTTATGTAAGGACTTGTGGGCATCAAGTTCTTCAGCAGAACAAGCCTTATGTTATTGTGCTAATTACAGTATGGAAAAAATGCAACAAAGACGAGTTCCGCTATAGCAGTGAGGATATTTGCACATGTGTGTATTCAGCAATGACTGCCATCTGTCACAACACTTCACAGAATCCTTGCGGCAGGCAACACAACTGTGCGTGCACTTCAGACTTCATTCAGTGAGACGTCAGGAGATGGATGAAAACGTCAAATTAACGTCGCTTTCCGAGTCGTATTCAATCCAGAATGAGGTGTTATTAAGGTAGTTGAGCATTCTAGCAATTACACTTTTATGATTCCCATTTGAGTATTTTGATAGCCAAAAGAACCCATTCGTGTGAAACTATTGGGAACTGCATTATATCAAACTGGAAGAACTTGAGACAATACGTGGTCTCTTCTCTTCGCTGGGTGACCTATTACTGTTATTTAGCATTCTCTCCATCCTAGTCGTAATGCAAATGGAACTTCAGAGGCGCTTTCCGCTATTCTTGACAAACATCAGCAACCTGTAATCACTGAGAGTCACAACTGCGTGATGATAATGGTTCAGGTTGTCAGTAGTTGTGGTGGCGTTATGCTGTCAAACTGCTTATAGTAACATTAATGGTGGCGCACATAATTTAGCGCTGACTACCTACTTAAGTAAAGATAGTGTTGTGGTGTCATCGCTTGTCTTTATTTGGCCTCAGCTTGAGTAATCCGATTTAACGAACATAGTACTCCAATTGCAGTCTCCTAATAGAGTATGACTGCAGAGATTATCGTGCGGATATTACATTAATTCTGCAATGAACAAATCTTACCCTCAGCTATGCAGCTGGAATGACTCATTACACGGGTACTCCATGTTGCACTTGGTTAAGTGATCAGTTCGCTGCAATCCTGCTTGTACCGTTTGTAAATACTCGTATACTTCAGAAATGGTTCAAATGGCTCTGAGCACTATGGGACTTAACTTCTGCGGTTATCAGTCTGCTAGAACTTAGAACTACTTAAACCTAACTAACCTAAGGACCTCAGACACATCCATGTCCGAGACAGGATTCGAACCTGCGACTGTAGCGGTTGCGCGGTTCCAAACTGTAGCACCTGGAACCTCTTGGCCACCCCGGTCTGCATACTTGTATACTGACCATTCGTTGTTTGACTAAATATGAACTACAATCTAATTCGCATGTATATGACATGGGTTAGTGCCGGCACAAAGGTATGACTAAGGGTTGGATGCCGTTGAAGTCCTGTTACATTAATAGCAAGGCAAATGTTCGCAAATCACCTCTGTTGCCTCAAAAACAATTGCATCTTAAATATCGAAGGACCGACGACCACACTGTCACAGCGCGTTGAAATACAGCAATGACGGCAGATGAAAATTTGTGATCGACTGGGCTTCGAACCCAGACCACCTGCTTACTAGACAGACGTTCTGATCACTGGACTATTTTTTTTTATTTTTAATGTTTGAGAAGACTTTCAGCACCAGGTAGGTGGAGGCAAAGACGGCAGGGGTCGAAGATCCGGTCCTGTCATGGTCCTTCAACAAGGTTCGAATGACATTCCGCTCCCAGTTGTTAGTGGCCATGCGCTTGGGATTCACCCTTAACCACAGTCGGAGTTGGAGACTCTCTTCCATTACGTCTAACCAGTGCGCATCTATTGCACTATTGTAAGAACTGAGATGCAGTATTTTGGTATTAAAATTTTGTAAATTTGTGGTAAGAACTTATGAGACCAAGCTGCTTAGATCATCGGTCCCAAAGCTTACACATTACTTAATCTAACTTAAACTAACTTACGCTATGGACAACACACACACCCATGCCGGAGGGAGGATTCAAAACTCCGACGGTGGATACTATGACACAGCAGTCAACCTCTCTGCAGCACCTATCTACACACGCTCCTCGTCAGATGCGAATTCCCATTTTTGCCGCATACCACATGCGCGGTACCCCCCGGCCATTGTTCCACTAGCTTGCGTCCACACTGTATTCCCGCGAGGGTCGGATGATGTTGTGTGTCTAGCACTGAAAACTTTTTATGATCCGTGGAGGCCCAAATAATTATCCAGGATGATTCAGGAGGAATAGTAAATATTCTAGGAGATGGTAGTATAGCCAATTGTTGAAATAATGACATATAACATGCGTCCAATTTTTATTGAACATACAGATAGCTGGGTTCAATGCATTTTCGTTTCGTATGTTGGTCCTTACAGGACCCAGTTGTCTACACTTCCTTGACAATGAGCTTCCAGCGTCATTGGAAGAGGTTCATTTGGCTACTAGAATGCGTATGTGCCTCCAGCATGACGGGGCTCCTGCACATTCTAGTCGTCAGGTGACATATTATCCATACCTAACATTTCCTGGAAGATGGATCATTGGATATGGGCACTTTTCTTGGCCTTCAAGGTCCCCGGACCTTATCTCTTTTGATTTTTGCCTATGGGGATGGTTAAAGGCAAAGTCTACAAAGAAAAAGTAAACACAAGAACTGATTTGATTGTTCGGATTATGAATAGTGCAGCCCTCATAAAAGAACGCAAAGACGACCTACACATGGTGTTATCAAGAGAAGTCAAATGTGCATTGAAGTTGGTGGGGGAATTTTTGAAAATCAACTTTGAATGTCCTTGTTGCCTTTGCTATGAGTTTGTTAGGGTTATGTACTAACAGCTGTATCTCTGTACACAATAAAAAGTGGACGCATTTATATGGAATTTTTTATGCAATTCGTCTGTACTACCACCTGCCAAAATATCTAATATTCCTCCTGAAACACTCTGTATATGGATATATGTGTGGTGTCTGTTCTTTCGGACATGTCCGAAAGAAAATGCTTCACGGCATTCTGCAACAACCTTTGGTCGCAGGGGCTGATAGAGATTTCAGAGCTGCTTGGCTGTCTGAATAAAAGTAGATGCTACAATTTTTGTAGGGTCTACTCTAATTCTACTCCGTGCACATGCTGATAGAAGATGCTATGTAATACTGTGGCCATCTTCCCTAAAGAGATTCTAGGCAGTACACCAGACCCGGTGGTTTCATCTGTTTTCGACCTGTCAGTATACCACTATATTATGCCTCCTGAACAGTGTAGTGGTTCATTCTTCCACTGCTCCCTGCTTCCAACTGTTACATGGCAAGGTTTATTGAAACAGCTAGAAGTTATTGTATAGTTAGTCGGCATTTCCCCAGCCATCGCCATACTCATTTGGGATTCCGTATATTCTAACTATATCCAGGTATTTACAATTTTTAGCCTTTATGTCCCTGCTGCGGCCTCCATTTTAATCCACAGGTGTAAGGCGGGCATGTCTAGCCTAATATCCATCCCAAGAGTGGATGTCCTGCTAATTCCGTTTGTTTGTGAAAGAAGGCCAGTCTCTGCACTTTGCGAGGCTCCCTAGCAGCCACCTCCTGTTCGACTTTGTTCATATTATATGACAATAAATTATCATTGGTATTTTTGCAGAGGTGTATATCCAGTACGTACTGGGTTTAGACCCCAGTTTATCCTACAGCAGCTTCTAGTGCTTATAAGATTATCTTTCGCAGTGGAGTATATTCTTTATGTGGGGTGTTCATAATAGTTTTCCATCCAGGGCTACCTCTAGATACACTACAACCCTCTCTAAAGTTTCATCGAGAAACATAATTTTCCGGTATTTGTGCTTGACATGCTTCCCCATAAATAATACTACACCAATTTTCGTGTGGCTTGTCTTTAAATACTTTTTCACAATGTTCAGTGCACATAGGTTTAACAATACTATCAAATTTTCTAAGTCTTACAGTGAATAAATCGTCTACTTATTCTTTTCAAGAGTAGTCTCTCGCATTCAGCTCATCTATGGGTTCATTCACCACTAGGTTCTTCATCTCTAACCATTTACTTGAAGGTCGTATTACTAGAACCCCCTCGACATCCAGGAAGATACAGAGAGCATCCAGAAATGGTAGTGCTTTTCCCACCTTCCCGACAAGTTGGTGAAGTGTTACCTCACATGATTTGCTTCATAAATATTATGAAAATGTGGCAGTTCATAGATAAAATTATGTATTCACAACAACAAAAAGTATGTCAGCAGAAAATAAAAGTGGCATTATGAATTTGGCAGTACCGTAAGGTTTTTCGCTTTGACACTAAGGGTTACTAAAAGTAGCAAGACGAATTTTGCTAGAGCATTGTCTTACCATTCCCTCATTGAATTTGTATCTGCCTGCTTGTAGTTATGCTACAAAAGAATTAAAAATCTTGGATTCAGCGAGTCTCGAAAGGCGAACAAAGGCAGCATGCACCTGATAGGCAAGCACGTTACCTTTTTTTTTTTTTTTTTCCTCGGGGCGGACGTCGTAAGACACCCGTTTAAGTTCGTTGTTGATCGATTAACTCAGTTTTTTTATTACAGAGGGCAGCTAACCCTCTGACCGAACACGCTGAGCTACCATGCCGACATCTAGGAGCTAGCGAACAGGTGCGGGTCTTTGACGTACTTACTGGCTCAGTAGCCGCTATGGCAAATAAATCGCAACATAAGAGACGAGAGTAGTTGTATTTCCCGTGTGGAACCACTTTTGTTGACTCAAAAGCATTAACTGATATCCTTATGTCATGCCTCAAGAGAAAATCACTTACAGTATTCAATTGAAATGACACGATAATATCAAGTGAATTTAGCGGGATAGTTCTGTGCCATCAAGGAAGTAACTCATCGGTCACAGAGTTGCCAAACATATTCTGCACTGTTGCCAGGTTTCAGTTATAGTGCCAGGAAGGATACCAGCTGATGTGTTCTGTGAGTGATATCGGAAGTGACTATAGCTTCATCTCAAAGTTGCGGGTGCCAAGGGCCGCAAGATCCTCATTATATGCTCATGAGTCTTATTCGCATTTCTGTAACTAGGTTTAGAGGCTAGAGTGCAATTACCTGTAATACATCGATGCACTGAATGCAAACTAAATGTCATATATTAATAACTGCGACAATTATTTGTGTTTTAATGTCTTAATCGGATCGAAACCTTGAAAGCTTATTCACCAGACGCGATTCACATTTTTGGAGCTTCTCCGGTGGTTGAGTTGGCAATGCCTCTTTGCTGTACAATATTGTTATTGAGATCACTGTCATTGGCACATCCACCAGAAGACAGGCATGGCCTGGCTTATTGTTGTCAGGTTTCCTGACGGATATTCTGCCTTAGCTCGAAACGTGTAGACTTAAGGTGAATTCGAACATTCCATATGGCGAAAATTTGATGTTTCTATTCTTCCAGCTCTAACATACAAATAACAGTTACAATAAGCAGCAGAAAAGCGCCTGTGAACCAACAGTTAATGATGCAATCATAATTAGTGGAATCTGACAAATTCCATCTGTCATCTGATAATTGTGAAAACTACTTTTTCATCTTCACAGCACCGCAGTATGAACTCAAGGGTTTCATAGGATACCTATACTTAATTTTATTGTGATCGTTTTCAATGTCAGTAGGGGAGGAGCAAAACCATCTGACTTGAAACATACTTTTCCAGTGGGATTTGAATCTTTGGCTACAGTTGCAGTAGCACGTCCAGTGAGGTATCAAGAATGTGAGCAATCACTCATTGCTAAAGTATAGCCTAGGGCAGAAAGAAGCAGGTTTCTGACAAAGTAAACGATGAGAGACACTGTCGCTGTCACTTATTAAACAGGAATTGTTCAGAAAATCACAACAATATCTAGTGAAATGAGTAGGTTGATGCAGCTCCAGTCTGGCACTACCACTGAGTTGCCAAACGTTTTCCGAATAGCACTTATGATATAAATGTGTGTGTGTGTGTGTGTGTGTGTGTGTGTGTGTGTGTGTGTGTGTGTGTGTGTGTGTGTGTGTGCATTAAAATAGAACAACAGTGTCAGATGAAAATTTGTGCCTGACCAGATTCGAACCCGGATTTACAAAATTTTAATACCAAAATACTGCATCTCGGTTCTTACAATAGTGCAATAGGTGCGCACTGGTTAGATGTAGCTGAAGAGAGACTCCAACTCGGATTGCAGTTAAGGGCAAATACCAAGCACATGGCCACGAACAATTGGGAGCGGAAACTTAATGTCATCAGAACCTTGTTGAAGGACCATGACATGCGATCGTTAGACCGACTGCACAAAGTTCAGATTATAAATACATACATACATAGAAAAATATATTACATCGGAGCAGTCTTACCGATACTGCAGGTCACTGCACATAAAAATATAAGCTGTAGCCTCTTGGTATGTGTGGAAACAAAATATCATCACAGTATCCTTTGACACGGCGACTTTGCAGAGGCAAAACAGAGGACTTGGAATTAAAGACGTGCTTTTAAACTAATACACGCCACTAAGACAGGCATCACGAAACTTCTGTTCCTCTCGTTAGATCCTGGGGATAGGAACGCTCCTGTTAATGTAGCACACCAGCCTAGATTACGTCCGAAAGTACCATGGCGTTTGGAGCTGTATAAGACTTCCACGAGCACAACCAACACTAGAACCGTTTATGATTATATTACCAGACATCGTCTTCACAAACCAATTCCGGTAACTTAACCTACAAAAAACTGGAGGAACGTCTGGAAAAATATCAACAATAAAATTATACCAACTAGAGTAAGTGCCGTATGGTGCAACTTTGTAAACGAAACCACACCCACAGCGGAACGATTATGTAAAATGAAATTGAGACCATCTCCATACGGCGACAAATGACGGCTTGTAGAGACTGTAGCACACATCTTCAGATGTGAAAATAGAATCAGAATGTGAAACTGGACTATGAAGTAGTTAGCATTGTCAATAGAACCACAGAAAGTCAAATACCGATAACTGAAGCTTTACAACCCGTCTGGAAATGTTACCCGTCCGCAAAGAATAACAGTTATTTGTGGCTCCTGGGACAGTTTGTGTTTTACATCATAACAAACAAAACTTAGTAGAGTACATGTTCTATATTGCAGTAGAACATTTTAAGG
Organism: Schistocerca serialis cubense; assembly: GCF_023864345.2. Lineage (NCBI taxonomy): Eukaryota > Metazoa > Arthropoda > Insecta > Orthoptera > Acrididae > Schistocerca > Schistocerca serialis. Next base: position 291,246,495 of record NC_064638.1, read on the forward strand.
TGAAGAAGAATAACAAATATAAGGAATGGTTTTAAAATTTTTATTTATTGCTTTATGTGGGCTACAAAGAGGTGGGCAGTTTTATTCATTAGAAGAGGAATACTATTCTTTCACTTTTTTTGTTCCTGGAATATTCTTTTACGTTGGATCTAAAATCAGAACTGTTCTAATTTGGCAAAACCCCACTGGCTCCGAAATTTCTTTTATTTGTTGAAAAATAAATGCCTTCCTTACAGACCTCATATGCATCAAGTGCATAATAAATTAAAATGTGAATACATTTCTGAATGAATGTTTGCTATGTATTTTTCTGTCACCCTTTCCATTGTTATAAGTTATGTTCTACTAGGACCGCACGCCATTGGAGGCGGCAATCTGTAATTTATTTTACCTAAATTACTACTTCACTACTAAATTACTACCCCATGTGGGGTTGCTAGTCCCCCATCGGGCGCCTCCCCAGGTGGCGGATAGGGGAAAGCCTCCCAGATATGGGTGGCACCGGGAAAATGAAATACCCGGGGTGGACCAAAACTAGCAGTGTGGTGGCGTCTGTACTCTAGTGGAGCGGCCTACCAAAGGTGTCTGTACCCCATGTCAGGGGCGGCCTGGAAATTATATCGCCAATCCATTCTGAAGCAAGCGTGGTGATTATGCTTCTCACCTTCAAGTTATGTTGTGTGACATTAATGTTAAATTTTCCGGAGTAATAGCCCCACAGTCGGATCTCCGGGTGGGAGCAACTTTGATGTCCCAAACACCAAGTGGTGCTGGGAAGAAGATACAGACTCTTCACGTCTGTACATATAACTGTCGCTCTCTAATAGGCAACGACAGACTAGAAGAGATCGAGAAAGAGCTTACAAAAATCAACTGGAGTATTGTTGGTTTAAACGAAGTTCGCCGAAAAGGGGAAGACTGTCTCCGTTTGTGCTCTGGCAACTTGTTTTACTTTTGTGGCGATCCAGAAGGAAAACTCAATGGAGTTGGGTTCTTAATCAACAAGAATATTGCTGATAGAGTATCTGTCTTAGAAGGAACTTCCAGCAGGACAGCTCGAATGGTCCTGAAGGTGTCGAATAGGTATAAAATACAGATTGTTCAGGTGTACGCTCCCACCTCAAGTCACCCTGACGAAGAAATTGAATCCTTTCACGAAAGTCTGGATAACACCTGTAAAAAAGGTAGCGATTGTCACTTCCAGATGGTCATTGGAGATTTCAATGCAAAAGTTGGCACCAAGAAACAAGGCGACACAGTGGTGGGCAACTATGGGATTGACGACCGAAACGATAGAGGTAAGAGATTAGTCCAGTTCGCTGAGTACACCAGTATGTCCATCATGAATACGTTCTTTAAGAAGCACCCTGACCGAAAATGGACTTGGAGGAGCCCAAATTTCAGTGTCAAAAATGAGATAGACTTTATTCTGTCAAATATTCCGCAGATCAGTGCTAAATCAGTTCAACACTGGCAGTGATCACCGTCTTGTGAGAGCAAGGGTCGAACTCAATGTAAGAAATGAAAGGAGTAAACTTATGAAAGGGAAGAGAAGGGTAATCAACCTCAAAAACCTGGAAGAACATTCCTCGAAATTCCAAGAAGTCCTCCAAAGCAAGTTCCACGTAACTAAAGATTGTGATTTGGCAGAAATGATTGTTTCAAGTGCACAAGAAGTCGGTGGCCTATGCCAAAAAAATAAACAACCAAAGAAATTCAGTGCCAAAACTGAAACCCTTTTACAACAGAGGAGGGAAATGAAAATCCAAACCGATCGTGACATGGTGGCGTATTCCGAACTATGTAAGGCAGTGCGAAGAGAAATGAAAACTGACATACAGAAATTCACTGAAGACACCTTACGAGCAAGCTTGGAGAACAAGACAAGTTTAAAGTCAGCCAAACGCAAACTCACAATAGGTAAAAAGCAGATTATCGCACTCAATGGAAATGACAGTCGAATCACTGAAAAGGAGGCGGTTTTGAAGTTCATCAGAGACTTTTATAGCAGTTTGTATAGCAATACAGGGGAAAATTTGAGTGTATCTAATTTAAATGATATATCTAGTGTTCCAGATATACTCCCATCGGAAGTCAAGTGTGCTCTAGATAGCATGAAGAAGGGAACAGTGCCAGGTGATGATGAGCTCAGTGTTGACATCCTCAAACTGGCAGGAGAGGTAACAATAAATCACTTGGCAAAAGTATTTACTTCCTGCCTGCACTATGCTCCAATCCCACTATTGTGGAACAAGGCTAAGATTATTTTGATACACAAGAAAGGAAGTATTCACAATATTAAAAACTACCGTCCTATCAGCTTGCTCTCAATTTTGTACAAAATTTTTACAAAGATCTTGTTAAACCGAATTAGTTCCACCCTAGACTCAGCCCAACCTATAGAACAAGCTGGATTCCGAAGCAATTTTAGCACTATTGACCACATTCTGACCGTTAGTGAAGTGATAAGCAGAGCGAATGAATACCAACTGCCTCTCTGCATTGCCTTTGTTGACTTTGAAAAGGCATTTGACTCCGTTAGCCATGTAGCTGTCCTCCAAGCTTTGAGTGAGCAAGGAGTGGGAGCAGCATACATTGAAGTGCTCAGGAAAATCTACGAGAATTCTTCAGCTTATGTTAACATCGGCGAATCAACTCAAGAATTCCGCATCATGAGGGGTGTCAAGCAAGGCGATCCCATCTCCCCAAAACTGTTCTCTGCTGTATTGGAAATGGCTATGTCAAAGCTGAGTTGGGAAGGTAAGGGAATTAGAATTAATGGAAGAAGGCTTACCAACTTGAGATTTGCTGATGATATTGCCTTACTGGCCAAAGACTTCGCAGAGCTCCAACACTTAGTTACAGATCTTGCATCGGAATGTCAGCTGGTTGGCTTGAACATGAACCTTTTCAAAACAAAAGTAATATCCAACAAATGGATCCCAGCTGGAGATGTGAAAGTCAAGGACAGTCTACTAGAAGAGGTCAGTGAATATGTCTACCTTGGCCAGATTATAAATATGAAGGGAGACATAAGACCAGAAATCTATCAACGCATCAAGCTTGGCTGGCAAGCATTTGGGAAGAATTCAAAAGTATTCAGATAAAAAATGCCAGTAAATCTGAAGAAAGCAGTATTTGATCAATGCATTCTTCCTGTGATGACGTACGGATGCGAGACATGGACACTGAATTCATTCACAAAAGGGAAACTTAGGACAGCACAGAGAGCCATGGAGAGATCAATGCTGGGCTATACAAGAAAGGACAGGAAAATGGCAGATGACATCCGGTCTGTGACGAAGGTTAATGACATCTTAGAGAGAGTAGGTTCCTTGAAATGGCAGTGGGCTGGCCACGTCGCAAGAAGAAAAGACAACAGATGGACGAAGTTAGTACTGGAGTGGAGTCCGAGAGAGCATCGGAGGCCTAGAGGAAGACCACCAGACAGATGGGACAAAGACATCAAGAAGATCGCTGGTAACACCTGGCAGAGAACTGCCCAAGACCGTCCCACTTGGAGAAGACTTCTGAAAGCCTACCTGAATCCACGACTCGAAGAGGCCACATCATCTAATGATTGAATTGGCTGATGATCATGACTACTTCAGTTTTGTTCTACAATTTAAAAGAATATACGGGTGCAAACATGGAATACATGGGAATAATGCAGCTGCCCAGTGCCAGGTATGGGAGAGGCATTGTGGCCAGGCCTCGGATCTTCGTTAGTAAGCAGGAGGTCTGGGTTTGAAGCCCAGTCGGTCACAAATTTTCATCTGCTGTTGTTGCTGTATTTCAACGCGCTGTGACAGTGTGGACGTTGGTCCTTCGATATTTAAGATGCAATTGTGTTTTGAGGCAATAGAGGTGATTTGCGAACATTTGTCTTGCCATCAATGTAACAGGACTTCAACGGCATCCAACCCTTAGTCATACCTTTATGCCGGCACTAACCCATGTCATATACACGCTAATTAGATTGTAGTTCATATTTAGTCAAATAACGAATGGTCAGTATACAAGTATGCAGGCCGGGGTGGCCAAGCGGCTCCAGGCACTACAGTCGGGAACCGCATGACTGCTACGGTCACAGGTTCGAATCCTGTCTCGGACATGGATGTGTCTGAGGTCCTTAGGTTAGTTAGGTTTAAGTAGTTCTAAGTTCTAGCAGACTGATAACCTCAGAAGTTAAGTCCCATAGTGCTCAGAGCCATTTGAACCATTTCTGAAGTATACGAGTATTTACAAACGGTAGAAGCAGGATTGCAGCGAACTGATCACTTAACCAAGTGCAACATGGAGTACCTGTGTAATAAGTCATTCCAGCTGCATAGCTGAGGGTAAGATTTGTTAAGTATTTCATTGCAGAATTAATGTAATACCCGCACGATAATCTCTGCAGTCATACTGCATTAGGAGCCCGCGATTGGAGTACTATGTTTGTTGAATCGGATTAATCAAGCTGAGGCCAAATAAAGACAAGCGATGACGCCACAACACTATCTTTACTTAAGTAGGTAGTCAGCGCAAAATTATGTGCACCACCATTAACGTTACTGTAAGCATAACACCACCACAGCTACTGACAACCTGAACCATTATCATCACGCAGTTGTGACTCTCAGTGATTACAGGTTGCTGATGTTTGTCAAGAATAGCGGAAAGCGCCTCTTAAATTCCATTTGCATTACGACTAGGATGGAGAGAATGCTAAATAACAGTAATTGGTCACCCAGCGAAGAGAAGAGACCACGTATTGTCTCAAGTTCTTCCAGTTTGATATAAATGCAGTTCCCGATAGTTTCACACTAACGGGTTCTTTTGGCTATCAAAATACTCACATGGGAATCATAAAAGTGTAATTGCTAGAACGCTCAACTACCTTAACAACACCTCATTCTGGATTGAATACGACTCGGAAAGCGACGTTAATTTGACGTTTTCATCCATCTCCTGACGTCTCACTGAATGAAGTCTGAAGTGCACGCACAGTTGTGTTGCCTGCCGCAAGGATTCTGTGAAGTGTTGTGACAGATGGCAGTCATTGCTGAATACACACATGTGCAAATATCCTCACTGCTATAGCGGAACTCGTCTTTGTTGCATTTTTTCCATACTGTAATTAGCACAATAACATAAGGCTTGTTCTGCTGAAGAACTTGATGCCCACAAGTCCTTACATAAGAATCTCCTAGCGGGAGTAATACATGAAAGGAAACAGACTGTTGGACAAAAGAATGGACAGCTCCCTCCTTTTGGCGTTTCCGGTAGCACCTACGATAAGAATCTGGTGTCATATTATGATTCAGAACTCTAAACTGTTTATTTTTTAACTTCATACTAAAACAAAAGTTGTGATATGAGAAGAGGGAATGACTTATATGCTGCTCAGGAACTTTAGTTTCTCATGTTTATTTTCTCACTTCATATTAAAACAAGGGTGTTAATATGAGAAGACGAAATGAAATCTACGCTTCCAAGACATAATATTTCCTTGTGTGCTATTACTGCATACATGAAAGCCCTGCAATTAATTTTTGTATGTTGGATAAATTTTGATGTCATCTCACATTCCTTTGTGAGAAGGTTTCTATTTTCTTGGGATTCAAATAGAGTGGACATTTCATCACTGGTTAATATTCTGATGACTAATGACATGATACCCCGCTGCAATTGCTCCATGGCACCTGTGAGTAGAGTCTCACTTTGGTTACTATAAGAACATGGAGGCAGTGATATCCGCTCACTGCAGTCAGAGCAAAGGTGATTTCTTTCTTATTTAGGGCGATACGTCTGCTGCAGTGTCCACGCACAGCCAACATAAACAAATCGCGGCAGCGTTGGGCACTGCTAATCGCTGCACTTGCCGCGAGCCTCGACAACAAAAGCGCACTGTCTCTGCTAACGATACTACGGAGTTAATACATCTTACTTAACATAATACGCAGGACGTGGGATGGGTAAAAATTCAGTTTGAAACTTCCCATCGCATTAAAATACTTTACATTCACATTTGATGCAATATTTATTGTTGATTGTTTCTCTAATGTTAATATCATTGATTCAGATTGTGCGTTAACACGAAAACACGCACACACACACACACACACACACACACACACACACACACACACACACACACACACACAGTCATTGATTCCAGTGAGGGTGACAACTTCTGTTTGTTGAACAACACATGCACCAGTCAGTTCCTCAGTTGGCGTCGAGTGGATGAGATTTTTCAATTACCTTGCATTGCAAGAATTGTAAGAAGGGGACTGAAAGTAAATGGACTTGTTGTATGCTAAAGAGCTGCGACAAAGCAAAGCTTGACCGACTATCAGATAAGTGTCCACATGGGCTTTGTGGATGAGTATACTTTTAGTAACCAACCCACCCACGATCATTATGTAAGATTTCTCGAGGGCGTAGGGGAATTGATTTCATTAAGTCATCGACAGTGTAGCGTGATGGTTTACTTCCCACCATACGTTTTCTATATTCGTCCAAAGGTCGCTTGCATTTGTAGGGACACATGGCAATGACCTTGTTACCTCTGCCCACATATTCTCTATGTGGTTGATGTTCGGTGATCGTAGAACAAACGGCAACAGCTTTATCCTCTCTTGGCCCTGAAACCAATCTCGCACTGCTCTACTATGATGGATGGGTCTCTGCTCCTGTAAATACATTGTTATCTCGTTAGTTCATATATTTACATTTTAATAATGTATTTGTAATAAGCACATTGGATTATTATTTTCCACAGTGTTTAAGAATTCATTCCCTGTCATAGATAAGTGATCTGGATTCAACAGTCCGATTAAGAATGTGGTTCACACAGTCTATCATATGATGACAGTCGTAGTCGGATATCCACATTAAGACTGACTGGCTGAATCCAATTAGGACAATCTTGTATCGAAATGAAATTACAGAAATCGGATAATTTGAACGTCTGTATTGCAACAATGCTGCGCACAAAAATTCCTATGATGGAGTAACAGCTAGCAACTGTCTAAGAAAAAGTGAGGAATATGTCGACTAGCAGCAATGTAACATAATTAAAACCCATATTTATCAGATGGACATATTGAACTGAACAATACACATCTATTTCAGTGGAGGGAAGATACTCCATATCAGATTTGCTGATGACATAATAATAATAATCCCGTATGGCCGATAGGGGAAACCCTCCCCCATATGGGTGGTACCGAGGAAATCAAATACTTGGGGTGAACCAAATACTAACACAATCCTGAACAGTTACTCAATCCATTGAACCCAAAATCCAGACACATCTGAGTGAAAATCACCGCTACTCCGGTCACCGTCTATTATCTCAATGAGCTTGGCTGAAAATATTTGCTTCCAAAGGCTTCAACACCCTCTGGTCCTGTTCGGTCCTGGTATCACCCAGGCCAAACCAATGAAACACAAGAAAACATCAACTATGCAAGCAAAGGTAACTTTACCCCATGTGGTACACAACCTAGCCACCGATAGGCGGCAGTTGGATTTTCGCACTCTGGGGAGTCCAGGTTAGCACGGCAGAGAATATCGAAGATCTCTGGTAAATTTCCCTACAAGCAGAAAACATTCATTTAAAAACTAAACATCGATACATTGATGCAAACAAGAAACCTCAATAATCTCACAAAAGAAATCGTCCGCCAAAAAATTCTCATCCTTGCTCTTCAAGAACCATGACTAATTGACAATTAAAACTTGCATTATGGAAACCATGGCATCTTCAGGAGCAAAATACAATAAAAGGTAGCGAAAGGTGTACCAATCTTCGGCACTGCATTTCTCGAACACAGATCTATCATCAACTCTGTCAAAAAAATCTCATCCATCAACAATCAACTTACGACTATGCTCATTCAGAACCCCTATAAAAGATATACACTCGAAAATACTATGAGCAAAATTCACCAAGATGACGTGAAAATACTAATGGCAGACTTCAACTCTCTATTTGGGACAGAAAAAACCTGTAGAAAAATCATTGGTACAAATTCAACACACCGAAACGCTTAGACCAACGGCACACGTCTGACTGACATTTGCCAACAATTCAACCACAAAAGCACGTCTTCCCACTTTAGGAAGTAGTCTGTTCTCAAGAAACATGTTTGGCTACCAGGTGCAAGCTGCTTTCGTTTGCCTTTCGAGACTCGCTGAAAGCCAGATTTTTAATTCTTTTGTAGCAGAGCTACAAGCAGGCAGATACAAATGCAATAAGGGAATCGTAAGACAATGCTCAAGAAAAATGCACCTTGCTACTTTCAGTAACCCTTTGTGTCAGAGCAAAAACCTTACGGTACTGCCAAATTCATAATGATGACATATTTTTTGTTGTTGTGAATACATAATTTTATCTATGAATTGCCACATTTTCATAATAATTGTGAATGATACAGGAAATGAAGTATATACAAATCTTTTCGAAGTCAAAAGTCGGTAATGTCCTACTAATTTGTGTTAAAATAGGCTCAATCGTCTTACAGATACTTAATGCTTTATTAATATAGTCTGCCGTCGTGATGTTTCTGTAGTAAGCTGAATTTAATTTGTATTGGTACAGTGAATATTTTAATTGGATTTTCCATTATTTTACTAAACACAACAGTAATCATCAAAGAGAAATTAATCAGCAAAATAATTTTCTTTCACGATATCTAAAATGATCTGTCAATGCTAAAGTCGTTTACAAATTCTACGCCAGTAGAAACCTACTGGTTCCAACGATATCATTATACCAGAGTAGTTTTAAGAGTATTTTCATCCAGAAATGAATTGTGTTGACGGTTGATTGATCCATAGCGGGAAAGGTAAAACTTTACGAATATATGACGAGAGGGACAGGTGCTTGAGAGAGGACTTCTCTATCAATACAAGTGCCTTAGAGATGACTTTAATTTCAATCTCCTGGATAGTTTTGTTTCTCAAATCAAGAAGTGCGTTTTCATGCAGTTGCACATGTGATGTAGTTGTGTTGCTCGATTTTCTTATGCTGAGACCGAAAGGTGTCTCAGTTGTTGGCAACAAATTCCAGCTGTGTTGCACACAGCCCTTGGGGCAGAATTCGTAGCCCAAAACACACTTTTTGAGCTATCAGATGTAAAATATTATGTTCACATTACTCTTTGCTCGAGTTTATGTCTTTTGGAGGGGCTCAGCCTTTCATTTCTTCTTAGGAAGTTAACGATAAAGGCATCATAACACGTCACCAGTAACAGTACTGCATACGAATGCTCAATGAGCGACCTGATGACGTTCAATAATAGTCACTCCATTGATTTTTGTTGTTTCGAATTAGAGCATGCAGTACTCCTAAACCAGACTTCTGAACTTTGCCTGTTGAATGTAAATGTCGCATGATGGTAAAATGGTAATCTATCACATATATCAGTAGTCGAGACTTCCTTAATGTGGAAAATCATTCATGCCAGAACAATCTTTGTTGAAAGAAGAATATCTTTTTCTGGCGTATTTCTCCCAAAAGCACTCGCTCCACACACAATTCAAATCTTTCTAGCTGCCTCCTCTGCATTCACCCCTCTGTTATACCAAAAGTAAACATTGTGTTGCAGATGTTACACCTATTTCCACTTGCGACTCAATTTTACAATGCTTAACTGTAGTTCATGATTTTCAAGTTTGCAAAATCCATTGCTTAACTCCCAGATGATAACTAGAACTTCAAATTCGAAAATGGCAGTTGAGACACACACAGACAGCATCGCGATGTGTTCACCAGGGTGGCGCCGGATTTCAGGCGTCGGCTGGCGTCTGGCTGGTGGCCGGTAGCCGCTGCAGTGTGAGGAAACGCTCAAGGGTAAGCTGTTATGATCGCAGCGCAGCCACAAGCTATCCTGCAGAATTCTTTCTGAAATACTTGTTATTGCTGGTGGGTGGAATGTTAAGCGAATTATCTTCGATGTTCAGTCAGATTCATAACTTTAGACCGACTGTGGCAAAAAAAAATGAAAAGAAATACAGTTGGATGTGAACAGGCGACTATAAGTTTAGAATGCACGACGCTTGCCACTAGACCACGGGCTCACATAGTCCGACAACGTCTCGGAAGTAGATAACACTTCCTCCTGACATTTCCGCATCTTACAGTGTTGCCAGATTGTGCAGATTGCTGGACTTTGAGTTGTCAGGGGCGGTCAGTTTTATTGGCCACCTTACGTGAATGACTCGGACTTAGTCTCTGTGGCGGCCGGCCGGCGGTCAGTTTTATTGTCTAAGACTGTACAAGGTAGGGAGGGCAATTATGGTTTGTGAAGGTGGCAGTGAAACCCTTGGTGTATTATGAGAGGGACCGCTCATTTCTGCAGATGTTATGGCCACAGGTGGCTAGGCTTTATGGAAGGGACTTTGTGGTATGGAACAGGTGGCAGCTGTCAAAGTGTAGGTATTGTTAGTGGTTGGTAGGTTTGATTTGGACAGAGGTATGATGAAGTCATCTTTGAGGTGGAGGTCAACATTGAGGAAGGTGGCTTGTTGGGTTGAGGAAGACCACCTCAAAAAACTCTCCAAACTGTTCACTTCCTACTTCTGCCTAGGACCACCACTATCCACAACTTCTACAACAACCTTCCCCACATCCTCTCATAGCTGACAAACGCTGCCTTGCAGACCTACTACATTTACCTGAGACTCAAAAATTCCCTCCCACCACCATAGAGAGTCCAGAACGTAAACAGATCCAAAACACAGTCATGAACCTTTCCTCCAAAAGCCTTAGCCCCATAGAAGCATCAGTTTTTTCCAAAGGCCTCACCTTTTGCCCCACTCCCAAATTCAGTCATGCGGGACTTATTAAAGGCCTGCTTTCCTTCTCCTGGTCCCTACAGTGAAAACACTTTTTTTCCACCAACCTACCAATCAGCCTCAACCAAAGACCAATGTTGAACCCTACCTGACTCAGTTCACTCCTCCATCCAATTGTGATTGACTCCCACTGCTCCCAAATCACCCTCTGTTAACTTTCCAGAATTTCTTAACCTCGAACTCTGCCTCACCATCATTCCCCAAATCCTTAAACATGCAAACTAACCTTACATCTGTGGAAAGAACTGCAATCCACTATCTAAAAACTGATCCAAACCTTATAATCCTACTTGCTGACACAGGATCCACCACTCTTGTTTTGAACTGCAAGGATACCTGGTGGAAGGACTTCATCAGCTGTCAGATTGGTCCACCTACAAATCTTGCCACATTGACTTCATTCCAGAGATCCAGAAGGACCTTCAGTCTATCCTCAGAGCTTTAGACCCATCCTAGAACCTCTAGCCGGGGTCTATGTCTCTCCAAACCCTACCACACCCTGCTCTCCTACCTTCTACATGACTTTGAAGCCATTACCTACAAAAAAATCTGGGGTATGGTTATGGGCACCCACATGGCACCTTCCCATGCCAACCTATTCATGGGTCATCTAGAGGAATCATCCCTAAACACCCAGAATCCCAGACTCCTCAATTGGTTCAGATTCACTGATGACATGTTCATGACCTGGATCGAGGCTGAGGACATGCTATCCAAATTCCTCCAGAACCTCAACAACTTCTCCCCCATTCGCTTAACCTGTTCTTCTCAGCCCAACAAGTCACCTTCCTCAATGGTGACCTCCACTTCAAAGATGGCTACATTAGTACCTCTGTTCTAATCAAACCTACCAACCACCAGGAATACTTCCACTTTGACAGCTGCCACCCATTCTATACCAAAAAGTCCCTTCCATACAGCTAGCCATCACATCTGTAGTGATGAGCAGTCTCTCTTGAAGTACACCAAGGGTCTCACTGAGGCCTTCACAGGCCATAATTGCCTTCCCAACTATGTACAAAAATAGATATTCTGGGCCTTATCTCTCCAGTCACCCACCACCTCCCGAAGATCCATCATCCAGCCACAGAAGAGCATTCCTTTGTGACTCGGTACCATCCAAGAATGGAGCAATTGAATCACATTCTCTGCCAGGGGTTCAACTACCTCTCATTGTGGCCCTCACTCAAAGTGACGACTGACTAACTGCCATGCTGAAAATTAAGCACTCAGCTCGTTTGACATTTAAATGCTGATTCTTAGTGTTGAATTCAGCAGCACATGTCGACAATGCAAATATCAGTCAAGCCTGAATGGCTTCTTGGAGGTTGGCCCCAGGGCACTGACATGTGAAATGGTGTCGTGGAAGTCTTGCTGCTGCTAAATAGTGCTGATTAAGTGGGTGCTGATTATGTCTGATGTCCATGCTTAGGAATGATTTTGGCACTCCAGGTTCTGTTACAGTTGATACCATTATAACAAAAATAAGAAATTCATTGTACACTAAATGAAAGCCATGGAATGGAACAAATAAAAAGGAAGGTTAATATAACATAAAACAAGTATTACTGTCTCACTTTCTTGTAGGGTGCAGTAAAAACTCGGTATCATCAACAAGAATGTTGATCTGATGGTACAGTACCTCATATATTCACACATATAAGTGAAAATACTTCATATCTGAAAGTTAAAACTGTATGTAAGGCTACTGGAAACATAAAATCAATACTTATGCTAAGCACTGAAAGAGAGATATGCAGACAGGGCTGACAGAGGGCACCAGACTAATCTTATGGTAAAATTCCATCTTCAATGAGTTGTTTTGTTCCTAAGAAGTGCTTAAGGCTTCAAGAATCAGGGAGTGATGACTGAAAATAATATCAGTGAGCTTAGCATGCAGACTCTGGACAGTCATGGGACCAATACTCTTTCCAACTGATCAAAACTAACCTATTAATTGCAATCAGTATTCAAAGTCTTATGCATGTAAAGTCTATCAAATAAATTAACTTGACATATGTGTTGCATAGCACATAAATTATTTGTTACAAAATGGAGCCTCAAATTGTAAAATTTTAATTTTATCTTATGTAATAATACCATATGAATGAAAACATTAGTTTAATAAAAGTAATGAAACTGTTAAGAGAACTGCATATATAATGCTCTACATTAGTGTCCTTATATTTCCATGTGTTGAGTAATGCTATACATAAATGTATAGGGTGTAACTAAATGGCATACCTATATTCACTGAGGCATTGCAGCATGGGCTCTTCAGCATAATGTGTGTTTTGCACAACACTTTCAGGCAGCAGCATCACTTTGTTACACAAGAACTCATCACTGGCTTCCAGACTAATAACAAATTCTGAAATTGTAAGATTACCAGTTTTATAAAAGAATCAATATAAGCATTTTTTATAAATTAAAATATTAGATTTGTATTGAACATGACAATTTCCAACAATAAATACTACAAAGTTAAGGAACTCTTATAAATTAATCTTCACAAAAGCCTGAAACACAACTCATATTGTAACATTTTGAAAAAGAGTTGTTATTAGCCACAAGAGCATGTTCTTATAATCTGGAGCTAGGAACTCAAAATGTAAAGGTCAAAGCAATAAAGAGAGAAATGAGTAGAAATAGCAAAGAGACTTTGGGCATTATAGAAGTAATTTATATTGACAGTACTGTAACATTGGCATGAACTGCTGAAGGATAGGAAGTGCAGAAATTTACTGCTGTTTGCTGATGCTAGGTCATCCGTGAGTGGTGGTAAGAGGCTAAAGAATGACTTACACAGAATTTCTGTGTAGTTTGATGAATGGCAGCTTCCTCTAAAAGTAGAAAAATGTAAGTTAATGTGGATGAGTAGGAAAAACAATTCTGTATTGCTTGAGTATAGTTTAGTAGTGTGCTTCTTTCAAAGTCACATCAATTAAATGTGTAGGATTAATGTTTTAAAGCAACGTAAAATGGAATGAGCACATCAGGTTGGCAGTAGGGAAGGCAAATGGCTGATTTCATTTTATTGGGAGAATCTTGGGAAAGCGTAGCTCAGTAAAGCATACAGAACACTAGAGTGATCCATTCTTGAGTACTGCTCAAGTGTTTGGGATCCTCTCCAGTCAGATTAACCACTTAACCTATAACCACGTATGAGACCGATGGTCCAGTAGTGGGGCCAAATGTGATTGTTGTGAGTCTGACTTGTGGTACATCAATCAGGCAAAATGTAAACTTCATGGGCCTGACACAGAGTATGTTGGTCAGGTGAATTGTAACTTGCATGAGCGTGACCTCTGGTACATTGGTCAGGTAAAATACACTCCTGGAAATGGAAAAAAGAACACATTGACACCGGTGTGTCAGACCCACCATACTTGCTCCGGACACTGCGAGAGGGCTGTACAAGCAATGATCACACGCACGGCACAGCGGACACACCAGGAACCGCGGTGTTGGCCGTCGAATGGCGCTAGCTGCGCAGCATTTGTGCACCGCTGCCGTCAGTGTCAGCCAGTTTGCCGTGGCATACGGAGCTCCATCGCAGTCTTTAACACTGGTAGCATGCCACGACAGCGTGGACGGGAACCGTATGTGCAGTTGACGGACTTTGAGCGAGGGCGTATAGTGGGCATGCGGGAGGCCGGGTGGACATACCGCCGAATTGCTCAACACGTGGGGCGTGAGGTCTCCACAGTACATCGATGTTGTCGCCAGTGGTCGGCAGAAGGTGCACGTGCCCGTCGACCTGGGACCGGACCGCAGCGACGCACGGATGCACACCAAGACCGTAGGATCCTACGCAGTGCCGTAGGGGACCGCACCGCCACTTCCCAGCAAATTAGGGACACTGTTGCTTCTGGGGTATCGGCGAGGACCATTCGCAACCGTCTCCATGAAGCTGGGCTACGGTCCCGCACACCGTTAGGCCATCTTCCGCTCACGCCCCAACATCGTGCAGCCCGTCTCCAGTGGTGTCGCGACAGGCGTGAATGGGGGGACGAATGGAGACGTGTCGTCTTCAGCAATGAGAGTCGCTTCTGCCTTGGTGCCAATGATGGAAGGGCGCTGATGACCTCGATGTTGAGCGCCCATAAACCCCAACACACACACCGCCAATGATGGTCGTATGCGTGTTTGGCGCCGTGCAGGTGAGCGCCACAATCAGGACTGCATACGACCGAGGCACACAGGGCCAACACCCGGCATCATGGTGTGGGGAGCGATCTCCTACACTGGCCGTACACCACTGGTGATCGTCGAGGGGACACTGAATAGTGCACGGTACATCCAAACCGTCATCGAACACATCGTTCTACCATTCCTAGACCGGCAAGGGAACTTGCTGTTCCAACAGGACAATGCACGTCCGCATGTATCCTGTGCCACCCAACGTGCTCTAGAAGGTGTAAGTCAACTACTCTGGCCAGCAAGATCTCCGGATCTGTCCCCCATTGAGCATGTTTGGGACTGGATGAAGCGTCGTCTCACGCGGTCTGCACGTCCAGCACGAACGCTGGTCCAACTGAGGCGCCAGGTGGAAATGTCATGGCAAGCCGTTCCACAGGACTACATCCAGCATCTCTACGATCGTCTCCATGGGAGAATAGCAGCCTGCATTGCTGCGAAGGGTGGATATACACTGTACTAGTGCCGACATTGTGCATGCTCTGTTTCCTGTGTCTATGTGCCTGTGGTTCTGTCAGTGTGATCATGTGATGTATCTGACCCCAGGAATGTGTCAATAAAGTTTCCCCTTCCTGGGACAATGAATTCACGGTGTTCTTATTTCAATTTCCAGGAGTGTATAAACTTCACATGCCTGACCTGTGGTATGACGGTTGCATCTGGAGATGTGCCCCACCACACACAACACAGTCCAGGCTCATGACAGATTCTTATTTTCTTTTTTTTATCACATTTAATTACATGTTTTCTTGGTGCTGTTTGCACACTGACATATATGTTCTTAAATATAAGGGATGTATTTTCACAAAATGTTTATAAAGCATAAATGTTGTGATGAGAACAGTGAGAATTATATTGATACTTCTGCTACCGAAAATGACAGAAGCAAAATACATCTTGTATGACCAAAATGCAGGCAGTTACTTATTGAGGATGATACTGCAGATGAAGATCACCTACCAGAGCCCTAGATTTGGAAAGAAATATGAAATAGCCCAAAAATCTAGAACTATACAATGACTCTTGGGCAATCTTACATCAAGTGGGAAAGAGAAGTAGATATATTTAATATGATATTTGAGAATAAGTTCTGGGAAAATATTGTCACCAAGACTAAGTGGTATTTAAAACAAATACGAACTAATCCAAACAGAATAGAAAGAACTGAGAACAATTGGTTTCCTGTGGATTGTGATGAAATTGAAAGATATTCTGCACTCTCCTTAATAATGCTGCAGGTAAAAAAACAAAGAATTCAACTGAATAGGTCAAAGAGGACTGTTACAGAAATGCCCATATTTAGAAGAACAATGCTACTAAAAAGATATCTACAAATTACAAGATATTTGCACTTTGTAATTAATTATCTGGTTGCCAATACAGATAGATTGGGCAAAATAAGACCTGCAATGAGGTATTTCAATCAAAAATTTAAAGTGGCGTATACAGCTAAAAAGGACATTACTATTGATGAATCACTCTTGAAATTTAAGGGACACATATCTTACAAGCAATCCAGTCCATCAAAAGGGACATGATTCAGCACTAAATTTTACAAATTATGTGAATCAGATTTTAGTTATTGCTATGACTTTAAAATATATACAAGCCGTGATAAGATAAATTGTGATGACAGTGCCTCCAGAAGTGTTGTCAAACAGTTACCACAGTCAGTGCAACACAGAGGACACACATTATACCTAGATAACTGATGCTCTTCAACATAGTTATTTATGACACTATTGCACAACTATAAAAGAAATGTCATTGTTACTATACATGTGAATAAAGAGACTATGCCAAAAGATTTCTGTAAAGTAATATGGAAGGGGAGGGGGAGGGATACAGATTGAGGAGCTTCAGTCAAATACCTGCTATAAAATGGAAAGATAAATGAGATGTTCATGTTAAGGCAACAAAACACAAAACAACAGAAAGGATTACACATGGATCCAATCATACTTTGAGACTGTTGTTGAGTACAATGAGGAAATGACTGGAACTGATCGGCAACACCAAATGCAAGCATACTTCCCAATCATGAGAAAATATATAAAATACTATCAAAAAAATTATATTATCTGTTTGATTTTGGTCTTTTTAATTCATACATTTTGTGCAACAAAATAAATAACAGGATTGAAATAGCTGAATCATTACTGTACATGGGCAGGGAAGGAGGGAGTAGGTTGTTGGGTCCAGCTTGCAATGATAATGTACAGAAGGTCAAGCAGTCAGGACTTGTAAGTGGGCATCCAGGGCCACCATTAAATGGCAGAATAGGAAATTAGGTAAAATAAAGAGAATATGTTTGAGAGTACAGAATACAAGGGGCGCAACTGTAGTGGAAGTTACTAGATGTAGGCCATCTAGGAGGTCGAACAACTAACTAAAATAGGCAATGGAAGGGGAGGATTCATGTTAATTGATGTCAGTGGCCGGTCATGAAATGCCTAGCTGGAGCCTCTGCCTCCCACGAAAGACATCTGTTCTGCTCAAGATCTGAATCACAAGAGAGCGAAGCAACTGTGTTCTGCACTGCAGAATCCTCCAGTGCTCTCACACATGACCTGTATCCCATGCACACTATTGGCTAAAACTGATGATGTGAATTCGCTGGCAGTTTCAGAATAGGGCTCAAGGTGTCTATTGTCAGCAGCTTTAACTGGACAGAACTGCCTCAGTTCTGAAATGCAGGAAACTTGTGTCACATAGGGACAGTGGAAGTTGCTCTGGAAGAAAACTTGTAAAGATTTGACTAGGCCGTTGAAATAAATTTTTTAAACCAGTTCCCTAAAATATTCCTTGTCTGGCTGCCACCCTGTACATCCCTTCCTCCTTCCAGAGGAGTGGTGACTCACATTGTGTACAAAAGGGTGTCAGTCACTCCCCAGAAAGGCAGTTTGCTCTAGTAGGGGCCTTATTGCCATGGGAGAGATCTGTTACAATATTTCATTTAGTGTAAGTGGGAGGGGACTAACATGCAGTCAAGTTCATCAAATTTCATGAGTTAAGAAAACAATAAAATATTAACTGTTTAACTTTTGTGCAGAAATACAATAGCTTCTGTAATTATTAACAAACTATTCTCTATAACTAAAATTACAACTAGGAAAATTGAAGGACAGGACCAAAAACAGCATTTGTTGGACTCTCAACTGACAGTGAGGATCAGCTACAGCCTTATTTTTTCCTCTAAAATGACAAAGTTCTAGAAAAATATCTGTCCTGTCAACTGTGCTTAGAGTTTACAGTTTTTAGATTATCAGGCGACCTTCATTGGCATAACTTAAGCTTGTAAAATGAAGTTATAGGCATGAAGAAACACAAAACAAAACTCAAGAAAAGGTAATTTAAATGTGTCCACACTGACAAAACAGCTAACAATATCCTTGTCCTATTCATAAAACTTCACATAAAATAAGGGAAAGAATGCAGTGAGTTTACAATCAGTTCATAAAATATGAAAAGATGCAGAGCTAGAATGCAGTTCTGTGCTACAGAAGTTCACGCATTGTTTGTAAACAAACTTCCAATTGACTGGAGAAGAGCACATCATGTGAAACATCGACAAACCTTAATAGTGCTTCTCTCTAGTAGCGTGATGGAGGGGAGGGGGGGAGGGGTATTATCTATGGCATAACACACATCTTGTGCGAGGGGACAGAGCGGAGAGATAGGCACAAGGGAAGAGGAATGGTGAGAGGGGCAAGAGGGGTGAGGGGGAGGTGGCAATTTCAGGACTTGTCAAAGCACACATATGCTTGCTAAAGCGATCTTGAAGAAAATTCTTTTTGAAGAACAGCTGATGGTGTGTACTGGCAGTATAATGCAAAGTACATGTAAAAACAGAGAAAGACAGTGCTCGCTAGCAGATGGTCAAACACCAAGTACAGAGTTACACTAAAGTTGTACGTGCAAAGATCCTAACTTCTGTATGATAAAACTAAATGCAATACTGTACAGTGCACAACATTTAAGAAGACTCACTTCAGATCATTAGTACAATACTTGCGTTAATTCTGAAACAGATATAGGATGACAGTGCATTTCTGTGCCGACTTTCAGCAAACACAAAATTCAGAAAATGCTGACCAGTCGTTCATGGAATTTGTTGTCTGCATAAAAACTACAACAGAGTCGCCTCAAGATGATGAAAATTTTGATACAGAAGGACTGAGGTGTGACAAGGACTACTGCAGTTTTGGGTTAAAGTTATACTGGTTAAGGCAAGGGCAGGGGAAGAGTGCTTATTGATTTACTGGACACAAGTCAGAAACGTTTTATAATGAGAGACTAAAAGGAAATGATCATTTCAATGGACATAAGAATTAAAAATGCACAGTTATTGGCAACTCTTAGTGATACCTGAAAGAAAGCAGGGCAATAAATGCTTCTAAACCAATAGTGTACTTAGATCATCTGCAAAGCAGCAGAACAGTGGAACATTAGTTGCAAAAGTTAGATGAAAATTGTAAGTATCACAATCTATTGAACAGTTAAAGACAAATGTAATAGACACTGCAAAGAGGGGCTTCACATTCTAGGTTTGACAACAAAACAAAACAATCAATGAAGCAGACTTGTAATAAGCAGTAGTTTAGAAAAACTTTAGTAAGGTAAACTTAATGCATTCTTTCAAAAGGCAACACAAAATGCTTGTCAATAAAAGAGATCTACAAGTGAAATAAAGTAGAACACAAAAATTCTGCAACAAAGTGGAATAATGCAAACAGCTTAATATCATCATATGACAAATAACTATACAGTAGTCGGGAGAGGGTACCTTTAAAAATCTCAAAATCTTTGGAAGTATCTAAACTTTTTACATAAAATAAATAGAGATATACCTGGATCTTTCTTCTCATACAAAATATTAACTGTTACTTACAACTATTTAACAATACCAGAGAAGGTAAGTTGCTACTCATCACATAGCGGAGATGCCGAGTCACGATAGGCACAACAAAAAGATACACAATTATAGCTTTCAGCCATTAAGGCCTTTGTCAGCAATAGCACACACTCACGCAAACACAACTTGCACACATGTCTGCAGTCTCAGAGAACTGAAACCACACTGCCAGCGGGAGTGGTGACTGGGTGGGGGTAAGGAGGAAGCTGGGGCGGGGAGAGGGAGGGATAGTATGGTGGGAGTGGCGGACAGTGAAGTGTTGCAGTTTAGACAGAGGGCAGGAGAGAAGGTGCAGAGGGGGGAGAGGGTAAGTAGCGGAAAGGAGAGAAATAAAAAGAAATTAAAAGACTGGGTGTGGTGGTAAAATGATAGCTGTGTAGTGCTGGAATGGGTACAAGGAGGGGGCTGGATGGGTGAGGACAGAGATGAATGAAGGTTGAGGCCAGGAGGGTTATGGCAACGTAGGATGTATTGCAGAGAAAGTTCCCACCTGCACAGTTCAGAAAAGCTGGTGTTGGTGGGAAGGATCCATATGGCACAGGCTGTCAAGCAGTCATTGAGATGAGGGATATCATGTTTGGCAGCATGTTCAGCAACAGGGTGGTCCACTTGTTTTTTGGCCACAGTTTGTCAGAGGCCATACATGTGGACAGACAGCTTGTTGGTTGTCATGCTTACATAGAATGCAGCACAGTGGTTGCAGCTTAGCTTGTAAATCACATGACTGGTTTCACAGGTAGCCCCACCACTTGTTTTTTGGCCACAGTTTGTCAGAGGCCATACATGTAGACAGACAGCTTGTTGGTTGTCATGCTTACATAGAATGCAGCACAGTGGTTGCAGCTTAGCTTGTAAATCACATGACTGGTTTCACAGGTAGCCCCACCACTTGTTTTTTGGCCACAGTTTGTCAGAGGCCATACATATGGACAGACAGCTTGTTGGTTGTCATGCTTACATAGAATGCAGCACAGTGGTTGCAGCTTAGCTTGTAAATCACATGACTGGTTTCACAGGTAGCCCCACCTTTAATGGGATAGGTGATGTTAGTAACCAGACTGGAGTAGGTGGTGGTAGGAGTATATACGGGACAGGTCTTGCATATAGGTCTATTACAGGGATATGGGCCATGAGGTAAGGGATTGGGAGCAGGGGTGGTGTAAGGATGGACGAGCATATTGTGTAGGTTCGGTGGATGGGGGAATACCACGGTAGGAGGGGTGGGAAAGATAGTGGGCAGGACATTTCTGATTTCAGGGAATGACGAGAGGTAATCAAAACCCTGGTGGAGAATGTAATTCAGTTGCTCCAGTCATGGATGGTACTCAGTTACAAGGGGAATGGTCCTCTGTGGCCAGACTGTGGGACTTTGGGAGGTGGTGGGAGACTGGAAAGATAAGGCACAGGAGATTTGTTTTTGTACAAGGATGGGATGATAATTATGGTCAGTGAAGGCTTCAGTAAGACCCACGGTATATTTTGAGAGGGACTGCTTGTCGCTGCAGATGTGATGACCACGGGTGGCTAGGCTTTACGGAAGGGACTTCTTGGTATTGAATGGGTGGCAGCTCTCAAAGTGGAGGTATTGCTGGTGGTTAGTAGGTTTGATATGGACAGAGGCACTGATGTAGCCATCTCTGAGGTGGAGGTCAACGTCTAGGAAGGTGGCCTGTAGGACCAGGAAATGGTTGGTATCTTTTATATAGGAGGATAGGTTCCAGGTAATAGGTTGAAGGTGTTGGTCTACGAGAGCAGAGATGTTCTCAGTGGGGGCACAGTAACCGGCCACAATGGGGCATCCTGGGTGGTTGGGTTTATGGATTTTAGGAAGCATGTAGAAGGTGGGAGTGTGGGAAGTGGTAGGGGTAAGTAGAGAGATGGACTCTGGGGAGAGGTTCTGGGATGGGCCTAAGGATTTGAGTAGTGATTGGAGATCCTGCTGGATTACTGGAATGGGATCACTGTGGCATGGTTTGTAGATGAAAGTATCTGACAGCTGATGGAGTTCTTCTGCCACGTAATCCTTGTGGTTCAAAACAATGGTGGTGGAGCCTTTGTCTGCAGGTAGGATTATAAGGGTGGGATCAGTTTTTAGATGATGGACTGTGGTTCTTTCTGTGGATGTAAGGTTAGTTTGCATGTTGAGGGATTTGGGAGATGATGGTGAGACAAGGCTCAAGGTTAAGAAATTCTGAAAAGTTAACAGGGGGTAATTTGGGGGTAGTGGAGGTGAATCACAGTTGGATGGAGGAGTGGACTGAGTTAGGCAAGTTTCAATATTGGTCTTTGGTTGAGTCTGATTGGTCGGGTTGGTGGCGAAAAAGTGTTTCCACTGTAGGGAGTGGGAAAAGGAGAGAAGGTCATTAACTAGTCCTACATGGTTGAATTTGGGAGTTGGGTGAAAGTTGATGCCTTTGGAAAGGACTGATATTTCTGTGGGACTAAGGCTTCTGGAGGAAAGGTTCATAACTGTGTTGCGGGTCTGTTTATGTTCTGGGTTCTGTGTGGTGGTGGGAGGAAGTTTTGGAGGGTGGAGTAAGTGTAGTAGGTCTGCAAGACAGGGTTTTCCAGCTATGAGGGGGCGTGGGGGAGGTTTGAAGGTTGTTGTAGAAGTGGTGGACAGTGGTACTCCAAGGGGGGAGTAGGAAGTGAGCAGGGTGGAGAGCTTTTTGAGGTGGGGTTGTGCGTGTTGCTCAATTTCATGCAGGGCAAGAGTAGGTCTTTAGGAGTTAATTACCAATAAAAAATACAGGGTGCCATTTAAAAAAGTCGTACTGATGTTCATATCTTTGTAAAAACCAAAGCTACAATGAAGGCAATCATGCTGATTGGTGTCCCCCTGATGGCTAAAGAACATTCGCTTGAAATATTTTGTAATTTGCATCTGGACATATAGTTATTTAGGGTGGTCAAAATAAATGGGTCACCCTGTATACTAATAATTAATATGACGTATTCCAAAAGTTCAATGAAGTAGCTTTCAAATAATAGTTCCTTGTTCAAGGAATTAAAAGTCTGCCTGACTTCAAAGCTTAGTGAGTCTTCTACTAGAATGCACAATCTCCCAAAACTGTTTCTTCTACAAAACCTCACTGCTAAATTGTAACCTGAAAGCGAGTTTATCAAGTTTACATTTTCACTTTTAAGCTAGTGCTCATTTAAACATATAAGCTTTACAGAACTTGTATTCTCCAGAAATACTTCCAGTTCATACAATTTGTTCATCATTTCTACTGATAGACTGCCTATGTTAAGATGCATTATGAAATTATTATGAACTAAATCAAAAAGAAAATCATTTAATTGGACATCAAATGTGGCACCTGAGTGGGTCTTTAGTTCTAAATTGCATTCCGTTATTTTGTTTCTCGTGGACAAAATTCCACAGCAATTGGTCCACTCTGTTAGTTTCCCCTTGAAGGATTGGCCAGCACAATAACTGACTTATTTCTGCTTATGTTGATGAGAGAGATCTCTTCAAGAGCAATGCCTTTCAGCGTATTTTTTGAGATGCATCCCATGGTATGTGAAACAGTTTCTCTCATAGTTACTAATGTCTATCACCTTAACATTCACAAACTTTGAGCAGAAGGTTTTCAGCTTCAAATTAGTAAGTTTAATTTCTTAGTTAATGCATGACCAGTATGGTAAGTCATACCTTAGTGGCAACATTGTTACAATGACATTGGTGAAATACAGGAATCGCAGCACTTTAAACAGTTTCTTAATAAAGGCACTAGCTTTGTTCCTGTAGATGTTATTAGCACCCCCTATGAGTACAGCACAATCAGTCCTTGTGAAATCAGAACATTCTTCATTAACTCTCAGTGTTACACTATCAAAATTTGCTCCAGGTTTCGTGATGCCAGAAACATGGACACTGTCATTCACATTGTTTGTCAATAATTCTGGAATGTTTCGTGCAAGACTATCACCAAATAGTTTCACTTTCTTATTTTGTAGCCATTTTTCCACTGCTAAGCCATTGTTTGACATACTTTTAGCATATTCCTTTAAAAAACTGTTATTACACGACACTGAGATGTCTTTATTAGTTTTGTGGTGTTTATGGCCGTCTTCTTTTGATGAAGTACAATTTGTATGGTGAATCAACATGTCTGCCTTGTTTACATTGGATTCTTCATTGTGACCTTCTAGCTATGGAGAGAAATGTATTTTCTTTTCCAAAAGTGCTCTCTTATTCTTCAGAGCAGTATACTTTTTGTTTGGAGCAAACACATCACTTTGAAGTGCTGTAACACAATATTGACAGTCAACGTCTATCTTCAGGAGTTCTGGGAACCAGGGTGCTGCAAAACATTTTTTGATGCATGTATTTCACAAAATTAAACCAGTTGGATCTTACACGTGTACTTACATTCTATAAATTGTGCATAATCTGTGCAACATTACACCAAATCATTCAACCATGGAATGGTATGAAGGCTGGGTGATTATATTAACATGTTTGCATTTTGGACCCTGGTAGTTGGAACTTAAATTGTAGGTTAAGTGGCTAAAGAAGACACTGATGAAATTCAGAGGCATGCAGCTAGATTTGCTACTGGTAAGTTTGACTGCCACACAAGTGTTATGGAGATGCCTCATGAACTCAAATGGGAATTTCTGGAAGGAAGATGACATCCTTTTCATGAGGCACTATTGAGGAAATTTAGAGAACCGTTATTTGAGGCCGATTGAAAGATGATTCTACCTATAACATTCTTAGGGGTTATTTTTACTCATCGTATCTGGCAATCTATAGCCGCATAAATCCTGGAGAAAAAAAACAAACAAACTACAAAGCTATTTTTTAAATAATTAATCCTGTTTTTTGTTTCCACCGAAGATTTATTATAATCTCAAATTAATTAAAAACATCTTTACGAATCTGAAATAAGCTGTAATATACATACAATAATGAAATAAATCAAGGTGAACAAGCTACATGCTTACTGTCTAAATACACTCAAAGTACTGACTCCCCTATGCCAATATATATAAATGTTCTAAACAATCCCAAACAATCCTCGGCATTGTTTAAAATGAATATTTGATTAATTAACAATTAAAATTTATACAAAAAAACTGAAAATACATATATAAACGTATGTTGGCTCAGTACAGTAAGTACACTATGATATTAGTACATGTCTGTTACTTCTTTTGAGAATAAACTCTCAAATAAGAAATTCGAATAATACATTTATATTTTTCATTAATTACTAGAGACTCCCATCGTGGGAATTATTCCCTTCATTTACAGAGCTTCTACACTTTGAGATGAAATAGATTAAACAGTTATTTTTTCAGTTATAACTTTTTCTAGGCGAGTTACATATTTTGTTTGCATGTGCGATCGTGAATTAGACTGGGAAATGTTCATTTTAAATAGGTCTTAATGGGCTGTTATGTTTCAACACCCCCAAAAGGATTTGTGCAACTGAAAGTTGAACAAAACCTTTTCTGACAGATCTACGTTACAGTCCTCATTTTACAATAAACTGGAGGAACAAGCATTTTACTAATGGTATGAGATAAATCCTATGTTTGATTAAAAATGTATATTAATTATGAAGCATTATGCAAAAATTATTACTCCATAGTACAAGGGAAGAACAAGTTATTTCTTAACCATATGAGCTAACATGCAACTTAGAGTTTCAAACTAGTACAATATTCCTAAGTGTAAATGTACTAATCTCTGCACTTTACATAAATGTAAATAGTCTTGATGTTTGCAGTTCGATGACTGCTCCTCAGTGAATCTTGAAGTATGCAGTATGCAGACTGCTTTGTTGAGAGTCTTCAAGTTTGCAGTACGCAGACTGCTGTTTGGGATGAAATGTCTGACCAATGACCAATATTACTATTTTTCATTTGTCAAGACACTTCCAATGCCACTTTCCCACCTTTACAATCATTCAAACATGATACGTAAGAGTGCAGTTACATAATACATCATATTGGTTGTGTTTTATAAGTAATTGAAACAGCACCGACAACTATGTGGTTGGGCCTTATATACAGGTCCATGTTCACCACTTGGGTGTGAATACACAATAAATAAATGTTAAATAATTGGTACATCATAAAAATTATTTGGTTGAACATTTATATGGTTGAGCATTATATTTTAAGTAAAGTCAGTATCTTCAACAGTGCAGAAATACTAGCTTGTTTCCCCGGATTCTCCTATAAAATAGACTTTAGTCATTTAATAGGCTGACAACGTAAATTAGAAGGGTCTCAGCAATAGAGACATATGCATGTGAACAGAGACAAGAATAACTTGGTACTCAAATGAGAAGTAATAAATGAAATAGAAGATTCGGAGTGTTAGAGTTGAAGAAGACTTGCATGTAAGTGAGTGTTCACAATTTTGAGTGCTGGTACATATGAAAAATAAGAAAAAAATTACATACAACCACCTTGGACATTGATAAATATAGAGAGTAGTGTAGGCATGCCATGCCTCACAATAATTACAAATATTAATACATGAGCCATACCTCACAATAATTACAAATATTAATGAGTGAGCCATTCCTCTCGATAATTAAAAATATTAATGAGTGAGCCACTCCTCATGGTAATTACAAATATTAATAAGTGAGCCATTTTTCACAATAATTACAAATATTAATGAGTGGGCCATTTTCATGATAATTACAGATATTAATGAGTGAGCCATTCCTCACGATAATTACAAATATTAATAAGTGTTCACAACTTTGAGTGCTAGTATGTAGTAAAATAAATACATAAGTAAAATGTTTATCAATTCAGTGACAACATACAACAAAATTAGACATAAATAAATAATATAGTACGACTGAGTAGGGTTACATCTAATAATGCAGAAATGCTAGCTTCTTCCCCGGGTCCTCTATAAAATAGGTTTTAGTCGCTTAATAAAGCAGACACAGTAAATAAGAAGAGTCTCAGCAGTAGAGACATATGCATGTGGACAGAGGGAAGGATAGCTTGGTACTCTAATGAGGAGTAAGGAATGAAATAGAAGGTTTGGAGTGTTGGAGTTGAAGAAGAAAAGATGACAGACCTGAAAGACAGGAAACCCCCCTACCCAGGACCCCCACTGTTCCAGTACTTCACTGTGGCGGCAGAGGGAGAAGAGTGTTCAGCATTCCCTGCAGAACAGACTTGTCACAGCTTCACCTTCCGAGTCCCCAAAAATTAACCCCCAATACTCCATATTGATTGATCAATGAAGGACGAACAAATAGCTTTCTGCAGACAGAGTAAATGACAAATACAATGCTGTATTGGTTAACCAAGTAATAAGTGCTAGATCCAACAGCTGACTTATAAGCAGTCCCTCTAGTATCTGGGTTTGATCAAACATAATCTATTACATAAAAAAATAACATTGAAACCTGTGACGTATCTGAGACATATACATGAAAATTACTAAAGTGAAAGCAGGTACAGAATTACTGTGTTCCTCTGATATCTGTTGCTACTCAAACATAAATTATTACTTAAACATGAAAAAATAGAAATACGGTAGTCAAATGCATCGAATTACAGTATATCTCACATTAAAAAATATAAACAATGTCAACTGCTTCACTGGATGGATCATCCCAGTGTTACAATGTTCACATTATGTGAAGTATTTTCATATACATAAATATATTTGCTTAACTTGTCTCCATCAACATACCAACGCATTCTCGTTTGGTAAGTTACAGCATCTTTGTTTTTATGTGTGTCATTGGCAGAGTGATAAGATCAATTATAGTTATGATATTGCTGTTAATAATTGCTGGGGTAGGCTGTATGCCACAAGAAAGCAGTTTACTGCAAATACAATAAATAATTACAGAGAATTAGGTTGCATGTGACAGCACATCATAGTATTTGTCAATACATCAGTAGTTCTAATTTTTGTGCTTGTAAGTTGTAGATTAATTATAGTAAGTGCATTTCTTTTGAAAGGAAAATAGCATTGATAGTAAGTGATTGCTGAGAACAGTATATCATTGTATTAAGTATAGTCAGAAAATATTACAAACAGCAGTGAATATGAATAAACATTCAAAGTTTGAAATTATATTGACAATAGGTGATTATAAAGGAATATATTGCATGTAACGGTACATCATCGTATTGAGTCTAGACAGACCAGATTAAACAGGTGATTATAGTATGCAACATATCATGTATAGGTAATTGTCAAACAATTTACAAGAAACAGTGATTGTTAGCGTTTTCAGACATCTATGTTCATGGAAAAATTATGTCAGTTTTCAACTGTTGAAATGCACATAAACATAATGATTTGTAGCACCAAACATCCTCAATTCTTTACAAGTCAAACTATGACTTTAGAACAACTGAACTGACATGAACATTCCCGGTCAGGAAACTGCAAGGACAGATAAAGGGATTTGCCCACAATAACTATCAAAGGCACCTTGTTCTCGTAGCTTGAATGTCGTCATCCCAAATTTTCAGCATCTTCTTGTAAGGACTGAGAGCCATCATGGCCACATGCCACTGTAGAATCATATTTACATTGGCAAATTAAGTACCAGCAGGTTACTTCCAGAATACATACTACTCAACAACTAGTTGACAGATTTCTTGTTGGTCATCACCACGTTAGGTATGATGTGGCAACATCAGATCAGACAGTAATCAAAACTGGGCACAGATAAGGTAAATTCCAACACATGTTAAGGCATAGGGCAAAGTACTAGTGGTTAAATATGAATGGGTTAATATTAGGAGTAAAATGGTTAGTTCAGCCACTCTAAAGGTATGATAAATACATATATAATTTCTCATCAGCCACACATTAATGAATCAACTAGTCTTCAATTGGAAGTAGATGTCTGCAAGAACCATAACTATATCATGAATACAAATCCTCAATCTTTAATTTTTCCTTTGCTACTCATTACACATGGATTATTAGTGGTCATCAGCGTATTTTCAATAAGACATTGGAGAAAACTAACCAATTTTCATTAATAATCAGCTAATAAGCTGACATTTGTATGTATTGAAAAGCATGGACTTGCTGTAACATACAGCAGTATTGAAAAGTTCAGATTTGTGTAGACATTGTGACAAAGAACACCTCGTACCTATACCCAGGAGATAGCATGACTTGTACAGATACCAGACATGTTATAAACCATCATCCATATCTTATAGTATTAACATGACAAAGAAATAAGGAAAAGACTACCAATGGTTTGATCATTGAAGTGGTAGATATTACACGAAAATAAAACTATGTGAATCTTAAATCCTGGGAATCAGAACACTCCTGTCCCAATAACTATCTCCAACATAAAATTCCAGTTTCTTTATGCTCCACAGATGAATTACAGAAGTAATACTAACATAATAAATTTCTTTCTGATAAATGTTCCCTTTCCAATTACATATTAGATCTAATACATGTTAAGGACAAGATCATGACAAAGTATTTTCGTACTTGATAATAAATCAATGTCTATCCAGTAACTTTCACATAATTGGTATAGTAACAGGTCAAACCAAATGAGAACACATATATAAGGCTACAAACAGTCTAACCTAATTGTAATCACATCTCAGCTGTAAAGTAATAGTACATTGCTATAACAGCACAGGTATCTTAGGTAATCTTCACACCAACTTTAAACATTTTCTAAACTTTTCACAAAGTCATCAGAACAATGAGATAATAATTTTATCAGCATAGTGAGAATAACTGTATAGACATAAGTAAATATGACACCAAGTCCCCTCAAAATTCATACTCTGGTTGTATTATTAAACCACACATTATTAAACCTGCCCAAAGTTTGTACTTGTATCCAGATAACCAGGAAAAAAACAGCTTGCCCAGTATAAAATATGTGCACCAGTTGCTTTTGGCATCCAGTCTCTAACTACTCGTTTGAATCAGAAAGTGGAAGAGGGTGAGTTTGCACAGGTAAGTAAGAGAGGATGTGACTTTAAAAGGAAAGAGCCACACCAGCTCGTAGCCTTGGGTTCGCCACTCCCAAATTGCAAAAAGAGCTTGCAACCTCCCGAGGAAAATTTTATTAATGATTTGAGACCGTCATCATTTGAAATAGCATCTGTTCTTACTGTCCTCACACAATTTTTATGCTTGTCACTTCATGTTTCATCAGAATTCATAGCTTTGATAGAATCACACAATGTTTTTTAACATAATCTGTCAGATATTTTAATATCCATACCACACAAACAATCAGTCACAACATCTGCTTTTATATTGAAAATTTCATGTAATAAATCCTGTTCCTTCACAGTGATAAACCACATACTAAATTATTCTGTTCATATTTTACTGGTACACAGTAGTAAATCACTACATGATGAATCTTAATAAGAGACATGGATAACATTTTGAAAGTACTGGTTACCAAAAATAATTAAAATTGGTGTTGTTTTCTTCTTCCACACTCTAAGTGAACTGTCTGGTTAAGATATAGACTTGTGTCTTGCAAATTGCACACTGAATACTCTAGGATACTAGAAGGATCCTAACTGCTCTTACTAACTAGACAGGATAGTAAAAGGAGAATGATTCCAGAAAATAAATATGGAGTCACTGACTGGGGTAAGGCACCATATGCCACATAGTGTATCTATGTAATTACTACAGATACCATACCTGTTAAATTTCACCACAAAACTACTGAAAAATGTTTGTGAGAGGATGTTCACCCCCAGAGTTTGTCCTGACTATACAGTGCACAGAATGTATTCTCAACTATTTCAACTCCTCAAATCACTATTTACTTCATAATTTATGATGGACTTAAAAAAAAGTTCAATTATTCAGCGATAACAAAAAAATGAAAATGAATTTCCTCTTATTGGTCATTTCACTTTGACTGGGTTAAAGTACTCACCATAGAGTTTGCTAAAGTATACAATATGAACCTGACTGTGCAAAGTAAGATGCATAACAAATAAATTTCCAATGGTGTGTCAAATATCAAAGACCAAATATCATGATGCTAAATGGGTGATTAAGGTTGTCTGCACTGTTTCAGCTGTGTCTTGTTCCTCCAAATAACAACAAATTCAAATGGTCCTACATAAAATCAAACAACTCCCAATCTATGCCAGGTAAATGCATACACTATTGTTCAAATTTACCATTTTCAACACCCTCTCTATGAATAGACAAAATATAGGTAAGAAATATGCAAATATTCACACACAAAAGAAATATGAACATAAACTACAAAAAATATTTTACAGTACTAGCTTCAAATGTGTTAAGTTATTTGATTTCCCATTTGTCAGTGTTTGCATTTGCAAAAAGGAGTGGACATTAATTGAGCTTTTTATGAGTTGTAATTTTCTTTCAATTAGTATCTTTTTTATTATTGGGTCAGAATATTCATAACGTGTCTTAACAAGGTGTACAGCATGGGTTTGTCTGTGTGGCATAGAGTATACATTCTTCAACACAAGTTTACTATTTGCTGGTTGTTTATTCACTTTTTTGGTACTTTCATGAACTAGGTAATTGTTTTTGAAAAGCTCCCTCAAATCTGTCTGCAGACTACTGATTTCAACACACACATTCCCTTCCTCCACTACTTGTACAAATTCACTAATTGAGTCACTATTAGTTGCCTGTCCCAAATTTCTAAAAAAATTTTCCTTTCCTAAATGGAAATTTTGACAAATTTCATCTATGGTTTCAAACATTTGGCCACTATGGTTACATCTATCACCATAGTCACTAACTATTTTCACAACTTTATCACAATCACTACCTTTTATTACAGATTTTACACATATACTAATCATATTACCACCAGGAGACTGTTCCACATTTTTCATGGCAGTTTTATCATCTGTGTACACACTTTGACAAATTTCACTTAAGCCCTTACACTTTTTATCACCATACTGACATTTGCTACTATAGTCACTGACTACACTTAGTACTCTATCACTAATTAGATCTACCTTTCCATTTTCACAAACACATTCAGACACAACATCACTGAGATCAACTGGTAACATTAATCTACCAGGCACTGCTCTACTGGTTTCTAACTCATTACTTGAACGCACACCAGAAATTCCAGAATCATTCAGCATCAAATCATCAACTTTAACTTCTACATATACTACCCCAGCTAATTCTGTAAGTAACATATCATCATCAACATCATTATCATCATCATCTGAAATATTCTCATTAGAAACATCACCATCAGACTTAATATTATTTTCAACACCAAACTCATTTCTCTCTTCACACACTTCTTCAACAACCTCAACACTGTGACTACTCTGTTCTACCATATCCTCATTTTCCTGTTTATTATCTACTGTAATTTCATCTGGAATTGCACTGTCATTCCCACTTCCATTGCCTAGCACATGAACATCAGCACATCCACACATACAGCACCAGTGTCAACATTTTCACTCATTTCACAGTCACTCAACATTCTCACTAAACCATGCTCATCAGATCTGTTCTCATCACTACCAACAGCTACTACTGCATTACTACTGTTAAAGAAATTGTCAAAGTGTTTTCTTCTAATTCAAATTCAGATTTTTTACTTTTTTGTTCATCTTTGTTTTCAGATAACAATTTTTCCCATAATTCCCTATCAAACTTCATTCTACTCACTTCAGGTTGTATTCTGGGTACAAAATTTTGGTATGTTCTATTTATTCTGCCCCTTCCCCTTCTGAAATTACTACAGTGTGCCTGATTGTAATTCCCATGTCTATTTGCCCCATTTCGTCAGATTCCGAAAGAGGCAGGTCTTAGTTTACTGGACCATTTCTTCTATTTTCAGAATTGTTACTATTGTTTCTCTCATTTTGCCGCAACTGCCTATTTCTTGGTTCGAAATTCCTATTCTCAGGTCTCTGCCTATCATTCTTCTCCCTATTTCTTCTGTCATCATTTCTAAACCTGCTATTGAAATGATAATTGAAAGCTCTGTTAGTGTTATTCCTGCTATCATCAGATCTGTCATTACATCTGTCATTTCTTTCTCATCCTAAATCCAATTTATCTATATATCTAAGAAATTGTTCAATTTTATCATCAGTTCCATAGACAAGACTCCACTGAACCCTGTTCAGTAACCTACATTGTAGGGCGTCTATTTTGATCATTTCCTCAAGTGGTTTATCAGTATGTACTAATGTTCTTAACTGTTGTTCACAAAAGGTTTTCATGAGTCCACTAACCGGTTTGAAATTTGGTCCATTCAAAAATTCTGACTTAATTCTAGCTTGTTTAGTTTCTGACCAGAACTTGGTCATGAAAGTTTGTTCTACCTCATTAAACGACATTTCAGGTTTGATTGCTTGGTTCACTCATGACAAAGCCTTCCCATCTAAGAACTTTTTAAAAAACTTAATTTTCAAATTATCGCTCATTTTATCAGTCACATTGTCTTTAATCTGGAACATGAAATCAACTGGATGTATATTGCCTTCACCTGAAGATGTTTTTATGTTTACCTTACTCCACAATGGACTGTAACTGCAGAAAGATTTCACAGCAACGGAATCTTAGATTTCTTGAAATTTTAATTTGAAATTCAAAGTTTCACCTAAACAAGCGCCTACGTCTTCTTTTAACTCCGTGAAATTATCATTTGCGATTTTAGTGCAATTTTGTAGATTTTGATCTGTTTCTGTGAATTTCTTTACGAAATCTTTGGTGAGCTTTTTTAATTGGAACACTTTAACAGTGGCAACTTTTTCAAAATTTTCCACAGAATCTAGCCTCTCTACAAATTTTTGCTTTTCCTGTCTTAAGGTAGCAATTTCCCCTTCTATAGTCGACACATTTTTGGTATTCTCGTCTACCTTTTCCCAACACCTCTCTAAACTCTCTTTTGTCTTGTAAATTTGAGTTCCATGGTTGTCTAATTTTTTATCGATTGACTCAAGAAAAATTTTCTGTTCATCAATTGATCTTTTTTGCTCTTCCATTAACTGTACTAACCTATCTAAGGCAGATACATTTGATTCAAATCCACGAAAGGGTGAAAATACACTACTGTGGTCACTATTCTCTTCGATGTCATTGTCCTGATTAACTACATTATTAGCAGTAATATGTACACTGTTTTCCAAGTTTCCATTAACCTCCCCATTATCATCAACTTCCCTATTTTTGTTAACCCATCTATTTTCCTCCATAATGACAAAGCAGATGAAAAACAGTTTCGTAAAGTAAAATTCAAATAAATTTTGTACTTACTAACCGTTGGTTCTCCAAGTTGCATTTTCACATAAGTATACTTTGTAGTGTTACTTACATTTTTCTTTGTCCTGTTCTCATAAAAATGGAATATTATTTCAACAAGCGGGTTAACTCTGAAACAAAATACAAGATTAGTTTACAAATTTACACTGTATCCCAGCTCCATACACCAATTATAACATTCTTAGGGGTTATTTTTACTCATTGTATCTGGCTATCTGTCACAGCATAAGTCCTGGAGACAGTTACTGGAAAAAAAACAACCTACAAAGTTATTTTTAAAATAATTAATCCTGTTTTTTGTTTCCACTGAAGATTTATTGCAATCTCAAATTGATTAAAAACATCTTTACAAATCTGAGATAAGTTTTAATATACTTACAATAATGAAATAAATCAAGGTCAACAAGCTACATGCTTTCTGTCTAAATACACTCAAAGTACTGACTCCCCTAAGCCATCGCTCGCTCGCATATGAAGAGGTTTTAAACCTCGGCACAATGTGAAGTACCAGTGCCGCTGGGGTGCTTCACCTTCCATCTTGGTGGGTTGTGTGGGGAATTTCATGGGGGTGCTGGAGTTTACTTGATGGTGTGCTGTTTTTTTTTCTTCTTTCTTTTTTTTTTTAAAAAAAAGAAGTTGAAATAATAGTTAGAGGGATAGCAGAAGAAGCAGTAAAACAAACGGCCCAATTGGCTGGCCGACATATTATTTAATAATGACAGATGAAAGGATAGTAGAAGGGACAGTGAGAGAGTGAGGAAAACGAACGGCCCATTGACTAGCCAGTAGTTTACAGGTAAATGACAGAGTAAAGGAAAGGAGGACGGACAGTAAGAGATGAATGAAAACGAATGGCCATTGTCCTGGCCTCATCTTCGTGGCAGTGTCAGTAACGGTGGTGGTAGACAGTCATGAGGGGATGAAGTGGGAGGGTGGGGGGTGAAAAAGAAAGACGTCAGAGATTGACAGATGGAGAGGTGAAATGGGAAGGGCTTAGGCCGACATTGGGGGAGGGCGTGAGGGTCGATGAGGGGTGGCGTGAGGGGTGGTGATGTGGGAAGGGGGTGGATGGCATGACGTGGTGATGAAATGAAGCAATGATATGGAAAAGATGAAGTGACATGAAAGTGACTAGCGGATAGGGAGTCATGGCGTGGGGAGGGGGAGGGGGAGGGGGGGAAGAGGAGATAAGGCCAGCGAGTGCTGGCCAGACTGTGGACACGGGAGTGAAGGAGTGGCACCTCGGCCAGTTCTTGGGCAGGGAAGTCGAAAGGGAGGTGGAGGGCACGCCAGAGAGCCCAATTTTGAACGGTTTGGAGTCGGCAGACGTGGGTGGGGGCAGCATTGCCCCACACCACCGCCACGTATTCAAGGATGGGACGAACAAGGGAGGTGAACAGTCTGACAGCAAGATGTGTAGGGAGAGAAGAGGTGGGATTGATGAGGGGGTAGAGCGGGGATAGCCGCCCTATTGCCTTTCAACACACGTCGTCAATGTGGGGGCACCAGGTGAGGCGTTGGTCCAGGGTAGCGCCCAAGTACTTTGCAGTACGAGTCCAAGGGACAGGGGTACCATGGAGCTGAATGGGAATATGGCGCCGGCAGATGATAAGGGCTGGGGTTTTGGAGGGATGAATGCCAGGCGCCAGGTCCTTGCCCATTTGGTAAGGGAGTCTGTTGCCCCCTGGAGCCGCTGCTGAAGACCTGCCGCACTCCGAGAATGAGAGAAGATCACAGTGTTCTCTGTGTAGAGGGCTAAATGCACCCTCGGCCCAGAGGGCAGGTCAACCATGAAGAGGGAGTAGAGCAGTGGTCCCAGTACGCTGCCTTACAGTACTCCTGCCCTGATACATCGTCGTGTAGATTTCCCCTCGGGGATCCTAACGTGGAAGGCGCGACCTTCCAGGTATGTGGCTATCAGCTGGACATGAGACGCTGGAAAGCCGAGTGAGAATAACTTGTAGAGCAGCCCTTTATGCCAGACTGAGTCAAATGTCCTCACTATGGCCCCAAAGTACTCACTACATTCTATGGCGTCCAGTGCCTCTTCTACAAGGTGCAGGAGTTGGTGGGTGGTTGCATGACCCTGCCTGAAGCCAAACTGCTCATCAGGAAGGTCTCATTCTTGGACAATGTGGATGAGCAGTCATTTAAGGTACAGCCTCTCAAACACCTTGGAGATTGCAGGCAAGAGGCTGATGGGATGGTAGCTGGCAGGGGAATGAAGATCCTTTCCAGCCTTGGGGATGGCGACCACCTCGGCATGTTTCCAGCCAGTGGGAAATTGCCTGGTTGTGAGGATGTTATTGAAGGTGGCCATCAGGATGGGAATAGAAGCTGGGGGCAGCTGCTTGAGGAGGGTGTTGGTCAGCTTGTCAGGGCCACCAGCTTTCTTGGAATTGAGGTACCACAGTTGCAGTACAACCACTTCTTTGTTGGTGGGAGTGATATGATCCTCAGGGTCCTGGGTGGCATGGAGTTGTGGGAGGCATGCTGTCACCAGGCAAATACGGTCAGGGTTGACGGGGTCATGGACCGGAGTGAAGTTGTGTGTGAAGGCATCAGCCAGGGCATTTCCCTTAGTGTCAGGTTTACACACAAAGTCATTACAAACCTGGAGGAGGGAGGGATCCGTTGCCCTCATCGCAAAAGGCATTTTGTGAGCCACCAAGCGGATGGATCACTCAGGTCAATGGTGGAGATTTTATCCGCCCATGCCTGATTGTGGTGGTCTTGCACTGCAGCTTTGGTTTGGTGTTGCAATCTATTGATTATGCACTTGGCAGCTGGGTTCTGAGTAAGTTGCCATTCTCAGATGGTCCGGTTTTTCTCTGTGATGAGAGCACGGTTATGAGGAGGGAGTGGACGCAGATGGTGTGGGGGTTGTTCCAGATGGTGAGGGGTCGCTGCAGCTGCAGCATTGAGGGCGATGGTGGTGAGGTGGGCAAGGGTGCAATCTGCGTCCATTTGATTGACAGCAGGAATGGTGGGTAGGGCTGCCAGTCAATACTGCAAATGTTCAGGCCGGCTCGCGGCACGACCATAAGTCCAATGAGATCGATGGAGCAGATGACCGGATGGTGATCAGAGGCCAGAACGATGTGGGTGGCTGCAGTGATGGAGTGGGGAAGACCTTTCACCACTGTGATGTCTAATACATCTGGGAGACATCCTCCAGTGGGATATATGGTGGGATCGTGGGGGCTGATGGTGTGGGTGTGATGCCGCTCAGTGACCCGGAGGAGTCGCCGACCTGAGGTATTGGTAACTGCTGTGCCAGGCAGCATGCTTGGCATTGAAGTCGCCACCAATAAAGATGTCATTGCTGAGTGACAACAATGCCTTGAAGTCTGGTGTTTCGAGAAGGCCTCGTGGTGGTCTATAAAGAGCCATGAATGTGATAGGACCCCTCACTGTGTGGATGACAATGGAAGTGGCTTCCACAGTGTTGAGTTGGGGGGAGGGGGGGGGGATGGGGTGGTGGCGGAGAGAATTACGCACTTACACTGCCATGACACCATAGGCGGTGGGCCGGTCAGTCCTGTAGCAGGAGTAGTTCGCTACACGGACAAAAACACCAGATTTGAGGTGCATCTCAGCGACAAAGCAAATGTCAACCCCATCATCGAGGAGGAACTGTCGGAATTCACCCTGTTGTTTATGGATACCATTGGTGTTCCAGATCATGGCTGTCAACCCATGGTGTCTAATAGCCATGATCAGAAGGGGCAGAGGTGGCAGTGGTGGGGGACATGGAGAGGGAGAAGGTGGAGGCAAGCTGGTGAGGAATGGTTTGGAGGAAGGAGTTGAAGACAGTGGTGATTGCTGACAACACTGGAAATGAGGTCACCAAAGGGGGGTAGGAATAGAGGAAGGGGTGGGGAGAGGATGCTGCTGTGACTGTACTGGGTGGGGGGGGGGGGGGGGGGCAGCAGAGCTTGACACCTGCAGCTGAGGTGGGGAAGGAACAGCGGAGCATGACACCTGCTTTGAGGGAGGGGAAGCAGAGCTTGACACCTGCTGGGGAGGGAGGAGGGAGTGTGGTGTGGGGGGGCATGGGATGAAGATGGAGAGGAGAGGGGTGGGTAGGAGCCCAGAGGGGCGGGATGGGAGCGAGAGGCATGTTGGGGGTAAGTCCATGGCGCTGACCTCCCCGGGGTGCCAGAGTAACTGACACCCAGATGGGCCCTGCCGAGGCCCTCGTAGATTGACGCTGATTTGCTCTAAATGATTTAATCTTTGGGCAGCCCATGTGGCTGCCCATATGGTTCCCTCTGCAGCAGACGCAGGTGGGAGGAGCCTCTCGGGGTTTGGAGCACTCCAAGGAGGCATGACCCCCAGTGCAATCCACACAGTGCACCTCATGGGTGCAGTCACCTGCAAAGTGTGCCAGGCCCTGACATCAGTAGCACACCAGGATCAGCCTCCTGGAGCGTGGTTTCTCCATTGCCATGCTGACGCGATCAATGGAGGTGAGGGTGGGGAGGAGGTGGTTCTCCGGCATGTCTGAGGTGGAGATGAAGAAGAGGGGGGTAGGGTGACAGGTACGAGGGGAGATGATTCGTGAAATGAACTATGGTGTGATGTTGAGGGCAGTCAAGGCCGCCTTCAGGTCGTTGTCAGTATACTTAATAGGAAGTCCCCTGACAATGACCCGTTGGTGGCGAGACTTGGTGGGAGAGGGGTTGGAGAATCCGATGCCGAGGGGTCGGAGGGTGTGGAGGACTTAGATTAGGTCCTCAGGAGACTGTACGGACAGGTGGAGGAGTTCCTTGCCTGCCGTTTTGATATGATAGGGGGAGGTGGTAACTGAGCTGAGGATGTCAAGGAGTCCTTTAAAAGGCTCCTTGTACTCGATGATGATAGGTGGGGGGGGTTGGGGGGGGTGGCTGGGGGGAGGGGGGGGTGGGGTGTCTGCCATGCCATCGGTGGCCACAAATGTGCTGCAGACAGGCACGTCTGCAGCATTTGCGGTGAGTTGGCGGTGGGGTGCCATTTTGCGCAGCACCTGGAAGCCTTCCGCATCAATGACCACCTTCTTCTTCTTCATTTGTCAACGTTCTTCCACAGGCTAGGTAGCCTCCGAGTCAGAGAAGGCTAGCTCTGCTTCCGATGGTCAGCGATAGTGTGCCGATGGTCATCATCGTAGTCCATTAGACTCCCGTCGTCACTGTTGTCGGCCATAGCAGCCATGTTGGGATAGAGGAGGGCCTGTAGCCGAATGCTGTCAGCTTGCAGCCCCCCTCCTTGGTGGCGTTGCATAGGGCGATGAGGTGCTCAAGCGAGCCCCTCCAGTATGTTGGCATTGGTCAGAATCATCATGTCGAGGTCACCCCAGCCCAGGAGATGATTTCAGGACGTTCACCACGTCCTGGATGTCGGGCATATCAAATGGGAACCGGTGGGGGGGAAGGGGGCGGAGGGGGCAGGAAGGGTCGAGCATGACTGAGACCTCGGTGCATGCGGGCTTGTCCCACATGCAGGGGGCTCTGGT
Organism: Schistocerca serialis cubense; assembly: GCF_023864345.2. NCBI lineage: Eukaryota > Metazoa > Arthropoda > Insecta > Orthoptera > Acrididae > Schistocerca > Schistocerca serialis. Next base: position 291,286,215 of record NC_064638.1, read on the forward strand.
GCGCCAGTTTCCCTAGCATCCCTAGGTGCAGCGTCATTGATGGCTGTATCAATGCAGCTGCGACCGGGAGTGGCGATGGTGGAGTATATGGCGGCAGTTGTGATGGTTGTGGTGGTGATGGTGGAGGTGGAGGTGGTGGAGACTGGCGGCAAGAGTACATCGCCGTTCGCGAAATGTTTTGTCCTTTTGGTGGCGGAATCGATGTTCAAAGACGTCGTAGGTGGGGGGCCGGATGGGGCCACCGATGGAGCAAGCTCCGCTGGTTGGCAATCCACCACACCCTCAGCTCCAACACACATATCTGTCATGTGCAGCATCCCAGCCAATATGGCTACCCCTATATATATGTCCTAAACAATCCTGAACAATCCTTGGCATTGTCTAAAATGAATATTTGATCAATTAACAATTAAAATTTATACAAAAAAACTGAAAATACATATATAAACGTATGTTGGCTCAGTACAGTAAGTACACTATGATATTAGTACATGTCTGTTACTTCTTTTGAGAATAAACTCTCAAATAAGAAATTCGAATAATACATTTATATTTTTCATTAATTACTAGAGACTCCCATCGTGGGAATTATTCCCTTCATTTACAGAGCTTCTACACTTTGAACTGAAATAGATTAAACAGTTATTTTTTCAGTTATAAGTTTTTCCAGGTGAGTTACATGTTTTGTTTACATGTGCGATCGTGAATTAGACCGGGAAATGTTTGTTTTAAATAGGTCTTAATGGGCTGTTATGTTTCATACCACTGCCAGTAAAATCAAATAAGAGGTCAATTAGAGAGAGAGGGGGGAGGAAAATCGCTACTAAGGTGGATAAAATATCAGCCAGAGTAGAAACACTATTGCAGATTTGTGAGCTAAATACTCTATCATATATTTAACAAAACTGTTATGCAAAAATATATGCCTAGCAGATGCAGATGTGCAATTGTCAAACAACAGCGCCAGAAAAGACGATAAAACAAAAATTTAAAACTACTGTCTATTCGACCTGCTAACTAGCCCGTCAAAAATTCTAAGAAGAAGATTATGTTCAGATGGATTGTTGAACACCTCAATAAACACAATATCCTCTGATTACAATGAGACATTTGGATTGGTATCTTATTGCATCCATACCACCAAACTTAGCATATCAGAAAGCGGACCAGAAAAACAAGCATGACCTGAAACTTATTTTAAAAATGGCAATAAATTTAGCTCTTCCCTGTACCGTTACAATATGCTGCCAAGAGTAAAATGCAACTTATTTTATCCACTGGTAGATAAAGGCTTCCTGAGACATCACTCAATGTATGATCATCAAGTTTTGATGCACACAAATAGCTTATTTCTGCCTGTTTCATGATGTTGTCTACCCATCTTACAAGTACATAAGGTTTTTTCTATATTGTTTCTTTATCACTAAACCAATGAAAGTTTTTTGCTCATCTGTCTACTGTCATCTCATCTGGTTAAATGCACAATCAATCTTCCTTCAATTTCATAACAGTAACCATAAAATCCTCCCCCCCCCTCCGCCCTACCCTACCTCTTTCTTCCATTTTTGCTGGTCTTCCTTTCCCTTTCATGACTCAGTGAGATTTTGCTATAAGTGAACATACACTCAACTATTTACACCAATGACGTACAGGAACGAACACACTGAAATCAAATAGTTACTTGACTGAATCTTAAGAATGTGTGCTTAGGGGAAGAGCTCATTCACTGTAGCAGTAGCAATTCCTTTCTTTCAGGTGTTCAGTAAGAATGCACTAACTTCAATCACATAAGTGCAAACAAAATTTGTGTTATGATACAACCTATCTGTGAAAAAACTGGATGGATTTTGAAAGAGGTTAACATCTTAAGAGCTGGTTGTATACTGTTACAACTATTATTCTTTCATCCTTATATTAAGACTAAAAACTAAACGTTGCTCAGTTCCACACACAATGATCAAACAACAATCATTTTATGTAAATACACTTGTGATAAGAATATATTATCTGGCACAGTTATATTCAAGGTAAAGATACACTTTATTTGTGAAAGTGAAGAATGCATTGGAATGACATTTCCCAACATCAGAATTCAGGAAAAGCGGTGCTGAGAAGGAGGGTGCAAGAGACATGGTATTCAAGTAACTTTAGAAGTCACACTGGTATTGTGATGTATAGGAAGATCAGTAATTGTACAACCAGATTCACAGTTGATCACAGTTTGATTCATGTAGATAAGATTTTACAACTTAAGTCTGGGGGAACATTCTTCTTGGCATGAACATCTAATGACGTAAGGCTCTCATGAAGATTGTTTACAACAACAGTGGTTTTGTTACTTTATTTCACACAAGTTCACATACAAAGAAAAACCTTAATAAACTGTGAAGTTTGCAGCAGGTGTCATCACCTAGTTTTTTTCCATAAGACAACAAACCTGGCATTATACGGCGATCATAATTCAATGGAGCTTCCTCCTCTTCCTCCTCGCCTGCTGCTTCTTCTTCTTCACCTTCTCCAAGGCCAAAAAGTTCTTTAGCTTGCCACAACTGTTCTGGATAACCATCAAGTACATATCCCTGATTCTGACATGGGGCTGAAAGCATACGCTCCTTCAATAACCTGCAAATTTTTTAAATAATTTTTTTATTGATATTTAACAAATACCAGCTAACAAATAAATGTAACCTTCTTCCAGAATATTTAAGTTACTTAGTAATCATTTTTACAGTCTACATGTGTTTATGCCTACACTCACTAGTGCACAGTGGGCACTGTTCTTAACTGCCTTAAGAAATGAAATATCAATTTGTTCACAAATTATTATATATAGGACTGGTCTCCCTCAATAAAGACTGTGTTGAGTCCAAAACTCTAAAAGGAAGATAAAAAAGGATGAGGAGGACGAGGAAGAGAAGAAGGAAGAGGGGAAAATAAAGGACAAATAGAGAACAACAAAGAAAAGGAAGAACTGGGATGCAAACTGTAATATCAAGACCCAAAAGGGCTCATTACGATAATCTCATGATTCCTAAGCATTTTTCCTGTCCATTGGTCAAGGACATTCTGATCCAAGTTGCCAAATACATTAATCCTGATATTGCAGTAGTATGATGCACGCACAACCTCTCACATGTACAGTAAAGTGAAAAATGGTTAATAACTTTTTACCAAAATTGAGTTATCTGAAGACTTTCATAAGTGATTTTGCAAGTATTACAGACACTCCTGTGAAATAGTTCTGTACAAATTTTCTGTAACTTGTCTTAAACAACTAGTTTGGCAACTGACTACAATAGGAATAATTTAGAACTCAAAGCTACAAACAAGCCTGATCTTATTGGCAGTGTCAGTATAGAGATAAGAATTAGTGATCATGATGTCATCACAGTGATGACAGTTACTAAACTTAATAAATCAAGCTTGGGTACTATGTGTTGAGTAAGTAGATTAAGGATAGAAAAGACCTGAAAAGTATGCTGAGAACCTGGGAAAATTCTGATCTTACATAAAATCACTAATTGTGTCCAAGGCTTCTCTATCTAGTCTCTTGTCAACTACTGAATCTCAGCCAAGTGCCTACGCACACTGGCCACCTGCACAACAGATCTATTAGGTGGGTCCTGGATAGAGTAGAGGTCAGCATGCAGGTGTCAATCAGAAATCAGGTAAAACCGGCAACCACCAAGAGCGTCAGATTTGCTGCTAGAGGTTGCAACATACGTGAACTAGTTTATCATTCCTCGACACATGACTAAAAATGGTGCATTGTGTATTCAGCCATGGGCAGCCCATCTACGGCTGTGCACACACCACAAAAGGCATTCTACACCAAGTAAGCCCCCGGGCCAGGTGCCAGAACAACAGCTCTTCTACAATCAGTGGCTTACTATGGTGTATCCAGGAAAATGCATCACAGTCCGCTGCCAGCTACACCACCAAGTTGTCCTCCCAGGGGAACAGCAAGCCTCCAGACCATTATCAATTAACAGGTGATGCTGTATGATGCTGTATCAACTGTTTGAACTTGTTATGAATACTGGTTATTAACGTTGACTACACTGAACCCTAAATCCTCTCACCCACTGTGGATCTCAACTATCAGTGGTTAGTGTTTAACTCCAGAAACAATTATTGACCTACTTGTCATTATCCATGATGACATTGACAGCCATCAGCCTCATTTCAGACAGTTTAAGCCATTTTCAATACCAGTCTTCCGCAATAACTCATTAGGCGATATATTAACCATTGTTCTTAGTAGAATTCGCCTTCTGTCAAGAGCTATTCTACTGTCTGGGCATTTAACCAGCAATTATTCGTTCTTGTTGTATTTTGGTCTTCAGCACAATTATTGTTTTTTAATTAGACCTTCAGCCCACAGGTCACCACCAATGGAAAGGGACCTGTATTTGCAGGAAATAAACTTGGTTTCTTTTACTCCTTGAGACTCATTCTTGTCCACTGACTGAGGATATAGCAGTGGTGATAGGGACCTCCACACTTCTGCAATATGGCCTATATGTGTAGTTTAGCACTGATAGAGTGTGTGCATTTGGGGTTTGCTCGCAGGATTTGCATGTTTATTTACAATGTCTGACCCATAGAATGTATCCCACCAGGTTGTGCTGCTGCTCCAACACATGCAACTCACCATGATCAGATGCTGATGACCAGTCAAGTCCTGATGGAATGTCTAGAAGTCTCCTTGCTGGCACAACCAGATGTCTCCAATCACCTGTCATGGTTCAACACAAAGGTGAAGTATTTCTGGATGGCACAGTCACTTTTTCAGCTGTTTGATAGGAAAACAGAACTGTGGGTGAATTACATTGCATGCATAGAATAACTTGTCATCGCACACGGCATATCAGGGGACCTTAGCAGCCCACATACCTTTTGGACTATGCCGGTCCTGGCATCTATATTCTTCTGCAACATCCCCGTATGGAGATGGAACTGCATGCCGTTTGCTACGCGGAGTTGAAAGTAAGCCTGTCAGGTTGTTTCGATTCCCAGGTCCTCGTGACAGCTATACAGCACAAGTTCTTTAGCTGTCTTAACCCTTTCAACTGTGTACATAACTTTTACTGTGTCTTAGCTGCAACAGAAGTATTTATTCCCAATGGAAACCTGAGGTACACATCTGTGAATGTTCAACCTTTTCATCATGTGCAAGTGCTGCCAACTGCTGGGCATCACTGTAAAAATATCAGCCAGTCAATGTAGCAGTGAGCAGCAACTCATGACAGGGTGCTGCATCTCGTGACCACCAGAATACACGGATGTAGTTCGTTTATTAGCTTTCACTGTATAATTTAATATTGTTATTGTTATTTTGCATGGCAATTATTGAATGATCATTTCATTATTTATTACAATAGAGAATATTTCATAATTAGTTACTTTAGTTCATAAAATTAAACCAAGTGTACAAAGTATGTTTTGAAAATTGGTGCATATTTTTGCATAAATCTAGCATCTCAAATCATTAAAAAATCACCCAAGAGCATTACTACATTAATACAAATCTTCCTACCCCCAGAAAAAATTCAGGTCAGGGATTATGCTAATGTGCAGATGTGCAGAGAGTGGACTGCTCACTTTCAAGGGTTATCCAAGGACTGCCAGTTCCTTTGTGCCAACCCTGAGAGTAAGCAATCACATGCAGGTTCTTCAGTCGGTGACATTATTCTCGATAGCCTATGCACAGATTTGATAATGTTAAAGAATCCATCATTAGACATTAGTCTTCCTATAAGGGCATTTGAACAGTCATTGAGGTTGACTGCCCCCATGCCAGATACTTTTTCAGTTTACACTGGCCAACATGCTGACCCCACCAACCTTCCCATCCAACCCGTTGGTCGGAAGCCATCACCTCCAAGGAATTCTTGGCTAGTTGCTGCTAGCATCACTTACCATTTTATCAGAACTGTTCCTTTCAGCATCCCCGACACCGATGGCCACACAGGCCACCAAGTGCAACACCTGTGGTAAGGAGGGGACATAAAGCAGAAGTGAATCAGTCATCTAACAAAATGATGGAGGATCCTACTTGCTTTGATTCTTCCAACATTTGAGACTATGTGCAGTCAGTCTTCTACCATACCCACAAGGTGAATGTCCCTTATATGAGGAGTAATGTTGTCCCCATTGAGTTTCAGATCTATATGGGTTCATCTTTCACCAATATGGATTGGACTTCATATGTGCAGGTTGTATCACCACCACTACAAACATATGATACATCTCTCTGCAACTATAATAAAGATATTCTCAGGGTCCATGGCCAATTTTTGGTCACTATTTAGTATCACTGTACTATGCCAAGGGCATGCTCTGGAAGATAACTTGTGGGGATGGATGTTTCCAGTTCCTTAGGACTAGAAATGCAGGACAAGATTTTTGCCAAAAAAGTCCTTCTTTTAATCTTAGGAGTTGACATTTTTATATTATATTTGGCAAATAGTTTGATAAATTCATTTACTGCTCTTAGCACATCATTCTCTTTTCTTAAAAATCAGGGTGAGATTATCACTAAAAGATATAAATTCAGCAGCCATAAAACATTATGGCATAAGTCAAGCACCAGCACACCGGTCAGGAATGACTGAGAAGAGAAGGCTGTGAGAAGAAGTCAGCCAATTGCATGCTGACTGGATCTCCTGCCCAGATGACAAAGTGATAGCAATGACCCCTATGTGAAGAGGACATAAGCTCTGTGACTGAATGGTGATGGCCCAGTTCTAGACCAGCTTCAAGATTATCCAGTTCACTAACAGCTTCAAGATTAGTGACTTCAATAGCTGTGTCAATGCTAGATCACTTCGCTTGTACTCTCTATGAAGAACAGACTTGGGATTGTTTATACTGAAGAGATTGATTATTTTGTATGTCACCCTTTGCTTGCCACACATCTGTGTAATTGTCAAAGTTAAGTATTATAATTTTCTTACTGTAATAAAACTCATTAATATAGCTATTTGACTGTTTGTCTTGCGAACCGAGTATGCATGCTTCCTAGACACCACATAAAACACTAATTTCAACTATCTGCATACAGCAAAGTGAATATAAGTATTAAATGAAGTAGGAGATAGGCAGAATCTTTGTTACACACATTTATTTACTGGTACTGAAACTGTTAATTTTGCATCAATATATAACACTATTCCATCATTTTTTGGGCATAGGCCTATTTCTGGGATATTCTTGTTCCTATACATTGGCTGGCAACCTTTCAGCCATTCTCAAGGTGAGTCACTTGCAAGTTCATGTTTTTATTCACTTTTAAAAACTTACAAACAACTCACCTTGCAAATGGATGCAAAGTTATTAGCCAAAATATCAAAATAAGAATTAAAAATGTCCCAGATACATGCCTAAAAAATGATGTCATATTCAGTCTGATGGGAAAACTCCAAGAAACACACTGTGTAATATATCTGTCATGTCTTCATTCTACATTTCACTGCTAATATAATGTGTAAAACATGGTCTAATAAAATACAAAAACTGATAAATGCAAATATCACATCATTTGTGGAATGACTTCCCTAAAGCAATTTTTCATTCTGAATGTATGTCTTCTGCTACTGTTATAACTCTACTGTTAAAAACTTTGGTATGTAATATCTACAAGGATGATAATAAGAAATCAAAGAGACTGGCAAAGTTTCAGTTCAAACTGATAACATTACCCCTGCCACACTGTGGTTAAAGTTAAGAAAATCTTCATTTTTTAGTCAAAAATCACAGTTTTTCCTTGATAAAATTGAAAAAATAACCACCATCTCCGTCTGCTCAGGCTGGAGTTGGCAGTAATGTGTGTGTGAGGTGTGGTTGCTGGTGTGAATGAGTGGTGTGTGTTTCGCTTTTTCTGACATAGGCTGAGGCTGAAAGATTATGTGTAAATGTCTTTTAATTGTACCTGTCTGCAACTTGGCGTGTTATCTTTATGGCAAGTAAGAATCAATGTTTTCCTAAGTTGTTGATATTTGTATCTGGAGCTTCCATTGTTTTATTCTGTTATGCTGTTTGTTCATTAAGTATACTGTTGAGTTGTTTCTTCATTTGCATGTATATTTGAATTTCTTCTAAAATATTTAATAATCTGCCTTTTTCTGCTCAATGAAACAGAGTTATGGAATAAGATGTATGTACAATATTTCAATAATGTTTTAACAGAATAAGTTTGGTTTGGAGTCTCTCCATATCCTGCAAGTAAAATTATATAATTTGACATGATATGTTGGATTATTTTGCAATTTTGTATATTCTGTCTTCAAATACCAATTGCCAAAAGATTATATTTTACATATATGGATGCATGTCATGGATTTATATAATCAGGGTCTTAGAAACAACAAAAACAGGTAATGTAGACTCTTTGACCTCTCAATTCCATGTTTACACAATATGACAGTTATGTCAGACACGATCAATAACAGTCACTGCCTCAGTTTTGCCAGCAGTAACATGCACAATAACCTAAGTACTATGTGAAAGAATGGATTTCATATCCTATTGTATTAACTGACAATACATGTCATTCCTATAAAGATAAATAATATAAGTAAATTTATATTTCTGCTATTGTATGTACATTTGCCATGTTGTAGAAATTGAAATATATAAAATTGTTTGCTTCTCTATATCAGATTCCATTGACAGTGGGTTATACACCCCAATGCCAGTCTGGCACATAAGCATTTCATGTGCAGCTCATGGCGTTTAGATGATGTCATTTAATAATGTCTTCAAGATATGGAGCACTGAGCATTCAAGATTTTTATGCTGCCTTCCACATTCCTATGTTTCTCAGGAACACAAACTGCCCACCCTGAAATCATCTTTACTGGTATTTCATAAATGATTCATGTCACTATTTTGCCACCAAGACTTATTAAATTGGCAGTTCTGTAATATTCATACCTGCAGCAATTGCCTTCTTTGGAATTGAAATTATTATGTTTTTCTTTAAGTCTGTAGGTATTTCAGCAATGTCATACATCTTGCGTGCTAGGTGGAATAGTTATGTCATGGCTTGTTCTCCCGAAGATCTACAACTTGAATTGAGTGAATGCACCCACATCAATAATATACACGTTCAGTCACTGAGAAACATAATTTAATTTAAAATAAGACTCACTTGACACAGGACTATAACACTGGTTGTTTCAATACTCTGGCATATGATTTTTTCTGTTATAGGGTTATTTTCACAAATCTTTTCTTATAAATATTCCCATGGATAAATTTCACAAGTAAACAATACTGGGGAATGACAGCAACACAAAACTTTGTTTATTGTGCATTCTTCTCTTACAACTTTGTAGTATTCATTGAACCACTAAAAATTAAGAGAGGTCTGTTTAACATACTTTTCAACCTTAAACTTAATACACATGTGGTCGGATAAGGATGGCTTCATCACCACATGCCATTGTTCAACATTACTACCCATTTGAGTAGACACAACAGTTATGTCAGTTATTTCTTTCCTTCTTCAGTTCTTGAAGGTAGGTTCCCTACCCCTACTCAAGATTTCCGGATTATTTTATAGATGAAATTCAAGTAGGCACTCACACCTCATCTGTTGATCCCCCACCTGTGCACCTCGACTGGTTGTGGGCATTGGTGGGCTATCTACCAGTCTCTTCACTCCCTGGTAAGGAGCACTGTCCTCGTAAGGAGGATATGTGTATCTGCAATACTTGCAGCCCCCAGCTTGCTGCCACAGTCACTTCTGATATCTTTGATTATCCTGACAGCAACATGGGAAAACCATTCATACAATTTCAGGTCCTCTTCTCATATTACCATCAGGGATTATTCACCAACTTTGATCACAAAGGTCTGCCCATCCAGTACAACCTTTCGCTTGATTACCCTCCAATCCTTTGTCAAATCTCCTGGTTCTGCACCCTTATTTACCTGAGCAGAGTTTTGAAACCTAAATTGATACCTTTGTGGTCTTGAGCTCAGCTGCTCTCTTAACCCAGCAGTTTTGTCTTCTCCCATGGAGATATCTTGGGCACCATCTCCTTAAACCCATCCATTGTTTCCATTCACAAACAGACCAAGGTAAGAACACTATTGACTGGATAGACCATCCTGAATTTTAGGTCCTGGATTTTTGTCACCCCCAAACTTCTCAAAGAGAGCTATCTGAGCAAGCTCCATCTATTTCAATGGATCTGTTTATCCTAAAAAAAATGGGAGTATTACACTCTTCTGATGTTTTCTTGTTCCCGGTAGAGCTAGAAGGGGTCCAATTATCCCAACATCTCCAAATTTAGACATTAAACACTGTGTGATTTTTGTAACTTATTACTAAAATGTCTGAAGTGTACGATAATTCTCTTTCATCAGAGACATAGTCTGAACAATACAGCAACCATCTCTGACAACAGCAGCTACAGATAATAATATCTTTTCTTGTTCTATAAAAAAAACCTGTCGTAACTGTCTGTCTTACTTTTGTTTTTGCTGTTCTTGGAGAAAGAATCACTTATGTTGAGGAGATGTGTATGTTGTAATTCTTAATGTATTTATGAAATGTTAGCCTTCTTACTATTGAAAGTAAGCTTCTGATCCCTCGTGTCAACGTTTTGAACATTTAAACATATTCTAGCAATTTATAGCTGCCAGGAAACATAACATCACTGGTGTGCAACAGTCAACTGCCATTACGTGTCAATTTCAAATATTACAAAATATGTCATGTATTTTTACACAGCAGCAGCCACAAAGCAGTTTAAAGCATTTCATTTAATAATAGCTCATGTAGCAAAGAGTTTACTTTATTACAGTGTCAGTATTTACAGTATTTTAGATCCAAGTTAGATACAGCAGCTTTGGCCTTGACTAAGAATGAAAGAGTCTTAAAATATATAAACTGCTTGGATGGTTCTTATGATAAAAGTGAACCCACCAACGAAAAGTACATCCAAAGCCAGTATTTTATTGTTTTTACATATTTTTATTTCACTGGCTTGCCTATGGAAATCTGACCTGAAGCATATGCAAGTTTATAATATTATGGATATTCCATTGTTTGATTATGCAAGTTTACATAATTTATAGGCAAGCTTGGTGTCAGAATATCAATTAATGGACCTGTAAGCAAGAAGAAATGGAAAACCCCCTTCACTCTGAGACAGTCTGTTTTGGAGTTCTTAGGTTTTTCAAGACCTTTTAGTTCACTCCACTTAGGTTTAGGAAGCCACTCTCTATCTTTACTTTCTTTTTTTTCTTTGAGGAGCCTCCTCCTTTGAGCCCCAGACAAGGCTTTGATCTTAATCTAGTCAACTTCTCAATAACAGTTTCTGCTTCTTGGACTTGTTTACCGCCTGATCCAATTGTGGAAATAGCTTCCATCAGTTCCAACTTTTTTGCTTGGGTGTTTGAGATCACATTAAGTCCCTCAGTTTTTGTATTATTTTACATGTTCTCGAATTTGGTCCCAAGAGAATTGGGTATCTATTTGGTTGACACCACAGAAACCTAAGCATTGCAAGGCTAATTATTCAGGAAGGTGACCTGGTATCCCTGTGGCTCCATTACTGACACAGCTTCCCATGTGTCATGCACCCCTCACCATTGATTGCATCACATCTTGGGTTTGGTATCTGGAGAATTGGGGAAGGACAATTTGATTGGATAGGGGAGATATGGTGCATTGTGGAACACCCTTCATCTGGTTCATGCATTGGGGCCCGCCTGGTGTGGTCGAAACTACCTGTAGCTGTGCAGCTGCTGGCATATCCTTCATCTTCTTGCACACATGCAAGCCTCTCTGCCCACACAGACAGCGCTTTTCCAAGATGGTGTCCCCTGGAGAGGGCTGGGAGGGAGGCAGCATATGTACAGGATAGGAATGCAGGAGGGAGAAGCAGCAAGTGCATGGGATAGGAGTGCGAGTGTCTGCCAGTTCAGTTTCTTCAGCATCTGTGTGTCACTCTCCTATGGGTCAAACAAACCTGTGACCATATGTGCTGCCATTCTCTGTACATGTTTAGTATTCCTTGTTAGTCCTATTCCGTATGGGCCACACACACTTGAGCAATATTCTATGATGGGACTCATGTGCTATGTAGGCAATTGCATTTGAAAACTGAGTATCTTGCTAGTATTCTACCAATAAAACAAAGTGTGCCATCTGCTTCGCTTACAACTGAGCCTATGTGATTATTCTGTGTCACATCCCAGTAAAGTGTTACAAACAGTTATTTTTATCGATTGACCAATTTAAACTGTGACTCACTTATATTGTAGTCTTGGTACACTACTTGTTTCTGGTTGAGTGCACAATTTTACATAATTTTAACATTTATAGTAAGATGCCAATCTCTGCACCACTTTGAAATATTATGAAGATCTGAAGGATTATTTATGAAGCTTTTTTCAGACTGTAATTCCTTATAGATAACTGCATCATCTTCAAAAACTCTGAGATTACTATTAATATTGTCTGCAAGTCATTAATATACAATATGAGCAGCAAGGGTCCCAGCTCACTTCACTGGGGCACTCTCAAAGTTACTTCTACATCCATAAATGACTTTCCATCCAAGATAACGTACTGTGCCCTTCCCTACTAAAAAATCTGCAGTCCACTCTTAAATATTGCTTGATACCTCATACAAGCATACTTTTGGTAATAAGAGTAATTATGAGACTGTTTCAAATGTCTTTTGGAATTTTAGAATACTGTATCTACTTGACTGACTCAATTCATGGCTTTCAGAATGTCATGTGAGAAAAGTATTAGTTGAGTTCAAGATGATTGATGTTTTCTGATTCCATGTTGGCTTGCAGGGAGGAGGTTATTCTGTTCAAGATATCTCAGAATATGTTCTCATATTCTGCAAAAAAATGGACATAAAGGATAATGGTAGTTTTGTTGCCCATTTCTGCTACCCTTCTTGTAATTGGGTGTGTGACATGTTTTCTTCTAACTATTGGCCACAACTTTTTGTTAAGGGGGCCTGTTGAAGATTGTAGTTAAAGGAGGCACAAACACAGCCTCAAATTTGGGATAGAATTTGACAGGGATTCCATCATGTCCTGGAGCTTTGTTCAAATTTAAAAATATCAGCTGTTTCTTAAAACCACTGACGCTAATATGTATACCACACTCATCTTTCCACCAGAGTGAGAATTAAATTGAAGCGTTAACTTTGGATTTTCATTTGTAAATAATGTTTGACACTCAAGTTCAGTGTTAGTGCTTTTGCTTTGCTACCCTCATTTTTTATTCCTTTCTTGTCCATGAGTGGCTCGACACTAACTTTGGTACCACTAAAAGCCTTTCCGTATGACCTGAGTTTCTCTGAGTTTTGTGACAGATCTTTTGACAACATTCTACTTCAGTAGTTGCTGAAGGCTCCAGTATTTTCCCTCTGGACAGCCACATCTGTTTCACTTAGCATCTCCCTATCTCTAGTCCTGCGCTTTGTTTTATACCTATTATGCAGTAGTCTTCAATTCTTTAGAAATTTCTTTACAGTGATAGTATACCATAGAGTGTGCTGTCCATCATGGAATCTTTCACTAGACATATATCAACCAAATGCATGGACAACTATTCTTCTAAGCCTTAGTAACAGTTCTTTTACATGCTCGTCTCCAGAGCTAAATGTTTCATGTTTCTTACTGAGATACAGCACTACTGCCTTTTTATCTAGTTCACTTAAAGGTGCAATTTCAGAAAGTCACATCCTAGCCTGTTACAGAACCTTTGGAGACTTTGGTTCAATCTTTAGACTCAATTCAACACCAAGGGTCATGATCTGTCCTGAGGACAATGTTGCAAATTGTGAGCTTCATTGAAATTGTGTATGTAAGGCTGGTCTTTTCACCCTTCTCTGTCAGTAGCTGGAATGATCCAAGTACGACCTCAGAAGCCAGACAGGGACTGTGTGTTCCAACATGTGCCACAATCTTCAGTTGGTTGCACTATTTCCCTCAGTGTGTGACGAAACTAACTTGGATTTCATAATCTCACACTTTATAGTACCAGTCTTGATCATCATGATGCTGAAAGTTTAAATGAGTGTGGAAAGGTGTTTGTTCAAAGACTTACATAACACCATAATTTTGTTCTGCATCAATGAACACATTTTATTCCCTTCAAAAGTCATTATTAAGTACAGTGCCCAGTTTATAGACTATAAAAAATTATTAGCAGAATTATCCAGAACAGATCCCACAATACATAACACTCACTGTCCAGTGGGGAAGTGAATATTCTATTGTAGCACAAAATAATGCTCATATTTATACAAAAATGTCACAGTTCTCACTTACCACTATCCTCTATGAATTTATTAGAAAGGATTACACTTTTCTGGTTCATTAAAATCAGTCATAACATGAACCACTAAGCCTAACAGTAGTTCACTCCAATGACAATCATATTACACACTCTTGCTAATTATACTACAGTTATTTAAAATGTTCATTAATTTATCTTACAGAGCTTACTTTTATTTACACATTTTAGTCCTTGAGTTTCACAGTTACTGGTGCACGTATTTTCACTTACAGGATGTGCATAACTGTTGTGTGAGTCAGCAACAAGAGGGCACTTGAACATACACTCCTGGAAATTGAAATAAGAACACCGTGAATTCATTGTCCCAGGAAGGGGAAACTTTATTGACACATTCCTGGGGTCAGATACATCACATGATCACACTGACAGAACCACAGGCACATAGACACAGGCAACAGAGCATGCACAATGTCGGCACTAGTACAGTGTATATCCACCTTTCGCAGCAATGCAGGCTGCTATTCTCCCATGGAGACGATCGTAGAGATGCTGGATGTAGTCCTGTGGAACGGCTTGCCATGCCATTTCCACCTGGCGCCTCAGTTGGACCAGCGTTCGTGCTGGACGTGCAGACCGCGTGAGACGACGCTTCATCCAGTCCCAAACATGCTCAATGGGGGACAGATCCGGAGATCTTGCTGGCCAGGGTAGTTGACTTACACCTTCTAGAGCACGTTGGGTGGCACGGGATAAATGCGGACGTGCATCGTCCTGTTGGAACAGCAAGTTCCCTTGCCGGTCTAGGAATGGTAGAATGATGGGTTCGATGACGGTTTGGATGTACCGTGCACTATTCAGTGTCCCCTCGACGATCACCAGTGGTGTACGGCCAGTGTAGGAGATCGCTCCCCACACCGTGATGCCGGGTGTTGGCCCTGTGTGCCTCGGTCGTATGCAGTCCTGATTGTGGCGCTCACCTGCACGGCGCCAAACACGCATACGACCATCATTGGCACCAAGGCAGAAGCGACTCTCATCGCTGAAGACGACACGTCTCCATTCGTCCCTCCATTCACGCCTGTCGCGACACCACTGGAGGCGGACTGCACGATGTTGGGGCGTGAGCGGAAGACGGCCTAACGGTGTGCGGGACCATAGCCCAGCTTCATGGAGACGGTTGCGAATGGTCCTCGCCGATACCCCAGGAGCAACAGTGTCCCTAATTTGCTGGGAAGTGGCGGTGCGGTACCCTACGGCACTGCGTAGGATCCTACGGTCTTGGCGTGCATCCGTGCGTCGCTGCGGTCCGGTCCCAGGTCGACGGGCACGTGCACCTTCCGCCGACCACTGGCGACAACATCGATGTACTGTGGAGACCTCACGCCCCACGTGTTGAGCAATTCTGCGGTACGTCCACCCGGCCTCCCGCATGCCCACTATACGCCCTCGCTCAAAGTCCGTCAACTGCACATACGGTTCACGTCCACGCTGTCGCGGCATGCTACCAGTGTTAAAGACTGCGATGGAGCTCCGTATGCCACGGCAAACTGGCTGACACTGACGGCGGCGGTGCACAAATGCTGCACAGCTAGCGCCATTCGACGGCCAACACCGCGGTTCCTGGTGTGTCCGCTGTGCCGTGCGTGTGATCATTGCTTGTACAGCCCTCTCGCAGTGTCCGGAGCAAGTATGGTGGGTCTGACACACCGGTGTCAATGTGTTCCAATGTGTTCTTTTTTCCATTTCCAGGAGTGTAGATGTTTAAACAACGGACTCGCAATTTTGGGTGATGCCTGACTGTTTATAGACAGACATAAAAACAAACTGTTCTCTTGAAAACAACATTATGCTTTAAAATTTACCTAAATTGGATTATACTGTTTTTGATGAACTACAAGACTTATTACTATTTTTATTTGAAGAAAATATTGTTGGTCAGATACTTACCAAATTCATGGTCACTATAGTTAAACTTCGATTTTATGCTCTCTGATTTTATGTTTTTTGCAATTCTATGCCATAAATTTGAGGCCCCTGTGAAAATACCGTAAGATGAATGCTAAAAATTCCCATTTATTATGTTTCTTCCTAGTATGGTTTACTCAATTCTGCGTTCCTACTCGACATCTCATTTGACTTTGTCCTGTTTCTTCCTATTGACATTTGATGTGACAGAACAAGTTACAAGTGGCACGAAAGACAGACAGTTCAAACAGTGGAAGGTGGTAGAGTTAAGGGAATATTTTAGGACATTGTGGAGCGGGGAGACATGAGAGACGAAATGCAGACGTAATCTGCGATCAGCATTGCCAACACAACTTGCAACATTTAATGTGAGTGCCCAATGATAATGGCTCGAGTACAATTCACACTACTTTTTGCAAGAACTGATGTAACCATGATGTTGTTGCACTGTGAAGGTCACCAGGAATGAGGCTATTGATTTGTTGATTGCTATAGTGTCAAGTTGATGTTGAATACATATTTGGATATAAACAGTGAAGTATTTGTGACAAGGAGCAATACAAATTTTATTGCTGCTAATATCACTAGCAGGAATGTGAGCTGTCCTCTTAGGTTTCTGCCTAATCATACACTCGGAATTCATCAAACATTTGGAAATAAACAGGCAAATGTTTATTTCATCCTTCCTTCTCCAATCAGACAGAAATGTTAAATAACTTCAAATATGAACATGTTGCGTTACAATCATAACAAAGTTCCAGAATGTGATAACAATGCTAAGCTGATGGGGGGTGGAGGGGTGGCGGGGGGGATGGGGGGGACCCAGCATGGAATGAGCTCCCATGACATTATCGATTACGCTATAGCTTACTCATCTGAATTTTGTAATGTGCATTAGTTATTATAAAATCACTTGAAGGCTCACATCATTCATGCTTTATTAATTGACATTTAAAGATAAATGGAACATATTTGTGATATACTTTCAATGCACCATTGCTTTGAAATTGCATACACTACGAAGGAAGTGAGTAATTGAATTGCACACAGTTCACAAAAATGTCATTCACAAGTGCTTGCAAAACTCACAGTCAAAAGCCCACTAGTAACATCACCACTGCAAAAAAGTAACATCACAGTCTAACATATACAGTCACGACACTCACTGCAGTCATAATTGCTACTGTCTGACAGTTGGTGCGACACTAACTCCTCAAATGGTGACAAAGCAGATGGAAGGTTAAAGTTTGATTTAATTTTTTTCTAGTTAATTAGCAAAATAGTTGTTACGTTTTTGGATTCCAATCATTAGTAAATTATCAAGAGACATGAATGATCATGAAAAACACGTAAAAACAGCTGAATATCCCAGATTCCTTGGCATAAGCTACAACTTAATGACGAAGAAATACTTTCATATATGAGAGTAATTGCAGCTTACTTAACTGAAAACAAAAGAATATAAACACATATTTCATGCATGAAAAGAATATATTTCTGATATTTTCCATTCTTGTTATGACAGGCACTTTCCTTGACATCAAACAACATTGTAAGGAGCCTAATTTTTCACAAAGTCTTACAGTTCACTTGACTACCTAATACATAAATATTTTTGTAAGTGCAATTACTTTTGCTTCAAGACTGAATGTGTTAAAGATTCTTCCTGTTCATGGCTCAGATACAGCAACAATTGTGGAATTTGTTTCTTCTGTGTTGGGAAACAGTTTTGTTTCTTTTGTTCTTTTATTATAATGTCTGTGTGATTTTTCCTTTAGCTACAGTTGTGGTAGCTTATATGCTATGTTAAATAATGTAGGTATTACACTCCATACATATTTCCTATGTTCCGCATTCACTGATTTGACTGGAAGTGTAGTGATGAAAACATCACGTTTTTGATTAGATACACGACACCTGCTGTTTACTAGAAATATTTTGTTCTTAAAAAACACATCTCCCACTGAATGTCTGTAGGTTATACGAAAATTGTAAATAAACTTTTCTGTAATGTAACAGTTAACACCTGCTAGGGTCTTTAGGAAATGTAAAATGACAAATGTGGTGTCTTCTTCTCATTGCTGCTGCAATTTACTGCACTACAGACACTCCCATTCGTAAAAACTATTCTACAATATTGGTCTCAATATAAACAATTGCAAATCACTTTCACTTTCACAAGAACTCACAAAAAACAACAGTCCCAACTTTCTGGCTGCTTGGTGCACTACCAGCACAGTGGCTAACAAAAAAGAGATGATGTGTCACAACTGTTGAGTTGGACTTTGGCAGTGTGAAGTCTACACAACTGTGATAGTGTGTTGTCTACTCAACCCAATTAAACTGCCACTAGCTACAGAAGGAAAACACACGTTAGATTCTGACACCTTTCACCATACTTCACAGTTTTTAGCTTAATTCAATATGTTCATCTATTTTTGCTATTTTTGGGAGAACACAAAGGAAGGAGGTCTCAAAACATATGTTTTGACATATTATTTGTGGCTGTAGCATGACGGAAAATAGCTCAATTGCCTTGTACCTGTATACCAATTTCAATTTTGTGATGAATTTTTGATAGCTGTTACACATCTCAGATTTATTAAGAACTTATGTAATTTAATACAACAAATTATTCTATAAACACTGTATTGTACATTTAATTTTCTTCACTTATACAGATTTTATACAATGTATTGCTGAGGATTACAATTTTTAATCATGTACGTCAATTACATAAGGTTCTGCTCCTAGTTTGGGATTTCAACTTTTCCCTCAGTTCTGGATTTTCATCAATTTTGCATTTTTAAGTGTGGATTGCATGAAAATGTAAAATAGGGGTTCCACTCTTTTATCCTTATGCAGTGTAGACCCCCTCGTACACATGAATAAGTTCCATATTGAAAATTAGAGTAAATTACATGAAACTATTAGTTAGTGAATTAATTACTCAATGCTGCATGTCATCCTGTACAGAAAAATTTAAGTGACAAAAGAAAATTGTCGAAGTTCAGAATCTAACAGTAGTTATGAAGAAATGTGTGACAGAATATGGGGCTGCTTGTGAAGTTCAAACTAAATTATTTTGTAAGATAATCTGTTTTAGGTGATTTCAAATATGTTACTCGGAAGTTGGAATGCTTAGTTTTCTGTTGGTGTGGAGCATTATATGGATATGCTGATTACTTCACAAAGTTTTGCATGTACTGAACTATATCACACACATAAATTAGGTATAAGTTTCAATTATGAGTGGCCCAATGAAAACTAATTACAGCAATGGAATTAGAACAGCCAAAATAATAAACTGAATAATAATTTCCAGTGAAATCCAGTATTCCTAAGCAAGAACTTGTGGGTGATTTCATCTCAAATCATACAGGTCATGTCAACTTGTGGTCATGAATTTCTCTGGAAAAAAAATATATTTGACCACTATATCATAAGTGTTAAGAAATAAAGTATTTTCATTTTATCTTAATTTTTGTAAATAGTACTCTCCACAGTTCTTATCCCTTTACCACACAGTGCCCTGCTCGTCACTATAGATGCCATCTCCCTTTACACTAACATCCCTAATGCCCATGGCCGAACCAACAACTCCTTCCTAGTAGCCATGACCAGCTCTACCCTTACCCACAATTACTTCTCCTTTGAAGGCATTACCTACAAAAAAAGTCCAGGTTACAGCTGTGGGCACCTGCATGTCACCATCCCATGCCAACCTATTCATGGGGAATATAGAGGAATCCTTCCTAAACACCCAGAATCCCAAACCCCTCACCTGGTTCAGATTCACTGATGCCATCTTTGTGATCTGGATCAAGGGTGAGGACACCTTATCCACATGGCTCCAGATCCTCAAGAACTTCTCCCCCATTTGTTTTACCTGGGCCTAATCAACCTAACAAGCCACCTTCCAAGATGCTAACCCGTACCTCAAAGGTGGCTACATCAGTATCTCCATCCATATCAAACCTACTAACCACCTGTAATACTTCCACTTCGACAGCTGCCACCTGTTCCATACCAACAAGTCCCTCCCATACAGCCTAGCCACCCATGTTTGTCACATCTGCAGTGGTGAGAGATCCCTCTCGAAATATACTGAGGGTCTCACTGAAGCCTTCAAAGACAGAAATTATTCTCCCAACCTTGTATAGTAACAAATCTCCCATGTCTTATATTTCCAGGCTCCCACCACCTTCTAAAGTTCCACCGTCCAGCCACAGAGGAGCATTCCCCTCATAACTCAGTACCACCCAGGACTGGAGCAACTGAATTACATTCTCTGCCAGGGTTTCAACTACCTCTTGTCATACCCTGAAATGACAAATGTCCTGCCCACTATCCTTCCCACCCCTCCCACAGAGGTATTCTGCTGTCCACTGAACTCATCCATCCTTACACAACCCCAGCTCCCAACCCCTTTCTTCATGGCTCATACTCCTATAATAGTTGTAGATGCAAGACCTGTCCCATACATCCTCCCACCACCACCTACTCCAGTCTGGTCACAAACATCACCTATCCCGTTAAAGGCATGGTTACATATGAAACCAATCATGTGACCTACAAGCAAAGCTGTAACCACTGTACTGCACTCTATGTGGGCACGAAAACCACCAAGTTGTCTGTCTGGATGAATAGCCACTGATAAACTGTGGCCTTGAAACAAGAGGACCACCTTGATGCACAACACGCTGCCAAACATGACATCCTTCATTTCAATGATTGCTTCACAGCCTGTGCCATATGGTTCCTTCGCACTAACACCAGCTTTTCTGAATTGCGCAGGCAGGAACTTTCCCTGTGATACGTCCTACGTTCCTGTAACCCCCCTGGCCACAACCTTCGTTAGTCACTGTCCTCACCCATCCAGCCTCTTCCCTTTTCCCATTCCAGCACTTCACAGCCATAATTCCACCATCACACCCATTCTCTTTACTTCTCCCCTTCTCCATAACTCCTACCCTTGAGCCCCCACCTCTCTCCTGCCCTTCATCTAACCTGTGTCACTTCACTGTCCACCACCTCTACCCTACTATCTCTCCCCTTCCCTGTCCCAGCCTCCTCATTACCCCCAGCCGGTCACCACTCCCATCATGCACTGGTGCTGCTGCTTGCAGTGTGGTTTCAGTTGCCTGAGACTGGAGTCGTGTGTGAGTTGCACTTGCATATATGTGTGTGTGTGTGTGTGTGTGTGTGTGAGTGATCGATTTTTAACTAAGGCCTTACTGGCCAAAAGCTTTATTTGTGATCGTCTTTTTGCTATGCCTACCTGTGACTCAGCATCTCCACTATATGGTGAGTAGCAACTTTCCTTTTCATAATATTGATACCCTAAATACAAGTACATGGCTCATGAAAATGGCCAAAGTCTGAAACAGCCAGATGGTAAATAAGCAGCAGCTTTGTGTTAAAATGCCTTTTCTTCAAGTACTGCAGTGTGGTGTGGGGGAGCCATCAGGTATGTCTTCAGGTCATGTGGCTGGTAGGATGGCACAACAGTACGTCACAGACTTCCTGCTTCCTCATGTGTTACTCACGTGATGGTAATGTGTTGTCATTTTTCAATAGGATAATGCTTGTCCACACATGGGATGTGTCTCTATAAACTGTCTGTGTGATGAGGTACTCACACCCAGATCTGTCTTGATAGAACATGTGGAACCAGCCTGGATGTCAACTCCATCCCAGAACCAGTAT
This sequence comes from Schistocerca serialis cubense, assembly GCF_023864345.2. Classification (NCBI taxonomy): domain Eukaryota; kingdom Metazoa; phylum Arthropoda; class Insecta; order Orthoptera; family Acrididae; genus Schistocerca; species Schistocerca serialis. Next base: position 291,308,173 of record NC_064638.1, read on the forward strand.
CCACGATATCATGGACCAGTTACAATAGTTGTGGGCCACCTTGCCTCAAGGGATGATACAATGGTTTTATGATACCTGTCCCAACCTAATCAGTGGTTGCATCCAATCCAGCAGGGCTGCAATGTCACACTGATAAGTGAGCTCATTAGTATCGAGTTCTTTGTAAATTTGACTCAATTTCATAATCACTTAAATAACATCATGTACTCTCTCAGTCAGTGTACTTTCACTGCATTGCTTCCTCACCTTCTGGGTTCTTCACTTTTTTGTCAGATAGAGCAGAGGAGCCAGAATGTGCCATTTAGTATCAGTCAGGGAAATGGGTGTGTGAGGTGGAACTTGGGAATTAAAAGGAGTACATAACTTCCTGTGTGACAATTATCAAGGAAGTGGTGATATCATGCCAAGTGAAAGGCTCAAAATTAAATTTATTCTGAGCCCCATCATAGACACTATCAATGGACAGAGCTTTAATAAAATGGAGAGAGATCTCAAATTTCTTAGGAAGCTAAAACAGTAATTGCTCTAGCTATGAAAGTATCTCTACCAGAATTTTAAAATTTTGGCATGTTACACTGGAATAAAGCTTGAGCTTTATTTATATAGCTTAAGGAATATTTCCTAATACAATTAAGTACTCACTATTAACATCCACTTTTTAAAAATCTAGAGAAGCAACTCACCTGTAATTACAGACCCATTTTAATATTTACAGTTGTTCCAAAGTATTTTCATAATATAGCACACAATAGAATAGTGACTCATTTTGACAGCATTATATGCTGATTGTACCTCACTTCGTGTTCTGTAAATGGCATATAACCTCAGAAAACAAATCCAGGCACAGCTAAAACAAATTATTTACTCATTTTCTGTGAACTTGCCAAAGTATTAATTTTGTGGACCATTAAAGTCCACTAAGCCAATTAAAATGTTCCAATGTTGATGAGATATCTGTGTTCTCTACTCACCAAAAACATAAAGCTGAGAAACACAGAAAAGACTGTGTAATAGGAGTAACTCTACATTACAAATAGGGAAAAATATATCTAAAAACAAAGAGGGTAGGGAAGGTGGTTCGTAACCTCTTAATTCATCCCTATGAAATCCCCAAACCACCTTCCCTACCCTCTGGATCCTACCCTTGTAACCACCCCCGGTGTAAAACCTGTCCCATGCACCCTCCCACCACCACCTACTCCAGTCCTGTAACCCGGAAGGTGTACACGATCAAAGGCAGAGCCACGTGTAAAAGCACCCACGTGATTTACCAACTGACCTGCTTACACTGTGATGCATTCTATGTGGGAATGACCAGCAACAAACTGTCCATTCACATGAATGGACACAGGCAGACAGTGTTTGTTGGCAATGAGGATCACCCTGTGGCTAAACATGGCTTGGTGCATGGCCAGCACATCTTGGCACAGTGTTACACCATCCGGGTTATCTGGATACTTCCCACTAACACCAACCTATCCGAACTCCGGAGATGGGAACTTGCTCTTCAATATGTCCTCTCTTCCCGTTATCCACCAGGCCTCAATCTCCGCTAATTTCAAGTTGCCGCCACTCATACCTCACCTGTCATTCAACTGACATCTCTGCCCAAACTCTTGGCCTTTGAATATGTCTGCTTGTGTCTGTATATGTGTGGATGGATATGTGTGTGTGTGCGAGTGTATACCCATCCTTTTTTCCCCCTAAGGTAAGTCTTTCCACTCCCGGGATTGGAATGACTCCTTACCCTCTCCCTTAAAACCCACATCCTTTTGTCTTTCCCTCTCCTTCCCTCTTTCCTGACGAAGCAACCGTTGGTTGCGAAAGCTAGAATTTTGTGTGTATGTTTGTGTTTGTTTGTGTGTCTATTGATGTGCCAGCGCTTTCATTTGGTAAGTCACATCATCTTTGTTTTTAGATATATTTTTCCCACGTGGAATGTTTCCCTCTATTATATTTACAAATAGGGAATATGGATTTAGAAATCACAGGATTTATCATTTAGCTTACTCCTGTTCTTGTTCTATACAAATGACCTTCCCAAATTTTAAAATTGTTTTCTAAAATAGTAATGTTTGCCTATGATAAAAGCATATTAGTCAAGGGTCTCAATTCAACCATATCAAACACAGCTCAAACAATAACTTCATTACAGACCAAAACCTAAGTTTGAAAGACAAGTTAGTATATTGGAGACGTTTATTTTTAGTTGGATCCTTCTATCAGCTATCAGATTCAACAAAAGAAGTAACTGTAAACTTCAGAGAAAAACTAAATGGAGAAGAATTTAACCTTCTTAAATTGACTGAGAAACTTACAATTTTGAGAGTGGGTGAGACAAAAGTTCCTACAAAATCATTCCAGAATATTTCTCTAAATATGATCAACACATAGTGTAGGCACCTACCAATGTAACAAATATTTCAGGTTTGTTGGTGATATATGGAGCTGATCTCTTTGAAGAAGTTTACATTGAGTATCTCACATTTACCTTTATAAGGGGCTAGAAGTGGCATCTGAGAGATTTCTTCTCTCTATATTTCTTCACCACTGTTTTATTCTTTATGTACATTTTATGTATAACAATCAACAGCAGTTATTGATCAAACTTTTGTCTTTTCAGAGGAAAATTCAACCAGGAAAATTTCAATTATGAGACAGAACTGCTGGTCAGGAGACAAAGTGTGTAGTATTGCCAATAGACTCATATCGAAGTAAAACTGACAACTACATGGCTTTCAGTACTAACAGAGAGGAGGATAGGTTGGAGGAGGTTAAAAATGAAGGACAAGTCACTTGGAGCCCATGACCCACCTGTAGCACCTATTAAACATGGTGGTGAGTGACTTGCCCTTCCTTTTTAACCATCCCCAGCCTACTCCTTTTTTCTTCCCAAGGATTAAAATATTGTTCTGAAAGTTAAGTAGTGTTACAACATGGCACAACACATTTTTGATGCCTACTGTGAGAGTTACTTCACAACTGGTGACATCAATAGAGCATCGACTGTTGACATTACGACTGCTTTACGGCAACTCGCTCTGCCAGTGATGAGTCGACACTGCTACATACTACTACAGCCAGAAGCAGGTGAACAAATGGTCACTGAGGTGACATTTATATGTGCCCATCCAACTATAAGTGAATCAATCAGGGAGCCTTCCTATGAATACTACATTGCTACACCGCCATTTAGTGAAAAAATTTGTGATTGGATTCAAGACTTCATTACAGAGAGAACTCAACACATCGCTCTTAATGGAACAAAATCAACAGATGTACAGGGAATTTCCAGAGTACTCCAAGGAACTGTCTATAATGTACATAAATGAACTAGCAGAAAATGTCAGAAGACTATTTACAGACGATGTGGTTGTCTAAAAGAAAGAAGCAACGGCAAAAGACAGTATTGATTTGCAGCATGACCTGCAGAGGATAAACGAATGGTGCAGGCTCTGGCAGTTGACTCTGAATGTATACAAATGTAGCATATTGTGCATACATAGGAAAATATATCCACTACTATACTACTACACTATTGCCTACAAATTGCTGGGAACAGTATCTACCACAGAATACCTAGGAGTAACTATCCAGAGCAACCTTAAGTGGAATGACTACATAAAACAAATAGTAGGAAATAGGAAAAGCAGATGCCAGACTGAGATTCATAGAAAGAATTTAAGGAAAGCAGCTCATCCATGAATGAAGTGACTCATAAGGGGCTCTTTCAACCAATTCTTGTTATTGTTCATCAATCTGGTATCCTTACCATGTAGAACTGATAGAAGAGATAGGGAAGATCCAACGAATAGCAGCGCATTCCATCATGGATTCATTTAGTTGGTGTGAGAGTGTTACAGAGATCGCAACAAACTCCAGTGGCAGATGTTACAAGAGAGGCATTGTGTGTCACAGGGGGGGACTGCTATTGAAATTCTGAGTGGGCGCTTTCGGGGAAGAGTATGACAACATATTACTTCCTCCACACACATTTCATGAAATGATCATGATGAGAAAATTCCAGGTATTAGAGCTAATACAGAGACTTACCAACAATCATTTTCCCATATGAAATTTGTGAGTGGAACAGGGAAGGGAGAATCAGTTAATGGTAGCAGAAGTATCCTTTGCCACACACTATTAGGTGGCTTGTGGACTATGATGTTCTGTAGATGTACATGCTGTTTTTTGATGTTCGTGTTGTTGACATCGAGCAGTACCTCCACATGTGTGCTGCACAATTCTACACCAAATGTAGAGGATGTCACAATGATATCAGGTCTGCCTCCACTTGTGCAATCCTACTTCTGTTACCACATGTTTTAGTATGAACACTACTGGAGGGGTAGGAGCCATTCTTCTGTTGTCAGGATTTCATGGCTGCTACATACCCAGGTATTCTGAGTTCAAACACTGGCTGTGGAGAACAGGAGCCTGACTACAAGACATTGTGACTTTGATACTCGTTGTGGCTGTGGTAACCAGATGGACACTACACATTGTCCAACTGAGCCAATGGCCAGACTGACTATGCACCTAGCTTACTCTCAGCAGCTGGTGCCAACTGCCACTTGTATGATGGGGCTTGGGCAACATAAGCTCCCTGCCAACAAGTACTTTGGTTGCAGATTGCAATCTAGGCCAAACTATGGGGCTTTGGCAACCAGCCAATCCTCCACCACCAACTCTGCACCTGCATCCAATGTAAGGACATGAGTACCTAACTATCTGCAGCGAATGTATTCAAGATTATATGCTTAATAAAGAGTTCAACCCCACTGTAGGAGTCTTACTGACTGGTTACTGCTTTCCACAGCCAATGTCTGAATCAGAATGCCTGAATATGGAGCAACAATACCATTCTTACAGTAAATGAACAGCACTCCACCCTATTATATGGCATGAACATGGAGTTACTGTCTGACATCAGTGATGCCAATGACATGGAACAGCAATGGCAGTCCAGCAGCAGCAGGAACAGTGTTCTTCAGAATGCTGCAGATAATTGGCTAATGGGAATGTTGTACAGGCCTGAAGAGTCATTTCCACTTTTTATTGTGTTCCTATTGTTATTTTTCCTTTTGCTTCTGGTGTGCAAAACTTGGACCAGATAGTGATGGTAAGAATGTGATTAACCAGGGGGTGATCCAGCACTTGCCCAAATACAAGCAGATAGTACTGAACTGCATATGGAGTTAGAAAAGTTTTTGGGAAAAGAGAAGGGAACAGTTTTCTCCTTCTGTTTCCTTAACCATTTTAGATGCTAGCATCACCACAGAGGAAAACATTTTAGTGTTCATGGACAACTTACATATGCCCATAAAGTTAGGACAATGGAATGATGAGCAATTATTGAATATGGCTTGATTCAGATTAACAGACAATGCAAGGGCAATGTTATGTGCTGTGAAAAGTTGGGGGATATCCAGTCCCTCTGAGGTTTGTGGGAAGGATTATTTGAGTGCTATTGAGGTACTATGTAGCATATCAAAGAGACAAGGTGGGTCTATAGAAAGTTTTGTCAACAAAATTAGGAAAGGATATAAATAACTGGACAATGACACCCCTAAAAAAGCCCATCTACATGAAGCAGAAGAAAGGACACAAGACATGTTCCTATGGATTTGGTTGCTGAAGTTTCACATAAGGTATAAGAAGAGCTTTCTAAAATCACTGAAAGAAGCTGTGACAACTGCAACAGCCATGGCAGTGACCAGACCTAGAGGGAAGAGGATAGTATTTCACACAGAAGTAACATGCTATTGGCGTGGTCAGCCTGGTCACATTCGATGCAGCTGTATGAAAACAGTGTGGGAGTTGTAGACAGGTTGGACATTTGGAGTGGGAATGTCAGTGGAGTTTTCACATCTGCAGGGTAGATGGCAAGCTTGAATTTAATGTTAAAGAGAAGAGAAGAAGTTATGGACACCATGAAGAGTTTCCTGTAAAACAGAAGAAGTAAACAGAAAACCTGTGTGCAGAATCCATGTCGGATTATCATATGAATGGCTTTTTAAAAGTTAGAAAACGCAAATTTTTGTTGCGTATGGGATCACATGTTTACATGTGCTTGACCCCACTGCATTGCAGACTGAGTGGAGGAGTAGACAGGGGTAATGTGCACTTGCTCAGTTTGACTTTAGGGAACTTTGGAGTGAGAGGGAAAAACTTCTGAGCTTACATGGAAATAACTTGATCTGAAATTGAGCATATAAAGCTGAACAGAACGTTGTTAAATTAGGTACTACAGCTTGAAATATCAAATTGCTGTAAGGCACACCCCTATGTCAGAGGAAGCCAAGTAAACTGCATGTACAGTCCCTTAGAATTGACTTGCAAGATGAAATACCAACAGCTACAGAAAAACTAGTGTTGGTAGACTTAGGAGTGGATTTTCCTGTCAATACTTCATGTATGGTGGAAACTTTACTGGATTTTTGAGGAGCTGGACAAGGAGCAATGTTTTGTGCATCATAGCAAATCATATGTGCAAGACGTTGGTGGGAGGTGGGTTGTCCCCAACAGCATTGATAACTTTCATTGGGCAGAGTTAGAGCTCTCACAACGTGCACTGATAGCCAATCTACGGATACTGTAGGAGGAAGATTTTGGTGGGAAGTTAAATGTAGAGGACTCTAAGCTGGAAAAGTCCATGAATTTTTGTAGCAGAAGAGAATATGCAGAAAAATTTTAACCCTTCTGGACCATTGCTAGCAGCTCAAATAATATAGCACAGGATGCACAGCTTACAAGAAACCATATTGAGTTCCCACTGCCTTCAGTCAGTGATGGAGGAGTTTAGAAATCAGCAGCACTGCAATGGGACTGTGGAAGAAAGTACCATCCCTTGTACCAGTAGTAACTGTAGCCAACAAAAGGACAGATGGGAGTCAGGCCTGGAAGTGTTCCTGATGCTGAATGGTACAGAAATTTTGGACAACCTGTGTCAATGTCGATATTTTACAACTACGTATTTGCAGAATGAGTACTGTCGGTAGCACCAGAGGGTTGACCCAAAACCACATTAATGGTACCATCAAGTCATTACCAATACCATTGAATACCATTTGGATTGAAGAATGTGCCAATGAAGTTCCCATGCCTGTTAGGCAAGGTGCTACAAGACCTATAACCAAGGCAGTGCATGATATACTGTGATAACGTTATAGTGTTTTTGGAAGATGTCTAGGAGCATGAAGTGTGTTTACTGGGAGTGTTAAGTCAACTACAACACTGAGTTTGGAGAATGTCATTTCATCCTGAAGAAAGCTTACTATTTAGGCAATATTATTACCCATGATGGTGTGCAAACGAATCCCAGGATATTACAAGCTGTTTAGGAATTTTCTACTGTAGGAAAGGAGCTGTGGTCCTATTTTATGTTTGAATAACTATCCCCAAAAATTTGTGCTTAAATTTGCAGAGATAGTGAGACCTCTCACACTTGTTTTCAACAAGAGGATAAAGTTTCATTGTAACAGGACTGCGAAAAAGCCTTTGTATGGTTGAAATACTTATTGATCACTGATCTAGTCCTTGACCTTTTCGGATTACCAGAAGCATTTGTATTGTCACGCGAGGCTAGCAGCCATGTGTTATGGTCCATAAAGTCAAAAAGTAGTGGAACAGAGCACACAGTAGCCTATACTTCTAGACAATTAAAGAAGACTGATAAAAATTATTCAGCTACAAGAAAAAAGATGCTGAGCCTGATTTATAGTATCATTTATTTTCATTGCTTCCTGCAAGGCAGATGCTTCAAAATAGTAATGAATCATGTAGCATTGAAATGGTTTATGGGCCTGCAAGTTTTGACTAGCTGCTTGATTTGATGGGCCAGAGAAAATTCATAGTAAAGCCAATGGTCTCAGTTGGACAGTGCATGCAATAAAATGTGTGGGCATTTCTGCAGATGAATGGCAAGAAGTGCAAGATGTTGATCTGTTCTATCAGTGATTCACAGTGAAAACACAATTCTGTGCTGACAGTGCAATTATGCATAAAAAGATCAAGTGTGGATGGCATAAATACAATGAATTATTCAGGGAGGTCCACAATTCTATCATGACAGGACATGGAGGACAGCAAGATATGGTATGATAGATCACAAGAAACTACTGGTGGAGGACCCACAAGCAAGATGTAGAGCAATACAAGAAAGACTGCACACCTTGGTGCAATGGACATAACTTAGTCATAAATCTAAGTCCTTATTGAGACTACTAGAGACAGGACAACTTTTTCGGATGATTATTATGTATGTTCTCAAACCCTTTGGGTGACAGGAAATTTCTACGACCTGACCATTACTGATGACTCCTCATATTATTTATTGATGACTGCCATCTCTAACCAGCAAGCCAAAACAATGGCACAAACTATGGTAACACACTGTTTTACCGCTTGCCTTGCACTGGTACCTCTGCTGCAGCTATCACAACATTATGTGAGGGGCCAAATCAAACCATTGCTATTCAACTCACCGGTGCCAGGTGACACAGGACTTGCTGCCATGTGGTAACACAATCAAACATCGTAAGATTGCACTGCCTCAGGTCCTGTTTACACTTTTGATGGCCAGAGCCACCTCAAGATGCTGATCAACAGATTAACTTCATATACCCCAGGGTGGAGTGGCTTTTCTCTCAGCATTTCCTCATAGTAACTTGACTCCACTCTCAGGACATATTGTAATTTGTATCATGGACTTGTCCTGGTTTTGTACACTAGAGTTTTATGGAGAATTGGAACTGTGTTCACATTAAAATATTTAGAACTTTGTGCATGTTCTTATTTGTGTGGTCAGTTACAACATGAGCCACAATCAACAACTGAGTAATAAAATTTGAAACACCAGAGGCTCTTATAACAGATCAAGGCACCAATTTTATGTCATAAAGAACTAATCAAGAAGTTGTGCTGGCTCCAGAAAATCTAGAAGTTACAAATAAGTGCATTACATCCACAGGCCAATGAAAGAACAGAGCATGTGCACAGAATCAGACGTGGGATGCTAAGCCATTATGTGAACATCACCATAAAGAGTGAGATGCCTTGTTGCCATATGTTGTTTTGGCATGAAACTCCAAGAGACATTAGAGCACAGGGCTTTTGTGCTAAGAGATTGTCTATGGACAAAAGCCTTTTCCTTTTGAGTTATTGAAAGCTAACTTCCCAAGGAAAATACTTCACCGATCTATCAGTTCATGGAGAGGTTAAAAGCCACATGGCCCCAAGTTCAGAAGGCATATACTGAAGCTCTAGAACATCAGGAAGGAGTGTTCTGAAGAAAAGCCACATTACCAAAATTCCACATTGGCCAATGTTAATGCTAAATTTGTCTATACACACCAAGCAGAAAAAAAACTTAGGTGGAAATGACATCTCCTATGAATCTGAAATAACAGGTTCCAACTTGAACCATTGTTGTACATACAGAGTACATTCAGTCTTTCAGAGGTTCCATGGGAGCTCTGCTGATGTTATTGCCAGCTACACTGAAAGGAAGGAGGCAAGAAGTAAAGAGAAGAAGAACAGTAAATGAAAGAGAGCGTATTGCCCCTGCACAAAACATGCCCCTGCCATTCTCACTTCCCTCAACCAACTGGTTGTTGCTTAGAATGAGCAATTCATCATGGAACAACTATTTCAGCATTTGCCCCGTGCACTAATATTGCAAGGACTGCTACACTAAGGTATCATGCTAGGAACCTTTTCATTGGTCACCTTCTTAATATTACTCATTCCAGGGCCAGCTTACTTCTGTCATAAAAGGGAAAGTCATCCATATCCCATCCTCACCATCATTTTGACAACAGTCCATAGCAACAATGTTAGTGCTTTTGAAGAATTGGGATGACAGAAACAATGTAAAAAAATAAAATAAATAGTTCAAATGAGTTGGAGAAGGGTGGACTGTGGTAAAACTGAAGTCCAAGTGTAGCCTAGTTGCTGTTTCCAGCCCATGTACATTGTCTTGTGAACCATCTAGGGCACTGAATTTGGGCTCTTAGTTCTCCAGAGGAAGGCAGAGTGCTATGATCTGGTGCTATACACTTTGGTGCAAATTGTGTTACTTAATAGCTGGTGACACTTTTGAAGCACTGACTGTTACCCACATTACAATAGCCTTGCAGCAGACTGCTCCACTATTGTTGAGTCTAAGCTGCATCAATGTCGTAAACCTCAGCAGCAGCCACTCCAGCAGCAGCCGAAAAATGATCACCAAGATGCTATTTATACATGTCCATTCACCCACCAGGGCATTGAGCAAGAGACCACAGTAACTGGACTGCCACTGCACTTCATCTGCTCAAGGTGATGGCCAGATCAACCGTCTGTCCAGCCATTGGCAACTGCCACTCATACACTGCAGTCCAGAAATATTGCTACAGCCAGTACTTTGGTTGTAGACTGCAATGCAAGCTTAGCCACGAGCCTGAGCAGTCAGCTGTTCTGCTGCCACCAGCTCAGCATCAGCTACGCTCAGCATAGAGCTGTGTCAGTGACCTATGAGCCTTGCCTCATGGAATGGAAGATGCAGCGCAACTTCACTTTGTGTGAGACGAAGGTTGACACCCGATCGCACCCAAGAGATGGGGGTGCCAACCTGTCTCTGGCAAATGTATCTGAGATCTTATGCTCAATAACAGGGTCAACCAAGCTTTTAGTGTGTCACTTATTCTTTTATTTGCGTTTATCACCAGTACAACACATTTTTCCTCCTGAAGGTAAGTAATGGAGATAACTGAAACTTTGGTTTTATTATTTCTTACCAAACTTGAGACAGAATTAAATATGAGAATCCTCGAGCTATATAAATAAATATTTATAAACTTCATTTCTAGACCATTTCTCACAAACCATTTATCTATTTTAGTTTACTAGATGATACAACCAGTGATCTTCCACGTATTATGTTGTTTCGCTGTTACATTAGTTTATTGTGAATTGCTATTTTATAATCTCTCCTGCATTATTCACATAAATCTAAGGGACTCTGTGTGATTTACCTCTCCTTCCATCCACTCTTGTTACCCATTATTCTTTTTCTTCTTCATCTTTTATATCTACTAAAGTTATTACAATTTACATATAAAGACCAAAGTATCAAAATAATCCAATGAAGAAAGACAGGGAAAAACACTTAATAAAGAACAGAAAACTTAGATACAAAGGGTGACATAAATACCACCTGCTTGAACTGTAAATTACTACAGCTGGTGAAAGAGAAAAATGGGTCAGAGGATATCCAACTACTAAGAGAGAAAATCATAAACACAACTTGCACAAGGGAAATTCTGAATTTTGCTGAGGCATATAATATGCTTCATTTCTTGTTCAGCATGTGGGATGTGATGGCTGATTGTCCACAACTGTAGTAATTACTCAGAATCAAATAATACCACTAGCTGAACATTTAATTTTGATCACAACTACCATGGAAATTTGCCAGTGTATTTAATTCTAGGGTTGTGGTAGTACATAGACAAACAAGCAGCACAAGAAAGACCACAATTAACATTTTAAATATTTAAGTTTATAAAATAAACAGATGAAATATGCTGAGACAACATAAAGCAATTACAAAAATCTGTATCTCTTTTTACCATCAAATGTTAACTAGACCAAATATTTGATTTTGCAATATGGAACAGTTGCAAAATATGGAATCACATGTTCTTTCTATATGATTGTAAGCAATAATAGGCAATTTCTAGAAGATAATTGCTCATATGTTTGCTAATCCTTGTCTATCAAAATAAGTTCCATCTCTTATAACTTCAACGCCAATTATACTTATCAGTATGTATGAACAGTGTTACAGTCAATTGCAATTGCAGGCTTACCGAATCACATTCTCCTCTGATACGCGTCCCATGTTTTCAGCCATTTCTGTTGTTAATTCTTCTAAACGAGCAGTGATGTCATCTATGGTTTCTTTTTCTTCTTCTTCTTCCTCCTCCTCTTCCTCCTCTTCTTCCTCTTCTCCTCCTTCATCATCATCTTCGTTCACCTTCTCCACTGCTTCTTGCTTTTCTCGTTCTTCTTCTTCCATTTTCAATTTCTCTATTTTACTTTTCTGCATACAATACACATTAAAATACATGATGAAACTTCAAGCAACATTCTCATTAATATACATCTGACAATGGAAAGTCCAGGATGGAATATCAACAACATGTAAAGGATAGACTGCTACTCACAACACAGAGGCATTGAGTCGCAGGCAGGCACAATGAAAAATAATACTAAAAATCAGTTGGAATCATGTGAATGTGCGAGAGTTCTCCTTCCAAGGAAGGAATTTTTCCCAAAGCTGACATAGTTTTAGTATTCTTTTTCATTATGCCTGTCTGTGACTCCTCTATGTTGTGAGTAGGAATCTATCCTTTCCATATTATCAATAACTTCTAACATATATTTCACTCTCAATGAATTACTGTAAATAATTTTCAAATGAAACTGACAGTGCTGGAACTCATGACTATATATTGCTCCCAGAACAAACTCATCACTGCAATGTGCAACACTACAAATTTCATATTGAATGAGAAACCTCAGAGAAACCTGATCATTAAGTTAAAGGATGCTACTATAAAAATGAAGCATGGTTTTTGCGTTCTGCTTGGATTAAAAATGGAACTACCTTAAACACAGAGGCACTTAGAACCAAAAAGTTAATGCACAAATTAACTACAGTCAACTCAGTGTCATAGAGACTACCTTACCATCAGTTTGAACATAACACAATGCTTCCAGAATCTGCCAGGTAGTTTACTTTCAGCAAGATCACTAATTCTACAGCTAGTGCTAAGCACAAATATCTTTGCAATAAGAGACACAAGACTGTGTTCAAAAAGGCACAGAGATGCGTAGTCATATCGCACACTGGTGCCTTTGGAAGAGTCACCACTAGACTCATTACTTATTGCACAAACAACACCTAAGACAAGCATATAAAATAATAAATACTGAATAACTAGCTTCGACCAGATGTGAAAACAGAGGGTCAATGTATGGCAGGAGTGGGAGAATAATAATATAGGCCAATGAGTGTACACATACTTCCTAGATATCAGGTAAAGATGAAGAATGGGTCATGCCAATTTCAGTCAGAGAGTTAGTAACTTCATAATGAGACACAGCCCTAATGCAACTCACTTATCTAGAATTAAAATGCAGCATACAGGAAACTGTAAATTTATTTATTTTATTTATTTATTTAACACCCATATTATTACTGTACAGAACAGTATAAAATATTACATATTTACATCATTTACAAAATCTTATCATTGGTATCAACACATCTTTATAAAAAAACATTATTCTGCTTAATTAGATTATAAAATTATACACATACATACAGATAAAATAAAAGCTAGCAAAGCACCTTGGTTGATTTTACTAAAACTATTAAATACCAGTACTTTAGTTAACTTGGCATAGTAACCTATGGCACAAAAGTTAGGTGCATAATTAGATACATACATGGATAAAAGAAGTTATGAGGTGTAGAGCAATCCTGGAAGCAATATGACTCTCACACAACAGATATGTACACATTGCTCAACAAATCAGTGTAGATGGCTCTCTGTGATTATAAACTGACCACTGAATTAGACACATTAGCAAACACAATATCAAACCAGTTTCCTGCAGAATGTGTCCACATACTTGCAATTTGCTTGTGTTATCTAGCAATAATAAAAGTCAGATACATGTGAACTGTTGTAAACACCATCACAAAACAAAATGTAAAAGTAATTTTCACAAATATTTTGCCTCACACTCTGTCACAGAACGGGTGTTTGATACTCTGGTGCTGACCTTTTTAACAAGGCTGTGACAGATAGTATACTGGGTATTGGTTATATGCAGCAGGTCAATGATCATCTAAAATATATATTAAACACACCATCTCTAAATTATCCAAATATCAACATTACTACTGTACTGAATGATGTAGATAGTAAAATATGGATATTTTTTATGTGGAAGGATAAGGAGACGTCCATTAATTGTGTGAGGTTTATGTTTTAAAATCTGGACCCTCCCTCCCCCTTAGTGGAATTTGTAGACCCCTGTAGCCTTGTAAGAATATGTAAAAATGTAATTTTTAAAAAATTTGTTTTACACATTGATTAAAACATTTTAATAAAATATGTTTTATTTAGAAAGTGAATTAAACAGTGAGTGTCTTTAAAAAACTCTCTGTTGAACATGCCAATCTTGAATTAGTATTTGGATGGACAAATACACAGACAGATGGACAAAAAGACTCCACATAAATACTATTAACCGTTTTGATGAACCCCTAAAAAAGTGGCCTTTTATTGATATATTTTACACATTAAATGTCATTGAATATTTACTTACTTTGCAGATGAGAGACATTGTTTGTTCCTTCCTTTGAATTGTATGTTTATACAGCTTTTCAAACTCTCAGAGTATGTGATCACTAAGAGAATTCTTCTCAGTGGACTTCAGCTTAGCTTCCTTCCACAAACGATTAACTTCTTGCTCACACATGTGTTTCAACTTGTCAGCACATCACTTAACATCCACATTGTAAACATTTTGATACAGATCCATGCGGTACACAGTAAAATTGATTTTATATGCAATGCAGAATATCACAACTGACTCACTGATTGATACACAGTGATTTTGACTGGCATGACAAGAAACTCCCCACATGAAATCTGTCACTTGTGTGGCACTTGTTTCAAATTGGGGAACCATGGGCAGTCATATGCGTAAAGCATTCAGTTCAGTTCAGTGACACCATTGAGACTGGTGGGCACTTTAACATTGTCTATGCCAGGATTAGTTTTATAAAACAAAATGTTATCCATTATAATGATGTATCTTCTCTGAATTAAGAAGTTTATGGGAGTTTCATCTCCCCCCTCCCCTTCCCCCTCTTTTAAATGAGATTTTTCTGGATCCCTCCCCACCACTGATGATTCTGAATTCTGAGCTCACATAATGTTTATGATAAATAGGTATCAGGGTGTTCACACAGATGTGAAAGAGCAGTGATAATTAAAGAGCAAGTGAATAGTATGAATGCAAAAGTAGTGGCCTTATTTTTATACACCGTATTAAGAAAATAAGAACTTTAAATTCCCCAGTGAAACAGTAATACAAAGAGTACCTCAAGGCTCAATCCTTGTCTCCTTCCTCTTCCTCATATAAATATTAACGACACTGCACAACCCGTTAACTCTCATACAATAAGCTATACAGGTGATGCCTAAACCTTATCCTATGGTGGAGAATTTCTCAATTATGGGATTGAACTATGAGGCTACATAAGTGACATACACTTAAAAAGAACATGGTTATTACAGAAAAGGGTAATAAGACTGATACATGAGATGGACCACAGAGATTTGTTGTGATGTGTTTATGCAGCACAAAAATCTAACAAGATATTATCTGTACATATTAAATTAGTTACATTTCTTATGAGTCACCCTGTGCAAGTTACCAAATGCATTGATGTATATGACTATTAGGCCAGGACAAAATGTAACTATTTCTGGAAAAGAACAACATTAAAAATGACAGATGGAAGCCCATAAATCAGCGATATGATTTGATATAACAAACTACCTAACTCTCTAAGAAGATATATGAGGAATGATTTTAACACAAAATTAGAACCTTATCCAATAGAAAAATGTTTACATTCATTCAACAAATTTTAAGACACCGTGACATGAACCAATAGCACCAATAGCACATCAGCTATAATGTAAATGTATAAAACAAATTTAAGATGCAACATTTCCAGTGTATAATGTATTTTGTAAGTGTAATTAATTTCATACTATCACTTCTGACATTTGCAAAAACCATCATTGTCATGGCTCCATGCAAAGGAAATGTAAATAAATAAAGAGAGAGAGAGAGAGAGAGAGAGAGAGAGAGAGAGAGAGAGAGAGAGATACAGGGAAAGATAGTGTGTGTGTGTGTGTGTGTGTGTGTGTGTGTGTGTGTGTGTGTGTGTGTGTCTGTCTGTCTGTGTGTGTGTGAGTGTGTGTGTGTACACACATATTGCACGAATTTCTAAAAATTCAAAATTCAATTTGTATATCACAAGCATAAATTACAAATGAAATGTTTTAGAATGGAAACAACACAAGTTTTTATTTTTATTTTATATGGACCAGACTTGTTACTGAATAATTTAACTCTAATGTATGAAACATTTTTATAATGTCTTGTACAAATTTATTCGTTTGGTGCTGGTAGCGCTAATACAGATTACTTGGCTTGTCGCCTGCTGCTTGTCACCTTTCCACCGATGACAAGCTTCAAACACATTGACCTTTGCGCGTTTCAATTTTTCCGGAATCTATCACAATTCTGACTGTAATACTTGTTGGTTTCTTTGCTAATATATTCAAATAGATCATTCCCAGTATATAATTCTACGATATCCATGATGCTCTGTGTATCTTTGGGAAATATATGTGGACCCAGAGATCCTTCAGATTTATTATTGGTCCTCAGTAAATCATAGTCTGTCTTCTTTTTCTGATTCACCTGAATCTGTTGCCAACCATAGCATTCGCCGAATTCTTCTTGGATGTATTTCACTATCTTCCAACAATTCTGCTTCACTTTCACTTTTTTGATATGCATTGTCTTCTTCCCAATCGGCCAAGTCATCTGTAATGTCAGACAAGATGTACGTGCATTCATTGTAAATAATCATATTGTCTCTTTCATCTGCCATGATGAAAGTTCACAAGTACTTATAAAAACAAAAGACTTGTTCACATGTGTAACTTAGTGTTACCTAAACAAAACAACAGAATGAAAAAGGTGCTAAAGTGCTGTCACTGGCCACTGCGCGGTACTATACTCTTGACATCACTGTGTTGTCACCGACCGCTGAGCGATACTATGCACATGACACCACTGTGGTGTCACTAGCCATTGAACGCTATTTTGTGCACGACACCACTGTGATGCCGCCGGACAGCAAAGTGTTAATAATCAATAATCTTCCTTCAACTTCATCTCTCCTCCTCCTCCTCACAATAAATAGACCACTCTCATCCTAGGATCATGTAGAAGGTTTCTGGAGGTATATGATATAATACATCTATGCCCAGGTCATGCAGTTTCCATAAATTATGAGGGTGCAGAGCAAGCAGCCAACAGTATCCCAGATGTGTTTGATTGGAAAAATTATGACCACTTGCTTAATTGTGTGTTGATTCACCTTCGGAACATAATACATAAGTAATTATGCATGGATTGAATTCAACAAGTCTATGGAGGTTTCTAGAGGTATATAATATCATACGTCTATGGACAGGTTTCTGTGAATTACAAGGTGGTGATTTGTTAGTGTAGAGCTAGGAACCGAGTGTCCGCGATGTGTTACTGAGTTCAGACTGGGCGAACTAAGTGGTCAAAATATCAATGTTAGTTCCCTGTTATGATCCTCAAACAACTCTGTAGTGGTTAAAGTTTTGGGACACAGACAGAATCTTGCTGGAATATGCCACTTCTGCCAGTGAAGGCATCAACCATAGAGAGATGGAAGTGGTTCACAGTAATGTTCAGATGGCCCACAGCTGTCATTGAGCCTTTGATTACTACCACAGAGCTCACAGCAGCAAAGGTAAACGACTACCATAGCATAATATTGCATCAAGTGGCCTGCATCTGTGGAGCAGTCCATCTTTGGAGCAATTCATATTTTAATCAGCAGGATGCCTGGATGATGACTGTGGTGTATGCAGGGGTGTCCCCTGTTTAGCTTGACCACCGCAATTCTGTCTATGGTTGGTGGGGCTGGTGCAGCACCTGTCTCACCTACAAGGTTGTCACTAAATAGATGAGACAAGGCACTGTATTCAGCTGAGCAGCCAGCAGCTGACGCAGTGTTCTGGGGTGCCAGTTTCATCACTATGTGGCATGTGAGTTGCAGCATACAGTCCTGGGATTGGTGGGCAGTATTTTATGTTCATGAGATCAAGTGCTCAAGTGGTACCATGCTGAATCCTTGCACAGTTGGCTACACAGATCTGTACTCCGCCCAGAAGCAGCTAGGCATGTCCCAGACTCCAACCTCACCTACCATGACTGCTGTTCGCAAAGTCATTACGCTTTCTTCACAATGAGCTACATCTACCACTGTGCTTTCAACAGATGCTCACAAGGCACCACTTTGCCGTGGTTACTGGTGGCACCTATGAGCTCCTCACATCATAGGATCCTGCCAAACTCTATTCCCTGCTCCTCAAGTTATTATCCAGGATAAAGAGTTTTAAGTTATCAAGTTGAGAGGATATTCTCTCTCAAAACTGTACTTTGTTTAGTTACTGTAATTAACAGTTGTGTTGTAAGAGTGTGTTTCATCACTCCTCAGCAGAGGGTAGAACACTGGTGACAAGGGAAAAGATTTACTGTTTTGGTCTTCCACTCTGTTTTAGTGTTTCTTGTTCTGTATTAGTTCATTTGCTGGAGCAGGCCGTTCGTTTTTCAAGTTTGTTTGAATTGTTTTGAACCTAGTGATTTTTGCTTGTGCAGTAGTGCTTTGTGTTAGGGCAGCATCTCTTGCTTCTTGATTTGTTATAGCCTGTAGGTAGGACAAATTTTTCAGTCTATGCATGTTCATGAGTCAAGTTTCTTAGCAGTCAACTTTTCTGCATATGTCAGGTGCTCCATTCAGGTGTTATATGAGTGTGAATTCTCTTAACTGACGCTACCAGTCAGAGCTATTTTCAGTACTTCAGAGTTCAAGTTTCAGTTTCCAAGCAGCATATTTTTGCGTAAAGTTTGAGTATCATTTTCTTTTATCATGTCTGTCCCTCAACAGAGATGTTTTGTCTCCAGAAGTTCAGTTACAGCAGCAGCAAATTCAGAAACTGTTGCAGGGGTTGCTCAGCTCACTCAGATTTTGGCTACTACAGTCATGTCTTGGCATTCCTCTCCCACATTTGCACTGACTTTTTGTGTGTTTGACAGTCAGAAAGAACATAAAGAAGACTGGGACCTGTACCATCAACAGTTGAAGTTACACTTTATTACCTTTGACATACATGACATGCAACGAAGTGCTAATTTTCTTGCCAGTGCAGGTGCAACAATTTTTCTTTTGTGTTGTCAGTTTTCCCAGGCTCTCAGCTGGAGGACATGGACTATAAATCATTAGTGGAATGGCGGAATGTGCCTCTGACATGTTTATTTAATTTCTGACAGTCTCTGTGACCAGTGTCCAGACTGGGGGGTCCGAGGGTTTTGTGTGTGACAAGCTGGGTTACTTTCAGTCAAGTTGTTTGCAATGATTTTGTGCCATGCTGTGCTCTGTGTTCTGTTTCCAGAGTTGAACAGAGGCAGTCCCTCCACCCTCAGTCCAACCCTTGTCTGTGACACCATCGTATGTGACTCTCTCATCATCAGTCAGCTCCATCGTGGCCAGGCCTCCCCTCTCAGTATCCCTTCTGTGAGAGCCAGCACTGTCAAGGCCCGCCCTAATGTAGTAGCCATGCCTGTCTGCAATGACAATCAGCCCTGTTGTCAGTCCTGAAGTTGCTTGCCCTGCTCCGGTAGGCCTTGTCCTGGCTGACCCTCACGCCATTGCCAAACGTGTCTCAGCTGCCCTTTCTGTCATTGCCAAGTCTGCCTGTAATGATGTCAAACCAGTCATCAGTCCACTCATCACTGCCACTGTCCTGGGGCACGCCTTCCTGACATCACTAGCACTGTTGATGCTGACACCAGCTGTCTTGTCTGTGTGTTAAATGCCAACACTACCATGACTGGTCCTCTCACTGTTGCTGCCATTCCTGCAGCCAAGCCCAGCTGGTCCTGCTGCCATTCCTGAGGCCACTCCAATTGTGTTCTCCAGCCCTGCAGCTACTCTCACTGTTCCAGCTCGCACCATCCATTGCATTGTGTGTTCTCCCAACCTCTGGTCTGTGTCTTCTTGAAAGTTTCGCTGCAAGTGCCACTGACATCCGGCCCTTCCCCATCACTGCCTGTGATGGATGCCTGTGGCTGTTCCCTATGTGGACATGGATGCTTGTTTTGTTGAGATCAAATTTTGGATTGTTTTGTGGTTTGTTTCAATATATTTATCATTCACCTAGTGTAGAGCTTTTGGAAGTTATTATGCAATATTTCTGATTTTCTGTTCTTGTATATTGGATATTACATGCTCAGCAGTCTTGTTTGCTGTATCTTGCATTCTTGTTCAAATATTCATGCCATGCCTGAGGTTATTTTTTGTTTTATGATTTGTTTCTGTTCAATGCTTGTGGAATACAGGGTTGTGTAAAGTCGTTCACTACGTGTTTTTTGTTTCTGAGGCACATGTTTACACATTGGCTGACTGTACTATTTTCATTCCAGCTGTTTGGAAAGTCAGCGCTGGCAGCTGTGGCATGCACCTCTTTGAGATGGTTGCACCAACTGTTTTTAAGGGGGGAGAGGGGAGGGGCAGATGTGCTGTATGCAGGGCTGCTATGCCCCCCCCCCTCGCCCCTTCCCCTCCCACCGCACATAGTTTGAAGTTCGACCACCACAATTCTGTCTCCATTTAGCAAGCTGGGTAAGGCCTCTGCCTCACCTCTCGCCTACAAGGCTGCTAGAAAATACACAAGGCATGGCACTGTATACAGTTGAGCTGCCACCAGTTGCTACAGTGTCCAGGAGTGCCAGCTTTGCCGCTATATGGTGTGTGAGTTACAGCAGGCACTGCTGCAGTTAGTGGGTACTATTTTACATCTGCGCGGTCAGATGCTCATGTGTAACCATGCTTTATCCTTCTGTATGCAGATACATAGGTCTGTACTCCACCCAGAGAAGGTTAGACACATCTTAGACTCCAATGGATCAAGAACTGCTGAAAGTCTCCACAACAGACCCTGCCTACCATGATCGCTGCTGATCCTGTTGCACATCGATTTGCCATGCCATCTTTGCCATGAGGCACATCAGCCACTGTGCTTCCAACAGAAACTCATGAGGCACTGCTTCACCATGGTTACCAGTGGCTGCCGATGAGCTTGTCATACTCCACGACCATGCTGACCTTTCTCTCCTGCTCGAGATACTGTCCAGGATAAACACTTTTCAGTTATCAAGTTGTGAAGATATTCTCTCTCAAGTGTACTTTGTTTATTTATTGTGATACACAGTTGTGTTGTAAAAGTGTGTTTCATCACCCTCCAGCAGAGCACAGAGTAATGCCTTATCGAGACACGACCATCAACCTGACGTAACAAGAAATGTGATTCGTCTGGCCCGGTGAAATATTTTCATTGAGCCACAGTCCAATATCAGTTATCGTCTGCCCATTGGAGTCACAATTGATGATATCAATATTCAACAACATGTGTTGAACAGTAAGCTCTGAAACATTTTACCTGCAGCAGCATTGTACTCTGCCATCAGACCTGCCACAGACTGCTGCCTGTCCTGCTTTACAGAGAGGGAAACCCTACAACCTCCACCTTCTATATTGATAACCATGTCCTTGTCCCCTACTCACCTACTTATAGTTTCACCATCCTTCAAATACTTATCATAGAGGATCATGAGAGCAGCAGGTAAACAGCTCACCAGCTTTGATATTTCCCAAATGCCCATTTCCCAGCACTGGGCCTTAATAATCTGCCCTTCCTCAAACTTGCTTATCTCAGTGGCTTTTCCACTTTGTAATACATATAATTTCTTGAATCATTCCCAATTCATCACTGCTCTGCATATACAGAGTATCCCAAAAAAAAAAAAAAAAAAAAAAAAAAAAAAAAAAAAAAAAAAAAAAAAAAAAAAAAAAAACACTGACAAACTTTAGGGACAGGTTCCTTACATCAAAACAAGAAAAAATATCTGGTAAACAAGGGATCTAAACTGCATACTTAAGATATATGAGCACTTGTTCATCTTCTACAGTAAGCTATTTGTTTTCATAATTTGGGAGCAGGTAGTACGGCTCAAAACAAGAAAAAAAAGGCCTAATAAACATGGGCTCCGAAGTGCATATCTTAAGAGCTATGAGCAAATGTTCAGTAGAAAAGATGTTTCACACTAATGAAGATGAAAAAGTGCTCACACCTCTTAAAGTATGCATGTTTACCAAGCTTTTTTTCTTGTTTTGGTCAATCATTCCTTCTCCCAAAATATGGAAAGCAAAGACCCTGCAGTTGAAGAGATCTATTTATTATATCAAAGATGAACACATGCTCATACTTCTTAAGGTATGCATTTTAGAGCCCATGTTTACTAGATATCTTTTACTTATATCTATATAAGGAACTTGTCCCAAAAGTTTGTTGATGTTTTTTTGGAACACCCTATATGTTACATGCCTGCAGTGCCATAAGGCAGCTTTCAGTCTTGTGATGAGCAGTGGTCATAAGGTTTTGGCTTTTATTAGTGTATGTAGATGGCCTACATATCTGTCCTGGAATCTTCTGTTGTTCTAGATGGACTAGTAAACCCAAAAAAGCATCTTTTGGATAAATGAATAATGTAACTAAAATCAGAAAATATAATTAGCTGTTGAGCACAAGACACAGATTATAATAATTTCTTTTCTCTGTCTTTAGTACGGCAGACTTTTTCCACAGCTCCAAAAGTTCTTCTTTCCATTGGGACTGTTGTAACAAATTATATGAGTGCGTAAGAGGAAGAATACTGTACGTTGTACCAGAATTACCCACTAAAAATGGAAAAGAAATTCTGCAATCAGGTCCTGAAGACCATGTGATAGTTAATCAACTGCTGTATGATCCTCAGCCATTCATCATCAGATATGTTATGGAGGAGCATGAGATCGGCACACCAACTCCCAGTTATTGGTGACTTTCCAATCCTGGAGCTGCTACATCTCAATCAGATAGTTCCTCAATTGTTATGACAAGGCTAAGTGCACCCACTACCACATATAAATTAAAATTTCTTTTTTTTCTGATATTGGGAATTATCAATATATCTACAATACTGTCAGAAGCCATCTGCAGGGCATAGTTAGTGTACCATAATTAATTACACACAACAATATACAGACAATGCAATAATGCCTATGAAATATAGTATTTATGAGTATTTGTTAGTTAATGTTGTACTAGACTGACTCAACTGTTGCCTGGTTTCCTGTACATCATTCCACCACCAACTCTAGTTTGGTAATAGGCATTTCTCATCCCATTAAAGGCAGTCCTACCTGTGAATGGAGTCAGGTGAGTTACAAGCTGAGCTGCAGCCACTGTACTGCTTTCAATGTGGGCATGAATGACCATCAACAAACTGTGGCTAAGAGACAGCTGGTCGACCCAGCTGATGAACATGCTGACCTAACACAATGTGTTTCACTTCAATGACTGCTCCACAACCTATGCCATCTGGAGCCTTCCTACCAACATCGGCTTTTATGTATTTCACAGGTGAGAACACTTCTTGCAATGTATCCTATGTTCCTACAATCCTCCTTGCTGCAATCTTCGCTATTCTTTGTCATTTGCCTACCTACCCCTGTCCTGCTACCACCCCAGCACTACACAGCCTTCTGTTCCACAAACAAACCCACTAGTCTTTTCCCCCTTCCCTACTTCTCTCCATTTCTGTTCCCCTTCCCTCCACAATTCTACCAACTGTACCTAGCAGCCCTCTTTCTGTCCACACAACATCCCTGCATACCCGCGCAAGCAACACTGCACCTCCACCCTCCAGCTTTTTCATTACCCCACCACTCACATGAGATTGCTTCCCCCACCAGGGGCAGTTTACAGTCAACTGTCAGGTCACAGCCGCCAAAGACAGTGATCAAGTGTGTGAGTTCTGCTTGTGTGAATGTGTCTGTGATTTCTACTTCAGAAGAAGGCCTTCTGGTTGAAAGCTCAAATGTATAACAGTCTTTTTGTTGTGTCTGTCTGTGACTCAATGTATCCTCTATACGATGAGTGGCAATCTGCCCTTTTGATAATCAAACAATGAAAAATTCAGGATGGAATGTATTACCTACAAACAAATCCAGGATACGGCTATGGCCACCTGCATGGCATCATCCTATGCCAACCTACTCATAGTCCATCTAGAGGAAACCTTCTTAAAAACCCAGAATCATAAACCAATCACCTGGTTCAGATTCACTGATGACATCTTTGCTATCTGGATTGAGGGTGAGGACACCCTATCCACATTCCCCCAGTACTTCAACTATTTCTACCCCATTGGCTTCACCTGGTCCTACTCAACCCAACAAGCCACCTTCCGAGATGTTGACCTCCACCTCAAAGATGGCTACATATGTACCTCCGTTCATATCAAACCTATAACCCCAGCAATAACTCCACTTCAACAGCTGCCACCCGTTCCATACCAAGAAGTCCCTTCCGTACAGCCTAGCCACATGTGGCCGTCACATCTGCAGTGACAAGCGGTCCTTCTTGAAATATACTGAGGGTCTCACTGAAGCCTTCACAGACAGTAATTATCCTCTCAACCTTGTACAATAACAAATCTCCCATGTCTTATCTTTCCAGTCTCCCACCACCTCCCAAAGTCCCACTGTCCGGCTACAGAGGAGCATTCCCCTCATAACTCAGTACCACCCAGGACTGGAGCAACTGAATTACATTCTCTGCCAGTGTTTCAACTACCTACTGTGTTTGGCATTCTAGAGCTCTAGCCAAAATGCATATGCCCCACTTTACTGATGTACGTACTGGTCCAGAAAACACAATTGTCTCATTTACTTCAAGTTCACAGTTTTTAAAGCTATCTGATAGAATACTGTACACAAAGTAATCCAGAAAGGAGTTAAACTACTGGAGATGGTGATAGTGACACCTCAGAGTTGTGACAGGATTTTATTCAGTAATAAATAAAATTACTGCTCAAGCAAGCAGTCAGATACTTTTTTTTTGTCAGTTTATGGGTAATGTGGCTTAGTGGAAAAATGCTAGGCTATTTGTCCAAAGGTGTCCCAAGTGATCCCAGGTCCATTCTAAGATTTTTCTGTAATTTATCACTTCACTTCCTTTTGTTCTGGTAGTGATTTGTTAATGGGAAAAATGGCAACTTGCACTACAATTCAAAATCTATGTTTAATTATAAGCACCCATATAATTATATATATGAAGGTAGTAACTGTTCTCAAAAGAACAGATACCATTGATGACCGTGCAGCTGCTCTAGAATAAATTATAATTAATTGAAACCCTCAGCTGCCAACAGGTGTTGGTGATATACCTCGATGGGGTCAGCTGAAAATGTGTGCCCCAACCGGGACTCGAACCCGGGATCTCCTGCGTACATGGCAGACACTCTATCCATCTGAGCCACCGAGGATACAAATGAGTAGCACAACTGCAGGGACTTATACCTTGCACGCTTCCCGTGAGACCCACATTCCCAACTGTCCACTATCTGCATATGTAAAGTACCTACGTAAAGTTGGGAATGTGGATCTGTCCACTATCTACATGCGTAAAGTACCTACGTAATGTTGGGAATGTGGATCTCACGGGAAGCGTGCAAGGGGTAAGTCCCTGAAGTCACGCTATTCATCTGTGTCCTTGGTGGCTCAGATGGATAGGGCATCTGCCATGTAAGCAGGAGGTCCCGGGTTTGAGTCCCGGTCGGGGTGCACATTTTCAGCTGTCTCCATTGAGGTATATCAACACCTGTCAGCAGCTGAGAGTTTCAATTAATTATCATTTACCCTCATAATTGGTTTTCTATGTCTTTTCATACCACAGAAGGCATATTCTAATGGTTTGGTGACAAGAGAAGCAGTGCAAAACTGGATTGCGCACTTTCCTTTTCTCTTATTGCATCTGACTTACTTGAAACAATGTCCGCCCCCGGTAGCTGAATGGTCAGCATGACAGATTGTCAATACTCTGGGCCTGGGTTCAATTCCTGGCTGGGTCGGAGAATTTTCTCTGCCCAGGGACTGGGTGTTGTGCTGTCCTCATCATCATACTATCATCCTCATCAACTGCAGGTCGCCGAAGTGGCCTCAAATTGAAAGACCGTCACCGGGCGAATGGTCTGCCCGACAGGGGGCCCTAGCCATACGATTAAATAAATAACTTGAAACGTTCAGCCGATCCTCTTCTCTGGATAAGCTGCTGCATCAATCTCCACAACTTCTTCTCCAAAGAAATAATGCTGGTTAGAGGGATTAAAAAAAAACTCTTTTGCTCTTTCTCTCTATGCTCTTGAAATAACTAGGTACTCTCATAATACTTGCAGTTCAGTTCTGGTATATTTCCATTTCCACAAGTCTCACATAAGTATACAAATTCTTGCAAGTCAATTGTGTCTTTAACCATCAGATACAATTAAGTATATTTACAATGTGGTGAGTTTAATAACCACCAGAAATTCAAAGACAGTTCTTGCTTCTAGCAAGTCTAACACCAGAATTAAGAGTCTGTAGTCAAATCATATTTAATTTGTTCATAACAATTACAATCCTTACGCCATCAAGGAATAACACATGCTTGCTCCTTGAACATCACATACAGCTCCTATGGCGCGAGCGGCAAACACTTGTCTGAGCCGATCGACTTCCACGATTGCAGTATTCTCTCAATACTCTATCCAGCACACACAAAAACTGGTGGCATGGTAGACACATCTCCACTCTCCCACACTCATACTTAAAATATCGGGTGTTCGAGATGGGGGAAGACCAAGTGTCTCTAGAATTTACCTCGAATTCACTGCATATCCCTCCCCTTAGCTCGAAAACGAGGTATTTTATACATTTCATTATGTACATTAATATCTCCCATAATGTTAAGTCACATTTAATCAGTATACTTTATATTTCTTCTAGTAATCGTGTACCTAATATCTAGCTCTTCTTTCATCATTTTGATAATAACTATCTGAGCATTTCACCTACTATTGGAGTTAGTACTTTTATATCTACAAATCGTGTGGACAACATTCTTGATTTCCAGTCACCAACTCCATTTAATTATGTCATTCTCTTTTCTACTTCTCTGTACTGTTTTTTCTTTACTATGCATTAGTTTCATTATCTACCTTAGCTTGTAGTCTGGAGGAACTCTGGGAACATGAAAGTGTTCCTTCTGACACTCATAAACATAAAACGTAACACTGCTAGAGGGTTGATCCTATGAGTACCCTTTCTCCGTCTGTTTTCCTATGGTACAGGTCAATCCCCTTCTTGGTGCCCCTGTACGTGCAGTATACGTCAGCCTTTCTTAGTTCTGCCTATCTGCCCTTTTATCCAATACATGCTGGGTGCGCCCTCCTTATCCTTCCTGAGTAGGCCTCATGGTTCATTACCCTAGTTATATCTTTATGTACACTATAATTAACTATTGTCTGGAAACTAAATCTGTTTCACACTTAACCCTCACTTCTTAAAGCTTCATTTAATCCCCTAGAGTACTCCACTACTCTCCCACTATGCTTCCCATATACACCACATATATATTATTCAATATATCATACATTTACTTATGCTATACTTGTCCCTCTATCCTACAAATCGTCAGAACAAATGTTTGACTGACATTCCTAAATAATTATCATAATTTGTTCCTCCCTGGCTTATGCTCATTAATCTGTCCTTGGCTTGTGCCCATTAGTTCCTCCTTGGCTTATGCTCTCCTTAACTACTCACACTTCCTTCTTATGTATTTACTCACATGTCTTTCTTACATATCCCTGATGTGGAATCATCGTAGTTTTTATATCCTTATGTACATATGCAATATAGAATCGTTATTGTTCTTATACATATTTCCTATATATACATGGTAATAAATACCTAGACAATAGTTTTCTCAAGTAACTAGGCGACACGGAACCGTCACAATAAACAGCCATGTGTGCATACTTCTCTATGTGCACATTCTTTTCCCTTACAACACTTGAGGGTTCTTACATCATTTTTATCTGTATTTCCATTGTTTGTGTCTTTGTGTTTCTTTGTGTGCATGCATAAGTGTATCTGTATATCCTGATTCTTCAGTCTACTTATATGAAATAAGTTGTAGGTTACTGGAAACCACAGAAAATAAGAAGGACTTCACCGATAGAAGTATATGAATATGTAAAGAGGGAAAGATACACTGGTACTCAGATGAGAAGTAAGAAAGGAAAAATTAGAAATGGTTGCTAAGATCAGAGAAGAGAAAGCAGATAGCCCTAAAGACAGGAATCCCTTCCCACCCCCCTTCTCCAGGATCACTACTCCACCAGTACTTTAGTGAGAAGCTGGAGGAGGTATGGTGTTAAACATCTCCTACAGAATGGACATTCTCACCTTTGCCTTTGAAGTCCCTGAAGAAAATCTTAGCAACCCCTATGGAATGACAGGTGGTGAAGAATCAGTCACACTTGTTTGTGAGGGTTGTTTGAAAGGTGTGGTGTGTGTTCTGTGTTAGCCATGACTTACTTGTTAGTGTAAATCATGCTTTAATCTATAATACTCACCCCTTCCAAAAACAATACAGACCCTCCCCTTTACATCACATCTCATAAAAAGGTATAAAATGTTCTATAAAAATATAAAATTATACACTACAGTCAAATAGTTGTTTAGTTAATCACTTTTCACTATATTTTATACACACATAAAATGCTCTGTTCAGTTTATGTCATCTAGACATCACTCAGTTTAAATAGTATCACCATATTATACCTTTCACTCAAATAATATTTTATTCATTTCATTTTATGTCTAGAGATCTCTGTTCATCTGTGATTCTCTTAAGTTTTCTACTTTACCATCATATCCGGTTTTCTACTTTACCATCATGTTCAGTTTTCTACATTCTAAAATTATAGGATAGCTTAAGAATTCAAGAATAGATTACAGAATAGTTTAAGATTTGAAGGGAATTCAGTTCAGGAGAAAATAGCACAGAAGAAACACCGACAACAACTAGGGATCCGACAGTCGTCACTCCGCCCATTAACACAGAACGTTAACGTCCCTGGTAGGTATACAACTTTATGTCTTTAACATTGTATTTTCCTTTTTCTGATCCTGTTATAGGTTCTACTAAGGCTAAGGCTTTGGGATGTATCACCGCTTGTACTCGGTAAGGTCCTTCATACTTTTGGAAAAATTTATGCGTCTGCTTCTTCAGAGCAGAGCTCTCAAGATGCTGTTTTACTAGAACCAGGTCATTGACCTCGTATTGAGGTTCGAAAGCTTTCTCATTATGTCTACTTACTCGTTGTTGTGCCCTTTCAACTAGGTTCTTAGAAACTATTGTTTGATTAAGTTTGTCATCAACAATAGGTTGTTCCGGCCAAGTAAAACATTTAACAAGAGTTTCTCCCACAAAGGGTTTTCCTATTATTTCCGAAGTGTTAATCGAGTTGATAAATGCGGTAATTAATTTAAAATAAGCTCAAAGTCTTTAACTTTTGATGCCCATGACATATGTTTTTCATGGCAATAGGTGCGACATAATTTTCCAATTTCTTTCATAACCCTTTCACATGGATTGGAAGACAGATTATAGTTGGATATTAGTACTCGACAAATGTCTTCCCATGCAAAAAATTCTTTAAATTCATTACTGACAAACTGTGGCCTATTGTCTGTGAGAAATCATTTTGATTTGCCTACCTTGAGAAAGTACTGTTGCAAACAGTGAATCACGGTTGGTGTATTTGCTTTCTTAATAGAATATAATTTAACATACTTTGACCAACACTCTATGAAGACAAAAATGTACGATACTCCTCCCTTCCCTTTCAGAATTGGTCCAAAGAAATCCGCTGCTGTAAGATCATGTAATGCCTTAGGAATGATTGGATACAGTTTTTATTTAACATGAGTGTTACTCTCTTTTACTTTTTGACAGGTTTCACAAGTTGTAATGAAAGATGCGACCTTATGTCCTAATTTCTCAAAATAATAGAACTTGTTCATGTGGGCTATACACTTTTTTTATTCCTAAGTGTCCATATCCTGCGTGGATATACCACACAATTTCATGCACCATCAACTCCGGGATGATTAAATGTCACCGTCAAGATGTTATACTGTCTCTCCAAAATAAATTATGCCCTATTATTTTCCACCTCTCTACTTGATTAAGAGGTAAGGAATTCTTGTTACATATAGCATATATTTCTGTAAAGTAGGGATCATGATGGATGTTGTCAAATATTCTTTGAGCCATTTCTTGTACCCTGTTGTGCGGATATTCTACTGCCAGAAAATTAATCACAAAAATTACGCCGGGTCCTTCCATACATTTTAACTCTTCCATGTATACAGATAGTCTAGACAAAGTGGCAGGTATATTATTTTCAGAATCTTTTACATACTGTATTTTAATGTCATATTCCTGTAGGAACAACATCCACTGCATTAATCTACTATGTAATAACCGACTACTCATTAAAAAAAAAATAGAGCTTGATGATCTGGATATATGTGGATCTCTGACCCCAGTAGTAGTGTTTGGGATTTTTGGGTATTCCATACTAATGTTAATAGTTCTTTTTCTGTGGCTGTGTAGTTTAATTCATGTTTGTTAAGACTCCGACTAGCAAAAACTATAGATCTGTGATTTGTACTTTCCAGACCCCACTCTCCTTGGAAAAGTTCTGCTGCTATAACATAGTCAGATGCATCTTTTGATGTTTTAAATGGTTCACCCATAACCAGACGGTATAACATAGGTGATTCTACCAGTGCGCTCTTTACAGTTTCAAAAGCATCATTGGCCTCTTGGTCCCAAATCCAAGGTATTCCCTTCTTTAATAAACACAAAAGTCTTGGGTTGTTCAGCTCTTGACTTTGTATATATCATCTATAGTATCTGGCCATCCTGAGGAATCCCTTCAATTGTATTATGTTTTTAGGTGGTGGACGCTCCTTAATAGCTTTTATGCATTCTGGATTCGGTTTAATTCCCTGCACTCCTACAATATGCCCCAAAAACTTAAGTCTTGGCTTGCAAAGTGCGATTTGGACAATTTTACTGTAATACCTTTTTCTTTAAATCTTTTCAGAGTTTTACTCAAGGTCAGGCAATGCTCTTCCCGGGTAGATAAGATTACGAGTATATCATCTACATATATTATGAAATCCTTTAACAATTCCCTTACCAATGCCTCATCCAGCACACTTATAAACTCAGACACTGAGATATTTAGCCCAAATGGTAACACATTAAAATGATATGATTTCCCATCAAATAGAAACATTGTATATTTCTTTGATTCAGGATGTAACCTAATTTGCCAATATCCAGTAGTCAGGTCCATTGTGCTAAAATACTTTGCTTTGTCAAATTTGGACAATAATTCATCGGTGTTAATTGGTCTGTATTGTTCCATCTCTAGATGCCTATTCAAAGTACGTGCATCTAGCACTAATCCCACACCTCCTGTAGCCTTTTTTACTACTACGAAAGGATTATTCATGACACTAGAGCTACGTTCTATTATGTTATAGTCATTCATCTTGTCAATTTCTTCCTTAACTGCTTCTTTTAGATTTACTGGTATGGGATATGGCTTACAGAAACATTTTAAATTTAGATATATAATCACTAACACTGCTGGGATGATCGGAAAATATTTCTTCATATTCCAGTAGACATTTACATAAATCTAGTTTTTGTTTACTGGTTAATATTAACGATTCATTTACTTTGCCCTGTATGTCAACTCAATGTGACACGTGACTTACCTTTTCAATCTCTGATGACAATTGTGCTGTCGCTGTTATTTGTAAACACTGACTCTCAGTTGTTTGTTTACCAATATAGCTGACCATTGTAAACAGTACACAATATTTGCAGCCACCTTCACCAAAATAAAGAAGATTCCCCTCAAAATTCAATGTAAATTTAAATTCTGACAGCCAATCTAGGCCAAACAACACATCCCTATTGATATTTTCTACTACTAACAGCATCTGGTGAAATGGGATATGCCCAATGTTGCAGTTCACCTGGGTCTCGTGTTTTATGACTTTGCTCTTTGTTCCAGTAATACCGACTATGTACACCCCCATTACTGGTAATAGCAGTAAGTGATATTTAGTTAATAATGTGCTAAAGAAAGCGTTGGAAATAAGTGACACTTCACTCCTGGAATCTATAAATATATTAACTTCAACGTTTTCCTATTATTATTGGTAGTTCGTTAATAGTGGTTAAGCTCGGTTCTTTCAGTAACAACGATTCTTTGGTTGGTATTTTAAGCATCAAATGAACATACTTACACTCCTGGAAATGGAAAAAAGAACACATTGACACCGGTGTGTCAGACCCACCATACTTGCTCCGGACACTGCGAGAGGGCTGTACAAGCAATGATCACACGCACGGCAAAGCGGACACACCAGGAACCGCGGTGTTGGCCGTCGAATGGCGCTAGCTGCGCAGCATTTGTGCACCGCCGCCGTCAGTGTCAGCCAGTTTGCCATGGCATACGGAGCTCCATCGCAGTCTTTAACACTGGTAGCATGCCGCGACAGCGTGGACGTGAACCGTATGTGCAGTTGACGGACTTTGAGCGAGGGCGTATAGTGGGCATGCAGGAGGCCGGGTGGACGTACCGCCAAATTGCTCAACACGTGGGGCGTGAGGTCTCCACAGTACATCGATGTTGTCGCCAGTGGTCGGTGGAAGGTGCACGTGCCCGTCGACCTGGGACCGGACCGCAGGGACGCACGGATGCACGCCAAGACCGTAGGATCCTACGCAGTGCCGTAGGTGACCGCACCGCCACTTCCCAGCAAATTAGGGACACTGTTGCTCCTGGGGTATCGGCGAGGACCATTCGCAACCGTCTCCATGAAGCTGGGCTTCGGTCCCGCACACCGTTAGGCCGTCTTCCGCTCACGCCCCAACATCGTGCAGCCCGCCTCCATTGGTGTCGCGACAGGCGTGAATGGAGGGACGAATGGAGACGTGTCGTCTTCAGCGATGAGAGTCGCTTCTGCCTTGGTGCCAATGATGGTCGTATGGGTGTTTGGCGCCATGCAGGTGAGCGCCACAATCAGGACTGCATACGACCGAGGCACACAGGGCCAACACCCGGCATCATGGTGTGGGGAGCGATCTCCTACACTGGCCATACACCACTGGTGATCGTCGAGGGGACACTGAATAGTGCACGGTACATCCAAACCGTCATCGAACCCATCGTTCTACCATTCCTAGACCAGCAAGGGAACTTGCTGTTCCAACAGGACAATGCACGTCCGCATGTATCCCGTGCCACCCAACGTGCTCTAGAAGGTGTAAGTCAACTACCCTGGCCAGCAAGATCTCCGGATCTGTCCCCCATTGAGCATGTTTGGGACTGGATGAAGCATCGTCTCACGGGGTCTGCACGTCCAGCACGAACGCTGGTCCAACTGAGGCGCCAGGTGGAAATGGCATGGCAAGCCGTTCCACAGGACTACATCCAGCATCTCTACGATCGTCTCCATGGGAGAATAGCAGCCTGCATTGCTGCGAACGGTGGATATACACTGTACTAGTGCCGACATTGTGCATGCTCTGTTGCCTGTGTCTATGTGCCTGTGGTTCTGTCAGTGTGATCATGTGATGTATCTGACCCCAGGAATGTGTCAATAAAGTTTCCCCTTCCTGGGACAATGAATTCACGGTGTTCTTATTTCAATTTCCAGGAGTGTATTATGGACTAGGCCTCCTAACATATTTCTACAACCTGGGCCCCAGCCCTGGATCCAGATCACACTACGTTTTCCTCATTATTGGTAATCAATGGTTGGGTACCGAATCGGGGAATTACATTACCACTTTGTATTTTATTGCTGCTTGGTACAAATTCTTGTGACACCATTGGGCCTTTATTCAAAGCTGGATGTTTCTTTTGATAGTTTTCGTTACCTTTATTTTGGTTACACCGGTGTATCTAGCTAAGTTGGTGTCATGTCTTTCAAAATTACTATTACTATTATTACTACCTCTTCCATAATTCTGATTTTCACTTTGATGTATGTTTTCAATGTGGTCTGTTTAAGGCATAAAGTGTGTCTACAAAGGAAAGCAGTTCTTCTACTGTTTTCCACCCACAACACAGTACATCTTTTCTGGCGTAAATGGGGTAACCGTCTTATTAGAATTTGAACTAAGCCTTCTTCCTCCACGGGATTATCTAAGTACTTCACACATGTTAAATGCCAGTCGAAATACTTTTTGATCATACCCCATGTACTGTTATAATACTTAGGGACCCACAAATCAGATATTAATTTTTCCTGGGCACTAACTGACCAATACATCTCCTTAAACTTCTTCTGGAAGTCTGCCCAAGACAAAAAGTTCTCAATGTTCACTGTGCCCCACTCTGAAGCTTCTTGAAAAAGGTACCCTACCACAAATTTGATCTGTTTTGAATCTTTCCAGTTTTTTGGCAAGGCTTGGTTAAACCATTTCAGAAAATGGGTAGGATGTACTTCCCCATCTGGCTTAAACACAGGGAACTGTCTAGATAACCCTGAATTTGCTCCCCATTGTAAATCTGTCATCACTTCAATAGTTAATACTACATTGGGAGAAGTCACTCTATTACCTACTTTGTCCTGCATAAGTTTGAATTCCTTCAACAGTTCATCTACATCCTTCTTCGTATTACTAAGTGCGGAAGATAAGATTGGAGATACGTTGTTAGAGGTTACTCTCACAGCAACTTTTCTGTCTACCATCTCTTCTACCTGTTCCTTCACATTGCTGATGTTTATTATATCAGAAATGGCTAGTTTCTCTTTAAAATTTCTTTCCACATTATCAACTCACTTGTTAACGCCTGCAATTTGATATTGGACTATAGGAATTAGTTTGTCCTGCTTTTCAATACTTTCCTTTAAAGTGTGTAATCTTTGTTTTACAGAACCAAATGTAACATTGCATACACTTTGAAATGATCCTAATTTTTTACTTAATTCAGATTCTACATTATTACATTTATCTACAACATCAAATTCTAGTTTTTTAGCTAAGTGCTGAAATTGGTTACTCTGTGTCTGACTGAAGTCAGTGAACAGTTGGTGTACATGGTTAGTCAGGGAATTACTTAATTCATTCTTTAAATCTAATTACAAACTCTCCACTTTATCATTTAAGGCACTGAACTTAGCATTTAAAACCTCACCCTGTGCTTCTAGTTTTTCACTTAAAGTAGCACTTAGTTCCTTTCTAATACAAGTATTTTGAGCAGTAAATTCTTTCCTTTGTGCATCTAATTTAGAATTTAATTGTAAGCTCTGAGCTTCTAGATTTTTACTTAAAATAGTAATTTGAGCATTTACAGCTGCTTTACAGAAACTAATTAGTCTTTCACCTCTCTCATTTATTATTCTTAATCCAGATTTCCCTACTGTATCTTCGTCTCTTCCTTCACCCATCACTGCATTCCAGTACCCCATGATGATAATGCAGGCATGTATATTTTCTTTCTCAGTGAGTTCTTGTATTTTCTCATAATATTCTTCCACTTCATCTCTATGCTGGCTGGTTGGCATATATACCTGTATTAACACCAAATCTTTTGAACTACCCTTCAGTCATATCATTGTCAGTCTTCCATCAATATATTTACATTTATTACCTTATTTTTTAGCTTTTGCCTTATCAATATTCCTACTCCGTTTTCACCACTCTTGATTTCCCCTTAGTAAAAGAGCTCATAATCTCCACTTTCTATCTCCCCAT
The DNA here is from genome assembly GCF_023864345.2 of Schistocerca serialis cubense. Taxonomy (NCBI): domain Eukaryota; kingdom Metazoa; phylum Arthropoda; class Insecta; order Orthoptera; family Acrididae; genus Schistocerca; species Schistocerca serialis. The sequence goes on from NC_064638.1 coordinate 291,343,863, forward strand.
TCTCTCCCCATCTAATTTCACACAAACCAAGGGCATCTAATCTGTTCCTTTTAATCTGCTGTTTTGCATTCTCTAGCTTTCCTGCTTGCAGCAGTCTCCTCACATTCCATGTTCCAATCCTTATCTTTCCTTCCTTCACTGTCCCCTTTCTTCCATTCAAATATGTCTATCTCAATGTGCCCCCCTCCCCCCCCCCCCCCTCCCCAACCCCAGGGGTCCGAATGAGGGAAGTTTTAACTCTGGAATCTTTCACATTTTCACATGGAGAGACATACCATGTACTGCTTGGGAATGTAAAATGGTAGTTTCCCATTACTTTCCACATAGGCAGTAGGATGCCCAGCCTAAAATCAGCTGCTCATTATCGGTCAGACATTGTCTGTAGCCACCCCTCTAGGGTACAGTCACTACTTGTACTCTTTTTGTACCCAACGAGAAAAGGTGCCTCTTCCACCAGCTTCACCATTCCAAAAGACTTTGTCTCCACTGTTGCTGCCATTGAGGTCTTATACATACAACAGGAAATGACAGGAAAAGGACATGGTGAGGACAGGTCTGGGATAGGAAAGGAGGAGCGATAGGCTGTTGTGAGACATACTTTGTCTGGCTCCTCCCATTTGGCCTGTCCAGATTAGGTAGGCCTTCTGGTAGCTAAGCTACCCCCGCCATAGCCCTCTGGATCCAGAGCACACAAACCTCCTTGCCCACCTGGACAGTGCTACGTTAAGGCGGTGTCCCCTGAGGAGGAAACAGGCTGGTGTACAGACTGCCACAAAGGTGATTCTCAATAAAGTATGGTTATTTCATTTTATTTCACAATAACTGAATGAGGAAGTCATCTGTGCCTCCTGGTGAGATGCCAGTTATTTGGCTAACATGTACCTTCAAAATCTGCCCAGTGACCAGTTTGCAGACTAGCAGATTAAGAGGACTTAAGATGTTAACATTCGCACAGGTTCCCACAAACCTAGGACTAAGCTTCCTGGTAATACTATTACCATGATTACCACCGACGCTAAAATTCTGAACAAAAACCTTATCATTTTAATTGAATCAACTGTGGGTTCTTGGTGAAACATTGTAAATTAACTAAATAAACACTGTTTTTGCCCTGTTTCACAAATGTTGATATTGTTACTGCACAACCTAGGTTTGAGTTGTAAGCCCATTTACATTTCTGATTCCCAAAGATCATAATGCAAAGGTAAACATGATGATAAGGCAAAGATAGTCATATCAACTTCTTAATGTATCAATCCTTGGATTAATATAAGATTACTTTAATGACCATTTTTTGACAAATTACATATGGAATTACACAATTCAGCAATTACACTAACATGACTAAACATACCTAGGATTAAAGTTGTGCATCAACCAACAACTTTTCATCTACTGATGGATTGGGGCCAAAAGTTTTACTTCCATCCTGGAGTTGTGATATCATCTAAAAGATGTGAATAACTTAACTGGGTTTACTCATTTAATAATAGGTGTGGGGACATACATGTCTGTTTTTTAATTTCTAAAATTTCTATCTGGCTCTGTTTAGCCTCTTTTTCCTCTGTGTGTAATACTTGAACATCTACGATGTATTTGTATTATCTTGTATCATTTTTTGGGGTGGGAGGGAATGACATTAGAAGGGAAGAAAGGGTAGAAACTAAGTTAAGAGGAAACTGCATAAACTGCAGTAGACCAGTTCATTCAGATAACAGTGCTGTTTTAGATCATTCAGTGAAAATAAATGATCATGTAAGATCCAATGAAATCAAAAGAGATTTCTGTACCAATAACAACTCTCTTTCTTCATATATGTGTACTATCTCTTACAAATAAAGTCAATGAACTACAATACTGGCTTGATAAAATTAACTGCAATGTTTTGTGTATCAGTGAACACTAGCTGAATCAGTCTGAAATACACCTCTGTGTTTGTCTTGGGTACTTGCTAATTACTACAGTCCAATACATGAGCAACAGCAGTTTGCACAATTTGAGATAAGGATTGGGATTGCATTGTTGCCAGTTCCAAGCGACAGCTGTGGCACGCACATACATGTACTTTGTGCCTGCTGAAAGTGTGTATCCCGCAAATTATGTTTCTCTCTTGCTCATGTAGAATTTGTTGCTCATCATCAACATCAGCCATGACAACTCACAAGAAATGGAATAATAATTCAGTAAACGGTTTGCTACGATAGTGTATAATGCTCGCATTGCATACATCATTCACAGCAGAGTGCTCAGAACACTACTGAACATCACTGCCTGTTGAATAATGCATGGCTTAGGTGTGCAGAATAAGCCTACACTCAACTGCCATTGTTCTTGACTCCAACTATAGCTACTGCAGAAGCATGTCATATGGTGGGGTCTCACTCTACATTGAAAGTGATCTCGATTTATGTTACACAATTAGAGACCTTGAAGGCCTATTTGAAGTGGCTGGTGGGGTAATGCTCATAGAAAAAAAAAATTTAATTGCCTTAGTCTATGAAACTCCAGTGATGGTGAGATAGTATTTATAGAAAAAAATAAGGTATTAATATTGCAGTTGTCCAGACATCAACAAAAAAAAATTATAATTGTAGGTGATATTAACATAGATGAGAGGGCAAAAATAAAAAATGTTATTCTTATGGTTAGTTCTTTAAACCCATTGAATTGTTACTGTCTCAATGAAAAGCCCACCAGACTGAATTTGTGTCTTGATTATATTGTGGCATTGACAGGTTGTATTGACGATGATTTGGACTCTGATTGCTCTGCCAAGCCTCCATGTTAGTTTTTAGTACTGTTCTGTAACGCAAGCTGTGTACAAATATATGACTTACTGCGAAATATGTGTCTATGTAGAATTTAATGGGGATAGTTATTGCATTCAACCAATAATCGTATCCCGTTCCCATACTGGTGACACCGAAGTTTCTACATCTTCCGCAACTTCCCTGCCAGGTGTTGTAAATCAACATGTTATGCACATGACGCCATGGCTACCTCACCCATCGCTTTGTTCAAAGATTTGGAAGCACAACAACAATTTCCGGACATCTTCATTCCTTCGCCAATGACCGGTTCTACATTAATTCACAGTGATTCGCAAACTCCAGCCACATTAACTTCAAACTTTGTCACTTAACAACAGTTGAGTGCTATGCCACTAACACAAACAATGGACTCAAGTTTCGTATTGCCGGACTTTGCTCACCACCATATGAAGGGTGAATTGATTAATATTCAGAACTGTGTACCTACTGATCGATTGTATATTGCTCAAAGTGATCTACAGTTGCACACATACTTTGACTCTGAACGGACCGCAACAACAGTTACTATCATGCAGTGCGCAGCACTTCCATTATCAACTGTGAACTGCTTCTGTTTTGCCTCATTGGCAAACTAATCAAGAACATTTTAGTGTGCACAATTCTCCAAGCTCACTTAAGAAGAACTTAAACTTTGGTCATACAAATTACTGAACCCCCCTCCATGCCTCCCCCCCCTCCCCACCCTGCACTCACAGGGGGCCTCGGTTTCTGTCACTCAGCTGCTCGCCTCTCCCACAGCACCAGCACCAACTGTGTCTGCCATGCTGGCCTTCTGCATTATGTCCAGGGTGGGTCAATTCAATTCAGTACCTGTAACCTCCGGTCCAGTTTATGGGACTCCCACATGTATTGAGCAGCCGCTCATTCCCACGGTACTGACCATGCCAGTTGCATCATGTTTTCGTGACACATCAAGGACAATGCAACCCGCCGTTGCTACGAACGTGCTTGCCAGTAACACACCTACGCCTACTGTGCTGGTCTGCTATATGGCCTTTCCTACCACGGGCTAGCCAGTTTTCCAAGGGACGCCGAAGCCACCTTCGTCCCCTCCCCCTGCCTCCTTTTGTACAAGGACAACCCTGTATCATGGTTAGCACTTGTTGAGCATCTTTTTGAGTTGCATCATTTGTTCGATAACAACTCTTAATTCCTGTGTCTCATCACGCACCTCCATGATCACTCAGAATTAATTTGCGAACTACTCCTCTAACCACCACCTCCACTGAAGTACGAGTTCACTAAGAAAATGATCATGGATGGACTCGCCTGCTCACCACAAGAATTCATCATCAAGATCTTGTACAAGGAACACCTTGGGGATTGACCTACATCACAACTCTGGCACCGCCTTCGGTTGCTCGTGAGTGAGCATACGAGGCTGAACGTCACTCTGTGGGCATTATGGTCTGCCAAATTGCATACCAACCTACAGATTCACCTGCTATCGCATTCCTTCGAGTCAATCAGATCTCATCTCTGCATCACAGACCAGCTGTATGCATTGCTACGACAACACCAACCATCTCACCAGTCACCATTGATCAGCACAACTGCTCCTGTTTACCGGCCGTCTGCTGGCAGAGGCAGAGGTCGCTCCACATCCGCACTTTCTACAGTGCCTGGCAGTATACACTCACTCTCTCCACCATCCTAACATTCCAGGATCGCCCACGCACCATATTTGCCAGTATACACGCCAGAACAAATTGACGAGGACAGGGCTTCCTCTGCTGCCGCAGTCACCACCGCCACCACGTCCGGCTCATCTATACTGCTGGTACCACAAGGTTTTCGGTGATAATGCTGAGAAGTGCCGGTTACCTTGTCAGCATCGAAGCCGACTGCAGGACCTAAAAGGTGCCGAGTCCTGCAGGGAACCTCACAGGCATCCCAATACACTGCACTCTGTCCACTCGTCTGCCTGGCCGAGCGGTCGTTTATAAGAAACTGACATTTCATCACGGCTCATTTTCCTAGTCAACACTGGTGCTGACATGTCTATCATACCTACATCGATGGCTCCCCCCGTCTTTTCACTGACGAGGTCACTTCTGCATGCTGTCAACACACCAATGTTACAAACCTCAGGCTCTGTAGAAGTTATGGTGCAACTATCTCCTTTTCTGTGTTTTCCATGGACTTTCTACATTGCCGACATCAATGAACCAATTCTCAGAATGGATTTTTTGTCCCATTACAAACTCTCTCCAAACATGGTTCAGGGCTTGGTGTTACACCATCCCATTAAGACTCAGATACTGTGCGCCCGCACTTATGTTCCACATTCTGTTTCTCTCATGACATGTGAGTTAGTAAGAGAGTGCTCTGCCCTCACATGTGACGTAGTGACCTGTGTCACTAACCTAATGTCAGGACTCTGCCGGGAAAACGATGAGCTGAAACAACGAATAGCACACTCTTACAATGAGCTCATTGCAGCTCAAACCTCGCTGCTGAAACTGCAGCCCACAGAGCCACCACCTAACCTTGTTTCTCTGGCAGACACCAGCTCAGACACTCAGCAAGTTAGTCCAAAAAATTGCGTGTGACAATTCGCACCTGGTAGACACTGCACCCCCGTGCCATGTGTTTCAAACAGTGCTTCTAATGACAGTCGCGCGCATGATACGACCACGTCCACCGTACAGGCAGCCACCTCGTGTGTTGATAAACATTCCCCCTCTCTCATGCACCAACCATGTGACTCAGTGGTCATTGCTGTTCCCCGTTCAACATCAATGCCTCTCTCACCTGCGCCGGTTACCCAAGGCAAGGCTGACAACAGGCAGTTGCTGTGTGTCTCGACCCACTCCATGCTGTGCACGCAGCCAACCTCTCCAAACAAGCACACACTGTGCTCATGTAATAGGCATGTGACTTTCATGCTGCCTTTACCCACCTGCGCTAATGGTTACACCTCAATGTGCCCCATTCATCCAAAAACTTCACGCCACGACGTTACTCAGTCTCGTGTGCAGTTCTCAGTTTCTTCCATCACTGATGGAACAACACACAAGATAATTACCACTGCTAGCCCTTTCGATTAGTCACAGGGTTAGATGCCTCAACCCCATAAAGTTTCGCGCAGCCCGGCAGCACATTAACAAACTTTTGGAGGCAGGTATTCTACAAACGTCAGACAGCAACTAGTCTTCACCGATTCACCTCATCCACAAATACGACAGTTCTTTTTGAATGTGAGGTGATTACAGATGCTTAAATGCTCATACCGTCATGGACAGTTACCCCGTGCCAAACACAAACGATTTCACTCATATGTTATCGGACGCCACAATCTTCAGTGTGATTGACTGTAAATGTGCCAATCACCAGATTCCCGTAGCACCGGAAGACATTCCAAAGACAGTTATTATCACACTGCTCAGTCTGTTCCAAAACAACTTCATGCTGTTCGGCCTGAAAAACGTGGCACAAACATGGCAAAGTTTCATCGACTCAATCTTATGACAGTTCGAGTTTTGCTTTGCATATCTGGATGACATATACATTTTCAGCAACTCGGATGAGGAACACAAAACTCATTTATACAAGGCCCTCCATACCTTGAACTCCAATGGTGTTGAGGTCAAAAAGGACAAATTCCAATTGCACCAGTCCTCTGTTACATTTTTTTGTTACACCGCTTCCACAGACGGAATACAGCTGCCCAAATCCCGCGTGCAGGCCATCATGCAACTGCTGCCTCTGGCTTCTTACAAAGAACTCTGATGTTTCTTGGGTACAATAAATTACTACTGTTGGTATCTGCCTTCTGTCGCCGTTGTGCAGGCCCTGCTGACAGACTCACTGTCAGGCAAACAGGCTTCAAGCCTTAAACCAGTTCGCTGGACTGAACCTATGCTGGAGGCCTTCAAGGCTCTAAAAACTTCCTTTTCTCATGCTGTGACACTTGCCCATCCCAATGCATCGGCCAAATTGTTTATCACTAAGGATGCCAGCGACATTGTGGCGGGGGCAGTACTACAGCAACATAACGGCAACACAGTTTCTCCCCTTCATTTCTTCTCTAAAAAATGTCTACAGCTCAGAAGAAATATTCTGCTATTGATAGGGAACTTCTGGTGGTCTATGAAGCCATCAAACACTTTCGCCCCGACATTGAGGGCCACTCTTTCTTCATCCTCATAGATCACAAACCACTAGCAGACACTTTCTGCAACCATCTCGAGGATCCACCCCCTCGGCATTTCCGCTGCTTTGATTTAGTCTCTCAATTCACAACAGACGTTTGCTACATCAAAGGCACAGTAAACATCCCCACTGATTTTTTCTCATGGATCAATACTGTCTCACGCATCATCAACTTATCCAACCTGGCCGCTCTCCAGGCTTCCAACAAGAAATCTTAAGCTCTCCTCACGGATCCTCAAACGTCTGCTCTCGGGCCAGTCGTCGACACATCGTCCGCCCCCACTGGTTTACCAACTACAAGGTGGACCTGCCGCCAGTCGCTCCGCCTCTGCACTCCACGTCAACCGAGAAGGAAATCCTGATCTTGTGCCTGCTGACTCGCACGAATACTACTGGGTGTGTGTGTGTGTGGGGGGGGGGGGGGTCTGTGTGGCGTTGATAGGTCATATCTTCCATGATTAACACCATCTTTGGACTCTGATTACTCAGCTGAGCCTCCATGTTAGTTTTTAGTTCTGTTCTGAATCACAAGCTGTGTACATATATGTGACTTACTGCGAAATATATCTCTATGTGGAATTTAATGGGGATAGTTATTGCATTCAACTGACAATTGTATCCCATTCCCATAACATGATTAGTAATATTCAAAGAGATTCTTTTGCATGTGATGTTACATAATTAGGAATATCAAATCATGCAGGGGTATGGCTTCAAATTGAAAATTCAGCTCTCAATAATGGAAGAAGAGATGTGAGATATAGTCTACTAGGAGAACTAATGTAAACAATATGACAGAGCTGTTAAAGGAAATAGACTTGTCTCATATAATGTATAATAACAAAAGAATTGATAAATGCTTTTCCATTTTCCTGACAGCGATTAAGGGCATGGCAGAAAAGACATGCCCCATTGTAACCAAAAGATATCATACTAATATTAGACATAAGCAGCATCATACCAACAACAAGTGGTACACTCCACAACTTAACAAACTCTTAGGATATTAGTGTTACTTCTTATAGATAACCCTCACGAAAGTGAGTGGGACAAGAAAAATTACAATATGAGAAAACTCTACAGATCCACAATTAAAAATGCTATGTGCAGTGCAAATGATGTGTACACTTTAAATTCCAAAAATAAATGTAAAGCAGCCTGGACTGTCATTAAAAGAGAAATTAATAATATTAATAAAGAAAGCAGTATTTCTATAGACTGATACACTAATGAATATTTTGTAAACAGTTCCAGCACTACCATTTCACTCAACAATTTTACCTTAGGTGCAGAAGCCCGTCTAACACATGAAAAACAACCAAGTGAGAAATTTTCATGGACTATAATCACTTTAAATGACATTCATGTACCAATATACAAACTAGGCAATTCCAAAACAGAAGGCTATTTTGGACTCAATGATTTCAACATAGGTGAACAGCAAAGGACATCAAACTGCCACTTCTCTCACTATCTAGGAGAGTACTAGATGATGAAGTTTTTGCAGAATGTCTTAAGCTTACAGTTACATTACGTATATAAAAAAGGCAATAAAAACTTCCCAAATAAATAAGGATCCATTTCAATAGCACCCAATTGCATCCGAGATACAATTCACTAGAACAAGAAATAAATGAATAAATAAATAAAGATAATAGAAAAGTGCATGCACAAACAGATATACAGCTATTTTGAAAACAACAAAATTTTAAATGCACTACAGTTCAGATACAGGTCTCACCTATCAATTGCAAAAGTAGTTGCAGCTTTGGTGAACAACATTTATAAAGGGTGTGAAAAACAGATATCTATGTCTGGAATACTTATTATGATCATTTCTTATTATGATCAGTTTTCAAAACCCAAAACACTACAACTCTTCTGTTATAGAACCTCAGTTAAAAGACATTGTTTGTAACATAGATATGAAGATGAAAGAATATATGAAAAATGACAGTGTCATCATACTAGGTGGGGCAAATGATGTCACAAAAAAATTTGAGGATTTGAAATGTGCACCACTTCATTCTCTTCAAAAGACAGTCCACAGAAAAGAAATCTTATGCACAATTTCATACAGATATGATGTGTAAAAATTGAACAACAGAATCTATGCTAAAAACAAATTCTCAATGAACACTGCGAAAAATTATGAGCATGTAATGATAATGGACATCAATACATTTCTCAGCTAAGTGATTACACAAAGAGTGGACTTCACTTACGAATGGAAAGCAAAGAGTAATTATGTAGACATTTAGAGCCAGCAATAGAGACCTGACTGCAAATACCAGCGCTAAGAAACATACAATATGAAGACATTTTAGCAATATGGAAGTGAAAACACAAGAAAAATTCACACCAAAAACGGACTTCTTAAGCTTGAGAGTGATGAAAGTAAAATGAGGAGCCACAAGAAAGAACCATACAATTCCTTCATCGCTCAGAAAATATGCAGCAAAACAAAACTATCAAAGACTAAAGCAGGATGTGATGCCAGCAGCAGCATCTAGCCCAGTTCAACCAATTTCCACATCTGAAGATATTCAAGATATAACAATAAGAAATGTGCAACTATACTATGGATCAGTGTCATTGAAAGCTGTGACAAGATCTTCCACATGACATTGCAGACCTCCAGCCTACAACCAGGATTTTCTGTGGGCAGGAACAACAGCAGGGCCCAGCTAGCAGCCCACCAAAATAAAACAGATGCAAAAAGTAAATGTGATAAACCTACATTAGAAAAGAACTTGGTGAGTGGTGCCCCAAAACTTTTTCTACAGTCTAAAGCACATGAAAAACCCATCTGTCCCAATGGAAAACAGACACTAGTGCCTCTTAAAATATTACACCATACTGTGAAGTCAGTGTTTAGTAAATTGTTAGAAATAGATCTATCCCTGAAAACTAATTTACAATTAAATGTTCTCTGTGTCACTGAGCATTGGCTATCAAAAGATAACATTGAAAAAACACCAGTTGGAGAATGTAATATAGCTAGTTATTCTTGTCGAAATGAAAGAGTAAGGAAAGTAGTATAGCTACACATGTTTAAAAAAATGTGAACTATCAACAGCCTCACAAAGCACAATAATACACTAATACAAAAAGATTCTGAATTTTCTTTAACTGTCTTGACAGACTCTGACATACTGATGCTGAATATGTATAGATCTGCCTCTGGAAATATTCGACCTTCAGTCACTCCCTTGAAGCACTACTAAACAAACTTTATGCACTCAATAAAATTTTGCAAATATGTGAAGATTTTAATGTCAATTTCCTTAAACCTGTAAAAAGCAAAGATGAATTGCTAAATATTACTAATCCATTCCACTTATCCCTAACTAATGAAACCTCAACCAGGACCACTGAAAACTCAAAATCAGCTCTTGAACTAATCTTTATAATGTGGATAGACAATACTACTCAACTGAGATCACTGACAAAGGTTGCAGTGACCATGAAGCCCAGATGCTAACAGTGAATTTAAACTGCAAAAAGCAATGTCCTATAAAAACAACAGTGCAAAGGCAGTTTAATGGTGAAAACATAAGGCTTTTTAATTATCTTCTCAGGACTGTGAACTGGTTAGAGATATATCAAGAAAATGATGTTACTAGCATGTTTCAATCCATTTCATAAAATATTTCTTTACTGCTTCAATATTGCACTTCCATTAAAGCTGAGGAGCACTGGAAACAAATGCACAATTTATGGGTAACAAAAGAGATAAAAATCTCTAGCCGAAAAAAGGACTACCTAAAGGGCTACATGAAACACCATGAAATTGGTGATAAGTTTAGAACATGCTGTAAACTTACTGTAATGTCTACAAAAAAGTAATTCAGCAATCAATAAAGTTATATAATGATAAATTAATAACTGAATCTAAAAATAAAATGAAAGGCATATGGAAAGTTGTGAAAAATGAAACTAACAACAAGCACCGTGCTACAAACAAAAAAATGTTGAAACTGAATCTAAATGATAAGTTGACATAAAAAAAATGTGAATGGTTTTAATGATATTTCAGTACAATAGTTGAAAGCCTGACAAAGAAGACCTGTCACAGAGCTAGTGCTCAACACCCATCACATGTGGAAGCCATAAAAGCATTGATGTTTTCCACAAAGCTTCAGACAATGAAGTGCTCACTGTTATAAAAGACTGAAAAATAAATACTCCAGTGGCAGTGACAACATACCAGATTATATTGTAAGAAACTGTGGGAAATGTACTGTAAAACTAGTAACTCTTATAATTAATGCATCCTTTAGTAATGGACTTTTTCCTGACTTCCTACAGGTTGCTGAAGTTACCACACTCCACAAAAAGGGACCAGAAAATGATGTAGCTAATCACAGGTCAGTAGCACAACTCAGCACATTTTCAAAAATATTTGAGAAATTGTTTTACACTAGATTAGAAAGTTTTATTAACAGATTCTCTTCAATATTGGAACACCAACATAGATTTAGAAAAGCTAAAACAACAACAATGTACGTATATCTCAACACAACCTTAAAATCTTTATATAATAAAGAAATTACTACTGTAACAATACGAGAGAAGGAAAGTTGCTACTCACCATATAGCGGAGATGCTGAGCCACGATAGCCACAATAAAAATATTCACACAATCATAGCTTTTGGCCATTAAGGCCTTTGTCAGCAGTAGACACACATACACACACGCACACACACACACACACACACACACACACACACACACACACACACACACACACACACTCACGCAAGCGCAACTTGCACACACATCTGCAGTCTCAGAGAGCTGAAACTACACTGCGAGCAGCAGCACCAGTGCATGATGGGAGTGGCGACTCAGTTTGGACAGGGGGTAGGAGAGAAGGTGCGGGAGGGGGGGGGGGGAGGGGGGTAAGTAGCGGAAAGGAGAGAAATAAAAATAAAAATAAAAGAAATTAAAAGACTGGGTGTGGCGGTGAAATGACGGCTGAGTAGTGGTGGAATGGGAACAGGGAGGGGGCTGGATGGGTAAGGACAGAAATATCAGTCCTTTCCAAAGACCTCACCTTTTGCCCCACTCCCAAATTCAACCATGCAGCCATGCAGAACTAGTTAAAGACATTCTCTCCTTCTCCTGGTCCCTACAGTGGAAACCCTTTTTCGCCACCAACCCAACCAATCAGACTCAACCAAACACCAACATTGAACCTTGCCTAGCTCAGTTCAGTCCTCCATCCAACTGTGCTCCACCCCCACTGCCTCCAAACCACCCCTTGTTAACTTTCCAGAATTTCTTATCCTTGAACCTTGCCTCACCATCATTACCCAAATCCCTCAACATGCAAACTAACCTTACATCCGCAGAAAGAATCGCAGTCCACCATCTAAAAACTGATGCCAACCTTATAATCCTACCTACAGACAAAGGCTCCACCACTGTAGTTTTGAACATCAAGGATTACATGGCAGGAGGACTCTGTCAGCTGTCACATACTTCCACCTACAAACCACGCCACAGTGGTCCCATTCCAGCAATCCAGCAGGATCTCCAGTCACTACTCCAATCCTTAGGCCAATCCCAGAACCTCTCCCCAGAGTCCATCTCTCTACTTACCCCTACCACTCCCTGCACTCCCACCTTCTACATGCTTCCTAAAGTCCATAAACCCAACAACCCAGGGCACCCCATTGTTGCTGGTTACTGTGCCCCGACTGAGAGAATCTCTGCTCTCATAGACCAACACCTTCAACCTATTACCCAGAACCTATCCTCCTATATAAAAGATACCAACCATTTCCTTGACCGACTCTCCACAGTTCCTCTCCCTTTACCACACGGTGCCCTGCTTGTCACTATAGATGCCACCTCCCTGTACACTAACATTCCTAATGCCCATGGCCTTACTGCTACCGAACAGTACCTTTTCAGACACCCTATGGATTCCAAACCAACAACCTCCTTCCTAGTCTCCATGACCAACTATATCCTCACCCACAATTACTTCCCCTTTGAATGCATTACATACAAACAAATCCGCAGTACAGCTATGGGCACCTGCATGGCACCATCCCATGCTAACCTATTCATGGGCCATCTAGAGGAATCCTTCCTAAAAACCCAGAATTCTAAACCCCTCACCTGGTTCAGATTCATTGATGACATCTTTGTTATTTGGATTGAAGGTGAGGACACCTTATTCACATTCCTCCAGAACCTCAACAACTTCTCCCCCATTTGCTTCACCTGGTCCCACTGAACCCAACAAGCCACTTTCTTAGATGTTGACCTCTGCCTCAGAGATGGCTACATCAATACTTCCATCTATATCAAACCTACTAACCACCAGCAATACCTCCACTTCGACAGCTGCCACCCATTTCATACCAAGAAGTCCCTTCCGTACAGCCTAGCCACCCGTGGTAGTCACATCTGCATGGATGAGCAGTCCCTCTCTAAATATACCGAGGATTCCACTGAAGCCTTTACTGACCTATCCTCCCATCCTTGTACAAAAACAAATCTCCTGTGTCTTATCTTTCAAGTCTCCCACCACCTCCCAAAGTCCCACAGTCTGGCCATAGAGGAGCATTCCCCTCGTAACACAGTACCAGGGACTGGAGCAACTGAATTACATTCTCCACCAGGGTTTCGACTACCTCTCATCATGCCCTGAAAGGAGGAATGTCCTACCCACTATCCTTCCCACCCCCCCCCCACCCCCACCCCCACCCCCTACCATGGTATTCCGCTGTCCACTGAACCTACACAATATACTCGTCCATCCTTACACAACCCCTGCTCCCAATCCCTTACCTCATGGCTCATACCCCTAGATGCAAGACCTGTCCCACACATCCTCCTACCACCACCTACTCCAGTCTGGTCGCTAACATTACCTATCACATCAGAGGCAGGGCTACCTGTGAAACCAGTCATGTGATCTACAAGCTAAGCTGCAACTGCTGTGCTGCATTCTATGCAGGCATGACAACAAACAAGCTGTCTGTCCCCATGAATGGCCACCGACAAACTGTGGCCAAAAAGCAAGTGGACCACCCTGTAGCTGAACACACTGCCAAACATGATACCCCTCATCTCAAAGACTGCTTCACAGCCTGAGCCATATAGATCCTTCCCACCAACACCAGCCTTTCTGTATTGCGCAGGTGGGAACTTTCCCTACAATACATCCTACGTTCCCATACCCTCCTGGCCTCAACCTCCATTAGTCACTGTCCTCACCCATCCAGCCCCCCCTCCCCCCCTGTTCCCCAATCCAGCACTACACAGTCATCTTTTCATGCCACACCCAGTCTTTTAATTTCTTTTATTTTTATTTATCTCCTTTCCGCTACTTACCCCCTCCCCCCTCCGCATCTTCTCTCCTACCCTCTGTCTAAACTGCAACACTTCACTGTCCACCACTCCCACCATACTGTCCCTCCCTCCTCCTCCCTACCCCAGCTTCCTCCTTACCCCCACCCAGTCGCCACTCCCATCATACACTGGTGCTGCTGCTCACACTGTAGTTTCAGCTCTTTGAGACTGCATATGTGTGTGCAAGTTGCGCTTGTGTGAGTGTGTGTGTGCGTGTGTGTATGTGTGTCTACTGCTGACAAAGGTCTTAATGGCCAAAAGCTATGATTGTGTGAATCTTTTTATTGTGCCTATCGCGGCTCAGCATGTCCACTAGATGGTGAGTAGCAACTTTCCTTCTCTTGTATTGTTACATTCCATCCTGGATTTTCCATTGTTAGAAATTACTACTAGTATTTTTTTAGATTTGTCTAAAGCTACTCCCGAGAAAGTTAGCTAATAAAGGCGTGAGAGGAACTGCAAAGCAGTGGTTAGAATCATGTCTATCAAACAGAGTGCAAAAAGTTGAGATGAAATTTGAAAAAAAGAACACTAATGTTCATCAGCGTGACTGTGCTCTCCTCTGAGAAAATGCCTGTTAGATATGGTGTACCACAAGAATCAATCCTGGGACCCATACTGTTTCTGCTATATATTGATGACATAAACATGAATCTTATTTCGGAGCATACTACACTATTTGCAGGTGACACAAGTATTTTGGTAACAGGCATAGGCAAAGCTGACTATGATGAAAGGATTAGACCACTTATGCCTTAAATGGAACACTCAGGTCCTATATCAAATAAGCTGCCAACTGTGTGTTACATTCTATGGCTACTCAGCTTATCAGCCACCAAATTAGTCCTGACACAAGTATATTATTCTTACTTTCACTCTGACTACAGTATGGGACCATATTCTGGGGGAACTCACCCTGCAGCAGATGAGATGTAATGGATCATGCAGGCAACATTTCAAGAAACTTGGCATGATGACACTGCCATCTGTTTATATTTCTAGTATTATATCATTCGTTAAAATGAATGTATGAAACTATATGAAAAACACTGCAAGGCAAATAAAATATTCTACTCTATCTTCTGTTCTATTCTAAATGTACATTCTAAATTACTGGGCTGCATGTTCTCCATTTATCAAATCTTATTTTGATTAAGCAATACATGCCATTTTGTCGATAGCATACTGGATGACCTCCTGACATTGAAGATAATGAAGCTCATAGTTTGCAGCAATTTGTTTTGCAACAGTCGTCTTTCCAGATGCTGGAGGGCCAAGAATGACCAGCTTAAGAGGCTGCAAAATAATAAGAGACAATTTCTGTTACTATAATTATTTTAAATATATGTTTGATGGTGCATCTGCAGAATGTAGTAATGAGCTACAATTAATACTTGCTTTAATTAAACTCTAGGACATTTCAGTTCCCAATCAATCAATTCTTTTGAAATGTGCTTGGCTTTATATCACTTTCTAGTACAATATGGATAATATTTTAGGAACCAAAATTTGATTTAAGAGTTAAGGTGCTCTTCCTAGACAGCACAGTATGTCTGGCAGAGACAACACCCCAGTAAGAGACCTAATAGATAGTTTACCACTTAGTTAATTCATGTTCTGCACAAGCCACATTTGAACTTATTTCAGAGCATGATGGTCCTCAGCTGTTTGAAATTAGTTTACCATATGGATCTAAAGTTATCAGCCACTTCCAAAATTATTTCTGTAATCTGATGAGGAGGATATACAAATTATAAATGACTTCAATGGTGATCAAAGACCAGACAAATGAACAGGATTTCATCTCAAAGCGTCACAGGATGTCAGTCAAAGGATTCCTTTTTATCTTGGGTGCCAGTGATACTATGATGCAAAACATTATTGAGAAAAATTTGAGAACTCATTTTACAAGAATAAAATGTGAAATGCTGGTTGCTGCTAAGTTTGCTCAAGAGTGAAATATATGGATACCTCCAGTTCTCACAACAATCAAAAGATGGAAGAACTTGACTCAGTCAGGTTCCTGGGAATAAACTTAGACAGAACTTTGAGTAGGAATTCTCTTATAGCAGGGCTTCACAACATACGTGTTCGCGGAGCAAGCTGTGAGCAGCAAGGCGTGAGCACGGAGCAGCGCGAGCACGCTACTCCCACTATCGGACCAGAGCGGAGAGTGGGGAGAGTCACGTGGGGCACACAACAGCTGCCGCCAGTCAATGTAAATCCACAGTCACCTGCAGGGATATCACTCACGAATTATTACTGCGACAAATGAAACAAATAAAGGAGAATGTACACGTGCCACATAATTTTTTTAGCTTAGTGTATGCCTCTACATTCGTATTAATTTGTGAACTGTTACACAATAAAAGGTGTCACTGAAGTGTGGGGTTCTCGGTTATCTTGTACTTTTTGCCCTTTACAATTGCGTCTATGTTCGGAGTAATTGTTCTTGTGCATTGTAGGCACAGCATGCAGTTTAAATTTCGATCAGACAATGCGTTTCTCAGGCGCGTCTTGTTACATTTCATCGCAGAGAACAGTTGTTCACAAACATACGTGGAACCGATCACTGATGTTATTGTAGCCGCCAGTTTGTGCAAACGAGGAAATCTATCCTGAGGGAAGCCTCTGTAGAATTCCAAAATGTTTTTCTTGTTCCGAAATTTGTCTCTGTATTCTCTGTCACACTGCAGGTCAATAATTTCTAGTTGCAGCTCAGGATGAATCTCTTCAATATTCGCTGAATATGGAAAGGAGAACAGATCAAAATCACTGTCTAATGCTGTCAGACCTTGAAAGTGTTGATCAAATTCTTCCTTAAGGGCATGTGAATAACGTTCACAGTCTTTGTGAACATCTTGCATGGATGATAATGTAGGAAAATGAGCTAGATTTCCTGTTTCCAGCTGACTCACCCAAAGTGTCAATTTCATTTTAAAAGCTCATATTCGATCTATGAAATGAGTAATTAGTAGATCTTTACCTTGTAGTGAAATGTTCAAAGCATTCAGATGGCTAATTAAATCTGCTAAGAACGTGAGATCACATTTCCATGAAGGCTCTTTCAGTTCAGGAACATGCATATTATTTATTTCCATGAACATATTTATTTCATCTAATAGGCAAAAAAACTCGATTTAATAATTCGCCTCGACTAAGCCAGCGGACCTCGCTGTAATAAGGCAGGCTACCATACTGGCTTTCTACATACTGAAGAAAGCTTTTAAATTGCCTGTGTTGTAGCCCATGCTTCCTTACATAATTGGTTGTACGAAAAACAACACTCATCACATTTTTTGGAGTGATACTCTTTGCACATAAGTTTTCCTGGTGGATTAGCCAGTGAACACCCCTTGTTTCATTCGGCACGGTCAGTTTTTGGATTTTCTCCTTCAACAGCACGACGAAACCTGATTTTTTCCCTGTCATCACTGGTGCACCGTCTGTAGACACTGAAACTAAAGAATTCCATGACAATCCTATATTCTCAACACTTTCTTCAACACTACTTAAAATATCACTTCCGGTTGTAGTGTTCTTCATGGCTACTACATCGAGGAGCTCCTCCCTCACCTGAAGATCTCTATAAACACCTCTAATAAATATCGTAAGCTGTGCTGTTCCTGTGATATCAACACTTTCGTCCAGAGATAGAGAATATGCCATAAAATCTTTATAGATATTTGCAAGCTGGCTCTGGACGTCGTCTGCCATGTCCTGTATGCGACGCATAATGGTCATGTTAGATAATGGCACAATCCGAAACTGTTCAACTTCAGATGGACACAAATGTTCTGCGGCAACTACCAAACATTCTTTTACTAAATCGCCATCAGTGATGGGGAGCAGGGATTTTGCTAAAAGCAAAGCAATTTTGTAACTCATTCTGAGAGCTGCCTCAGTTGATTTTTCTTCGTCATCCAGATCTTCTTCGGATAGCTTCCTTTTAAGTTTAATAATTTCCTGTGCACGATCTGGTCCATCACATTTTCCACTTCCATAGTCTTTCACGTGGTATGACATATAATGTCGCTGCAAATTAAATTTCCTAAAAGAATTCAGCGTTTTGTGACACACTAAACATTTTGCAACATCATCTTTTTCTGTAAACAGATACAATTCCTCCCAATGGGGGTTGAACTGCGAAAGCATGGTTGGGGTTACACAACAGCGACTTGACATGATTCTTAACCAGCGAAGTGACTGTTAGAGCTGATCGTAGTACTTTTAACGTTACACAGTCAGCGTGAATTCAATAGGCACGCAGCGGTCCTATTCATACGTGCGCGCGCATTTCCCCTCCCTCCCCTCCCCCCTACTCCGCGACCTTGCAGCTGCTCGCGAGCACATGCCTGAGCAGACGCGAGTACTCACGCTCAAAACCGGCCAGTTGTTAAGCCCTGTCTTATAGAATATCTAGCAAATAAATTGAACAGCCTTGCATTTGCAACGGGAATTTTAGCCGATGCGAACGATATGGCTACCAGTAAAATATCATATTATTGCTACTTTGAATCAGTTATTCAATATGGCATAATTTTTGGGGGAAATTTGGGAAATGTTACATGAATTTTAAAGTTGCTAAAAAGAATAATTTGGAACATGTGATCTGCACAGCCGAGGGCATCATGTCGACCGTTATTTAAGGACCTAAAAATATTAACTGTCTCCTCTTTATACATATCTGACGTGGTCCTTTTCCTAGACAGCAGAACTGATAATAAAAAAAAAAAAAAAAAAAAAGTCATTTTGAAAACTCATACAACACAAGACATAAAGAGAACTTTATGCTCACCTCTCATCGCATAAAACTGCGTGCTCAGATTCCTCAGTATATAGCCATGAAAATTCACAACACAATAAAAAGTGTGACATAATGAATACGAAGATAAATATTTTAAAAAGCAGGTTACATGGTTTTATAATTGAACGATGCAACTACTCTGTGGAAGATTTCATGAAGGACGAAGTGATGCTTTGAGCTGGATCCATAAAATGGAATAAAAATTTATGATAGTTGTAGCAGATGTAAATACTGTGAGTTTGACAAATTTCAAGTAAGGAAACTTTCCACAAAGTATTATTGTAAGTGCGACAAAATTTTAAATAAGCAAATTGTAAGCTTGACATGTCTCCTGTACATCAGAAATATGTTCTGAAATTGTGCACATTATGAGATGAATGAAACACATTTCACACAGACTGCCAATACTTCATTCTTTTATTACATTTGGAATGTTTTGTGACAACAATTACAGACCCCTAATATGCCACCTCCAGGACCTATGGTTCACATATGTGCTGAGTTCATGATCAAAAATAGAGATCTTGTTTCTACTAGAGGCACAGGATTGAGATGGAGTCTATCTGGTGGTGATATAAAGCAGAAATACAGAGTAGCAATAAAAAAAAATTAAAAAAAAGACAGCATCTTTAATATTTCTGTAAGAGATTGGTTTGTTAGGCACTTTACGCATCACATTAGAATCACTTAAGTTCTTTGTGATACATATTGACTTTGACTGATTGGTTACAAAGGTGATTCATGTATGTCTATCTAAAGAGTGTACAAAGTAAGTATTGTTATCAACACAATTCCATAACTAGGAAAGTTGGTATTTTGTAAAAATATGTGATTTTTATAACATTTATGGAAAAAGTTGTTTAAAGTCAGAGGTATCACCTGGTGCCATGTGTGTCAGTGCAAGCAGTACAAAAGATGCAACTATACACAAAGAATCTGATCTCGCAGAAGGCAACATACTTTTCTGTTCTCTTTAAATAACTTTCAAATAATGTCACAAAAATTATGAAACAATAGATCTGAAACAAAACAACAGTGATACATCCTTTTTGAATAATGTTTTCTGTTGAATATGACTAGTACATTTATTACTCTAATACAGTACCCCTGTCACAGTGTAAACAAATGATATATTCTCTCTCTATGAGTTAGTTTGCTATTTGACAATGAAGAAGCATTATGCTAAAAATTCTGTGTGAACGTCACAACACTGATCATTAAAATCAGAAATAAAATGATACGCAAAAGCATACCTTAAGTTTTCTAGCATTTCTATATTCAGTTACGACATTTTGAATGTTGTCGACGAAACCTGGTTCTGAGTGCCACTTCATTCCAAGGCTGTCACCAGAAAGGAAATTTGATTCCATTTTCAATTTAACAGTAAGCATTTCAAATATCTGTTGCTGAAAGGAAAAATTTTACTCTGAACACTTCTTTCACAGAAACTGTTATAATTTTATACATTTGAATATATTTGACACACACATATTACACAACCATACACATATAACTTTTAGTGAATATCATTAAGGAAAAGAGCTTTCTGGTAGGTTGTTGAATGGATTGAGAAAAACACACCAAATAAAGTCTCGTGCAATTTTTTGCTACCACACATGGGATATCTCTCCAAAGAGCCATCAGATATTTTGGAAGATATTTTCACTTTATTTTTGTGATGTGATATTGTGTGTCAACAGGAGATAATGTATCCATTTTCCTTTTGATCAAATTGTTGCTTGATGTACATTTTTATTTGTTTGAAGTATATTTTTATTTTCCCAACTGATAAAGTGATCTCATGTTAGAGCAATGGGAAATTTAGTTTTAGGATATGTAATTATGGTAACAGCAAATCACAAAACAGCATTCTGCAGCAGTGACTGGGTGTTGCCGCTATGTTAGAGGACAATAAAGGTAATGTGATAAATCACATTCCCAATCAGTTACTGATGATCCTTAAATAAAACACATGACCTGTTGTTATTATAAAAAAATACTAGACTATGTTCTGTCTATCACCTCTACAGAGGTCATGGGAACTACATCTCTACAGTTTAAACATATCTTGTGAGCCAGCTACAGCACCTACCTACAGCTACATTGTGCACTTGATTTTTAACTTTCCAAGGAGTTTGATTATTGGACACTAGACACCAGCAGACAGAATTCAACCTACCCACAGACACCAAGATTTGGGAATCACTTTTTGGGAATCACTTTTTGTCATCTTGGCAGTTACTGACAACCCCTGCATGAATTAGTGGTGCATATTACTAAAAGTTGAATTTTATTTGCCTCTCAATGAGACCTGTACAGTACTTTGAAAATCAGTGTGTGCAAACCAATTAAGATCAGTCACTGGCAACCACAAAAGAATGAGACATTAGGCATAGAACCTAACAGTGCTGTCACCCTAGTCTTAAAGCTCCCTATTTTTACTTGTGTTTATTTAGTTAATTACTACCTACAGTTATCTTATTCTGGAAAACTTCTACTTGTGACCTGATGACAAGAGATTGTTATGCTCAAAAAGAGTACATGTGAACTAAGCACTGTTCTTCTGGCATATTCAGGTGCCCCCTTCCATATGTGCTGATGCTTGTAGCATGTGTGTGTACAAATACAAGTGTATCATTAATGTGTCTACAATGTGTGACATGATTCTGTTCTTTTAATGTTTCACATACCACTACACTTTTGGAATGCCTTAAGACCACTGTCACTGTCTCAGCACAGCTGCTGCTGCTGCTGCTTGCCAACAACCACTTCTCAATACAAATGTTGTGCAATAGCTGATGGTATCATCTCGATCCAGTCACAGCAATGTTTCATCTTAAATTAATGATTATTCTGAATCAGCTCTCTAGTGCCTGTATGTATGCTACCAATTCATGCTACTCTTGAAGAATATTCCCAATAGCCATGAAGCCTGAAGAAGTTTAATGGTTGTTTTATTATTTCTATCATCAAACACTTCAACACCAGGGTTTAATAAAGATAACAAATGATGATAAACAAATATTCATGGAGGAGAAAAATAGGAGAAGATGAAATAAGAGACCTGTGAAATGATAAAAAAGACTCTCATGCCCAACAAAAGTTCAATAGCAACATTTTCCAGTTCATCAGTGAAATTATTCGGACAATTTCATCAATATATACAAGTGAGGTACATAGCTGGCCATGCACCATTGAAAACAGTTAAAGTAAGTGGAACAATCTCATACTTTCAGATGTTTAAATCCTTTTTCTGGAAGAATCATGATGGTAAATATTAGCAAGAGCAACTTTTATATTCCAGTTCTTCGTATAGTTATAACATTTCATTATTAAGTATGAATATTCAAGATTCTAACCACATAATCCTGTATTACCTAAACAAAAACTTTTATGCCTTGTTTCACAAAACTCTATTATTTTTGTAAAAATGGACTGATAACCTGAAACCTACTGTGCACAAAAATATTAAGGTTTGTGGATCAAACAAAAAACAAAACAAACAAAAATTCATTTAGTTAATAGAGTATACAATGTATCAGCAGGAAACCACAGTTGAATCAGTTAAATGATGATGATGATCATAAGGCACTGGCATCCACCTAGGGAATGGGAAACTGAGCTGCCAGCTTTTCAGATGACACCACATTGGGTGACTTGCATCACGATGATGACAAAATGATGATAAGGACAACACAACACCCAGTCCCCACATGGAGAAAATCTCTGATCCAGCCAGGAATTGAACCAGGGCCTGCCACGTGGAAGTCAGACACACTGACCACTCAGCTAAGGAGGCAGATAATCAATTAAAATTATTTCATAATTCTGCTTTAATTAATCCATTTTCACTGAAAATTTAAATGAGCTTTTGGGAGTTTAACTCAGCAATAATGATCTGGATGACAGAATGACATGAAAATAGCAGGTGTGGGAGGGGTAGGAACTGGAAGATGTGATAACTACAATTCATACATTTTTGGGCTGTGGAGATGTGGCAGACACGAATTCCAACATGTAATTTAGAAAATCATTCATTCACATCATTATGTTCTGTGAACACTATCATAAAGTTAAGCAATACATTACCAGGCAGAAGCAGCCAACTTCTGCAAACTATACTAATCAAAAAATATGGAAAATTATGGAAATTATGACTATAAGAAACCAGTTATGTATAAACTGATGGAGTAGCAAATCAGAAGAAAAGACAGAAGCTCCCATCCTTTGTTTTTCAAGCAATGGATAAACCCACACCAGGATATGAAAACTCATGGTCACAATTGAAGTGAATAATTTTTAAATGCAGAGCTAAACAATCACCAATAAAAGCTATTTTGAAAATTACAGTTCCAGTGATTGCATTGTTGGATAAAAAGTGGATGTGAGAACACAATGGATTAGTCTCAGAAAAAGATAAGGTTATTAAAATGTAAGCAAACGCCAGAGTTCAATTTATTAGTAAGATACTGGAAGCTGCAGTTTGTCTATAAAATGGATTACTTGCAAAACGGCCTTTTGTTGGCCTGTGCTGGAATATTGTTGAAGTGTGAGAAACGAACATCAAATTAAACTAACAGGGGGACACTAAATACAAAGCAGGCCACAAATTTCATGAAGTTCTTTTGTTTCAAAATGGATTGTAACAGAAATATTGAAGGTCCTAACTGACGTACATTCGAAGAAATATGCCTACAGTTTTACATTAACCATTCCATAGACAGTGGGATGACTACTTCCCACATACATTAATGTCCTCCAGGGGCCAAGGGACTAACTTTCTTACATCTAGCTGGTGCCACCAACTCACATTAGGATAGGAAACACGTGAAATTTATGCCACTGCCATCAGTCCCATGCATAAAAATTGAGACAGAGTGTTATATGTACTGACCTGAAGTCCCAGATCAGTATTTGGGCATAACTGCATTACAGAAAGCTTAGCATTGGCAAAAGAAGCAGTCTCTAAAGTGAATCACACATACAAATATTTTCTTGACATTTTCAATGAAAATATAATTCACAATATTTTTGAACAAACAGACACACATTCATTCCAAGAGGGACAAAAAATTTGACTGAGCCTTGAAACACCTATAACGACAAAGGACTGGGTGGAAATGACATCTTCTGAAATCAAAGCATTTATTAGATTGCTCGTCACTAAGTGCATCCACAAATTGCCACATTTATTTAATTACTGTAGTCCAAATACTCTTTTTGCATGCTGAACCAGTGCTGAAAGTGATGAATTAAAATTTTCAAATAATTTTTGGAAGACCTTCATACAAACAATAATTCAAAAACAGTCAGGACAGGTGCTCCTGGCGATGAATTGTGTAAAGATAGACCACTATCTGATGCCATAACTACTAATCTCTTAGATGCATATAACCACTGAAGCAGTTGCCTGTTGAAGAAATTTTGATAGTTTTATAAGGAAAGGCTGAGAATAAAATAATACATACTCAGAAGCCCACAAAAAGATGATAAAAGATATGGTGCCTGACTGTCAGCTTAAGTCCCAGATCCAATGTGTAAAAGGGAAAGACGGCAACACTAATATTCCTCATGGTGAAAGTGTTGCGCTTGAGTTGTGTTCAACAGCAAATGTATTTCTCTTCATATTATCTAATGAAACAATTTATGGATAATGGAAATATTCTGTAAGCACTGCATGAGTCAACAGGGAAGGTCTTCCAGAAATGATGAAGAAAAATGATGAACTTTTGTGAGGCAAGTTCAAGATGCAGATCTAAGAGTCAGTCATACAGACAAAGTGGAATGACAGAAGAACAGTAATAGCTGTGTCTATAGCCTCTCCTAAGGTTATAACATTTGTTCCCAGAAAAGGAAGAGACGGTTCCATGTGGAGCGCAGCATATCCAAGTGTCATGAATTTGTACAACAGTGTAATAGCTGGTGTGGAGCCCTTTTACCAGAAACAAGAACAGTATGAATATTCCTCTATCCTTATAATCTTCAGTACTATTCTGTGGCACCACATTTCAAAAGGTTATATTCTCTTCATGTCTGATATGTTTATTGCCCACATTTCACTTTATAGAAGGCAACACTTAAGATAAATGCCTCCCGAACAGTCTTCCTAATATTTCAATTTACATTCATTGCTGACAAATTTCTCTTCTTCAGAAGTGCTCTGCTTGACAGTGGCACTCTACATTTTATATTCTCTCTACTTTGGGTCTCACTTATTTTACAGCCCACATAACAAAACTCTTCAACTATGTCTCATCTTCCAATCTAATTTCCTCAGAATTACCTGATTCCATTTGAATACATTCCATTAACTTTGTTTTACTTTAGCTGAACTTCATCTTACAACCTATTTTCAAGAAACTGTCCATTCTGTTCAAGTGCTTTGCAAGTCCTCTGCTTTCTCTGACAGAATTACAGTGAGCAACTAACCTCAAAGCTTTTATTTGTTCTCTGTTTACAAAAGTTTTCCTTGGTTCCCTTCACAGCTTACTCAATGCACAGACTGAATAACATTGGTGACAGGCTACAAGGCCTTTCTCTTCACTTCTTCCCTTTCATGTCCTTCAGCTCTTACAACTGCAGTCTAGTTTCTGCACAAATTGTAAATACCCTTTCTCTCAGTGTATTTTATCTCTGTTACCTTTCAAATTTCAGAGTGTACAGGTTAGTCAATAATGTCAAAAGCTTTCTCCAAATCTAAAAATTATATAAACATAGGTTTGCCTTTCTTTAAGCCAACATCTGAGATGACTCATATGGTCAGTAATGTGTTCCATATTCCTACATTTTTCCAGAACACAAACTGATCTTTCCTCTTGTTAGCCTCTAGCAATTTTTACAATCACCTGCAAGTAATTTATGATGGTATTTTCAAATCATGGCTATTACACTGATAGTTTGATAATATTCACATTTTTTAACACCTGCCTTTTTTGGTATTGGATTTGTTACAATCCTTTTGAAGTGTGAGGGTATTTCTCCTTTCTCACATACCTTGCTCAGCTAGTGAAATACTTCTGTCATGATAGACTCTCTGAAGGAGTTCAATAATTCTGAGGGAATGTCATCTAGCCCTTGTACCTAATTATGTAAATTGAAGGTACAGGGGGGAGAAAGGAATGGAAAGGGACAGAACTAATGCTTAGGGACTACATGTGGAATCAGCGTCCATGAGTGAAATTATGTGCCAGACCAGGAAATGAACTGGGGATCTCCAGCTGAATAGGCATTTGCATTAACCACTGTGCCACCCGGACACAGTGTTTATCACAAATGCGTGGACTATCTCTGCACACTGCCCTGTCGACTGACATTCCCACCTAGTGCCACCTACCCACAGTCCCTGACCATGTCCTCCATGATTGCTAATTTTTAGATTCCCACTGGTAGTCAAATGTAAATGTGCATCTGCACAGAAGGTCATGGATTCATTGCCTATAGAGCCACATCAGTTATATGAATACAAGGTGTCTGTTCGTTCAAACATGTCTGAAAGAACAAACATCCTGCATGCATACAATTCTAGTATCTTCTTTTGAATTAGATCTTACAGAGCTATCAAATTTTTTTCAAGTATCATCTCCTCAATTAATCTTCATTTATTTTCTGTTCCATTACTATAATTTTGTCTTCAATCCATTTCCCATGTACAGCGCTTCTATAAATTCCTTTATCAGCTTTCCTTTCTTTGCTTGGCACTTGCCTGCCATCAGAGCTGTTGATATTCATATGCCTGCCTCTCTTTTCCTCCTAGATCATAGCAATACTGACCTGGTATTCATAATTTCTCCTTGATAACACTACTCTCATTCATTGCAAAGTTTAAAGCCTAAATGAGTATCAGACGGTGTTTGTTCAGAGATGTACATGATGCTATAATTATTTAAGTTGCTTTAACATGCACTATCTTTTTTTTTCACAAAGTTTATTTATTATGGACTGTGACCAGTTTATCAACTACGAAAACTTATTAGCACACAAAACCAATCAGCATCTACAATTGTGTATCAGCAATAGTCCAGTAGCAAAGTTCATTATTTAAACGTGGCACAAAACAAGTTCATATTTACACTACAATGTCACAGTTTGCACTTAGCATTGTCCACTAGTAATTTATTAGAGAGGCCTACACTTCAGTAGTTCATTTAATTCAGTCCATAATGAGCATCATTGTATCCAGCAGTCACTACTTTCAATGACAATAACACTCCACCCACTTGCTACTCACAGTACAAATCGATTAAATTGTTTCTTAATTTGAGGTATTGTAATCACTCAATAGTCTTCAAACATTAATATAAATGAACATTCCAGTTGTTGGTGTTCATATTTTTTGTACAAAACCTGCATGATTGTGATATAAGCTAATGCTGATGCAGGTCTTACCCATCCTAACCACCAACAGCCAATTTTAAGTGATGTCTGACTACTTACGGAGTGGTGTAAGAATAAACTGTTAATGCTTAAACTATATTGTTGTTGTTGTTGTGGTCTTCAGTCCTGAGACTGGTTTGATGCAGCTCTCCATGCTACTCTATCCTGTGCAAGCTTCTTCATCTCCCAGTACCTACTGCAACCTACATCCTTCTGAATCTGCTTAGTGTATTCATCTCTTGGTCTCCCTCTACGATTTTTACCCTCCACGCTGCCCTCCAATACTAAATTGGTGATCCCTTGATGCCTCAGAACATGTCCTACCAATCGATCCCTTCTTCTGGTCAAGTTGTGCCACAAACTTCTCTTCTCCCCAATCCTATTCAATACTTCCTCATTAGTTACATGATCTACCCATCTAATCTTCAGCATTCTTCTGTAGCACCACATTTCGAAAGCTTCTATTCTCTTCTTGTCCAAACTATTTATCATCCATGTTTCACTTCCATACATGGCTACACTCCATACGAATACTTTCAGAAATGACTTCCTGACACTTAAATCAATACTGGATGTTAACAAATTTCTCTTCTTCAGAAACGCTTTCCTTGCCATTGCCAGCCTACATTTTATATCCTCTCTACTTCGACCATCATCAGTTAATTTGCTCCCCAAATAGCAAAACTCCTTTACTACTTTAA
This sequence comes from Schistocerca serialis cubense, assembly GCF_023864345.2. NCBI lineage: Eukaryota > Metazoa > Arthropoda > Insecta > Orthoptera > Acrididae > Schistocerca > Schistocerca serialis. The sequence goes on from NC_064638.1 coordinate 291,372,102, forward strand.
GTGCCTCATTTCCTAATCTAATTCCCTCAGCATCACCCGACTTAATTAGACTACATTCCATTATCCTTGTTTTGCTTTTGTTGATGTTCATCTTATATCCTCCTTTCAAGACACTGTCCATTCCATTCAACTGCTCTTCCAAGTCCTTTGCTGTCTCTGACAGAATTACAATGTCATCGGCGAACCTCAAAGTTTTTATTTCTTCTCCATGAATTTTAATACCTACTCCGAATTTTTCTTTTGTTTCCTTTACTGCTTGCTCAATATACAGATTGAACAACATCGGGGAGAGGCTACAACCCTGTCTTACTCCCTTCCCAACCACTGCTTCCCTTTCATGTCCCTCGACTCTTATAACTGCCATCTGGTTTCTGTACAAATTGTAAATAGCATTTCGCTCCCTGTATTTTACCCCTGCCACCTTTAGAATTTGAAAGAGAGTATTCCAGTCAACATTGTCAAAAGCCTTCTCTAAGTCTACAAATGCTAGAAACGTAGGTTTGCCTTTCCTTAATCTTTCTTCTAAGATAAGTCGTAAGGTCAGTATTGCCTCACTTGTTCCAGTGTTTCTACGGAATCCAAACTGATCTTCCCCGAGGTTGGCTTCTACTAGTTTTTCCATTCGTCTGTAAAGAATTCGTGTTAGTATTTTGCAGCTGTGACTTATTAAGCTGATAGTTCGGTAATTTTCACATCTGTCAACACCTGCTTTCTTTGGGATTGGAATTATTATATTCTTCTTGAAGTCTGAGGGTATTTCGCCTGTTTCATACATCTTGCTCACAAGATGGTAGAGTTTTGTCAGGAGTGGCTCTCCCACGGCCGTCAGTAGTTCCAATGGAATATTGTCTACTCCGGGGGCCTTGTTTCGACTCAGGTCTTTCAGTGCTCTGTCAAACTCTTCACGCAGTATCGTATCTCCCATTTCATCTTCATCTACATCCTCTTCCATTTCCATAATATTGTCCTCAAGTACATCGCCCTTGTATAGACCCTCTATATACCCCTTCCACCTTTCTGCTTTCCCTTCTTTGCTTAGAACTGGGTTTCCATCTGAGCTCTTGATATTCATACAAGTCGTTCTCTTATCTCCAAAGGTCTCTTTAATTTTCCTGTAGGCGGTATCTATCTTACCCCTAGTGAGATAGGCCTCTACATCCTTACATTTGTCCTCTAGCCATCCCTGCTTAGCCATTTTGCACTTCCTGTCGATCTCATTTTTGAGACGTTTGTATTCCTTTTTGCCTGTTTCACTTACTGCATTTTTATATTTTCTCCTTTCATCAATTAAATTCAATATTTCTTCTGTTACCCAAGGATTTCTACTAGCCATCGTCTTTTTACCTACTTGATCCTCTGCTGCCTTCACTACTTCATCCCTCAAAGCTACCCATTCGTCTTCTACTGTATTTATTTCCCCCATTCCTGTCAATTGCTCCCTTACGCTCTCCCTGAATCTCTGTACAACCTCTGGTTCTTTTAGTTTATCCAGATCCCATCTCCTTAAATTGCCACCTTTTTGCAGTTTCTTCAGTTTTAATATATAGGTCATAACCAATAGATTGTGGTCAGAGTCCACATCTGCCCCTGGAAATGTCTTACAATTTAAAACCTGGTTCCTAAATCTCTGTCTTACCATTATATAATCTATCTGATACCTTTTAGTATCTCCAGGGTTCTTCCAGGTATACAACCTTCTTTCATGATTCTTAAACCAAGTGTTAGTTATGATTATGTTGTGCTCTGTGCAAAATTCTACCAGGCGGCTTCCTCTTTCATTTCTGTCCCCCAATCCATATTCACCTACTATGTTTCCTTCTCTCCCTTTTCCTACACTCGAATTCCAGTCACCCATGACTATTAAATTTTCGTCTCCCTTCACAATCTGGATAATTTCTTTTATTTCATCATACATTTCTTCAATTTCTTCGTCATCTGCAGAGCTAGTTGGCATATAAACTTGTACTACTGTAGTAGGTGTGGGCTTCGTATCTATCTTGGCCACAATAATGCGTTCACTATGCTGTTTGTAGTAGCTTACCCACATTCCTATTTTCCTATTCATTATTAAACCTACTCCTGCATTACCCCTATTTGATTTTGTGTTTATAACCCTGTAGTCACCTGACCAGAAGTCTTGTTCCTCCTGCCACCGAACTTCACTAATTCCCACTATATCTAACTTCAACCTATCCATTTCCCTTTTTAAATTTTCTAACCTACCTGCCCGATTAAGGGATCTGACATTCCACGCTCCGATCCGTAGAACGCCAGTTTTCTTTCTCCTGATAACGACATCCTCTTGAGTAGTCCCCGCCCGGAGATCCGAATGGGGGACTATTTTACCTCCGGAATATTTTACCCAAGAGGACGCCATCATCATGTAACCATACAGTAAAGCTGCATGCCCTCGGGAAAAATTACGGCTGTAGTTTCCCCTTGCTTTCAGCCGTTCGCAGTTCCAGCACAGCAAGGCCGTTTTGGTTATTGTTACAAGGCCAGATCAGTCACTCATCCAGACTGTTGCCCTTGCAACTACTGAAAAGGCTGCTGCCCCTCTTCAGGAACCACACGTTTGTCTGGCCTCTCAACAGATACCCCTCCGTTGTGGTTGCACCTACGGTACGGCTATCTGTATTGCTGAGGCACGCAAGCCTCCCCACCAACGGCAAGGTCCATGGTTCATGGGGGGGGTAAACTATATTATGCTTTGCAAATTTGTTAGGCTCTATTTTACTGTTTTTAATGAACAACAATAACTACTGTGATTTTGGTTTATAGAAAAAGTTGCTTGTCAGAAATTTATAAAATGATTCTTACATGCTGTGTATCACCTTGTTTGCGTGTATGAGTAACATATTGAAAATTAGGGTACATTTCATGAAATTATTAATCACTGAGTTAATTAAGGAATGTTGTATGTCATTTTGTGCAGAAAAGTTAAAGAAACAATATATAGTCAAAGTTTGGAATGTGCCAATAGTTATTACAAAATTGGCATTGAAAACAGTCAGTGGCTCAGAATTTAAAATTTATTTATTTCAGAAGATAATCAGTTTTTGGTATTTTGAAATATTTTATGGGAAACGCAGAATGCTTAGCTTTTGAATGATGTACATAACTTTTCTTAAATACACTCCTGGAAATTGAAATAAGAACACCGTGAATTCATTGTCCCAGGAAGGGGAAACTTTATTGACACATTCCTGGGGTCAGATACATCACATGATCACACTGACAGAACCACAGGCACATAGACACAGGCAACAGAGCATGCACAATGTCGGCACTAGTACAGTGTATATCCACCTTTCGCAGCAATGCAGGCTGCTGTTCTCCCATGGAGACGATCGTAGAGATGCTGGATGTAGTCCTGTGGAACGGCTTGCAATGCCATTTCCACCTGGCGCCTCAGTTGGACCAGTGTTCGTGCTGGACGTGCAGACCGCGTGAGATGACGCTTCATCCAGTCCCAAACATGCTCAATGGGGGACAGATCCGGAGATTTTGCTGGCCAGGGTAGTTGACTTACACCTTCTAGAGCACGTTGGGTGGCACGGGATACATGCGGACGTGCATTGTCCTGTTGGAACAGCAAGTTCCCTTGCCGGTCTAGGAATGGTAGAACTATGGGTTCGATGACGGTTTGGATGTACCGTGCACTATTCAGTGTCCCCTCGACGATCACCAGTGGTGTACGGCCAGTGTAGGAGATCGCTCCCCACACCATGATGCCGGGTGTTGGCCCTGTGTGCCTCGGTCGTATGCAGTCCTGATTGTGGCGCTCACCTGCACGGCGCCAAACACGCATACGACCATCATTGGCACCAAGGCAGAAGCGACTCTCATCGCTGAAGACGACACGTCTCCATTCGTCCCTCCATTCACGCCTGTCGCGACACCACTGGAGGCGGGCTGCACGATGTTGGGGCGTGAGCGGAAGACGACCTAACGGTGTGCGGGACCGTAGCCCAGCTTCATGGAGACGGTTGCGAATGGTCCCCGCCGATACCCCAGGAGCAACAGTGTCCCTAATTTGCTGGGAAGTGGCGGTGCGGTCCCCTACGGCACTGCGTAGGATCCTACGGTCTTGGCGTTCATCCGTGCGTCGCTGCGGTCTGGTCCCAGGTCGACGGGCATGTGCACCTTCCGCCGACCACTGGCGACAACATCGATGTACTGTGGAGACCTCACGCCCCATGTGTTGAGCAATTCGGCGGTACGTCCACCCGGCCTCCCGCATGCCCACTATACGCCCTTGCTCAAAGTCCGTCAACTGCACATACGGTTCATGTCCACGCTGTCGCGGCATGCTACCAGTGTTAAAGACTGCGATGGAGCTCCGTATGCCACGGCAAACTGGCTGACACTGACGGCGGCGGTGCACAAATGCTGCGCAGCTAGCGCCATTCGACGGCCAACACCGCGGTTCCTGGTGTGTCCGCTGTGCCGTGCTTGTGATCATTGCTTGTACAGCCCTCTCGCAGTGTCCGGAGCAAGTATGGTGGGTCTGACACACCGGTGTCAATGTGTTCTTTTTTCCATTTCCAGGAGTGTATATTGATTAGCTCATACAGTTTTACATGTTGTGAATGTTAGAGACCAGTTAATTATATTTTAAGGTTATGAATATTATAATGAATACTGATTACATCAATGTAAGAAGGACAACCTGAATAATAAAATCAAGTGAAATTATGTTTAAAAAGATAATGAGATTTTTATGTATGTGTTATGTGCAAAAAGGTAAATGTTTTGAAAATAAGATAAAAGTTAGCAAAAAACTGATTACTTATGGGAATAGAAAAAAACATAACAGATGAGAAGAATCCACCTCTCTATGTCACATAACTGTCAAACTACATTGTATAGACAGGAATTGCCAAATAGCTGAGTATATAATCCAATGTTCAGACTATTAGTTACCAACATTTCAACCCAAATCACAAATTTAGAAAATGCAAGTTTTCATTGTCCATCAATTCATAGTATTACATATGCAAAAGAAATATATGCCAAAACCGGATACTGGCATAAATTACAAAATATATACATTTTACAAATTACTCTTGTATAAGTACATGCACTAGATTCTTCAGACAAGAAACATTACAACCTTAAGTAATATGCTTTGAAACATTACAGTCTTTTAATAATATGCTTTCCTAACTTTTCTCACTCCCGTCCTTGAGAAAACTGTAGAATTACAGTCATGCGCTTCAATTCACAGCCAACCACTGCCCACGTGGTGAGCTCATTTCCAATGTCATGCTCAGCAAACAGATACATGAAAAAATGCCTACAAAAAAAGCATGCATTGGCAAAATAGGGCCTCTTTTTCTAAACCTACAATAAGACACTTGAAAGACAATTTTGTGCTCCAAGTTATCATTTATTACTACTATATTACATGGTCACTTCAGTTAAAAGAATGGAAGATGTTTAATATTGACCTACAAATTTGGTCAAAGCACAATGATAACTTTGTTGTTGTTGTTGTTGTGGTCTTCAGTCCTGAGACTGGTTTGATGCAGCTCTCCATGCTACTCTATCCTGTGCAAGCTTCTTCATCTCCCAGTACCTACTGCAATCTACATCCTTCTGAATCTGCTTAGTGTATTCATCATGCTAACTTTACTGAACAAAACTACATTTAGTGTTATTCTTCTCTGTTAGCATGTTCACGTATATTTTTGCAAGCAAAAATATGCCATTTACAAATTTCTCTCTTCTCCCTTTTTCCAGTTGAAGCACAGCATGTCAGACATTTCAAGGGCATTAACTAAAAGAAATAAACATAGCCAAGAAACTGGGTCAGAACCCTATTTGAGAATGGAACCCTGGTTACTCATGAGATATTACCATAAATGGGATAGACTCCATAACAGGAAAGATTAGAGCATGAAGGGGTAGAAGCAAAGACAGAAAAGAGATAGATATGAGAGTAAAAGAGGGGGTGGGTGGGATGGGGTGGTGAATACCCATCTAGGATAATCGATAACTTGCTATGTGATCTACCGTATTTACTCGAATCTAAGCCGCACTTTTTTCCGGTTTTTGTAATCCAAAAAACCGCCTGCGGCTTAGAATCGAGTGCAAAGTAAGCGGAAGTTCTGAAAAATGTTGGTACGTGCCGCCACAACTTGCTGTTGAATATATGTAGCGCTATACAGGCATGCTTTGCAGGCACAAAGATAAATACTGGCGCCAAAACTTCTGCGTCAATAAATAAATAAATAAAAAGTGGAAGACAAGCTTTGTTTCCTCCGCCCCGAGTATCGACCACTGCATTTTCATACATTATCCATCGAAGTAAATACAAATTCTGTATTGTTCATCTTCGAATATTGCAATGTTTCAATGTACTACGAAAATCCGACTGGCAAGACTGTTAGGGATGTTTGTCAATATGGCCAACTCTACGTTCTGAATTTTTTTCCTACCTGTGAGAAGAGATGGTTGCCAATAGGAACTTTTAAGAATTTTGAATCACATGCAGTATTCTCTTCACCATAAGAATAATACGAATATAAACATTTTGCCATGTATTCTTTCGTGTTTGCTGCTATCTCATTTAAATTCTGTCTGCCTAATAAACTACGAAACTAGAGTGAGACAACAGCAAACGCGGAAGAATATACATGTCATGTTTATATTCCTATTATTCTTATGCGTAATAGTGATACAGTCAAAAATGAAGCACGGCAATTGACTAGATTTTTAAATCTAAGATGACTCTAATTTCTGTGCAGAATGTAATGTACTAAAGAGGCATCTGCAAAGATTTTCAAACGGAGAATTTTCACTAAAGTCTCGTTCAGATCTTCTGTCTATCATATGCAGTCTATTATTTGGTTCTTGTCGTTCATTATCAAAGAACGCAGCAGTGTAAGTAACAACAAATAGCAGTCTCTTGCCATTGTTTCGCTAATAAAACGATTCCACTACATTTTTTAAAAAAAAAAAAAAAAAAAAAAAAAAAAAAAAAAAAAAAAAAAAAAAAAAAAAAAGAAGCGGCGGTAGCACGCACAAAAGCAAGCCATGACGCGAGCGGCGACAGGCCGTAAACAATATCAGAATGCGACAAAGCATCTTCAGCTTAGAGCGACGTCAACACCTATAACAAAGAGAACGGCACTTATCAGATCAAAGAAAAATAAGCAATCAATTCAAACCAGACAAAGCACGTGAAAAAGGAAGGGTACCCGTATAAATACGGACGGAGCGCCTGACACATAGCAGTGGCTACCTGGGAATGCTTAGCTGCTAAGCTTACGACTCGAACCAAACTACTGTAGCTGTATCGTCATTCATTCGACCTAAATTGTGTCTCATATTACAATGGACCAACATTGTTTCGATTTGAAGGTGCGGCCTAAAACTTTTCTCCCCCCTTTAATTTCGAGTCTCAAATTTTAGGTGCGGCTTAGATTCGGGAAAATTTTTTTTCCTTGATTTCAGTCTCATTTTTCAGGTGCGGCTTAGATTCGAGTGCGGCTTAGATTCGAGTAAATACGGTATTCTGCAAAGTGCAGTGGACACCCTGCCTAATTATTTTATTCCTGTTCAAAACGTTTTTATCCTATGAGCAAAATTTGTATTTTCTAAATTTGGAAATAAGTCAGATTAGTGTGGTCTAATCTTTAACATCTTACAGACTGTAGATAAGGTTTCAAATAAATTATATCCTTTAAAGCAAATACTTTTATTTAGTTATTTATTTATTTACTCATCCGTAAACAAATTTCTTTGTATGGATGTCATCATTATACATGTGTATGTACATTATTTTGTCACATACGATAATGAAATACAAGTTGTACATAATAAATTCATAAAATATATATATATATATATATATATATATATATATATATATATATATATATATATATATATATATATATATATATATATATATATATATATTTTTCCCACGTGGAATGTTTCCCTCTATTATATTCACACACACACACACACACACACACACACACACACACACACACACACACACACACACATATATATATATATATATATATATATATATATATATATATATATAAACAAACGTGGAATGCTTCCCTCTATTATATTGATATCATTAATTTGAATCAAACAATTACATTTGTTATTGTCACTGTTGCATTTCGAAATCTTTTCTGTCGTCTTATTTTCCTCTTTCTGTTTTTGCCAGTAGTTTCACTTTGTATTCACCTTCTCCTTTTTACCGTAATCTGCTATACTATTTTATCCCGCCTATATATACTCAATAACGCCACTCATACCTCACCTGTCTTTCAACAACTTCTTTGCCTCTACACTTCCACCTCGACTGACATCTCTGCCCAAACTCTTTGTCTTTAAATATGTCTGCTTGTGTCTGTATGTGTGGATGGATATGTGTGTGTGTGCGAGTGTATACCTGTCCTTTTTTCCCTCTAAGGTAAGTCTTTCCGCTCCCCTTAAAACCCGCTTCCTTTCGCCTTTCCCTCTCCTTCCCTCTTTCCTGATGAGGCAACAGTTTGTTGCGAAAGCTAGAATTTTGTTTGTATGTTTGTGTTTGTTTGTGTGTCTATCGACCTGCCAGCACTTTCGTTCGGTAAGTCACCTCATCTTTGTTTTTATATATAATTTTTCCCACGTGGAATGTTTTCCTCTATTATATTAAAAACAAAGATGATGAGACTTACCAAACAAAAGCGCTGGCAGGTCGATAGACACACAAACAAACACAAACATACACACAAAATTCAAGCTTTCGCAACAAACTGTTGCCTCATCAGGAAAGAGCGAAGGAGAGGGAAAAGACGAAAGGATGTGGGTTTTAAGGGAGAGGGTAAGGAGTCATTCCAATCCCGGGAGTGGAAAGACTTACCTTAGGGGGAAAAAAGGACGGGTATACACTCGCACACACACACATATCCATCCACACATATACAGACACAAGCAGACATATTTAAAGACAAAGAGTTTGGGCAGAGATGTCAGTCGAGGCGGAAGTGCAGAGGCAAAGATGTTGTTGAATGACAGGTGAGGTATGAGTGGTGGCAACTTGAAATTAGCGGAGATTGAGGCCTGGTAGATAACGGGAAGAGAGGATATATTGAAGGGCAAGTTCCCATCTCCGGAGTTCGGATAGGTTGGTGTTAGTGGGAAGTATCCAGATAACCTGGACGGCGTAACACTGTGCCAAGATGTGCTGGCCGTGCACCAAGGCATGTTTAGCCACAGGGTGATCCTCATTGCCAATAAACACTGTCTGCCTGTGTCCATTCATGTGAATGGACAGTTTGTTGCTGGTCATTCCCACATAGAATGCATCACAGTGTAGGCAGGTCAGTTGGTAAATCACGTGGGTGCTTTCACATGTGGCTCTGCCTTTGATCGTGTACACCTTCCGGGTTACAGGACTGGAGTAAGTGGTGGTGGGAGGGTGCATGGGACAGGTTTTACACCGGGGGCGGTTACAAGGGTAGGAACCAGAGGGTAGGGAAGGTGGTTTGGGGATTTCATAGCGATGAACTGAGAGGTTACGAAGGTTAGGTGGACGGCGGAAAGACACTCTTGGTGGAGTGGGGAGGATTTCATGAAGGATGGACCTCATTTCAGGGCAGGATTTGAGGAAGTCGTATCCCTGCTGGAGAGCCACATTCAGAGTCTGATCCAGTCCTGGAAAGTATCCTGTCACAAGTGGGGCACTTTTGTGGTTCTTCTGTGGGAGGTTCTGGGTTTGAGGGGGTGAGGAAGTGGCTCTGGTTATTTGCTTCTGTACCAGGTCTGGAGGGTAGTTGCGTGATGCGAAAGCTGTTGTCAGGTTGTTGGTGTAATGGTTCAGGGATTCCTGACTGGAGCAGATTCGTTTGCCACAAAGACCTAGGCTGTAGGGAAGGAACCGTTTGATGTGGAATGGGTGGCAGCTGTCATAATGGAGGTACTGTTGCTAGTTGGTGGGTTTGATGTGGACGGACGTGTGAAGCTGGCCATTGGACAGATGGAGGTCAATGTCAAGGAAAGTGGCATGGGATTTGGAGTAGGACCAGGAGAATCTGATGGAACCAAAGGAGTTGAGGTTGGAGAGGAAATTCTGGAGTTCTTCTTCACTGTGAGTCCAGATCATGAAGATGTCATCAATAAATCTGTACCAAACTTTGGGTTGGCAGGCCTGGGTAACCAAGAAGGCTTCCTCTAAGCGACCCATGAATAGGTTGGCGTACGAGGGGGCCATCCTGGTACCCATGGCTGTTCCCTTTAATTGTTGGTATGTCTGGCCCTCAAAAGTGAGGAAGTTGTGGGTCAGGTTGAAGCTGGCTAAGGTAATGAGGAAAGAGGTTTTAGGTAGGGTGGCAGGTGGTCGGCGTGAAAGGAAATGCTCCATCGCAGCGAGGCCCTGGACGTGCGGAATATTTGTGTATAAGGAAGTGGCATCAATGGTTACAAGGATGGTTTCCGGGGGTAACAGATTGGGTAGGGATTCCAGGCGTTCGAGCAAGTGGTTGGTGTCTTTGATGAAGGATGGCAGACTGCATGTAATGGGTTGAAGGTGTTGATCTACGTAGGCAGAGATACGTTCTGTGGGGGCTTGGTAACCAGCTACAATGGGGCGGCCGGGATGATTGGTTTTATGAATTTAGGAAGAAGGTAGAAGGTAGGGGTGCAGGGTGTCGGTGGGGTCAGGAGGTTGATGGAGTCAGGTGAAAGGTTTTGTAGGGGGCCTAAGGTTCTGAGGATTCATTGAAGCTCTGCCTGGACATCAGGAATGGGATTACCTTGGCAAACTTTGTATGTGGTGTTGTCTGAAAGCTGACGCAGTCCCTCAGCCACATAACACACACAATTTATCATTGAATTACATAATGCAGAAGAACCTGCTTCAATCAAAGAAATAGATCACAAGACTCCTCTAATACTTGTATGGGTAAATTACAATCTAGAGTGTCCACTTTATAATTGATTAACCTGATTATTTATTTATGCCATTTTTATGCTGCATGAATTCTCTAATTGAGTAAAAACTACTTTTTAATAAATATTCTTTAAGGAATGCTTTAAATTTATGGAGTTCCTTTATGTTTTTTATTTCTTTTGGCAATTTATTGTATATCTTGACACCTTGGTAAAACATAGTGGTTTTGGTTTTAGTTTTATTCATTCTGTCTAGGTACAAGCAATTACTGTTTCTGGTTTGGTGATCACGTATGCAGCTGTTTGCTAAATATTGCTCAATATTTTTGTGAATAAAAACTGTAGTTTGCAAGATATATTCAATTGGGATTGTCAGAATACCCCATTTTTTAAATAGCTGACTGCAGTGTGCTCTTTTGTGATTCTTGCTCATTATTCTGATAGCTCGTTTTTGCAATCTGAACACATATTTCACATTTTGGGCATTTGCACCCCAGAATGATATGCCATAACTTACTATAGAATGTATGTGTGCAATGTATGTCATTCTCTGGCATGAACTATTGCACACAGTGACTAATATTCGTAAGGCATAGCATGCTGTGCTAATTTTTTTCCCAAGCATCCTCATATGTTCATCCCATTTTAATTGTTGATCAACATACATACCCAAAAATTTTGTACTGGCTACACACTCTATGGTTTCATTTTGAACTTTAAGTTTTGTCATATTCAGTTTTTTCTTTATATAGAAGTTTATGTTATTAGTCTTTTTCACATTAATGGTTACTTTGTTGTTATTTGACCAGTTGTGAACTGCCATAAGTGTCTTTTCAGTTTTTACTTTTAACATTTCTGGTGTCCTGTCTGTAATTATTATATTGCTGCCGTCAGCAAATAACACTGTTCACTGTTTCACCTTGCGTTACCCATTGTCGGAAGTCATTAATATCAATAAGAAATAGTACTGGGCCTAACACACTCCCTTGAGGTACTCCAATGTTCGAATGTTCTTCATCTGAACGATATTTCACTAAATAATTTGAGCTACTTGAAATTTGAGATATCTCCACCATCTGCGCTCTGTCCACTAAGTAAGATCTAAACCATTTATTTACAACCCTCCTGATTCCTAGTGCTTCAAGTTTACCTAGTAGTATTTCATGGTCAACTGTATCAAATGCTTTACTGAGATCTAGGAAAATGCCTGTTACTTGTTCTCCTTTATCTAGGGCTTTTAGAACTACCCTTGTAAATTTTTCTATAGCTGCTTCTGTTCCCTTTCCAGTCCTGAAACCAAACTGTTCTTTGCATATGAGTTGGTACTTATTTAAGTAGTCCATAAGTCTGTTTTTCATAATAGTTTCCATTATTTCTGAAAAAGAAGACAGCAATGAAACTGGTCTGTAATTCTCTATATTTTCTGTATCACCTTTTGTGTATGGGAAGGATTTTTGCGTGCTTTAGATAATTAGGGAAGCAACCTGATGAGAATGACTCATTTATAATGTCTACTAAGGGTTCTTTTATGCTGTTAATGCGGTCTTTTAGTATACACATTGGAACTTCACCTAAGCCTGTGGATGATTTACTCTTGAATTTATGTACAATGCTACTGATTTCCTTTCCATTGGTGGGTAGCAGTAGGATTGTGTTAGAAACATAGTTCTTTGCCATTGTGTGTTGCATTTTAGGAAGCTTTTCTTGCAGTTTTGTTGCTATATTACTAAGGTAATTGTTTATAAAGTTTGCCACGCCCTTAGGATTATCTATTAAATTATCTTCATTTCTAATTTTTATGTTCATCTGCTTTGATTTTGAGTTACCAGTTTCTAGTTTTACTATATTCCAAATGGCACTGCTTTTATTGTTTGAGTTCTGTATGGCCTTTTCATTTTGCAATCTCTTTGTTTCCTGCAACAGTTTTCTGTATGTCCTCTTGTACCTGAGAAAAAACTGTAAGAAGGCTGGATCACTCTTATCATTTTTGATAGATCTCAGATATTTGAGTGTTTCAGAGGATTTTCTGATACCTTTTGTTACCCAAGGCTTCCTACTAGATGCCCCAACAGAATGTACTATTTTAGGAAATGTTTCCTCCAATTTTAACTTGAATATATTCATGAATTTGTTGAATTTTTCATTTACATGTGTTCCTGAATATACTTCTGACCATGTCTGGCCAGTCATCTGTGTTGCAAATTCACACCTTTTTGATTTAGAAAAAACCCTTCTGTAGCATTTTTGCTTGTAACTTTGTAAATATTTTAAGTTTTGCACTTTGACAAAAGTGGTCTGATATCCCAAGGTTTTTAACGGTTACTTCACAGCATTTATGGTTAATATCTGTTAGAATATGGTCAATTACTGAAGATGAGTGTTTGGTTACTCTTGTGGCATTTGTTACCTGTTGTGAGATACCGTAACTGTACAAGATATTCAAAAACATGGTACTGACTTCACCCATTTTCAGCATATTGATATTTAAATCTCCACAAATAATAATATGTAGTTTAGGATTACATATTTTGTCCAACACTTGTATTAATTTAGTGAAAAAGCTTTTGACATCACCATTAGGAAACCTATATAAACACAGTATATACAATTTTTAAGAGCATTTTGTTCTTTTAGCTCTACTACTGAAAGTTCAAAATGTTTTTCTTCACTCAAAGAAATCATATCACTCCTAACTATGAACTGTAGTCCTTTTTTTCACATAAATACATGAGCCTCCACCCCTATTTAATGTTCTGCTACAATAACATGCTAACTCATAAGAAGGTAAAACTATGTATTTAATTTCAGATCCTTTGCACCAGTGTTCAGTAATGCAGACCATCAAGCTATCTATGGCTTCTAGACTCTTTGTGTAAGCTAAGTCAAAGCATTATCATTTGCAGCTACAATCATTTTGATCAAGGTATATATGCAAAAATTTTCTTTATTTCTTCATTTACACACCTAGATTTCTCTTTGTTTTCACTAAGACCAAATCTCCTATCTTGCCAACTGGATGGTTTTACATTTCAGTCTATGTAAAGCATTCCTCTTCATCATTTCTTCTAGTCTCTTTGTGTAAGCTAAGTCAAAGCATTATCATTTGCAGCTACAATCATTTTGATCAAGGTATATATGCAAAAATTTTCTTTATTTCTTCATTTACACACCTAGATTTCTCTTTGTTTTCACTAAGACCAAATCTCCTATCTTGCCAACTGGATGGTTTTACATTTCAGTCTATGTAAAGCATTCCTCTTCATCATTTCTTCTAGACTCTTTGTGTAAGCTAAGTCAAAGCATTATCATTTGCAGCTACAATCATTTTGATCAAGGTATATATGCAAAAATTTTCTTTATTTCTTCATTTACACACCTAGATTTCTCTTTGTTTTCACTAAGACCAAATCTCCTATCTTGCCAACTGGATGGTTTTACATTTCAGTCTATGTAAAGCATTCCTCTTCATCATTTCTTTTGCTGGTCTAATCCTCTCATTCTGAGCTACTTCACTTACAGATGGAAATTCAGTCTTTTCATCAATAATGTTAGTGGGTGTGTCTCTTCAAACATTAATTCAGAAAGTGCAAATCTGATAAATTCATTCCATAAATTATTAATTATGTTGTCAGACTACTGTATGTGGGTGGCCCATGCAAAATGTTTTTGGCTTCAGTACATTCTTCATAATATATTCATTTCCTTCATGAGCCTTCCACACACATTACCATGTGGAAAATATGCAGAAATTTTTATGTTGTTAATTTTGTGCAGACCCAGAGAGTGCACACATTTTTCGAAAATTATTTGTGGCTCATTGTCCAACAAGATTGATTTTGTTTTTCTCACATTGTAAAAATAATCAATTTATAATTTTTCAACTATGGTTTTAGTGTTTGCTCTCTTTATAGGATAAAGTTTGACATATTTGGAAGACATGTCTAAAACTACAAAAATATGTCTACAGTCTCCTGTAGATACTGCAAGAGGGCCTGTAAATCCATAGCAATTAACTCTGTTGACTAATTAGGAAGAACTGAATGGATTAGGTCTTTAGGTGGTACCCCAGCCGTTTTCACCCTCTCATGTTTATCACATTTATTCTATCTCTTTTTTACTCTTCACACAGAGTGTTAAAAGTAAATAATTTCTACTCCTGTTTGTCTAAAGTTTTTCTCCCATAAAATAATAACTTTATATAAAACACAATTTCCTGACTGACTGGCTCATCATAGCCCAGCCCAAACCACTATGGATAGAAACCCGAAATTTGAAGAAGTTATGGATCTTAAACTATAGGCATCATTTATGGAGGGATGATCCGAAATCCCACTCCTCAGGGGGTAAAATAGGGGAAGAAAGGCTTTCTGAGAACACGAGAATATCTCCATAAGAAGGTAAAAGGCATGATTAACAAAAACTTGGACTCCAGCTACCAGAATCACTTTTTGGTCAGAAGTACATTTGGAATAGACCATGCTTATATGGCCTCAATCAGCATGAAAAGCTTAGAAGGTGTTGCAGTTTGTGAACAACACAAAACTCTGATTAAATAAAAACAAAATGAACAAAAATTTCTGCAGACCATACAGTCTACACAAGCGAAGCTGTGGGTGCTTAGCTAGTCCTTTATGTGTTGTATAGTATTGTCTTACTTTCGGTTCCCCACTTGAAATGTGATATTGTTTAAATTTGGATCTTCATCTCTTTACAAATCTGTGTAATTAATTTCTCATCTTTTACTCCCTATAAATAAAAAAAAAAAAACCTAACCTTTCCCATTGTCATAATTACCATTATAATACCTTTTTCCTGCTGGCATCCTGGAATGAGCATCAGCAGAAATATTATCTTTTCCTTTAATATAACAGATTTCAAGATTAAACTGTTGGAGATACAAAGCCCATCTGGTCAGTTGAGAATGTTTCAACCTCCACTGTTGCAAACAACCCAAAGCTTTATGCTCCGTGCAAACTATTGTCTTGTGATCCAATAAATAACAATCCCATTTTTGAAACCCAAAAATTACTAATAAAACCTCTAATTCTGAAATTTATGAGGGTAAGTCAACAGGTATCTGCAATTTTGTTCCAACTGCCTTCAATTTTGTTCTTTGGCTCTGTGTGTTCATCAACCACAGGCATTGTCTTTGCACTATTGTGATCTTAAAGATGGCTGCACCAGTCTGTCTGTCCCAACTGAAGGTGTAGCAAGAGTGGAAATTCATAGAAGACTTTCAGCACAATAGTTTGTCATATGAAGTGTTTATCAGGGGATTGAAGAGTTCAAAAGTGGTAGAACATGTGTGAAGGATGTGGAATGAGTGGGGCTACAGGCACAAGTGATGCCAATATTGAACAAGTCCGTGCCTGGATTCTGAATAACTGGAGAGTGACTGTGGATGATGTGGTGAACCGTATGCAGATTAGTCATTGTTCTGCATTTGAATGATGTCAGAAGGTGTTCTTTTGTTACATGAAAATGCATATCCATATACCAATGCCAACAACTCTTAAACTCCCGGGCACTGTGTTCAGAGGTGTTGGGGCATCCTGTATAACCTTCCAACCTAGCCCGGTCAGATTATCACCTGTTTGGTGCACTCAAAGATGCTTCAAGAGGATATCAATCCAGCTCTGATCACCAGATAAAGAAAGCAGTCTTTACATGGCTTGCTGCGCAACCAAAAACCTTTTTTGGAGAGTGTATCAGAAACCCTGCATAACGGAGGACCAAGTGCATTGAAAAGCAGGGTCACTATGTTGAAAAATGTTATCAGTAAAATTGCATATTCCTGTTGTAATAAACTATTAGAATTGATTGCAGATACTCATTGACCTACCAATGCCATAATTCTTTTCATAGGTCTACAAAGTTCTCCTTACAATCACAACAGTCCTGGTTTCAATCCCCATATCAATTTGTACTTATTGAAACATTTTTATCCCTGAATCACAAAAACTTGTGTTTGTGCTCATACAGAAAGGTAAGGTGTTCAAAACGATAAAGTAACTTACTGTCACTAATTCTCTCTCTAAATTTTGAAAAGCTTCCTCACAGTCCACAGTCAACACAGCCCAAACAAAGATGGTTGAATGGCTGATGATTTATTATGTCCCAAAAATGAAATTTCCCTTTTTACAAACTCAGATTTACTTATGGGGCATGTTAAAAACTAATGTTTCTGAATTTTTTTATGTGAAAACTCTTAATGCTTTTTTAAACAAAAAACTTTATTAATGATCTAAATCTTTATTCTTCATGTCTGCATATTTAATTCTCAATCTAGTCAAATTGGCAAAAGAACACATTTCTCCCAATGAGAAACCTGGTTTTTGATAACATCACTGATGAATGTTTGACTTTGTTGACAGAGGCATAACCTCATCCAACCTTGCACTGCTTCATCACTATCAAACTGAAGTCCTCAAAGGTGTTCTTTAAGTTTTGGAAAAAGATGAAAATTGGATGATGCCAAATTGGGACTGTATGGAGTATGACTTATGTTTGATGGCAGTGAACCAGACACATTGAATTATTGCAGATGTCACATCACCCATGTGAGGTCTGGCATTGTCAGGCTGAAAGAGGTGCTCCAAGTGTCAATGAACTATTTGAATTCATGCTTTCAGTTTTCTGAGGGTCTTGTAATACCTTTCAGATTTTATGTTGGTGACTTTAGAGATGAATTACAAATTTGTCACACCTTGAACATCCCAAAATGCTGTGAGCATGACTTTCCCAGCTGATGTCATGGTCCTGCACTGCTCTCTTGTGACTGTGGTCAAAATGGTGAACCAAACTTTCATTTCCTGTCACAATGATCCTGCCATGTTACACGCTACAATTATCAGCCCTCTAGTGACAGACCATTGCAACTTATTTCACTGAAGTAGGAAAGTCTACCAAGTAAAGTGCATATTGAGAATGGAATACAAAATTCAGAAGCTTTACTTTACAGCACCCTCTCATAATATTAATTTCATTACTCATCTCTGTGCGTAGCTTTCAGTACCTCAACCAAATTTTGCAGTGCTGAAACCTAACAGAATGAGAAACTAAAGCATCATGAACATATAAACAGTTTCTATGTTAAACAACTCATCACCTAGAACTTTATCAAGAGCCCTAACGGAAACACAAACAGACAAATTTAGACTAAAAGGTACAAAACAGTACTCATAACACTTATGTTCATGTAGAAAAGATGTAAAGGCCTAGATTCTTTTGCAAAACTAAAGTTCTGACAGCCACGTGCTATTTCACAAGTCAACAACCTAAATTGCATAGAAATTTTGTAAAATTTCATCAACATTAGCTGGTCTGTCATTTTCTCTCAAAAGTATTTCATTTAATTTTCTAGTACCTAGAACAACTCTAACACTCCCATTCTTCTTTTTACAGCTGCTGAAAGATTATTATATCTACTGTTTGAATGCTCAATAATTCTACAGGCCAAAATTTTTTCAATTTACTTTCTCACAGCTTCCTTCTTGGAAAATGGAATACCATAAGGCTTCCTGATAAATTGTTTATGTTCTTTAAATTTCAAATCACACTCAAAATTCTTCACTAGACCAGACATGTCAGAAAACACTTTATTATTTTGCACTAACACTTTCTCTAACTCACATTTTTGGCTTGCTGTTAAACCTTAAATATTCTTTTTTAGTTTCAACAGTGTTTGGTCTCACTGTGATTTATCTGTATCACTTCCAGTACCTAAGCATCTCAATGGAAAATCTGACTCAATATGCATCTCCAAATCCATTTTCTGTAGAAAAGTCACTTCACACAAATCGTTACTGCACACAGAATCAAATTTTCCATTGAAAAAATTAATTTTCATATTCCTCTTACATAAAAACTCTGTAGCCAAAATTAAATCTATGTTGAGATCTCACTAAAAATTTATAATTTAATTTCTATCCTGCCAATTTACCAATTTTTCCAGTGGCACCCACAATTCTTATTCCTGACACATGCATATCTAAAATTCCATCACTATCTGTGAAACAGATTAAAAATACATCTAATATTCCATTTAATTCACACCCACTGTCCAGCAAACATTCAACATATTCTGTTTTGATATTAGATGCAATTGCAGGATACCATACTTCGGCCTGCGGGAGTGGCCATATACGTAAAAAGCACTATTCCATTTGAGTCCATGGACATATCATGGCCCTGCACTGAACAGATATTTGAATGCTGTGCAGGGCATTTGAATTTAGTGAAACTAAACTTCTAATTGTTGTTGTTTATAGGTCTCCTAACTCTCACTTCAGAGCATTTCTGCTCAAGCTAGAGAGGGTTCTTGATTCACTTTACAGGAAGTACCAGAAATTATTTACATGTGGTGATTTCAATATTATTTGTATATATGATGATGCAAGAAAAAGGATGTTGGTAGATCTCCTAAATTCATATGATCTGATGCAGACCGAGGTTTTTCCAACTAAGGTGCAGGGGAACAGTAGCACAGTAACATACAATATTTTTATTCATTCTTCATTACTAGACGGGCATTCTGTTAGTAAAAGGGTGAATAGCCTCACAGACCGTGATGCTCAAATTTTAACACTAAAACGCTTTTGTACTCAAACAAATGTCACATATAATTACAAGCTATGTAGGAAAGTTAATCCAACAGCAATAAACAGTTTTTCAAAGCTCATCAAGGAAAAGAATGGCAGGATGTTAATAATGCCGATAAAATAGATGACAAATATAATGCTCTCCTTAGCACATTTCTCATGCTCTTTGAGATTTGCTTCCCATTAGATCATTCCAAACGGGTTACTAATAGAAAAAGGCAGCCTGGGTGACTGACTAGTGGGATAAGGATATAACGTAGAATAAAGTGGAAATTATATCAAAATGTTAGAGGTGGTCACATCAAGCTACAGTAGCCCATTACAAACAGTACTGTAAGGTGCTTAAAAATGTTATTAGGAAGGCAAAGATTATGTGGTATGCAAATAGAATAGCTAATTCATAGGATAAAATTAAAACCGTATGGTCAGTTGTGAGGGAAGGGTCTGGTCAGCAGCACAAGGTCGACGATATAAAGTCAGTTCATAGTAAAAATGTTTCTGTTACTGATAAATCAGATATATGAACAGTATTTAACAGTCATATTCTGAGCATTGCTGGTGAATTAAATAAAAATTTAGTTTCTACAGGGAAACATATCACACTCTTGGCATATGCCTTTCCGAGATTGATAGATTGATGTCTGAAATACTCCTCTGTGATACACACAAGCTGGAGACTGAGTCAATAATTAAATCACTGAAGACTAAGGACTCTCATGGATATGATGGAGCACCTAATAGAATATTAAAGTACTGTGCTGCACAAGTTAGCACTGTTTTTAGCCATATTTGTAATTATTCCTTTAGGAATGGTCATTTTCCAGAAGGATTGAAGTACTCTGTAGTATAGTCACTTTATAAGAATGGAGAAAGGGATAATGTAGACAATTTTAGGCCTATCTCTATGCATCAGTGTTGGCTAAAGTTATTGAAAAGCTGTGTATGTAAGGATAATTAAACATTTTATAGCACACAATTTGCTATCAAATGTACAGTTCGGTTTTAGAAGTCATTTAACAACTGAAAATGCTATATTCTCTTTTCTCTGTGAGATACTTTTATAAGAAAAAAGAGAGATAGAGAGATACTATTCAGTTTTTTAGATTCATCTGTCTGTTTCTAAAAGTGGTAGTAGGAGAATGTTTGACGAGTTCTGCTGTATTGTTCAGAAGTGTGTACTCTAAGTGTGTGTTACAAAATATTAAAAACACTTATTGAGATAGCAAAGTTTAGTCATTCAATCATGCTGACAATACCCATAACACACCGAGAATCCTACATCAAAAGGATCAAAGGTAACAAGAAGAATTCGCACGAGCAGAGGAGGGGCAATCAGTAGCCAGTATTGTTATACCAGTCTCCAAGCATAATAGTGGTAACAAAACAGATGTACTCAAATTTATGAATGTTAGCTGCTGAATATATGTATGTAATCCTGAAGGTCTGTTTATATTAGTGACAGTTAAGGTTCTCCCAAAATACGAGTACCTGCCAATCCCTTTTTAATCATTCTTTAAGAATTTCCCTTTTAATTATTTAAGCAGCAAATTTGACCATTCAAAGGACGGCACTGAGTGGAATATGAACAGACCTATCAATAGTTGAGGTAAAATTTTTTTTTGAGATAAATGATCCATTTTTATCATTACAAGAAACTAATGAGGCCTTTGTTGCATTTGTTACATGTCCGTGAGATTGGAAATATTAATAGCTTGAAGAAGCAAAGTGAGTTTAAATACTGCCTACAAACGAGACACTCCAGGAATGCTGATTTCAGTGGTAAAGGTAGGAAGCTGCTATGCTGTAAGCTTATATGGCCATGCTTGGCGCCTTCTCTCTCACTGTAAATAAACTCTTTTTCCTTCCAATTAATATCCTTTACAGAAAGTGCATTTCTCTATAAAAGACAAAAATCTGCATAAAGTAACCCTTAAGGTGCAAAATAAGTCTTCTGTAAGACTTTATCAGTAGGACTGCTTCATAGAATACTTAGGTTCATTAATGAAAATGCACATAAAACTGCATTAATTGAAAGATACCGATACAAACAAA
The DNA here is from genome assembly GCF_023864345.2 of Schistocerca serialis cubense. Lineage (NCBI taxonomy): Eukaryota > Metazoa > Arthropoda > Insecta > Orthoptera > Acrididae > Schistocerca > Schistocerca serialis. Next base: position 291,393,659 of record NC_064638.1, read on the forward strand.
ATTCTGGTTTTGAAATATTTTTTCCTTCTTTTCATAATTTTGTTAAACACTGTTCACAATGGAGTCACAGGAAATGGCCATTGTTGAAAACTCATTACAAAATGCAATGTGCCAAGACATCGGATATCCGCACTTGGCAACAGTTGAAAGGAACACGCCAACTCATGAACTGGCTAATGAATACCACAACAACCAGGTTGGCAACCCATTGTTAAAAAATGATGACACTGGTGATACAACTAATCATGATGTCACTTTTATGACACTCAATGAGACAATTTCTCAATTCTCACCGGGAACCATTTTTCCAAATAGTGAAACTGAAGCGCGCAACAGCAAAACTTCCTCTGACTATTTGCCCATTATGTCAAGAACACAAGAGCAGGAAACAGTTCAAAAAAGCAATGTAAATACTAGTGACACAAGTCATGCAACTTATTAACACAACAGCTTACAAATCAACAGGAATTTCGAGGAAGTGTAACACAATAGCTTAAGAGTGTAACACAACAGTTCAGTGAGGTGAGCAAAACTACTGTACAGCAAAACAAGGCGTTTAATGATTTCAAGAATAATATTAGGCAACAGTTCAGTGAAGTGAGGAAAACTACACACACTGAGTTACCTGACAAACTATCCAGTAAGTTCACAGAGCTCGGTAAACAACTAAAACAAGAAATAATTACCGACATGTCTCGCAACATAAATACGTTAACGGAAAAGGTAACATCCATAGGTTCTAAACAGGAACAACTTGCAGGTGAGTCGCAAACCCTTAGTGAAGGATATTCTCAAATTCAGGCGACGCGATCCCAAGTGGATGCACCAGTAAAAAATGTGATGAACACAGTCAGCGAGCTGCAAGATGTATGCAAAAACCTACCTACAGAAATACACAAGTTGAGTCTAAGAGTAGATCATTTAAGTTTAGAATCAGAATTTGCAGAAAACAGAGAGATAAGTTATGTGCAGATGTTAAGGAAATAACCAAAAAATCTGAAGCACGGATGCTGGATAAGGGCAGCACCCTTGCTGAAAAGATAGTGTCAGAATGCAAAATTTATGTGGATACTATAGAAGAAACTCTAAAAGAGAAGTAAAGCCAACTTCTAGCTCAAATAGACTCAGGTTTAAAGGAATGAGAGGAAAGGTTGTGAGACAGTGTTGCTAAAACTACTGACATACCAAAAATTATATATGAGAAAACAAACCTATGCTCTTGGAGGAGTTAGATACCTTCACTGGTTACCCACAATATGGGGTTAGCCCATCAAAGGAAAATACCAAAGGTTGCATTATGCAACAACACTTGCCTGTCTAGCAAGTTCAGTTGCCATGCAGTACTCCACAAGCGAATATAAACACAGCTTTCACTGACAGCACAGCATGTTTGTCAACATTACTCACTGATGAGGGATTACTTAAACTTTGATAATTCCCAGTATTTACTTCTGAAGGGAAAAGAACACACCCTGTGGTCATTTTTTACCTCATACTTGGACCAAAGCCCAGAAAATTAGATTGGTTATTGGATACAGACAGGGTGATGTTCTTCTATGGGCTATGGACATGCATTGCCACAACTATGAACAGTTTGAGAGGGCATTTCTGGATAAGTATTGGTCTGAGGCCGTACAAGAGAGGTTCAGACGTGAAGTATTTAACCCAGCCCCATTCAATAGCAAGTATGGAAGCTTAAGGGACTATTTTGAAAAATATTTGAATAAAAACAGATACTGGATGAACCTGGTATCTCAAGTAGATGAGCTGAAAATTTTAAAGAGCCATCTTACTGCCCACACTAGGTAAAAACTTACTACCATCACAGAACATGACACCAAATACTTTCTGTCTGTACTGGACCCAATAGATTTAATATATGAAAAGAGACCAGTACAACAGCAGCTAGTCAATACGCCCATAGCAACACAGAGATTTACAGACCAACAAGTAAATAGCGGATTCATAGTACAACACGGATGGCAACCTTACCTGACACAGACCTATGGCAATGGCAACAGTAATCACAATGGCAATGGAGAAAGCCATAAATACAAAGGTGGATATAAAAGAAATTGGCAAAAATTTAGCAAAAACAATTACACTGAGTAAGTAGTTTATGGCCAGCCTATACAATACGTACAGGTACAAGCTTCTGGCAATAATCAGCCGATCGCTTGGCAAGTGCCAAACAATAACAGGCAACCGAATAACCTATAAACAGCAGAATTCAGCCAGCAAAGTAGCACACATATGCCAAATAACATGCTAAGGCAAAGAGAATTTCAGTCGAGAGCCTCTCAGGACAATAATTGGCGTAACCAAACACAAAGGGTCAAGATAGTGGAAGTTACGCCTAACCCAGAGGTTGATACCACTGTGATTCTGGAAAACTTGAAGTGGTCATGGTAGACCCCCTTCTGTAACCTTGGAAGGGAGTGGGGGCACAAGATTGACCGACACTTTCTTCGTCAGATACAATCAAGATAGTGATGTGAAAGATGATCTGTGTCAAGGTAATAAGGGTACGCAGAAAAACCTGACAGAGGGCAAGGTATAAGCTACTATTAAAGCCAAAATATTTGGCCTTGATGTACCCATTATGCTTGACACAGTGGCTACGACTAATTTGATGTCACAGGGATTCTTTCAAGAACTGAAGAAACATGGAAGTATACCCACACTGCCAGTGCAAAATTGCAAGGTACCAACTGCCACTGGTCAGAAACTGAAAGGAGTCAAGATACGAGCCTTAATTCTCATACAATTAGGACAGTTTTCTGTACAATGCAATTTTTTGACAGTAGAGAAATTAAAAGTCAATTGTTTAATCGGTATGGATACATTTAGGACATACGAAGTACAAATTGATATAGGAAAGGACCAATGTCATTTCACTGTAAATAACCAATTATTTGTAATAGACCTGATCAGGGGAAGTACTAATAGTTGTAAAACTGAAGTTACTCATGACCTTGAAGTTCAATTGGTAAATCCCATAGTTATGCTTGTCAACATATACAATAACAAACAGTCATCAGCAGAAGAAATAAATATTGACACAATAAACACAAAGGTAAGTGAATCAAAGTGTTTGTCTAACGAACAGCATGTGGAACTTAGGGAACTAATACTTGCTTATGTACATTTATTTGAAAAAAGACCAGATATTATTAAGGATTTCGTGTACAAAATGGAAGTGTATTCTCATGAAACTTTCTGTTCTATCTCATACCCTATACCAAGGACAAAGAGGGAAGCAGTAAGAAAAGAGATTAACAGGATGCTTGAATGGAACATAATATAACCCTCATTATCCCCTTATTGTAGCCGTATCTTGGCTGTATGTAAGACAGATGGCATGGTGTGCTTGGTCCTTGACGCACGTAACATTAATAAGGTTATTGTACCAGTCCAAACACATACAGATAATTTAGAGGAACAGCTTATGAAATCCCACAATGCTAAATACTATAATTGACCTCCAGTCTTCATATTGGCAAATAAAACTACATGAAGAAAGTCGGAAATATACTGCTTTTGTATGTGGGGGCACAAGCGTCGAATTTCAAGTATTACCATTTGTCTTGTGCGTAAGTGCACATGTATTTATTTCTGCACTTGATAGAATGCTAGGGCCTGAGCTTCTGAGTAAGGTAACAATATTCATGGATGACCTTTCAGTCGTTACACCCACTTGGGTAGAACATTTAAGATCAATTGAACAAGTATTGAGCCATTTTTCTGAGTATGGAGTAACAGCAAAACTCAAGAAATCTATTTTTGGAGAAGAATAAGTAAAATTTTTTGGACACAAAATCTCTTCGGAAGGCATACTGCCAGATCATTTTTGTTAACTTGTAAATTGTTGCACCGATGGATAGCCAGGTGGGGTATGTATCTTCAAGAATTCAATTTTGAAATAGTATACATAAAAGGATACCAGAACATAATAGCTGATGCTCTTTCTTGAGTACCACAAGGCTTAGAGGAATTCAGTGATCTTTAAGAGCAGGAAGGTGAATTAAGTGCTATGTTGATGGAGGACAAAACACTCTGACAATACTATGTCCACAAGTGCAAACATATGGAGCAATTACAGCAGGAAGACACATGTTGGAGTGAGGCAAGAGCAAAACTAACACACAACGGCGATGAAAAATTAAAAAGGTATTTCACTATTCACAAAGGTGTTTTGTTCCGTAGGAAACATCCAGGACAAGAGAAATGGTGCATGTGTTTGCCAGAGGAATATGTGGATGATTTTAACTTATACACACACAATACTTGGGGCCATTATGGCACTACAAAATGCACTGATAAAATAGCTAAATATTGTTTTTCCCCAACCTTAGACGAAGAGTACTACAGGTGGTAAGAAAGTGCATTGTCTGCCAGGAAACAAAACATTCTAACATCTCCAAACAGATAGAACTACCCCCATTGTGGCTAAGAACCCTGTAGAAAAGGTACAATTAGATTTGGCTTGATTCTATCCAAGAGGTAAAGGGGGAGTAAAATACATAGTAGGCCTGTATGATATTTTCAATAAATACATAAAACTGTATGCTATACAGAAAGTTACAGCCAGTTCAGTAATAACATGAATTAAAGACAATTATTTTGCAAGAGTAGGAAATCCAGCAGTCATGTTAACAAACAATGCCTCATATTTTGTGGGATCTAAATGGGAAGAGTTTGTAAATTCCAACTGAATCAAACACGTTTCAGTATCCAAATTTCATCCCAAAGTGTCCCCCATGGAAAAGGTGTTTAAGGAATTCAAGAGATTTATGAGGACCTATATACCTCAGGAATGTGACTCCTTTCTTACAAGTTGTTAATATTCATCCCCATACATCAACTGGATTTACAACCAATTGCGAACAGGTAGGCGAATGGTAAAAACCGTTTCCCAAGATACCAATACTGGAATTATCACTGGATGATAAAATATGACAAGCAGTAATAAACCTTGAAACCTGCGCTAAATATAGGAAAGGAATTTACAGCAGAAAGTTGAAATGCACAACAGTTTTACATAGGACAAAAGGTGTTACTTAGAACTCAACCCAAATCCACAAAAACTGGGAACCTGAACCATAAGTGGCAATTACTGTACACCGGACCATACATAATTACCAAAATCTCCTACCAGGGAGCATATGGATTGGCACATGTGAACACGGGTAAAGACAATGGCCTTTACCCACGCATAGACTTGAGAACTTTTATATATTGAAGAAGAGGGTATGCAGCCATTTATACACCTCTAAGTTGTACATAGGTATAGTAATATTAAATTTAGGATGCTGGAAAATCACTTTCCAGAATTTATGTTTTAGTTGGTAAGGAAAACTGGTTTAGTTTTTTTCCTATATGTAAAATGTATAAATGATAAGGTAAGTGGATATAGCAAGGAAGAATTTTACTTTTATGTGTCTAGAGATGATGATACTTTAACCCTTTTAGTGCCAAATACGATCTGAATCGTGATCCAGATTTTCGGCGAAAAATGCCAGAAACGATCTGATCGTGATGCCTTTCTCATTCATTTTTTCCGCGCTTGAAGGCAAAGTTGTTAGTATTTCCTAGCGAATGAGAAAGGCATCACGATCAGATCGTTACTGGCATTTTTCGCCGAAAATCTGGATCACGATCAGATCGTATTTGGCACTAAAAGGGTTAAACACAAAGCTTTCCCTTGCATGCAGTCCAGTTGCAAATGAATGAACAAAGTTGTAAAACACATGCTAGTGCGCACTACAATACACAACTCGCTGCAATGTTAGTGGTAACAGAGCAATGCAGTGCATGCACATTGGGGAGAAAGTTAGTCAACAAAATGCAAGCGTGTGTATGCCAGACACAGCTGAAAGTGTTGGAGCACCCAACACAAACAAACCTTATGAGCTACAGCCTGCACTAACATTTTTAAAGCCTATTGCACAAACTGGGACATAGAAAATTAAGGAGAGTCTATACCACAACTACGACTATCTACACAATACACACAAACAAAGATAAGCTAAGGGATTATATACATGGAATGGGATCTTGAACTACGAGGTATTTACTGAAGTCACATTACTATGTACATTACATCCATATATTTACAAATGTAAGTATTGAAAGTACATGCAATGATTATAATGAAGGGGGCCAGAAAATCCCTGCTGCAGGTAAACAAGAGAGTACAATATGAGTGACAAACTGAATAAGAGATCGTACCATGCTGATAATACACTTTATCTTTCAGATTTAAGGTAAGTAGAGATGCACACATGACATTAAATGAGTTTGTGATAGCATGACTGCACACTGAAGTAAATGAATACATGCTCAAATATACAAATGATGTATTAGTGACCATTGAGCCACTGTATACTTATCTATGAAGATTTATTTCTAAGTTAGTAGAAAGTTTTTTCTTCTAGGGAACAATGCATCAACACATCCTAAAGTGAAGTAAGATAAATGCTTGTCAAGTGTTAGGTAGTATATAAACATAAGAAAGGGCCACATCACAAGTAAATATATTTGTAAATTTATGATATGTATGAATGTGAGAGTGTGAAAATGTCTGTAGAAGAATACAGTTGCAGTATGCCACATATCATGATGCTGAACACCACCACCAGCAAATAATCAAGGGGTTGAAACCTAATTACTGTGAGCATCGACTACTCATGAAAGTGACAAACACCTGATTTACACTGAATTTTTTTTGTACATGTTTGCTACTTATATAAACATTGTTTTACACTCATTGTACATAACACATAGTATTGATGATGCAACTCTATACACCTCAGCATATGAAATGGCTATCCTTTACACAATGAACATAACAAGCAAATATTGAGGTGCACTTTAAACGATGCGTAAGTATTTGATATGATTAGTATCATCAACTCTGCATTATGTCTATAAAAAACGAACTATTTTGTTCTAGGGATCACAATTAAGTCTAGTAAGAGATGTAACTGACTACATAAATGCCTTTCCGTGAAATTTCCTCAACCCTGTAGTGTGTAGATCCTTCCCGGAGAATACTAGAGAGGTGAGGTCACACTCAGTCATATAAGCAGCACGTAAAATCTGTTGTAGCAACAATTGTTTGCTTTTTTTTTAATTATTTGAAGTTGATAAATATGCTCCGACAAGAAGTCACAGTAAATTGAAATGAAATGTATGTCAATTAATGCCATAAAAGAAAAGAAAGAATCTACTATTATACGAATGTTATGTAGACAACATAAAAGCAAATAAGAGTAAAAACTGCACTCATATAATTGGAATTGAACAATGTAACGAAATTATAATTTAACAGAATGTACTAAAACGAAATGACAATGAGACTATAATGTATATAGGCAACAGTAATGGCAGATCAGCAAATGAATAGGATAAGTTTCTTCTTGTAGTTGTAATTTTATTTTTTTGTCATGTGTATAGTATGTGGAAAGGACACTACAGAAATTTTTGTGTAATGCAATGGTATGATACATGCTCAAAAACAACGTGCAAAAACATACAAAACCTGCCTTCAAAGTGTTAAGCGTGCATGTGAGATATGTGGGTGTGCGTGTGATGAGCTAAAAAACAACAATACTTTGTGTAACATGAATTTTCTGTGCTGGAAAACATCATAAAAACATGATTTCTCTGTGCTCAACAATGCTGCAAGAACACGAATTTTCTGGGCTGACAACGTTGTTAAAACATGAATCTTCTGTGCTCAACAGCATCGTAGAAGTGGCAAGAAACTTACCTTGTTGCCATATGTCAGATGTATGGCTAGTATTCCCACTGAATTAGTGTGAGCGACGAGATTAAATACGTTCCTCGGGCCACTGATATGGAAACCAGTTGTCACCGCATCAAAGATTTCACAAAGGATCACACCGCTGAACATGAGTTTCACAATTTTGTGCAGTAAAGACTATGTGGACACACGACACAGGCAATCTGACTTTGTATTAAACATATGAAGCTGAGAAGGAATGGTAACAGATGTATAGCTATCCATGCAAGCTTTACAAGCTAAGCACTGGGCAGATACTGACTGACAATAATGGTACTATGTGCTTACAGCAAACACTTTGTTAGGAGGGTTATCAACCCATAAAAAGAGAAATAAGCTCAGACACTGTGCATCTCTGTATGATGTCAGTACACAGTGTGGGGCAATTGTGAAGGAACATATTATTTTTTTCTTTCTTTTCTTTTTCCCTCATCCTTAATAATAATTTTGTACCGTAGATAACATTGGTATAAACAACAAGATAGATAGAGAGATGCTATTCGGTTTTTTAGATTCATCTGTCTGTTTCTGTAAGTGGTAGCGGGTGGATGAGTGACAAGTTCCGCCGCATTGGTAGTGTTCAGAAGTTTGTATTCTATTGTGCATTAGAAAATATTATTAACACTTATTGAGATAGCAAAGTTTATTCATTCAATCATGCCGACGATTCCCCACTGTTCATATCTCTGCGACATGCTGAGAATCTTGCATCAACAGGACTGAAGCTAACAAGAATTCGTGTGATCAAAGGAGGGGTGATATGGAGCCACTCCACTTTTTGGCAGTTTCACCACTCTTCTTTTGTTCAGTCACGTCTTTGTCTAAAAGGTGTGGTATACGAAATACTCATTTTGCTTTACATAGATCGAAAACTGAACAGTTCCTTCACAATAAAAGACAATAACTTATAATGCAGAGGTTCTCAAACATCCCTACAACTTAATTTTTATATAAAATACGTTCTTTAATGTCCAAAATACTATCCCTGCTACTACGCTTTAAATTTGAGTTTTGAACTACTTTGGAGACCTCTTATGTCTATGGAGTACTCCTATTTCAGTGATCAGATACCCAGCAAATCCAATGATTAGTAAGACAAGAACACCTTACATTATTAACATATGTACCAAGTTATGCACTGTGACATACGCAATTATGTAACTAAGTAATTCTATGTGGAACTGTTATATGCTGCCTCCTCTCTTTATCAAAGAGGTGACTCCGTAAATATATTGACTTGTGCTTGCTACACCCCAACTGTTCTTCAACAGTAAACATTACCACATCCGGCAAATTAGTTACACTATTACTGTATTCCCTTGTAACCTCACAATTTCTTGTTCCACATATCTTTCTTGGTGTTTCTCGAATTTTACCACAGTTTACTCATAATTCTTACATCATATTCACCTACCTTGTCATCACAGTAGTCAGCAGGTGAAGCCCTTGACACTTCATCCACACTTGGGTTGCAGGTTCCTGTAATATTACTCCAGTATCATAATCAGGTTCACTTTTAACAAATACTTTACGTTCATTTTCAACTTTTAGTTCTTCTTCCATATCTTCAAACACACAATCATTCAGCTCACTCTTACTGTTTACTATTTGTCCTTCACTGTCAAACAGACTGTCTCCTTCCCTTTTGCCACTCATTTTGTCAAACAGCTAATCACACTTAAATAACAGAAAACTATTACTCCAAATTTCATGAAGGCCTTGGAAGAACAGGGGAAAGCAACAGACTGAACCTGCTGTGGGTCCCTGGTCACTCAGAAATTAGGGCCAATGAACAAGCTGATACATAGGCCAGGACAGGCATGACTTTTCCCTTCCTTGTGGAGTGTAGGCCATATACCAATTTAACCATAGTTTGCTGTTATTGTTAGTTGTAAAATGATATGAAGAAAAAAACTAACACTATATTTACAAATTAACTGTAGATCTGCAGCTATTTTATATGATTGTTTAACAATTTCATGCCTTCATTCTTACATTTTTTGCACAATACCTGGTCCTCCAAATCACCAGATAAAATAGAAATATCATTTATTTCAAATTCTTCACTGGCCATATTTATAGTATTATATTTATATCTTACAGTGTTCAGTTTATTTTGGGAAAAAGTTTCCTTGGATGTAGCAGTAGGGCTGTTGAGATTGGGAGGCACTGATGAAACAACAGATGATAAAATCATTTTTCAGTGTTTTTACACTGTTCTCTCCATTTAACACAATGTTTCAACATGCTATTATTTTTCCTAGGCATTTTGTAATTATGATTCTACTATATGAGGAAAACATTACTTTCTCATAATAACAATAAGATGTTTTCACCAAAAACCACATGTATAAACACAAGCATACAGAAAGAAAGACACAAGACAATTTAGAATTCCATGAAGTCAAATGATACCAGGTTAGCCAACTCAAAAAATATCCTTCTTCAACTTCATATTTTGTAAGAATAGGGACAAATCTGAAAGGACTTGCAACAAGAAAATTTCTTCATTTGGCAGCTAAGGCTGAAGCCATACTGACTTCTAGCAGACAAATTCTTGTGCAAACAACTATTTTTAAAATAAAATAAAATATTTCTAGCCACTATGAATAAGATTTGAACACCATTCCAAATGAAATTCTAGAGATTCTGGTGGGGAAATACTATGTATGTACATAAAGAACTGTTATATGGTTATTTATTGGCATTACTGTAATTATATCTTCTAAACAACTGAGTCATTCCATATGCTAATGGTACATTTACCTGAATCAATGTATCTTGACAAAAACCAAATAAATTCCTTCTAGTTTTGCTCCTTATAGTTTGTGGAATATAAGAATACTACAGTTACAACTGAATGTTTGGCATGAGCATATTCAAAATCAAGTGATTATTGGTGGCACTTACTGTCAGTGAAGGAATAAGGAAAGCTTCTTCTTTAGGCACCTTCTTATATTCACCAGTTGTCAGTCCTTTACTCACTGCCTAGAATGATCAAGAAAAATTTTGTTAGTCAAGAAATTTTAAACTAATTATGACTGATAGGTTTCATTGTTTACCTTGACAATTTTCCTCAGGGGTGATGATATTTGTTCCACAGCCAAAATATACTTCCGTTTTTTTGGAAAATCCTCTAACAATAAATAAATCAATCTGCAAGAATAAATACAAAAGTCACTCATTTATGCATAGTTATTCAGTGGATGACTTTTTTATTTAACAGTTTATGTTAAATAAATAAATGTGATTAAAAATGCAAGTACTTATGAGGAATGAAACTTACATGAAGCAACTACATAGAGTCTTATAATAGTAAGAGATTCTTTTTCAAAGGAAGTTGGGGTACTTCATGTAGAATATGTTCACAGATTACCAAATATTTGAATTAATTAAATAATACATTTGGTGGTCCCCTAGAAATGGAAATATAATTAATATAGCCACAGGTAATATACCACTAAGAAGTGAGATACTGATCACTTTTTCAGTCAGTGTTACTTGGATCTTTTCATGCACTTGAAGATTTCCTTCAAGCTAGTTTACATAAAATATGTGTTAACACACAAAGTGCTTCCCAGCTGTCTCATACCTACCCTGTTTTTCCCTTTTCCATTCTTTCCTCAAAGCACAATATAACTGGTATTAGCCCAGACAGTCTTAGAATTTTAGTGCTGTCCGGGATTTGAGAATTTTATGACTGGCACCAATTTATTTTAAAATCTTAGACTCATATATTCAGCATCACATTTTCAAACATTGTCTTATGACCATACTTGTCTCAGCCAATCACGGAGCAGGTGCTGATTGCAAAGGGGAGGCATGGTACCAGTTCTGCCACAACTTTGGCAACATAACAGGGGCAATGTATTCATGGTGTTTTCATGACTGAAGTAACTCATCGACATATCTTGGATCATTTTATCTTTATTCTTTTTCCGCATCATCATTTAGCAATGGGCAAGAGAAAGTGTGTGTTTAATGTTAACAGGCAACGGGAATGCAAATTTTGAAATTGTGTAATGACAGTAACAATTAATGTGATTACTGCACACTACATACCTACTGGAGAATTTTCTGTTGCACATAAAGGAAAGAGAGATATGAAGATGACATGAACTTAGCCAAACATAGGAGTCCTATTAGTGCTGTCACTTTGCATTGATTGGCAGTGAGCTGCTACAGAGGGTATATTTTCATACCATGCTGCTAGATATGAACAACATTTCTGAAAAAAGTCATGTCTGGCAAGAAATACAACTGAGTAAATAAAGTTAATGTTTCAGTAAACTGTTTTAACTAATTTCAAAAGTATGTCCTGGACTGCTCTGACACAAATATGGTATATGTCCTGGTTGGACCCCATATGCTATGGTAAGCCTAATTACTAATTACTCCTAATTTCTACATTGTTAGTAGAGCAAAGTGTGGTAGCATTAGATCTATAAACATTATGCAGGATTCTGGAAACTTTTTGGTCATTGATCCTAAATGGTGTTCTACAACAGAGTGAAGGCTTCATGGGATAAATAGTTTTATTAATTGATTAATTATTTATTTACTGTTCTGTACATTAAGGAGAAGTCTCCATGGTCATGGAACGAGTCTATACTTGAAATTATAACATGATTGTAGAAACAGATAAAATGAAATATAAGAAACATATTCAGGCGACAAGTCGTAAGTTTAAATAAAGAAAATCAACAATGTAACACTGGAATTTGCTTGACAGAATAGGAGTGAGCCATGAGGAAACTCTTCAGTTTAGACTTAAAAGTGTTTGGCCTACTGCTAAGATTTTTGAGTTCTTGTGGTAGCTTATTGAAAATGGATGCAGCAGAATACTGCACTCCTTTCTGCACAAGAGTCAAGGAAGTGCATTCCACATGCAGATTTGATTTCTGCCTAGTATTAACTGAGTGAAAGCTGCTAACTCTTGGGAATAAGCTAATATTGCTAACAACAAACGACATTAAAGAAAATATATACTGTGAGGGCAATGTCAAAATTCCCAGACTATTGAATAGGGGTCGACAAGAGGTTTTCGAACTTACACCACACATAGCTCGAACAGCCCATTTTTGAGCCAAAAATACCCTTTTTGAATCAGAAGAATTACCCCAAAAAATAATACCATATGACATAAGCGTATGAAAATATGTGAAGTAGACTACTTTTTTGTTGAAATGACACTTATTTCAGATACTGTTCTAATGGTAAATAAAGCGCCATTTAGTTTCTGAACAAGATCCTGAACATGGGCTTTCCACAACAGCTTACTATCTATCCGAACGTCTAGGAACTTGAACTGTTCCGTCTCGCTTATAATATGCCCATTCTGTCTGATCAAAATATCAGTTCTTGTTGAATTGTGAGTTAGAAACTGTAAAAACTGAGTCTTACTGTGATTTAGCATCAAATTATTTTCCACAAGCCACAAACCTATTTCATGAACTACATTATTTGATAATGTTTCAATATTACACACAAGATCCTTCACTACCAACCTGGTGTCATCAGCAAACAGAAATATTTTTGAATCACCTGTAATACTAGAAGGCATATCATTTATATAAATAAGAAACAGCAGTGGGCCCAGCACCGACCCTTGGGGAACGCCCCATTTAAGAGTGCCACATTGGGACTGAATATCACTACCACTCTAAATATTGCGGAGGATTACCTTCTGCTTTCGTTAGGAGGTATAATTTAAGATGATACAGGGGACAGTAAACTGGCATAATCATGTGCAGTGGAGTGAAGATAATCCACATTATTTTACCAAAAAAAAAAAAAAAAAAAAAAAAAAAAAAAAAAAAAAAAAAAAAAAAAAAAAAAAAAAAAAAAAAAAACCAAGTCAATGCACCAAGAATGAAAAGTGCAACTTTTTATTCAAAAGCAAAAGATGGAAGAGAGCAGATAGATGAAGAGTATGTGCATGCAACAGATGTAACTATATGAAATCTTCTAACACACTAAAATGTTTGCAGACAGGAACTTGAATTCATGCTATTGCTTTTTGTGAGCAACATTGTAACTCAATTAGCTATCCAGGCATCTCTCACATCTACAACTACAACCTGCCTTTGACTATCCCATATTTATCTTCAGTGTTTTATGAAAAATATCTTCAGTGTTTTATGAAATTTTTGACTGTGGTTAAGTGTGACAATATGCAATGTCCCATTCATGGTTGGCTACTTGTAGCAATACATGTATTAACAACTACATACAATTCTGGTTACATGTACCAATAGTGTGAGCATCAGTCATGATTTATATGCCAGTACGGCTATGAGTTTTGTAGATGCTTACACTGTCTAGTAGTAAGAACTACAAGAAAGATGGCAGGTTTCGAAAATATACTACTGTAAGACGTTACCACCTAATCACAAAGATTGCAAACAATTAAGTACTGTCTCACTGTGTTAAATTTCAAAGACTATTCATTCATCATTAAAATGTTGTTGTTGTTGTGGTCTTCAGTCCTGAGACTGGTTTGATGCAGCTCTCCATGCTACTCTATCCTGTGCAAGTTTCTTCATCTCCCAGTACTTACTGCAACCTACATCCTTCTGAATCTGCTTAGTGTATTCATCTCTTGGTCTCCCTCTACGATTTTTTCCTTCCACACTGCCCTCCATGGCTAAATTTGTGATCCATTGATGCCTCAGAACATGTCCTACCAACCGATCCCTTCTTCCTGTCAAGTTGTGCCAAAACTCCTCTTTTCCCCAATTCTATGCTATACCTCCTCATTAGTTATGTGATGTACCCATCTAATCTTCAGCATTCTTCTGTAGCACCACATTTCAAAAGCTTCTATTCTCTTCTTGCCCCAAACTATTTATCGTCCATGTTTCACTTCCATACATGGCTACACTCCATACAAATACTTTCAGAAATGACTTCCTGACACTTAAATCTATGCTCGATGTTAACAAATTTCTCTTCTTCAGAAATGCTTTCCTTGCCATTACCGGTCTACATTTTATATCCTGTCTACTTCGACCATCATCAGTTATTTTGCTCCCCAAATAGCAAAACTCCTTTACTACTTTAAGTGTCTCATTTCCTAATCTAATTCCCTCAGCATCATCCGACTTAATTCGACTACATTCCATTATCCTCGTTTTGCTTTTGTTAATGTTCATCTTATATCCTCCTTTCAAGACACTGTCCATTCCGTTCAACTGCTCTTCCAAGTCCTTTGCTGTCTCTGACAGAATTACAATGTCATCGGCGAACCTCAAGGTTTTTATTTCTTCTCCATGGATTTTAATACCTACTCCAAATTTGTCTTTGGTTTCCTTTACTGCTTGCTCAATATACAGATTGAATAACATTGGAGAGAGGCTACAACCCTGTCTCACTCCCATCCCAACCGCTGCTTCCCTTTCGTGTCCCTCGACTCTTATAACTGCCATCTGGTTTCTGTACAGATTGTAAATAGCCTTTCGCTCCCTGTGTTTTACCCCTGCCACCTTTAGAATTTGAAAGAGAGTATTCCAGTCAATATTGTCAAAAGCTTTCTCTAAGTCTACAAATGCTAGAAACGTAGGTTTGCCTTTCCTTAGTCTTTCTTCTAAGATAAGTCATAAGGTCAGTATTGCCTCACATGTTCCAATATTTCTATGGAATCCAAACTGATCTTCCCCAAGATTGGCTTCTACTAGTTTTTCCATTCATCTGTAAAGAACTCACGTTAGTATTTTGCAGCTGTGGCTTATTAAACTGATAGTTCGGTAATTTTCACATCTGTCAACACCTGCTTCCTTTGGGATTGGAATTATTATAGTCTTCTTGAAGTCTGAGGGTATTTCGCCTGTCTCATACATCTTGCTCACCAGATGGTAGAGTTTTGTCAGGACTGGCCATCAGTAGTTCTAATGGAATGTTGTCTACTCCCGGGGACTTGTTTCGACTCAGGTCTTTCAGTGCTCTGTCAAACTCTTCACGCAGTATTGTATCTCCCATTTCATTTTCATCTACATTCTCTTCCATTTCCAGAATATTGTCCACAAGTATGTCGCCCTTGTATAGACCCTCTATATACTCCTTCCACCTTTCTGCTTTCCCTTCTTTGCTTAGAACTGGGTTTCCATCTGAGCTCTTGATATTCATACAAGTGGTTCTCTTTTCTCCAAAGGTCTCTTTAATTTTCCTGTAGGCAGTATCTATCTTACCCCTAGTGAGATAAGCCTCTACATCCTTACATCTGTCCTCTAGCCATCCCTGCTTAGCCATTTTGCACTTCCTGTCGATCTCATTTTTGAGACGTTTGTATTCATTTTTGCCTGCTTCATTTACTGCATTTTTATATTTTCTCCTTTCATCAATTAAATTCAATATTTCTTCTGTTACCCAAGGATTTCTACTAGCCCTCATCTTTTTACCTACTTGATCCTCTGCTGCCTTCACTACTTCATCCCTCAAAGCTACCCATTCTTCTTCTACTGTATTTCTTTCCCCCATTTGTGACAATTGTTCCCTTATGCTCTCCCTGAAACTCTGTACAACCTCTGGTTTAATCAGTTTGTCCAGATCCCATCTCCTTAAATTGCCACCTTTTTGCAGTTTCTCCAGTTTTAATCTACAGCTCATAACCAATAGATTGTGGTCAGAGTCCACATCTGCCCCTGGAAATGTCTTACAATTTAATACCTGGTTCAATCTCTGCCTTACCACATTATATAATCTATCTGATACGTTCTAGTATTTCCAGGATTCTTACATGTGTACAACATTCTTTTATGATTCTTGAACCAAGTGTTAGCTATGATTAAGTTATGCTGTGTGCAAAATTCTACCAGACGGCTTCCTCTATCATTTCTTTCCCCCAATCCATATTCACCTACTATGTTTCCTTCTCTCCCTTTCCCTACTCTCGAATTCCAGTCACCCATAACTACTAAATTTTCGTCTCCCTTCATTACCTGAATAATTTCTTTTATCTCATCATACATTTCACCAATTTCTTCATCATCTGCAGAACTAGTTGGCATATAAAATTGTACTATCATAGTAGGTGTGGGCCTCGTGTCTATCTTGGCCACAATAATGCGTTCACTATGCTGTTTGTAGTAGCTTACCCACACTCCTATTTTTGTATTCATTATTAAACCTACTCCTGCATTACCCATATTTGATTTTGTATTTATAACCCTGTATTCACCTGACCAAAAGTCTTGTTCCTCCTGCCACCGAACTTCACTAATTCCCACTATATCTAACTTTAACCTATCCAGTTCCCTTTTTAAATTTTCTAACCTACCTGCTCAATTAAGGGATCTGACATTCCACGCTCCGATCCGCAGAATGCCAGTTTTCTTTCTCCTGATAATGACGTCCTCTTGAGTAGTCCCCGCCCGGAGATCCGAATGGGGGACTATTTTACCTCCGGAATATTTTACCCAAGAGGACGCCATCATCATTTAACCATACAGTGAAGCTGCATGCCCTCGGGAAAAATTACGGCTGTAGTTTCCCCTTGCTTTCAGCCATTCGCAGTACCAGCATAGCAAGGCCGTTTTGGTTAGGGTTACAAGGCCAGATCAGTCAATCATTCAGACTGTTGCCCCTGCAAGTACTGAAAAGGCTGCTGCCTCTCTTCAGGAACCACATGTTTGTCTGGCCTCTCAACAGATTACCCTCCATTGTGGTTGCACCTACGGAACGGCCATCTGTATCGCTGAGGCACGCAAGCCTCCCCACCAACGGCAAGGACCATGGTTCATGTGGGGGGGATTAAAATGTTTAGCACTTCAATATTATTATGAGTAAGATAAATAAGTAATTGTAATTGTAAGTATTCAAATGTAAATAAAAATAGTAACAATTACATGAAATTAGCAGTCATGTCAGTTAGGAAAATCACTTACAGACAAAGATGGGTTAACATCCCACCTTTTTGAGGAGTCTTTCTTTGGGAGTTGCAGTTTGAGATCATCTTTGTTATCTTGTGTAGTGCAACAGCTCATGAACACATATGGACTCAGCCTCAGATAAACTGTGTTTAAAATGTTACTTTTGAGTCTTCAGATATATCACAACTGAACACAGATGTTGTGGAAAGTGTTGGCTATATTTCTGCCAGTATTTAGCAACCAGCTCATGAGCAGATGAAATGAACATTGCAACTTATCTTATGGCTGTTGGGTTTTAGCAACACAAAGGAAACAGAAACATATATCAATTATGAGCTGTTGAATGGAGCTAATTATTTAATTTATTGCAACTGTAGAAATTATGTAGCATTTACAAGGGAGTCAAGAAACTGCTCACTATGTTACTACAGGACTTAAATATTTCTGCTAGAAGTGTCCTACAATCAGACAACTCATTAACAAGAAGCTATCATGCAATGTTAAGTCTTTATTTTGTGAAGCCAAGTTGTCTCAAGTGAGGAGCTTTTATTTGACTAATTATCTGTTTAATCATTGGAATCGGTCCTTCATGTTTCATTACATAATTAGTGAGTGTATTCCAATATTAGGTTCCATGAGCTTGAAGTATTTCATGTTTAACAGCTATAATAGCTTTCAAATTAATATTTCCTGTCACCAACCAAAGCAGAATATTAATATAAATAATAAACCAGCTTGATGTAGGAAATGTACAGTAAAGCAAAGAACCCGCTTAGTTTAATAAACCCATCTTTACTGGATTCTTTGCCATTGATTTGGGCATACAACAAATCCATGCACTGCGGAAGCTATAAACTATGAAGATGGTGAAATATTCATTACATGTCAACAGTCGGCACAGCATAGCAAACAGCAGGGTGGAGCCCAAAAGTGACAGGATGTGTCGACACCACATGACTGAAACAATCAGAAAAAATGTTAAGGAAATATAATTTATGATCTTGTTCACTCTGTGGCGTAAACCACAATGATATGATTGTTTCTATGGCAATGCACATTGTAATTACTGCAAAAAGACTAGACATAGGATTGAGGTGTGCAAAACAAAGTACAGCTGACAGAAACAGCAGATACTCAAGCATATGGCAATCATTAAAAATAAGAAGTCACATACTATTCATAATGAACTTGCCCAAATTCAAAAAGTTTCACAGATGAAATGTCATATGAATGCCATTTTTTTCTCATGATAACAAGTCACTGACTGTAACTCTTCAAGTTACCAAAATGCCAATCAATTTTCAAACAGAGACAGGACCATCAATTTCAATGATTAACCTGCAGACCTACTGAAAGTTAGGAATGCTAAAGTTAACAGATTTTCATAGTTTGTTGTTCAGTTACAGCAATCAGGAGATTTCAGTGAAAGGACAATTTTCAACAGATTTGATGTACTAGGCATGTTTTTGAAAGTACCATTTTGAAATTCCATTGCTGTGGCACAACAGTTGGCACTTGGCACATGCACACTGCATATCACACTCTGTTGGCAAGTGACAAGACACCACTGCAGAGTCATTTGGTGTGTTTACGTTTGTCTGTGAGTATTTGAAATGCCTCCTCTGACTGGGGATCCTACTGACTGTCAAATACATGCTGTGATTTGTTTTCTTAGTGCCAATGACATGCACGCAGCTTAAATTCATTGTCAGATCACTGAAATATATGGAGAAAATATTATGAGCAATGGGATGGTATGGAAATGGGTATGGAAATGAGCATGATGACGAACAAATTGGGTGATCTTCAGTCTTTACTGATGATCTGGTGCAGGAAACTGGTGAAAAAGTAAAACAGAAAAAAGACATCATGTGATGACTTTCTGCAAGTGTCAAGAAGTGTGCTTTATGCAATTGTTACAAAATGTTTAAATTATCGAAAATTATGCTCATGCTGGGTACCAAAACTGTTGACTGAGATGCACAAAAGTGAACATTTATTCAGGTCTCCAATTTTTCTAGAGTGATACAGTGAGGGAGGTGATGAATTTTTAAGAAAAGGTTCACAGGCACGGAAATGTGGGTGGCTTACATTACACCTGAATCAAAGCAACTATCCATGGAACATCAGCATGCAAGACTGCCCAAGAAAGTGAAGTTCAAGCACCCAATGTCAGCCCGGAAAATCATGTGCATTGCTTATTGAAACAGGAAGAGGGTGTTTCTTGCAGATTTTTTGCCTTGTGTTGACACCATAAATTGTACAACCTTTTGTGAGACCTTAAAGGAACTGCACTGTGCAATCCAAAACAAAAGGCATGGCATGCTGAGTAAGTGGATAGTTTTGCTTCATGAATTCGATAGACAATACTTGACCACCCTCTGTACAGCCCCAAACTCCACTCATACTCCCCCCCCCCCCCCCCTCTGCCCCCCTCCAGTGAGTACTACATTTTCCAGCATTTGATGAAGCATCTGTTTGTTTAGTGTCACGACGACGATGAAGGTGTTGAACAAACATGTTGCAATGGTTGCCTAATCAGGAAGAAGAATTAAACAACAATGGTATTCAAAATGGATTGTACAATACAATAGGTGCCTTAATATTGGTGGCAAGTATGTAGAAAGAAGATTGAAGTACAGGTTTTCAGGTAAAAATAAAATAGCTATGGAAAGTATAATCGTTTTCTTCATATTTCAAACTGGTATTTACTGAAAAGAATGCACCTTGTGTAAACAATTTACAAAATGGGCTGCATTTGTTGTTGTAAATGTAAATAAAGCAAATAATTTACTAGGCTTGCATCTCTTCAATCATTTAGGCTTTACCATTCATGAAAGAACAAATCAAATTCAAACTGACATTCTGAATGGAAAGTTCAGTCAGATGTTTCAAAAATATCATGATAATCTTTCTGAAGCCCTTCTGAAGCAACAGGCTGTATCAAAGATTACTAGGCACACATTTTGCTGAAACTGAATGAGGGGCCAAAATTCTGCAAAGCATGCAACATTCCTTTTGCATTAAAAGATAAAGTAAAACAGGAAGTTGATCATCTTGAACAGAAGCAGGTTTTGAAACCATAACCAGCAATGCCAACTGTAATGGTACAGAAACTGCATGGCTCACATCATCACATCTGAGGAAATTTCAAAGAGATGGTTAGTTCTAAA
This sequence comes from Schistocerca serialis cubense, assembly GCF_023864345.2. Taxonomy (NCBI): domain Eukaryota; kingdom Metazoa; phylum Arthropoda; class Insecta; order Orthoptera; family Acrididae; genus Schistocerca; species Schistocerca serialis. The sequence goes on from NC_064638.1 coordinate 291,414,505, forward strand.
TTTATTATTGCTTCAAGTCCTATTCCCAAGCCAGAAGAATTGATGTCAAAATTAAAAGATGGAACGAAGCATATTTGCAAATTTCTTTCGATGAAGACACAGAGATTTATGGTGACAAATATTCTAATTGGTCTCTAACATTACAAGAGTTTTGTCAGAAGTTTTTAGAACAATTAATTCAAAAGCCTCTGAATTCTAAGAACTACCTGTCTCAAGCACAACTCCACAGCAATTTTCATGGAATTTTGAATCTGTATTCAAAAATCTACAAGCAGAAAATTTAAAATGCAACAAAAATATGTGCATCTTTTTTTTCAATGTGAAGTGCAATACTAAGAACACATACTCCCTGCACATGACATCAAGCTGACTATGCAACACACATACTCCCGAAAACTTCCTATTGAAAAGTACATCAAGCAATTACATTCAATACTGGGCCAAATAAATTATTATCACATGTTCCTCCTTCATGCAGCTTCTGTCAGTGAACCATTGCACAAGTTGATATGTAAAGAACCTAGAATAATTAACTCCAATGTGCATTTAACAAATCAAAACAATGTTTCCTTGATGCCAAATGTCTTTACGACATTGACACCAGTAAAATGCTCACAACTGCTGCAGATGATTCAGATTATAGCATAGAAACCATTCTCTCACTTGATATCATGATTTTCAGTGACTAACTGGTTTCACTTCATGACTGTTATGGTGGTACAAGGAAAATACAGGCATATTGAGAAGGAGGGACTCAAATTATATTCACAGTCAAGAATTTTCATGATTAGACCTGTAGTCGTAAATTTATCCTGCTCACAGACCACAAACATTTAGTGGCTATCATTGGACCAAACAATACTGTTCCTATACAGATAGCTCCATGTTTGTAGTTGTGTCTGTCAAATTACAACTATGAGATTATCTTCAGGTCCACAGCACAACACACAAATGCAGATCTGCTTTCACATTTAACAATAACTAGACAAAAAATAAAAAGTTTGACTCATCAGCTGATCTCTCTCTCTCTCTCTCTCTCTTCTCTCTCTCTCTCTCTCTCTCTCTCTCTCTCTCTCTCTGCCCCTCCCCCCTCCCCGTCTCTGTCCTCTGCCAGATAGGTACCAGTAGTCACAGTAGTCAAGGCATATGGTTACTTTCCCAGTAAACTCAGATTTAATTGCCAAACTTGTGCCTAAAGATCCTGTTTTGTCTAAGATCAAACAGCTTATTCAAATGCAGCCACCTGATTATATATTACTTCCTCAGCCAGAGATCAAATCTCATTGGAACATGAGGCATACACTTACAATGTATAAATGTGTCATTCACATGCATCCAGCATCAGGCAAGACACATGTGGTTATTTCTGTGGTGTTTAAATTGATTGTAATTTTGATGCTACATTAATGCAATTAGGGTGTAGTACATACCAAAAGCACTGTCAGAGAGCATTGCTAATGGGAAAATATTTACATAGAAACTGAAGGCTGCCACATCTTTGTTATAGTGTGCCCTGTCACATCATGTGTTTACTTATCACAGCAACAACTGCCATTAAGGAACTGTAGCAGGGAAACATTTTTCTGTTGCCTTGAGTGTTTGGGCTGAATTAAGAGTAGCTTTCAGTTGCTGCATTCACAATAATAATTTTTTAATAAAAATATCATCTTTTGTTTTTAATTATACTTGGATGAAAACATCAAAATTTGATGCAGGAATATGAAATACATCATTTTTAAATGATAGGTCATTAATACTCTTCAATCTCTCAAAATATCAAAAGTATTCTATTTTCCATTTGATGTTTCACATTTTTGTACCAAGTTTTAATTTATTGTGAGCACTCACTTTTTCGTACCAGTTATAGTTAAAAATACAGAGATATTATTTTTATTTAAGAAATATATGTTAATTATCATTCCAATTTGATAATAAGTACAGAATTTAAGTAAAAGTACTACTTTGAAATGAACCAAGTACTTTCCAATTACACTACTGACTCAGCAGTCAATGATTTCATTGAAATATTTTAATTATTTTGTACTAAACAAATCTTATAATTTTCAAAGGCAGTTTTTTTTCTTTCTTTCTTTTTTTGTGAGAATTGCATGACACTGGTTTAGGAAATCTATACCTTGGCAGTGATCTGTAAATCCTATAAGTAGAAAACAAATTGAAGTGGTCCCAGTCTATAAGGTACCTTTGTCAATCTAGGGAAAGTAAAGAAGGAAACATCTTCAGTGAATGGCTCACAAAATATAATTTGTTTTTCATTCACTGAGGGCACTGCAGTGCCTTTTCCATGATATATACACCCATTGTAGAACTCGTTCATTTTTTTATTGTTAAATTTTGTCCAACATAAAAATGTCCACTCTACAGAAAGGAAATGAAAAATCATCTGAAACATATCTCATTTTCACAACACAAAAGTAGGGGCATATATGAGCAATGATTAATTAATACTAAACCACTGCAATTCACAATTTGTTATTAATTTCTTTTAAAAATTAATGTGATATATTTCATGTTGTATGCTCATCATATAGCTATTTGTGTGTGAGAGAGAAAGATTTAACTTGCGAAGAGCAAATCTTTTAAAAATATAGGATTGTAGCTCCACTATTTTAAATGGAGAGACAGAGGGAGATTACATTTAATTATTAAGAAAAAAGAAAAATTGTGTCGCATTGGCATTGATGGCTGGAAGACCTTGAGGGTTTGTTTTACTGCATAATTAGAAAGGATTTTTCTTACACCATGCACAAAGGCCCCTTTCAGTGTATTCTATGAGAGTTGTGTCTTGTGTTTATTTGTTAAGTCTACATGACTGTAATGGGCACGTGCATAGCCACATATGATACTATCATTGCACTTGAGAATGGCTAGTGCCCAAAAGTAGAGTTCTTCTTGAAATATGTGTTTGTGTTGTAATATGCCAATAGAAATGAGATGGTGAAATCTAGTGCTCCAATATCTCCACACAGAATTCTCCAGTGCTCACTTCATTAGCACTGGAGAGTTCTGTGTGGAGATATCTGAAATTTAATCAAGGGCATGGATGCAGTGCCTCATAAACTTCATGCCACTATCTCACCTCCCTTTGTCAGGCAAAATACTCGTGATAAAACTTTCTTAAACCATTGGGATTTGACTGGCTGACTATGAACTGAGTATCAGCACACAGGTGTGTGTTAGAAAACTCGACTATGGATGTGGGTGTTCACTAAAGGTGGTAATGAAGAATACAGACATAATGAAGAATACAGACACATTTTACTGTAGATTCTCCTTGTTAATATACTCCAAAGACATGTTCTATAATCCTAAAACTATTTCTCCCTGGTAATATCTGGAGAATGTGATGAATGATGGGAAGAACAATATCAATACGTACATGGCAATATCCTTCACATGAATAAGTGGTATGTGGTTACGACCAGTCCCAAAAACTGGCAGTTCTGGTTTGTTATGCCATGCCATCTTGAAAAGGAAATGTAAAACTTCTTCTTCATAGCCATAGCTTACACCAGTTGCAATCACTATTGTTTTGAATTTTTCAGGAAACTACATAAATAAGAAAATAAGCAACATTAAAAGATGAAACAGTGACCGATATAGTGATTAATGTTGTAAGGTTTTATTGCACAGTCAAAATAACTGTAATAAAAAATATAATAAAGATACAGAGAATGAACAACAAACATGAGGAAAATGAAACAAAATAAGATGGAAGAAAGATTAAATTTCAACATTCTTTGACAACTAGATCACAAAAGTTGGAATACTGGCTGTGTTTGATTAGGAACTGAAAGAGAATTGCAAAGACTTTGTTGATGTAATTATCCTAGAATTTCACCTAAAGTGTTTTGAAGAAAGCATACAAAGCTTAATAAGAAATGCAGATTGGACAACTGTGTTTTAATAATACAAATCCAGCATTTCAGTCATTAAGCTACTTGACTTTACAGTAAAACTAATGAAATGCAATAGCAACTGAAACTAGAAATTTTGTAACCAGTGATAATTTATTATTATTTCCACTACACATCTTGGAAGGTTACACCTCGATCATTAGGTGGACCCAATAATATCTCTCAGAGCATACCTCTACAACCATCAACAGATTACAGAAATAAAATACAAGGACTGTGAAACACTAAAAATTTCTAGTTTTTGCAGTAAGGAGGTTGCCGCAGTGGATACACTGGTTCCCATGAGATCACCGAAGTTAAGCGCTGTTGGGCGTGGTCGGCACTTGGATGGGTGACCATCCAGGCTGCCATGTGCTGTTGCCATTTTTCGAGGTGCACTCAGCCTCGTGATGCTAATTGAAGAGCTACTCGACCGAATAGTATCGGCTTCGGTCAAGAATACCATCATAACGACCGGGAGAGCGGTGTGCTGACCCCACGCCCCTCCTATCCGCATCCTCCACTGAAGATGACATGGCGGTCGGATGGTACCGGTAGGCCACTCGTGGCCTGAAGACAGAGTGCAGTAAGGAGGTAAAAATCAAGTATGAAGTCCCACTAGGGTCAGTTCTGGAACCTATCCTATTTCTGCTTTATGGAAGTTACTTGGCTAATAAAATACATTATGGAATCACAGTAACCTTTGCAGAAGACATTAATATTCTCATTAAATCACACAGTGTGACAATCTGCAGGAAACAACAACACAGTTATGCACAGTTTAGCACAGCGGATCAGGACTAACAGTCTCATCATGTTGTTGTTGTTGTTGTTGTTGTTGTTGTTATTGTTGTTGTTGTCATGGCCTTCAGTCTGAAGACTGGTTCGATGTAGCTCTCCATGTTTCAGTTGAGCTGCATTCCCTGAGGAAAAATTATGGCTGCAGTTTCACCTTGCTTTCAGCCATTTGTAGCGCCAGCACACCAAGGCCAATTTGGTTGATGTTTCAAGACCATATCAGTCAACCACCCAGGCTATTTACCTATGCAGTTCCGAAAAGGCTGCTGCCCCTCCTCAAGAACCAAAAGTTTGTCTGGCCTCTCAAAAGATACCCCTCTATTGCAGTTGCACTTATGGTACAGCTATATGTGTCACTGCGGAATGCAAGCCACACCACCAATGGCAAAGTCATTTGGGTCATGAGGGTTGGGTCATCACAAAGCCTGAAACCACTGTGGCAGTTAACTTCTACACCTCACAAAACCTCCATCCTGCAAACCCCAGTTTCACCATTGAAGGAAAAAAACGTCTCAAATGTGAGTCATACAGAATTTTAGGCATACATATGCAGGATGATTTGAAGTGGGTGATACGCCTTAACAATGTAGATGAAAAACTAAATACACTTTTGTAAAAATCAAATATCAGACCATTTGATTTTTACACAAGTGTATTTAGTTTTTCATTTAGATTGTTAAGACATATCACCCACTTCAAATCATCCTGAATATGTATGCCTACAAATTTTGTATGACTCACATTATCAGGCTGATAATGAAAAATAAATGCAGTGATGCCTGTAGACCTATTTTTAAAAGCCTGAAAATACTGCCTCTACCTTGTTTACATGGTATACCAGTTTTTACAGAAGAGAGTACTTTACAAAAGAAAACATCCTCCTTCAGATATAGCTATGATTTACACACACACGAAACTAGGCACAAGCGTAACCCACACATCAATGCAGTAAGTACAAACTTATGCAGATGAGGAGTATACCATACTGGAGTTACATTTAATTAACAAATGCCTTCCTATTTAAAATGTGTACCAAAATGAAATATGTTTAAGGTAAAAATCAAACAGTTCTATATTGACCGTTGCTTCTACTCTGTTTGTGAAACATCATAATAAATAAGTCTAATTTATCAAATATAATTGTGTACTATGTTACTTTCTACTATAATTAACTTTTTTTGGTTGATAATGTAGTCTCACTTAATAAATACAGTTATCATATGTACAAGCAATGTAATATGTCCATTTATGTTATTATGTACTTTGATGTGGTCTAGTAAGTACTGAAATCATATGTTATTTATGTTTACTCCTTGTACTATATCAAATGTACAAATGATGTTCTAAAAACTGATTCCCTCGATCACATGAGTAAATAAAGATAGGTTTACAATGATAATTATGGGAATTACTTCTAAATTACCCTGTCTGATAAAAAAATCTAGCAACCAGAAGAGGAGAAGGAAAGAAATTAAACTTTTCTGGTTGAGAGGTTATGTGATGTTATTTCAGAGATCACATAACTGAGTCAAATTAATGACTAATTTGGTGTACGAGGACATTTATCAGTATGAAATTCACCCTCTCTGGCTTGAATGCATATATTGCTTCATTTGGGAATAGTGTCATAAAACTGTTGTATCCTCTCCTGTGGTTAGCTGCCAAGAACTGTTGTAAATGGCACTGAGATGGAGTTGACATTCAAGCTGGTCCCACACATGTTCTATTAGCCTCAGATTTGGGGATCTTGCTGGCCACCAGAAAACCTCAGTATCACACAGATAGTCATGGAGACACAATCAATGTGTAGACAATACAATGCTGATTCCTACAGAGTAGATTTCTAGTCTTCAGAAAAGTCATTATACTAGAACAAAATACACGTTCCAAAATTCTACAACTGATCAACATCCTCATATCCCAAATTAGTCATTAATCTGACTCAGTTACGTGATCTCTGAAATAACATCTCATAACCTCTCAACCAGAGAAGTTTCATTTTCTTTCCTTCTCCTCTTCTGGATGCTACATTTTTTTGTCAGACAGGGTAATTTAGAAGTAATTGGCAGAAAATCCTAAGAAATTTTGGTCTTATGTCAAAGCGGTAGGCAGATCAAAACAAAATGTCCAGACACTCTGTGACCAAAATGGTACCGAAACAGAGGATGACAGACTAAAGGCCGAAATACCAAATGTCCTTTTCAAAGCTGTTTCACAGAGGAAGACTGCACTGTAGTTCCTTCTCTAGATTGTCGCACAGATGACAATACGGTAGATATCAAAATAGTTGACAGAGGGATAGAGAAACAATTAAAATCGCTCAAAAGAGGAAAGGCCACTGGCCCTGATGGGATACCAGTTCGATTTTACACAGAGTACACGAAGGAACTTGCCCCCCTTCTTGCAGCAATGTACCGTAGGGCTCTAGAAGAGCGTAATGTTCCGAAGGATTGGAAAAGGGCACAGGTCATCCCCATTTTCAAGAAGGGACTCCGAACAGTTGTGCAGAACTATAGACCAATATCTCTAACGTCGATCAGTTGTAGAATTTTGGAACACGTATTATGTTGGAGTATTGTGTGAAATCCAGCTCACACTATCCATCCATGAGACTCAGAGGGCCATAGACATGGGTTCCCAGGTAGATGCCGTGTTTCTTGACTTCCGCAAGGCGTTCGATACAGTTCCCCACAGTCGTTTAATGAACAAAGTAAGAGCATATGGACTATCAGACCAATTGTGTGATTGGATTGAAGAGTTCCTAGATAACAAAACCCAGCATGTCATTCTCAATGGAGAGAAGTCTTCCGAAGTAAGAGTGATTTCTGGTGTGCCGCAGGGGAATGTCGTAGGACTGTTGCTATTCACAATATACGTATATGACCTTGTGGATAACATCGGAAGTTCACTGAGGCTTTTTGCGGATGATGCTGTGGTATATTCAGAGGTTGTAACAATGGAAAATTGTACTGAACTGCAGGAGGATCTGCAGTAAATTGATGCACTGTGCAGGGAACAGCAATTGAATCTCAATGTAGTCAAGTGTAATGTGCTGCGAATACATAGAAAGAAAGATCTCTTATCATTTAGCTACAATATAGCAAGTCAGCAACTGGAAGCAGTTAATTCCATAATTTATTTGGGAGTAGGCATTAGGAGTGATTTAAAATGGAATGACCATATAAAATTAATCGTCAGTAAAGCAGATGCCAGACTGAGATTCATTGGAAGAATCCTAAGGAAATGCAATCCGAAAACAAAGGAAGTAGGTTACAGTACACTTGTTTACCCACTGCTTGAATATTGCTCACCAGTGTGGGATCCATAGGGTTGATAGAAGAGATAGAGAAGATCCAACGGAGGGCAACGTGCTTCGTTACAGGATCATTTAGTAATCGTGAAAGTGTTACGGAGATGATAGATACACTCCAGTGGAAGACTCTGCAGGAGAGACACTCAGTAGCTCAGTACAGCTTTTGTTGAAGTTTCAAGAACATACCTTCACCGAGGAGTCAAGCAGTATATTGCTTCCTCCTACATATATCTCGCGAAGAGACCATGAGGATAAAATCAGAGAGATTAGAGCCCACACAGAGGCATACCAACAATCTTTCTTTCCACGAACAATATGAGACTGGAATAGAAGGGAGAACTGATAGAGGTACTCAAAGTACCCTCCGCCACACACCGTCAGGTGGCTTGCAGAGTATGGATGTATATGTAGATGTAGACAAGAATTTCCCAATAGGCACAGTGATACTGTCACAAGAGAGATAACACATGAAGATGCAAGATGTCTGGAATACTGTTGTGCCATCATAGTTCCCTCAACCACTATCAGCCATAACCTGAAGTCATACACAGTGGCTTCCCACACAGTGACACCAGGAGTAACACCACTGAGCCTCTCCAAAACATGGGAAGAGTGAAAGCTCTCCTCACATCACCACCATGCTCACTAATGACATACATCTGAGTAGCGCAGAATCATGATTCAATACTAGACACAGTGCAATGCCATTCATCAGAATGCCACACTTCCCTGTTCCAAACACACATATTTGTATTGTGGTGTTGGCATTAGCCTACATTCCTGGGATGGTAATTCTATAGCCTGTCTGCTGCTATGGTGCAGGATGACATAGAATGTTGCAGGGAGACCAATACTTGTCCCTCCGAAGACATGCATGGATCTAAAGGGGTTACGATTTGCTTGGTGCACATTATGGCAATCCTCTCTTGAAGTGGGCAGATGTGATTGAATAGAAGCTTGACAATGTGTAGATCTGCCCTCACATTTCCATGGGTCAATGTCTCATCTGAATGCCTCACAGATCTGGGTATTACACAATTTGATCAGCTGTACAAAAGGGAGACACACAATGAAGAACCTCTCAACTTTGTGCTAAATCACTGCCTAACATGTATAAGTGGTACCTCAATGTCATTCACAGAGATCACTCAAGACCTGACACTGTTCACACCCCTTACATATCCTACCTGGTCTACGAATAACACTGGTTGACATTATAATTGTCAAATTGTCATTTCAGGTATTTACTTACCTGCCAAAGGGTGTATGTATATGAAGTTAAACAGGCAGTGTACTTTATATATGTACATTACTACAGCAAGCAGTTTCGAGTGGATGAAGGTTGTAATAGTTATTCAAGGATGAAGAAGCATGCACAAAATAGACTAGTGTGGAGAGATACATTAGATCAGTCTTTGGACTGAAGACCACAACAACAACAACAACAACAACATTTACATTGAAAGAGAAACAAATACTTTTTTCGGGGGGGGGGGGGGGGGGGAGGTAGAGATGAACCTACTGCTTCTCTTGTCAAATTACTCTGCTGCTGTTTTTATCTTATTTATCAATTGACATATCTATGTTACATTAAACAAAGTCAAGATGTGTTTTATAAAACATTAGAGTTACATAGAATTTACATCCCTGAGTTCAAATATTCTGATAAATTGTAGCAGTGGCTAATAAGATATTCTTCTACTTTGCTTTTGAATATCTCGGGCTTCTCAACATTCTACTTGAAGTCTACCAACAACCTTTTACAGACTTTTTCACCAGAATATAGTGCTTGAAGTCTACCAGCAATCTGTTACAGACAGACTTTTGCATCAGAATATAAATGCCATACTGTACCCTTGATACAGATGCATTGTACATATGAGAAACATTTCTTAGGCACTCAGACTATCTTACATAAAAATTATATAAAAGTCCTTGAATGTGTAAAGATCAAGCAGCTTTTCTTTCAGGGGCAAGATGGTGGGAGTGCTGTTTATGAACAGGATATGTGTGTGTGGTTTTTTTTTTTAATTTATTGCTACATCAATTTCAAACTGTTGTTCCTCTAGTTAATATTAAAATACATTCAAACAAAACTAATAGAGAGATATGCATAACATCTGAATTATAATACAATCAGAATAAGAATTTTATGTATACAGAAATTTATACCACTTATTTAATGTACAAGTCTCTCATCGAGATGATAGACCTACAGCAAATTGCTTAGTGATAATTTACAATATTTTAGAACATATATAATGTGATTGAGACACATTATCCAGGGTGTACACGTAGACAAGGAAAAAAAATCCCCAGATTTCCCCCGGATTCCCCAGTTAAAACTACACTTTCTCCCGGGTGAAAACATACTTTCTCCCTGTTAATTGACAGTATATTTTCTCTTGGAACCATATAACTTATCAGTCCTTTGAATGGTTATGGTTTTATACATGGGCATAGAATTTCCCAGCGCTTTAGAAAACAAAACACAGCGGAAAAAATATGTCTTAGAAAGATCTTTGATGAGCAGCAATTTGTATGCTGCATATTTTCATATTACGAAAGTATAAATTTGAATTCCACCAAACACCGCATGTTACTTTCCGAGTCATTGAAATTGAGATTGTGATGTGGTTTTGTAAGCCAGGCATAGGTCATGTCACATGATCTCGCCAGCCGATGACAGTGGGTATTCAGAGCTGAGGGCACGTGATGCAGTCAGGCAATAGTAACATCACTGTTAAGTAGCACGAACACACAAACAGGGAAAGTTAAAAGTTTAAATTAATATACATAGTGTTGCTACATGAAAAGGAAAGCTTTCACATATGATATTGATCTATAAGATTAATACGCTGCAAGAGAAGCTAAGCTTTCACATATAATGTTGGTCTTTTATGTGCGTATTACAATGTAAGATATATCACACAAATGTGCCAGTAAAATTTTTAATAAAGACATAAATGTCTGATCTTGAAATTAATCTAAATGGTTCATCATCAAAGAGTTGATTTTTAAATGAGAGTCAAACACTCTGTGACTTAATAAATTCATCGTGCATTCTCGCACATAGTTCAACTTGCGTAAAAGGAAATTTACTTTGATAGCAATGCTTTTTAAACCACCATTCAGAATATTTTCCCGCAACCTATTAGAAATAGGTTACTTTGTGCACCAGATGACAGGCATCACTGCGCTTGCACAGCTACAATGTCGTAGGGAGCCTGTATGTTTGTACGTATAAAACATAAACGATCTTAAATTATATCATAAAAGAAACAAGACATCAGAGGATACTTCAAGAGCATCGGAATTTCGTGACCCATACCAAAATGTGCACATTTAAAGTGCATATAAATGCACATTCAGATGTCCAGATTCCCAGTGAAGTAGGCCATGACCTGATATTAAGCTTTTCAATGTAGCATTCGGCATGTAAATTTTCTTGGAGTACCAATACTATGTTATCTCATGTTTGGTTCTCTATTATGGCATAATGCCATACTTGCTAGAAGTTGAAAATGTGCACTTCAAGTGCAGTGAACAGTGTGTGGCATTAAACACTTCATTTCAAATATATTGTCTGACTCAGCAGACAAGATTAAGAAAAGAAAATTTCTTTAGCAAACTGACAAAAATAACTTCTTTGTTCACCAAGGAAATTAATGCTTGTCTGTCAGAAAAGAGAAAATAAAATAAAATCTGCAGTTAACAACACATTTTAGCCTTCTGTAATTATGTGAATGTATTTTAATTCACTTGATAGCCCCCGGCCACAGAAATCTGTTTTGTTTTCTTTTGTCATGAGAGAAGTAAACGAAGAGGAAACAGCAAAATCACTAAATGTAAACACGGGTCATGTGGAGACTACTCACTTCCCCACTATAGCTCAGACTGCTTTGTGCATCAGCCCTGGATCTACAATATTTCCAAACCAGGGCAATACCCTGCCACTTACTCAAGCGTTTGAGATAGGACATCAAAAATTAGAAAAAAAAATAATAATTTTCAAAAAATATTCATTTTGTAGCGCACATCTTCCTGAAGAGTCTAATGCATAAAACATAAGTGTTTGAGGAAATGTAAGACATGTTATTTGGTCATCAGTGTGTCAAAGTACAGTGCCACACCTCTTCACACAGCATTCTCCTATCACACATTACTGTATTTCGCTCTGTGGAATTGAAATGTGTATATTTTGTAATGGATGCTATCAAACTATATTCAGGACAGTGGAAATTAAAATGTCCTGTGGTGCCTCTCATGCTTACAGTTGGCCAGTTTGACATACACCCCCCCCCCCCCCCCCCCCACTAAAAAAAAAAAAAAAAGGAAGAACTCTTCAGAAAATTTGCACTCCTTATACTCTATCAGCTAACAACTTGCTACTTTGTGTGACATAAAATTACATATAGGATACATCAAACCAGTAAAGACATGAGACAAGCAAGACAATACACATTTCTTCAATCCTTAGCTCCTAGAACTTTTTTACTCTCTAATCTTGCTACAGCTTTACATGATGTGTTTTCCTTTCTGTCAAAGAATCTATTACCTAATCAAAGTTTGTCAAACATTTTGCTACATGAAAAATTGAAATGTCGTTGTCTAATACTGAAAAAGCTGTTAATACAATTAGGACCCACGACTGGTGTGGTTTATCAATCTGATTACGTCTATTTTGTTATTCTCTGCTAGATAAAACAAAATAGGCCTTTCTAATACTGCAACAATTGTAACACATATCAAATAAATGAGACTGTTTTGGCACAAACAGTCATTTTTAATGACAGAATATAATTCACAAAATACCAATATCAAATGCCTATTAGGTCTACTACAAGCAAAAAGCTATACTTTAGGAAACAGTTTCACACTTCACTCATACGCTCCAATTTCTCAAGCATGAGATCGAAAAGTAGTAGTACGAAATTTTTATACAAACTTGAAATCATCATATTGTTCCATAATTTGTGTGATGTCCCCATTTCTTCTCCTTCCTCATTCTAACAAAGTGTCTTGTCATCACTAATTCTGTAACTTTTCCTGTCAATGTCAAAGATTATTCACCGGTTAACTTCACTAATTCTGCCAGAATCACCAGTTTGGTTATCCCATGATTACTCTCCGGTTAGGCATTGGTACATGTTTGTACAACATGTTTTCCATCCTACATCCAGAATAGAACTTAAAGTGGCTGCTAGCCAGGGACTGTACAGCTGGCTCTTACTAGTAAAGCGATCTAGCCAAAAATTTTCTGTCAAAATTTCAGATCCTTGGATACACTGAGAAGGTAATAAGTAATCACTGGTCGCAGTGGCCAAGCGGCTCTAGGCGCTTCAGTCTGGAACCGCGCGACCGCGACAGTCGCAGGTTCGAATCCTGCCTTGGGCATGGATGTTTGTGATGTTCTTAGGTTTAAGTAGTTCTAGGTTCTAGGGGACTGATGAACTCAGATGTTAAGTCCCATAGTGCTCAGAGCCATTTTAATATGTAATCTTTCTTACCTGTTATTCGTTTATTTCCACTCCGGTAATCTGACTATATGGATTTCGTTAGTAATTATAACAACACTCATCATCCGCAAACCCAATCAACCACACAATCAGACAGCGGTATGTATTCATCCGTTTGGTCTTACTCCGCTCAGCTCATATAGCCCCTTTTGCCTGTAGGAAAGTTTGTTTCTACATGCGACGAGGATTCCCCTGACAGAGACATCATGTACACTATGCATGCATTCAGAAATCAACTTATGATTCATTCAGAAATCAACTTAGAATGTGATCAAAAGTGTTCAAAAACTGACAGGGATTCATTTCAAAGTCATATGAATAATGGATAGACTAACGTGCACTGGATGCTAGGCACTTTGTGAAACAAGGATTTTTTCCCCTCAAGAATATGAATTTGCCCACCGCCCTCCTAGATCTGGGCCTGCTGTGCATGCATCAATCTGGCAGCTTGGGTGCTCCAGTAAAATTTTTCTCGGTAGCATCCTGCTGCAACTGCTTACACAGCCAACAGCCACATTTCTGCAGCCAGAAGTGGGAGAAGCTACTACTCAACTGCACATACGCATGATCCCGCTGCTAAAACGAATCTAATGTAATCAGTTGTGACATCACACTCATCTGAGGCTATTTGTTGTTACAAAGCATTGCACAGTCTTCCTAAAGCCTTTTAAATATTTTGCTGTTGGCAGGCACTTGTATAAGCACTGTGTTTTGTTGTTGTATATGGCACATTTCCTTTGCAGTTTAAGATTTATTTTCATTTTTTCTCTCGTTCATGTTTTATTGCTGCCGTATTACTCTGCATTAGTGGGATACAGTAATATCCTTTGTTAGAGTATCGGTTCTTACCAGACAAGATTACAAAAATTTAACAGAAAACAAAAAGAATGAAAAATTCCTGGAACTCAAAAAAATTCCTGTTTTTCCCGGCCTCCCAGATGAAAAAATTCCCAAGTTTTTCCCAGATCTCCCGGTTGTCCTGGGTCGTATACACCCTGAATATCTCTAAACTTAAATATCTCAGTTAATCACTATTCATTAATTGCTGTATGTTACCTATTGCTCCCATAAATTCCTCCCAACAATATCCACCCTCTGTCCTATCATGTCTTCCCAATACATGTCTCCTCACCCTCACTACGTGCCGCTCTCTGCCAAGGCAGCCACTGGCTTTCATTTTCTCTGCTGCTCTCCTTTTCTGCTCCCTGTTTCGTGCCCCCCCCCCCCCTCCCCCCCTCCACCATCCCCCTGTCCCTCCCCCACAGCCTCCTGATGCTGTGCCTGGCACCCTTATCCTGCCACTGTGTAGTCCCTGCATGCTCTGTCAGACAGTGCTCTTTTCTCCTCCCACTCATGCACTGCTATCCTCCTCTTCCTCACCTTACTCTGGATTACTGCTTTTATTCAACACAACAGTTGAATTCTGGTCTGAGCAGCCTGAGATAGCAGTGCTGTGTGTGTAAGGTGTCCTTGCTTGTGTGAATGTGTATGTGCTTTCTTTCCTGAATAAGGCTTTGGACAAAAGCTGCAACTAAATGTGTCATCTTTACAGTGAGCAACAATCTACCCTTTTCAAAATATTGTTAAATTTCGTTGGCATATATATTGCAAAAATAAGAAACTAAAAACCTTCTTTATGAAGTGTCACATCAAATTCTGAAATAAAATATACCGCTTGACATAAAAAGTGAAGCACCCAGAAGTGGAGGAGGAAATGAAATGAACCTTCATGGGTTGAGAGGGTGTGTGATGTTACTCATGTGATTACAATATCAAGTCAAATTTAAAAAGAACTTGGCAGTATGGGCTCACTTATCAGTATGACATTGCAACCCCTCTGGCCTGGATGCATGCACTGATTCATTTGGGAATGGTATCATTATGCTGTTGTATCCTCCTCTGAGGCAGTCTGACCCACAACTGTTGTAACTGGTGTTTTATATTCGGTATAACAGCACTGAAGCAGAGTTCAGGTGCAAGCTGGTCCAACACTTGTTCTATCAGGAACAGATCTGAGGATCTTGCTAGCTGTGGGAGTACCTCATGATCTTTCAGACAGTTCACAGAAACATGTGCTTCGTGTGGACGAGCATTGTCCAAGATGAATCTTACTGAACACTTATGAAACGTGACTGTTGCTTGAGAAGTAACATATGACGACAAAGGATATCTGTGGCATTGATTTTACCCACCAAGTTCTCTCAGTCACACCATCCTTGACCTGAAGTCATGCTTGACAGAACCCCACACCATGAAGGTTAGAAGTAACATCACTATTCATCTCCAAAATACTGGAAGCTTGCAGCAATTTGTATTGTGGTGTTAACATCAACTTAGACATAGGGTGGTAATTTCCTAGTCTTGCTGCAGTTAGTCTCCAAACAAAGGTGTAAGTAGGCACAGAAAGTTTCAAAGAATCTATTATGAGGCATTCTTACCTTGAAACTCTCAACAACTTCTGATTCTTTCAAGACACGAAGATCTCATCTCTTTATTTTCTCTTTCTTTAATAACTGAACAACTTCTTTTGTCTCACCATGATTTTTTTTTTAAACTTGTCATCTTCTGCGGTGCTAGTAGGCATGTATACCTCTGAGGTGACAAAAGTCAAGAAACAGTGATATGCACATACACATATGGTGGTAGTAGACAAGGCATAAAGAGGCAATGCATTGGTGGAGATGTCATCTGCACTCAGGTGTCTGATGTGATTATGGCTGCACTACAGGAATCAACAGCCTTTGAATGTGGGATGGTAGATGAAAATCAAACAACAGAAAATCCAGGATGGAATGTAACAATATTAGAGAAGTTGTCTGAGACTGTAGATGTATGTGCGAGTTGCATTTGTGTGAGTGTGTGTGTACGTGTGTATGTGTCTATTGCTGACAAAGGCCTTAATGGCCGAAAGCTATAATTGTGTGAATCTTTTTGTTGAGCCTATCGCGACTCAGTGTCTCCGCTATATGGTGAGTAGCAACTTTCCTTCTCTAGGATGGTAGATGTAGTTAGACACATGGGACATTCCTTTCTGGAAATCGTTAGGTAATTCAATATTCCAAGATCAACAGTGTCAATAGTGTGCCAAGAATACCAAATTTCAGTCATTACCTCTCACCATGGCAACGCAGTGACAGAAGGGCCTCACTTAACAATCAACAGCAGTGGTGCCTCCATAGAGTTGTCAGTGCCAACAGACAAGCAACATCGTGTGAAATAACCACGGAAATCAATATGGGATATACAACAAACATATCCATTAGTACAGTGCAGCAAAATTTGACATTAATGGACTATGGCAGCACACAACTGATGCAAGTATCTCTGCTAACAGCACACTGCATGCAGTGCCTCTCCTGGGCTTGTGATCACATTGGTTGGGCCCTAGATTACTGCAAAATGAGAGCCTGGTCAGATGGGTCCTGATTTCAGTCAGTAAGAGCTGATGGTAGGGTTGAAACCCCATGAAGCCATGGCCACAGGTTGTCAACAAGGCACTGTGTGAGATGATGATGGCTCGATAATGGTGTGGGCTGTCTTTACATGGAACAGACTGGGTCTTCTGGTTCAACTGAACTAGATGATGTTGATGATGATTTATGATGGAGGGCACTAAACAGCTAGGTCATCAGCGCCCTTGAATTAATGTTATACTGAAGAAGATTTTCATAATCTATGGAAGGAGATCAATAAACTGGAAAACTACATTTGATCCCACCACAGGAAACGTAAAGCAACATCAGGAAGGTGATGTTTGAAAAACCTGTAATAAGACACCAGTGAGACACAGCGGGAAATCATGGAGAAAATATCTGTAAAGATGCTGTTAAGAAAGCTCAACTGGAAATGGTTATGTTGGTTACACTGGCTGCTGGGAAACCATTTGCAGCTGTTCATGGACTTCTTGTTCCCAAACACTGACAGAAGTTCTATGGATGACAAAGCACCATGTCACCAAGCCACAACTGTTTTTAACTGGTTTGACGAACATTCTGAAAGTTCAAGTGAATGATTTGGCCACCAAGATTGTCCAAGATGAATCTTACTGAACACTTATGAAACGTGACTGAGAGGTCATTTCATGCACAAAATCCTGTACCAGCAACATTTTCACAATTATGGTTGGTAATAGAGGCAGCATGGCTCAGTATTTCACAAGAGACTTCCAACAACTTGTTGAGTCCTTGGCACATCAAGTTGCTGCACTACACTGGACAAAAGAAAGTCCAACATGGTATTAGGACATGTACTATGACTTTTGTCACCTCAGTGTATCTTGTACTATTGCAGTGGGTGTTGGTTGTTTGACTATATTGGCTATGGTAATGTGTTCACTATGCTATTCCTAGTAGTTCATCTGTATTCATATTTTCTCATTCAGATTTAGATCTATTCCAACATTATCCCTATCTGGTTTTGTATTGATGGCCTTGTACTTACCTGGCCACTGTGCCTTCTGATGCACTGCAGCAGAGCTATGCTTTAAGGCCAAATCAGTGAATCATTCAAAATATTGCCCTTGCTACTGTAAAGTTTGATGGTCCTCTTCAGGAACCATATGTTAGTCTGGCTTCTTCACAGATACCCATCCAATGTGTGGTGGCACATATGGTACAACTACATGCATAGCTGAAGCATATGAGCCACCAACCATGGCTAATTCCATGGTCTATGGGGGACAACTGTGTGAAATTCTAAGATAAAAGATGGAACAGAGACATGTATACACTGCTACAACCAAAAATCTTCAATGAAATAAGATCATCACTTCTCTGTCTCCTGGACATCGTGATTTTGCAAAATACACAAAAAAGTGCTTCATATAAATAAACTGTGATTCGAATCCTTGTCTGACCACAGTGGTTTAGGGCCACTATGGTTTTTCTATAAATTGCTTTGGGAAAAGGCAAATGTTTGTTTCTTTCCTGTACTATTGGCAAATATGTATCATTGATTCAACCATTTGTTCCTTTTTGTAGTGCATGAAACACTGTTGTATAATAGCAAGAAATACATGTCAATCATTACAACATTTTCATGAAATAGCTTGCCAAAGGCAGGTAAAAAACTTGACAAATTACATAAACACAGAGACCAACCCAAAGTGTTAGAAAAGAGAATGCCAGAATTGTTATCATAAATGGAAAGCCCCAGATACCTAACATGATCAAACTTAGATTTTAAAAAAAGAAAGGAAAAAAAACAAGTTCATAACAACTATTTGAAATGTTGCATAGTACCAATTTCAGAAACATACCTTTTTCCCTACCTGGACCACTTCATGTTCAAGTTCAATATGCTGTTTATAGTTTGGATGAGGCTTCCTCTTTCGATAGTCATTCTCTGTAAAGGGCAGATCTGGTTCTTCCTATGCAGTAGAAATATGGTCGTCAGTAACTGGTATTTGTAATTTTGTGATATAAACTTCCTAAAAGGAACATAACAAAAATAGAGGATATGTACATAAAGAGGGATTTATCAATGCATACACAAATATGCCTTGTAGATGTTATAGATAATTTTAAGGCAATAATTGCCTTCCATTTTTTGGTCTAATGGTTGGGTTAATAGTTAACATCAGTTGTTTTTGTGCATAGGAATGTTCTTCGGAAATGACCTGTGGCTGAAACAGGCAGCTAGGGGGAAACTTCTCAGTTTCCAGTGACAATAAGCAGTAGATACCTAAAAGGAAAAGCATTATTTGATTGATAACATTCACCATGTAGCTTTGCTGGCAAAGAATGGAGGAAGTATGGTGCTTCCTAAGTTAAGATCCTTTTTCATTTGGTTGACTATTGAAATATTTCATAACATGTGTGGCTAACATGCTTCATTTAGATGAAGCAGCTCCAAGAAATCTTTATACTCTGTTAACTTAACATACAAATAAGTTTTATGTTTTTGTTTGTAAGCTACAGAAAAGTAATAAGAGTCCATAAATACTGGTTTGTGAAAATACAGTTTATAACTTTTTGATTCCTTTCACAATTAAGAATATGTTATTTGATTACCAATTTAAATCAAAAAGTCACAATGAGAATGACAGAAAAACACAGTTCTTTAAGAGATTTAATTGAATGGTGATCAACACAATTAGACCTCTTCAGACTTGCAGTATTAAACCATGACATAATGAATATAGCCCATCATATTTCTTTGAATTTAACGTATTTTTATTAGGTTGCTTTCTCATCTTTTTGTTCCATACACATTTTGCAATTGACTTTAAACTAACTTCCCGATGAGTGAGAGACTTGAAGCTTTCAGTGCAGCTCAGAACTGCATGCAATGCAATATCAACTTGCTTTCTTGTTTGGTGTGTGGCGAGTGTACTTTCTAAATATGAATCTATCCTCTATGAACCACTGTCCTCTGTGAAGTGCATGGCAAAGGGCACATCCATTGTACCAGTTATTATGGTCTCTTCCTGTTCCACTCACATATGGAGCACAGAAGGAATGATTGTTTAAATGCCTCTGCGCGTGCTGTAACTAATCTAACTTCTCCTCATGAGTGATATGTAGGGGATTGTACTGTAGTATATTCCTAGAGCCATCATTTAAAGCCAGTTCTTGAGTTTTTAAGCAGGCTTTCTCGGGACAGTTTATATCTATCTTCGATAGTCTGTCAGTTCAGTTTGTTCAGCATCACTCTGACGCTCTCCCACAGCTCATCCGTGACTATTCGTGCTGCTCTTCTTTGTATAACTTCAATACCCTCTGTTATTCCTGTTTGATATGGGTCCCACACACTTGAGCAATATTCTAGAATGGGTCACATGAGTGATTTGCATGTAATGTCCTTTGTAGAATGATTGCACTTCCACAGTATTCTACCAATGTACTGAAGTCTACCACTGTTTTAGCCACAGCTGAGCCTATGTGATCATTTCATTTAATATCCCCTACAATGTGTTATACTCAGGTATATGTGTGAGTTGGCTGAATCCAACTGCCACTCACTGGCATTATAGTCATGGGATACTACATTTCTTCATTTTTTAAAGTGCACAATTTTACATTTCTGAACATTTAAAGAAAGTTACCAATGTCTGTACCACTTTGAAATCTTATCAAGATTTGACTGGTTTATTATGCATCTTCTTTAAGACAGAGCTTCAGTATAGATAACTGCATCCTTTGCAAATGTCTGAGTTTACTATTAATATTGTCCTCACAATCATTAATACACAACATGAACAGCAAATATCCCATCAAACTTTCTTGGGGCACACCCAGACTTACTTCTACATCTGACAATGACTCTCTTTCAAAGATACCATGCTATGTCCTCCCTACCAAAAAATTCTCAATCCAGTCACATATTTCACTTGATATCCCATGATTATACTTTTGACAATAAGCTTAGGTGTGCTACGGAGTCAAATGCTTTTTGGAAATCAAGAAATACTGCATCTACTTAAATGTTTGATCCTAAGCTTTCAGTATGTCATGAGAGAAAAGTGTGAGTTTGGCTTCGTGTGATCAATGTTTTTTGGAATCCATGGTGGTTGGCATGGAGGGGGGCCATTCTGTTTGCGGTAGCTCATTACATTTGAGTTAAGAATATGTTCTAAGATTCTACAACACATCAATGTTAAGGATATTGGATGGTATTTTTGTGGATCACTTCTACTAGCCCTCTGTGCTTTCCTCCAACTAATGGACATGGTTTTTTGTTCAAGGGATCTACACTAGATTAGGGCTAACTCAGCTGCAAATTGAGTATAGATGAAAGGGATTCCATCAGGTCTTGGAATTTTGTTCGATTTTAATGATTTCAGCTGTTTCTTAATGCCACTGGCACTAACACTTACTTCACTCACCTTTTCGGTGGTATGAGGATTAAATTGGAGCAATTCTCCTGAGTTCTCCTTTTTAAAGGAATGTTTGAAATCAGAGTTAAGCATTTCAGCTTTTGCTTTGCTATCCTCAATTTCAGTTCCTGTCTCATTTGCGAGTGACTGGACACTAACACTGGTGCCAAAAACAGCATTTACATATAAGCAGAATTTTTTTTGGTTTTGTGAAAAATCATTTGACAATATTCTGCTACAGCAGCTCCATACATTACTCTCTTGATAGCAACACCCATTTCATTCAGCATCACTCTACTTATTTTGAACTAGAGAGAGTTGAAGACATACTACAGAAATGATCCTGTGAAGTATGATACTTTAACACCTATTATGCAGTAGTCTCTATTTCTTTGTATGTTTCTCCATAGGGTATGTACACTGAGGTGACAAAAGTCATGGGATAGTGATATGTGCATATACAGATGGCAGTAGTATCGCACACACGAGATATAAAATGGTAATGCATTGGTGGAGCTATCATTTGTACACAATTGATTCATGTGAAAGGGTTTCCAACATGATTATGGCAACATGACAGGAATTAGCAAACCTTGAATGCAGAATGGTAGATGGAGCTAGACACATGGGACATTCCATTCTGGAAATTGTTAGGGAATTCAGTCTTTTGAGATACCCAGTGCCAAGAGTGTGCTGAGAATATTGGATTCCAGACATTACCTCTCACCATAGGCAATGCGTTGGCAGATGGGCCACATTTAACAATTGAGAGCAGCACCACCTGTTTAGAATTGTTAGTGCTAATGAACACAAAGTACTCTGTAAAAGAACCATGGAAATCAATGTGGGATGTGTGAAAAATGATATCCATTAGGACTGTGCAGCAAAATTTGATGTTCATGGATAATGGCAGCACATGATAGAGGTGAGTGCCTTTGCTAGCAGCATGACATCGCATGCAGTGCCTCTCCTGGGCTGTGACCAGATCGGTCAGACCCTAAATGACACGGATTTGGTTCTCTGGTCCAAATGAAGTGATCATTGACTGTAAATGGTTATGTTCAGTTACTTGGAAACCATTTGCAGCCACTCATTGACAATGAGGAAATTTTTATGGCTGACATGCACCACGTCACTGGGCCACAACTGCTCACAACTGATTTGAAGAACATTCTGAATAATCTGAGCAAATGGTTTGGCCATCCACATCACCAACATCCCTTCCATCAAACATTTATGGGACATAACTGAGAGGTCAGATGTGCACAAAATCTTTCATCAGCAACACTTTCTCTATTATGGATGGCTATAGAGGCACTCTGACTCAGTATTCTTTCTGACAACTTGTTAAGTCAAGCCAAATTGAGCTTCTGCACTATGCTGGGCAAAAGGAGGTCCAGCATGATATAATAGGTGTCCCATAACTTTTGTCACCTGTGTATATACCTTGGAGGGTCCTCCCATAATGAACTGTTTTACTGGGTATATATCTATTTAGTGCATGGTCAACTAGTCTTTTAAACTTGGGCCATAGTTCCTCTACATGCTCCTGTGCCGTGCTGAAAGTTTTAAGTTCCTCACTGGGGTAAGACACCATTGCTTTTTTTATCTACTCTACTGTACATATGTTTAAAAACAAAGATGTGTGACTTACCATACGAAAGCGCTGGCAGGTCAATAGAAACACAAACAGACACATACATACACACAAAATTAAAGCTTTCGCAACAAACTGTTGCCTCATCAGGAAAGAGGGAAGGAGAGGGAAAGACAAAAGGAAGTGGGTTTTAAGGGAGAGGGTAAGGAGTCATTCCAATCCCGGGAGCGGAAAGACTTACCTTAGGGGGAAAAAAGGATGGGTATACACTCGCACACACACACATATCCATCCACACATATACAGACACAAGCAGACATGTCTTTAAATATGTTGTTGCGAAAGCTTGAATTTTGTGTGTATGTATGTGTCTGTTTGTGTTTCTATCGACCTGCCAGCGCTTTCGTATGGTAAGTCACTCATCTTTGTTTTTAAATATATTTTTCCCACGTGGAATGTTTCCCTCTATGATATTGCTACTGTACATATGTAACTTTCTATATGTTTTAGTTGTCCTTTGTACTTTGGGAATCAGTGTTGCCACAACTGATCATGGCCATTGATAATAGTTTCAGTGTGGACATCCTCAAACAGGTCATTTCTATTTGTTGTCATTAGACCAAATATATTTCCCTCATGAGTGGTGTTCTGAACTATTTCATCTAGGTTGTTTTCAGAGAAGGCATTTAGTAATGTTTCACAGGAAGTCTTGCCACGTCTGCAATTTTCTCAACTGATTGTTGGATGATTTAAGTCTCCAACAATGATTACATCAGGAGATGAGTGTGGTGGGCAATGAAAGTATCCAGTTACCACTCTAGATGCTGAGTCTTGCCCAAACAGTCTCACACACAGCTTCAATTTCTATCTTGGAGGATTTGAGTTTCTTGAATATTGCAACAAATACACCACCTCCATTTCCCACTTGTCTGTCCTTTCAATGTGCACTTCAATTTTCTCCAAAAATCTCATTGCTAACAATTTCACATTTCAACCAGCTTTCTGTACCAAGTATTATGTGAGCTTCACTGCTTTTCAGGAGCACTTCACTTCAGACTCTGGCACTCTGGTGTGAATGCTGGGGCAGTTAATTACCAGGATTTTAATACTTTCACTGTGGAGAGCATACTTTTGGATGATACACATATACTTCTGGGTCTGCTACAGCTGTCATAATCTAGAGTAGATGGAGAGTCGTTTAATCTAAAAAGCCTTGTGTGCAGCCCACAAACAGTCAGTTACCTGAGTAGCAGCTTTTGATGTGTAGTGCACACCTGACACATTTAGATGGACCCTACAGTTCTAACACTATGCCACAAGTCCAAGAAGTCACAGCCTAGCTTGTCACAGAACTTTCAAAGTCTCTGGTTCAGTCCTTTTACTTGACTTAGAACCAGAGGGCCACAATCAATTTTGGGGACAATGCTGCCAATTGTGAGCTTCATTGAAACTCTGCGAGCAAGGTTGTTCTTCCCAATCTTGTCTGCCATTCACTCACTGAAATGATCCAAGTATGACCTCATAGCCCAGATGACAGGCATTGTTTGTTCCAAAATCCACAACTGGTTGTACCCTGTTCCCTCAGTGGTTGCCAGAACAGCCTTTTCAGCAAGTTGCAAGAGGCCCCCAGGCCTACACACTAAGTGCACCTGGTGCTATTTCCTGGCCCCTCTGCCATTTCGCTAAGCAGTACCATTAATCACCATTTGTCTGAACTGCCAATGATTAACAGAGTCCTATCCTTTTGCTTTCATCTCCTCTTGATGCAGGTTTCCCCAAAATGGGTGAAGTGAGTCCAGCTAGCTAAGTTTCAGTTTCAATGAAGACTACCTCTAACTTGTTCCTGATTCCTTCCTGGTTCATGTCTAGCCTGTACAGGATGCCTAGATCTACCATTGACAGGTCACTGCAGATGAGACAGGATCTACAGGAGCTTCTTTGGGACCAGCAATTACTAGTTCCCTATAAGAATTGAAGCAAATACACAAAACAAGATTGCTATAAATGCAATAGTAAAACCTGCCTCAAAAACTTTCTGAGTTTAATTATACTCATTAACAAACTCAAAAACAGAGTTAATTTAAGATAAATGTTGAAAATATATACTAGATGTAACACAATAGGATACTTACAATATCTGATACAATAACAAAGCAAGAAACACTGATTTACTATGAATTAGATTATACTTAAGACAATGGTAATTTCCAAAAATTCTCAAAAATGTACTCTGTTTTTCTGTCCATCTGTCTGTTCAGTACAAGTTTTGCAACTGATTTTACAGTAACTTTCAGCTGAGCTAGAGACTTGAATCTTTCACCATAGCTCAGAACTTTATGATAATGTAATAATATCTTAGTTTTGTGTCTGTCTATTCAGCACAAATTTTACAATTGATTTTAAACTAACTTCCCAAAGAGCTAGAAACTTGAAACTTTCAACATAATTCAGAACTGGATGACACTGCAATATCAAATCACTTTCTCGTCTGGTGTGTATTGGTGGAAGGTACTTTGTGTATTGCTGCTACTTCTCCCCATTTCCTAATCCAGCTGTGAATGTTTCACAGTAAGAATTATTTTAGTAAGCCTCCACCTGAGCTCGATTCTCTCTCAATTTTACCTTATCAATGTTTTTGCAAGATATACTTCAGAAGAAACAATATACTGGTTGAGTCAGGTGAAGAGAAACTGAAATAATCCTGAAATTTACCCCATGTCTGTTGTAATATCATCAAAAATGTTTGAAATTATTGAAAAGTTTCACTTTCATAAGAATAAACAGCGGAAAATAATTCTTTTTTAAAAAAAAAAAAAAAAAAAGTTTTAATGTGACATGTTTTTAAAACAGACTATACAGTATAAAATAATTTCTCCTAGCCCCATACAGATAGTACTGAAAATCAGTGCTTGTGTATTTTTAATAGCTATGGCAATATTTGTAAAATTTTAAACAGAAAACATTGGGTACATGCAATAGATAATAGTAAGGAGTGTAGTGAATAGCTGTCATTGACAAAAATAACACACAGTTCATATCATTTGCAGTGAAATAAAATTGTCAGTGACTTAGGTGAACTACTCAGGCATCAATTATATATTGCATGTGCCCCATGTTTTTCATTTCAAATTTTCACATAATTCCAAAGCTTTAAAAAATTCACAAGCAGAAATTTTCTGGACTGTAAGGAATAAGGAATCTGTATGGAGATAAAAGAAATTATATACTTTGTAGTCCATTTTAAAAATATGTTATACTAAAATCTTATTTAAGTAATTATTTTCTGCTTTTTAAAAATGTATCTAATTTCTTTTTTAATATCATTTCTACCTTGCTGTAAACTCAAATTTGACTAATAAAGTCATCAGAAGATCGAAACAAACTGCAAAACGATTTATAAAAAATATCTGAATGGTGCGAAAAGTGGCAGTTGACCCTAAATAATGAAAAGTGTGGGGTCATCCACATGAGTACTAAAAGGAACTCGTTAAACTTCAGTTACATGATAAATCAGTCTAATATAAAAGCCGTAAATTCAACCAAATACCTAGGTATTACAATTACGAACAACTTAAATTGGAAAGAACAAATAGAAAATGTAGTGGGGAAGACTAATCAAAGGCTGCATTTTATTGGCAGGGCACTTAGAAGATGTAACAGACCTACTAAGGAGACTGCCTACACTACACTTGCCCGTACTCTTTTAGAATACTGCTGTGCGGTGTGGGATCCTTACCAGGTGGGACTGACGGAGTACATCAAAAAAGTTCGAAGAAAGGCAGCACATTTTGTATTGTCGCGAAATATGGGAGAGAGTGTCACAGAAATGATACAGGATTTGGGCTGGAAATCATTAAAAGAAAAGCATTTTTCGTTGCAACAAAATCTTCTCACGAAATTACAATCACCAACTTTCTCCTCCGGATACAAAAATATTTTGCTGACACCGACCTACATAGGGCGGAATGATCACCACGATAAAATAAGGGAAATCAGAGCTCGTACGGAAAGATATAGGTGTTCATTCTTTCCGTGCACTATACGTGGTTCGAATGATAGAGAAATGTGAAGGTGGTTCGATGAACCCTCTGCCAGGCACTTAAATGTGATTCCCAGAGTATCCGTGTAGATGTAGATGTAGATGTAGAGCGTGACCTTTCTTGCCAGTCTCTGCTGTAAACTGGATATCTGAAATGTAGAGATGATCTATTGCAATTTATCAAATCTAGACTGTCTAAACAAGTCAGTCATGCACTACCTGAAGTACTGTATTATCTTTGATAGTAAATTTCTTTTTTTTTCCTTTACTTATCACCTGGCAATTTCATTTCACCAGCCAACATCAAAACATGTTTTGTTATTTAGTTATTCGCTATAAAAGAACAGACCAAATGTTGCACATGAATACAGTACATAATAATTTAATGTAACTTGAAATGTGTTAGCATAACTAAGCATTCAGGTGTTCAAGGGGAGGATAAGCTACACAAAACATCTACATATAAAAATAATAATTTAAAAAAATCAATGCAGTAAACTTTGGCCATCTGATGCACAAATATATGTTCACCTGGAATCCATAAGGCACATGTCACTGTTCTGTTATATTGTGCTTAATTTTAAGGTCACAAATTCTGTAATTTATATTTCTGGACTACACAAAAACATAACAGTAGGTTGGAGAGGGTTATGGACTCTCAGATTTTGAACAGATAGAGGCCATTAAGGAAGGAGTGGTTGCAGCTGAAGACAGGTAGTTTGATGGTCAGGCCATCTGGAAAGGTTCCAAGAGCTAGACAACAGCACAGGAGCAGTATGTGAGACTGGGTTTTCGATATGGGTAAGGAACATTTTCTTTACTGGTGCCAGTGGAAGGAGCAAGTATTCACAGTGGAGGATAAAAAATATGTAAAACTATATGGAGGACAGAATGGATGAAGTATGGGGAAAAAGGTGAAATCTGAGGGAGTAGGGTCGATAGTGAAAGGGGAAAATGAACTAAAATCGACATGAAAACACTATGAGATCAAAGAGAAAAATCAATAAAATAGTGTGATGCAGGTCAGTGGGTGGATATGTGTGAGGAGAAGGGACTGCAAGTGTAAATGTACTGAGTGAGATTACTATGGGCTGCTGAAATAATGGAAGAGAGAAAAGGGGGGGGGGGGGGGGAGGGGAGGGAATGGAAAAACAGAAAAACAGAAAATTACAGAAGAGGAAAAATACTAGTGGTTATGTTAGAGGAACAGAAGACTGTGTTGTGCTGTAATGGGAGCAGGGAGGATAGATAGTTGGAGGACAGGGACTAGCAAAGTTTGATGTCAGGGGGTAAGGGAACATAGGAGACAATGCAGGAAGCGTACTCACCCTGCACAATTCAGAAAAGCTGGTATTGGTAAGAAAGATCCATATGGTGCAGGCTGTGGAGCAGTCATTGAAGTGAAGCAATGTGGGCAGCATGTTAATCATCTGGATTGTCCAGTTGTTTCTTGGCCACAGTTTTTTGGTGGCCATAAAAGTAAACAGACAACTTGTTAGTTCTCGTGCTCACTTAGAAACTAATGCAGTGGTTGCAGTTTCATTTTGTAGATCACATGACTGCTCCCAAATGCAGTCATTCATTTGTTCCAGTTGTGGATGGTACTGAGTCATGAGTGGAGTGTTCCTTTGTGACCAGATATTGCCTATGTGGCAGGTGGTAGGCAACTGGAGAGACAGGGCACAGGACGCCTGTTTCTATACGAGGTTGTTATGGTAATTTCAGTCTGTAATGGACTCATTAACACCCTTGGTATATTTGGAGAGGGACTGCTCACCATTACAGATGCAATGAGCACAGGTGGCTAGGCTGTATGGTAGGGACTCATTGGTAAGGAATAGGTGGCAGCTATCAAACTGGAGGTATTGCTGATGGTTGGTAGGTTTGGTATGGAAAGAGGTTCTGTTGTATCCATCCTTGAGGTGAAGGTCAACACTGAAGGTGGCTTGTTGGGTTGGATCAACCACTTCAGCCTGTTACTTGTACCTATCTTCCTACATCAAACAATGGAAAATCCAGGATGGAATGTAAAACCAATATTATGAGAAGGAAATTTGCCAGTCACCATGTAGCAGAGATACTGAGTTGCTGGTAGGCACAAAAAACGCCTCACACAATTAAAGCTTTCAGCCATTAAGGCCTTTGTCTACAATAGACACACACACACACACACACACACAGCTGAAATCTCAGGCAACTGAAACTACACTGCAAACAGTGCATGATGAGAGTGACGACTGGGTGGGAGTAAGGAGGAGGTTGGGATGGGGAAAGGGAGGGGTAGTATTGTGTGGTGGGGGTGGCGGGCAGTGAAGTGCCTCAGGTTAGACGGAGGGCAGGGAAGAGGTGCGGAGGAGGGGGCGGAGAGGAAGGGGGAGGGTGTAGCAGAAAAGGAGAGAAGTAAAAAGACTGGTTGTGATGTTGGAATGATGGCTGTGTAGTGCTGGATGGGAACAGGGAAGGGGATGGATGGGTGAGGACAGTGACTAATGAATGTTGAGGCCAGGAGGGTTATGGGAACGTAGGATGTATTGCAGGGAAAGTTCCACCTATGCAGTTCAAAAAAGCTGGTGTTGGCGAGAAGGATCCATATGGCACAGGCTGTGAAGAAGTCACTGAAATGAAGGATACCATGTTTGGCAGCAAGTTCAACAACAATGTGGTCCACTTGTTTCTTGGCTACAGTTTGTCAGTGGCCATTCATGCGGACAGACAGCTTGTTGGTTGTCATGCATACACAGAATGAAGCACAGTGGTTGCAGCTTAGCTTGTGGATCACATGACTGGTTTCACAGGTAGCTATGCCTTTGATGGGATAGATGATGTTTGTGACCAGAGTGGAGTGGGTGGTGTTGGGAGGATGTATGGGACAGGTCTTGCATCTAGGTCTATTACAGGAGTATGAGCCCTGAGAGCCTGCTGCGGTGGTCTAGAGGTTCTAGGCACTCAGTCCGGAACCACGCGACTGCTATGGTCACAGGTTCGAATCCTGCCTTGGGCATGGATGTGTGTGATGTCCTAAGGTTAGTTAGATTTAAGTAGTTCTAAGTTCTAGGGGACTGATG
Source organism: Schistocerca serialis cubense (assembly GCF_023864345.2). Taxonomy (NCBI): domain Eukaryota; kingdom Metazoa; phylum Arthropoda; class Insecta; order Orthoptera; family Acrididae; genus Schistocerca; species Schistocerca serialis. The sequence continues at coordinate 291,444,566 of NC_064638.1, forward strand.
ACCACAGATGTTAAGTCGCATAGTGCTCAGAGCCATTTGAACCATTTGAGCCCTGAGATAAGTGATTGGGAGCATGGGTTACATAAGGAAGGGTGAGTATATTCTATATTCTACTTGTAGGTTTGGTGGACAGCAGAATACCACTGTGGGAGGGGCTGGAAGGATAGTGGGCAGGACATTTCTCATTTCAGGGCATGACGAGAGGTAGTTGAAACCCTAATGGAGAATGTAATTCAGTTGCTCCAGTCCTGGGTGGTACTGAGTTATGAGGGGAATGTTCCTCTGTGGCCAGACGGTGGAACTTCAGGAGGTGGTGAAAGACTGGAAAGATAAGGCACAGGAGATTTGTTTTTGTACAAGGCTGGGAGGATAATTACAGTCAGCGAAGGCTTCAGTGAGACCCATGATATATTTTGAGAGGGACTGCTTGTCACTGCAGATACAACGACCATGGGTGACGATGATGTATGGTAGGGACTTCTTGGCATGGAACGCATGGCAGCTGTCGAAATGGAGGTATTGCTGGTGGTTAGTAGGTTTGATATGGAGAGAGGTACTGATGTAGCCATCTTTGAGGTGGAGGTCAACATCTAGGGAGGTGGCTTGTTGGGTTGAGTAGGACCAGATGGAGCAAATGGGGGAGAAGTTGTTGAGGTTCTGGAAGAATGTGGATAGGGTATCCTCACCTTCGATTCAGGTAGCAAAGATGTCATCAATGAATCCGAACCAGGCGGAGGCTTAGGATTCTGGGTTTTTAGGAAGGATTCCTCTAGATGGCCCATGAATAGGTTGCCATAGGATGGTGCCACATGGGTGCCCATAGCCATACTCCGGATTTGTTTGTAGGCAATGTCTTCAAAGGAGAGTAATTGTAGGTGAGGATGTAGTTGGTCATGGTGACTACTAAGGAGGTTATTTGTTTGGAATCCGTTTTTGCATTGGGTTAGATAGTGTTCAGTAGTGGTAATGCCACGGGCATCAGAAATGATAGTAGTGACAAACTGGGCACCGTGTGGTAAAGGGACAGGAACTTTGGATCGTCAGTATAGGAAATGGTTGGTATCTTTTATATAAGAGGGTAGGTTCCAGGTAATATGTTGAAGGTCTATGAGAGCAGAGACTCTCTCAGTGGAGGCACAGTAACCGGCCACAGAGGTGATTTGGTTTATAGACTTTAGGAAGCATGTAGAAGGTAAGAGTGCAGGGAGTGATAGGTGTGAGTAGAGAGATGGACTTCAGGGAGAGGTTCTGGGATGGGTCTAAGGATTTGAGGAGTGTCTGGAGATCCTGTTGGATTACTGGAATGGGGTTACACTGTGGCAAGGTTTGTAGGTGGAAGTATCTGACAGCTGGCGAAGTCCTTCCGCCAGGTAATCCTTTCGGTTCAAAACAACAGTGGTGGAGCCTTTGTCCACAGGAAGGACTATAAGATCAAGGTCAGTTTTTAGATGATGGACTATGGTTCTTTCTGCAGATGTAAGGTTAGTTTGCATGTTGAACGATTTGGGGAATGATGGTGAGGCAAGGTTTGAGGTTAAGAAATTCTGGAAAGTTAACAGGGTGTGGTTTGGGGGCAGTGGGGGAGGATCATAGCTGGATGGAGGAGTGAACTGAGTTAGGCCAGGTTCAGTATTGGTCTTTGGTTGAGTCTGGTTGGAAGAGTTGGTGGCAAAAAAGGAAGGAGAAGGAAAGAAGGTCTTTAACAAGTCCTGCAATGATTGAATTTGGGAGTGGGGCAAAAGGTTTTGGAAAGAACTGATATTTCTGTGGGGATAAGGCTTCTGGAGGAAAGCTTCATGACTGTGTAGTGGATCTGTTTAGGTTCTGGATTCTGTGTGGTGGTGGGAGGGAGTTTTGGAGGGTGGAGTATGTAGTAGGTCTGCGAGACAGAATTTGGCAGTGATGAGGGGAAGGTTTGGATGTTGTTGTAGAGGTGGTGGACAGTGGTACTCCAAGGCAGGAGTAGGAAGTGACCAGGATGGAGAGCCTTTTGAGGTGGCACTGTGCATGTTGCTCAAGTTCCCGCAGGGCAAGAGTTTCGGTGTGTGTTATGTGTTCCAGGAATTTAAGATTGCATAGCAGGAGATTTTTGTGGATGGAAAGAAGGTAATGCTAGGAGGTTTGGGGTTGGTTGATATGGTTTTGCAGGACTATGTTGGTGAGGGCTAAGGATTGTTGGAATCTGAACAGGTGGGGGTCATTGAGGAAGGAGGCGAGGCAACCAGAGATGGGTAATTTGTTGGTAAGGCCATTAGCGGGGATTCCATGAGCCAAGCAACAATGCAGGAACAGTATGTGGGACTGGGATATGGCTAGGGATCAGGAATCTTTTCTGTATTAACACAAATGGAAGGAGCAAGGACCCATCATGGTGACAAAAATGCAAAAAATTACGTAAAAAATGTAGGATTACATCCAAAAAATGTTCACAAAAATATACCCAAATATGCGTGAAACTTCATGAAAAGCATGAAATGGATGCAAAAGGGGGAAACAAGATGAAATCTGTGAGGGTCGATGATAGTGAAAGGTGAAAACTCACTAAATTGGGAGAAGTCACAAGGATCAAAGTAAAGAATACCTAATAAAAAACTATAAACATTACTGTGGATAGCAGGTCTGAGGATGAAAAGTGTGAAGGAGGGGGACAGCAGATGTGACTGGATGAGGTGGAATTAGTGGGTGTGAACTGGGATAGACCAGAGAAAGTGTGGGGTGTGGGGAGGGGTTCATAGGATAAGATACACGATCATGTGGCACCGGAAAGATGCAGGCTCTAACATGCAAAAATACAGGAAATGACACAGGGAAACTGATCAGTTTGAAAGTGTATGATTAATTATATCGGCGGGAGTAATGTGGGACATAAGATGCTGCAACAACATGAGCATGGTCTTGTAGCTATCTGTTGTTCACGGCCGAGATGGCTGATACAGTGTGGCTTGTAAGTAGTGTGTGCTGTGTGCTCTGTAAGGCGACAAAGGAAACATAGGAAAGAAGTGAAAGAAGGTCAGACATTGAGAATAGTGATGCAAAAGAAAATAGTAACAAAGGAAAACAGCAGTGGGTTAGGATCGAAGAAAAGCTGTCAGGCAAAAATCAAACAATGGAAAATCCAGGATGAAATGTAAAACCACTATTATGAGAAGGAAAGTTGCTACCCACCATGTAGCAGAGCTGCTGAGTCACAGATAGGCACAACAAAATGACTCTCAAAATTAAAGATTTTGGTCATTAAGGCCTTCATCAACAATAGACAAACACACACACACACACACACACACACACACACACACACACACACACACATGGACACACACTCATGCATACACAACTCACACACACAACTGAAGTCTCAGGCAACTGAAACTACACTGTGAGCAGCAACACCAGTGCTTGATAGGAGTGGCAACTGGGAGGAGGTAAGGAGGAGGCTAGGGTGGGGAGAGGGAGGGATAATATGGTGGGTATGGTGGACAGTGAAGTGCTGCAGATAGATAAGGCATGGGAGATTTGTTTTTGTTCAAGGTTGGGAAGATAATTACGGTTGTGAAGGCTTCAGTGAGACCTGTGATATATTTCGAGAGGGACTGCTTGTCACTGCAGATGGGATGACCACGGGTGGCTAGGCTGTGTGGAAGCGACTTTTTGGCACGGAACGGGTGGCAGCTGTCGAAGTGGAGGTATTGCTGATGGTTAGTGGTCCCATATAAAAGACACCAACCACTTCCTCCACTGACTCTACAAAATTCCTCTTCCTTTACCACATGGCGCCCTGCTTGTCAGTGTCAGTGTCTCCCTTAACCCTAACATCCTCAATGTCCACAGTCTTGCTGCTCTTGAACACTACCTTTCCCAATGCCTGACTAACTCCAACCTTCAACCCCCTCCCTGGTTACCATGGCTGACTATATTCTGACCCACAACTGCTTTTCCTTCGAAGGCATCACCTACAAACAAATCCATGGTTCAGTAATACGCACCCACATGGCACCTCCTATGTGAACCTATTCACAGACCATACAGAGGAATCCTTCCTAACCACCCAGAATCACAAACCTCTCACCTGATTCAGATTCACTGATGGCATCTTCGCGATCTTGACTGAGGGAGAAGTTGCATAACTTCAAGGAGGGAGATTTATTGGAACTGCCTCATAGATTAAAACTGTGCTGGACTGTGACTGGGATCATTGCCTTTCACTGGCAAGTGCTCTACAGATTGAGCTATCTAGTCACAACTCAAGACCTTCCTTCACAGCTTTACTTCCACCAGCACCTCATCTCCTGCTGTCTGAACTTCAGAAAGGCAAACGTCCAAGGTTCTAGTCATAGCCTGGCACAAGGATTTAATTTGCCAAGAAGTTTCAAATCTGTTCATACACCATTGCACACTGAAAATTCATTCTGGAAAGACGTTTATTTATTTAATAACAAATAAGTGACTTTTGTTTTCTTGTTTAATTTCACTAAATTAAAAGAAAAGAGGATGATTTAGTCAAACTTTTGTTCCGATAACAAAAATCACATTAAAAAATAAATAAATTGAATTCTTAAAGAACTACTTGGTTTGTTAACTTATCATTCGACTGACAGAAAAAAAGGCTAGGAACCTAGGACAATAAGACATTAAGTGATATGCTGAAAGTTGTGGGTTCATATCCTGGTGGGTTGCATATATTTTTTTATCCATATCAAAGTGACTGTGATCAGTATTTTTATTCAGTTAATTACTTTAAATATGACTTTTTTATTTGTACCTTTCTACCATGTCATTTTTATCATATTTACTTCATTTGCTTTCACTATCAATTCTTTTGGATTGTTTTTTGATTTGGAATCTCTGTCAATTCCATTTTAGTTATGTATATGTTTATCTGTCATAATATTTAAACATTTAAAAAAATGCTGATATCTAATGGTTAAAAAACAAAAGATGAAATAATTTATTTTAACCAAATAAAAAATTGGTCACAGTCATTTCAATAATAATGTGAAGAAACACCTAGCACTCAAAAGGACATGAACTCACAACCCTTAGCATACCAGCCATAATAATACTACAAATCACTAATGTTTTGAAAACTGGTGGTATTTTTCATGCTCTAGCCATCTAGTAGATCAACTGAAATTCTTTTCTGTTGATTCCTTGCATTAAGTGCCAACCAGGCTAAATTGTTGCAGGCTGTGATACCTGAGACCATAACCTATGCAACCATATATTTGGTTTCCGAAAATTTGCCAACCCTGAGGACGTCTACTGCAGGAAGAACTGGAATGCAGTGAAATGGACTGTGGACACAGATATTGAAATGTGAAGTGGAAGAGGTCATTAAGGACCTCATTGAGAGAAAAGCATTGGGGCTGAGATGAAATACCAGCTGAATCATAAGACACAGTGATGGTTGTAACCATTTCCATTATGAATAAGATGAAAAATAAAAACTTTTCTTTTTACGCTTTATGCAGCCACATTTTGTTTTTCTGTTTCAAACTTTACTTGGTTTCTCTGTTTCAACTTTGGACCACCATCCATTTTGAATATTTCTTTTCCTCTAACACAATATATGTCTGTTTTTTTGCACTAAACATAGGTTCATATTGAATTTTGTTTTGCTATGGTGGTCTGATTTGTAAGATCATCCTATTTTGTCAAGATCATCATGAAGTTCCTTGGAATTTAAATTTCTGACCGATTTTTATCCTTTCTTTCTCTTTCTCCATACTTACTAAAAGAGTAAATTCTAATTTCACTCAGTTTCATGGTGTCCCAGTACCATTTCATACAGTGTTTTATGTAAGTTCTGTGGACTGTGTGCATGAATTAAAACAGAAAAGAAATATTTCTCTTACAGGATCCACTGGCTTTGTGAGTGCCCATGTCATTACTGTAGACAAAAGAATGAAGTGTCGGATGTCTTGCATACTCGAGAAAGCCAATGGAGTTTTCTCATGGAATGCTTCTAATTCCTTTTCGATGGCTGTGAAAACAGACAGAAAAATTAACAGAGAAGAAAGCAATCTTATCCTAATTAGGTTCTGCATAATAAAAATTGTCATGAGTCAGATCAAAGAAATGTGTGTTATCATTGTCCATTAAACAGACAGAAAAATTAACAGACAAAAAAAGCAATTTTATGCTAATTACATTATGGATAACAAAAATTGCCATGTGTTAGACAAGAAAAATGTGTTTTTTCATTTTTCATTAAACATAAAGTGGAAAGAAGCAAGAAGTTTCAGTTTAGTGGCAGATCAAGTGCTGGAGTAGACCAGATGTCCACTTTTAATTAGATCCAAATATGATGTTCTGGTTCTTTAATACTATATACACTGAACCAAGCAGAAATAATTTCTATGAACAAAAAATACAAATATGACCAGAAATCACGTCAATATCCCTTACATGGTTCTCAGGGTACATGATCAGCAAGAGGTGATGAAACAGTCTGTTGAACAAGTCATTCTGCCCGTTAGCCTTTTTTTTAATTTCCTTACACTAGTGATTACTGAATTAGTCCTTCCTGGAATATCAGTCACCCTTATTGCCCCAATTGATTGCTGCAAGCTATTACTGCATGTGCTCAGTATTGCTAAACTACTTCAGATAAGTAGCATAATTCTTCCTTCAAAACAGCTGTCGTCACTTTCCTGATACATCCTTATCCAATCCTGGTTTGTATCCCTCTTGATTGATGAAACTACAAGCCCTTATCCTCTCTTCCAAAGCAATCTCAGAGCATCTCACATGCTCTGTTGGAGAGTACAATTAGAAGCTGTGAGGTCACCTGCATTTACTTTGTACAAGGTGTCCCTACATTCTGAACATACCGTATTTACTCGAATCTAAGCCGCACTTTTTAACCGGTTTTTGTAATCCAAAAAATCACCTGCAGCTTAGAATCAAGTGCAAAGTAAGCGGAAGTTCTGAAAAATGTTGATAGGTGCCGCCACAACTAACGTCTGCCGTTGAATATGCTACACAGGCATCCTTTGCAAGCACAAAGATTAAAACTGGCCCCAAAACCTTTGCATCAGTAAATAAATTAAAAGAAAAGGTAGAAGAATGTAAACATTATGCTATGTATTCTTTTGTGTTTGCTACTATCTCATTTAAATCCTGTCTGCCTAATAAACTACAAAACTAGAGTGAGACAACAGCAAATGCGGAAGAATATAAATATCATATCATGTTTCTATTCGTATTATTCTTATGCTGAATAGTGATACAGTCAAAAATGAAGCATGGCAACTGACTAGCTTTTTTAAATCTAAGATGACTAATTTCTGTGCAGAAAGTAATGTACTGAAGAGGTGTCTGCAAAGTTTTTTGAACAGAGAAAAATTTTCGGTAAACTCTCGTTCAGAACATCTTCTATCATACGCAGTCTATTTGGTTCTTGTTGATGATTATCAAAGAAAGCAGCAGTGTAAGTAACAACAAATAGCAGTCTCTTGCCATTGTTTCACTTATGAGACAATTCCTCTCTTTTTTTTTTATTGTAAGCTGCAGTAGCACGCACAAAAGCAAGCCATGCCGCCAGCGGCGACAGGTCGTAAACACTCATTACCAGAATGCAACAAACAATGCATGACACAGTACAATAATGCAGTTTCAGCTTAGAGTGATGAAAACACTTATAACAAGAAGAACGGCACTTATCAGATCAAAGCAAAATAAGTAATCGAATCAAACCAGACGAAGCACGTGAAAAAGGAAGGGTACCCGTACAAATACGGATGGAGCACCTGACACATAGCAATGGCTACTTGGTAAAGCTTAACTGTTAAGCTTACGACTCGAACCAAACTACTGTAGCTGTACCTTCATCCATTCAATCTAAATTGTGTCTCATGTTACAATGGACCAACTTTGTTTCGATTTGGAGGTGCGGTCTAAATCTTTTCTCTCGCCTTGAATTTCGAGTCTCAAATTTCAGGTGCGGCTTAGATCTGGGAAATTTTTTTTTATTGCTTTCGAGTCTTATTTTTCAGGTGCACCTTAGATTCAAGTGCAGCTTAGATTCGAGTAAATACAGTAAATAATTTTTATTATTTAAATGTTACAAAGAGGCCGCCTTCTTTGCCCACCAAATTTAAGCTTATGCTACAACAATCAACAGGTTCACATCAGAAATAAGCTGAATCATCACCAGCAAAGCTATCTTGCCAATAAAATCATATCACAGTATCATCTGACCTGTGAGACTGAAGGCTTCTGGAGCCACGACTGAAAAACATCTCTCTTTTTTTGTTCTGAGTCACTGCCTACAGCAGACGCTAAATGTCTCAGTTCCTTTACTTCTGAATTTCCCCTTCTGCCTCGAGATCAGTCTGGGCTACTGGAATTATTTTCTCTTGCCCTTCCCTCCCCCTCCTTCCCCCCTCTCCTCTCCCCCACCCCAGAAAACCTTGCCATGTAATCCCCACTAGCAAATAAACTGATATAGTTTCTTTTCTAAATCTGAGTACCACATATTAATTACAAACCCACACCACTTTCCAATACTGACTACACCTCAAAGGGACATCCAGCAAGCATCAGAAGCTGGATGCTGAATTCATCCTGTTTTTGACTTTTGAGGTGCCACATACAAATTACTAAGCCATGAGTGGATACGTGAAACAGTTGTGTGGAGACTTCCTACTTCTTGCTCTGACACAATGGACGAGTGTTTAGCATATTCAGTCCATGCTGCCTGCCCCAGACTGCAGCTGTGTGAGGGTGTATGGCATCGCCCATTGCCTTTGCCAGCTTCGCACAAGGTAATATTGTGGGTACGATAAGCCAGCACCATGCTGATGCCAGGCATCACTGCTGTGTTGCTGCCACACTATTCGCTGACCAGCAGTAGGAAGTTGTAAGCTTTGCTTTTAGGGAGAAGACAATGCCATGACCTGTAGTTGCCTAAGATGTCACCAAGAGCTGCTGCTGAAGGATTTTTCAATGCTTTGATGTATGTATTTTAAAGCAATGCCCACGTCCAGCACAAAGGGATGGGTGGAGATGTATCCTGACCTGGAAGCAAGACTTGATCAACTATGAGTGGAGAATTAAGATTTGCAAAGGTGCCTTAATGAAGCATTAGTAAATGTGACACCATAAAGGGCATCACTGCTGTGTTGCTGCCACACTATTCGCTGACCAGCAGGAGGAAGTTGTAAGCTTTGCTTTTAGGGAGAAGACAATGCCATGATCTGTTGTTGCCTAAGATGTCACCAAGAGCTGCTGCTGAAGGATTTTTCAATGCTTCGATGTATGTATTTTAAAGCAATGCCCACGTCCAGCACAAAGGGATAGGTGGAGATGGATCGTGACCTGGAAGCAAGACTTGATCAACTATGAGTGGAGAATTAAGATTTGCAAAGGTGCCTTAATGAAGCATTAGTAAATGTGACACCATAAAGCAGCAATGTGCCCACACTTAGCCTCGATTCCCCGTTTTTAGGGTTCCCACAGCTGGTTGCATCCCAACCTGTAGTTTATGTTGCAAGGAGAAGCATGTGATTATGTAAATTCTGTTAAGGGCACATAAATATCAAAGCACCTGACAATTTTCCAGAAGGGCTAGTGGTCATATCTGGAGATAAGCATTATGTTAGCTACTATAGGGACCAAGTTTTACAGTATGCCAAAATTTTGAAAGGGATTTAGAGCACACTACTGATAGAAAAAGAGCTCTGTCTTGTCAAAAGTATGTCTAAGGCGAAACTAATGAAAGGAATGAGGTATTACTCAATGAAGCAGAAGCTCATTGTGTAGACGTATTTGTTCATAGGAGGCGCACATCCCAGTGACAAGTCTCCTGAGTGTTTGGCACTAGCATGTGCCTACTGTAGAAAGATGAGACATGAGAGAGCAAACTCTCAGTCATTATAACATTGCTCTGCTAAACAAATAGATTACAAAAGAGCTCAAAGGAGTGTGAATATGGAAAACACATACAGGAGGGGTTCCACCACAGCTCTTTGCTCCCCTTTCACAAAGCAAATACGGTAAGAGAGAGAGTACTCCCTCATGTGGCAAACATAACCTTGAATGCAAAATCAGTGGTAGACAGACCACCTCTATCACTGATATAGGTACACAGATAACTGTTTTGTTTGTTGAATCTGTCTGTGATTGAGCATAAAAACCACCACACTGCAGACTGAGTTGATTGGAAAAACAAGTAATTTACCCAACAGGTTCGCAGAAAACTGAAAATAGATGGAAGTAAGTGTGAGAATGCATTTGAAGTGGTCTGGAATCATGACCACAATTTTGATGCTCTTTTAGGCAATGATTCCCTGTGCCATTTTCAAGGCATAGTTAACCTCTGAACACAAGAAGTCAAAATTGGGGAAAATGTCCACCGTTTTGGCAGTATTTCCACTATAAGGATGCAAGGGAGTACAGAAAAAATGGGCACACAATAGATCAGAAAGTATTGGTCTATGTTGTGGCCAAATTTACAGCTTTGTTTGAACAGGAGGCACAGCTTCCACCAAAATTCAGAATGAACCACTCAGTACAAAAGTTAATGAACATTAAAACTATTACACAGCAACCAATGAGTTCACATTGCCCTAAATTACATTCTGCCTCTTCATACAATTTATGGACTAAGGACTAAGATCAAATTTTATTGTAAGTCTTAGGTGGGAGTAGTGGCAGTATTTTCTATGTCAATTTATTGTTTAGCCATACTGATGACTTTGTTGTGTGTTTCCACCTCACTCAGGACCTGATGGCTTCAATCTTTTACTTAAGCGTTGCATTTGTGACATACTTGTTTAGTCTCCTTTGTGTCTTATAGGGTTTTAAATATGTTAATTTGATATCACTACTGCCTGTACAGAATTTCATACCAACTGGAGTGCTGCTATGGACAATATCCTGTCCATTATGGACTTCATGAAACAATGCCTGCCACATAGCCGATGCCTTTTGTCTGTTATACACCACTCTGTGTGCTAATGTGGTTGTACCTTGGCTATATGTGACTAGGAGGCCCATGCTACTAATGTGTCATTACTTTCACTTCTGTATGGTACATGCTCCCCATTACTTCAATTTCAACTGGTGTGCCTTTTCCAGCCTCATTTCACTCTTTCATTCATTCCTCTATGTTTTATATCTGCCTCAACTTCTGGGTGGTTCTGTCATATATTTGCATTATTTTGCCACGTCCAGACATTGTTGCTAATAGTATGGTGAAGTTATGTTCGAAGTTTATGGAATTTGAAAACTTTCACTAGAAAAGTACACACCAAAAGCCATTATTGTGGAGGAGGCTGCTGTGTCATTTTGAAGGAATCTGCAGATACAAGATCCCATTCTCCAAGTCTCTGCCGAACCTAACCACATATTATTCAACTGATATACATTAAGGGAAAAAAAGAAAAAAAAAAACAACAACTTAAACATTAGTGTCATGCAGTATTTTGTGTAATGTAATATCTTGTACAGACATCTTTTATTAACCTGACACATTCCACATCATTAAGAAGTGTCGTATTCATGATCTATGGAACAAGTATTAATCTAATCTAGACATAACCCAGCACCACCCCACATGGCCAGCCTCCAAGTGGACGTTAATGATACAATTCAGTGTCTTTTGTGTACTCTATTTCTTCTTGGAACATATTGCAGACTGTTTGCCACATACATAACAAATTCAACAGGTCCACGATTGACAGTTGAATTAACGCAACCATCGCTCCATGGCATAAGAATTGGCTAGTTATACTTGACACTGGTTTCACCTGTGCATTCCAATTGGAATTTCACTCCTCCACATACAGAATAATGTTGCATAATAGTGGACTTCTATTCAAAGCATTCCATTGTTGTACTCTGGGACTGAATTTCCATTCCCCGCCCAGCTGAAAGAAACTTTGAAAGCCACTATCAAACCATTCCTGTTATTCATTCTGAAATTTAACTTCTCTCAGCACATATCCTGTCTTATCAGTTCTTTTGAATTGTTCCAGTCTTTGGATTATTTGAAGGCACATCAGCACTGATAAGTCTCACTTGATTGAGATACTGCCATTAAAATACAGGATTCTATCATATTTTACTTAATATAATTATTCCTGCAGTGACTTTCACCTTGATTTCTATCCTAATACTGAGTATATACTGATGTTTCACATGCATTTATGCAGTGGAACAAATTCAGGTGCTCCAGCTGACCGTGACCTTCAGCAAAGCTCCAGTGCAAAAGTTAGTGATGCCCTTTATTTATCTACTGTCATTAACAGTAATTATCTCACTTAGGACTGTTTTCTTTAATTAAACCTGTTATTTTGTATGTGTCTTATGAATTGTTTACTTTGTGGCTTGCTAACAACAGTCTTTTATTATTCCACTTAGTTGTTCATTTGATGTTTTATTGTCATGAGTTATTTTTTAAATCTTCCTATTCAGCTTAACTGAACTTAATTACCTTCCTTTTGTGATTATGTAACTTTTGGACACAGAATGACAATTCAGGTGTTGTTGTAAATGGTTTATTACTTGTTTACATGACACATCTACACAGTGATAATCATATGTTTTGCAATTTTCATTTTAGACTTTTGTTAATTAAGTCTATTTCATTTCATACATCATTCTGGTTGATGCTCAGGGTTAGTTAAACCTATTTAATTTCATATGTCATTCTGGTTGCTACTCAGAAAGATCTAATCAAGTAGCTTAGCCTACTTGGCACGTTTCATACATTAATATATTTTTCGTTTTTTAGGTTTTTTTTGGTCGATTAAATAGTTGCAGGATGTAACTGGTAGTATAATGAACTTGAAATAAATTTTACGTACAATGCTCCCATCCTCCTTGATAACATTTAGGAGTGTTTCAAAATTCTATTCTGTGTGTTTTAGTTGCTTTTACTCCCCAAAACTGTCTCTGAAACCAGTTTTGGCTACCTTCATAATGCTGCCACCATAATAGTCTTGTGTTGACAATTGCAGTCACCACATGGTGATGTAACAATTACACTCACGATTGAACAGTCCAACGAGCACAATATTTCAGTAATCAGACAGGTCACCATCATCCCTTATGCTGAGAAACTGAGCTCCTGAGGACACCTGGCTGAGTTATATCTCCTCCCACTGCAAGCCATTCACTCTGCGGTCTGCCCCTGTGGACATGCATCAGTTCTCATGGAGCAGCTTGCATCAGCATACACGTCAATGGAGTTACTCTGTCCACCATTGTCATCAGATTATTGTGTTTGCTGAGCATCCTCTTAATTAAACTCGGTGCTCGTCCCCAAGCCTTGCTGAGATTGTAGCCACAGCTCCGATTTATAGGATTACCCCTGGTGCAAATTTTGATGGCTTCTCTAATGGCACTGCCCTGGTATTTGGAAGTCTGCATTAAAATTCTGGTACATTTGTATTCTATTGCATACATTTGAATTCTATTCTGGTACATTTGTATTCTATTCACTGAAAAACAATGATCTGCAACCACCTACTTGTTGCAGTACATCAGTTGAGTGTGGCACTGGTGTACTTGGCACCAATTTGCAAGGGTGTGCACTGTTTATCCAACATATATCTCGCCACATTGGCACGGAGACCACTATACCCTGGCCTTCTGCAAACACAGGTCATCTTTGGTGTTTCCCAATAATGCCTGTGATATTCAAGGGGGGGGGGGGGGGGGGGGGGGAGGAGGGAGGGCAAATCGCAGGCCTTATGTGGTGCTATAACAAATTCAAACTAATCAAAAGGAACAATAAAATAGTAAATAAAACAATGTGCTACAATGGGACAAGTGCACAGAAAGGTGCATGAAATTTATTAATAGTTCTTAAATGCTCTTTCATATTGGCTTAGTGAGTAAGCTAAGTAACCCTTCACTAGATTCTAAGTTGAAGATGAGTAGATTAAAAACGTTAACAGTAGAGAATATTTTTGAACACAATGTAGAAATAAAGGGTTTATGCAAAAAAAGATAAGACAAGGTAACTTAGGAACCAAAAGGAGAGGTAATGTATCAATTGTAAGGAAACCTCTTGAGGCATTAGCAGCTTCTCTAACCAAACAGGACACAAATGTGCAAAAGACAAAACAAAACACTCTACACAGCAAAAACGAGTCTGAAACACTTTGACTTCCAGCATCAAGTATAGGTAAAATATATTAACTTGCAAATAGGAAAGAGCAAGGAATAGCCACCAGATTTGATATAGAAGTATTCACTGCATTAATAGCACAGTAAAACAAGGTGCAATATTCAAAAATGTAGCTGGTGTGAGTCATGGAAACATTCAGTGCTAAGCACTTGGGATCTTTCTGTTTTTGTGTAAGAAACAGATGTATGAAACAACAATGCAAAATACACTATAATTCCCATTAAATGGAGACCACACTAGTTTATAAATGCACATGATGATTTATCTAATTGGTCCTGTGAAGTAAAGGCATAGCAAAATTTAATAAAGATGAAAAACAGACATCTAGAGAACCTAAAAATGTAACATCCACTGACACAAATGCATTATGGAGAAGACATGAAATGGCTCATGGTTACCAACAGAACACACTGGGAAAGAACATTGTTATATTAAGATTTCAGGAGAATATGTAAGAAATCACCATGCAGCAATTCTCAAGGGCAAAAGTGATGCATTTTTAGAGTTAATAATGTAATTTGATGTGAGTGTTATGATTTCCCCTTAATCAAAAGCAATTACAAGAAGGAATAAACATTCCAAAAGTCTATGATGCGCATGTGGCTCATAAAGCTCACCATTAACTCTAGATCAATGTTAAATGTCTGTGTTATTATGTAGAATGAATGGAGGAAAAAGTGTTTGAAACCTCTATTACAGAATTAGCTCAACATGCATTCTAGAGATAATATTCATTTTTTCAAATTGCAAAAACTTATCTAGTTTTTTCTTTCGATGCAAAAGTGGAAAGAATTCTTGTAAGCTGCCTGCAGTTATCATTAACATACTACAGCCAGTGAACAGCTTTCAGAATTAAAAAAATCAGCACTATGAGATGAATGGTCTCAATTTTTATCAAAGAAACTAGTGGAGAAAGTCAGTGTTGCTCAGATATTTATTTATAGTTGTGTGTCCACATCCATACTACATAGTGTCTGGCCTCATGCTTAATGTTTATGATATTATTACTCCTGAACTTTGTGTCATACAATGATATAATTTGTAGATACTTTCATAGGCAAAAGTCTGTCTGTAAAGTGTGTTGCACATGGAGTTAGAAGCAATGAAGTAATAAATTTAAACATAATGCATGTTGCACCAGTCTTTCATGTATCTCATTGTTTATGATGTCATAGATCCTTAACTACATGTCGTACGATGGTATAATATTATAGGTACGTTTAGCAGCATAAGTGGATACTTCCTGCAAAATTCACTAGTGTTAAAGAAGTAATAAATTAAAATGTCATGCACAGATGTGGCAGTTCTTCATGCCCTTATTGTATATGACATTGTATTTCATGAACTATGTGTTATACAATGATGTACATCTGCAGTTATGTTCAGTGGTATATGTGGATACTGCCGTAGTAAAGAAGTAATAAGTTGTAATGTCCTGCCTCATGTCATACTTTCATACTTTTACTGCATGAGCAGCAGAAAAGTAGATAAGTGATAACCTTTTTTGTTTCATCATCTGGTAAGAGTTATCAGTGAGATAAAATTTTGTAAAGGTTTGAAATTATGTGTAAAGTTTGTTGCATGTCATTAAGAGTTCTCAAATATTGGATGAACAAAGTCTGTGAATTCACATGCCGCATGCTATGCTTCAGCTTTACCCCTTTGATAGGTAGGTGGTTCTTACCCATGCAGCATTGCTTGAAAGTAAGGTACATTTGTAGCAAGCTTGGCTAAATTTGGTCCAGTGGTTTAGGAGATATGGAACAAACACACACACACACACACACACACACACACACACACACACACACCAATTTTTACAATTTGCATAGATTTAAAGAAGAGCCAGGCACACAACAAGTTCACTTAGTAAGTCATGTTTATGAGAAATATGTATTCCTTGGTGATATAAAATAGAGAAATGCACACACACACACACACACACACACACACACACACACCAATTTTTACAATTTGCATAGATTTAAAGAAGAGCCAGGCACACAACAAGTTCACTTAGTAAGTCATGTTTATGAGAAATATGTATTCCTTGGTGATATAAAATAGAGAAATGCACATAAGGTTCATAGCTGCAGGCTTCAGCACTGACATGCAATTTCACTACACTGATTGAGAAATTCGGGCAAAAAAGTATGTTAGAGCAATATAATATTAATGATGCAATAGAAGCGTTCAGCAAGGAATATATTTTCAAATTGTTTTCACCTTATCCCCTTCAAAATACACTCCATTACAACTAACACATTTATCCTACTGGTGCCTCCACTGTTTGAGACATTTTTTGTAGTCATTGTTGGAAATGGCCGACAGCTCCTCCCTCCCTTTTTCCTTGACTTCTTCGATGTTATCAAATTGGTATCTCTTCATGCCCCTTTTCATGCGTGCAAATAAGAAAAAGTTACACATAGTCAGGTCAGGCGAGTAAGGTGCATGGGGCAGTGGAACCATGCCATTTTTAGCCAAAAACTGTCTAACAGCGATGGCTGTGTGTGCAAGTTCGTTCTCATTGTGGAAGAACCAGTATCCTGTCTGCCACAAATTTGCTGAACCAAGCTCCAAGATAACTCACTAATCTCTGACAGTTGATTAACTGTCTGTTGATGGTCTGTGATCACAAGCTCTCAATTTTTTCAATATTGAGTTTCTCCTATAACGTCACCTTGGTAAGCTGTTTTCAACATTAAAACAGCTTCAGCGGCATTTTTACTGTGCAGAAAACAAAATTTCACAGCTGCACATTGTTTACTTAAACTTGTTATCATACAAAATAAAACAAGAACAAAACAGCCTTAGCAAAAACAGTCACTGCAGATGAATAGAACAAGCAAGGTTGACAACTCAGGTGGCACTGAACTGACTATGAGTTGTGCTATACACGCCTAGTGGCAGAAATGAGTACTACACAAGCTCCGTCCAGAGCAATGTTATTCTCTCTCTCTCTCTCTCTCTCTCTCTTTTTCCCCTCATCATACTGTATCTGCAAAGTAGTAATTCATCAATTATGTCCCAGAAAGTAAATATAAGAACCAAACAGCAAAATTATTTTGAGGTCTCTCTGCAGCAGCTGATGAGTACATCAAGGCAAACTAACTAAAATTCGCAATGACATCTTAGTTTTAGGAGAGTCATATTACACAAACAACAGTGAGAAGAAAGAATGCTTGATAATGGAGAAGAATTGTAAAGAGCAAAAATATGAAATACTAATTTTGGAATGTCATAGGAGTTCATTTTGGACCATTTCAAATTTACGTACCATTAGAAGATGTGTCTGGACAACAGCTACCTGTATACTTTGAACGAAACAGCTAAATGTACTGCAGACATAGCGGGGCAGTAATCTAAGTGCAGAGGTCCCAAACTTCACTGTGACAGGAAATAATCATTTTGGTACTTTTGGTATCACTACCTTTTTCCCCCTCCCCTGTTCCATTCATGAATGGCACATGTGAATTATGATTGTAGGCAGACCTCTGATTTCTCAGATTTTCTTCGTGAAACATATGTGGGAGGAAGCAATATGTTGCCCTCCTCTTACTGGAATGTAATGTCTCAGAATTTAAATAGTAAGCATTTCCATGATGCACAATGTCTCTCTTGGAGCATCTGCCACTAGAGCAGGGGTGGCCAAGAATTCAACTAATGAGTTGTGCGCTGTCACAGGTGCCATGGCACTCAACCTGGGTGGCGCATTTACCCCACTGCCACACTAAACTGTCTGGCTGTGAGAGGAAGGGGCAGGGGGAGGGGAGGGGAGAGGAGGAATTGCATATGTGTCACAGCTGAATGGCATTGCAGTCACACTGCATACGACATGGTTTTCTATTTTACATTTCTAAACAACATAGATAAAAAACAAAACAAATCGTGAGTATTATTTAATTAGTTTTGGCATATTGAAGAGACAGTTTTCTTCTGATACAAACTGTCAGCATCCAAACAATTTCACTCATTTTTGCACTCAGGTTGCCAAACAATCATGATCTATTTAGTTTCTTTTTCCAAAAAAATGTGTTTCACACATATTTGTTGATTTAACTATTGTAGCACTTTTGCAACCTCATTATGGAGACATGGAAACTGAACCTGAGGACAACAATGTAGACATCCTAGTCAATTTTAATGTTAAAGGTATTTGTTTTAAAATGAGTATTAACTTGCAGATCAAACAGTTACAGCTGCACATGCACAGGGGCACTTTCAACTGAAATGGATGATCCCAAAAACACTTGAAAACAGATGTAAGATTGGATGTCCCCAAAACGTTTAGGAAACTAACTGTGTAATTCTTTCAAGGCCAAAATGAGTTCTTGAAACCTCATGTTTTCTTTAGCTTAGGAAACTGCACTGTCTTCTTCAGAATTTGTCCCTTCTACTGCACGATTTTCTTTTCAAATGTAATCCCATATAATTAGAAAGAGATTACCTTATGATGTCTGTGGCCAGTATGCAGCAGTCCAGTACCCTTCAAATGTGAAGTCAGCAATCCTTTCCATATGTTCATTCATTCCGCACTCCCTTTTTAGTTCTTAAATTTTGCAATAATGAGTTTTAAATCGAAAAATCATTCCAGGAAAGCCCCTTCACTTAACCAACATACTTTTCAGTAATACTTCAAATGAAGTCTCCATACTCTGTTCAGTTCTATTGAAAACTGTAGCAACTGGCAATGGGATGATGTGTGCAACTTCATAAATTGTACTATTCGACCACCAATTTCTCCACATACTCAATGCCTGCAAATTTAGCACAAAATGATTCTAGATGATCAGAACAATGAATCTCGTCTGTTGATTGTAGTAATTTTTTGCTCTTTCATTGTCAACTAAATCTTTCTGCATGATATTCTAACATCGCTTCATGGAAAACATGCAGTACTCATCACTTAAGTGAACTGAGAATTCCCAGCCCTTTCTTCGATCATTCCCGTTCATTTTAAAGGATTGTGGCAACAGCTTGCTAAGCTGCCTCTTTTTATGCAAACAGCCACTAGACTTGTGAATGTCCTTCATACCATGAACAAAAGTGACAGGTAAACATGATTGACATAATGATTCTGCCAAACTCAGAGAGTTGTGCCAACCTAAAAATTTTGCACAGCAACAGTAAATGGTGTTCCAGGTACTTCTGAGAAGGACTGAGTAAAGCCAAGTGACAGGCCGGGCCTTGGTCCGTTCATGCTGCACAAGTGTAGTTTGGCACACCGTGGCTGGCCCGCACTATAATTTGTTGAGTATCTCCATAATGCTCTTGTGCCAACTCTAGAACCCTGTTGTCAAGCATGAAGCTCTTTGCTGTATTTTCCCTATCTCTTATATTATTCCAGCTTGATAAGGATCCCAGACTGATGAATGGTTACCTCGTGGTATTGTACGGTAGTTACTGCTCTCAATGATTAATCACCAATAGTGTAACCATACATTGGTGGATTTCTTTATTCATTAATTTGAACTATGTTACATTTCTTTACTCTCAGTCCCTACAACAATCGTCTGTCCTCTACAGGTCCTACTGCAATCCGCTACAATCTTCTGGAATTGCTGCCTTCTTGTAGACAGCTGTATAATCTGGAAACAGCCTCATGGATATTCTGACAGAATCCACCAGATCATTTGTATAAACTGAAAGCAGCAGCAGTCCTACAACACTTCCTTAAGGTACTCCTGAATTTACATCTGTTGATTTTGTTCCCTTGAAGGTGGTGTGTTGAGTTCTACCTGCAGGAAATCCTGAATCCAGGCAAGAACTGATCCAGTGCTCAGTAAGTTCACATTCTGTTCACTGGTGCTACAGAAAAATATCAAAACTTAGATGGGCTGATAAGATGGAAAGAGAAAGTTCTCCACAGAATCAGCACAGAAAGGAACACGTGGGAAACACTGACAAGAAGAAGAGACAGAATGATAGGACTTGTGTTAAAACATCAGGGAATAACCTCCATTGTACTAAAGAATGCAGTAGAGGATAAGAATGGAAGAGGAAGACAGAGACTGGAATACCTCCAACAAATGATTGAGGATGCAGGGTACAAGTGCAAATACAAGATAAACAGGTTGGCACAGTGAGCAAATTCGTGGCGGACTGCATCAAACCAGTCAGAAGACTGATGGGGGAAAAATTCTAGTATTAGGGACATAGAGGAGCTATGGGCAATGTTTAAATTGTATGTAAATCATGTTCTGGGGAAGTATGGGCTGAATTAAGTAAAATAAGGACAGAAAAGACTCACCAATGTTTAATAACAAAATTTGGAAAATGCTGAGAAAACAGAGATTACTGAAATCTCAGTTCAAAAAGTAATGCAGAAATGTTGACAAGCCATAGTTAGTAGAAATTCATGTGTCTATAAAAAGTCTGATGCATGAAGCTCATAGATTAGATTAGATTAGTACTTGTTCCATAGATCATGAATATGACACTTTGTAATGATGTGGAACATGTCAGGTTAATAAAAGGTGTCTATACAAGACATTACGTTACACAAAATATTACATGACACTCAAGATTTTGAATTTTTTTATTTTAATTTTTTTTTTTTTGGTTGTAGGGTGGGGAAATTACCCACTTACTACATCCGAAAATTCATCTAATGAGTAGAAGGAGTTGCCATTCAGAAATTCTTTTGATTTCCTTTTAAATGCTATATAGCTATCTGTCAGACTTTTGATGCTATTAGGTAAGTGACCAAAGACTTTTGTGGCAGCATAATTTACCCCCTTCTGAGCCAAAGTTAGATTTAACCTTGAGTAGTGAAGATCATCCTTTCTCCTAGTGTTGTAGCCATTTACACTGCTATTACTTTTGAATTCGTTTGGATTGTTAATAACAAATTTCATAAGTGAATATATATACTGTGAGGCTACAGTGAAGATCCCTAGCTCTTTAAGTAAGTGTCTGCAGGATGATCTTGGATGAGCTCCAGCAATTATTCTGATTACACACTTTTGTGCAATGAACACTCTTTTACTCAATGATGAGTAACCCCAGAATATGATGCCATATGAAAGCAGAGAATGAAAACAGGTGTGGTAATCTAATTTACTGAGATGTATATCACCAAAATTTGCAATGATCCTAAAAGCATAAGTAGCTGAACTCAAACGTTTCAGCAGATCTTCAATGTGTTTCTTCCTCAACCCCTCATCAATGCATTCACCTAGAAATTTTGAATATTCTACCTTAGCTACCGATTTCTGATCGAAGTCTATATTTATTAATGGTGTCATTCCATTTACTGTGTGGAACTGTATATACTGTGTTTTGTAAAAGTTTAATGACAGCCCATTTTCAGAGAACCACTTAATGATTTTTTGAAAAACATCGTTTACAATTTCATCAGTTAATTCTTGTCTGTTGGGTGTGATAGCTATACTTGTATCATCGGCAAAAATTACCAGCTTTGCATCTTCGTGATTATAGAATGGCAAGTCATTAATATATATTAAGGACAGCAGAGGATCCAAGACCGAACCTTGGGGCACCCCATTCTTGATTGTTCCTCAGTTTGAGAAATCACCAGTTTTTTGCATATTATGTGAAGTTCTGCCATTATATCTTATTGAAAGATCTTACTGAGAATTCTAGAAAATTCTGATCCTATGTAAAATCACACAGTAAGAACAAGGATTCTATTCAGACTCTTGAAAACCAGTCTGCTGTCACACTTCATGCCATTCTGAAATGTTTATAGTCACTAACAACATTAGCTAAGTACTGTTATTGTGCACCATACCAATAACTAGCTATATTGAATACAGTGTCAAGCCACATGCAATGTTGTTTGTAGTGATTGTTAATATCACAAACAAGAGTGAGTGATGAGGCTATACCTGGTCCATGTAGTGACTCACCATCAAGTTTTGTGTCATTCTGTGATGTTTGACGACATGCTGAAAAGTAATGACTCTGAATTTTTTATGTGAAAATTCTTATACCTTTTTAAATAAATCAAACTTTATTAAGACTTCACACCTTTATTCTTCATGTCGACATATTTATTTTCAACATAATCATCTTGGCAATGAACACATTTCTCTTTTAAGTTTTGGAGACGGGTGATAAATAGATGGGGGCCAAGTCGGGACTGTATAGAGGAGCATCAATGACAGTGAACCCAAGATGCTTAATTGTTGCATACGTCACAGTGCTCATGTGTGGTCTGGCATTGTCATGCTGAAGAAAAGGGAGCTCCACATTTGAATGAACTCTTCAAATTCAAAACTTGATTACAGGACACTGTTTCTCATGCATTGTCATAGTTACCTTACTTACCACCATCTTACAAGCTACAATTGGAGCCCTTTAGTAGCAGAGGCCCACAATATTTAGACATGAGAATAAAAAAGATGTAGACTGTTAACAAAATTTGATTTATTTAACAAGCTTTAAAGGGCTTTACACAAAAATTCAGAGGCATTATTTTTCAGCACACCCTCATTTCTTTTATAAGCTGTAAGCTGGCTGCTCTGGGAGAAGGAGGGGGCTTGTCTCAACAACCAATGTGCTATAAGCCATCACAAGCTTCTGTTCCCAGCACCCTCTCCTCAGTGTTCAAGAAAAGTGTGCAATCAGTACATACATACCATTGTTTGACGCCTGTGTTGTAAACTTGTTGAAAGAGTTGAAAATAAATAAGTCACCACAGCAAGACAGAATCCCGATTCGGTTCTACGGAGGATATTCCTTGGCAATAGGCTATCACATTTATCGTGAATTCTTCACCCAATTGAAAGTCCCATATGAATGGAAGAAAGTGCAGGTGACTCCCATATATACAAAGGGTAAATTGAATTGAATTGAATTGAATTGAATTTGATCCTGTAAGATTACATTGTGTACAGTAAATGTACGTGTAATATAGGACATGTCAAAGTATTAACATTCTTTATCACTTATTTTTCTACACCTTTAGCTTACATTTTTACATCACTGATAATGAGTAACAATATATACAAATTTAATGGCGTAAGTATTCTGCAACACTGTAAAACTCTTTTTCAATGAGACAGTCTTTAAGTTTCTTTGGAAAGTCATTGTGAAGTACACTATCTTGCAGGTTTTTGGGCAGACTTCTTAGTAGTCTGATACCAGAGTACTGGGGTCCTCTTTCTAGCATTGCCAGTCGGTGGGGTATGCTCCGTACTTCATTCTTCTTTCTTGTATTGTGGGTGTGTACACTAGCATTTGTAATCCAGTCCTCACTACCTTTTGTGATGTACATTATTGTTTTGTATATATACAATGATGAAAAAGTTAAGATACCTAAATTCTTGAAACAGTTTCTGCATGTTTCAGAGGTCTTTCTTCTTAAAATGGTCCTAATTGCTTTTTTTTGTAATGTGAACACTCGTTTTGTATCTTGTTTGTTTGAGTTTCCTCACACAGTCACTCCATACTGTAAGTATGGTTCGAAAAGTCCATGATACACTGTACACAGAAGGTTCTTGTCTGAATACTGTAATAGCTGCATCATTAAGAATATGACAGAGCTCAGTTTCTTACAGACATTATTAATATGTTTTTTCCATTTCAGTTCATTATCCACAAGAATACCTAAGAATCTAGCAGATTCTGCTTCTTCCAGCCTTGTTCCATCAACCTCTAAATCCATGCCTACAGCCTTTTCCTTGTTTTTAAACACTGCATACATAGTCTTTCTTAGATTTATAACCAGTTTATTTTCCAACAGCCATTGTGCTGTGACATTTTCAGATATGTATGCTCTTCTCTCAAGCTGTTCCATATTTTGGTCACTATTTAGTATTGTCATGCCATCAGCATACAATATTTTCTTTTCTTCCTCCTGAACACCTATATCATTAACAAATACATTAAATAACAATGGCCCCATTACCGAACCCTGCGGCACTCCATATTTGATGGATTTGGTTTCTGATTGGTACGAGTTTCCTAATGATACATACTGCTTGCGGTTGCACAAGTATGATTTTATCCATTCACCTGGTTGCCCCCGAATGCTATAGTTGCTTAATTTTTGAATCAGCATTTCATGGTCAATGGTGTCAAATGCCTTTGAAAGATCCAGAAACATTGCAGAGACAACCTTTTTCTCATCTAAGGACTGTAAAATGTATTCTGTTAGACTGACAATTGCTGATTCTGTAGATTTACCCTTTCTGAAACCATGTTGTGAGGGCATGAGAATGTTATGTTTGTCCAAATAGTTAACTAATCTGGTATACATAAGCATTTCTAGGATTATTGAGAAACCTGATATCAGTGAAACTGGTCTGTAGTTGTTGGGATCATCCTTACACCCTTTCTTGTACACTGGCACTACCTTCGTCATCTTCAGTTTTTCTGGAAAAATTGCATCTATGAAAGAACAGTTTGCTATGTTCAGCAGTGGTGTTATTATCTCCTCTCATTCCAGCTTTATTACATGATTTGATATTTCATCATCACCAGCTGATTTCTTGGACTTCAGTTTCTGTATAGTTTTCCGCAATTCATCTTCCGTGACTGGTCTCAAGAACATAGTACTGCATGATCTTTTTGGTACCTTAATACCCTTCTGTTTTTGACTATTTCTTTCCAATTTTAGGTTTTCTGCTACACTGATATAGTTATTATTCAGTATGTTTGCTATTTCCAGACCCCCAAATTATGAGCTAATATCCTTAATATTGGTTTGCTGTAGAGTTCTTAAGCATATACTAAGTTCAAATTAATTAATTTCCCCAAGAAAGCAAATCTTCTATGCGCAAATCAACATAGATTTTGACACGATTGCTTGCGCTAAATTATATTCATAGATTTTTGGGAAGTGTTTGAGGCAGCGCCACACTGCAGACTGTTAACAAAGATCTGAGCATATGGAACGCGTTCTCCAGTACCAGAGTGGCTCAAAGACTTTTAGTACTAGAACTCACTATGTTGTTCTGGATGACAAGTGTTCATAAGACACAAAGGTATCATCAGAAGCACCCCATGGAAGTGTGATAGGGTTGCTCTTGTTTTCAGATGTGACGGATAGAGTTAGCAGCAATCTGTGGCCATTTGCTGTTGACTTGTAGTGTTCCAGAAAGTGTCACTATTGAGCAACTGTACAACAATAGAATTTATACTAGCTGTGACAAATAGGAGCTAGCTCTAATTGCGGACAAATGTAAGTTAATGCAGGTGAGTAGGAAAAACAATCTTGTAACATTCATATACAGTATTAGTGTGTGCCCTACATCTCAGTCACACCAATTACATATCACAAGCATTATAGAAATGCTTCATGAACTCATATGGAAATTCTTGGAGGAAGAAGGCATTCTTTGCATGAAAAACTATTGACAAATTTTAGAGAATCGGCATTCACAACAGCCTACAGAACAATCCTACTGCCACCAACATACATTTCAAGTAAGAATGCCAGTGACAAGATAAGGGAAACTGGGGCTGATACACAAACACACTGACTGTTTTTTCTCCCTCACTCCATTTGCAAATGGAACAGGAAAGCGACTGATTGGCAGTGGTACAAGATACCCTCTGCCATGTCCCATACTGTGACTTGCTGTGCATGTACATTGATGTAGACATAGAAGCAACAACAGACAGAATATTTTACAAGCACTCCATGATTTCTTTAAATGTTTTATAGTTCAAGAGATAAATCAGAAGGAAAAAACTGAAAACTGTAAAATTATGAGACAAAATTGCTTGCCAGTACTTAGCTTCAGGAGAAGTGTCAGTACTGTTGATAGACACATATGAAAGTATATACGCTATCCTAGGTTTTGGAACTAAGTAAAGTGTCAGTTCTGTCGATAGACACGTATGAATGTATATACACTATCCTAAGTTTTGGAACAAGTTCTTTTGTGTTGTGGCTGTAATAGCTACGCCAATTAATATGCCCCAGGTACGAAGAATAAATGGACTTTATTTATACTCATAAATGAAGTACAACAAAAAAGTCATTCGGGTTGGAGTCTGCACTACTTGGTTGCAATTCACCAATAGTCACTGACATTGCGCTATGAAAGTTCTTCTAATGGTGACCATATTAGAGGAGAGCAGTAGAGTTTGAGGACGATCCAGGGAAGAGGTTCCTGCGAGGTGCAGGCTCATAGTTGGCTGGAGGTAGCGTGGCTGCTACAACCAATGCCATAGATAGAACAGGTTGCGGACATGGCTGCTGAAATCCGGGAGCAAGGGTGAGTTGCACACTGACAGAACATAAGTGCGATGATGGGTGTGGATGACATTGGATCCACCATGGAGAACTCAGACAAGTTGCTGAGTGAAGACTCAGACATGACTCAAAGCATAAGGCTGTGCTGTGGCAAAATGAGGTCCAATTGAAGGACTGGCAATTGTGGTTGGCACTTGGTCTGGAGCAACTCCTCACATGAATGGGCACTGGTTCGGAGGGCTGCACCTTTATAGCTGCCCAGCAGAAGAATACTGCACTGTTATTGGTGGACACATGATCTATGCAAGAAGACTTGGTGCCCACAATGGCATCACTAATTGTGGCAACTCTCACTTCTCTATAGTCTAAGTCACAAATGATGGTGGATCCACTGTTCAAGGTGTGGATGAGGACTGCAGTGTTGCCGATTCCAAGTGACAGTTGGGGTATATTCACACATGTGTATTGTGTTTGAATAGAGCATGTATACTATCCTACAGATTGTACCTTTCACTTTGTCTCTTATCACCATCATCAGCAATGACAATTTGCAACAAACAGAATAAAAATTCGCTAAATATCTCACTACAATAATATTACAGTGGTTAGGGAGAGAGATCATGTGAATTGTTCAGAGGTGACGTAGTTGTGCTAATGCATGTTTAACTACACCAGACAGATCCAAGAATATGTCTGTATGCTACCACTTCCTGAAACAGAAGGGTGAAGGTACATGAGTTAATAAACACACAGGTATTGAATAGTAATGTGGACATGTAAATGGGTTCATAATTGCTTGAATAATTGGAAAAACTGATTGGAAAGAATAGGTGAGAAAATTTTCAAGGTAATTTATGAATCTGTGCAAAATCTTGGGTGAACTTTTAACTGATACCAATATCGACAGACCTTGGCCTTCATTATGTTCAAGGTCAATAAACATAATGCATTACATACTGCTGCTTCCAGTAGTGTGGAGTACTAAATAATCACCGCAAACATTGAAATTGTCAATCTGTCTATAAGATCTTAAATGCATGAAGCACAATATTTTTAGTATAAGTAAACGAAGTTCAATAGGCACCTATCAAGCTTGAGTGATTACCTTCACATCAATTCCATTGTGTTTAGTCTTGAATGTGACAATGTTGACGCAAGAATGCTCCTCCAGATATGGTGTTAATTATTATTGTCTGCACCAAACCTCATGATGCAGGATCTCACAGTGAGTGAGATGATGAACAGATAAGAGTTGAACTTATAACCGTGTAGTAAATATTCCTTTTCTAACAACTTTTTATAATACTTGTAATGAACAGTTAAAATACACATTTTTAACAATGCTGGTATGACAGATCCAAGCATACATCTGTATGCTACCATTTCCCGAAACAAAAAGGTGAAGATACATGAGTTAATAAACTGAAGAGCGTATTTCTTACTTTGTTTCATAGAGATATTTAACAATGTATCAAAACCTTATCCTTGCCACAAAATAACTTGTTAATTTTCTTTTGGCAGTGTCTTTTGTTTATAGCTCATTCAGTTTACATATAGGTGTATAGAAAAGACACAGACATATAGAAAAGGAAAAGAAAATGATTCAATACAATTAACCCGCACTGTGCACTGGCATCCTACGGAGGCGCACAGTGGCTGAGCTTATTTCCCTTTTTCAGGTTTGATAAACCTGGCTGGTATGGCCATGTCAGCTTCACTTAACACATACATACAGGGTGTTTCAAAAATGACCGGTATATTTGAAACGGCAATAAAAACTAAACGAGCAGCGATAGAAATACACCGTTTGTTGCAATATGCTTGGGACAACAGTACATTTTCAGGCAGACAAACTTTCAAAATTACAGTAGTTACAATTTTCAACAACAGATGGCGCTGCAAGTGATGTGAAAGATATAGAAGACAACGCAGTCTGTGGGTGCGCCATTCTGTACGTCGTCTTTCTGATGTAAGCGTGTGCTGTTCACAACGTGCAAGTGTGCTGTAGACAACATGGTTTATTCCTTAGAACAGAGGATTTTTCTGGTGTTGGAATTCCACCGCCTAGAACACAGTGTTGTTGCAACAAGACGAAGTTTTCAACGGAGGTTTAATGTAACAAAAGGACCGAAAAGCGATACAATAAAGGATCTGTTTGAAAAATTTCAATGGACTGGGAACGTGACAGATGAACGTACTGGAAAGGTAGGGCGACCGCGTACGGCAACCACAGAGGGCAACGCGCAGCTAGTGCAGCAGGTGATCCAACAGCGGCCTCGGGTTTCCGTTCGCCGTGTTGCAGCTGCGGTCCAAATGACGCCAACGTCCATGTATCGTCTCATGCGCCAGAGTTTACACCTCTATCCATACAAAATTCAAACGCGGCAACCCCTCAGCGCCGCTACCATTGCTGCACGAGAGACATTCGCTAATGATATAGTGCACAGGATTGATGACGGCGATATGCATGTGGGCAGCATTTGGTTTACTGACGAAGCTTATTTTTACCTGGACGGCTTCATCAATAAACAGAACTGGCACATATGGGGAACCGAAAAGCCCCATGTTGCAGTCCCATCGTCCCTGCATCCTCAAAAAGTACTGGTCTGGGCCGCCATTTCTTCCAAAGGAATCATTGGCCCATTTTTCAGATCCGAAACGATTACTGCATCACGCTATCTGGACATTCTTCGTGAATTTGTGGCAGTACAAACTGCCTTATACGACACTGCAAACACCTCGTGGTTTATGCAAGATGGTGCCAGGCCACATCGCACGGCCGATGTCTTTAATTTCCTGAATGAATATTTCGATGATTGTGTGATTGCTTTGGGCTATCCGAAACATACAGGAGGCGACGTGGATTGGCCTCCCTATTCGCCAGACATGAACCCCTGTGACTTCTTTCTGTGGGGACACTTGAAAGACCAGGTGTACCGCCAGAATCCAGAAACAATTGAACAGCTGAAGCAGTACATCTCATCTGCATGTGAAGCCATTCCGCCAGACACGTTGTCAAAGGTTTCGGGTAATTTCATTCAGAGACTATGCCGTATTATTGCTACGCATGGTGGATATGTGGAAAATATCGTACTATAGAGTTTCCCAGACCGCAGCACCATCTGTTGTTGAAAATTGTAACTACTGTAATTTCGAAAGTTTGTCTGCCTGAAAATGTACTGTTGCCCCAAGCATATTGCAACAAACGGTGTATTTCTATTGCTGCTCGTTTAGTTTTTATTGCCGTTTCAAATATACCGGTCATTTTTGGAACACCCTGTATATAAGTTTTCTCTTCTAACAAAGTGCATGCTGTAGCCACATAGTCCCATTATTGTCAGTCAGCATCTGCAGAGTATTTAGCTTGCAAAGTACATGCGTGCAGCCCAAAGTCCATTATCGTCACAGTTTGCACTCACATGTCGAGTACGAGGCCAGAATGTGTGCACCATGTCTTTATAGTGGCTTTCACTGCACATATCTGTGAAGCTCATATTCAGCGGCATGATTCTTTGTGAAATCTTCGAATCAGTGACAACTGATTTCCATATCAGTTGCCTGAGGAATTTATTTCAGCTCATTGCTCTCACTTATTCAGTGGGGAGACCAGCCTTACGTCCAACATCCATCAACAAGGTAAGTTCCTTGCTGCTTTTACAATGTTGATGAGTACAGAAAATTCATGTTACATGAAGTATTGCCAGTTTTAGTTTACCACACGCACTCCCACATACTGTTTCAATACAAGCACAGTAACACTTTGCAGCCAGGTTTCGTATGTTTTTGCACTTTTGTTTTTGAGCATCTTTCATACAGTTGCATTAAATAAAGTTTCTGTAGGGTCCTTTCCACATACTGTGCATATAACATAATAAAATACAAATACAATTGCAAAATACACTTATCCTATTCATATGCTCAGATGCCATTATCATCACTCATATACATTATAGTCTGTAACATATTCACTCTCCTTTTTATACATTGGGTCATTACTTGTTATTTGGTTTTAGTCCATTTTGTCAGATTTCATTTTCGCTACATTATTCAATTCCAAGTAGATGAGCAGGCATTTTACTCTCGTTTGGTTATACATGCTTCATATAACATTCATACAATAACAGATTCTGTTTTCATTTATAGCATACACTGACATACATTTCTTTTCAATTTACAGTGACTTCTTGTTGGAGCATATTCATCAATTCAAAAAGAATCAAAGAAGTAAATTATAGTTGCTACAATAGATACTGCGTGCCGCTCAGATAACTACGCATGGCCTCACCTCTCTAGCATTCTCCATGAAGGATCTATGCACTACAGGGTTGTAAAAATTCCATGGAATGGCATATATGTGATCAGTTACATCTTGTTAATCGACTTAACTGTGATCCCAAAAACAAAATAGTTTGTTGTTGCTAAGCACTACTCAAATCTGATGATACCAATCATACCAGTGTTTGAAAGTGCAGCTCAATATTTAATTGTTATGTTCACTGTATAAAGGGCACAAAAACAAAATAGTTTGTTGTTGCTAAGCACTACTCAAATCTGATGATACCAATCATACCAGTGTTTGAAAGTGCAGCTCAATATTTAATTGTTATGTTCACTGTATAAAGGGCAACCATTTCATGTGCCAAGGTTAAAAGAGTTTTATCGTCAATACGATGTGTTACTTATAATGAATGTAAAACAATGTTTACAGAAGTAACAAATGTGCATCAAAATTTCAATGTAATTCAGGTGTTTGACACTTTCATCGTTAGTCGACACTCACAGTATATAGGTTTCAACTCCTTCATTATTTGGTGGTATTCAACCCTATTTCAGCATCGTGATATGTGACGTACTGCAACTGTTTTCTTCTTCACATACTTTCACACTATCACATTCATACGTGTCATAAGCTTGCAACTATATTTACTTGCAGTGTGGTACTTTCTTATGTTTATATGGTACCAGTACCTAACACTCTACAAGCATTTATCTTTCTTGACTTTAGGACATGTTGATGCATCGTTTGCTGGAAGAAAAAAACTTAATACCAACTTAAAACTAAGTCTTCACTTCAGTGTGCAGTCATGTTACCACAAAACTTATTTTATGTTGTGTGTGTCTCCATTTACCTTATAAATATGAAAGATAAAGTGTATTAGTGACATGGGGCAACCTCTTGTTCAGTTTGCCACTTATACTGTACTTGCTTGACTTTTCTTGTCTATCAATTATGATTAGTGCATGTACTTTCAATACTTAAATTTGTAAATGTTGCAATTTTTTATATATATATATATATATATATATATATATATATATATATATATATATATATATATATATATATATATATATATAGTAGCGTGGCTTAACTAAATATCTCCTGTGTATATAATCCCTTAGCTTATATTTGTGAATGTGTATTGTGTAGATAGTCGCGGTTGTAGTATAGACTCTCTTTATTTTCTATGTCTGTTTGTTTGATAGGCTTTACAAATGCTAGTGAGGGCTGTAGCTCATCAGGTTTGTTTGTTTTGGGCACTCCAACACTTCCAGCTGTGCCTGTCTGGCATGCATTTGCTTGTGGTTTGTTGACTAGCTTGCTCTCCAATGTGCATGCACTGCGTCGCTCTGATACCACTTGCGTCACGCAAATTGTGTATTGCATTGGACGCTACCGTGCATTCCACAAGTTCAAGACGAAGCTGTGTGCAAGACGAAGCATTGTATTTAGCGTATTGTCGTCTCTAGACACATAAAAGTAAAATCCTTCCTTGTTCTCATTTACACATCTGACATATAAGAAAAAGTACAAACAAGAATTTTCCCTAGCAACTGACAACATAAATTCTGGAATGTGACTTTCCAGCAGCCTAAATCTAATGTTATTATACATATATATAACTCAAGAGGCTATACAGCCTTTCTTTATATATATAAATATTTTCAAGTCTTTGTTTCATTTGATGAGAAGATGACTGCTTGTAACAAGGAAGGATTCTACTTTTATGTGTCTAGAGATGATGATACACTAAATACAATGCTTCATCTTACATACAGCTTTGTCTTGAGCTTGTGGAGTGCATGGTAGTGTCCAATGCAATACACAACTCGCCGCGATGCAAGTGGTATCAGAGCGACGCAGTGCATGCACATTGGAGAGCAACCATGACCATCTACACAATACACATACACAAAGATAAGCTAAGGGATTATATACACAGGAGATATTTACCTAATCCACACTACTATGTACATTACATCTATATAAATGGGATAAACACAGGAAAGGAATTTGTGACAGAAAGCTGAAACACACAACACAATTTTATATAGGACAAAAGGTGTTACGTAGACCACATCCCAAATCCCCCAAATCAACAAAAATTGGTAAACTGAACTGTAAGTGGGAACTACTATACACAGGACCGTACATAATTACCATAATCCCCTACATGAGAGAAGACAGATTGGTACACATGTACACAAGTGAAGACATAGGCTGTATACCGTCTAAGTTGTACATATGTCTAACAATATTAGATTTAGGGTGCTGGAATATCACATTCAATAATTTTTGTTGTTAGTTGATAAGGAATTTCTTTTCTCTTATATGTCAAAAGTGTAAATGATAAGGTAAGTGGATGTAGCAAGAAAGAACTTTACTTTTATGTGTTTAGCAATGGCAATACTTTAAACACAACACTTCTCCTTGCTCCTTGCATGTAGCTCAGATGTAAATCAATAAACGAACTTGTGAAATGCGTGGTAGTATGCACTGTAATACACAACTTGCGTTGATGTTAGTGGTAATAGAGTGATGCAGCACATGCGCATTGGGGAGAAAGATAGTCAACAAACCATAAGCGTGTGCACGCCAGACACAGCTGAAAGTGTTGGAACACACAAAACAAACAAACCCTATGAGCTATGGGCTGCACTAGCAGTTTTAAAGCCTATTGCATAAACTGGGACATAGAAAATTAAGGGAGATTCTACACTACAACTATGACTACCTACAAAATACACACAAACAAAGATAAGCTAAGGAATTACACACACGGAAAGGGATCCTAAACTATGAAATATTTACTGAAGTTATGCTACTATAAACATTATATCTATATATTTACAAATTTAAGTATTGAAAGTAGATGCACTAATTATAAATAAGGGACCAGAAAACCCTTCCTGCTGGTAAACAAGCGAGTACAGTATGAATGGTGAACTGACTAAGAGGTCACACCACACTGATAACACAATTTTATCTTTTAAGATTTACAATGTAAGTAGAGATGCACACATGAAATTAAATGAGTCTGTGATAGCATGACTGCACACTGAAGTAAATGAATACATGGTTTAATATTTGAAAGAGATATTAGTGGCCATAGAGCCACTATACATTTATCTATGAAGATTTTTTAGTTAGTATTAAGTTTTTTCTTCCAGGGAACAATGCATCAACACATTCTAAAGTTTCGATAAATTCTTGTCAAGTGTTAGGTACCACATAAACATGAGAAAGGGCCACACCACAAGAGAAATATAGTTGTAAGTTTATGACATGTATGAATGGTTGCTACTTATACAAACACTATTTGATGCTCATTGTACATAACATATATAGTATTGATGATACAACTCTGTATACCTCAGCATATGAAATGGTTAATGTTTATACAGTGAACATAACAAGTAAATATTGAGGTGCACTTTAAAAGCTGAATAAGTATTTGATACGATTGGTACCATCAAATTTACATTATGTTTACAAACAACAAACTATTTTGTTCTGGGTGTTGTGACTTGGCAAGACAGCCAAGCCACTAGGAGGAAGCCGAAAGGCACGCGTTTAAGCTCACGCAGGCTGGCGTGAGGTCTGGAACAGTTAAAGGAGTAGAGTCTAGCAAAAAAGGTACGTAGCTTCTTAATCCATAATCCATAATTGGTGAACATCAGTCTGATGGTACATGCATCACAAGATAAATAGCAAATGATAATGGCGCCTTGCTAGGTCGTAGCAAATGACGTAGCTGAAGGCTATGCTAACTATCGTCTCGGCAAATGAGAGCGTAATTTGTCAGTGAACCATTGCTAGCAAAGTCGGCTGTACAACTGGGGCGAGTGCTAGGACGTCTCTCTAGACATGACGTGTGGCGGCACTCGGTCTGCAATCACTGATAGTGGCGACACGCGGGTCCGACGTATACTACCGGACCGCGGCCGATTCAAAGGCTACCACCTAGCAAGTGTGGTGTCTGGCAGTGACACCACACTGGGGATCACTATTAAGTCTAGTAAGAGACATAACTAAGCACATAAATACCTTTTCATGACATTTCCTCAACCCTGTAGTGTGTAGATCCTACCTGGAGAATGCTAGAGAGGAGAGGTGCCTCATAGTTGTTTAAGCAGTATGTAGAATCTGTTGTAGCGACTATTGTTTACTTATTTAATTCTTTGAACTTGATAAATATGCTCCGACAAGAAGTCACTGTATATTGAAATGAAAAAATGAAATTTATGCCATAAAGAAAAGAAGAATCTATTACTGTATGAATGTTACATAAGGAATGTAAAACCAAATGAGAGTAAAAGTGTACTCATATAATTGGAATTGAACAATGTAATGTACTAAACAAAATGACAATCAGATTACAATGTATATAAGCAGTGAAAATGGCATGTCAGCAAATGAATAGGATAACCTTATTTTTGTAGTTGTATTTTTATTTTTTATTGTCATGCATATAGTATGTGGTAAGGACACTACAGAAATTTTGTGTAATGCAATGGTATGAAATACACTCAAAAACAGAGCACAAAAACATATGAAACCTGCCTGCAAAGTAAGTGTGCATGTGAGATGTGTGGGTGTCTGCGTGATGAACTAGAAATGACAATATTTTGTGTAACATATATTTTCTGTGCTTTACAATGTTGTAAAAACATGAAATTTCTGTGCTTGACAATGGCGTAGAAGTGCCAAGAACCTTATCTTCTCAACAGATGTTAGATGTATGGCTACTATCCCCACTGAATAAGTGAGCGACAAGGTGAAATACATTCCGCGGACTGCTGATATGGAAACCAATTGTTACCGCATCAAAGATTTCACAAAGGATCACGCCGCTGAACACGAGCTTCACGAATTTGTGCAGTGAAGACTATGTGAATGCACAACACGGGCATTCTGACTTTGTATTAAACACGTGGAAGCGAGCAGAGATGGTAACGGATGTTGAGCTGCACGCACAGGCTTCACTAGCTAAACACGGGGCAGATACTGACTGACAATAATAGGACTATACGCTTACACCAAACACTGTGTTATGAAAGAAAACTTATGTATGTATGTGTTAAGGCAGTTGACATGCCTATATAAATGGGTAACCATGTGGGATAACTCAAATGGCCAAAAAATAAAGGCTATGCCCATACCGGCCAGAGTTATCAACCCATAAAAAGAGAAAAAAGCTCAGACACGGTGCACTTCTGTATGACGTCAGTGTAGAGTCGGGGGTAATTGTAATGTATCCTATTATTATCATTTTCTTTTCTACTAGCGATACTATTGCATCACAAACAAAACAAGTAGAGATATGCTCTTCAATTTTTTAACGGCTTTTATATTCATCTTTTTGGCTCTATGAGTGGTAGCGGGTGGATGTATGATGAGTTCAGCAAAGTTAATATTGTTAAAATATATTTGGTCCAATTGTACATTAAAAGGTCTTACAGAAAGCTATCGAGAGAGCAAAGTTTATTCGTACATTCACGATGACTATACCCGCATGTCTATCTCTCCGCAACATGCTGAGAATCCTGCATCAAGAGGATCGAACCAGATGAGAAGAATTTGCGTGAGTAGAAGAGGGGCGATTCGGAACCAATATTGTCATACCAAGCACTATGGGCAATGGCGGTAACAGGGAAAAGAAGTACATAAATTTAAATGATCAATATACATATTAAATACTGGGAGTCTGTTAATATGAATGCCAGTTAAAGTTCACTCAGGACATGTGTACCTTCAAATTTTTTTCAGTTATTCTTTCAAAATTCCTTTTTTTTTATTATTTAAGCATCAATTATTAATCAGTTTCCATTATAAATTACATTTTTTATTTCCCTCGCTACCATTCAAGGACCAAGCGCATCTTACCATCTGGCTCCCTCATGGTCAAAATAGGACTATAATAAGGGGAAAATGATTGTTGTATTACGCCCCATTTTGTATATCGTATGAAGTAAAACAAAAAGTTTCGTGAGAATATGCTTCCATTTTGTACACAAAATCCTTAATGATACCTGGTCTGTTTTCAAATACATTTATATAAGTGAGTATCAGTTTCCTAAGTTCCACTTGCTGATCTTGAGACTAGCACTTTGATTATCTTACCTTTGTGTTTATTGTATCTATGTTTACCACTTCTGCTGCCAACTGATCGGTGTTATATGTGTTGACAAACATGACTATGGGATTTACCAACTGAACCTCAAAGTCGTGAGTAACTTCAGTGTCTATCAGTACTTCACCTGATTAGGTCTATTGCTGATAATTGGTTATTTACTGTGAAATGACATTGGCCCTTGCCTATATCAGTTTGGCTTGGTTTGTCCTAAATGCATCCATACTGATTAAACAATCAACTTTTAATTTCTCTACTATTAAAAAATTACATCGTACAGAAAATTGTCCTAATTGTACATGAATTAAACTTGTATTTTGACTCCTTTCAATTTCTGACCAGTCACAGTTTGTACCTTGCAATTTTGCAATGGCAGTGTGGGTATACGCCCTCATTTCTTCAGTTCTTGAAATAATCACTGTGATATCAAATTAGTCATAGCACCTGTGTTAAGCAGAATGGGTGCATAAAGGTAAAAAAAAATTGACTTTAATAGTAGCTTTTACCTTGCCCTCTGTCAAGGTTTCCTGTGTATCCTCATTACTTTGATACAGATCATCTTTCACATCACTACCTAGATTGTATCTGATGAATCAAGTGTCAATCTCATGTCCCCACTCTCTTCCCATGTCACAGAATGGATACCTACGTGACTGGTTTCAATTTTCAGGCATCATGGTGGCATCCATCTCTGGGTTAGGCATAACTTCTACTATATGGACTGTTGGTGTTTGATTATGCCAGTTAGTATCCTGTGAGGCTCTCAATTCAAATTATCTTTGCTTCTGCATGTTATTTGGCATATGTGCATTACTTTGCCGGCCGAATTCTGCTGTCTGTGGATTATTCGGCTGTCTGGTATTTTTTTGTGTTTGCCAAGCGATTGGCTGATTATAACCAGTAGCTTGTCCCTGTGCATATTGTGAAGGCTGGCCATATACTAACTGCCCATTGTAGTTATTTTTGTTAAATGTTTGCCCATTTCATTTATATCCATCCTTGAATTCATGGATTTTGCCATTGCTATTGTGACTGCCATTACAACAGGTCTGTGGGGGGTAATGTTGTCATCCGTGTTGTACTACGAATTTGTTCTTCACTTGTTGGTACGTAAATCTGCGTATTAACAGCCTTGGGTTGTACTGGTCTCTCTTCGTTTAAGTCAAATCTATTGAGTCCAGTACAGATAGAAAGTATTCATTGTTGTGTTCCGGAATGGTAATGAGTTTTTCCCTAATGTGGGCAGGTAGATAGCTATTTAAAATTTTCAACTTGTCTACTTGAGATACTGGGTATGTTCAGTATCTGATTTTAATTCAAATATTTTTCAAAATAGCTCCTTAAGATTTCATGTTTGCTATTGAATGGAGCAGGGTTGAATACTTCATGTCTGAGCCTCTCTTGTATGGCCTCAGACCAATACTTATCCAGAAAGGCTCTCTCAAACTGTTCATAGCAGTGGCAAAGCTTCACCATGTTCGTAGCCCATTGGAGAACATCACCCTGTCTGTACCCAATAACCGATCTAATTTTCAGGGCTTTGGTGCAGGTGTGAGGTAAGACATTTCGAAATGCTCTGATAAAGACCACGGGTTTGTTCTTTTCCCTTCAGAGGTAAAAAAGGGAAATTGTTGATGCCTAAGAACTCCTCCATCTGCAAGTAATGTTGACAAACACACCATGCTTTCAGTGACAGATGTGTTTATGTTCGTTTGTGGTGTAGCGTGTGGTAACTGCACTTGCTTGACACTTGCAAGTGTTGCTGCATTCTGCAACCTTCACTGTTTTCCTTTGAATGGGTAGCCACATATTGTGGGTGACCAGCAAAAGTATCGAACTTCTCTAAAAGCATGGGTTTCTTATCTGTCAAATGTTGTTTTGGAATGTCAGTAGTTTTAGCAATACTGCCTCATAACCTTTCCCCTGATTTCTTTAAACCTGAATCTGTTATAGCTAGAAATTGACTTCCTTTCTCTTTCAGAGCTTTTTCTACTGTATCTACATAAATTTTGCAGTCTGAAACTACCTTTTCAACATGGGTGCTGCCATTATCAAGCACCCCAGCTTCAGTTTTTCAGTTATTTCCTTTACATCTGATCATATCTTATCTCTCTGGTTTTTGGCAAATTGTTGACCCTAAACTTAACTGGTCCATACTGAGACTTAACTTTTGTACTTCTGTAGATAAGTTCTAGCACATGTCTTGCAGCTTGTTGACTGCATCACAGTTTTTACGGATGCATCCACTTTGGATTGTGTCTGCCGAATTTGAGAATATGTTTCATTAAGGCTTTGTAACTCACCTGGAACTTGGATGATACTCTTTCCGTTAACATATTTATATTGTGGTATATGTTGGTAATTATATTTTTGTTTTAGTTGTTTACCTAGCTCTGTCAACTTCTCGAATATTTCCTCAGATAATTCAGTGCATATAGTTTCCTCACCACACTGAACTGTTGACTAATACTATTCTTGAAATTGTTAAATGCTTGATTTTGCTGCGTAAGTTATTGTCTCATATTTTCCTGATGTTTTGTGGTCTGCTGTGTCGTACCCTTAAGTTGTTGTGTTATACTTTCTTGAAATTCCTGGTGTTTTGTAAACTGTTGTATTATTTGTTGCACAAGTTGTCTCAAATTGTGAGTCTCACTAGTATTTACATTGTTTTTATGAACTGTTTCCTGTTCTTGCATTGCGATGTCGGGAGCAAGTAATCAAAGGAATTTTCGATGTTCGGCCCTTCAGTTTCACGACATCACAAAATGTTTCCCAGTAAGAACTGAGAAATTGTCTCATTGAGCACCATAAAAGTGACATCATGATTAGTTATATTAAGAGTGTCATCATTTATTCATAGTGGAATGCCAACCTCATTGTTTTGGTTGCTGTTGGCCATTTCCCGATTTGGTGTGTTACCTTCAACTGACGCCAAGCTCAGGCTGAATTTTCAACAATGGCCATTTCCATTGACTCTGTGGGGTAATATCAAACCCAACATTAAGTATTCACTCGTTTATAATGAATTAACTTTATTTCGATCATGTCAGTACAAATCCATCCGCTCGAATACAGAGTTCGGAACACACTGAGATCAACAGTTTTCAAAGAAGTTCGTTCTCAAAGATGAGGCGGTCGACTATTGCAGTCGATAACCACCACAGAGCCCCTGCCGGTAGTGCGGTGCATGGTAAGGATGATGAGAGGTGTGTGTGTACCCGGCCAGCTGATGGCATAGGTGCGCGTGACCGATCGTGTCATGGCAGGCGCTAGTGCAAGGCGCGATTGGACCATTTCTCGATGTCTTGGTAGGCACGACCAGTGGAGGGAAGGAGGCACGGAAGGCCATGCTGCTGATGGCACGGTGGGAGCAGAAGGTGGTGGCGTGTCAGTGGGGAGAATATCGTCGTGCCAAGGCCGTGCAGCGCAGCAGGGTTTTGATTCGATCAAAGGCGCGGAGTGCGTCAAAGATGCGATGCGATGTATTGCCAAAGTATTTGCCGGCGAGTGCCATGGTAAGTGTCCGGTAACAGTTTGTTATTGGTTGTATGACATAAAGGAGCAAGCATGCTGTGGCTTAACAGGTTGCGTAAGAGATGTCGGATGAGCAACACTCGCGGTAATGACAGAGTTATAGAGGCACTTGATGTTGCAGCAGGGGAAAAAACAGCAAGCTGCACATGACTGACCTTGGCACGGATGACTTCGGTGTAGACAGAAGCGACACCTCAGAGTCTGTGGATGGTGAGTGTGTTACAGCAGTAGGTGGCAGGATGTTCCGAGCGGAGTTGACAGTGTCTGTGTTTTGATGTACGAAACAGCCGTGATTGAAGGTTGGGGGGCATGGCCGTGAGCCCTCTGCATGAGGAATGCCGATGGCGAGAGGTGGTGGAAGGTGGACGTGGTCAGCAAAACTACATTTGAAGCAGGAAGGCGATGAGATGTATGTGAATGTGAAGAAGTCGAATCGCCGGATGAAGTACTGGTCTGTGGCGGAGAGGCGACACAGTTCGATGGAACTGGAGCTGCATGTGTGCTGTCGCTGTTGGCACTGCAGTCAAATCGTAAGGCAACAAGCTGCTCGTGTGAAACTGCTGCACGGTCGTGTGTCAGAGCGGAAAGATGCTCACTCATCAAAGCAGAAATGGCAGATGTGTTGGTCGTACATTGCAGAGGTAGTGAAGAGGGCGGCAAAGCAAGCGGCACTGGAATGCGGCTGGTTATGACGTGGTACAGAAACAAAGCGTCTGGAACTACCAAGGAAAGGTGGCAGTGGCGTAAATAAGTTGCTTGTATCATATCAGTAATGTAGAATTTCTACTTGAGGCGGCGTGATGATGACAGTTGTGACATCTTGGACATAGATCCAGG
The DNA here is from genome assembly GCF_023864345.2 of Schistocerca serialis cubense. Classification (NCBI taxonomy): domain Eukaryota; kingdom Metazoa; phylum Arthropoda; class Insecta; order Orthoptera; family Acrididae; genus Schistocerca; species Schistocerca serialis. The sequence continues at coordinate 291,485,658 of NC_064638.1, forward strand.
TAGCCTGATCGTCAGGGCATTAGTTGTAGCTGGTAGTAACGGCAAAGGATTGTCAGCTGTTGGAGGTGGAACAATGACAGGAGCATCTCGTTGCATGTCATGCTCAGTCGGTGTCGGCTGCAGCATGTGTAACTGATCTTGTACTAACAAGTTGTATGTCGCAATTTGATCACGTAGCTGTTGCAGTTGTTCAGGCAAAAATGTATGTCGTGAAGCAGTCTGCTGTATCACTGAGTAAGATGAAGTCGAAACCATAATCTGTCTCTATCAAAGGGTAACCTGGCATACAAGACAAGGTTGGCGGCACAATATTGACGTAACAGTTCGAGTAGAAGAGATTGTGTGTGTGATCGCGAATGTGAAAATCAGTACTCAGCGGCGGTGGAGTGAGAACACGTTCACTACTGTATGGAGCATTGATACGGCTGAAATCTTCTTCTAGTGTGGGTGAACAAGTTGTGGGTGCGATTGAGTAGTGAACAGCCGGGCGGTAAGTGTGCATTGTGTCAGTGAGTTGTTGACAAGATGCGGGTGCAGTAGCTGTGGCCGGATCGCATGTCACACAGCTGTTTGTTTAGTCTGGGTCGACATCAGTGAGCCAGCAGGTGGCAGCTGTGACGTCGCTGTCGGTAGCGGTCGGGCAGAGTCAGTGCGTGAGGCCTGGCACGTCCAGTGTTGCACTGAGAAACAGCCGGCATTGTTGTCGGTATAATAGATGCATTGTCGTTGATCGGTACGATGTCCTTGATGAAATTGTTCCTGTGAGGTTGGTGACAGGTGCTGAATTAAAGCTGCTATTGCTATGGTCTACTTGTCACTCAAATTGTCACAGATAATGTCCGTAATTATATAATGATAGTCCTTTAGGTGCCTGAAGAGTATGAGGTATTTTTCACTTTCGTCAGTGACGCTATAAGAGGAGAATATATACTCCACAGCCATGAACCACATTGGAAGTTGGTCCAAGAGAAATGTTTGTAGTTGAATGCTGCAAATGAGGCCCAAGTGCGGAGAAGTGGCAGAGACGTTGGCGCTAACATTCGAACTCTGGAAGACGTGCTGCGTGGAAACCGGTTCGAACAAATTTGCACACGGCTTGCATGATGGGATTTGTGAATTCGACCAAGCATGCGATTTAGCCGTTGTTCAGAGTTCGTGCAAAGTGGGATTTGCAACATAGTCCCCGTTTGTTGCAGTCCATTGTTTGGCATGATTGATGTTGAAGCACTGCACAAAGTTAATTCGTTACACAACAGCAAGTCAAAATTGTTCAAATTAATCAGCGAAGGAGCACTGCACTGTCCGGAAGTGAAATTACCGACGTGTTGAGAGGGGTTTCGACGGATGACGTGTGCGCCTTGGTCGCATTGTCGATGTGTGAGAAGGTGACAAAAGTTATCAAAAAGCACAATTCGCACAAGAGTTGGGAATTTACACACTAATTACACTTCCTGTACACTGCATCCAGATGCGGCGCAATGCGAAGTCGATGGATGTAGAAAGCCGACAAAGGGTTGCTGCATTGTTTGTCCATGGCGATGTTCCAGTACACATTTCTGGCGTCATAAGTGGCGTTTGTGAGCGTCGGGGTCACCAGTGTGGTAATCGAGATGTTATGAATGGTAATATTGAATCCAACATTAAGTATTCGCTCGTTTATAATGAATTAACTTTATTTTGGTCATGTCGGTACAAACACATCCGCTCGAATACAGAGTTCGAGACAAACTGAGATCAACAGTTTTCAAAGAAGTTCATTCTCAAAGATGAGGCGGTTGACTCTTGGAGTCGATAACCGCCACAACTCCACTGTGACTAGTTTTTAAGAAAATTATGAATAAAATTTTTCAAAAATGAAATTTTGTCTGTGTCGGTCACTTTCAATAAAATTAGGTTTAGCTCCATATTCACTAATGAACCTGGCTATTATCTGACAGTCTTATAGAATTTGAATGACTTATCTTGCACTTTAATGATGATTTTGTACAAATTTTCATCTTTTCTGTCGAAATGCACTTTGTGTAAAGGATATTAACTGGAAGGAAAAGAGATTACCTGCTGCCAGAGAGACAGCTCTCAGTGTGGCCATATAAGCATACAGCATAGCAGCTCCCTATCTTTACTGCTGAAATCAGCATTCCCGACTTGTCTCGTTTGTAGACAGAATTTAATTTTAATTTGCTCCTTCGACAATTTTATCATTCCCAATCCCATGGACGTGTAACAAATATAATGAAAGTTTCATTAGTTTCTTGTAACAATGATATGAATCATTTATCTCAAAAAATTTTATCTCAACAATTGAAAGATCTGTTCATATTTTGCTCGGCACTGTCCTTTAAATGGTCACCATTCAATAGGTATGTGGGACTGGAAATTGATTAATAATTGCTGTGATTCTCCTCAAAATATTGCAGGTGACAACAATACAATATACAAAACAGATTCCTTTAAATACCTCGTAGAGTGGATTACATACAATGCAAAACAAAAGACAGCTATAGAAACTAGAGTGCACAAAATGGAAAGAGTGTTTCATATAACCACAAACATTTATAAGAAAAAGTCCTTGTCCTGGAACGTGAAATTAAAACACTACCAAACAGTGGCCAGACCTGAAGCTCTGTATGCAGCAGAAACACTTAAACTAACAAGAAATGGAGATCTTGAGAAACTAGAGAAGGTTGAAAGAAGAATTTTAAGGAAAATACTGGCAGCTAAAAGAAACGATAATGCTGAATACAGGTTAAGACCAAACAGAGAGCTGTACTTGAAAACTGAAAAACTAACTGGTGTAATGAGGAAGAGAAGACTACAGTTTTTTGGACATATATTCAGAATGGATAACAACAGACTAACCAAGGGGATATTCACATTACTCAAGTTACAAGGACATGGAAAATTCTGGAATCACAATAGGTGTAATAGAAAACAGAACACATTTCAGAAAGGCAGTTCAAAAGGTAGAATTTCAGAAGAGAAAGAAAACAAGTAGACAAAAGTGGACTCAAGAAGAAAGGGAACAACAATCTAAAAGGATGAAGGAAATTTGGAAACTAAGGAACTCTAATAAAATGAAGAGTAGCCAAAGCTGATTCATCATACTCTCCACATGGGTTATTTGAAAGAAGAAGAAGAATTGCTTGAATAACTGAAAAAAACTGATTGGAAAGAATAGTTAAAAGAAATATGAAGGTAATTTATGAATCTGTGCACAATCTTGGGTGAACTTTACCTGATACCAATATCAACAGACCTTGAACATAACTATGTTCCAAGGCAATAAACATAATCTGCATTATGTACTGCTGCTTCCAGTAGTGTGCAGTACCAAATAATCACCACAACCACTGAAACTGTTGACCTGTCTATAAGTTTTTAATCAAATGAAGCACAATATTTTTAGTATAAGTAAACTAAGTTCAATTGGTGCCTATCAAGTTTGAGTGATTACCCTCACATCAGTTCCATTGTGTTTAATCTTGAGTGTTACAATGTCAGTGCAGGAATGCTCCTCCAGATCACAGCGTTAATTATTCTTGTCTGCACTGAACCTCTTGATGCAGGATCTTGACGGCGAGTGAAATGATGAACAGATAGGACTTGAAAATATAACCGTGCAAATAAATATTCCTCTTCTAATAAATATTTATAATATTTGTAATGAATGGTTAAAACACACATTTGTAACAATGATAGTATGACGGATCTAAGCATATGTCCATATGCTACCACTTCCCAAAACAAAAGGGTGAAAATACATTAATTAATAAATTGAAGAGCATATTTCTCACTTTGTTTCATAGAGATATTTAACAATGTATCAAAACATTATCCTTGCCACAAAACAACTCATTAATTTACTTTTGGTGGTGTCTTTGATTTATAGCTCATTAAGTTTACACATAGCTTATATATAAGAAAATAAAAGAAAGAAAAATAATATGATTCAATATGAGCAGGTTAAGAAACATTGTAGCAGTTCTGGAATGGATCTTGAATATTAATTCCTTTGAGGTTTGGTGTGCAGCTTGATATTTACCTCATCTCCCTAATGATGTACAGCAATGCCGGGATGGCTGTGTCAGCTATTCTCTCTCCATGTTGACTTCTTCTCTGAAAAGGTCCATTTAAAAACGCAAGTTCTCATTGTATTGGTATGTGGAGATTAGGACATAGTGTGGTAGGAGGATGAAAACTTCTGACTTCTGCATACTATAACTTCTAATTAACACAATCTTGGGAAAGTACAGGTACATGGTCTTTGCCACTCCAGCTCATAAGCTAGTAAGATCAGAGGGGGGGGGTGGGGGGGGGGGGTGTTACTGAGGTACATAAAAAAATGGAGAGTATAGCTTTCAATTTTCTGTCAGCTTACTCAGTTATAATCATACCTCCCTACAATATCTATGCCACAAGGGAATCATTACAAATATTTATTTATATGTGTAGGCCATTTAAAGAACCTGCACAATTGCCCCCCCCCCTGCCCTCCTGTACACTGATGTGATCCATATCACTGGATGTCAGTATACTGTGGTGGTGCATTTCACTATTTGCCCCTTTCCTGTAGTTTAATCTGTTGGTCTCTCAGACTGCTGAGATCTTTATTTGTGCCTCAGTTTACCTCGTCTACCCATGGAACATGTCATTATGTAACATACATATCTAATTTTGTTTAATGTACACTGTACAAATTATTACTAACACTGAAACTTCCTGGCAGATTAAAACTGTGTGCCAGACCGAGACTCGAGTCTCGGTCCGGCACACAGTTTTAATCTGCCGGGAAATATCATATCAGCGCACGCTTCGCTGCTGAGTGAAAATCTCATTCTGGTATTACTAACACTATTAACAAATATTTTTATGTGTTGCATCAACAGGCATATTTGAATTCAGAGCCTGTAGTTTGATTATTGGAATCTAACCACTGCTATTGCAGCATTGTCCAGCATGCACACATCACATGACATATGCTGCACGCACACTTGAGTTTGTTAATGCTGTAGTTACGTTGAGCTGTCTATAAGTGTGCTTTAATTTCACTTATTTATCCAAAGTCAATACAATTGTTCATCCCACTGCTGTAACATGGTGCACTGAGGCTTGTGTACAGTGAAACCATCAAGGTGAGGAGGTTCATCATTTATGGCCCAGGCATTTGTTCCTGTCGTAATCCACATGTTTCAGTGGTTGTTTCTTGTCAATAACCGAGTCCACCGAGGGTATAAATGTTCATTATTTCCCAGAAGTAACACACGTTTTTCATGGGAACACATAGAATTATGGGTTTCAAAGCTTCAGAAAATGTCAGTTGCAAATTCACAGTTATTAGTTCACATGCACAGTCTTGGAAAACATATTCAACTTTAAATTGCGTCATATACATAGTTTTTCAATTCCATCATTGATACAATAACCTAAGTATTTACATTTTAAAATATACTGACATGCCAGGTTTGCATATTTCTTAGTCCATAGATACACATTTTCATATGGCATTTACATTTCTTCACATAAATATCGTACAAAAATATACATAAAGACTGTACAGAAATTATACATACAAGACAGTTAAAATCATGTACATATCTTGTGATTTTATGTCACATAATATTTTTCAGTTTTTACATTATCATTTTAATCACATTTGCTTTTGAGTATTAACCTTTCAAATGTTCATTTGTGAACAATTTATATTCATAGTCTCATCTTACTTTAAGATTACACAGGTTGTCATTTTTTCAATCTCATTTTCCAGTATTGACAAAATATTTGCATACTACATTGTCATATCACACCTGACGTGAGCATCCATCATTACAGATGCTGAGGAAAGAAAGCTTCACAACATGAAATCACAATAAGCCCACATAACTACATTTAGCTATGCCTCTGACAAATTTACTGGGGAGTGTCTACTGGTCTACAGGAAATGTTATGGACAGGAAGAAGTATTCATTTTGACTCTACTACTGCCACCCTTCGTTCATCAAACAAGAACTATTAAGTACATCATTTCATGATTATCTATTTGTATTAATCCACTTACTTTGTGTCTACTATCTACTAATACAGTCTGACAGTACAATATTGCATTATAGAAGTGGCATCATCAATTGTTAACCGTTTTGCTTCAGTGTTAGTGACTTACAATTTGTTTTGCTACCTGATCTCCCTCTTGTGTATTCTGTTGTGCATGAGTATGTCTCTACAAGAATTTTGCAAATGAACAAGTGTAAAATAATGGTGAGACTTTGTGTGCAAATGTACTGTTACAAGTCTTGCTTTGCACTCTGCTCAGCCACATGTACTTGTAATGCTTGGTCTGATCCGTTTTCATTTGGTAGCACAAGACCTAAGTTCAACCTTTCTATACACCTGGTGTACTGTAACATTTTCATACACACATTGATACCACGACACTCACACACAGTTTTATAAATATAATTATTTATTTTTCGTGCAGCCCTTGTGCTTTGGTACCGAGCACCTAACTATTGTTTCCTTATTTTATCCAGGACATGGCTCTGCATTGTTTGCTGCAAGGACACTTTAATACTAACTTAAAACTAACTGTATAGTTGTTTGCTGGATACTAATCCATCACACTTTCAATATTTATATATTCAATTTCTATCAGTATGCAGTTAATTCTTTATCAGTTTTTTTATGAGTTGTAAGAGTGATCACATTCATACTATGGTTGTCATTTTGACTTATTCTTATACACCTGTAAAGAGAAGCATTGTCGTAGGCAGGGCACAACCCTAACTCTCATAGTATATTCAAGATTAAGTTTATATTCCTTCATTCCTCATGTAGATATCCTCTTTCATGTAGCATGCAAACAGCCACTTGTATAAATGTAAATAGCTTTTATGTAGCATCACAGTGTGTAGCTAGTTTTCCGTAGACAGTGTTTACTCCGTCATCTGTATATATAGCTGCTATATATAGTCGGCAACTATATATATATATATATATATATATAAAAAACAAAGATGAGGTGACTTACCGAACGAAAGCGCTGGCAGGTCGATAGACACACAAACAAACACAAACATACACACAAAATTCAAGCTTTCGCAACAAACTGTTGCCTCATCAGGAAAGACGGAAGGAGAGGGGAAGACGAAAGGAAGTGGGTTTTAAGGGAGAGGGTAAGGAGTCATTCCAATCCCGGGAGCGGAAAGACTCACCTTAGGGGGAAAAAAGGACGGGTATACACTCGCACACACACACATGTCCATCCACACATATACCGACACAAGCAGACATATTTAAAGACAAAGAGTTTGGGCAGAGATGTCAGTCGAGGCAGAAGTGCAGAGGCAAAGATGTTGTTGAATGACAGGTGAGGTATGAGTGGCGGCAACTTGGAATTAGCGGAGATTGAGGCCTGGTGGATAACGGGAAGAGAGGATATATTGAAGAGCAAGTTCCCATCTCCGGAGTTCGGATAGGTTGGTGTTAGTGGGAAGTATCCAGATAACCCGGACGGTGTAACACTGTGCCAAGATGTGCTGGCCGTGCAACAAGGCATGTTTAGCCACAGGGTGATCCTCATTACCAACAAACACTGTCTGCCTGTGTCCATTCATGAGAATGGACAGTTTGTTGCTGGTCATTCCCACATAGAATGAGTCACAGTGTAGGCAGGTCAGTTGGTAGATCACGTGGGTGCTTTCACAAGTGGCTCTGCCTTTGATCGTGTACACCATCCGGGTTACAGGACTGGAGTAGGTGGTGGTGGGAGGGTACATGGGACAGGTTTTACACCGGGCGCGGTTAAAAGGGTAGGAGCCCGAGGGTAGGGAAGGTGGTTTGGGCATTTCATAAGGATGAACTAAGAGGTTACGAAGGTTAGGTGGACGGCGGAAAGACACTCTTGGTGGAGTGGGGAGGATTTCATGAAGGATGGATCTCATTTCAGGGCAGGATTTGAGGAAGTCGTATCCCTGCTGGAGAGCCACATTCAGAATCTGATCCAGTCCTGGAAAGTATCCTGTCACAAGTGGGGCACTTTTGTGGTTCTTCTGTGGGAGGTTCTGGGTTTGAGAGGATGAGGAAGTGGCTCTGGTTATTTGCTTCTGTACCAGGTTGGTAGGGTAGTTGCGGGATGCGAAAGCTGTTGTCAGGTTGTTGGTGTAATGCTTCACGGATTCCTGACTGGAGCAGATTCGTTTGCCACGAAGACCTAGGCTGTAGGGAAGGGACCGTTTAATGTGGAATGGGTGGCAGCTGTCGTAATGGAGGTACTGTTGCTTGTTGGTGGGTTTGATGTGGACGGACGTGTGAAGCTGGCCATTGGACAGGTGGAGGTCAACATCAAGGAAAGTGGCATGGGATTTGGAGTAGGACCAGGTGAATCTGATGGAACCAAAGGAGTTGAGGTTGGAGAGGAAATTCTGGAGTTCTTCTTCACTGTGAGTCCAGACCATGAAGATGTCATCAATAAATCTGTACCAAACTTTGGGTTGGAAGGCCTGGGTAACCAAGAAGGCTTCCTCTAAGCGACCCATGAATAGGTTGGCGTACAAAGGGGCCATCCTGGTACCCATGGCTGTTCCCTTTAATTGTTGGTATGTCTGGCCTTCAAAAGTGAAGAAGTTGTGGGTCAGGATGAAGCTGGCTAAGGTAATGAGGAAAGAGGTTTTAGGTAGGGTGGCAGGTGATCGGCATGAAAGGAAGTGCTCTATTGCAGCAAGGCCCTGGACGTGCGGGATATTTGTGTATAAGGAAGTGGCATCAATGGTTACAAGGATGGTTTCTGGGGGTAACGGATTGGGTAAGGATTCCAGGCGTTCGAGAAAGTGGTTGGTGTCTTTGATGAAGGATGGGAGACTGCACGTAATGGGTTGAAGGTGTTGATCTACGTAGGCAGAGATACGTTCTGTGGGGGCTTGGTAACCAGCTACAATGAGGCGGCCAGGATGATTGGGTTTGTGAATTTTAGGAAGAAGGTAGAAGATAGGGGTGTGGGGTGTCGGTGGGGTCAGGAGGTTGATGGAGTCAGGCGAAAGGTTTTGTAGGGGGCCTAAGGTTCTGAGGATTCCTTGAAGCTCCGCCTGGACATCAGGAATGGGATTACCTTGGCAAACTTTGTATGTGGTGTTGTCTGAAAGCTGACGCAGTCCCTCAGCCACATACTCCCGACAATCAAGTACCACGGTCGTGGAACCCTTGTCCGCCGGAAGAATGATGATGGACCGGTCAGCCTTCAGATCACGGATAGCCTGGGCTTCAGCAGTGGTGATGTTGGGAGTAGGATTAAGGTTTTTTAAGAAGGATTGAGAGGCAAGGCTGGAAGTCAGAAATTCCTGGAAGGTTTGGAGAGGGTGATTTTGAGGAAGAGGAGGTGGGTCCCGCTGTGACGGAGGACAGAACTGTTCCAGGCAGGGTTCAATTTGGATAGTGTCTTGGGGAGTTGGATCATTAGGGGTAGGATTAGGATCATTTTTCTTCGTGGCAAAGTGATACTTCCAGCAGAGAGTACGAGTGTAGGACAGTAAATCTTTGACGAGGGCTGTTTGGTTGAATCTGGGAGTGGGGCTGAAGGTGAGGCCTTTGGATAGGACAGAGGTTTCGGATTGGGAGAGAGGTTTGGAGGAAAGTTTAACTACTGAATTAGGGTGTTGTGGTGCCAGATTGTGTTGCTTGGAATTTTGAGGTTTTGGAGGGAGTGGAGCTGGAAGTGGGAGACTGAGTAGATGGGAGAGACTGGGTTTGTGTGCAATGAGAGGTGGTTGAGGTTTGCTGGAAAGGTTGTGAAGGGTGAGTGAGTTGCCTTTCCGGAGGTGGGAAGCCAGGAAATTGGATAGTTTTTTGAGGTGAAGGGTGGCATGCTGTTCTAATTTGCGGTTGGCCTGTAGGAGGATGCTCTGAATAGCCGGTGTGGATGTGGGAGAGGAAAGATTGAGGACTTTTATTAAGGATAGGCGTTGACGGGTGTGTTCATTGGCTGAGTTGATGTGTAGGTGAAGGATTAGGTGGGTGAGGGCAATGGATTGTTCAGTTTGGAACTGGTATAGGGACTGATGGAAAGAAGGGTTGCAGCCAGAGTTGGGAACTTTAAGTGTGAGGCCTTTGGGGGTTATGCCAAATGTCAGACAAGCCTGAGAAAATAAAATATGCGAGCGTAATCTGGCTAGGTTGAAGGCATGTTTGCGGAGGTAATGTAAATAAAACTTAATGGGGTCGTTGTGGGGGTGTTGTGAGGGTGACATGGTATTAGAAGGTGGAAAGTGTAACATGAGGTTGAAATGAAAATGAAAGATAAAAAAATATATGGGGAGAGATAAGGGTGAACTAGAAAGTAACTGGAGAGCTGGTATGAAAAAAGGCGAAAAAGTGTTGGTTAAGTTGATCCTGTGGTGAACTTGGGTTGGTAGACAGCGATGTGCATGAAGGTTAGGTGGTTGTGTTGCCGCTAAAACACGTTGAAGGACGGAGAAATTCGGGAAAATTCCGAAAAAACGTGTAAATGTATTAAAAGGAGTGGTGTTGTGGTGAAAGATTACGAAAATGGGGCTAACAAATGTCTGACGAAGAAATAATGACGTTAAAACCTGTGGGGAGCGGCTAAAAATGATCAGTGATGTGCGAAAAACGGAAGGGGAAATAAAGTAAAAGTTATTAGAACTAGCCGAAATGGTTGTTTAATACGTGAAAGCAGCTGTTATTGAACTAGAAACGGTGGATTTTATAGCAGCGGTAGTGTTGAAAGTGGAAAATAAAATTTTTTTTTGTTATGGTTTGGAAGTGGGTTACGTATTATTGAGTATATATAGGTGGGATAAAATTGTATTACGGTAAAAAGGGGAAGGTGAATACAAAGTGAGACTACTGGTAAAAACAGAAAGAGAAAATAAGACGACAGGAAAGATTTCGAAATGCAACAGCGACAATAACAAACGTAATTGTTGGGTTCAAATTAATGATATGGTTATAATAGAGGGAAACATTCCACGTAGGAAATATATATCTAAAAACAAAGATGATGTGACTTACCAAATGAAAGTGCTGGCAGGTCAACAGACACACAAACAAACACAAACATACACACAAAATTCAAGCTTTCGCAACAAACTGTTGCCTCATCAGGAAAGAGGGAAGGAGAGGGGAAGACGAAAGGAAGTGGGTTTTAAGGGAGAGGGTAAGGAGTCATTCCAATCCCGGGAGCGGAAAGACTTACATTAGGGGGGAAAAAAGGACGGGTATACACTCGCACACACACACATATCCATCCACACATATACAGACACAAGCAGACATATTTAAAGACAAAGAGTTTGGGCAGAGATGTCAGTCGAGGCAGAAGTGCAGAGGCAAAGATGTTGTTGAATGACAGGTGAGGTATGAGTGGCGGCAACTTGGAATTAGCGGAGATTGAGGCCTGGTGGATAACGGGAAGAGAGGATATATTGAAGAGCAAGTTCCCATCTCCGGAGTTCGGATAGGTTGGTGTTAGTGGGAAGTATCCAGATAACCCGGACGGTGTAACACTGTGCCAAGATGTGCTGGCCGTGCAACAAGGCATGTTTAGCCACAGGGTGATCCTCATTACCAACAAACACTGTCTGCCTGTGTCCATTCATGAGAATGGACAGTTTGTTGCTGGTCATTCCCACATAGAATGAGTCACAGTGTAGGCAGGTCAGTTGGTAGATCACGTGGGTGCTTTCACAAGTGGCTCTGCCTTTGATCGTGTACACCATCCGGGTTACTGGACTGGAGTAGGTGGTGGTGGGAGGGTACATGGGACAGGTTTTACACCGGGCGCGGTTAAAAGGGTAGGAGCCTGAGGGTAGGGAAGGTGGTTTGGGCATTTCATAAGGATGAACTAAGAGGTTACGAAGGTTAGGTGGACGGCGGAAAGACACTCTTGGTGGAGTGGGGAGGATTTCATGAAGGATGGATCTCATTTCAGGGCAGGATTTGAGGAAGTCGTATCCCTGCTGGAGAGCCACATTCAGAATCTGATCCAGTCCTGGAAAGTATCCTGTCACAAGTGGGGCACTTTTGTGGTTCTTCTGTGGGAGGTTCTGGGTTTGAGAGGATGAGGAAGTGGCTCTGGTTATTTGCTTCTGTACCAGGTTGGTAGGGTAGTTGCGGGGTGCGAAAGCTGTTGTCAGGTTGTTGGTGTAATGCTTCACGGATTCCTGACTGGAGCAGATTCGTTTGCCACGAAGACCTAGGCTGTAGGGAAGGGACCGTTTAATGTGGAATGGGTGGCAGCTGTCGTAATGGAGGTACTGTTGCTTGTTGGTGGGTTTGATGTGGACGGACGTGTGAAGCTGGCCATTGGACAGGTGGAGGTCAACATCAAGGAAAGTGGCATGGGATTTGGAGTAGGACCAGGTGAATCTGATGGAACCAAAGGAGTTGAGGTTGGAGAGGAAATTCTGGAGTTCTTCTTCACTGTGAGTCCAGATCATGAAGATGTCATCAATAAATCTGTACCAAACTTTGGGTTGGCAGGCCTGGGTAACCAAGAAAGCTTCTTCTAAGCGACCCATGAATAGGTTGGCTTGTGTCTGTATATGTGTGGATGGATATGTGTGTGTGTGCGAGTGTATACCCGTCCTTTTTTCCCCCTAATGTAAGTCTTTCCGCTCCCGGGATTGGAATGACTCCTTACCCTCTCCCTTAAAACCCACATCCTTTCGTCTTTTCCCTCTCCTTCCCTCTTTCCTGATGAGGCAACAGTTTGTTGCGAAAGCTTGAATTTTGTGTGTATGTTTGTGTTTGTTTGTGTGTCTGTCGACCTGCCAGCACTTTCATTTGGTAAGTCACATCATCTTTGTTTTTTTATATATATATTTAGCTTAGTTCTTCCTAATTTCTTAATCTTACTTTAGTTCTGTAGTGTAGACATTTTATTTCCTTAGTAGTCAGCTCGTAATATGAAGTTTTCTCTAAGTGTAGATTGTTTGGCATTCCTTTGCTAAGCTGTTATTGGCGACTGGCAGTGATCCATTGACTTATGCTGTGATGCACACGTGCAGAGGTTGTAAACCGTAAAGGTAGCTACTACACGTGTGCAATTCTATCCTCACTCCACTTCCAAGTGTTGTGTCTCAATCTCACAACTGTGTGTTGTATGTGTTACAGTGTCAAATTAAACAATTTCTCGTGCTTGGCAAGGGTAATGTCTTCTGAGCTTCTCTGGCTCATAAACATACATTGAAAATTTTACATAACTAAAAGTTACATCCTAATAACGCAATACACATCAAATCTTTCCTCAATACTGAACATCAATTGTAATAAGTATATTCAAGTGGACAGTATGGCATCTCTTATATACACTTACATACATTGCTCCAAGTCATGCCTGATCAGTATCAAGTGCTGCTTAGTCCACAAATTCACTTAAACTTTTGTGTGGGTAGAGCCCTTTTTCCTCACCACTGTTTAAGTATACTAACTTATAGGATCCTGAGTGAAGGATTGTTGATAACAAAATGAAATACTCTACCGAATGTCCTAATTTCTTACCAAACAAATGTTTCCTATATTCTGCCTTTTCTTCAATACTAACCAGTGCTCCACATATTTTCTCCTTATGTGAGCGATATTTCCTTCGTATGGGCCTTAGGTAGATGTTTTTCCCAATTGTCTACTTTTCTATTGTCAAACAGCAATTCTGTAGGTGTAAAGCCAGCAGAGCTACACTATGTGATCAAAAGTATCCAGACACCTGGCTGAAAATGACTTACAAATTCTTGGTGCCCTGCATCGGTAATGCTGGAATTCAATACGGTGTTGGCCCACCCTTAGCCTTGGTGACAGTTTCCACTCTTGCCAGCATACATTCAATCAGGTGCTGGAAGGTTTCTTGGGGAATGGCAGCCCATTCTTCATGGAGTGCTGCACTGAGGAGAGGTTCCAAAACATCCCAAAGATGTTCTATAGGATTGAGGTCAGGACTCTGTGCAGGCCAGTCCATTACAAGGATGTTATTGTCATGTAACCACTCCACCACAGGCCGTGCATTATGAACAGGTGCTTGATCATGTCAAAAGATGTAATCGCCATCGCCGAACTGCTCTTCAACAGTGGGAAGCAAGAAGGTGCATAAGGGGTGCAGGACCCCAACATGAAAAACACGACCACACCATAACACCACTGCCTCTGAATTTTACTGTTGGCACTACAAACACTGGCAGATGATGTTCACCAGGCATTTGCCATACCCACACCCTGCCATCGGATTGCCCCATTGTGTACCGTGGGGCATTTTTCCACTGTTCAATCGTCTACTGTACACGCTCCTTACACCAAGCAAGAGGTCGTTTGTCATTTACCAGTGGCTTATGAGCACCTGCTCAACCATGAAATCCAAGTTTTCTACCTTCTACCTAACTGTCATAGTACTTGTAGTGCTTCCTGATGCAGTTTGGAATTCCAGTGTGATAGTCTGGATAGGTGTCTGCCTATTACAACATAGGGATGTTTAGGAGTGTGGAAATCTTGCATACAGATGTATGATACAAGTGACACCCAGTCACCTGACCACGTTCAAAGTCCGTGAGTTCCATGAAACACTCCATTCTGCTTTCTCACAATGTCTAATGACTACTGAGGTCACTGATAAGAAGTACCTGGCAGTAGGTGGCAGCAAAATGCACCTAATATGAAAAACGTTATGTTTTTGGGGGTGTCCAGATACTTTTGATCACATAGTGTATATGGGAGATTGTTAACTTGCTGCATTTGTGAGGGGTGTAAGTCCAGATAAATGTGTTAAATTCCTTAACTATCATCTCTATGGGCCTTGCTTCTGGGTGAAACCAGAAGTATATGTTTAATCTTTCCAACAGCTGCCTGTAAAGTATAGTGCACTATCTGTCATCAATGTTTCCAGCTTGCCCACTCCGGATGGGTAATCCGTTGTAATTCTTCTGATTATGGTGCTTGTACTCATTGACAACACAGCATACAATCTGACATACTTGAAGAAAACACTGTGTGGAGCAACAACATATCTTACATCTTCTTTCCCTTGTGGATATGGTCCAATTGCATCCAAGGAAACTATCTCCAAGGATCTTTTAGGTAATATCGGTTGTAGGTAAATTAGTTTTGACTTATTTGTATTGTTAGTTTTATGACACACAACACATTTCCATATTACCAACAGAACTTTTCATCTTAAATTGGATAGTAGTAATAAGTGCTTATCCTACTAAGGTGTTTGGAGATGCCACAGTGCCCCAAATATTGTGAGTGCGTAATATAAAGTTATTAACATGATCCTCTGGTAAACAAACACAACATTGGGTCTGCACTGAGTAGTGATGGGGAGCAAAATCACAAAAAAATTTTCCAATCTGTCATCATCATTCTGCAACAGTTTCAGCCTTACATTTTGTCATCTAGTATCCTTCTGCTGTAGTTGCTCCATGCTTTCACACATCCTAACCTAGTATAGATGTTATTTTATATCCTTCACAACCAAAACTCTGATTTCAGAATTGTTCTCCATGAATTCCAAGAATTCGTCTAGACATTATGGAAGCCTTAATAAGGCATCAGCAATTACGTTTTGATTAACCTTGATTTACACATTTTCAAAATCAAATTCCTGTAAATACAAACACCCGTGATCATCCTGTGAGAATGAAGGAGTGAGAAATGATGGTTGCAAAACACCTTGGTATGCTTTCCCCACAGGTAATATTCAAACTTTTTGAATGCCCATATTAGGACGAGCGCTTCCAATTTGGTCACAGAATATGTTCGTTCAGCTTCAGATAGGGTCCTACAAGCAAAATTAATTACCTTGGAGGTAAGCTCCCCATTTGTGTCAGTGATTTGGAATAAACAAGTTCCCAGCCTGTGGGAGGAACCGTCTGTACACATACATAAATCCTGGGTCATGTCAGAATGTTGTAAGATGTTGGCATTAAAAAGAGCTTCTTTAATGTTGTCTAAATCAGTTTGGAATTGCTTGGTCCATTACCAGGGGTGGTTCTTCCACAGCAGATTCAATATCACACCACTATTTAAAAGCTGCTGTGGTATAAATCTTCGGAAGAAAGATACTAATCCAAAATTTCCCTTTAACTGTTTCTTGTTTTGAGGTACAGGGCAGCGTCTGATAGCACCGAGCTTCTTCGGGTCTGGAGGTATGCCCACCATCCTTTTGACTATGCCAGGGTGTCATTCAAAAGCATGATCGTAACATATTAAAAAGCTCCTGCAGTTCTTCCTTTTGTTCTTCTGTAAGACATGCTCACTCACTTACCCCCGTGTGCTTGATCTCAGGGCATATTTTCTCTTCCTGTGATTGTTCAGTTCCCTGTGCATTTAAAAACATGATAGTAGGATAGAAGGATTGTATTCAAATGTCTGTAGTTGTTTTGGTTTGCTTTCCTCAGCATTTGACTTGACTAGGTCTACTGAACATTGTTGGTCGTTCACAACAAAATGGGACTTCCCATTACCAATGTCAATTTGTGCCTGGTACTTCCAAAAGCTGTCCATGCCGATAAGGCAGTTCACTATTAGCCTTTAACCACAAGAAAAAGGAACAGTAAAGATAAGCTATCAATTTGAACAGGAATCCATGCCTCCAATTTTATGCCTTTAGACTTACCTCCTACAACTGTTTGGATATTACCATGTTGGACTGGAAGTGTCAGTATGTGTCCTCATTTTTGTAATTGATCAAACACATCCTGTGAAACTATATTCATGGTAGCTCCAGTGACCAGTAATATGGGTACTCTTAAACTAAATATTTGTGAATTTATTATTGCCTATAATGTGTCTTCATTTTCATCTACGCCATAATATCTTCCTGACATAGCTCATCTTTGATATAACCACACTTGTCATATGTAAGAAGACAGCTTTTAACTAGTTCCATGCCCCCACCCCTATTACTGGTCATCAAATGGGGACCTATCGAGACCAGGTTAAGTTTTTGGAATTACCCTGAGCACTGACATCCTCATTAGAGGTGCATGTTATGCATCTGGTTTTGCCATTAGTATTTTGCGAGGCTCGCGATTTGAAAATTTGTTGTCCCTGGCTGCTATTCAAAACTGTAATTTTGATTGTAATGATTATAGTCAGGCATCAGCGGATTATTTTGTTGCTCGGTTGAGTTCTGCCCTTGCCTGTTGCTCTTCAGGTCATAACCCCCCACCGGGTGTTGGTGAATTGTGCACTTGCTGATGACTATAACCTCTCTGGCCATTAAATCCTGACTGAAATTCTGTCCTTGGTTATTTTCATACCCTTGCTTTAATTTTTGTCTCCCACTTTTATAACTTGCTCAAGACAGGTGATTAATTTCTCACAAATGTTAGCTGTAGTCAGCTTTTCAAAACTTTTAGGACATCTATGTGTGATATTGGTTTGTCCAGTAACAGGTTTTATTTAGATACTTCTTCAAGTGTCTTCTGAGCCCTCCGTGTTTATTGCTGAATGGAATGGGTTTAACACTTTGTGCCTCAATCTGTCTTGCACTCCTATGGACCATAACTTGTCTAGGAGAAGCTGTAACATTTTTCCACCATGTCATTGGCCCACAATGAGGCATCACCCTGTGTATAATCTATCACAAGGTGTATCTTCTGCTCTTCAGTCCAATTCCTTGGCAAAACATTCCTGAAGGCTCATATGTACATGACTGGCTTTGTTTGCTTTATCTTCGAGTACTTTTGGAAGAAAACTGATTGGAAACTGCTTGTGTAGTAATAAGCCTTCATCTGCGAGCAAAGGAGAAAGGCTTGCAACACTGTCCGTTGCTGGCTTGGCATTGTTTTGATGTATCAAATCGTGTTCCGAATACCTCTGTGTGAGAGGGACAGAACTCATCAGCAGCACCTGCTGCAAGTTATAGTTGTGATATATTTCACCTGACAGGTTAGGGTCCAAGTGCAGATTAGACATTCAGATTATCTATCCTGTCTGTTAACACCTGATAACATGGGGTCAAATGTTCCCTTTCCTTTTGAGTGTTACTATCAATGTTAGTTCACAATTTTTTCTCTACTGCTTTAAACCTCTGATCTATTTCAGCTCTTAGTTCCGCCTCCCGTACCTTCATCATTCCTTGATCACATCTACATAACCCTTGTGTTCCTAGACAACCTTCTGCACCAGGGTACTGCCTTGGTCTAGCATACCAGCCTCAGCTCTGTCCTTTATTTCCTTAAAATTTTTATCTATTTATTTATTTATTGGTCCAAGAATCAGTTTTGTACATTGTTTGACATGCTTCTACATGTGATAATAGCAGTTATTAAGTGAGATGACATGATAAGGACAATTTAAACTATATTATGAATTGACAATTAGTAAAATTTGATTAATGAGGTTTACTTATTATGATGTTCCATAAATTCAGACAAAGAATAGAAGCAGTGGTCATGCAAGAACTGTTTTAACTTTATTTTAAATCCATTTAATGATGTTATGCATTTTAGGTAAGAAGGCATATGGTTTTATAACATAGCTCCAGAATAATGCACTCCTCTTTTGCTTAAGTTTGTATTTACTGTGTTCCTGTGTAGGTTCATCTTCTGCCTAGTTTCATATGTGTGTATATCATAGATGTGTTTGAAGAGATTTTCCTTTTTTAAGATGTGCCCTTTTGTGAAAATTAGTATTTTGTATATATACAAGCAAGGCAGTGGCAATATTCTCAGAGTTTCAAAAAGGGGTCTACAGGAATCCTTACATTTAGCTTTTTTTATCACCCTGATAATCTTTTTCTGTATTTTAAATGTTTTTGTAGTATTTGTGGAATTCACCCAAAAAATTATTCCATACATAAGTAGTGACTGTATACTACAATGATACATTGTCAGCACTGATGAGCAGCACAGCATATGCTAGTGAATTCAGTCTCTTATTTAAACTGTTCAGGTGTACCTCCCACTTCAGATCTGCATGAACATGCACACCTAGAAATTTTGTATGACTGACCGTCAACACATTGTTTGCAGGGTGGAGGTTTTGTGTGGTATGAAAGTTTACTGCCACAGTTTTTTCAGAATTTATGATGAGCCTATTGGTCTTGAACCAGAGTGTTAAGGAATGCATAACTGATACTGCAGCCTCCTTCAGATTTTCCTCATTCTGTGATTTAATTAGAATATTAGTGTCATCTGCAAACAGTACAGTGGTTCCAACATGTATTTTACTAGCCAAGTCATTTACATACAGTAGAAATAGGACAGGTCCTAGAACTGTGTAGGTCATACTGACTCCATACTTGATTTTCTGCTCATCACTGTAAAAACTAGAAATTTTTTGTGTTTCACTATCTTTGTGTTTTATTTCTGTGATCCGGTGACGATTACTGAGGTACGACTAGATCCACTTTTCAGACTGGCCTCTAATTCCATAATTACTTAATTTACACAAGAGAATGTCATGATCAATGACATCAAAGGCTTTATTAGATCCAGACTTCATTTAAGAAGACAAAAATTGCTGACTGAGTTGAGTTTCCATGTTGGAATTCACTTATCAGTCTCTCTTTAAGAAAACTTTAATCTTCTAAGGAACATTTTTTCCATAATTTTGCTGAAGCCTGACAAAACTGAAACTGGCCTATAATTAGCAATATCACTTTTTGCACCCTTCTTATGAAAAGGTGTTACTTTTGCAGTTTTTAGATTATTTGGAAATACACCACCCTCAAAAGATGAATTTACTATGTCTTTTAGTGGTTCCACAATAAATGTTGCACTAGCTTTGATAATAGCATCTGGTATCTCATCAACATCCACTGAATATTTATTAGGTAATTCTTTTAGGATTCTTGACAGTTCCTCAGGTGTTGCTGGATACAGGAATAATGTGTTTGAATAAATTTTTTGATCTGAGTGGATGGTTGGCTGTTTGTCATTGTGTGTATTTGTTAACTGCTGTGATATATTTGAGAAATAATTGTTGAAAGTACTAGCAACATGTTTGAGGTCAGTTATTTTATTTTTATTCATAATCAGCTCTATATAACTGTGATTAACTGGCCTGGTACCCATTTCTTTCCTTATAATCTGCAAGGCTGCTTTAGTTTTATTCTTGGAATCATACAATATTTTTTTTTTTAAATAACTCATGCTAGTATTATTTGGTATCTTTTGAAATATACAGTAAAGTCAGGATTGGTATTATGCTTGGTGAACTCATACAATCTCCTTTTATTTTGACATGATATCCTTATACCTTTTGTAATCCACTTGTTTGTTTTTTTAGTAGAGTTCAACATAGTTGTTTTCTTGGGAAAATCCATTTCAAAAAAATGTTTGAATGTAGCCATAAACTTATCATATTTGTCATTGGCCTCATTACAGTCATATACATATATCCAAGTTTCACCCTCTAGGGGAGAACAAAAATATTCCACATTTTTATACTTAAATCCCTTACAGTGTGTTGTATTCGAATGGAAATTTGGTGTCCTGAAACATTCATTGCAAGAATTTGGGCATAGTAATCGCTAAAACCCATGTTTACAACCTGTATGTTATAGGCATATTTGCACATATTTATCAAGATTTGGTCAATAATAGATGCAGAGGTAGGTGTTTCTCGAGTTGGTTCAGTTACTATTGGACTGATGTTGAACGATTGTAGTAAATTTATAATGTCATCTCTAAATTTATTGGATTTCAAGAAATCAACATAAAAGTCACCATATATAATTATATTTTTCTTGGGAGAGGGAATTTCTTCCAAGAGTTCTTTCACATGATTGTAAGACACTTTTTTGTCTCCATCTGGTGACCTGTTTACACAAATAATAACCATATTTTGCCTTGGTAGTTCAGCAATAAAGTGTTCTATATCTTTTTCTCAGGACAATTTATGGTATTTAGTTACACTATTGAATTCAGTATTTTCTTTAACATACACACAAGTACCCTTCTCATGAATTGAGTACCTGTTCAGGTAGACCTTAGAATGCTGTTTGCAACCCATCAGCTGTACCTGTGAGTGTATTTATATTCTGGCACAACAGTGAATGCTACTCCTACATTTTTGTCTGAGCTTCAGACATCTCCTTCACATATCCTGTGAACTGTTCTCCTGATTCATCTACTAATGGTACTTTCTGGCTAAATTATTTATACCTTGTGATAAACCAATGAGCAATTGTGTTTTATGTATTTCCCCATACCTACAATTTTATCCAATAATTCATTTTAAACATCAGCATGCAAGTGTTTCACCAAGTCATTGAACTGTTGTGTTACATCAGTTTTGAACGCATCATGTGTTTGCTTTTGGTGATCAAGTAATTCCTTTTGGGTATCTGCCTGTTGTTTTGAAGAATCATTAAATTTTTCATCAACACTTTATTTGAGTGTTTGTTTTTGCTCTTCTTTAAA
Source organism: Schistocerca serialis cubense (assembly GCF_023864345.2). Lineage (NCBI taxonomy): Eukaryota > Metazoa > Arthropoda > Insecta > Orthoptera > Acrididae > Schistocerca > Schistocerca serialis. Next base: position 291,507,023 of record NC_064638.1, read on the forward strand.
CTCTTTCTTGAAATGATTGAAGCTTTGTTTAAATAACTTTTGTAACATTTACATCATGATTGGGGTTTCTGGTGTGTGCAATGCACCCTGTCCAATCACTTTGGCATTAGTATGGCAGGCAAAGAATGATTTACGAAGCCCACACTGTCATGTATTACATTTTCACCACTGAAAAAAATAGTCCCTGGAGAAAATTGTGACCCTCTCTCATCTACTGTCATCACTGTATCATTTTTAATGATGATGTTACTATCATCTGTCTCCATGTCAATTGAAAAATGTAATTGGTCATTGTCACTGCGACTGACATTTTCAATTTTGATTTCACTAGTTGCCACGTCCATGTGGACGACATCATGTGCCTGGCTATCCAGCAGTGGACTGGCAACACTGTGCCTATCTCATGTGCTCATTTTTTGTGAATTTTACAAAATGAAAAAATAAATGAATACTTTTGAAAATGAAATATTCTGTTTGTAATAGTGAAGATATTAGTAAGCTTACAGAAAATTGACAGCTATACTGTCATCTTTTTTTTATACACCTCATTTTTTTCCACCAATCTCAGTCCCTGTTGGTCTTTTGAGCTGGTACGATAATGTCATTACGTACTTGCACTCTCCCAATATCTTGTTAATTAAAAGTTGTAATATGCAGAAGTCACAAGTTTTCATTATCCATTTGAGCCATGTTCTAATCTTCACAACCTGATGAGACAAGGATTTGCAATTTTAAATGGACCTTTTCGGAGAAGTCAACACAAAGAGAGAATTGCCAAAGCAGTCATGTTGTTGTACATCATTGGGGAGACAAAATAAATATCAAGCCGCACACAAAACCTCAGAGGAATTAATCTTCAAGCAATGTTCCACAACTGCCACAACATTTCCTAACCCGCATGCATCCATACCTGCACATATTTCTGGACATACGATATCTAGTGCAGCTAAACATGCATTAGCATAATGATGTCAGATCTGAACAGTTCACATTATCTCTCTCCTTAACCACTACATCTGACAATCTAACAAGGACATTGCCATTGGCTGAGAATTAGTATATTTGTAATAATTTAAAATAATTATATGGTTTTGTAAATTTTTTGTTATATTAATTGTTGTCTTTCTCTGTTTCATGCAATATAAGATACTATATTACCACAAGAAGGATGGAAATCACATGATGTGCAAAAGATTAAACGTGATCAATTCAAGAATTAATTCCAGAAGGAGCCAAAAAGCCAATGAAAAGGTAGGAAAGTTCACAATCCACTGTGTGCATGACTGCGCTTTGTAGAGTCTCTGCCAATAGTGATCGTAGCACCTTTCCTAATCTAATTTCCAGATTGAAGTATTCTCATAAAATATGTAGACATTTGAACAGAAAATTAATTTCAGGGAGAGAAATGTGTGCATACAATTCTGAGCTAATAACAAGCGTCAAAATGGATACAGGGATTAGGAAACACAGGGTTGTCTTTCCAGGACTGCATAACGTAACTCCCAAATCCCCCCCAAAATAAATGAAAAATATAACTATTCAAAAAATCAGATAAAAATTCACTTGACACATTCCTGAGAGACAATCTTCACTCCTTCTAAGTTAAAAATGTAAGTGTAGTCCAGTAGTAGCTCAAATTCAAAGAAATAGTATCGACAACAATTGAGAGCTTTATACCAAATAAATTAACAAATGATGGAGCTGATCACTCTTTATTCACAAAACACACAGGAAAATGTAGCAGAAACAACAAGAAAAGCATTCCAAGATTAAACGAATGCAAAATCACCAAGATTGGGGACCTTTTACAGAAGCTTGAATTCAGCATGGACTTCAATGCAACATGTTTATAATAGTTTTCTCAATGAAACTTTGTCTCAAAACCCACCAGATAATCAAAATAGATTCTGGTCTTACATAAAGTATGCTAGCAGCAAGATACAATCAATGCCCTCTTTGCATGATACCAATGACAATACTATCAATGACAGTGCTTCTAAAGCAGAGTTACTAAAGACAGCCTTCTGAAATTTATTCATCAAAGAACACAAAGTAAATATTCCAGGATTAGAATCAAGCAACAGATTTCAAATTTATTCCATATTTCTAGGTTTCCAGAAGGCTTTTGACACTGTACCTCACAAGTGGCTTGCAATCAAATTGCATGTGTATGAAATATCATCTCAATTACGCAACTGGATTCGTATTCTCCTGTCTGATTGGTCACAGTTCGTAGTAACTGACAGAAAGTCATCAAGTAAAACAGAAAGGATTTCTGTCATTCCCAAAGGTAGTGTTATAGACCCTCTGCTGTTTCTTATGCATACAAACAATTTAGGAGACAATCTGAGCAGCTGTTTTCAGATGATACTGTCATTTATTTTCTAGTAAAGTCACCAAAAGATCAAAACAAATTGCAAAATTAGTTAGAAAAGATAACTGTATGGAGCAAAAATTGACAATTGACCCTAAATAATGGAAAGTGTGAAGTCATCCACATGAGTGCTAAAAGGAATCAATTGAATTTCAGTTACACAATTAATCCATCAAACCAAAAGGCCATAAATTCAACTAAATACCTAGTAATTCCAATTACAAACAACTTAAATTAGAAAGAATACATGGAAAATGTCATGGAGAAGGTGAAACAAAGATTGCAATTTATTGGCAGAACACTTAGAAGGAGCAACAGATCTACTAAAGAGAGTGCCTGCACTATGCTTGTCTGTCCTGTTGTTGAGCACTGCTGTGCAGAGTGGGATCCTTACCAGATAGGATTAATGGAGTGCATGAAGAAAGTTCAAAGAAGAGTACAGAATTTATGGTGGACATTATTGAAACAAAGGCATTTTTCAGTTTCGTGGGATCTTCTCATGAAATTTCATTCACCAACTTTCTCCTCCGAATGCAAAAATATTTTGTTGACACCAACCTACATAGTAGGAAATGGACAGGTATACACTCGCACACACACACATATCCCTCCGCACATACACAGACACAAGCAGACATTTGTAAAGGCAAAGGCAGAAAACTCTTTGCCTTTACAAATGTCTGCTTGTGTCTGAGTATGTGCGGATGGATATGTGTGTGTGTGTGTGTGTGTGCGAGTGTATACCTGTCCTTTTATCCCCCTAAGGTAAGTCTTTCCGCTCCCGGGATTGGAATGACTCCTCACCCTCTCCCTTAAAACCCACATCCTTTCGTTTTTCCCTCTCCTTCCCTCTTTCCTGATGAAGCAACCGTTTGTTGCGAAAGCTTGAATTTTGTGTGTATGTTTGTGTTTGTTTGTGTGTCTATCGACCTGCCAGCACTTTTGTTTGGTAAGTCTCATCATCTTTGTTTTTAGATATATTTTTCCCACGTGGAATGTTTCCCTCTATTATATACATATACGTTTATTTATATCAATGCATTCATTAGCACAGTTGAAGTTTCTCTTACTGTACTAGAACTGAGCAACTTAACTTACCTTATATATTACAGTTGTATGGTACATACGAGTTTGAGATAAAATGGAATTTTCCGTATTGTCTCAGCACCATAGGATGAAAACATGTAAGCCTCAAGAAACCACTTGCCTCTTGATCCCTTTACTACAATCACAAGCACTTTTTCAGCATAGTTGTGCTCAGAGTTGTAAACGCCAATTGTGAGCTGTTAATGGTGGATGTTGGAATGAATTATCATACATCATATGGCAGTGTTCTTTATTATTCAAAGTTTGGAGACATACTTAGATTGAACCACCTGAACGTACCAACAGGAGAATGACTAGCAAACAGTGACATCTGTATTTCTTTTATGTTTGTCAGGGATGGAAGCATAGAAAGGAAGACTGGATTTGACGTCCCATCGACATTGAGGTCATTAAGAGATGGAGCGCAAGCTCGAACTGTCAAGGATGGGAAAGGAAATTGTCCATGCCCTTTAAAGGAACCATCCGGCATTTGCCTGGAGTGATTTAGGGAAATCACAGAAAACCTGTAGGTGGAAGGCTGGATGCAGATTTAAATCATTGCCCTCCGGAATGCAAATCCAGTGTGTTTTTCAGGGATGATGTATTTGCAATGGCAGATAACTTGTTGACCAGGGAACAAAAAATTTTCAAATATTATCAGCCATGTGCACAATAATGAGGTTAAAGTATCTTGGCAGGATAAAGTTTGTCAATTGTATTTGAAAGAATTATGATGAACTGACATGTTTTATCCACTTATCAAGTGCATCTTAATATTTCAGACAATGGACATTCCAGGTAAGAATATCAACAATGCAGGAAAAGACAGGTTGCTATTTACTGTAAAGAAGACATATTAAGTTGTAGGCAGGCACAATTAAAAGACATTTCATCACCATTCACACACACAAGCAACCCATCTCATGCATACATTACTGCCAACTATGGCAGGTCTGGCCTGAGCTGCTGGAGTGGGCAGTCATGTGTGAGTGTATGTGTGTATGAATGGTGTGTATTTTACTTTTTTTGTTGAAGGCTGTAGCTGAAAGCTTTGTGTAAGTGTCTGTTAATTGTCTGCAACTTAACATATCTTCTTTACGGTAAGTAGCAGTCCATCTTTTCCTGCACCATAATATTTGTCATTTGCAAGTATTATTATTAACTGATGTGCATTTCTCATGAACATAATAAATCAATTACAAAACTATTTATACAACTTTTTCATGGTTCTCTCACCTTGTTTTCTACTCATCCCAAATCCTGCACCCACTACATGACTACACAATCAGAGCAACACAGTATTGCAGAAATAGTTATGGAAATGTGTCATGGTTTATTTGCACTACAAGATTATATTTGGGTAAGTAATTCACACACACACACTTTTATTAAATATTTGCGTATTTCTAAATGAAATTGTTCAAGCATGCAAAAACTCTACACTGTTACAGAAAGAAAAACATAAAGAATGACTGCTAAGAGTTTTTGCTATCAAAATACAGAGAATCGTATCACACAGCCACACAGGGAGATGTGGTAAAAATGTAATTCCTTAAGACCAAATTTTCAGAAGGAAGTGAAATGAATAAGATTCCATGAAAATGGTGCAGACTCCTATTACATATTAGAATGTACTTTATGGAATTTTTATGAAAATAACATGAATGAACTGCTCAAACTGCAAAAAAATGCTGTTCTGAATTTTCTACATGGATTGTTACAGTCTCCTGTGGACCTGATGCAGTTGAGGCAGAAGTATATGCAGAGACCAAAACTGTGCTTGTGGGAGGTGGGTGTACCTCTACACAGTTCCTGTATAAATATCCAAATTGCTCTTCATGTAATATTTCATTAATTTCTTTCTTGGCATATATCCACTCTTCTGGAGTCATTCTGACAAGCCCTGTAGCCCAAGCTTTGGCTCTCTGCATTGATTCATTTTCTGTAGTAAGCAAGCACTAACAGTCTAAAGTTAGGATCTCCTCTTTACTTTTCATTTCTTTTTTCCTTTTGACTAGAGGCAATGCACAACACACAGTCTCAGTTTCGTTCACCTACAACAAAGCTTATTGTTAGTTAGAACGGTGTTAAACTAAATGCCTAAACAGGGTAACTTTTCTTATATGTTACTCTAATGATGAGAATAAAGTATATTTGGAAGATAAATGTTGTTAATATGGCCTAAATGGCCTTTGATAATCTGACATATGTGATCAATAACCTGACGTGTGTTATCATTGACTGATATGCATTTCATATGAATATAAAAAATCAACTAAAGAAACAGTTACACAACCTGACTGTCTTCCAGCTTATCTTCACATTCCAATGCGCTGACTGAGCTCACTACATTTTGGCCAAGAAGAAAACTCATCTCGCTGAAATACCACACAGTGGGTTCTAATAATTCATCCAAGTAAACACCACTTTTTCTGGAATCCTTTATTAGTTTCACGTCTTTTCCTTAGAAAATTAAATTTTTTCACCACATCTTCTTTTGTAGCTGTGTGATGTCATTCTTTGTAATTTGTTAGTAAAAGCTCATAGAAACAATTCTTCTATTTCTGTTTTTGTAGTTTTCTACTTTTACATCCCGCAGTGTGGGCATCTATTTGTAGAGCTGTATGCAATCTAATAAAAATGCTTTCTCTTCTTGTTTTGTGGCCATTTTTAACTTCCCTCACTCAATATTGATGACAATACCAAATTGCAAATACTGATCAGAGATTGTAGCATGTGAGAGACTTTCAAGGATGTTGTCAATATGGCCCACAGATGGCACAGTATTTCCAGGCAGCGCAATATATTTCAAAAGTTTTCGATGTTCTCAATATTAGTGCACAAGCTCTCAATCTCATACTATACATTCAATATTATTGCACTTCAGGAAATATTGTGAACTAGCTTTATATGTGTATACTGGCATTACTGACACTTATTCCATAGATACTTACTGTCACCAATTCTACTTCATAATTTTATAGTTTTCTTGAGAGAATTTTTCATTTGATAGAAACAGAAAGAGAAACTGTCAATAAAGAAAATCATGATATCATGTAAATAATGCCGGACATGCACACAGCCTCTCTTTGTACGAAAAAAATAATGGCACATGAAAATGATGCCATTTTTGTAATAGAAATGTCAAAACATTGAGGGAAAGTAATATAAAAGGAACCAGCAAAATTATTTACAGGATCTCTGTGATGATGGAAAATTCTCAAAGCAAGATCAGTGCTATAATTTTTCTACTTCATAAGAAAGTTAAAGGTTAACACTGTGATGTAAACCTGTAAGTGGACTATCAGCAACTGAAAGTACTGTGTGGCCTTTCTATACACCACAGCACTAGGAGAGGGAGGAGCAGTGGTCCCTTCACCTCAATAGTGTTTTTACTCCCAGAACTTATTCTGACGACATGCCAAGTGGACCTATAACTTCACAGAGGGACTGGAATGAGGAGAAATCCCCACACCTAACTGGGATTGGGCCCACGATCACGGAGACTGGAATCTAGTGCTCTACCCACTGGACCAACACCACCATATTTCACAGAAAAAAAGACTAAACCAGCCTCCTCTCTGTAATGTATAAGATATTCATTAAAATGATCACCAACAGCACAGGACAAAAAGAAAAAAAACATTGGCAACCAAAGGAACAAAAAGGCTTCAAAAGTGGTACTAGTACCAAATAAAACAGTTGTGAAAAAATTGTAGAACTGAGCAATGAGTATTAATTATAACTTGGTTCATGACTCATTGGTTTGAGTATTAATTATAACTTGGTTCATGACTCATTGGTTTTCAGAAACCTTTTAACTTGGCTTTGACAATATCTTTACTAAGAACCCTTGACAAACTAGGTATTGATTCAACCAAGATTTCTGAAAATCAATGAGTCACGGACCAACATACTCTTTGTTCAGGTCTATAATTTTTTCACAACTCGTAATAGGTACTACATCCATAATGTGTTACCTTGCTCCATGCATCAATCCACTAAAGGCGAGTGGTTGACTTTCGTTTCCTTCATGAACTGCTTCATACAGAATTCCCATTACTGTTAGTATACTGTAGAATATGTATATCAATGTTAACAGTTTTCATCTTTCTGAATTTGTATTACAAGTTCATACTTTTATTTATATTCTTATGTTTTGATGGAAGATACTAAACGACTGTCTTTTGCCAATGCTGCTGTAGGTGTAGTTAGTAGCTGTCCCAACTACAACTATATTTGCTCTGTAGCTCTGTCTTTTCAAGATTTATACCAAATAAGCTGGAGACATCTGGAGTTGGATGGCTGCTTCTATGCTCAGACTAAACGCTGCTGGAAATTAGCCATGTAAATGACCTTTTACCAGAAGCATTCAGACTGCACACCATGTACTGCACTGTCTAAGATGCAACCATGTGGGTGACAGTGCATTAGTCACACTATTATGTGAGTCCTCAACCTCTTTTTCCTTTTCCTGAATGGTTCTCCAATCCATGTATTCACATGTCCCACAGAATGTTTCATCCAAGGCTTGTCATACCACTTGGAAGACTGACATGATCATCATACTGGTGTGAGATGTATTCTCAGTGATGTGCTTAATATTGTGTAAGAGCAATGTCAGTAACACTATGTAAAATTCAAGCTATTCTCTATTAAGGAATTCATTTACTTACCTTTCAATGTCCACATTGCATCACTGATTTGACTTGAGTCCACTGAAATATCATATATTATGAATCCACACTTCATAACTTTTTCTAAAAATTGTGGGCTCATTGGAGCCTCCTTTATAATTTCCTTCACTTCCTCTGGTGGCGTGTGCTAAAAAACGAAATTTATGCATTATAATAGTCTCTGACTAACTTGCAGATATTAACCACACATACAGTTATATAAAAAAAATATTTCTCTTCCAGAACTGTTACCTAATAGATTACCAACAATGATGTATTAAAATCTTGATCTTTGTCTTATTGTGATAGCTTACCCTGTCATCTTCAGAAAGTAGAAAATAAAACATTAAGATAATACTCACTTCCCCATAATATACATACACTGATGAGCCAGAACATTATGACCTCTGACCTTCTATTGATATACACCCATCCAAGCGATAGCTTCACCTGGTGAGGAATGCCTGCTCGTTAGACACATGCACAGTGCATGTAGTATCATGGAGTGTGCTGTCCGCGTGCAGAATGGAGAAGGCGTGTGATCTATCTGAGTTTGACCAAGGGCAGAATGTGATGGTCCAAAAGCTTGGCATGAGCATTTCAGAAACTTCATGATTTGTTGCGTGTTCAAGGAGTGCTGTGGTGAGTGTCTTCAACAAGTGGCAAAAGCAAGGTGAAACCACATTCAGACATTCTGAGGTTGGGCGACCACCCATCATTGCAGATGTCAGATGTCTTGCCAATGTTAACAATATGACATCGGCAACTATGACTTAAATGTGCACATGAGCATCGGCACTCGACATTAGCACAGAGGCAGCATTGCATGGTCTGTTGAATACCTATATCTTCTTCACCATGGTGATGGAAGTGCACGAAATCATTGTCTTCTAGGGGAACAGCTCCTTGACACCTGTACTGTGGAACAGAGACACACTGGCAATGGCTCCAATGTGCTCTGGGGAACATTCACATGGGCATCCAAGGGTCTAGTGGAGCTCGTGCAAGGCACCGTGATAGCCAAGGAGTATTGCTCATTGGTTGCAGGCCACGTACACACATTCATGATGATCACATTTTCCAAAGGCAGTGGCATTTTTCTGCAAGATAAAACCTCATGTCACAAGGCCAGGAGTGTGATGGAGTGGTTCGAGAAACACTGTGGTGAGTTCCAGTTGTTGTGATAGCCCCTTAACTCACCAGATCTGAACCCAATTGAACACATCTGGGATGTGACTGAACTTGGAGTGAGAGCTCACCACCTGAACCTCTCTGGAATCTACATGAATTAGGAGACTTGTGTGTGCAGATGTCGCGCCAACTCCCTCCAGCGACCAACCAAGATCTCACCTGCTTCCATGCAATGATGAATTCCTGCTGTTATTCACACCAAGGGTGGCCATACTGGTATTAGATAGGGAGTCATAATGTTCTGGCTGATCAGTGTATATTACACTGCATTTTTCAAGGTATTAGTTTTCAAATAACAACAGCCACATCCATACTGAACAATGATGTGAGTACCAGTAGCAAAACCAGCCACTTAAGGATATCATTCCCAATATTTTACTTAACTTCTTAAATGATGGACTGATGCTTAGAGTATCTCTGCATAATGAAAATGAAACTGAATTGGACTGAATTCCTCATAGATTGAAAATATAGCTGATAATAGATACCTAATAATTCAAACAATTTGCAGCAGGAAACGATATTCTAGTTGCAAGGTGCTTAAGCTGAAGCACACCAATATTGAGAGGGTAAAGAAATTTCAAAGTTTTAATTTGGGAGATTCTCATGAATACCTTTTTTTTATTTAAAATTTCTGTATTCTTGGTATTGATTATGAATGAGCAAGCATACTATACTTAGATTAGATTAGATTAGGTTAGTACTTGTTCCATAGATCATGAATACGACACTTTGTAATGATGTGGAACGAATACTGTTGAATTAACACAAGTTACCACTAAATGAGGTTTTGATTTTGTAAATCAGTGATTTATTTATGTAACATGTTAACTAGATTAAGTTTCACCTGTATTTAGCAATTTCTGTTTGAAGTATTTATTGGAGTTTGTGCAGTGTTATGGACCCAGTGACAGATGCTCTGATGTCAGCAAAAGTGTAGCAGAGAGACCACACCACTGTACATTGCTTAATGGAATACTTCAAACAGAGGCCTTCCTTAGGACAATGTTAACAATGTTATATACAAAAATAAAGTCAATTGGATATTAAATAGATCAGTTGTTTGAGATCCTTATGGTGAAAAGGTTTATTGTATTTAAATATAGCAATAAATTTGTTTATTAAAGTAAAGTCTATTAGCACTCATTGAAGTAGGCTTGGGTAATATAAGTACGTTTACATTCTGGAGAACAAGGTGGATGACAGTTCTGCAAGCCCAGAAGGCATCTGACTTTATACTGCAGAACCCTTGCACATGGTGACCACATTATGAGTAAGAATTCCACATGTGAAAAACAAGTCCAAGACAAGAATTAATAAGTGGCGTCAGAGATCTGAAAATTATTTATGACAAATGTGAAGATATACCAAGAAGTGTACTTCAGGATTGTAACATAACTGTTCATATAAACAAGCAGCAATATTTATGACAACAAAAAATACAAAACTAATAAGAACAAGAATGTCAGCAGTCATAATTTCAAGTGACAGCACTGAAATACATTGTTCAAGGATGAGCAATTGTACAATGCTAAGAGTGCTTGAGACATTGCTGAAGCATCATGAACATAACAGATACCATTTGGAAAGAAGAATTAAATATTTTATTAATAATTTAAATTAGTTTACAAGAAAAAGTATAAAGAAATTCTCCTTGGCAGGACAACAAACAAGGCACTGCTAAGCAATTAAACACCAACGCTAACACAAAGTAATAATATTTCACAACTGCTTATTAATTACAACTGAATATGTAATCAAAACCAGGACCAGTCATTGGTAAGCTGAGTAGTTCAAATGAAGATGTACAACAATTTAAACAATCACAATCACAAAGAACTTGAGTTACATTTATGAGAGCAGACATAAGCACATCTTTCGCCAATAAGACCAAGGAAGAAGAGCCAGGCAATGCAACCACCATTTTGAGCAATTCAGTGCAGGATGGCAATTGTCCACTGAGTTTCAGTTCAATGCAGATTTGGCCATTGTCCACAGAGTTGCAGTTCAATGCATTGCTTCAACATAGAACCAGCTGTAGCAGCATGCAACTTCACCAACGGTAAGTGCCATTATTTGTAGCGATTGAAGTGATGTGATTTGTGACCATGAAGGAATTTGTGAATCAGACAGAGAATATCAATACTATGTCATTTTCAGTTAAAATTTAACTTCAGAATCTACAACAGATAAGCATATAATTATGAGTAGTATTTAGCCATTAGGACACTTGTTTGTCTAACACTGTTTCGGAAAAAAGCTATCCAGAATACAAATATGGCTTCGATAGGGGACAAAATGACCACAAAAGCATTTATACAAACTATTTTAGACAACTTTGCTAACGAAAATAATAGATTTGCTTAAACAGATAGATCTGCCTGGGTTCAACATGGCACCAAGTGTATATTGGCAGAATACTAGGTCCGAACAAAAGTACAAAAAGAACGAGGAAAAGTGGTCAATGTGTAATAGCACAGATGTATATCATGAGTATTTGTGTTTTCATTGTTACGTCATCAGAAAAGTAATGGAAAAGAACAATGAAGCCAGGAGAAGGTATGAAGAAAAGTTCACTCATGGGGTGTCCACATTGTCATATGATGAATCTTTTATTTATTTATTTCTTACACCATGGGTCCAACTGTGAGAATTTCACATGGATGTAGTGTGTGTCAATTTTTACATTGTCAATGAGAAGTACTTATACACTATGTTTACAAGTAATGATTAGAAAGTTACATAACTACTAGAAATATAAGCAGTTAACACTAAAAGAGTTACATATGTGATAAGACTTTGCAGCTTAATGTTCGATTTATATGATGATACATCTTATTTTATTTTAGGGCAGTTTCTCACTGTTTCATAAACTCTTCCCAACTGCAAAATGACATGGCTAAAAGACTTATTTTAGTCTATCAGGAACAATTCCTTGTTGCAAAGAGGCATTGACAATGTGACACAGTATACTGCTTACAGAAGTACAACACTGTTTTAACAATTTGCTAGAAATATTGTCTACCCCACAGGAGTTCTTGGTTCTCATGGAGGCAATTGTTCTTTCAATTTCTGATACTGTAATAGGTATAATAAGCATTTGAATGATTTTATTAGGGACAGCATTTTGCAAAAAGGTCATGGCATCATTCACAGAACCCTTGCAACCTATTTGCTCAGATACTGACAGGAAGTGTTTATTAAAGATTTGAGCTGATCATCTCAGGATTTTGCACAAGATTCCCTTCATGTTAGGTTTTGAAGTTTTCTATGGGTCTTTTTTTTATTGTTCCCAGTCTCCTTGCTAACTATTTGCCAGACCATCTTCATTTCTTTTACATAATACACTGCTTTTGATGTCTGGAGAACTTTCTTTAGGATTTTACAATACATTTTATAATGGCTGATTAATTCTCTGTCCTGGGACCCTCTGGTTGCAATATAAAGTTCCTTCTTACATTTACATGACACTCTAATACCCTCTGTGATCCATGGCTTCTTTAAGGATGAGGAAATATTGTTCCTAACATACTTTTTACGAAAAGCTTCTTCAAAGCTGGATAGGAATTCATTTATGAATATGTTAAACTTTGTATCAACATCATCCACTCTGTGCACTGAATTCCAGTCTTCATGCTACAGCTTATAGTTAAAAATTTCCAGGGACTCTTTGTTCATAAGTCTGATTGCCTTCCAGGGTGGGACTGTTTTCTTGAGAGCTTTGTAGTCATGTAGAGTGAGGAGCTGTCCCTCATGGTCTGATATACCATTTAAGATCAGGGTGACAGTGAAGTTCTGGTATAAACTTACATCTAAAAATAAATTGTCTACCAGAGATTGACAGTCAAGTGTGATCCTAGTAGGAAAGTCAACCACTGATGTAAGATTGTAGGAACTCAGCAAATTCTGGAGCTCTACTTTGTTGTTGCATTTGATTGCGAAGTTGACATTGAAGTCCACTAGTAAGATAATGTCATTATTTTTTTAAAATAAGGTTGATAGTAACAATTCTAACTGAACCATAAAGACTGTGAAATTGATTACTGGTGCCCTGTAGACTGTAGCCACTATTAATTTAGAACTGTTTAATGTCAATTCTACTGCACATACTTCAAACTGTTGGTCAATGCAATATTTCCTTACATCTACAAATCTAAAAGTTAAGTTATTTTTAATGAAAATAGCTACTCCACCTTTTCCCATGCTATCTGTACAGTAGTAGGTGGCAAGGATATAACTGGCTATATGTAACATTTCAATTCCTTCTGTAATATGGTGTTCTGAGAAACATAAGATCTGACTATTGTTCATAAAGTTTTTGTAATTTATGTTAACTTCTAACTGATCTAGTTTACTTTTTATTCCCCTTATGTTTTGATGAAAAATGAAGAAGTTTTTTAGGCTATTACCTATTTTGGCGGTTTCTTCTTTCTCATGCCCGTGGTTAAAAAATCCTTCAGAAGAGGAGGACACACAACTTTACATTTACCTGGTGTTCTCTGCGAGGATGTTGATTTTTCTTCAGTAGATGCTGTCTTCTTTACTGAAGATGACGAAGCTGTTGACTTGCTTGTTGATTTACCTTGAGATGATGCTGTCATTTCCCTTGAAGATGATGAAGCTATTGACTTGCTTGTAGGTGGGGATAAGATTACTGTTACTGTAGTTTCCGGGGGTCTTTCTGCTGTTGCAGCTGGCCTTTCTGCTGACGATGATATTTTTGATGAATTGCATGTAGGTGGGTGCACAAGTAGTGTTGCTGTAGGTTCAAAGGGTACAACTGCTGCCTTTTCTTCTTCAATTGCGATTTCTTCTGAAGTACATGTAACCATTGACTTATCTCTGTTTGAAGATGAAACTGGATCATCTGAGCATCTAGCTACAGAAACTTCTGATGCATTCATTTCCTTCATTTATGTTATTAAGTTTACTGGCAGTGAGATTACAGCATGACCTTCCACTGTGTTGCAGTTAATAGCATTTAACACTTATTTGCACATAGTTTTTCCCTCTATGTGTTCCTGTGCATACCATGCTTTGTAAAGTGACCTCTCTCCATGCTGTTTGCATCAATAAAGGTAGCTTGTGGGAAACTGCAGCAGAGTTTTCTTATTTTCCTGTTCACATGAGCTACTTATTAACTCAAATTGAGTGAAATTATATGTTTGGACCTCCGCATCTGCGAGAAATGTGCAGCAAAAGGTGTAATGTGCACGGTATGTAAAGCTGTGTTACATTATAAATGTGTAAATACGGATTCCAAAACGTAAGATGTGGTTCTGCTCAAAATGTCTCACAGATGATTTAGTTCACAAACATAATGGAAAAGTCTGTTCAAACAAAATTATTTCAAGGTTTTAAAACACAACTGTAACAAAGACATGCAACAGAACTCAGGTAAATCGTATGACAAATTTCACTCAGATACAAGAACTTGTATCAACACTAAAACAAGTTGTAGCATGTGTAAAAACTACAAGAGAGGTGGCAAAAATGGCATCATATGCATTGTATGTGACAGAGAGCTCTATTTATGGTATGAAAAACTTGTCTGTCGCAAAAAACAGTTGAAAACACAATATCAGAGTGGAAATGTGATACTGGCAACAGCAGAGAGTTACCAAATTCATCAATTCCTTTAAAAAAAAAAAAACAATATGTCATACAAAGTACAGTAAGTGATGACTCTGCATCAGAAAATAGGACTGCAAACATTCAGATACCTAAACCAGCCGTTTCTAAACTCCTGAAGACTCACAAACTGTGACAACATGTACCTATGTCACAGCAAAACATTCGTGATCGCTTGACAAAACTTTATATTCTAGCCGATAGCCATGGATGCGGAATCGTCTCATGTTTCAATGAGACAGCAGTTACAAAAGCCATGAGCTTTGTCAAGCCAGGAGTGCCCCTCTCAGAAATAATGAATGCTATCCATTGTAAAGAAATTATGGAGTTATCTTCAGGCAACTTTACAGCTCTGTTTGGTAGCTCAAACAATATATACAGAAACAAAACATCCAAAGCTTGCTCAGAATTAAGGAAACAACTGGTTCAAATGTCGCACACAAACATTCTCTTTGTGACCATTCCCCACCGCTAAGATTTGCCACATTGGTCTTGTGTAAACAAGGAGATCAGAGCTGCCAATGACCTTCTTTCTGATATATGCAAGCAATTCAAAAATGTTGATGTTGTCAATATTAGCGACAAGGTGCAGGTTTCACACATCACATGGCCTTCACTTGAACAGTCTATGGAAGGAAATTGTGACCCAAAAATCACTGGAAAAAAATCAAGAGGCACCTGCAAATATCTGCAATACAAACAGCAGTATCAGTAATACCACCACAAAGCCAGTTGTAGCAAGTGCAACACAAATGACAGCAGCAACAGTACCAGCCCCCACCCCCCATGCTACCATCACCAACAACAACATCAACAAAAACAATGATGACAACAACAACAACAGAAAAAACAGCAATACCAACTAAATCTACATCAACAGCAGCAGAACCAGCAGCAGCTGAGGAAAAATCATCATCAGTTACAGCAGCAGCCCCACCTCCAGCAGAAACAGTGTCAGTAAGAAAAGCATACACAGTTACTGTACGAGAAACCATACCACCAACAGCAGCAGCCACTGAACTTCCAACAACAGTAGCAGCTGATCGACACTGCCTGAGGAGTCAAAGGCTAGGTACAACTGCCTCACTTAGTGATGATTTTTTTACGGCACCAAATAAAGAAAAGGAAGAGATTGTGACAAATAAGCCTGAAAAATTACAGAGAAATGTCAAAAATCAACAACAAAGCAGCACTTCACCAGGAATTGCCAAAATAACAAATACTTGCAAAATTTTCAAGATAAAGAGTCAAAACATTCAGTGTCTCAAGAATAAAGTGTTAGAATTAGAAGTCACCATAAACAACTTTGTAGATGTCTCTCGTATTTGTCTATCAGAACATTGATGCAGGGTCAGTGAATTAAGTCTTATAAATATAAGCAATTTTGAAGTAGCATCTCGTTATTGCCACAGTGTTTGTAAAAATGGTGGAGTATGCATATATGCTAGGGCTGAGCTGCAGTATAAAGTTATATCTGAAACATGTTGTCTAAATATCAAGAAACATTTGGAATCATGTGCCATAGAGCTAAAATCTGAGGAGAAGCATAAAAAACTAATTGTCATATCAATATACAGGTCACCACTAGGTGACAAAAACACATTTTTTTAAAATTTGGAAGCAGTACTAAACATTTTGTATAACAATGACGTGAACTTATTACAATGTAGGGATTTTAACATTAACCTGTTAATTGAAAATGAAGAAAAAAGACAGCTTTTGAGTATCCTAACCAGCTTTCATGTGAAACCACTCTTCATGGACCCCACAAGAATAACAGTCATCTTCATCCCTATTAGATAATATCTTTACAAATATTGAAAATGATGTTACTGAGGCACGAAATGTAAACTTAGGTCTTTCAGACCACAACACAATAGTAACATGCATAAATTCTTCTGTACCTGAGGTGGTTTAATATAAGTGGAAATATAAAAGGCTCTTCTCCCGAGAAAAGGTTAATATTTTTATTCAAATGTTAGCAAAAGAAACCTGGGAAGATGTATACTTAAAATCATCAACCGCTGGATAGGTCAGGAGTCCACTACACCCAGCAGTTGGCTACATGGGTAGCAGGGGCTGTGTGGCATGGACTGGGCAGTTTTTTAGGTTAGATGGCCTCAGGCAAATACAGAAAGGGCAACAGCCTCAAAGGGTGCGGGGCAAAGTCAGGACATGCGGGGACCAAGCAGCAATCGGTATTGTAATTGTAAATGGGCGCTGATGACCTCGATGTTGAGCGCCCATAAACCCCAACACACACACACGTAATTGTAAACTGTCAAAGTTGTGTTGGTAAAGTACCGGAACTTCAAGCGCTGATAGAAAGCACTGAAGCTGAAATCGTTATAGGTATGGAAAGCTGGCTGAAGCCAGAGATAAATTCTGCCAAAATTTTTACAAAGGCACAGACGGTGTTTAGAAAGGATAGATTGCATGCAACCGGTGGTGGCGT
Organism: Schistocerca serialis cubense; assembly: GCF_023864345.2. Classification (NCBI taxonomy): domain Eukaryota; kingdom Metazoa; phylum Arthropoda; class Insecta; order Orthoptera; family Acrididae; genus Schistocerca; species Schistocerca serialis. Next base: position 291,524,436 of record NC_064638.1, read on the forward strand.
GTTTGTTGCTATTAGTAGTAGTTTATCCTGTAGTGAAATAGAAGTGGATACTTCCTGTGAATTATTATGGGTGGAGGTTATACTCAACAACCGAGCTAGGTTAATAATTGGCTCCTTTTACTGACCTCCTGACTCAGCAGCATTAGTAGCAGAACAACTGAGAGAAAATCTGGAATACATTTCACATAAATTTCCTCAGCATGTTATAGTCTTAGGTGGAGATTTCAATTTACCAGATATAGACTGGGACACTCAGATGTTTAGGATGGGTGGTAGGGACAGAGCATCGAGTGACATTATACTGACCGCACTATCTGAAAATTACCTCGAGCAAATAAACAGAGAACCGACTCGTGGAGATAACATCTTGGACCTACTGATAACAAACAGACCCGAACTTTTCGACTGTGTAAGCACAGAACAGGGAATCAGTGATCATAAGGCTGTTGCAGCATCCCTGAACATGGAAGTAAATAGGAATATAAAAAAAAGGGAGGAAGGTTTATCTGTTTAGCAAGAGTAATAGAAGGCAGATTTCAGACTACCTAACAGATCAAAACGAAAATTTCTGTTCCTACACTGAGAATGTTGATTGTTTATGGAAAAAGTTCAAGGCAATCGTAAAATGTGTTTTAGACAGGTAAGTGCCGAGTAAAACTGTGAGGGATGGGAAAAACCCACCGTGGTTCAACAACAAAGTTAGGAAACTACTGCGAAAGCAACGAGAGCTTCACTGCAAGTTTAAATGCAGCCAAAACCTCTCAAACAGAAGCTAAACAATGTCAAAGTTAGTTTAAGGAGGGCTATGTGTGAAGCGTTCAGTGAATTCGAAAGTAAAATTCTATGTACCGACTTGACACAAAATCCTAGGAAGTTCTGGTCTTAAGTTAAATCAGTAAGTGGATCAAAACAGCATATCCAGACATGCTGGGATGATGGTGGCATTCAAACAGAGGATGACACGCTTAAAGCTGAAATACTAAACACCTTTTTCCAAAGCTGTTTCACAGAGGAAGATCGCACTGCAGTTCCTTCTCTAAATCCTCCCACGAACGAGAAAAAGGCTGACATCAAAATAAGTGTCCAAGGAATAGAAAAGCAATTGAAATCACTCAACAGAGGAAAGTCCACTGGACCTGATGGGATACCACTTCGATTCTACTCACATGGATATGTGTGTGTGTGCAGTGTATACCTGTCCTTTTCCCCCCTAAGGTAAGTCTTTCCACTCCCAGGATTGGAATGACTCCTTACCCTCTCCCTTAAAACCCACATCCTTTCGTCTTTCCCTCTCTTTCCCTCTTTCCTGATGAAGCAACTGTTGGTTGCAAAATCTTGAATTTTGCGTGTATGCTTGTGTTTGTTTGTGTGTCTATCAACATGCCATCGCTTTCGTTTGGTAAGTCACATCATCTTTGTTTTTAGATATATTTTTCCCATGTGGAATGTTTCCCTCTATTATATTTATATCCTTAGTATAACTATTTAGTTATACAAATCACAGTTTGAGAGAGATGAAGGAAAATTATGGGTCATAATATTAATACAAAGCAAATAAAGCCAGATATACATAGGTTGGATGCAATAAAGCTGTGTCAGGAACTAGTAAACAAAAAGCAGTTGAAATCATATCTGGGAATGATAGGTGTCTAGATAGGTGTCTACAGGAAGTTCCAACTGAATGCTGTCTTTAATACACCTACATTACTAGCTTTAATGAAACAAAATGCACCATGGAAGTGGACTTAGTAATGTACTGCGGATTTCCAGGTAACTTAAGAAATTTTAGAAAAAAGCACAATTATTATTCCATGCTGATTTCAGATACCCAATTCACTTAGCAGCAGATCCATCAATGGATTAGGATGACAAATTTTTCATGAAATTATAGAGAAAACGCAATACAACATAGATCAATTGTCTCTGCAAGCAGAGTGTTAATTCATCATGAAAGAAATTACAGTATTACAGAAAAGGGAAAATTAGTCATGGTACAGTCATTCAAGAAATTCAAATACTTGTTAGAAGAAAATGACACAATTGTACATAGCAACTATGGTGCACCACCATTCTTATTAAAAAGTAGGTCACTCCACAACAGACTCCCAAGACAGACATTATTTCTAAAAATTTAAATTCTCAATAGAATATGCATGAGGCAATGATGCCAAAAAGTACACAAGTAAACAAGAATATAATATCAGAGTGTAAGGTCAGTTTATAGTCTATTTCCTACAAGGCAATAAGTAAAAAAAAGACATAAAACATTTTTATTAATATATTAGGTAATCAAAAATGGTACGTGTTTACTATCTTGTTGTTGTGGTCTTCAGTCCTGAGACTGGTTTGATGCAGCTCTCCAAGATACTCTATCCTGTGCAAGCGTCTTCATCTCCCAGTACCTACCGTAACCTACATCCCTCTGAATCTGCTTAGTGTATTCATCTCTGGTCTCCCTCTTCGATTTTTACCCTCCACACTGCCCTCCAGTACTAAACTGGTGATCCCTTGATGCCTCACAACATGTCCTACCAACCGATCCCTTCTTCTAGTCAAGGTGTGCCACAAACTTCTCTTCTCCCCAATACTATTCAATACTTCCTCATTAGTTATGTGATCTACCCATCTAATCTTCAGCATTCTTCTGTAGCACCACATTTCTAAAGCTTCTATTCTCTTCTTGTCCAAACTAGTTATCGTCCATATTTCTCTTCCATACATGGCTACTCGCCATACAAATACTTTCAGAAATGACTTCCTTACACTTAAATCTATACTCGATGTTAACAAATTTCTCTTCTTCAGAAACGCTTTCCTTGCCATTGCCAGTCTACATTTTATATCCTCTCTACTTCGACCATCATCAGTCATTTAGCTCCCCAAATAGCAAAACTCCTTTACTACTTTTAGTGTCTCATTTCCTAATCTAATTCCCTCAGCATCACCCGACTTAATTCGACTACATTCCATTATCCTCGTTTTGCTTTTGTTGATGTTCATCTTATATCCTCCTTTCAAGACACTATCCATTCCCTTCAACTGCTCTTCCAATTCCTTTGCTGTCTCTGACAGAATTACAACGTCATCGGCGAACCTCAAAGTTCTTATTTCTTCTCCATGGATTTTAATACCTACTCCGAATTTTTCTTTTGTTTCCTTCACTGCTTGATCAATATACAGATTGAATAACGTCGGGGATAGGCTACAGCCCTGTCTCACTCCCTTCCCAACCACTGCTTCCCTTTCATGCCCCTCGATTCTTATAACTGCCATCTGGTTTCTGCACAAATTGTAAATAGCCTTTCGCTCCCTGTATTTTACCCCTGCCACCTTCAGAATTTGAAAGAGAGTATTCCAGTCAACATTGTCAAAAGCTTTCTCTAAGTCTACAAATGTTAGAAACGTAGGTTTGCCCTTCCTTAATCTAGCTTCTAAGATGAGTCGTAGGGTCAGTTTTGCCTCACGTGTTACAACATTTCTACGGAATCCAAACTGATCTTCCCAGAGGTCAGCCTCTACTAGTTTGTCCATTCTTCTGTATAGAATTCGCGTTAGTATTTTGCAGCTGTGACTTATTAAACTGATAGTTCAGTAATTTTCACATCTGTCAACACCTGCTTTCTTTGGGATTGGAATTATTATATTCTTCTTGAAGTCTCAGGGTATTTCGCCTGTTTCACACATCTTGCTCACCAGATGGTAGAGTTTTGACAGGACTGGCTCTCCCAAGGCCGTAAGTAGTTCCAATGGAATGTTGTCTACTCCGGGGGCCTTGTTTCGACTCAGGTTTTTCAGTGCTCTGTCAAACTTTTCACGCAGTATTGTATCTCCCATTTCATATTCATCTACATCCTCTTCCATTTCCATAACATTGTCCTCAAGTACATCGCCCTTGTATAGACCTTCTACATACTCCTTCCACCTTTCTGCTTTCCCTTCTTTGCTTAGAACTGGGTTTCCATCTGAGCTCTTGATGTTCATGCAAGTCGATCTCTTATCTCCAAAGGTCTCTTTAATCTTCCTGTAGGCAGTATCTATCTTATCCCTAGTGAGATAAGCTTCTACATCCTTACATTTGTCTTCTAGCCATCCCTGCTTAGCCATTTTGCACTTCCTGTCGATCTCATTTTTGAGACGTTTGTATTTCTTTTTGCCTGCTTCATTTACTGCATTTTATATTTTCTCCTTTCATCAATTAAATTCAATATATCTTCTGTTACCCAAGGATTTCTACTAGCTCTCATCTTTTTACCTACCTGATCCTCTGTTGCCTTCACTATTTCATCCCTCAAAGCTACCCATTCTTCTTCTACTGTATTTCTTTCCCCCATTCTTGTCAATAGTTCCCTTATGCTCTCCCTGGAGCTCTCTACAACCTCTGGTTCTTTCAGTTTATCCAGGTCCCATCTCCTTAAATTCCCACCTTTTTGCAGTTTCTTCAGTTTTACTCTACAGTTCATAACCAATAGATTGTGGTCAAAGTCCACATCTGCCCCTGGAAATGTCTTACAATTTAAAACCTGGTTCCTAAATCTCTGTCTTACCATTAGATAATCTATCTGAAACCTGTCAGTACCTCCAGGCTTCTTCCATGTATACAGCCTTCTTTTATGATTCTTGAACCAAGTGTTAGCTATAATTACGTTGTGCTCTGTGCAAAATTCTACCAGGCGGCTTCCTCTTTCATTTCTTAGCCCCAATCCATATTCACCTACTATGTTTCCTCCTCTCCCTTTTCCTACTACCGAATTCCAGTCACATATGACTATTAAATTTTCGTTACCCTTCACTATCTGAATAATTTCTTTTATTTCATCATACATTTCTTCAATTTCTTCGTCATCTGCAGAGCTAGTTGGCATATAAACCTGTACTACTGTAGTACGTGTGGGCTTCATATCTATCTTGGCCACAATAATGCATTCACTATGCTGTTTGTAGTAGCTTACCTGCATTCCTATTTTCTTATTCATTATTAAACCTACTCCTGCATTACCCCTATTTGATTTTGTGTTTATAACCCTGTAGTCACCTGACCATAAGTCGTTCCTACTGCCACCAAACTTCCCTAATTCCCTCTATATCTAACTTTAACCTATCCATTTCCCTTTTTAAATTTTCTAACCTACCTGTCCGATTAAGGGATCTGTCATTCCACGTTCTGATCCATAGAATGCCAGTTTTCTTTCTCCTGATAACAACATCCTCTTAAGTAGTCCCTGCCCAGAGATCAGAATGGGGGACTATTTTACCTCCAGAATATTTTACCCAAGAGGACACCATCATCATTTAACCATACAGTAAAGCTGCATGCCCTCGGGAAAAATTACGGCCGTAGTTTCCCCTTGCTTTCAGTTGTTCGCAGCACCAGCACAGCAAGGCTGTTTTGGTTAGTGTTACAAGGCCAGATCAGTCAATCATCCAGACTGTTGCCCTTGCAACTACTGAAAAGGCTGCTGCCCCTCTTCAGGAACCACATGTTTGTCTGGCCTCTCAACAGATACCACTCCGTTGTGGTTGCACCTACCGTACAGCTATCTGTATCGCAAGCCTCCCCACCAACGGCAAGGTCCGTGGTTCATGGGGGGGGGAGGTTGGGGGGGAGGGGGGGCATGGTTACTAATTCACATCAAAAACTGAAAATAATAAGTTACAGGAAAATGACTTTTGGAAACTAAATAGAGGAATTTCATTTCAAAAAAACATGAAAGCAAACAAATTATTACTGTATGTATCAAAAAGTGGAGTGGAATTATTAACATAGTGCATATGCCTGGGGCACACCCATTTCAGTGTTAAAAATATTTACTTCACTATTTTAAGAATTTAAATATATAAATACAGAAAATACATAGGATCTGTGTCTTATGTCAAAAATGAAATCAACAGCCTCCAGAATACATAAACTTTTGTATCCAGCAATATCTACATGTTTGTGAGATTTAATGGCTGTGGACTTCCACAGACCACTGCTTAAAAAGACTGGGATACCAGCGTGATACAAATTATTTGACACACAATTGCCTGCTATTAAAATTTAGCTGTCACAAACAGCAGTGTCTTTAATATAGAAACTTCACAGGACAACAATACATCTGGCATGGCACCAGGATGTAACTGAGCTGTAGACTAGATGGCCATACATGTAAATCTCACGGCTCATGTCATATTGCTGTGCCAAGGCAATGCTTCATAGTCAACTGCACCTTTAATTTCTGGCATATTCAGTTCTCCCTCAACTTGGGCTATGCAAGTCATGAATTGTTCTATTTACTCCAAGTGGCACAGTTGACATGGCAGTTCTTTCTCTGGTCTCTGACAGAAAGCGACTAGCACAAACCGATGATCCTTGAGCATATGGTAGATTTTCTCGATGGAACTGTATGCTGTATACAACATGTGATCGTATGAGTATGCTGACAAGCTCTGCTGCAATGGAGATAGCTTCTGGCTGAACAATGCCAAGGGTTGTTATTGATGGTCTACTCATTGCTGAAGTACAGCACCTATTGCAGTCACGGACACATCAACCAGTAAAGCAAGAGGTGCCTGCAGAACACAGTGTACTAACAATACAGCGTCAGAGAGAGAAGTCTTCACTTTCATAAAGGCTTTCTCAGTCTCATAGTCCACAGCAGTTTGTCATTTGGTTTCAGTGAACCCTGCAAGATTCCATTCAATGGAGTGACCGAGAGTGCAAGGTTGTGCAAGAACTGGAGATAGGAATTCGTAATGACGAGGAATTGTTGCAACTGTCACAGGTGTGGGGAGTTGGTTATGGCTTTCACTTTCTCCTGTGATGACCAGTTCCTTGAGTATCGATGTTATAATCCTAGAGATGGGCTTCTCCTGCTCCAAATGCACAATTCCATGGATTTATGAGTAATCCATGTGAACAGATGTAAGTAAAGATTTGATGTAAGAGTTTCACGTTTTCCACTTTAGAGCTGGACATCACCAAGACTTCATCAACGTAGACAAAGCTGATGTGGAGAACACATGTGACTTCATCCACATGCTGCTGGAAGATTTGCACAGCACTGCATAGTCTAAAAGACATCCTAATAAATTTTTTGAGACCAAATGATGTACATACAAGAGTTTTAACAATGTCTCCTGGAGTGACAGATATTTGATAAAATGTGTGAAAGAAAACCGTTGCTTCACTACTTTCAATTTCTCCAGTGTTAAGCAATAAGATCAAGCATGAATCAATGGTCCTGGCATAGTTACTATGGATGCACTGTTCAATGCTGTACTGATGCTAGCATGGGTAGCCAATGAGTGACCTCCAGGAACTGCTTAAGGATTTCTAAGTATGGAGAATCATCTGCAATCATTTGTACAGCAGGGTTGTCAACACAGCATATTCATCCATGGCTGGCTAAGTTAATTTAAAGTGTCAAGGAGGCGACGATGACAAAGGTCTGGTAGCAGTCCGCAAAATGACAAAAAGTCTGCTTCAGAGACAGAGTGCACCACATCTGCCATAGTGAATTGCCATTCAAACTTGTGACTGAGTATAGAAACAGTGTCATATGACCATATGTCTGGATAATAAAGCTCTAGTAGCAAAGAAACGACAGTCATTACAGCTGTAGCACAGCAGACGGGTACACTGATACGTTAACACCTGTGTCCATTAAGAATTGCAGTTTTATGTAGTGCTCTGTGACAAACAATTGATGGCTGTCATTTGGAGAGCCAGTCGCCATCATTCTGACTTCCAGGCATGTTTCCCATCTCACACTGGTGACTGCATTTCCATGCATCAGAGCCAAACTGCCTGCAGAATGAACAAATTCTTGTGGCAGAAGGCGTTTCTTAGATGACTGGTGGTGCTGCGATTGGCGACTGGAATGTTGTGTTTGCTGAGCAGCGATGTGTGCTGTAAGTTCAGTGATTTGTGCTTGCAATGATATGAGAGTATTGTCTGACTAGAGTACTGTCTGACTGTGGGTGAATGGCTGCTACACATGTGAACAGGTACATCTCTGTGATACAATTTGCAGTTTGTGCAAGTGTGTGAAGATCACCAGCTCATACAGTAAGTATCTTCTGCAAATGTGGCGGTTGGTGCAACAGCCACATGTTCCATAAAATGTCTTTGTTGATGGCATTAGTTGCTCATGACAAGAGGTGGTGCAGTAACTGTAAAGGGGTGTGGTCACCTAACTCCTCAGTATGACATAACTTTTCTAAGCGTTTTGTTTTGAACTGTGACAGGCAACTGATTATGGTGTTTTTAATAGCCAAGTACTGTACTTGGTGATGGAGCAAAACTATCATGTACTTCTGCAGCAATATCTTCATTCAATGGTCCAAGAATGTAACAGTACTTAGTTTCATTGGCAGTCACATGAGGTAGCACAAGCTGGCTTTCAAGTTGTGCAAACCACAAGGCTGAATTTTGCTGCCAGAATGGTGGTGGTTCAACCATGACACAGTTAATGAGTGCACTCATAGGCACATCAACAGCCAGTGGTGGAGTTCTGAATTGCAAAATTACAATACAGTGTATGGAAGGTGCTTGGTGTGATTGTTTCGTGTTTGATGTTCTAAGCAGCACTATACGAAGTTTCAGTTAAACACTGGAAATCATGCCGGTATCTCCAAAAATGTTGTGGTTTAAACATGTTCACTTTATTGGCAATATTTTATAACATAACATACAAGGAACACAACAGTCTGAGAAAACACTGAAAGACAAAGGAATAATTGTATAAAACAAAGAATAAACATGTGTCAATAGTCAAGATGTGGAGTGTACACAATTAGGATCTTAATCACATTTCATGTTGTGGTACGCAGTCACTTCAACCATATTCAGTTATAAAACTGTCATCTACAGAGGTAATATGTTGTAAATTAAAAGGAGAAATGGCCAACTGGGTGCAGGTGATCCTGCACCACTTAATCTTTCTAAGCCTACTACGTCTTGCCAAGACAAGGTTGTATAGCACATAAATGTATTTGTGTCTTAACCACTGCATGCCTACTGCACCTCTCCTTTTAATATTTTTTGTTTCTAGCTCACATAAATTGTTGAAGTGCTAACTGGCAAATTTGCCAAATGAGTTATTACAAGATTTATTTACTTAAATGTGTTTCTGCAAGTGCGGCTCGGTCGACTGAATGGTTGGTTATTAATCTTACGCCTTGTATCCACTGTTGCTTTTTGAACTGGACAAATACTGGGAGATTTAGGATCTGTTAATTTCATAGAGGTTCCCACTTACTATTTGTATCAGTCCATATACAATATTTAACATAAATTTTGTCTGATTATTTCTCTTGCAAGCCTCCACTAACTGGCAGTATAGTAGTTTTGTTATAAGGTGCTTATTTATTTGCAGAGTATATTTCTATTTTGGATTGTAAACCTTAAAGTTTCTTTCAAGAAAGAATTTTTAGCTCTTTATTGTATTGCTACAGTTTTATTATTGTATTTAATCTGTTTGCTATTAATCAATCTGGTATAGTTTTATGAATGTAAATTATTCTGTTTCTAAATAGTAAATAACACTGGAGATGTTTTTCCAACAGATGTTTAGTAACTCTAATTTATTGTGTTCTGTTAAAATAAAGAGAAAGTTTGCAACACAAATGATGTTCAGTTTCCCCTTGGCCCTGTCCTTTCTATCACAGACAGCCTGATGTGAGTATTGCATACCATTCTGGTAACAGAGTGTGGTTGTCTTTATGGGGAAGGACTGAAATCTACTGAGCATCATTCATGTCATTTAGTTACAGTTTAATACTCTATTTTGATACTTCCTGTTCAGACAGAATTGCTATTCTTTTTGAAGTTTGGGTTCCAGGTGCATTCCATTCCACAAGGAGTCCAGAGTCGTGATGGGAGTAGGCTGTTTGAAGAAGGAACAACTAAAGTACAAGTGTTGCATCCATGAATTAAGTGAAGATGGAGACATTCCTGAACTATCTAGCAACTTCTTGCGGCTGTGGGGGTGTCAGTTCTGGTGCCAATGGAGTGGATAGGACATGTGAGCGTCACCCCTGAATATTGTGCTACTTCCCTCTCTGAGCTTCAGCAAACCCCATTCCATGCCTGGGTACATCGAATGCAGGTGCAAACTGTGCATTGGTTAATGTAGGTTGAAGATTTAGTGATGGTGGTCACTGATTTCAGCTCAAACCTGAGATTGACTGGCTTTATAACTGGCGGTCAATTTGCAGATTGGTTTGAGCACCTTAGAGTGGGAGAGTGATCAAGGGGTTAGTGATTTCACACAGAACTGATGATATAGAGAAACCTCCTGCTGTATTTGCTAAAATTCCCAATCTTTTCCTGAGTGTACTATATGGCACAGAATGCCTTGTTGTTGACATGCAAGAGCAATTAGTTAGTTTTATGTGGTTTTCCATTAAACTAGAGGAGCAAGTTGAGGTTTTCAAGATGTCATGGGGAAACGTTTTCCAGATGGTCTGGGGTCCTTGGCCAAAATGGTCAGTGCAGTTTTAGATAGAAGGTGGTCCCTAAAAGAATTGTGAGCAGGAGGACCTGAGGAAATGTTTGGCTTTTAAGGTAAAGAGCAACCTAGTCTGTTATTATTTCTTTCAGGTTCAGGATATAGTTCACGGCATTCGTGAAGTAAATATGGCAGTCATAGCTTTTAATGTACATGTGACAGCATGAGGTTGTTAACACTAGCTTACAAGGTATTAAGCTGGAGGATTGTTCCAGGGTTCCACCTGATGAGATGGATGTGACCTATCATGACTTGGATAGTCTTGTTACTCTTATGGAATGGGCTAAGCAAGTCAATCGAAATGGCTTCGTCTCAGGCTTTTGGTAACCCAACTCCAGGAATGGGTTCTGCTAATAAGATGCCTACCATTAAAGGCCATTGCTATTGTGGTCAGCAGGGACATTTTGCCCACCAATGTGAATTCAGCGGTAAGGAACAACATAACAACTGACACCAGAAGAGGGCCAGGTATGGTACGAATTCAGTGTTGCCAAGTCAGTGTAATAAACTTAAAGCGGTGACCAACAGTTCTCTCAATATTGTTGGATCTTATGTTAATCACGTTTTGTTGGGCTCAGGTAGTAGTATTTCACTAATGGGTCATCGGTGGTATTCCAGATCCAATGCCATTTGTAATCTGCCCAATTTAAAACCCATAGACATATCTTGTAGGACCATTAATGGTCAAGCTATTTCCTTCACTGCCTGTGTATGCATTTCTTGTCAGATTAGTGAGTTTTTTGAGCCTATGGAAGTTTTGGTGGCACAGAGGGTCTCAGTACTGACCTATTACTGGGATGCAATTTTGTTGGTCAAATGGGGCTCATGTTAGGTTGCACATGCCATCAATGTTATTTCGGTTTCGTTTTAAAATGAAGTTCTGTTTGTGCCAACACTCTTAAGGGGTGAGCCTGAGTAAAAACCATATTTGTAGTACGGACTTCGATGTGGTGCACATGCCTCCCAGTCAAGTACTGACAAGCAGATTAGGTGCTACTGACCATACTGAATATCATATTTTGTTGTCTGATCAGATTTCGGTCAGACAGTCACCGTATTGGTTGTCACCACCTAAAATGAACGTGCTGCATCTGCGAGTTGGTCAAAAATATACTCCACCTTGCCATGTGCCTCTCCAATATTTTTAGTCCTGAAGAATAATGGAGGGGGATCCAACTGGTTGTGGACTGCTGTGTTCTTAATCAAAAGGTCATCTTGAAGTTCATTTCCCTTCCTAATTTGCACAGCTGTGTTTATTGGTTTTCAGGTGCTCATTATCTTTTGGTTTTTGATCTGAATCAGGCCTACTATCAAATTCCTTCTTTCCGAGGAGCCCAAGATGTCCACAGCTTTCTATACCGATTGTAACTTATGCGAATTTAACTGGATTCCTTTTGGACTGCCTACCACTGCAGCAGTTCTTTCTAGGTTGCTTGATTCCATGCTTGTTCATTTCAACTTTAAATACCTTTATAACTATCTGGATGACGTTGCCATTTAAAGTGCCAGTTTGATGATCATTTGGAGCATCTATGTCTTGTTCCTGAGTGTTTGAGACAAGTGGGTCTTGCTGTCAAACCATCTTATGTTACCTTAGCACGGCATGAGATATCCTTTTTTGGACATTTTGTTTTGGCAGAAGGGGTTAGGACTGACCATTCATGGACCAAGGCCATTTATAGTTTCTGCCATCCCAAAACCAAGGAGAACATCATACATTTTATCAAAGTTTTAACTTCGAACACTGGGAGTTCATCTTGGAAATGTACAACCAGGCTCTTAGTTGGGTTTTAGCTCATCCCCATAAAACACGTCATATGGTGCATTGGGCTGTGTGTTTTTCTGCCTTTTGGTTCAACGTGCACCATATCAGGGGGCATGATAACATTGTTGCTGATATCTTGAGCCATATGTTTAAGGATCAGTGGGAGAGTCTTCCCTCATGTGAGGACGACCCGGAAGATGTTTCTGTGAATGCTCTACATACTGACATTCCCGTGCTGTTTGATGACCTCATGCAGCAACACCCGGATGTGTTTACATAACAGCTGGTATATGATGTGTGTTGTTTCACAGGTGTATAGTATATGTTTTACCATTACAGCACTGCTATAGGTGGTGATAGGAGAGTGCGTAGGGCAAGTCTTGCAGTACGAACGGTCACAGGGGTAGGAGCCATAGGGTAGGGAGATGGGTGCAGAAGGAGCATGGGGTCTGACACGAATATTGTGGGGATTGGGAGGGCAACAGAAAGCTATTCTAGGTGTGGTGTGCAAAATTTCATACAGAATGGATCTCATTTAAGGGCATGATTTTAGGAAGTTCTGCCTCCTACATCAGCATGACTACCACCAAATTATCAATTAGGGTGAATGGGCATAGGCAGAGGGTGTATACTAGCAACTCGCAATATCCTGTTGCAGAGCATGGTCTACAACATGACAATCGAGACCTTGGCACCTGTTTTACCACTCTTGCCATCTCGATTCTTCCCCCAGACACCAGTTTCTCAGAACTCCACAGGTGGGAACTAGCACAACAACATGTCCTTTGTTCTCCCCACCCATCTGGCCTTAATTTACATTAATTCTTCCACCTTGGCATTTCTTCACAGTAACTACTCTTTGCTTCACTCCGTTCTAGTTTTCTACATCTTTCGTTGTATTATTCATCTATTTTTCTCACACACCTCTGTTACGTACAATGCACTTAACTGTTCACTCTTATTAACTCATGCATGATGTTTAAGCAGTAATCTCTGTCTGCATATTACCATGTCTTCCACCTTTAAGCTCTCAGTTTTTCAAATCTCATCCAATGCAGACCCCAAGAATCAGTCTTTCCTTCTCAGCCCATCCAGTAAGTCTTCCCTGACATGCAGTTCTGGGTGACTTTCCCAGAATCTATCCCTTTTTCCTAGACCCCTCCAGCCCTTTCTTTCACCCCTCTTCCTTCTCCTTCAACCCTTCTACCTGAAGAAGGAGCCACTGGTTCCGTAATGCTTGCCAATTACAACCATCTTTTATGTGTGTTCTAGTGAGTAGATTTTTATCTATCCAATTAAATTATTTTGTCAGTAATTGGTTGCTTTCATTATTATAGGAGTGACACTTGATAGATCTCTTACTTTCAAGAAGCACTGCATGAACTGCATGTTAAAAGCATCCACCAAGAACAATATTCTAGGGAAACTGGCTGGATAACAGTGTCGTAGTCAACCTAAAACTCTATGAACCATTCCAGTGGCACTATGCTATTCTGTGACAGAGTATGCATGTTCTGTTTTGTATGATTCAACACATGTCAAACAGGTGGACATAGCTCTCAATGACTCTTGCAGAATCACTCCATGTTGCTTGAAATCCACTCAATTCAAATGACTTTGCCACCTTGCAGGAACAAACCACCTCCTGTTCAAAGAGAAAGAGTTATGAACAAGAAAAGGGCATGAACTGCACCTGCAACAACTGAAGTCAAGGAGGTGTTTCCTTAGAACAGCAATGACACTTTGAACCACTGTTGAAAAAGCTAAGTTGCAACTATGGCCTGCCCTCCTCCTGGCTAGGAAACTGTTTTAGAAACTCTACCTCCTGGCTATGTTGAGAAATAGATGACTTGGAAGTCCCTGAATATAGTGAGATCTGGAGTTGGTAGATCAAACATTAATTTGGCAAGATGGAGCTACATTGATCAAGATGATTTTCAGTGTGACTGCAGAGAAGGCAGACTGTTCATCATATGCTTCAATGCCAACTGTGTCCAGCCTCCTGCACAGAAGATGAACATAATCAAGAAACAGTAAATGCATTGGAAGTGGCCAAGTTTTGGGCAAAAGTAACAAAAGTAATAACATCACAACTGTGTATAATATGTATGTTTCTGATATAAAAATAAATAAATAAAAAGAGGGAAGGAACATTTTCACTACACAGTAATTAGGGATGCGACAATAGTGTTTACCTAACATTTCAGGCACTGAGAGACAAAGAGTAGTTTTGGCTTGGTCATGGTGGAGCAAACATGGAAGTAATTAATTAATCCGATAGTATGCTCTTGGCAGGACTAATTATTTATTTGCCCTAGCTAAGGGGTGGCATAAGATATGGTGTTATGTAATGTTAAAATTCAAATGCATAAAATACTATGATGGTCATGAACCAATTTTATTATAAATTATCCTACAAGGGGTTTTGCACCAATGGTCATGACTGATAGTTTGTGTGTTAGAGATTTGGAGAGATGTCAGCTCCAAGGGAGACTGTTCACATTTCTGGGGTCAATGTGCCTTTTATACCAGCGAAAGGAAGCTAGAGGTATATCCTATCACTGGGTATGCCCATTCGGATCTCCGGGCGGGGAGTACTCAGGAGGACGTTGTTATCAGGAGAAAGAAAACTGTCATTCGACAGGTCGGAGCTTGGAATGTCAGATCCCTTAACCGGGCAGGTAGGTTAGAAAATTTAAGAAGGGAAATAGATATAGTGGGAATTAGGGAAGTTCGTTGGCAGGAGGAACAAGACTTCTGGTCAGGTGAATAAATGGTTATAAATACAAAATCAAATAGGGGTAATGCAGGAGTAGGTTTAATAATGAGTAAAAAAATAGGAATGCAGGTAAGCTACTAGAAACAGCATAGTGAATGCATTATTGTGACCAAGATAGATACGAAGCCCACACCTACCACAGTAGTACAAGTTTATATGCCAACTAGCTCTGCAGATGATGAAGAGATTGGTGAAACGTACAATGAGGTCAAAGAAATTATTCAGATAGTGAAGGGAGACGAAAATTTAATAGTCATGGGTGACTGGAATTCAATAGTAGGAAAAGGAAGAGAAGGAAACGTAGTAGGTGAATATGGAATGGGGGTAAGGAATGAAAGAGGATTTTGAACAGAGCATAACTTAATCATAGCTAACACAATGTTGTATACATGGAAGAAGTCTGGAGATACTGGAGGTAGACAACATTCCATTAGAACTACTGACAGCCTTGGGAGAGCCAGTCCTGACAAAACTCTACCATCTGGTGAGCAAGATGTATGAGACAGGCGAAATACCCTCAGACTTCAAGAAAAATATAATAATTCCAATCCCAAAGAAAGCAGGTGCTGACAGATGTGAAAATTACCGAACTATCAGTTTAATAAGTCATAGCTGCAAAATACTAACGTGAATTCTTTATAGACGAATGGAAAAACTGATAGAAGCAGCCCTTGCGGAAAATCAGTTTGGATTCCGTAGAAATGTTGGAACACGTGAGGCAATACTGACCCTACGACTTATATTAGAACAAAGATTAAGGAAAGGCAAACCTACGTTTCTAGCATTTGTAGACTTAGAGAAAGCTTTTGACAATGTTGACTGGAATACTCTTTCAAATTCTGAAGGTGGAAGGGGTAAAATACAGGGAGCGAAAGGCTATTTATAATTTGTACAGAAACCAGATGGCAGTTATAAAGAGTCGAGGGGTATGAAAGGGAGGCAGTGGTTGGGAAGTGAGTAAGACAGGGCTGTAGCCTATCCCCGATGTTATTCAATCTGTATATTGAGCAAGCAGTAAAGGAAACAGAAGAAAAGTTCGGAGTAGGTATTAAAATCCATGGAGAAGAAATAAAAACTTTGAGGTTTGCCGATGACATTGTAATTCTGTCAGAGACAGCAAAGGACTTGGAAGAGCAGTTGAACGGAATGGACAGTGTCTTGAAAGGAGGGTATAAGATGAACATCAACAAAAGCAAAATGACGATAATGGAATGTAGTCGAATTAAGTCGTGTGTTGCTGAGGGAATTAGATTAGGAAATGAGACACTAAAAGTAGTAAAGGAGTTTTGCTATTTGGGGAGCTAAATGACTGATGATGGTCGAAGTAGAGAGGATATAAAATGTAGACTGGCAATGGCAAGGAAAGCATTTCTGAAGAAGAGAAATTTGTTAACATCGAGTATAGATTTAAGTGTAAGGAAGTCATTTCTGAAAGTATTTGTATGGCGAGTAGCCATGTATGGAAGAGAAATATGGACGATAACTAGTTTGGACAAGAAGAGAATAGAAGCTTTAGAAATGTGGTGCTACAGAAGAATGCTGAAGATTAGATGGGTAGATCACGTAACTAATGAGGAGGTATTGAATAGAATTGAGGAGAAGAGGAGCTTGTGGCACAACTTGACTAGAAGAAGGGATCGGTAGATAGGACATGTTATGAGACATCAAGGGATCATCAATTTAGTATTGGAGGGCAGCGTGGAGGGTAAAAATCGAAGAGGGAGACCAGAGATGAATACACTAAGCAGATTCAGAAGGATGTAGGCTGCAGTAGGTACTGGGAGATGAAGACGCTTGCACAGGATAGAGTAGCTTGGAGAGCTGCATCAAACCAGTCTCAGGACTGAAGACCACAACAACAACAAGACAGATTTAGGAAACAGGTTTAAAATTGTAAGACATTTCCAGGGGCAGATGTGGACTCTGACCACAATCTATTGGTTATGAACTGTAGATTAAAATGGAAGAAACTGCAAAACAGTGGGAATTTGGGAAGATGGGACCTGGATAAACTGAAAGAACCAGAGGTTGTAGAGAGCTTCAGGGAGAGCATTAGGGAACAATTGACAAGAATGGGGGAAAGGAATACAGTAGAAAAAGAATGGGTAGCTTTGAGAGGTGAAACAGTGAAGGCAGCAGATGATCAAGTAGGTAAAAAGATGATAGCTAATAGAAATCCCTGGGTAACAGATGGGATACTGAATTTAATTGATGAAAGGAGAAAATACAAAAATGCAGTAAATGAAGCAGGCAAAAAGGAATACAAACATCTCAAAAATGAGATTGACAGGAACTGCAAAATGGCTAAGCAGGGATGGCTAGAAGACAAATGTAAGGATGCAGAGGCGTATATCACTAGGGGTAAGATAGATACTGTCTACAGGAAAATTGAAGAGACCTTTGGAGAAAAGAGGACCACTTGCATGAATATCAAGAGCTCAGATGGAAACCCAGTTCTAAGCAAAGAACGGAAAGCAGAAAGGAGTATATAGAGGGTCCACACAAGGGCAGTGTTCTTGAGGACAATATTATGGAAATGAAAGAGGATGTAGATGAAGATGAAATGGGAAATATGATACTGCAGGAAGAGTTTGACAGAGCACTGAAAGATCAAAGACAAAACAAGGTCCTGGAGATAGACAACATTCCATTAGAACAATTGATAGCCTTGGGAGAGCCATCCATGACAAAGCCCTACCATCTGGTGAGCAAGATGTATGAAACAGGCGAAATGCCATCAGACTTCAAGAAGAAAATAATAATTCCAATCCCAAAGAAAGCAGGTGTTGATAGATGTGAAAATTACTGAACTATCACAGGGTGTATATGTGGACAAGGAAATAAAATTCCCGGATTTTTCCCGGATTTCCCGGTTAAAAATACACTTCCTCCCGGATGAAAATACACTTTTTCCGTGTTAAATAATAGTATACTTTTCCTTGGAACTTCAAAATGTGTCAATCCTTTCAATGGTTGTTGTTTTATACACCAGCATAGAATTTCCCGGCGCTTTAGAAAATGAAACTCAGGGAAAAAAAACACATTTTGGAAAGATGTCTGATGTGCAGCAACATGATGACACTGCATTTTTTTCGTATTGAGAAAATATAAATTCGAATTTCACCAAATACCACATGTTACTTTCCGAAGGATTGAAATCAAGATTGCGATATGCTTTTGTAAGCCAGTCGTAGCTCATGTCAAGCGATCTCACCAGCCGATGACAGCGGATATTCGAAGCATAGGACATGTGATGCAGTCAGCCAATAGCAACATCACTGTTAAGTAGCGCGAACACACAAGTAGGAAAAGGTAATTGTTTAATTTAGTATACATAGTGTCGCTACAAGAAAACCTTTCACGTATAATATTGGTTTCTAATATTAATAAGCTGCAAGACAAGCTAAGCTTTCACACATAATGTTGATCTTTTTTGCGTGTCTTACTGTTTAAGATACATCACATAAATGTGCCAGTAAAATTTTTAAGAACGACATAAATGTCTGATCTTCTGGCTCGAAAATATTCTAAATGGTCGTCCTCTAAGAATTGATTTTTGAAGGAGAGTAAAATGCTCTGTGATTTAAGAAATTCATAGGACATTTTCACACAGAGTTCATCTTGCGTGAAAGTAAATTTACTTTGAAAGTAACGCTTTTCAAACAACCATTCGGAATATTTTCCCTCGACCTTTTAGGAACAGATTCATTTCGGCAGTTGACAGAGAGCACCAGATAACAGGCGTCGCCACACCGTATGTTCGTACGTGTAAAACATTAAAAGATCTTACATAATGTCATACTAGAAACAAGACATTAGGGGATACTCTGAGAGCATGGGAATTTTGTGAACCATACTAAAATGCATAATTCAGCTTAAAGTGCACATTCATATGTAAATTTTCTTGGAGTAACAGCACTGTATTATTTCATGTTTGGTTGTTTATTATGGCACAACGCCATACATGCTAGAAGATGAAAACATGAACTTGAAATGCAACGAACAGTTGAAACTAGCCAATAGTGTGGAATTAAACACTTTGTTTCAAATAAATTGACCGCCTCAGCGGAAAAGATTGATATAGATCAAATTTCTTAAACAAACCACCAAAAATAACTCAATTGTTCTGCAAGGCGATTAACGCTTGACAGTCAGAAAGGTGGAAACAAAATAATAATCTGAAACTAATAACATTTGTAGCCTTCCGTAATTATGTGAGTGTATTTTAATGCACTTGATAGCTCCCTACCACAGAAATCCGTTTTGTTTTCATTTGACGTGAGAGCAATAAACGAAGATGAAACAGCAAAATCACTTAACGTAAACACGGGTCACATAGAGACTACCACCTTCCCACTACAACTCAGACTGCTCTGTCTATCAGGTCCGGATCTATGATATTTCTGAACCGGGGCAATATTAGATAGTGGCGCTCCCCCTCCCTCGAGCATTTGAGGTAGGACACCAAAAATTTTAAAAATCTGCTTTTCAAAAATATGTTCATCTTGTAGTGTACATCTTTCTGAAAAGTCTGAAACACAAAACATATGTGTTCGAGGAAACATAAGACATGTTATTTGGTCTTAAGTGTGCCAAAGTGCAGTGCCACGCCTCTTCACAAAGCATTCTTGTATCTCACGTATTTCGCTCTGTGGAATTCATACGTGTAATAATTTGTAAAGGTTGCCATCAAACTATATTCAGGCCAGTGGAAATTAAAATGTCCTGAGGTGCCTCTCCTGCTCCCAGTCGGCTGTTTTGACATCCTGCCCCTCTTTAAAAAAATCTCACAAGGAATACTGGATGGGATTATTTGTAACTGGCAGAACAAGAACTCTTCAGAAAATTTGCAGTCTTTACTGCTTATTCACTAATATTTGCTGTTTTTTGTGTAATAAAATTAAATATGGAATACATAAAACGAGTAAAGACAAGAGACAAGCAAGACAGTACACATTTCTTCATTCCTTACAAGTTCTAGCTTTTTTCTCTCTAATCCTGCCGCTGCTTTATATGGCGCAATTTCTGGGAAAGAATCTATTACTTTATCAAAGTTCGTCAACATTTTGCTACATGAAAAAACGACATATCGTTGTCTAATGCTAGAAAAGCTGTTAATACATTGTACCCAAGACTGGTGTGGTTTCTCGAGCTGATTATGTGTATTTCGTCACTGTCTGCTAGGTAAAACCAAATAGGCCTGCCTAATATTGCAGCAGTTGTTACACACAACGACTACACAAGACTAGTTTGGCACAAAAGGTCATTTTTATAGCATAACGGAATGTAATTCATAAACTACCAATATCAAATGCCTATTAGGCCTACTACAAGCAACATGTTTTATGTTAGGAGATATTCTTACATTTTATTCATACACTCTAGCTTCTGAAGCATGAGATCGCAAAGTAGTAGTACAAAATTTTTATATAAATTTGGAATCGTCTTATTCTTCCGTAATTTGTTTGAGTCACCCATTTCTTCTCCTTCCTCGTTCTAACAAACAATCTTGTCATCACTAATTCTGTAACTATCCCCGCCAGTATCAAAACTTATTCTCTGGTTAACTAACCCTGCCACAGTCAGCGGTTTTGTTATATCACATTTATTCTCCGGCTAGGCCTTATTACATGTTTGTACAACGTGTTTTCCATGCTACTCCCAGAATAGAACTTTAGCGGCTGCTAGCCAGGGACTGTATAACTCACCCTTAGTAATGTAGTGGTCTGGCCAAAAATTTTCTGTCAAAATTTCATTTTCTTGGATACACGGAGAAGACAATACGTAATCTTTGTTGCCTGTTATTCCTGTTAGTCGTTTATTTCCACTCTGTTAGTCTGAATCTATGGAATTTGCTAGTAATTATAACAACACTGATCATTTGCACACATAGTCAATCAAATAAACAGCAATTGGCATTCACCCATTCGGCTTTATTCCACTCAGCTTGTGTAGACCCATCCCCTTTTGTCTGCAGGAAAGTTTATTTCTAGATGCGACGGGGATTCCCCTGCCAGAGACATCACATACACTATGCACGTATTCAAAAATCAATTTATGATTCATTCAGAAATCAACTATGAATTTGTTCAAAAATGTTCAAAAAGCAACAGGGATGTGTTCAAAATCATATGAGTAATCGATAGACCAACATGTGCTGGATGCTAGACGCTTTGTGAAACAAGGTCTTTTTCCTCAATAATATGATTGTGTTGCTCCCCTCCCCCCCCCCCCCCCTTCCCCTGAAACTGCTGCCGGTGCTGATACCGGTTTGCCCCAGCCCCCTAGTTCCGGGCCTGTTGCGCATATGTGAATCTGGCAGCTTAGACGCACCAGTACAATTTTTCCGGATAGCATCTGGCTGCTTGCTGCTATTGCTTTTACAGCTAACTACATTTCTGTAGCCAGAAGCGGGAGTAGGTACTACTCATTCAAGACTCAACTGCACATGCACATAAACTCGCTCGAAACTGCTCAAACGAATCTAATGTAAACAGTTATGACGTCACGCTCATCGGAGGCAATTTGATGTTATGAAACATTGAATAGTCTTCCTAAAGCATTTGTTAGATTTTGCTGTTGGCAGACGCTTGTATGAGCACTGTGTTTTGTCATTGTATATGGTGCATTTCCTTTGCAACTTAAGTTTTATTTTACAATAAAAAATTCCCGGAATTGTAAAAAATTCTCAGGTTTTCCTGGTTTTCTCCCGGATGAAAAAATTCCCGGGTTTTTCCCAGATCTACCGGTTGTCCCGGGTCGTATACACCCTGTATCACTTTAACAGGCCACAGCTGCAAAATATTAACACAAATTCTTTACAGATGAATGGAAAAACTGGTAGAAGCCGACCTTGGGGAAGATCAGTTTGGATTCCGTAGAAATGTTGGAACACGTGAGGAATACTGATTTTTACAATTTGTACAGAAACCAGATGGCAGCTACAAGAGTCGAGCGGCATGACAGGGAAGCAGTGGTTGGGAAGGGAGGAGTGAGGGTTGTAGCCCATCCCCGATGTTATTCAATCCTTATATTGAACAAGCAGTAAAGAAACAAAAGAAAAATTTGGAGTAGGAATTAAAATCCATGGAGAAGAAATAAAAACTTTGAGATTCACTGATGACATTGTAAATCTGTCAGAGACAGCAAAGTACCTGGAAGAGCAGCTGAACAGAATGGACAGTGTCTAGAAAGGAGGATCAACAAAAGCAAAACGAGGATAATGGAATGCAGTCGAATTAAATGTTGAGGGAATTAGATTAGGAAATGGGACGCTTAAAGTAGTAAATGAGTTTTGCTATTTTGGGAGCAAAATAACTGATGATGATTGAAGTAGAGAGGATATAAAATGTAGATTGTCAATGGCAAGGAAAGTGTTTCTGAAGAAGAGAAATTGATTAACATAGAGTATATATTTAAGTGTCAGGAAGTCGTTTCTTGAAGCATTTGTGGGGAGTGTAGCTATGTCTGGAAGTGAAACTTGGATGATAAATAGTTTAGAAAGGAGAGAATAGAAGCTTTCGAAATGTGGTGCTACAGAAGAATGCTGAAGATTAGATGGGTAGATCACATAACTAATGAGGAGATATTGAACAGAATTGGGGAGAAGAGAAATTTGTGGCACAACTTGACTAGAAGAAGGGATTGCTTGGTAGGACATATTCTGAGGCATCAAGAGATCACCAGTTTAGTACTGGAGGGAAGCGTGGAGGGTAAAAATCGTAGAGGGAGACCAAGAGATGAATACACTAAACAGATTCAGAAGGATGTAGGTTGCAATAGATACTGGGAGATGAAGACGCTTGCACAGGATAGAGTAGCATGGAGAGCTGCATCAAACCAGTCTCTGTACTGAAGACCACAACAACATCAAATTCAACACTAAGCTGTCTCTGTGACTCAAATACACTCAGTTTTCACAAAAAATAACACTTTGCCTGACACAGCAGTGGCAGATCTATTCTTTACAGTAGTGTGTACCATCATCCACTTAGCCCTGCATTATTATGATTCTTTGTACAAAATGTTATAAAGCAATAGCAACACTATGAAATTTATGTCATTTTGAATTAACGCATATTTCACTCTGTCAAATTTTCATTCTCATTGTCCACTCATTAACAAAGAAACTTGCTCGAGGAAAAGTCAGCGAAAAATCATGTATGCACAATTAAATGAGAAAGCTGATATTTCAGTAATAATCCATCAAGAATACAGTTTAGAATTTATTGCTCAGTTACCTTCAAGAAATTAAATGAAATTATTTAGGTTGAGAAAATGATCCTTGAAAATTTACCACTGGTGTCTAATTTTGTAGCCAAATCCTGGTACAATTGTAATTTCCCAGTCATTATTATAGTGATAAAAAATATTCAGTTTCCCACGTACTTTTAAACAAGATATTATTTGTATTATAGTTTTGAAATGTGGCACTGAAATTCTCATTAATAAAACACATAGAGGATGAGGAAGCTAAGATGGGCCAGTTCAAGTATGTTCACAACAAGTGAATATACCAACACGCAGTTTTCGCTCAGTTATAGCAACAATGTGATCAATTTTCTGACAGAACCAAGTAATTTTTAACATTCACAGCTGTCAAATTACGACTCCAAATTTTTAAAAAAATGAAACCATACACTTTTTTTCTGTGGCATTGGAAGGAGCCTTCAAAGAGGACTTCAGTGACAGAACATGCGAAATTTTATTAAAAAGTACACAGAATCACAAACTATTGTCCTTCCATCAATAGAAGAGGATGTACAAATATACACCCCCACTGTACTAAATATAAGCAAACATGTAACTCAAGAGCACTTTTTGCACTTACCTGTGCTCTAAAAGGCCATCAATCTGTGCGTAGCATTGTAAGGATCTGATAACTTGCTCATGGAACTACTCAGACTTCACAATATATATGCAGTGGTGCAGATCTTAACATTTTGAGCTCTTTGGATTAGTCGTTTGGGAAACACTAAATGACAGGCTTTCTCACCAGACTTATCATTTCTGCTCTTTTATTTCTGAGGATAATTAAAATGAGATGTCCTCCAGGTAACAATGATGACAGCAGAACACATGAAATGTCATATAATGTGTATACTATATCTTGGGCTGGGCTCCTGCATATTCAGCTGCCACACTCACCGACACATGACATGCAAGTCACAGTAACCAGCACTCCAATCAAAGGCAACTATTAGCATCCACACAGTCATGTATCCAGGTGACACTACACCTGTTTTCCTCTGCTGATGGGTAATTAGGTCGCCACTGAGCCCTCCAATGGCAAGTCAGCTCTGGGCTCCAAAATGACTGCCAGCCATCTATGCTCTCAACTACAACCCCTGCCCTTGCTGCTACTCATCAGACAGCACCAGTTCAGCCTTCTCCAGGATCACAGAAATTGCTGTCCAACAGCCACTTAGAAAGGCCCCACTTCTGCATTTCATCATCACTATGGATGATTGTGGACTTCTTCATACTGAGTACTCGGTACACATCATAAGGGCATTTCAGTTGTACCCGTGTGTGGACTTTTGCCCTCTGATGAATCTGTATTGAGTTAGTTCATAGTCAATAAGCAAACAGTTGTTACTTCAATGTTTGCATCTCAATCACATTCTTGGCACACCACTCGGCCCAGGGTTACTAAAATGTCGACCTGGGATGCAACAAGTCCAAGTGAAAATCAGTGAGTGGTATTCCCTCCCTGAAATTATTTCACACATGTACCAATGCTCAAGGGGAAAAGAAATTGAGCATTTGAAACACACAAACCAATGTATTTGCTTACATTTGGTACAGCAAGTAAATGTTTGGGGACTTCTTTTCCTGACAGCACAGTGGTTTGCAACACTGTTATCTCATTACTAGTTGATCAAATTCCAAGATTAGCATATCACTAAAGTACTCTTGGAAGTCTTTTTCCAATGCGACCATAAAATGTATATAATTGCATTAAAGGGGGAAAATAAGAAGTTGGTGTTGTAATTCGACAGTAATAAACCTTAAATATTACTTGCATATGTCAAAAAACTTGTCACACTGTCCACTGTAACTAAAGGAAATATTTACTTGTTTTGAATATATTTGGGGTTGGCTCTCTTAGCTTTCTCAACTTGTACATATGTAGAATATGTCAGTTTTGGTAAATTCTTTCATTGGTACTAAGAGCAGAAATGTATGAGTTATTGAGATTATCCCAGACATTACACAAAATGTCAACTAGACATCAACATACACCTTTATCCTTCAGTGTTGCAACCACTTCATAATAGCTCGGTTCTGGTTTCACCTTCTCCTTTTTTGCTGCGTTTTCATCACTTTCTTCTAACCCCAGCTCATCTTCTTCAGCTTCAGGTTCTTCTTCTTCCTCCTCTTCCTCATCCTGTGCTTTTGTACCACCAACAATCTGGCTAGCTAAGTGCTGTAGGAGAGAATAACAACTGTTAATTGTGGAATTAACAGATCAATATACAGTTTTTACTGTGAAAATTTTCTCATCAATGCTAGAACCACAGTAAAAGATCAATGAAAAAAGAACTTAAAGAAAATATTAAGTGATATGTCACAAGATTATATGGTATTACAATACGAACTGCGAAGATATTACAGGGCATTAAGTACTTAGACACTTTGTTCAAGATTGAAACCAAGTACAGTCACTCAAAATTTGCTGGAGTACAAAATTTGCTGGAGTAGCTAGGAAATGGAAAGAAAGGATGAAAACACACAGAAGAGATCCCTAAATGTGATGTTATCTTTCTTGCTACTTAACGTACACAGTCAGATACTTGATAAACTTCTGATTATGAAAATACGAGCTGGACAACAGAAAAAGTCTATGAAACCAGATACAGTAATCATTATTCAAATGAAAAGCATTCTGATAACTAGAATCTTAATGTATAAACTGGGTCATCCTAGTAATATGAGATTCCAAATAATAACCCTCATAAACTATATGTTGTACATCTTACAAAGTGTTTAAGCTTGTAAATGTAACTGAATTCCAGTAAATTGAAACAAATCTTGAGAAAGCGTATCAAAAATAGATTGTGGAGTAAAGGTAACAACTCACCAAATTTGTAGAGGCACTGGGACTTTGAGAGGTATGTAAACAACTGAGAACTTTGCTAGTTTTCAGGCAAATCTTTTTTTGAACTAGAGTACACACACATAACACATACACTTTTACAGTTACATTGTGCCTGTTGAATACACTGTGTCAGGTGTGCAGCTCTATAACTTAACTGGGGTATGGGATTGTGCCAGGTGAAATAGTGAAGAGGCAAAGGAGGTATGGAGTGGGAGAGATGGTTGGGGAAGGGTTACTAACAGCTGGGAGGGTGAGGCAACTGGTGCATAGGATAACAATGTGGGAGGGAGAGGCGGCAGGTGCACAGGATATGAATGGAATGGAACACAAGCACTGGCATCACTGAGTTTGTGCAGTGCACAATGACAATGATGCTGATGAATAGACTTTGGGCAGGGGGGCGTGGAGGAGGGGGGCAAAACAGAGGAGGGCAGACTGTTGGCAAGAGGGTCTGGGACTGTGATGGGTGAAGTTAAGATCCTGTGACACAGTAGATGTGGTTTTGGGGTAGGGGGCTAGTGGAGATTAAGGCTGGCAAGATTATAGAACCATAGGCACTGAAATCATGCGCATATTACTCACCTGTGTATTCCATCAAAGGATGGTCAACTCTTCTTGGTCACTTGTACCAATCTGGAATGTTACTGTGTGTTCCTTGCAGCTGGTTTCTGGGGTGATCAGCAGTTTAGGAATGTTAGTGAATATGATATGAGAAATCTATCTGCAAACTAGATTTGGGGGATGGTGCCTGTCTGTGGAAGCCCAAGTGAGACAATCAGCATACTGAGCAAGAGATTCTCAAAACTGTAGATGCGCCATCCAATTCACAAACAAATTAGCAAGGTGCAGGCATCCTTAAGCTGTCTATGCTCCCTCCAAGGCATACTGTTACTATGAAATCCCAGCGCCCAAATTGAAACCTTTGCTCTTCGACGTCTGGAGATAGCAGTTCTAGAAGTTCTTGGATTTAATCACATCCTATTCCAAACCTTGGAGCACCTCTACCCGTCAACACCAATCTTAACTCTCCCCAGCCCTCACCCCAGTGAAACCCCACATAGCACACAAATAGCAGGTATAGCCTTGCTGATCTTTTCTATTTTCCACATCTCTAGCCCCCTCTCTCAATATGCCATACAATCTAAAACCTAAAAGAAATCCAAACCTTTTTGTCATCCTATTCATCAAAAATTAAATACAATGTTCAGTCCTATCTCAAAGCCTCAGACATAGCTCTACACCCTACTCTCCTTCTTCCCATCCCTACCACAGAAAATCTTTTTTGCTATCAATGGTTCCAATAAAAGCCAAACCAATCCCAATGTTGCATATTGTTTCTCCCAGTTCATAGCATCATCTAACTGTGAACCTCCCCTCTCCTACCTAACCACCCCCTGATTACCTTCCAGCAGTTCCCTATCTCAAGCATGGCCTCACCATTCTTTTCCAGTTCCCGTACCAGAAACACAAACCCAACGGAAAAATATCAGTCATTCACTACCACAAGACAGAAGAACCAGATCTGAACACAGGGCCACTGCACCCTATCTTCATTCTTCCACAGGCACAATGCACTTTCCCATTTGTTTCAGCCACTCCTCTTCCAACCAAAATGCTATCTTCTTGGACATTGACATCCACTTCTCCGATTGCTCCATCCTTACCTCTGCTGTATCAAACCCAGCAACCAACAGTACTTGCATTTTGATAGCTGTCATCACTTTCCACGCCAAAAAATCACTTCACTCCCATATGTTCTGGCCATCTGTGGACAGTGAATTGCAGTGAATTTCATTGCCTGTATTCTGAAAGCCTCACTAATGCCCTCACAGAAAGGCATTATCCTCCAAATGTAATCAACCTTGACTGCTTATCATTGTGTCCAGAAATGAGGAACATCCTGCCAACAATTCTTTCCAACAATCATAAAAATGTATCCTGCCACTCATCTGTAACATTACAAGTGGTGTGTCTGCTATATACAAATTCAACAAAGAGTGGAAGGTCTGGTTGAGCATCATATAGCTGGCCAGGTGCTGTGAAGTGACTGGATCAGATAAATGAGCAAGAGCTTGAAAGTGCTCTGAAATGCTGCTGTTAGCCAACAGAGAGTGGGGGCCACTGTCCAGCAAGCTGCCAAGTGGACATAACTTGGAATTTCCACTGTTGATGCTTGTGAACATCAAGCAGATATGGCCAAAGACTAGCTGTGTTTGAATTAATGATTCAAATATTCACCAAAAAAACTGAAAATAAATTCCTGAGAAGTTCCAGGAGATTTTATACCAGAGATGAAATTGCAATGAAGAGATGAGTTCAATAAAATTATCACCTTATTCATACAATGAATATTAACAGATTTATTAACATTTGTGAGTGAAACTGCTCATACGAACAATGATAAAAGCTACAGACACACTTCATATACATACAACACACCATCTAATGTGTGTTGAAGTCAGCTGGAAAATGACCTTATTTATGTGTATACTGAACAGGCAGACTAATGTTATACATAAATAATTTAATAGTTGTTAGTGGAGTGTCAAAAGAAAGAGTCCTCCACAAATACATGACAGATTTTCTTCTGCAAAAATATCTGTACAATTTTCCAATTTGTTTATGCTTGTTCATTAAGAAATTTTTTAAGACAATGTTAACATGATGGATGTTTGAGTAATATACTGAGGAAGCAGCAAGATGAATCAAGTTGTGTATTTTACTAGATCTTGCCATCCCATTGTATGTGCTGCATAAAACATAACTTGAAGTTGATCATCCCACAATGTTTAACGAGTAATGAAATAACAGATGTCTGCAACGTGTCTAAACATACATGATATATGAAGACCTCTACTGTAAAAAAAATTATTTATTTATCATGACTTTTGGCCTGAAGCCCATGCAGCCATCACTCAGCAGTTTGGAGTTTTATGGAATCATGTTGCATTTATCAAAGAATTTCATAATTAGTTTTAAAACTGTGATATTATGATAAGGGAAAAGTTGGTTATTTCAAACTTTTGCAAAGTAAAGTTTCAATAAAATCTCATAAATAACATATTCCAAGAATATCAATTGTGATTTTTTAAATTAAGATTAGTCTTTGTTTTAAAAGTTTCTAGAGTAACAACATATTTTTAAAATCATAAATTCTATTCAAAATTTTGTTCTTAAAAAACATCAATTGTTGCTTAGCATATTTACGTCCACCATTGACTTAAAACTGTTTACTTTCTGGGAGAGTTAATGAAACATTACTGTGAAACCTCTCAAAAATACTAATTTAAAAGGTCTAACTGTTTCCATTCATGATTTTAAGATGTGCATTATCAATGTTTGAAATAATGAAATATACCAACCTCACAAATTAATCTTTGATTCAGCTCACTGTAAAATTAATTTTACTGTCACCTTACTAAGGCACGCAAACAATGTTAAGTATGGCTCTTAACATTTCTGCCATCACATTGTCATGTGAACAATGGTAGGCCTATCCTCAGCATTGTTTACTTGCTTAAAAATCTTTTCACATTTACCTGGTTTGCAACAACTTTTACACATTTGCATTTAGGAACATTATCCAGGATCTTTATGTATATAGTTATCTACATCATCCTTGGATTTTTACAGACCCTTGCACCTGCTCTCTCTCCCACCCAGCTGCAGTCATCCTTCCTAAACCCTCTCTCCCACTTCCTGCTTCCTTTATCTCCTCCCCCATTCGATCCAACAAAAAATGCTCACCCCAGATGAGCTGTGGAATTGGAGTTCCATCTCAGTGTACTCCACCTGCACAAGGTATCCAAATGTATGTGTGTGTGTGTGTGTGTGTGTGTGTGTGTGTGTGTGTGTGTGTGTGTGTTTTTGTGTGTTTACTTCAGCTCAGAAAAGGAATCCTCAGAAAGTTAGAAAAGTTCTCAATCATGTTCATGTGCTTTCCAGCAACTCAATGCCCCTGCTATTCATTGGTTGTTAACTTTACTCTTGACTATTTATATTCTATCAGGGTTCTCCATTATCATATATGATTTCATTCCAAATGTGAGTCAAATATGAACATCTTGTGACTTGCGATTTGTATCTGGCGAACAGTAATATCAGATAATGAACAGTTCCACAAGCTACTATATAACCAGTCGTGGTTGTTAGTTTCGTACATGTTCCATACATCATTTGAATGATTCTTTTGTTGAGATGATGTGGAATGAGTCAGCTTACAGGATATGTATACACAATTAGTTTTAACATTAATAAACATATTATTTTTCAGTCTTACACACACAACAACACTTAAAAACTATTTTTTTGCAGACTATTGGTTTTTAATCAGAAGACTTATATATGGAATAGAAGCAGTAGTCCATAAGAAAGTTCTAGTTTATGTTTCAAGCAACGGAAACTCCAGGTTGGAATATGAACAATATAAGGAAAAGATAGATTGCTACTCACCATAAAGATGACACATTGAGTTTGTAATCTATCCCTCCTTCACATCAGTTGTTGATTGTCATTTACTTCATAATTAACTCTTTTAATAAGCTTTGAGAGGAGTAAGATTTACAATAAACTTTTTAATTATCTTCTTTTCTTGTAGTTGGCTCCAGTTCTTCATGTCAAGGGGTTGATTCCTGAAGCTGAAATTTTTTGGTATTGTGGGTTCTCATGGTTCCAATTGAGGTAACTTTTGAAAGAGTTGCCTGGGAAGTAATTTCTGTTTCTGTAATTTTTATTCTTTCACATTTTTCTATATCACACTGTCTTTACAATTTCCACTTCAAAGTTGAAAATTAAATTGTTATTGCCAAACTTAAAAACACGTCCGATCACATCAAAGGCATGCCCACTACTAATCCATTCTGCGATACTAACAATATTCCAAAGAGTTTACAAATTTTCTTGACAGATGAAGTTCCACCAATTTATATCATTATTTTATGGATGAATCCAGAAGTAAACATAACTGATATCGTCTGATTCTGTAATTAATAATGGGAATTTTAAGTGTTCCAGATATTTCATAATTTCAAATGTTTATAGAAGAAAAGTAATTTTAACTGTACATACAGAGTTAGTAAACATCGATTGTAACAATGAAAATAAAGTAATTTCTTTCTCTACATTTTAGCCTGAAATATAATACATTGTGTACAAAATCATACACGATCCTTTTAGAAAAACAGTTGAGACAATATTTACCTGTTTAAAAACAAGTAAATATTTTTCTGGTATTACCTACTACTGTTGAGGAAAAGTAATGCTAGAGGTTGGGTGTCCCTTTACAATATCCCCCTCACAAAATTTGAAAACAATGTATTTACAGTATTTTGTGACGGACTATAAGGTTTGCCAAATGGTGTACAAAATTATGTCAAAAGACAAAATACAGATGTATAGAAGTATCTGATACATAACATATTACAGAAAACAAGAAAAATATCTGCTATACAGTCATAATTTGTACATATGTCAGGATATTGCATTGAGATTTTCAGATCTGTGGAACATTCCAAACAATGAAAGACAAATAACGCAAACTCAAAACCACAACATTACAACAATAAACTACAGAAATAAATACAAAGACAATGTAAATTAATAGAGTTACAAATTGTAAGTTTACATCCATAAAATCACACCTTCAAAATCATCAAAAGAGAAGAGAAAAAAATTCAGAGCCTAAAAGTACGACGAATGAGCCGACTCGAAAAACTCACAACAGGTACAGACCAGAAGAACATAGTCAATCATGAGTAGGAATATAGCACACAATCATCAGCCACATAAACCAGAGTATTTAAGTATATGTTGACTCATGAAAGGACAAAATAATGAAAAAATATCAGGGCCTATGCTCACGATGTGGGGACCAAACCATGAAACCAAACCACACTAGGTAAAAACCAGCAAAAAAAGTTTCAACACAACACAATGAATAAAGTTCATAATCATATCAATAAATTCAGTCATATGTAAAGAGTAATTATAAGAAGCATGTACCCTCAATCAATAGTTGCATACTCTCCTTGAATACACACACACAATCGTGATGACCAGAGTACCAAAAATAGAGTTAAGTGTGAGTCTGTCCACAACTCAAGTTCCAGTGAGATACAGTATTGCAGAACTCAGGATATATATGGGTAAACAGAATCATAAATAGCTTCGAATGATGACGTAATCAAGTAGCTTGAGGGCCAAAATCAGTGCATGAAAGCAGACATGTATACATCTTGTTATACAGGGTGAGTCACCTAACGTTACCGCTGGATATATTTTGTAAACCACATCAAATACTGACGAATCGATTCCACAGACCGAATGTGAGGAGAGGGGCTAGTGTAATTGGTTAATACAAACCATAAAAAATGCACGGAAGTATGTTTTTTAACACAAACCTACGTTTTTTTAAATGGAACCCCGTTAGTTTTGTTAGCACATCTGAACATATAAACAAATATGTAATCAGTGCCGTTTGTTGCATTGTAAAATGTTAATTACATCTGGAGATATTGTAACCTAAAGTTGACGCTTGAGTACCACTCCTCCGCTGTTCGATCGTGTGCATCGGAGAGCACCGAATTATGTAGGGATCCAAACGGAACAGTGATGGACCTTAGGTACAGAAGAGACAGGAACAGCACATTACGTCCACATGCTAACACCTTTTTATTGGTCTTTTTCACTGATGCACATGTACATTACCATGAGGGGTGAGGTACACATTCGACGGGCGTTTCATAAGACATCGAGGACGCATAAATTGGCCAGCCTGTTCTCCTGATCTTACACCTCTGGACTTCTTTCTGTGGGGTACGTTAAAGGAGAATGTGTACCGTGATGTGCCTACAACCCCAGAGGATATGAAACAACATATTGTGGTAGCCTGCGGCGACATTACACCAGATGTACTGCGGCGTGCACGACATTCATTACGCCTGAGATTGCAATTGTGTGCAGCAAATGATGGCCACCACATTGAACATCTATTGGCCTGATATGTCGGGACACACTCTAGTCCACTCCGTAATTGAAAACAGAAACCACGTGTGTACGTATACCTCACCCCTCATGGTAATGTACACGTTCGTCAGTGAAAAAGACCAATAAAAAGGTGTTAGCATGTGGACGTAATGTGCTGTTCCAGTCTCTTCTGTACCTAAGGTCCATCACCGTTCCCTTTGGATACCTATGTAATTCGATGCTCTCCGATACACACGATCGAACAGCGGAGGAGTGGTACTCAAGCGTCAACTTTAGGTTACAATATCTC
Source organism: Schistocerca serialis cubense (assembly GCF_023864345.2). NCBI lineage: Eukaryota > Metazoa > Arthropoda > Insecta > Orthoptera > Acrididae > Schistocerca > Schistocerca serialis. The sequence goes on from NC_064638.1 coordinate 291,557,844, forward strand.
CTGATGTAATTAACATTTTACAATGCAACAAACAGCACCGATTACGTATTTGTTTATATGTTCAGATGTGCTAACAAAACTAACAGGGTTCCATTTAAAAAAACGTAGGTTTGTGTTAAAAAACATACTTCTGTGCATTTTTTTATGGTTTGTATTAACCAATTACACCAGCCCCTCTCCTCACATTCGGTCTGTGGAATCGATTCGTCGGTATTTAATGTGGTTTACGAAATATATCCAGTGGTAATGTTAGGTGACTCACCCTGTATTATCTATACTAGTAAATGTCTTCCACACTCTTTGCTAATTGTCCATACAAACTAATCTACATACATAAAGACCTAGAAGATTCATTGAAAAAAAAATCTGATTTAAAGATATGTAATGTATTGGAAAGTCAATCCCCCTACTTGAAAAAACATGCATTTATGTAGAATAACACTGTCTTTGGCAGTCTTGGCTAACAATTTACAAATCTCAGTCACAACACAGATTTAGCTGCCCGATGCTAGAGTACATACCCAATGATATCTTGTAAGTCGACTGATCCAGCATGGTACAGCCATACAGCAGTGTGAGGTGTGGATCTGCCCACATCTTTCAGTTCCCTCCCGAGAGTTCTCATCACATGCTCCAGTGGAGAGGTAACTTCCTGTCTGGCATTCACATCAGATCTTGAAACATTTTTTTATGTACACTCCTGGAAATTGAAATAAGAACACCGTGAATTCATTGTCCCAGGAAGGGGAAACTTTATTGACACATTCCTGGGGTCAGATACATCACATGATCACACTGACAGAACCACAGGCACATAGACACAGGCAACAGAGCATGCACAATGTCGACACTAGTACAGTGTGTATCCACCTTTCGCAGCAATGCAGGCTGCTATTCTCCCATGGAGATGATCGTAGAGATGCTGGATGTAGTCCTGTGGAACAGCTTGCTATGCCATTTCCACCTGGCGCCTCAGTTGGACCAGTGTTCGTGCTGGACGTGCAGACCGCGTGAGATGACGCTTCATCCAGTCCCAAACATGCTCAATGGGGGACAGATCCGGAGATCTTGCTGGCCAGGGTAGTTGACTTACACCTTCTAGAGCACGTTGGGTGGCACGGGATACATGCGGATGTGCATTGTCCTGTTGGAACAGCAAGTTCCCTTGCTGGTCTAGGAATGGTAGAATGATGGGTTCGATGACGGTTTGGATGTACCGTGCACTATTCAGTGTCCCCTCGACGATCACCAGTGGTGTACGGCCAGTGTAGGAGATCGCTCCCCACACCATGATGCCGGGTGTTGGCCCTGTGTGCCTCGGTCGTATGCAGTCCTGATTGTGGCGCTCACCTGCACGGTGCCAAACACGCATACGACCATCATTGGCACCAAGGCAGAAGCGACTCTCATCGCTGAAGACGACACGTCTCCATTCGTCCCTCCATTCACGCCTGTCGCGACACCACTGGAGGCGGGCTGCACGATGTTGGGGCGTGAGCGGAAGATGGCCTAACGGTGTGCGGGACCGTAGCCCAGCTTCATGGAGACAGTTGCGAATGGTCCTCGCCGATACCCCAGGAGCCATAGTGTCCCTAATTTGCTCGGAAGTGGCGGTGCGGTCCCCTACGGCACTGCGTAGGATCCTACGGTCTTGGCGTGCATCCGTGCGTCGCTGCGGTCCGGTCCAAGGTCGACGGGCACGTGCACCTTCCGCCGACCACTGGCGACAACATCGATGTACTGTGGAGACCTCACGCCCCACGTGTTGAGCAATTTGGCGGTACGTCCACCCGGCCTCCCGCATGCCCACTATACGCCCTCGCTCAAAGTCCGTCAACTGCACATACGGTTCACGTCCACGCTGTCGCGGCATGCTACCAGTGTTAAAGACTGCGATGGAGCTCCGTATGCCACGGCAAACTGGCTGACACTGACGGTGGCGGTGCACAAATGCTGCGCAGTTAGCGCAATTCGACGGCCAACACCGCGGTTCCTGGTGTGTCCGCTGTGCCGTGCGTGTGATCATTGCTTGTACAGCCCTCTCGCACTGTCCGGAGCAAGTATGGTGGGTCTGACACACCGATGTCAATGTGTTCTTTTTTCCATTTCCAGGAGTGTATTAAATATGCTGTTGATTATCTTCTTCACATCACACAGCATATGCTCTCCCTATTTACATTGCAAAAGCAATCATGGAAGATTTACGTCAGATAGGATTAAAAAGTGTTCACATATGTAACTTTAATAAACAGAGTTAAATTCAATGAAAAAAATGAACCAACAAGGTGATACACACAGATATACCAAGACACTATTTCTAAGTTTTACAATACAAATTATGAACATTGCCCCATTTCAAAATTGTAACGTAGCATATATGTATCAAATTTTAAAGCACAAATCTATTACAAAACATAATTATAGGAGTGTATCATAGATTTAAATTTAGTCAATAGCTAAGACAGAACTTTAAAAATCACATCATCTTACACAATACACTCATGGCAAAGAAAACACAATTATATAATCTTATGAATCTGCAAACGTAGTATATATTTTCTTCCAGGCTAGGTATAATTATGCATCCATGTTTGAAGGTCTTGTCTTCTGTAATGAAAGTTAACAGTACTTGACATATTAAGTACTTGCTTTGTTTACCAGTAGCTCCTCTTACCTTTACACATGTAATGGACATTTTCACAAAATTCTTACCATACTGGATCTTGTCTCTAAATTGTTCGGTCATACCACAAATCGGTCTACCTTTATCAATCAAACAGTTCCTTCCCACTGATCAAACTTAATGTAGGGACACGCAAAATCTGAATCATCTTCTCTGTTATTACACACTTCATGTAAAAGATCACTTTCTGTTTAATCTAATGCTACATCCACACTGTCTTTTCAGGGTTTTACCAACTTTATTGGCATCACAGCATTTCTTTGGTTACTCATGTTGTCAGGTAAAGATGGAACACAATACGTGGGTTTCATAGCACAACTAACATCACTTACTACAGAAGGAACACACAATATATCACAGTCAAAATTACACTTCCTGCTTAGATCTTCTTTCCCTTCATTCCACCAATTTGGATACACATTTTGGCTGACCACATCTAACTTATTCCAGAATGCACATTTATCTATGTTATCATCAATCTGGTCCAAAACAAACTTCAAGAAGTTTTTTCCTTTATTCTCTAGGATTACTGATAACTCACCTTTACTGTTTGGATCATTACTCTGCATGACATTAATGAAAAACTGCTTTGACTGAACTGGTATTCCATAACTCTCACTTACATCATCACATACATCACTTACCTTATTGGTATTTTCAACATCATTCACAAATAACTCTGAAACTTCATTATTCTTAAACTCTACAAATACCTGATTCTCATCATCATCATTATATTCTTCCATAATTACTTCATTAACAACCCAAGTCTGATCTCCATCAACACCTCCATTCATTTGCAATACGTTAGCAGCCTCAGACATACCAACTTCAGTTATTTCATAGCTCTCATTCACATCTACATCAAAAATACCACCTAATTCAGATCCATTACAGTCATTACCTGATTTACGTAACAATACATCAATAACACTGTTTTCTGACACAAGAAGAAATCATTAGTACATACTACATTAAAATTCTCACTACCCTCACATTCTGGTTTGTAATTAGCACCTATATCACTATAATTAAACATAGTATCACAAAAACCAAAACATAAATGAGAAATCCGATTTTCCTTCTGTTCAGTTTCATATATCTGTGCCATATTATCAACACTGTTATTATTGTCCAATTGCAAGTGTAAACTAGGGGTCCTGTGCTTGTTGTGTTTGCTTGCCCCAAAACTGTGGACCTTCATTGAGGCGGACTGCAGTTTCCTGAGTAATTACTTCTATGATTGTTTCTTCTATTAAATTGCCCACGATTATCCCCATTATTCCTATCCTCCTGACGTTTAAAAGTTTTCCCTCTATTTTGATTGTGATAGAAATTACCATTATCTCTGTACAATTGCCTATTTTAATCTGTCTGGAAAAGTTCCATGTGCCAATGATGCACAACATAGTACAGTCATCCAAAAATAAATAACCTGAAAACTGTAATATGAAAACTGCTGAAGGGATCATAGTGTCATTGCCTTTGGAAGAAGGTGTGGTTCCTCTCCAAACTTGCCCCTAGAAGGACATGGGTGAACATGTATGTGATGATAGGGAAAGCAAGTGCATACTTCAAGCATCCACTACCCTCAGTAGTGCCGAAAACATAAAAACTGAGGCTTCAAAAGAAGAGCAAAGGGGTGTAGTTCCTTTTCTTAGAGTGGAAGGAATGCGGAGAGTGGAAATTCATCAAATGTCCATTACAGTTTCACACTCAATCTGACCTCTCGGGTGATGGCTGCCATCATAACTCATCAGTCTTCAATTTAATGACATGCACCTGCTGGACAATAGTATTGGTAATGTGGTTTGAGATTCCAGATCGTGCATCATCAGCCAATGACATCCATCATCAAATGAATCACTTGTGCTATGCCTTGACCCTTGCAACAGACATACAGTGCTCTTCATGTACTTGGGCCATTCTCTGACGAGTTTCTATTTCCTGCGCTACTTCTGCTGTCAGGAAACACACTACAACCCTTTTCTCTTCTTTTGAAGCCTCCATTTCTCTGTTTTTAGTAAGTCTGAATGCAGTTGACTGCAGATGAGTGGACATGCCCACTCCATCATCACATGGGTGTGCACCCATGACCCACTACCAGTGAGTCTGAGGTCCCAGCACTCTTATAAAGACCACATTCTTCCTCATGTAATGTGATAATGATCACTTCAGTGGTTTTTGTTATACAGCCTCTGGCTTGTTTCTTTTAGAATGGCCTCAATATATCCTTAAGGACACTGCTTATTAAGTTAGAACACCTTCCCAGAACTCCATTTTGAACTGCATCAACACCATAGAGCTTTTGTTTTCTAGAAATTTTATAATTTTATTAATTTCAGTGAATATTGCTGGCATCAATTCTAGATACTGAAAATTTTGTGGAATGACTTTTTTAATAATTCCTTTGCTTCTTCAACTGGATGATTTAATGCTATTTTTTCTGCCACAGTTAAAACTATGTACTTCTAAATTGTGAATAAATCACAACATTGTCATTTAGTTTAATTGTGATACATCTTGTACACAGACATGTTGTCTTGTCCCCATTTCATAATATCTCATACAGTTTTTATTATCCACATTATTAATTTCTGTCATGATATCCATGTTTCTGAACATTTTACGACTTTCTTTGAAATATTACAGTATTTTTGTAGAATGTAACACTTCATGCTGATTTCTGGCCTTTGTATAATTTTCTCTTTTCCTATTACATGAGATTTTAATCCCCTTAGTTACTCATGACTTACACTTGTTTTTTAATAGACTTTCTGGATAACTTCTTAGGAGGAAAGCTGCTTTCAAAATTGACACTAATTTGCTATGGAATATACTGAATTTCACATTAGCATCTCTTTCTACAGTGAGGGGACTAAAGTCATGGGGTTGTAACATATACATATACAGACAGCAGTAGTATTGCCTACACAAGATATAAAAGGGCCTTGCATTGGCGGAGCTGTTATTTGTATTCAGGTGATTCACGTGAAAAGGTTTTCGATGACAGGAATTAATGGATTTTGAACATGGAATGGTAGTTGGAGCTAGGCGTATGGGACATTCCATTTCAAAAATAGTTAGGGAATTTAATATTCTGATATCCACAGTGTCAAAGGTATGCAGAAAATACCAAATTTAGGCATTACGTCTCATCACACACAATGCAGTGGGTGATGGCCCTCACTTAATGACTGAGAGCAGAGGCATTTGCGTAGAGCTGTCAGTGCCAACAGACAAGCAACACCAAGTGAAGTAACCAAGAAATCAATGTGGGCTGTGCTTTGGCAGCAATAACCGACACAAGTGCCTATGCTAACAGCAAGACATCCATTACCTCTGACTATGGACAACGCAGTGGTCGGCGGCCTTAACTTAATGATCTAGACTTGTCAGTGCTGACAGACAAGCAACAGTGCGTCATATAAGATCAGAAATGCATGTAGGACGTATGACAAACGTAGCCATTGTGGCAGTGAGGTGAAACTCGGCGTTAGTGGACTATCGCAGCAGACGACCGACGCGAGTGCCTTTGATAACAGCACGACATCACCTGCAGCGCCCAAGAGCACTTCTCTTGGGCTTGCAACTCTATCAGTTCGACCCTAGGTTACTGGAAAACAATAGCCTGGTCAAATGAGTTCTGATTTCAGTTGGTAAGAGGTGATGGTAGGATTTGAGTGTGATGTAGATACCACAAAACCATGGACCCAAGTGCCAACAATGCATTGAGGAAGGCAAATGAACTGATCACTCACTGAAAATGGTTATATTTGGCTATCTGGAGACCATTTTCAGCCATTAATGGACTTCATGTTCCAAAACAACAATGGAATTTTTGTGGATGACAATGACCCATGCCACCAGGCCACAACTGTTCATAACTGGTTTGAAGAACATTCTGGACTATTCAAGCAAATGGTTTGGCCACCCAGATCACCTGCTATGAATCCCATCAAAAATTTATGGGACATAACTGAGAGATCAATTTGTGCACAAAATCCTGCACCCGCAACACTTTTGAAGTTAGGGATGCCTATACAGGCATCATAGCCAAATATTTCTGCAGGGGTTCCAACAATTTGGTGAATCCATGCCACATCAAGCTGCTGCTCTAGAGCAGGCAAAAGGAGATTCAATACAATATTAGGATGCATCACATGACTTTTGTCACCTCTGTGTATATGTACATCGTATCAAACACCACATCCTTTAACTTACTCATAAACATTGTATCCTGGTCTCATAAAAAAGCCAAACTTATTTATACAAACATGCCTCAGAATTGTATAGTGCTACATTGTTTATTTCATTTACTGTGCATCAAGATCAGAGAGCCCATTGACAACTGGGCACACATTAATTGTTTCAGACTGATTACTGGGCTATAAAGTGTTATCTGTTAGGGTCCTGCTATTCTGTAGTTGGAAGATTGGATTGGAACAACCAAATAATGATTCCAGTATTCATTTTTCATGTCAGAATCTTTTAAGTGTACACTTAACCCACAATAATTTTATTACCAAAACGCATAATAGGTACCATCATCCGGGATAAAATTGGCCTGTTTTTTTTATGTTTTAGTAGAATATCTCTTGCATATTTCAATTTCCATTCCTGGTGATTTTTATGATTTTACATTGTTTCTGCATAAACACCCATAGTGCACTGTGCATGTTATATTTTTGATAAGTTAATAGAAAAAAGCGATGGAAAGGGGTCATGTTACCCTGTCATATGTGGTTACCTTGACTCCTCAAATATGTTTTATTGTAAACAAGTGGAGAATTGTTCTTGGATAAATGCAAGTATAGTGCGGCGTTGAGATGACCCCTGTAAAGGGATCTCATTGATCCCCATTGAAAACAGGATGTTTTGCAAAATATAATTATCAATCCTTTATTTAAACCACACTACAAAACACTTTTATTGACATAAAAACATTGCACATCTTTTCCTAAAATCCTCCCTGGAAATTTACACAGAATTCTACACATGTCAGTCTGTAGCTCCAGTGGAGGGAGCTTGCCAATTACATCACAGAATGGTGCAGTGAATATGTCAAGTTCTTTTGGAACAAACATAGTTTTCATTGAGGCAGTGGGGTGAAGCCATTATTTCACCTGCCAATACGTTTTCCTTCATTGCAATGTTTTGATCAATAAAAACTTAGTGAAAAGTTCACTTCCCCCTTTTATCCCCAACCACTTTCACCATAACAAAGTTATTTGGAAAAAGATCTTGACATTTGCATTTAGTGAGCAGCAAATATTCAACAGCAAGATTGTCTGAAGGATCAAAATCACTTTCATCAGTTTGCAGAGTCTCTGGTAACTTCGTTACACAAAGCTGGTGAAGAATTATCACACTTTTGGAAGAGATTTTTCTTGGCCTTTGAGAGTTCTTCATTAGCTGTGGACGACTTTGAGCAACTAGGCTGAAGATCGTTTGTATCATTTGTACCTGCAGACAATTTGAACTTTTTATGTAGAACAAACAGCTTTTCATTTCATGTCCTTTTGAATTATATTGGACTATGTTCAATGCATGAGTGGCTAAAACAGCTTTACCAAGCCTTATGTCAAGTTTCTTTCTTTTTGTATTTGAAAGGGCTGTACATTTTTCGTGCAGAGACTTTAAATAAGAAACCAGGTATTCAGCTACAGCTTCTTTTTCTCTAGCCTGTACTGTTCACCTGGGAGTTTAGGGAGTAAAGCTTCTGTTTTGAATAGGAATATTCTACATGCCTTGAACACATTTTGAAGATTTGTCTTAATTTGATCCACTAGACTATTTATGAGTTCATTAAGAAGGGTTGGAAACATTGCCTTTGCTACAGTTGAGTCCATGAAATGCTCATTCTGAAATCAGTTGGTATTTTCCTCTAGCAAGTCTTCAAGGGATGGAAAATAAAAAAATAAAAATAATAAAATAAATCACATCCAAAGGTTGCATTAAATGAGGTGTGTTGGCTGAAGAACCTCACTTGTGAAATGTGAACTTAGGTTGTTTCCTATCATTACCTTTGTTCCAGGCAGGTTTTTAGCATTGGGTAGCTGCACTTTTTTATACCAACCTGTAAATACTACACTGTCAAACCAACCATGTTGAGTTCTGTTATAGTGTGTTCTACCTCTACAGCACCATTCATTGCAACAAGGTGTACCCTTTCATCTTCTTTGAGGCTAAGTATTATATAATTTTCACATCTGTAAAAAAACATAACTGACAACCAACCACCAGAAGCAGACCCACCTACTATAGTAGCTATGGATGATTTGGTATGGTTGAGAACATGGTCAAGAGATTTAACTCCATTGCAAAATATCAGTTTCTTCCTTATTGGATCTTCTGAGAGATAAGATTCGTCACAATTAAATACATTACAAGTTGTTACATCTTCAAGAGTTTTTTTCAAATTGTTGAAATATTTTATAAGTTGATCTTCCGTCACTTCTGACCTGCTGCGACTAAAATTGTTTGGAAGCAGTGATGTGAGGATAAATTTATTTCATTTAATAAATTTACAGGCTCAATCATTACCTGGATAGTTATTCTGGAATAGTCTTTCACTGTGTCCAGCTAAGTCTAGGAATTTTTTTTTCTAACTTTAATGTCTGTAATATGCAATGGAAATCTCCAGTCAGCAGTAGTGGCAATAGAATTTGCTAATATGGATTCTTCTTCTGAAGATATTAAATTTGTATTTTCTACCTTAACTGATCCATTTTCCCTTCAACAGTTTTTCACAGTTTTTGATATATAGTCTCTTGACTGCACCCATTACTGACTCTTGATTATTTTTAATTAACAAGATCACTTCTTCCAATGTTTCCATATCCACATTTAGGTATCATTTTGTGCGTGGAGACCTTTGGTTAGTTCTAGGCACTGCAGTTCAATTTTTAATTTAGTTATGGTTTTACTTTATGAATCCAAATTGATGCTTTATTCTTTTCACTGTCTATTAAGGTTATAGGCTATTGTGTCCATTCTTTACAGTTAAAACAAAACACCAATCTCAATCTAAAACTTTTGCAATAAAGGGGACACTTGCAGCAACAGAGACTGTCCAATACTAACTACAAATTTAAATCCATGGTTGCCCTAATCTTAATATCCAAACAATTATTATAAATTACACTTTTGTTTTATGCCATATTTAGGCAAATACATGTGGATTAATGGAAATTTTGTGATAATATTTAGGAGACCAATGTTACCTGAGGGGATCAAAGTTACCTTATTTTAAAGAAATGAGAATTTTTAACTGTTAAAATTGTTTGTACTGTTACCAAGATCAGGCAGCTTCATTAAAATGTGTGAATTTGAACATATGTGAACTTGAAGATGATAGGATAAACCATTTCTTGTGAGCCAAGGAAGTTTTTCCCAATTTCTAAGCAGATATATAAGTTTTGCTTACAAAACTTTTTTTAACTATAAAATTTTTAAAATTTTATTTTACAGTGTCTGAACTCATGTCAAAAAATTCCTTTGTATCACACACAACTGTTTCCACGAAAATGTATAAGTTTACCCAGAAATGGAAAGGAAAGAAAAGGGTGAAATTAACCCCAGGATCATTGTTATCCCAGGGAGTCATAATCACTCCAGTTCACAGTAAAAAAAGATTACAAATGAACTTACATCTCTTACCTACTTCTCTACAGTTACCAACATCCTCAACAAATTTCTCCCATCATGGTACCTGTTTCAAGATGCCCTGTTTGTAGAAATCTTTTGTTGGAGTACAGCCATCTGTGAACTGCTGACTTCACTTCTGCATCTATCGCAAAGTGTTCACCAGCATGGAATTTCTTCTTGGGACCAAACAGATGAAAGTTCAATGATGCAAGGGCCGGACTGTATGGTGAATGCTGGAGCACCTTCCAGCCAAATCTGACAATTTTCTCATGACAGGAGCAGCAACATGGAGGGCGAGCATACTCATGAAGAAGTTTGACATCATCAGCATTAATGTTTGTGGCATTCAGCGAAGTCCACCGATAACACATAATGCATATTCCAGAACACTGTCACAACCACTTTCCTAGCAGACTGGGTCACTCTGAACTTTTTTCACGCTGGGGAACCCAGTATGTTTCCACACTACAGAGGCTTGCTTGGTTTCAGGTGTGTATCAGTATGCCCATGACTCACCTCTTGTTTTGTAGCACCTGGTGTTCTGATGAAACAAACTAACTCTACTTTTCAGGAAACCATTGCATACATTCTAGGTTCCTGTGTTATTCTAATTTATTTTATGACTGTCTGTCTATAATCTGACTCTAACCTAATAAGTGTGCCCCTCTGACTCCAGTAATTACTGGCATGTAATGTGTGCTTGTCGTTCCCCCCTTACACTTTCTACAATATTAAAAGTTAATATATCCTTCCCTTTCCATTCAGGTGCAGTCCATGATTTGTGTATCCCCATCTCCAAACTTCAGCAACAAATAGGCCTACAGCACAGGTACAACACTTCGTTTCAGTCAAAATTAATCCACTCAGCTCTTTACAATGCTGACAACTGTGTTAAACCAGAACTGATCATGGTGCTGGAAAACCTCCACATATACCACACATGTGTAGACTGCTGAGGCTCCTATTTCCTCTAGATTATCTTCTACATCTAACCTTTTTCTACATCCATAATCTGCAAACCACTGCAAAGGGTGTGGCAGAGTGTACATCTCATTTTGTTACTATGGGTTCCTCCCACTCCATTCACTTACGGAGGGTTTGAAGAATGATTGTTTGAATACCTCTGTGTGTGCTGTAATTATTCTAATCTTGTCTTAACAATCCCTATGTGAGCTATACAGGGTGAGTCACCTAACATTACCGCTGGATATATTTCGTAAACCACATCAAATACTGACGAATCAATTCCACAGACCGAACATGAGGAGAGGGGCTAGTGTAATTGGTTAATACAAACCTTAAAAAAATGCACAGAAGTATGTTTTTTAACACAAACCTACGTTATTTTAAATGGAACCCCGTTAGTTTTGTTAGCACATTTGAACATATAAACAAATACGTAATCATTGCCGTTTGTTGCATTGTAAAATGTTAATTACATCCTGAGATATTGTAACCTAAAGTTGACGCTTGAGTACCACTCATCCGCTGTTCGATCGTGTGTATCGGAGAGCACCGAATTACGTAGGGTGATGGACCTGAGGTACAGAAGAGACTGGAACAGCACATTACGTCCACATGCCAACACCTTTTTATTGGTCTTTTTCACTGACGCACATGTACATTACCATGAGGGGTGAGGTACACGTACACACGTGGTTTCCGTTTTCAATTACGGAGTGGAATAGAGTGTGTCCCGACATGTCAGGCCAATAGATGTTCAATGCGGTGGCCATCATTTGCTGCACACAATTGCAATCTCTGGTGTAATGAATGTCGTACACGCCGCAGTACATCTGGTGTAATGTCGCCGCAGGCTGCCACAATATGTTGTTTCATATCCTCTGGGGTTGTAGGCACATCACGGTACACATTCTCCTTTAACGTACCCCACAGAAAGAAGTCCAGAGGTGTAAGATCAGGAGAACGGGCTGGCCAATTTATGCGCCCTCCACGTCCTATGAAACGCCCGTCGAACATCCTGTCAAGGGTCAGCCTAGTGTTAATTGCGGAATGTGCAGGTGCACCATCATGCTGATACCACATACGTCGACGCGTTTCCAGTGGGACATTTTCGAGCAACGTTGGCAGATCATTCTGTAGAAACGCGATATATATTGCAGCTGTTTGGGCCCCTGCAATGAAGTGAGGACCAATGAGGTGGTCGCCAATGACTCAGCACCATACATTTACAGTCCACGGTCGCTGTCGCTCTACCTGTCTGAGCCAGCGAGGATTGTCAACGGACCAGTAATGCATGTTCCGTAGATTCACTGCCCCATGGTTTGTGAAACTCACTTCATTGGTAAACAGGTAGAGCTGCAACGCATTCTCTGTTAATGCCCATTGACAGAATTGCACTCGATGATTAAAGTCATCACCATGTAATTGCTGATGTAGCAACACATGAAACGGGTGAAAGCGGTGACGATGCAGTATGCGCATGACACTACTTTGACTCAGTCCACCGGCTCTCGCAATGTCCCGTGTACTCATGTGTGGGTTCATGGCAACAGTAGCTAACACACCAACTGCACCCACTTCTCCTGTGACGGGCCTGTTACAGACCCGTTTGCGTGCTACGACCATACCTGTTGCATACAGTTGGCAGTAGATGTTTTGCTATGTGCGGCACGTTGGATGCTCTCTGTCCGGGTACCGTTCTGCATACACCCTGCACGCTTCAACTACATTTTATCGACACTCGCCATAGATAAGTATCATCTCCACCTTTTCAGTGTTCGAATACACCATGGTCACAGTTCCTACAACACTACACTATCACAGACATCTGGTAACACGGTGTACTACAGTTGGCCTGCGTGCGGAGACGAATGCAGAATAACAATAGCAGCAAGCACTACATGCGGACACTGCGACAGCTAGACCAAACCACAACAGTGCACTACAGCCACAATCGTAAACACGGTCATCATCGTAAACATGTCCCTGCAGATGCTGCTCGCCGACCGTGGCCTGTATTTGTTACAACGCGCAACTGAACGTCGGAGGTTTCAAGCGCCAACTTTAGGTTACAATATCTCCGGGTGTAATTAACGTTTTACAATGCAACAAACGGCACTGGTTACATATTTGTTTATATGTTTAGATGTGCTAACAAAACTAATGTGGTTCCATTTAAAAAAACGTAGGTTTGTGTTAAAAAACGTACTTCCGTGCATTTTTGTATGATTTGTATTAAACAATTGCACTAGCCCCTCTCCTCACGTTCGGTCTGTGGAATCGGTTTGTCAGTATTTGATGTGGTTTACGAAATATATCTAGTGGTAACGTTAGGTGACTCACCCTGTATGTAGGAGGTTGTAGTATATTCTTAGTCACCATTTAAAGCTGGTTTTTGAAAATTTGTTAAAAGACTTTCTCAGGATAGTTGATATGTATCTTCAAGAGCCCTCCTTGATGGATCAAAAGTCCTGTAACAATTCATGCTGCCCTTCTCTGCATAAGTTCGATATGCCCTTTTACTCCTATTTGATATGGGTCCCACACACTTAAAGCAATATTTTAGAATGGGTCGACCAAGTTACGTGTAAGCAATCCCCTTTGTAGACTGACTGCACTTCCCCAGTATTCTACCAATAAACTGAAGTTTACCATCTCCTTTACCTGCAACAGAGCCTATGCAATCATTCCATTTCATATTCCTATAAAGTGTTACACCCAGGTATTTGTATCAATTGGCCAATTCCAATTTTTGGTATGAAAGAGTTAAAAATAGTTTTAACATGATCCATCTTAGCAGAATTCTGCAAACTCATGTCAGACAATTAACATCTATACTAATCTATACATTATCTCCGTCTTTTTTTAAATCTAACAATGGAAACTCAGGTTGGAATTCAGCAATGTAAAGGAAAGACTGCTACTCACCATAAAGATGATGTGGAGAGTTGCAGGCAAGGACAATGAAAATACCATTACACACTTAGCTTCTGGCCAAAACTTTCTTCAAAAAAGGAAGCATGCTTGCATGCATGCATGCGCACACATGCACACACTCACACACACACACACACACACACACACACACACACACACACACACACACACACATGCATTTACACAAGTAAGCACACCTCACACATACATGACCACCAATTGAGCAGTGTGGACCAGAAACGTAGAATGTCAGGTTCAAAAATGACTGTTACACATTTAGTTTTCAGCCAAAGCCTTCTTCAGAAAAGGAAACACACACACACATATTTATCCTCATAAGCAAGCACACCTCAGGCACCCATGACCATTTTCTCTGGCAGTGAGCTTGGGAAAAATATTTGAATTTTCTTTCATTGTGTATTTTCTTACACTAATTTTTCAGAAACATCTGTGACACGAGGCCACCAAGATTGATTTATTTTGGGTAATGATGCCAGCAGACAGGTTGTGCTAATCAGAAAACCACAATGAAATAACTGAAATTGAACAAATATAGTAGTCTACATCTTGCTGGATACAAGCTACTATTAATACAATAAAGATCCAGTAAAAAGAAAAAGGGAAGTGCCATAAATGCAAAACTTGGAGTTAAGACCAATGTCCTTCATATTAATAAAGACTGTGTTGAACAGCTCTTTGAATTCTATGCTACAATAGAAGGTCAGGAAACACAAAAGCTATAGTCGAGAGAGTGTAAGAAGATCTCTGACGGTTCGCAGCACTGTTACCAGCTTTCAGCTGTAAAGCACTACCGGCTGGGGGCAAAAGCAGTAGCTATCTACTGACATGACAACATTGAGGTGTTAACAAAGAGACGTTTACAAAATTTTTTTATACTACTGGTTGAGGTAGGCCTACGAAGCTGCCATGCTCAGCCCACTGGAACTGTCAGGAGTCAACTTATGCCAATTCAACTACAGTAATTCTTAGAGTTTACAGAACATATCCTAGGCTTCATTAAGCAGCTAGATACAGTTTTAATAAGATTATGCATACTTAACAGATTTTCTGTCAGACAATCCTGATTGAGGACACCCAGATGGCTTAGGATTATTTGCCATGTTAAAGTTCCCAACAAGGACTGAAGGACACAGTGCAACAGATATTGATAATTTGTTTTTAGGCCCAAGGTTGTTATGACACTAAAACTGAATAGAAAGAAGGAAAAGAGTGGATAACTCTTATGATTAAAGTGTCTCATAGTGGGTACAGAGCACTCTACCTCATTCTGTGACAGGCTTGAGTCAAGCATTGAAACATCATTACAAGAAGTGCTGTAAAATCCTCCAGTCTCTTCTCAAACAAAATGAAACACATGTACTAAGCACAAAAATAAAATACTACAAAAACAAAGAAAAATAATATGGACAAACACAAATTGGAATGACATGTTCCCAAAAAATCATATCAAAATTATTTGCCACCAAACTCAGAGCTTACTCCAACACAGCGACAGCAAACATAGCACTCTCTAATAAACAATAAAATACATATGAATTCCAGAATGAGATTTTCACTCTGCAGTGGAGTGTGTGCTGATATGAAACTTCCTGGCAGATTAAAACTGTGTGCCTGACCGAGACTTGAACTCGGGACATTTGCCTTTTGCGGGCAAGTGCTCTTGCACTTCGAGTTCGAGTCTCGGTCAGGCACACAGTTTTAATCTGCCAGGAAGTTTTACATATGAAATGATTTATTGCAGCAAACAGTGCATAGATTAACAACAGAGTCTAAAAAATACAAACCATAAGGAGATATAACAATGCAAACAATCAATTTTTGACAAAATAATCTGATTGTATAGATAAAATATCTATTCACCAAGTGGCAGCAGGACACACACATAAAGTAGGGTTTTAATTAGGTAAGTTTTTGGAACCAGTGGCTTCTTCTTCAAGCAGAAGGGTTGAAGAGGTGTGAAGGAAATGGACTGGAGATTTTGGGAAAGTCACCCAAAACTGCAGGTGAGGGGAGACTTACCACACGGGACTTTCCTTCATATCCCGTGCAGTAAGTCTCCCCTGACCTGAAGTTTTGGGTGTCTTTCCCGAAATCTACCCCTTTCTCTAGACCTCTCCAGTCCTTTTCCTTCACCTCTCTTCCTTCCCCTTCAACCTTTCTGCCTGAAGAAGGAGCCACTGGTTCCAAAAGCTTGCCTAATTATAACTCTCTTTTATATGTGACTTCTGCCGCCGCTTGGTGAGCAGATCTTTTATCTATCCAACTAAATTATTAAACCCTAAGGAGAGTATGATATTACCAGTGGCAATTCTGCTAGTTATTTTTGCCATTTCTAGCAGAATATTAAAACATTCCACTAAATTGATATGACTTATCTTATACCATCATTGTCATCAGTCAACAACTCAGGGGGTATTTCCAGGAAGATTTACATATGCATAGTAACATCCATCTATAAAACAGTAAGGATGCAAATCATCTATAATTACAGAGCTAGATCACGTCTTTCAAGTATTTAAAAGTTTAAGAAAGTGGATATGATAAAACAATGATGCCTTTTTTCTGTGCACAAATTGTTAATTGCCAATCACTTTTGTTATTGTAAACAAATCTCCCCATAATGACCTTGCAAATGAAGACCTGGTAGAGCTTAATACTGGAAATTATCCTGTTTGTGTATTCTGTGAACACAAAACATTTGATTGTGTGACTCATGAAATTGTACTTCATAAACTAAAATGCTGTTGCATTAGTGACAGCCTTCTTGCACAGATAATCTTCATAACAGAAATCAGAGCTGGTTCACAATAAACAGTTTCAGCATTAACCCACAATGATTTGGGGATGCAATTTCTTAAAAGCAAACATAATCTGTTAACATCAGACATTCTTATTAATGGCCAAATACTAAATCAAACATATGCGTAAAATTCTGTGCTGAGCAATGGATAATAAGTTAAAATGTAGTCAACACATAAGGCTCAGTACACCATGTCTTACAATTATCTTTCACCCTGTTGACCTAACAAACAATGGTGCTTGCTTATTTTGAATACCTTCAGTCTCTGTTGTTTTACTGAATTATGTTTTTGGAGAAATGCATTTAAAGTAAATAATTGGTTTACTTAGTAGATGCAAGCAGTAACTTAATGCTTTTTCCGAACACTCCAATAAGTCTGTAGTTTTTGGATTGCTTTAGAGTTTCTGAAGACATTTTTCAGCACTTTGCAGTAGTCTGCAATAAAATTTTCTACGTAGGCTGACTGACTGATACAGCTCACATTTATTTATACATGACATTCTAATGCCATTAGCTTTCCTGACAGGTAGGTTGCAACTTTTAGGGAGAAAAAACTGTCAACAAAAGTGATGAAAGCCTTTAGGAATTCATCATATTTGTCATTTAGTCTGTCTCTCTCTTAGATTCCTTGTCAAATGGCCCATTAGAGATTAAGCTTTAAATACCTGCTTTGTAAGTGGATTCATATGACTTAAGTCCTTAGCTTACTGCCTTGGGAGCTTTCTAAGAATTAATACAGTCTTTCGGTATAAATTTTGAGCACTATTATCTGACAGACCATACTACTACATTTTTTTTTCAAGGGATGACCATGTGTTAGACAAGAGTCTATGAAGAAATTACTTATAATTGTGCTAGTGTTTCCCTGAACTCTATCTGTTGTGAACACTGCATCAGATTATGAGGGTCAGTAAATTTAATAAATTTATTTTTCCCTATGGAAATAATTAAAATTAATATTGAAAACTGTAGGTAAAATTAGACTGGTGCTTTTCTTATGGACTGAGTTTAGCACAGCGTCAATGCTGGAGAAAAAAATCCTGTAGTCTAAACTGGAGATCTATAGAAGACTATAAATAGAAACATTTTTTAGATTTCAAAATCCACTTCAGTGTTCAGTTATTTGTCCACTACTTATTGATCTATAAATACTTTTGCATGAAACATTATACTTGGCATAAACAGCTATCCTCACTGTCCCCATTCTCGTCTCACATCTGTAAAGTTCTTGCAGATCCCATTCTACAGATGACTGTACGAACATAAATGATGCCCCAAGATTCATACAATGTCAGAGACAAGCTCTACTCAAGGTTTATCAACTTGACCTCTGATTCTCTTCATGTTTTTAGAAAATTAACTCAATGAAGGTTCAAATCTGCATGTCTCATTAACCTCTTGTGGTACACATTTATTTATTTATTTATTTATTTATTTGATTAGCCATCCGTAGACATTTTGCAATGTATGGATGTTGTCAGTTTGGATACAGTGATTTTTGCAGATACATTGACACTTTTATATGCATTTACAGAATATACAAATACAATGACATTTATCACTTAAATTACATTCAAACAATTAAATATTCACTTATTGTTTAGAAACAGCGTTCCTGAAAATATAGTTTAAGGGTTTTCTGTAACAGTACATGTTGTTAATTTCTTTGATGTCCTGTGCAGCTTGTTATACATTTACAGAATATACAATACAATGTCATTATGTCACTTAAATTACATTCAAACATTTAAATATTCACTTACTGTGTAAAAACAGTGTTCCCGAAAATACAGTTTAAGAGTTTTTCTGAAACAGTACATGCTGTTAATTTCTTTGATTTCCTGTGGCAGCTTGTTATACAATTTTACACCCTGATACAAGAAACTTTTTTGGGTCTTATGCTTGTTTCTCCTATCTAGATGAAGGCAGTGGCTTGTTCTTGTGCTATAGCTGTGTAAAATGCTGTTTGTACTATAATTCACTATATTTTTCTTTATATATACTATAGTGTGGAACATAAATAAACAGGGAACAGTTAGAATACCAAGTATTTTGAATAGTTCTCTGCAGTGAGCCCACTTACTGCTTTTAGTTATAATTCTCACTGCTCTCTTCTGCACTTTAAAAACTGTTTGTAAGTTGAGTACATTATTTCCCCAGAAAATTATCCCATAGCTTATGACTGAATGTACATAGCTAAAATATACAGTTCTTAGACATTCATCGCTGCATACTGAGGAGAGAACTCTAAGTGCGTAACACGTTGTAGATATCTTTTTTGTGAGTTTTTTAACATGTTCACTCCACCTAAGCTGGCTGTCAATATGCAACCCTAGGAATTTTGTGGTGGGCACTTCGTCTACAGAGGTGTTATGTAGCTTTAACTTTAGGGGACTGTTTTTTCTGTTTATTCTAAAGCGTATGCTATTTGTTTTCTTAATATTTAAGGTCACTTTATTCTCTGTAGACCATTTGTAGACATCTTTCAGTGATTCATTACAATTTTCCAACATTTGTGCTGATGTCTCACTGGTGATTATAATATTGCTGTCATCGGCAAACAATATCTTCTCTCCATGTTGGATATATTGTGGAAAGTCATTTATATAAATCAAGAACAACACCGGACCCAGCACACTTCCCTGAGGGACCCCAATATTAATATGCTGTGGATCTGACAGGTGTTTTTCTATGAACTTTGATCTACTGGAGACATGCGAGATCTCTACCCACTGTACTCTATTTTTAAGGTATGAATGGAACCATTTGTTGATTACCCCTCTTACTCCTAGTGCTTCTAACTTAAGTAATAGATTCTGGTGGTCAACTGTATCAAAGGCCTTTGACAGGTCAAGGAATATGCCAGATACATAGTTTCCTTCATCCAGTGCTTCTAGAACCACTTTAGTGAAATGTGCTATTGCCATTTCTGTATCTCTGCCTGGTCTGAAACCAAATTGGTCATTTGAAAGAAGGTTGTATTTGTTTAGATAGCTCATAAGTCTGTTCTTCATTATGGACTCTATTATTTTGGAAAATGATGACAGTAGGGCAATTGGCCTGTAGTTCTCAATGTTTTCTACATCATCTTTTTTGTGTAGAGGTAAAATTTTTGCATGTTTCAGATAATCAGGGAAACAACCGGCTTTGAAAGATTCATTTATGATATTGGTTAGGGGGGCTTTGATACTATTTATGCATTTTTTCAGCACAGACATTGGAATTTCATCTAAACCTGCTGAATTTTTGCTCTTTAATTTCCTTACCACATTACATACTTCTTCCTCAGTAGTGGGTAGCAATACCATTGAATTTGATGTATATTCCCGTGTTCGTGGATTATGAGATTTTGAAAAATTTTCCTGTAACTTTGTAGCTATACTACTAAAGTAAGAATTAACAAAGTTTGCTAGTTCTTTTGGGGTACTTGTTAGGTTTTCTTTGTTCCTGATTTGGGTGTTTATTTGCCTTTGTGTTGCTGTTCCTGTCTCTTGTTTCACTATAGTCCATGTAGCTTTACTTTTATTTTTAGCTAGATTTATTAGTCTATCATTGGCCTTTTTTTTTTTTTTTGCAACATTGAGCACCTTCCTATAGATTTTTTTGTAGTTTCTGTAGTAATGAAGAAAATCTGGATCACTGTTGTTGTTTTTTACAGAGTTTAGGTATTTAAAAGTTTGGGCAGATTTTCTAATTCCTGTGGTAATCCACTTATTTTTGGTGGATGTTCCAGTAGAACTTAGTGCTTTGGGGAAGGCTTCTTCGAATATTATCTTAAACTCCGACATGAATTTGGAGAATTTCTGATTCACATTATTTTCTGAATATACTTCTTCCCATCTTTCATGTCTTAATTGTAAGCAAAATTTTTGTATTGCTGCGTCTGAGTAGACTCTTTTAAACATGTGGAGGTTTACTGGTTTTTCTACAGAAGCTTTTACTTTTATGATTTGGCATAAATGATCTGACAGTCCAAGATTTTTGACAGTTATGACACAGTTTTCCCCACCTATATCTGTAGCTACATGGTCAATGGTAGATGTTGAGTGTTTGGTTATTCTTGTTGCACAATTAACTAAAGAGGACATGCCAAAACTATTCAGAATATTCAGAAAAGTGTTACTGGTTTCATCTGCCTTAGCTGTGTTAATGTTTAAGTCACCACACAAGAGTATATTACTTTTCAGGGATGACACTTGTTCTAGGCTTTGCATAAGTTTTGAAAAGAATGTTTCTAAATCACCACTGGGAGAACGGTATACACATAGTACAATTAGTTTTTTGGGCATATCTACAGCTGGTATCTCTACTGCTGACACTTCAAAATGCTTGTCTACACTTAGTAGGATAATATCATTCCTGACTTTAAATGAAATACCACTCTTAACAAAAATACATGATCCTCCACCTTTCATTGAGTTTCTGCAATAAGAACAAGCTAGTACATATGAGGGCAAATTTATGTATTGAATTTCATTGACTTTGCACCAGTGCTCTGTGATGCAGATAACTGGACTTTCTAAGGATTGTAACTCAACTTCTAGCTGTTGCACTTTGCTTTTTATACTCTGAATGTTTTGGTGAAGCACTGTTAGAGATTTAATGTTACTTATCTTGGAGGTTTCTTTTTCATCATGCTTGTGACTAAAAAATCTTGCAGATGGGAGGGAGGCACTCTCTTCCGTCTGCTTGTTGCTCCATGTGAGGTTGTGTACTTTTCTGCCACTGCTGATGTTGGAACTGCTGCTGCTCCTGTTGTCTGTACTGCTTCTGTTGATTGTGCTGCTGCTGACGGTGCTGTGTCTGCTGTTTCTGGTACTGCTGCTTTTAGTGACACTGGTGGCAGTTGTGCTGGTGTTTCTGCCTCTATTTTTGTTGATGTTACTCTTACTTCTACTAGTGTTGAGTTTTCATCGTTTTTGCTATTGGGATAGCCTGGGATGGCGGCTAATTCTGCTGTAACCTCCTTTGAATGTGTGTTTTGGTCATCATTGCTTTCTGCATGAATGTCCCTTAAAAACTTTAGATCTTCTACAAATTGTCACAGAAATATTATGCAGTATACCATCACTTTTTAGTTGATTCAACTGCCTCTTCCCCATCTTATTCAGGTGCAGATCATGTCTTTTGAATCCTAACCTACAGATACCATAAACTGGCACCATTAAAGTATGTGCTTCAATAGCAGTCATTAACACCGTCTTAGTACTCACATTAATTTGCATTGTATCTATGTAAAAACAGAGGTAATTGTGATGTTTGAATACATGTAAAAAGTGAACTTTAGGAGTAAAGAGTCTGAATAGCACTCCTGTACAAACCACCCACCTACCAGTACAGTGTTATAAACTCAGTACCTACAAAGGATGTTGGCAGCCCTTTCCACTATCATTATCTAATTATCTTTAGTCAAGTCTGACGCTTCTGTAATCAGTCAACTTGAGTCCTGCACTTGTCTTAAGATTTCTGGTATCATTGTGCTCCTTTCACAATGCTCCTGCATCTGCAAGTATTCACCTTGTCCTTGACCGCTGTACACAAACAAATATTTCTCTTCTTGAGGTTTGTATTAAGGGTAACAAGTGTGACACTTGATCCCTATTTGGTGTCATTATTTGTACTGGCGCCTTTTGTTACCAGCGCTTGTACCTGTGGCAGTATCTCAGCGTGAAAGCCAAAATCCAAGTTGCATTGTCTTTCGTAACCCTCGGGAGCCTAGCAAACCATAAATCTGCAACAGGACCATGGTCAAATTCAGTAGTTTTCTGACCAAACTTGGGATTTTTGTATATCACATTGACGTAACCATTAATTCTGATCTACCGCAGTAAAATGTTCAATTGTTATGGCTACCAGTACAAATAATTTCTGCATCTGCAAGTATTCACCTTGTGCTTCACCACTGTACACAAACAAATATTTCTCTTCTTGAAGTTTGTATTAAAGGTAACAAGTGTGACACTTGATCCCTGTTTGGCGTCATTATTTGTACCGGCGCCTTTTGTTACCAGCGCTTGCACCTGTGGCAATGTCTAGCGTGAAAGCTAAAAACCAAGTTGCATTGTCTTTCGTAACCCTCGGGAGCCTAGCAAAGCATAAATCTGCAACAGGAACATGATCAAATCAAGAAGTTTTCTGACCAAACTTGGGATTTTTGTATAATCACATTGACGTACCAGTAATTCTGATCTACCGCAGTAAAGCGTTCAATTGTTAAGGCTACCAGTACAAATAATTGTTATATATAGCCTACTTAGCCTAAAATTAAAATTTTGATACCATACGATAACTCCAGCATTTCTGTCATGGTCCATTTGAGAAATTAATTGCACGTCATGACTGGATTCTGCTGCAGTCATAATAATCCCTCATACATAAATCTACTGGCCTATTTATAATTAATTATAGAGATGAATATACACCTACAGAATATATCTGCAGTCTCATTTAAAGTACATCATGTAAGTAAAATAATACCGTGCATTAAACATAAAATTCGTTTCTTCCGCTGTAACCTTAAGTGTTCTACAACGAACTGCTTTGTTAACGAAATACTAAAGGTATAAAAAGTATTTTGGAGTGGTGCCTACCGCGCTAATATATTTCGCATTGAAAATGTCGACGTTGTTTATGAAAGCTCTGTGCGGGAAAAACTTTGGTTCTTCAGGAGCCAGTCGTTTCTTTTCTTCGAGTTTTTTACGAGCCGCGCTAAAGCCAAATAGTTCATCTAAATTTAAATGTTTCGGAGATGGTTCCAAAGGACTGTCCAACGAATAATCCTCCGATGATGAAAAAACGCTTGATTCATCTAACTTTTCCTCCTCCATTATTACACTTCTAGGAAACTGCAGCAAACTCTATCTTACATCGACTTGCACAACAATGCTGCATACATACTCAATGTATGAAACGTAGGAACAAACGTGTTTTCGGGCAAAGAGGCTATACCAAACATTCGGTGCCTCAACTACAGGAAAGTTTCTTAAGTAAGATGAGTTAAAGGAAAGTGGGTTCTGAGATACCGTAATTAGCTGAGCAAGAATAAGAACCATAATTGCTTTCAATTGTAAAGAGCGAATTTGCCCCCGAGAACTGCTCTTGGAATTTACGAAGTTAGAGCTTCTAAAAAAAATTAACATGGCCATGCTTCAGCAACGGTTCCGTTAACCTCCTACCATGGTTTCGACAAATATTGTCTTGTTCAGGAGGGAAATGGATTAGTAGAAACACATATTGACGAAAACGGATGTTTCAGCGAAAGATCTCTTGTCTAGCACAATGTGCATGTCAACCGCAAATATCAACAATTAAAATGCATAACTGAAGGTAATAGCGTAATGCTGCATGACTTTGTTGAAATACTTTTAAAATAAAACAAAGTGCCATTGGATCCAGCCGACATTTAGTATGACTTTGTCCTCCATTTGTCAAAAAACAAAGTGCTACCTAAAGATTACATTTAAGTATAGTACACAGTTTTTCCACAAAATATAAACAAATAAGTACGTGCTTGTAGCACTTGTAAATATGAATGAAACTGATAAAAGGTTGTAATTATTCCCTTAAGCAGTTCGTATTACCATTTGAATTACTCTGATATTTTGAAGCACGGATGAAAATCCTAGAGCCCTCGAACGACTTTTGTTTCTCATACGGGAAGATAGATCATCTCAGCACTGCACTATGCCTCAATTATAATATCTGCCACTCATGTTCATTAGTTTTCGTGTTGTTCTTCGATAGTCTCTGTTTCCTCTATTACTGATACCTGGTAAGGGTCCCTAACTAACGAGCAATACTCAAGATCGGTCAAATGAAGTTTTGTAAGCTACTTCTTTTGCGGGTGAATGACTTTTCCTTAACGTCTTCAGATGTTCTTCTTCCAAATGTTGCTTTACAAGGAAAACGCGCTAGTCCCAGATTAATTCTCATAGCACCGAAAACTGAGTGACATAGATAGTAGTGTCAGTGGCGTTAAGAAGGGTCCATAATCTTTAAAATTGACAAAGCTCCAGGGCCTGATGGAATATCTATCAGATTCTATACCGAATTTGCAGCTAGATTAGCCATTCTATCACTCAAACATAAAACAGTGCCTAGTAGTTGGAAGAGATCAAAGATCTACATGTTATCCACAAAACTACCATCCAATATCGTTGCCATCGCCTTGCTGAAGAATTTTGGAAGATATTTTTAGCTCAAACATAATGAGGTGTCTTCAACAGAAAGACCTCCTCCGTGCAAGTCAACATGGATTCCGAAAACACTGATTATGCGTAACCCAAGTAGCACTTTTTCTCTCACGACGTACTGAAAGCCGAGGACCAAGACAGTCAGGTAGAGGCAGCACTCCTCGTATTCCAAAAAGATTCAGTATCAAATCTACGATATTACTAAGAGTACGATCGTATTAAGCGATATTTGTGGCTGGGTTGAGGATTTTTTCCGCGGAGGTCGTAGCAAGTAATCTTGGATAGAGGGTCATCGACAGATGGGGGAGTTACTTCGGGTGTGCCTCATGGAAGTGTGTTGGGATCCATGCTGTACATGTTGTATATTAATGATCCTGTGCACAATATTAATACACAATCGGCCATTAAAACTGCTACACCAAGAAGAAATGCAGATGATAAACGGGTATTCATTGGACAAATATATTATACTAGAACTGACATGTGATTACATTTTCACGCAATTTGGGTGCATAGATCCTGAGAAATCGGTACCCAGAACAACCACCACTTGCTGTAATAACGGCCTTGATACGCCTGGGCATTGAGTCAAACAGAGTTTGGATGGCGTACAGGTACAGCTGCCCATGCAGCTTCAACACGATACCACAGTTCATCAAAAGTAGTGACTGTCGTTTGTGACGAGCCAGTTGCTCGGCCACCATTGACCAGACGTTTTCAATCGGTGAGAGATGTCGTGGATTATCCTGCTGAAATGTAGGGTTTCGCAGGGATCGAATGAAGAGTAGAGCCACGGGTCGTAACACATCTGAAATGTAACGTCCACTGTTCAAAGTGCCGTCAATGCGAACAAGAGGTGACCGAGTGGTATAACCAATGACACCCCATACCATCACGCCGGGTATTACGCCAGTATGGCGATGACGAATACACGCTTCCAATGTGCGTTCACCGCGATGTCGCCAAACACGGATGCGACCATCATGATGCTGTAAACAGAACCTGGATTCATCTGAAAAAATGACGTTATGCCATTCGTGCGCCCAGGTTCGTCGTTGAGTACACCATCACAGGTGCTCCTGTCTGTGATGCAGCGTCAAGGGTAACCGCAGCCATGGTCTCCGAGCTGATAGCCCCTGCTGCTGCAAACGTCGTCGAACTGTTCGTGCAGATGGTTGTTGTCTTGCAAACGTCCCCATCTGTTGACTCCGGGATCGAGACGTGGCTGCACGATCAGTTACAGCCATGCGGATAAGATGCATGTCATCTCGACTGCTAGTGATACGAGGCCATTGGGATCCAGCATGTTGTTGTTGTGGTCTTCAGTCCTGAGACTGGTTTGATGCAGCTCTCCATGCTACTCTATCCTGTGCAAGCTTTTTCATCTCCCAGTACCTACTGCAACCTACATCCTTCTGAATCTGCTTAGTGTATTCATCTCTTGGTCTCCCTCTACGATTTTTACCCTCCACGCTGCCCTCCAATACTAAATTGGTGATCCCTTGATGCCTCAGAACATGTCCTACCAACCGATCCCTTCTTCTGGTCAAGTTGTGCCACAAACTTCTCTTCTCCCCAATCCTATTCAATACTTCCTCATTAGTTATGTGATCTACCCATCTAATCTTCAGCATTCTTCTGTAGCACCACATTTCGAAAGCTTCTATTCTCTTCTTGTCCAAACTATTTATCGTCCATGTTTCACTTCCATACATGGCTACACTCCATACGAATACTTTCAGAAATGACTTCCTGACACTTAAATCAATACTGGATGTTAACAAATTTCTCTTCTTCAGAAACGCTTTCCTTGCCATTGCCAGTCTACATTTTATATCCTCTCTACTTCGACCATCATCAGTTATTTTGCTCCCCAAATAGCAAAACTCCTTTACTACTTTAAGTGCCTCATTTCCTAATCTAATTCCCTCAGCATCACCCGACTTAATTAGACTACATTCCATTATCCTTGTTTTGCTTTTGTTGATGTTCATCTTATATCCTCCTTTCAAGACACTGTCCATTCCATTCAACTGCTCTTCCAAGTCCTTTGCTGTCTCTGACAGATTTACAATGTCATCGGCGAACCTCAAAGTTTTTATTTCTTCTCCATGAATTTTAATACCTACTCCGAATTTTTCTTTTGTTTCCTTTACTGCTTGCTCAATATACAGATTGAACAACATCGGGGAGAGGCTACAACCCTGTCTTACTCCCTTCCCAACCACTGCTTCCCTTTCATGTCCCTCGACTCTTATAACTGCCATCTGGTTTCTGTACAAATTGTATATAGCCTTTCGCTCCCTGTATTTTACCCCTGCCACCTTTAGAATTTGAAAGAGAGTATTCCAGTCAACATTGTCAAAAGCTTTCTCTAAGTCTACAAATGCTAGAAACGTAGGTTTGCCTTTCCTTAATCTTTCTTCTAAGATAAGTCGTAAGGTCAGTATTGTCTCACGTGTTCCAGTGTTTCTACGGAATCCAAACTGATCTTCCCCGAGGTTGGCTTCTACTAGTTTTTCCATTCGTCTGTAAAGAATTCGTGTTAGTATTTTGCAGCTGTGACTTATTAAGCTGATAGTTCGGTAATTTTCACATCTGGGGCCCAGCATGGCGTCCCGTATTACCCTCCTGAACCCACCGAGCTAACAGTCATTGGAACTCGACCAACGCGAGCAGCAATGTCGCGATACGATAAACCGCAATCGCGATAGGCTACAGTCCGACCTTTATCAAAGTCGGAAACGTGATGGTACGCATTTCTCCTCCTTACACGAGGCATCACAACAACGTTTCACCAGGCAACGCCAATCAACTGCTGTTTGTGTATGAGAAATCGGTTGGAAACTTTGCTCATGTCAGCACGTTGTAGGTGTTGCCACCGGCGCCAACCTTGTGTGAATTCTCTGAAAAGCTAATCATTTGCATATCACAGCATCTTCTTCCTGTCTGTTAAATTTCGCGTCTGTAGCACGTCATCTTCGTGGTGTAGCAATTTTAATGGCCAGTAGTGTAGTAACCTCAGACTTTTTGCAGACGTCGCAGTTATCTATAATGAAGTACTGTCTGAAAGAAGCCATGCAAATATTCTGTCAGATCTTGTTAAAAATTTATGGGTGGTGTAAATATTGGCAACTTGCTTTAAATATTCAGAAACGTAAAATTGTGCGCGTTGTAAATCGAAAAAAGTAGGAGGAGGAGGAGGAGGAGGGTTGTGTAGATGCTCGGTGAAAGACCACAGGATATGGTAAAATTAAAATTTACTAAAAAAAAATGAAACACCGATCGACCACAAGCTTTGGCAAAGACGTTAATTATGAATGCGCGGTAAGGCGTAGACAAATGAAGAAAAAAAACATCATTCATTTTTCTTTGTGCATGATTTTGTTTCTGACTCTCTCGTATGTAGAAGTTTCTGTTAAAAAAGTGCGGCTCGGAGTATGACGACTCACGAGTGTTTTGTACCATATATGGTTCGTAGTGAACGCATTTCCAGGGGCAGATGTGGACTATGACCATAATCAATTGGTTATGAACTGTAGATTAAAACTGAAGAAACTACAAAAAGGTGTAATTTAAGGAGATGGGACTTGGATCAACTGACAGAACCAGAGGTTGTAGAGAGTTTCAGGCAGAGCATTAAGGAACGATTGACAAGAATAGGGGAAAGAAATACAGTAGAGGAAGAATGGGTAGCCTTGAGAGATGAAATTGTGAAGGCAGCAGAGGATCAAGTAGTTAAAAAGACGAGGGCTAATAGAAGAGATACTGAATTTAATTGATGCAAGAAGAATACACAAAAATGCACTAAATGAAGCAGGCAAAAAGGAATACAAACGTCTCAAAAATGAGATCAACAGGAAGTGCAAAATGTCTAAGCAGGGATGGCTAGAGGGCAAATGTAAAGATCTAGAGGCACATATCACTAGGGGTAAGATAGATACTGTCTACAGGAAAATTAAAGAGACCTTTGGAGAAAAGAGAACCAATTGCACGAATATCAAGGACTCAGATGGAAACCCAGTTCTAAGCAAAGAAGGGAAAGCAGAAAGGTGGAAGGAGTATATAGAGGGTCTATACATGGGCAATGTTCTTGAGGACATTATTATGGAAATGGAAGAGAATGTAGATGAAGGTGAAATAGGAGATATGATACTGCGTTAATATCAAGATGAAACAGGAGATATTATACTGCATGAATATCAAGAGCTCAGATGGAACCCCAGTTCTAAGCAAAGAAGGGAAAGCACTAAGTTGGAAGGAGTGTATAGAGGGTCTATACAAGGGCGATGTTCTTGAAGTGGAAGTGGAAGAGAATGTAGATGAAGATAAAATAGGAGATATGATACTGCGTTAAGAGTTTGACAGAGCACTGAAAGACCAAAGTCGAAACAAGGCCTCGGGAGTAGACAACATTCCATTAGAACTACTGATAGCCTTGTGAGAGCCAGGCCTAACAAAACTCTACCTTCTAGTGAGCAAGACGTATGAGGCAGGCAAAATACCCCCAGACTTCAAGAAGAATATAATAATTCCAATCTCAAGGAAAGCAGGTGTTGACAGATGTGAAAATTGCCGAACTGTCAGTTCAATAAGCCACGGCTGCAAAATACTAACACGACTTCTTTACAGACGAATGGCAAACTGGTAGAAGCTGACCTCGGGGAACATCACTTTGGATTCCGTAGAAATGTTGGAACACGTGAGGCGATAGTGACCCTACGACTTATCTTAGAAAATAGATTAAGGAAAGGCAAATCTACGTTCCTAGCATTTGTAGACTTAGAGAAAGCTTTTGACAATGTTGACTGGAATACTCTCTTCCAAATTCTGAAGGTGTCAGGGGTAAAATACAGGGAGCGAAAGGCTATTTACAATTTGTACAGAAACTAGATGGCAGTTATAAGAGTCGAGGGGCATGAAAGGGAAGCAGTGGTTGGGAAGGGAGTGAGACAGGGTTGTAGCCTATCCCCGATGTTATTCAATCTGTATATTGAGCAAGCAGTAAAGGAAACGAAAGAAAAATTCGGAGTAGGAATTAAAATCCATGGAGAAGAAATAATTCTTTGAGATTCGCCGATGACATTGTAATTCTGTCAGAGGCAGCAAAGGCCCTGGAAGAGCAGCAGAACGGATTGGACAGTGTCTTCAAAAGAGGATATAAGATGAACATCAACAAAAACAAAGCGAGGATAATGGAATGTAGTCGAATTAAATTGGGCGATGCTGCGGGAATTAGATTAGAAAATGAGACGCTTAAACTAGTAAATGAGTTTTGTTATTTGGGGAGCAAAATAACTGATGATGGTCGGAGTAGAGGATATAAAATGTAGACTGGCAATGGCAAGGAAAGCGTTTCTGAAGGAGAGAAATTTCTTAATATCGAGTAAAGATTTAAGTGTCAGGGAGCCGTTTCTGAAAGTATTTTTTTGGAGTGTAGGCATGTATGGAAGTGAAACGTGGACGATAAATAGTTTAGACAAGAAGAAAATAGAAACTTTCGAAACGTGGTGCTACAGAAGAATGCTGGAGATTAGATGGGTAGATCACATAACTAATGAGGAACTATTGAACAGAACTGGAGAAAACTTGACTAGAATATGGGATCGGTTGGTAGGGCATATTCTGAGGCATCAAGGGATCACCAGTTTAGTATTGGAGAGCAGCGTAGAGGGGAAAAAATCGTAGAGGCAGATTCAGAAGGATGTAGGTTGCAGTATGTACTGGGAGATCAAGAAGCTTGCACAGGATAGAGTAGCACGGAGAGCTGCATGAAACCAGTCTCTGGACTGAAGACCACAACAACAACATGGTTCGAAATAAGAGAGGTTTTGATATCAGTATTAAATATTTTTTATTGAAGTGAAGTAGAACCAAGTAAGGAGGATTTTCTTATTTTTGATATGCACTGATGTACTTGAAGTCTGCTGCCTGCATCTACAATTAAAATGTAAGAGAGGAAGTCCGATTAGCCAAAAATCGTACAAGCACAACATTTATAATCATGCAGTTTCTTTTCATTCATATATGTATTATTATTATTATCATATTATTATTAAAACACAAGTGGCGATCTGAGTGCCAGAACTTCGGGGCCCCGCCAGTGAGTAGGGTTTGTCATGCGAGCTAACACCCTATAGACGTTCGGGCTTACATGCTGTTCCTCTTCGTCGAAATGTCTTGGCACAAATTCGCCTAGCCGTTGAACCGCACGTGTCGCATTACACACCATAAATTAGACACTTGTGGCCCTTTGGTTAAATTGTCTGGCTGATGACAAGTTTGCGAAATATAAAGTTAACATAACATATAACAACAGTAATAACAATATCTGGAACTAAATTAAAGACCCATAAATGATGTAGGACACACAGTTGCGATTTGGTTAGAATAATGTATATTCATAAAGCAAACTAATAGCGAAAGTGCTCGTATTTAGAGTTACTGTTACACTCGAGCACATATCCGTTTGACAGTCCCCTAGGCTTAGAACTACCTAAACCTAACTAACCTAAGGACAACACACTCATCCATGCCCGAGGCAGGATTCGAACCTGCGACCGCAGCAGCAGCGCGGTTCCGGACTGAAGCGCCTAGAACCGCTTTTTTTCCGATATGCTTCGTTGCGTTTGGTCTGGGCGGGCTTCACAAGACCTCCGTTCAAGTTGATCGTTGATTCCTTTACTCAATTTTTTATTACAGAGGGCAAGCAGCCCTCTGACCGAAAAGAACCGCTCGGTCACAGCGGTCGGCTTCACTTTAACTGAAAATCCTGAACTATTATAGATATGATCAATATTCAAGTTTTATTGGGATCACCATGAAAATTTATGGAGGATGGTAGATTAAAATTACTGTGGCTTGATTCCCTGCACTATTACAGAACTTTCATAAATGTTTCCCTTTATGGCCGATCTTAGGTGCGCCATATTTAACGCTGCTACGTCTCATTGGCCACAAAAGCCCTCTACTGGGTTTCCCTATGACGTAGGTTCTCAACTGTCTCACTCGCACACTACAGCGCTTAGGCCTCAATAGATAATAGACCCCTGTGTGTTTCCCCATCTCGTGGTGAATCTGTGCCCTTTGTGGCATCCGGTCCTGGACGACAGGGTTCGTTTCACAATTCCTGAAGGCTGACTCCTTCGGTCATATACTTAAATGAGAGCGCAATGCTCGTTAACACACAGTTTTTTTCCATTCATTTATGTAGTGTTATTATTATTTTATTATAACACAAGAGGGGGGCGTCAGCAGTGTCAAAGGTTTTCAAGAACTTTGTTCTGTTACACAAAGCACTGCAAAACGTCGTTTTCGACAGCGAAATGTGTGAAAATGAACGCCTCCAAGGGAAGGGATGGTTTGACTGACGCACTTTATGCCACCTCATGATGCGATGAGCAGTAGGAAGACGTTCTTCACAACCTTTGACAGTGCTGACGTCCCCGGGAGTTCCAGCTATTCTCTAAGGACATTGTGTGGCTACATCCACATGGAACGTGATCGCACCCGTTTGGAGCGCAGCGCGACCCCAGTATTAGCTGGCTTGGCTTTGAGCACTATGGGACTTAACATCTGAGGTTATCAGTCCCATAGAACTTAGAACTACTTAAACCTAAATAACCTAAGGACATCACTCACATCCATGCCCCAGGCAGGATTCGAACCTGCGACCGTAGCGGTCGCGCGGCTCCAGACTGTAGCGCCTAGAACCGCTCGGCCACTCCAGCCGGCCAGTATTAGCTCTCGTGTACAGGTTGGAACCGCTACGGAGCGTTCAAAACCATCCGACGAAAACTGAACATGATCCGAAGCAGAAAAGAGTGCTTATGCTTTATTAGTGCTCCTACTTCGTGTTCTCCTGTGGGGTGATCGGGGTATGGGGAGATGCGATACTGGCACATGCGTTTTAACCACACTGCTTCGTTGCGCACTTTGAAAATGTACCTGTACAGAGACAACGCGTTATAGAGACCTGCGCACCTGTAGGAAGGCTACGCTTCTGTTCTAGCCCCTGCTAGTGAGCAAGTGGAATCAGGGAGATGTTAAGGAGTTGCCTGTCTATACAAGCACCTAGGACTAAAAAAAAAAAAAAATGGTTCAAATGGCACTAAGCACTATGGGACTTAACATCTGAGGTCATCAGTCCCATAGACTTAGAACTACGTAAACCTAACTAACCTAAGGGCATCACACACAGCCATGCCCGAGGCATGATTCGAGCCTGCGACCGTAGCAGCAGCGCGGTTCCGGACTGAAGCGCCTAGGACTCCATCATAGGTTATCTTCGTACAGGTATGTTTTTAAAGTGCTCAATAAAGATAGGCAGATGGCACCGAGGGTGTTAGGGTGTTGCCAAACTGAGTGGGTCGGGGGTTAGAGGGACCCGTTGCCGTTTTATTCAACAAGTGCATTTCAATGTTGGACTCCTTCCCCCCTCCCCAACCACACAGCCCTCACCATCCTCCATGCACACGCCACAATAGGGCGCAAGAAAGGAGGGATGACAAAGCATAAAGGCCATTTTCTGTTTTGGACTATGTCCAGATTTCTTCCAGTTCTTTTGAACTGTCAATAGAGGTTCGACTCTGTGTACCAAAGCAAATCTTGTGGTCACGCTACACTCCAAAGAGGCGAGTCATATTCAGTTATTTTGCATCCCCACGATGTTCTTTGAGAAGAATTGTATCGTCTGGAGGGGGTGGAGGGGGGGGGGGGGGTTGGGGGTTAGTAGTGCCAACGGTTCTCTTGCATGTCGCACTGCGAACTGGCGTTTTCTGCCGCGAAATATGTTTGAATGAAAGCCCGAAGGGAAGGGATGGTATCTTTGACGACGTTTATACGACTTTCCGATGCCTTTTCATGTCGATTCTGAGAAGTGTTGTGCCTTAAACGTTTTCTTCAGCCACGTATAAGAAAACAGCGAGGTTTCAGCGCGGTTTTGACCTCCATCGCATAGCGGGCAAGAGAAGTGGTGTGATGTGGATAAGGGGGTGTGACGAACTTTCCATCGTGTGACACGTCCACATTGGCATTTAGGCAGAACAATGGTGGCCTTTATTTCGTATGTGTTGACGTCTCGCTGTTTGGAGCGTCGCCGAGACCGAGAGTGAAGTCGCATGGCACCACGCCTTTGCCCCATTACAGAGGAAGGTTGCAGACATCTTTGAGGCAAATTTCAAACTTTTACAATTACCGGGAGACAATTACTGGATTTCAAAGCAGTGACTCTTTAATCGTCTTGTGCAGTGTAGACCAGGGGTTCCCAACAAAATTTTCTCGAGGGTCCCATCATCGAGCATGATTGATACCTTGTCATATCACGATGTCAAGTACCTAAGAAAGCCAAATTAAAACTCTTTTGATACGTTTTCTATTTTTGGTACTTATAAAAAACATTGACATATTCATTATTGAAAAAATGTTGAGCCTCAAACATTTTCAATTTAGCCATCATTGTTATTGTTAGAATTTTGATTCTTGCTCAGAATCTTTGTCTTCAAATTTGGGTGTTTAGTATAACAAACTCCTTAAAAAAATAAAAATTGAGTATGAACTGAAAATGACGGGAAAAAATTAAAACTGAGTGCATTGGTCTTTGAAGTGCACTACACTTGAGATTGCAATGAGTAGACAATGTGTGAAAAATGAGAAAACACTAATTTCATACAAGGTATTATTTATTTGAAAAAATACAGTTACAACAGAGTACTCCATCAGTATACAGTTAGTTTTAATTTTCAGTTCTTAATGAAATGACGACGGAGGTTCGAATCCTCCCTCGGGCATGGGTGTGTGTGTTTGTCCTTAGGATAATTTAGGTTAAGTAGTGTGCAAGCTTAGGTACTGATGACCTTAGCAGTTAACTCCCATAAGATTTCACACATTTTTAATGAGATGAGTTCAATATGACCTTTGAGTCCATTATTTCTGAAATATGTTTCCAAACTTGAAACTTTCACTCTGAAATCCGACGGCATGTCGAGTCGATTCCTATATTTGTTTTTCATGAAACAAATGGAAGAAAATGCTTGCTCACACCGATATGTGGTTGCAAATGGAAGGATCTTTTTCATTGCCTTATCTCCAAGTTTCTTGTAGTCCTTGCGTGCTGATGCCCAGAAGTCTGTAATTTTATCACCAATGAAAATGTTTATCATCGAACCACAGTTGGACAGATCCACAGGTTGATCTTGCTCTACTTCAGCGAGGCCTTGGATTTTGTCTATTTCTTCACAGCTGAAGGGATTTCGAATCCATCTGTCGTCAGGGTCAGGTTCAGGGAAATACTCTCTAAAAGTGATGGCTAGGCTACGTAGATGCTCGGCTACATTGATCTTGATCTTGTCAGGCAAACTCTCCTCAGATGACTCCAAGAATTGTTTTAAAGTAGAAAAGTTAGTTAGTGACTAGTTTTCTATCCTTGACGCCCAGATCTGACACTTTTTGACCATAGCACTAATCTCATCAAATGGTTCAAATGGCTCTGAGCACTATGGGACTCAACTGCTGAGGTCATTAGTCCCCTAGAACTTAGAACTAGTTAAACCTAACTAACATAAGGACAACACAAACATCCATGCCCGAGGCAGGATTCGAACCTACGACCGTAGCGGTCTTGCGGTTCCAGACTGCAGCGCCTTTGACCGCACGGTCACTTCGGCCGGCACTAATCTCATCCTCAGCTTTGAACTTGTTTACATTTTTCCTTGTGAACTCAAGTTTAACACATTCAAGTGTTCGAACACATCAGCTAAGTACGCAACGGAACAAAGCCGAGAGAAGTTAGTGAGAAAATCCGCGTACTTTGTGTCAAGAAGGAAGACACGAACCTCTTCTCTAAGTTCAAAAAATCTTGACAAGATCCTACCTCGAGAAAGCCATCTTACTTCCGTATGAATAAGAAGTTGCTCATGCTCACTGCCGATCTCTTTACACAACAAAGAAAATAATCTGGATTGCAGATGTCGAGTTTGATGATTTTGCAAAGGTTCAGGCAATCTTTTGGCTTCTAAGGCTTCACGATGGATACAACAGTGAGTCCATTTCACCTCAGGGACTACTGCTTTGATACGAGCTAGAAGTCCTGTTTTTTTGCCAGCCATTGACTTTGCTCCATCAGTCGACAAGCCTATACATTTTTTCCAGGTGACATCGTGTGCATTGAGATAATTATTTAATGCAGTAAAAATATCGTCAGCTGTTGTATACAGTAGTTCGCATGAAAAAAGAAAATCTTCGAACACTTGGTCCTCCCATAAGAATCGTGCGAAAGCCAACATTAAAGCTGTTTTTGATAAGTCTGTGCTTTCATCCAATTGTAGAGCGTACATGTCACTCATGCAGAGTCTAGCCAGCAATGTTTCTTCGATGTTAACTGCCATATCAGCAATTCGTCTTTGAACAGTATTATTTGAGAGCGGCACAGTTCCTATTACCTTAGCAGCTACATCACCTAACATTCTCTTGCAGAGTATTATTGCTGATGGCAGTATAAGTTCCTCAGCAATTGTGTGGTTTTTCCCACATTTAGCAACAAGCTGAGCCACCTCGTAAGACTCAAGGGTTGCATTTTCATTTAAATTTGCACCACAGTGTTTGGTAATTGTTTTACGAGATGTTTTCAACTCTCCTAATTAATTTTTGAAAAATCTAATGACTTACTTTTGTACTCTGGTTGCTTTGTTTCAAGATGGCGCCGGAGTTTTGCTGGTTTCATACATTCATTCGAAAGGCTTTCATAGCAAATTACACATTGAGGTTTAGGCTGTTGCTCAGGTCCAGTGAAAGTAAAACCGATTTCCAAGTAATCAGAGTTATATTTTCTAATTTTTCCAGTAAGCTTAACACGGATCTTGGAAGGGTTAGGTTCAAAGGACACCAACAATTTAGGTTCAATGGACACTGCCAACTTCGGTTCGAGAGTCACTGACTTACTTGCTTGAACATCAAATGCATTATCTTCCTCTCCATCTGTAGGCCTTTCTCGTTTTAACGAACCACTTATTAACCAAAGGTCCATTTTTAACTACGCGAACTGTAGCTTCCGCGAAAAACAACGCTTTACAGACACTACTGTTTTAATACAGAATATTGAATATGTAACACGGTCTGTGAAAGCAATGGCAGTAAATTAACAATGGCCCATTGTCGTCTGAAATGCGAGTTTCTGTGTAAAGTGACTGTCAGTTGTCAGCTGCAAAGGGGCAGCGCGCGCAGTCTAACGGCATACAGCAGAACTATTTGCCTCTGTCTAATTCTAGTTTTGCGCTAGAGTGTGTTAGTGTCAGTTGGCTCTAGGAAGACGCTAGACGCAGACGTTAGCGTTCGCTAAAGCTCTGCTTATGCAGGAAGCGGCCAAAACAAAAAATCTGTTATCATACGAAATATATTTAATATATTTTTTATTCTAATATCATCTTGCGGACCCATCTGGCATAGCTTTTGGGAACCACTGGTGTAGACTCTCGTCTCAACTACCTGCACTGAGTTCCGCCTGATACGTATGCAACCCACATAACATGACTATCTTGCAGGTCCTCTAATCTCTTCCCAGTACAATCGTTTGCTACACAAAATGGTTACTAGAGAAGACTAGCAGAGAACATGCTCTGTATATCTATCAGACTAGATGCAAATTAATAACTCGTGAAACATTATTATAGAAATACAGTCTTTACTGCTTGTAAACTCAAATCTATTACAATAAATGATCTTTACAAAAGGAAGTTCCACCTTGAAATAACATGAACAAAATTATTGTTCTGGATCGGGACCTGGAATGCCTGCCCAGCAAATATCGTCACTGTTAATATCCTAAATATGGTTCTAATCACAAGTAACAAAGTGTGCGCATCTTTGAACTTGAAATGACGTGAGGTAAAATTTGCGTTGTATGTGGTTCGAACCCACCACGTGATCGGACTGTTAACTAAGCACAGTTAAATGTTAGACATCGAATATATTCACCAGTAGTGAAATGACAGACTGAAATGACGTGATGTAAAAGTGTTGCCTTACAAGAATTACAACCCAGCACCCATCGCTATTGTTTTCTGTCCACGAATAGAAGTTAAGTATTGGTTTACTTCAGTAGTAATAAGGTGTTTACTTGTCTAAACTCCAAATAATGGAAGTTTTATGCTGGCTGGGAATCAAACCTCACATCGTCGCTGTTGACTAAAGACGAATGAGACGTTAAGTACTGAATTCTTTTTCTCCAGTAACTGTGAGTGACATATTCGACGTGTTGTGATGAAAAGTTATGTGTCTGACTGGGAGCCGAACCTAGCACCAATCATTAATTTTCACAATGCACACAGAGACATTAAAAATCGTAATTATTTTTTACCTGTAATTTGGTGTGCACAAACTACGGTTTGAAATGACATGATGAGAGTTTTTGCATCGTATCGGGATTCGAATTCAGATAGATTGCTTTCGTGGAGAGCTTGAGGAGTTTGGAATCTTGAGGAAACAACGAAACGACGGAACTGTATCGCCCTGGAGGGAGAAATGCCGTCAAAGAGAAGATCTGACCACGAATCCCAGTCAATAATCAATATTTCCAATACCTCATCTTCAAACAAAATAAGTGGCATGTGACTTTGCAGCGCTTAGGTTCATTAATAAATAAATTTTCTATTGTAAGAAAGCTATCTGGTGACAGAGTTCCTACTTGCGGCGACTTTCACCTCTTGCCATGACGCAGCCTACATCGACTCCCCTCCAGTCGATAGTGAAGTGACATCATGTTTAATGTGGTTCTGGAACTACTATGCAACTACGCGTTGTTCACTCTGCATTACCAGACATGAAGAGGGTCTGTTCGTGCTTGTTAAAAATTGTCGCCTGCAATGAACCCACATGTAAGGATAAAAAGCTAAAAATCAACCACCGAACTGTACACATGATTGGCGCATGATTTTGTCGTAACGAAGGAGCTCAACGTTGGATGAGAGTTCTGCCTCCCTGGAAGTAGGTGACGTACAACCCATTGAAAATATTCGTTACCTGATTAGTCCGCATTGCCAAGAAGCAGCTGCCTTCCTTATTACATGCCTATTCCGACTCGATTTTATTACCACTGAAATAAAATCACATAGTAGCTGCAAGAACTGGTGTGGATATTTCTACAGCGGTGTTAGTCCTCAGCGAAGCTACTATGACGCTGTACGTACGAGGGCGTGCTGAAAAGTAATGCAACCGAAATTTTTATTCTGTTCTCATTATCGATTGAGGCATTACGTGCCATGCATATTACGGTACTCGGTCGACTTTCACGCATCGACGACGCAAGTTGCGACCTGCTGCCGCTAGCGGGCTCCGAACAGTAACGTGAAACATGGGGCGCGTAAAGCAACTACACACATAAAAAAAAAAGGTTTGCACCAC
This sequence comes from Schistocerca serialis cubense, assembly GCF_023864345.2. Classification (NCBI taxonomy): domain Eukaryota; kingdom Metazoa; phylum Arthropoda; class Insecta; order Orthoptera; family Acrididae; genus Schistocerca; species Schistocerca serialis. The sequence goes on from NC_064638.1 coordinate 291,597,484, forward strand.
CTGTACAGAAAACTGGAATAGAGATAAATATAAACATCATTTCCACCCTGTTTATTGCTCATGAAAAACCACACATTGCATGTTGTAGCACCATACAGCGAGACATTCAGAGGTGGTGGTCCAGATTACTGTACACACTGGTACCTCTAATACCCAGTAGCACGTCCTCTTGCATTGATGCGTGCCTGGATTCGCCTGGCATACTATCCACAAGTTCACCAAGGCACTGTTGGTCCAGATTGTCCCACTCCTCAACGGCGATTCGACGTAGATTTCTCAGAGAGATAGGTGGGTCACGTCGTCCATAAACAGCCCTTTTCAATCTATCCCGGGCATGTTTGGTGGAGTTCGTGTCTGGAGAACAAGCTGGCCACTCTAGTCGAGCGATGTCGTTATCCTGAAGGAAGTCATTCACAAGATGTGCACGAAGGGGACGCGAATTGTCGTCCATGAAGATGAATGCCTCGCCAATATGCACTATCGGTCGGAGGATGGCATTCGCGTATCGCACAGCCGCTACGGCGCCTTCCATGACCACCAGCGGTGTACGTCGGCCCCACATAATGCTACCCCAAAACAGCAGGGAACTTCCACCTTGCTGTACTCGCTGGACAGAGTGTCTGAGGCGTTCAGCCTGACCGGGTTGCCTCCAAACACATCTTCGACGATTGTATGGTTGAAGGCATTTGCGACACTCATCGGTGAAGAGAACGTAATGCCAATCCTGAACAGTCCGTTCGACATGTTGTTGGGCCCGTCTGTACCGCGCTGCATGGTGTCGTGGTTGCAAAGATGGACCTCACCATGGGCGTCGGGAGTGAAGATGCGCATCATGCAGCCTGTTGTGCACAGTTTGTGTCGTAACACCGCGTTCTGTGGCTGCACGAAAAGCATTATTCAAAATGGTGGCGTTGCTGTCAGAGTTTCTCCGAGCCATAATCCGTAGGTAGCGGTCATCCACTGCAGTAGTAGCTTTTGGGCGGCCTCTGCGAGGCATGTCATCAACAGTTCCTGGCTCTCTGTATCTCCTCCATGTCTGAACAACATCGCTTTGGTTCACTCCGAGACGCCTGGACATTTCCCTTGTTGAGAGACCTTCCTGTCACGAAGTAACAATGCGGACGCGATCGAACCGCGGTATTGAGTGTCCAGGCATGGTTCAACTACAGACAACACCAGCCGTGTACCTCCTTCATGGTGGAATGTCTTGAACTGACCAGCTGTCGGACCCCCTCCATCTAATAGGCGCTGCTCATGCATGGTTGTTTACATCTTTGGGTGGGTTCAGTGACATCTCTGAACTATCAAAGGGACTGTGTCTATGATACGACATCCACAGTCAACGTCTATCTTCAAGAGTTCTCATAACTTGGGTGATGCAAAACTTTTTGTGATGTGTGTATTTTATCCAATCTGAGTTGAAGATATTTTGTGGAAAAAGTAAACTAAGTAGTGACTACGGTATATAAATTGTGCACATACCAGTGATACAATGATGAACACATGAACATGAAAACATGTACAAACACAGACACAGACTTAGGAAGCAGTGTAGCATGCATGAACCAAGCTACATCATCAATCTGTTGCTCGTGTTACCTAGCATGAATTTAAGTATAGTGATTGGTTTATTTATGTGTTTTTATTTCATTCTACTTGTTTTTGATGTGTGTACCATGCGTTGTTATAACGTTAGATGAGGTAAAGATGAAATTTCCTTCCCTCCCCCCTCCCCCCCCCCTCCTCACCACGCGGTAACTCGTGGGCAGTTAATGCACAGACTTTGCCTCATTTGGAGACAATTTCTATATGCACTTTCGGGGCATTCATTTTTTTTTTCAGTCGTTTCGATGTACATGTGCATTTGTAGCACGATCCTAAGTTATGAAAGTGGTGTTGTTCTAGATAACGTGTTCTCTAACGCCTTGTGAGACATAAAATAGTATCGTGATCGCGAACTATAGTATTAGAGGCACATACATTCTGAGAGCACATTCAACTACCCAGTTGCCTGTTGTTGTTGTTGTTTTTGGGGAAGGAGACCAGACAGTGAGGTCATCGGTCTAATCGGGTTAGGGAAGGACGGGGAAGGAAGTCGGCCGTGCCCTTTGAAAGGAACCATCCCAGCGTTTGCCTGGAGCGATTTAGAGAAATCACGGAAAACCTAAATCAGGATGGCCGGACGCGGGATTGAACCGTCGTCCTCCCGAATGCGAGTCCAGTGTCTAACCACTGCGCCACCTCGCTCGGTCCCTACCCAGTTGCGCAATGCAGTATTTTGAGCAACATGTACACAGATAAAGTTTTGAAAGCGAAGCAATAACGAAAGTGGGCGTAAACTAAAAACTATCCAGTGGTCTCATGAGCTACAATTTTTTTTGAACAGTAAAAATGAACAGAACAGCGTGTAGTTACCCAGTGACAGTGAGTTATTCAGTGACAGTGATTTATTTAGTGACACGTGAGTTATACACGTAGAGGCAAGTGAGAAGATGTTTTATACCACGAGCCTTCTACTTCGACATAAATGAGACTTAGGGGATCGAGGAAGCCTGCTACGGTACGGGTGCTTGAGCACTAGGACACTGTGACGTTGTCAAGCTAAATAATAAAGTGTAGTACTTACCTCATTGCAGTGAATGTGGGAGGCGGCCTGTGATCCTTTCTCATGGCCAAGGTGTACAACGAGTTGAAGCAGGTGCAGTAGTTTCGTAAATGCTGCGAACGCTGCACTTCCTACAGATGCATTGGCCGGCACGCGCAGCATCATCTACCCAGGGGTGGGTGCACGGTTGTTAGTCTTGTGTAGTTCCGCGTTCGCTGTTTTCCGAAGACCGACGGACAATAGCGAGACGGAGCCCGCAGTAGGCTTTAAGAAAATCACGGCTCCTCCCCCCCCCTCCCCCCCCCCCCCCCCCCCCGCCTATGAGCGTCATATTGTGCTGAGCGTCTGGCAGCTGCAGTTATTACATAGCTCAGTGCTGCTAATTTTCTGTTTTACGGTATTTTGCTCTGCAGGGTCTGACATATAACCATAGCGTCAAGAAGTAAAATCGTACACAGCGTTAGGTAAGTATAGTACCTAAAATGTGTAATGTAAAATGACTATCATCACATAACAATGGCCTTCTACAATGCGATGATGTGGAGTACGGTAATGCGTATCGGTTGATTATAGGGTTACTATGTTTTGTTTTATGCTGTTTATTACGATGTCATCAAAAAGGAAACATAGTTCCTTGTGGACACATTTCACTGAAGACACAGCTAAAAGAAAAGCAAAATGTAACCACTGTTCAACGATGGAAAGACAACCACCGATAATGTCTAGTTTAAACTCACTGCAAGCAAATCAAACTACATCCTTATTGCAGAATGTTATTTCGGTATCAGCCTCCCAACAATCAATGAACCAATACATTCGAAGACCACCGTCAGTCCGAAAGGTTGAAGAAATAGACAGACAAGTTGTCAAGATGGTAGCTAAAGGGCATCGTGCTCTACGAATTGTGGAAGAAAAAGATTTTGCCCAAACTACAAACTTCCATCAAGAAAAACGTTATCGGAAAATTTAATATCAAGGGTTCACAATGACATAATGGATGAAGTACAAAAGAAGGTGCAAGCTGTATCTACATCTACATCCATATTCCGCAAGCCACCTGACGGTGTGTGGCGGAGGGTACCTTGAGTACCTCTATCGGTTCTCCCTTCCATTCCAGTCTCGTATTGTTCGTGGAAAGAAGGATTGTCGGTATGCCTCTGAGTGGGCTCTAATCTCTCTGATTTTATCCTCATGGTCTCTTCGCGAGACATACGTAGGAGGGAGCAATATACTGCTTGACTCCTCGGTGAAGGTATGTTCTCGAAACTTCAACAAAAGCCCGTACCGAGCTACTGAGCGTCTCTCCTGCAGAGTCTTCCACTGGAGTTTCCCGCGCTGCTCTCCGTTGGATCTTCTCTATCTCTTCTATCAACCCTATCTGGTAAGGATCCCACACTGGTGAGCAGTATTCAAGCAGTGTGCGAACAACCTACTTCCTTTGTTTTCGGATTGCATTTCCTTAGGATTCTTCCAATGAATCTCAGTCTGGCATCTGCTTTACCGACGATCAAGTTTATATGATCATTCCATTTTAAATCACTCCTAATGCGTACTCCCAGATAATTTATGGAATTAACTGCTTCCAGTTGCTGACCTGCTATATTGTAGCTAAATGATAAGGGATCTTTCTTTCTGTGTATTCGCAGCACATTACACTTGTCTACATTGAGATTCAATTGCCATTCCCTGCACCATGCGTCAATTCGCTGCAGATCCTCCTGCATTTCAGTACAATTTTCCATTCTTACAACCTCTCGATATACCACAGCATCATCCGCAGAAAGCCTCAGTGAACTTCAGATGTTATCCACAAGTTATCCCGAGCACGACTCACGCCCCGTCCTCACAGCTTTACTTCTGCCAGTATCTCGTCTCCTACCTTCCAAACTTTACGGAAGCTCACTTGCGAAACAGGTAGGAGACGAGATACTGGCAGAAGTAAAGGTGTGAGGACTGGGCGTGAGTCGTGCTTGGGTAGCTCAGTTGGTAGAGCACTTGCCCGCGAAAGGCAAAGGTCCCGAGTTCGAGTCTCGGTCCAGCACACAGTTTTAATCTGCCAGGAAGTTTCATATCAGCGCACACTCCGCTGCAGACTGAAAATCTATTCTTAGGCTGTGGCTAAGCCATGTCTCCGTAATATCCTTTCTTTCAGGAGTGCTAGTTTCGCAGGAGAGCTTCTGTAAAGTTTGGAAGGTAGGAGACAAGATACTGGCAGAAGTAAAGCTGTGAGGACAGGGCGTGAGTCGTGCTTGGGTAGCTCAGTTGGTAGAGCACTTGCCCGCGAAAGACAAAGGACCCGAGTTCGAATCTCGGTCCGGCACACAGTTTTAATCTGCCAGGAAGTTTCATATCAGCGCACACTCCGCTTCAGAGTGAAAATCTCAATCTGGCACCAAAAATTATGCTTTAGAATACGATCTCACTCAGGGGTCATAGTTATTTTTTGTATGTCTGATTGTTTGGTAACAAATTATAAGTGTTAGTGTTTCTTCTGTTAATGATAAAGGTATTATTGTTTGTGCTATATAGTTCTTAACCTGTACCTAAAGCAGAAATATTTTTTGTTGGTTATTTCCAAAACTTTTAAAAAAGTCGATTATTTATGAAAGTGTATTTTTATTCACAAAAAAACCCATTTAGCATATTCTGTAAGTAATATTCCTACAATGAATTAATAAATAAATAAATATATTTTAAAATTAAAATACTACCAGTGCACTGTATGTAAAGTAAAGTAGTGACTGCCGGCCGGGTGGCTGTGCAGTTCTTGCCGCTACAGTCTGGAACCGCGTGACCGCTACGGTCGCAGGTTCGAATCCTGCCTCGGGCATGGATGTGTGTGATGTCCTTAGGGCAGTTAGGTTTAAGTAGTTCTAAGTTCTGGGGGACTGATGACCTTGGAAGTTAAGTCCCATAGTGCTCAGAGCCATTTGAACCATTTGAAAGTAGTTGACTACCCCATTTCACCCATTTGTGTAAATAACTGGTTTATTTGCCCTAATTACTCGACATAAAACTGTAATAATACAGGCATTGGCAACACTGGTCATCATTTAAAAGACTAGCATAACGAATAAAAGAGTGTGTGCAGTAGCGGCAGCAAAGCGAGCCAACTGTCTTTCTGGAAGTCGAGATGGGAGCTAACGAACTAAAAGAGCGACCTAGCTCGCGACGGAACCGCGAACTAAACTGAACGTTCCCAGTCGCGAACTATTATGCGTAAGACTAATGGCTACTGGACTCCAAACGGTGCGTAGCGTGCTGCCAGGCTAATTGTTGCGTGTGCGATTACTTGTAACTGATGCATTATTGACTGTAGGCGTGGTGCAGGAGGACAATTTGAATGGAAAGCAAAATCTACCTTAAAATGGACAATAACCATAGTGCAAAGAGATGTAGAGACACTATTTCCTGATCCACTAAATAAAGTCTTAACACTACAGCTCACGATCAACACCCCACGCTACGAAATAAAAGCGACACCTATGTTCATGGAATTTAAGGCGGAACAGCGCCTATGTTTATGTATATGTTAGTATTAAGTTAGACTAAGTGAATTTGATTTGTTACATGTTTATCTTGCCCACAATGAGACAGCTATAAAATCCAGAAAGGAAATATACTGGGACGTTATCAAATAGATCCTGGTACAAAAGAGGCAGGCAGTGGAGAACATGGGCAACTGTAAGGAAGAATTTATCACACTTACTACTCCAGATACCCTTGCTAAACCTACAGCCTGGGTCGATACACCAAAATATACGAAGTTCTTGTGAAACTTTTTATTTTCAAGAAAAACGTAATTGTAGAATCACAGAAAAGACTTGTGAAACGTAATTTTGTTGTCAACGTGCAACTGAAAATTTATTTGTACGCAGGAACAATGACGCTGCAAACCATGATAAAGAACTAAACTATGGACTTGTATAAAATGTAATTTGTATTTGACGTAAAGGACGATGCAGTAATTTTCGTGTGTAGTATGTAAGTTAATGTATGATTTGTGTACCCTAGTGTATATGTTTTGCTTTCATTAATTAGTGCCAGGCCGGCACCAGTACTATGTAAGCAAAGTGGTGATGAGAAAACCCTTAAAAGACACGAACAGTGCATTTCAAGTACGTGTATGAAGGAGTGAAAGAACTACCAGTGTGTAAAGTGCTCGGAATTTGATATTTCTTCGGACAGTTCGCCCAAGGGGGCGATATAAAGGAACTTAATAATTTTTTCTTATTGATAAATGTATAGATAATAATTCGACTCTCATACCAAAGATTAATTTGAAAAGTATTTAACACCGACGGACAAAAAAAGATTTACCCTCTGCGTTTATTGGTTGTAGTAATAGTTACCTTTCATTGTTCTCATGTCCTGGTGACAAGACGTGCTGTGTAATTACTAGTGAAATTGTGATAAATAATGAAAGCAACTTCTGAAACATTACGACTTTCTCATTTACGATACAATGGATCCCAGTCCCTGTAATTCTAGAAGGTTATTATTATTTTAATTTTGTATGGAGAATTTAGATGGAGGCGACGATCTTCACGACAGCACTGCTCAAGAATCGAGTTATGTGAATGTGTTCATCTCTTTCCCTTTGTGGCCGCCAAGGACAATTTCAATATTTAGGTCACATTTGCCGCGACTTTCAGAACATGCAATCTTTCTTTTCATTTAATTACGAAGTCCGATTACTTTCTTTCTTAGATGAGTAAATGCATTTTAACCACTGTTCTTTTTACCCAGGCCACGGGGAATGATAGTACTTAGAAAGTATGTGCCACTATCCCAATCGTACGTTCGCATAACTATACTTACGACCCATTTCCTTTATAGTAGTAATATTTATTTTGAACCACTCACTCGTGAATGTACGTGCCCTTTTATTTTGTGTTGTCAGTCGGGTGTATTCCTCGATAACGTTACTTTTAATATTCAGTGGCTTAGTTTCCACAATTGACCTTTGTGTCGCAGCGGCGCTTCACGCGAAATATTTATTACGCGTCAGTCATACTAACTGCCATTTCAAACGACACCGGCTGACTAAGTTTCTGACAAATTTAACAGGGTGGTTACAATTTGACGATTGCAGGTTCGAGTCCTGTCACAGTCGCCATTTCGATCGTGATGCTATGAGTTATATACCGCACTGCAGTTGAAAGCAATGTTGTCATGTCATGACGACAAATGGTTCATCTGTGGGGACGAGATTGGGACCCTCTCGTTCTCACCCTACTCATTGAGAGATTGAGTGCATGACTTGTTAATTTGTTTGTGAATAATGGATGATGTGTGTGTGTGTGCGGAAGAATGGGATGAACTGTTCATCACAGTTGTGTGTGTGTGTGTGTGTGTGTGTGTGTGTGTGTGTGCATGTATTTATATTGTATGCACAGTATGTATGCCTGTAAATATTGTATATATTTAAATGTATGTGTTTATATTTAAATGTGTGCTATGGCCGAGCCGTTCTAGGCTCTTCAGTCCGGAAACGCAGGTTCGAATCCTGCCTCTGGCATGGATGTGTGTGATGTCCTTAGGTTAGTTAGGTTTAAGTACTTCTACGCCTAGGGGACTGATGACCTCAGATGTTGTCCCATATTGCTTAGAGCCATTTGAACTATTTTTGAACTTATATCCCACGAGGGGTTACCCAAAGAAAAGCAGAATAACATTGCCGTGAGGATAAATCACCGGGCTGGCTTGCAGTGAGTAAAGAGACGTTTGACTGCTTGCTGGTGAGTTGCGCACGTAGCTCACGGAAGTTGATAAAGAGTGCAAGCAGAGAGCTGAGGATACGACAGCCGACAGTTTGGAAGATCTTAATAAAACTACTGAAACTGAAATCTTAGCACTTGTAACTGCTACAAGCCTTGACTCCCGATGACCACGTCAGATGCTTTGAATTTTCGGCACAGTTGCAACAGCTTATGAAAGACGATGAGTTTTGTGAGAAACTTATCTTCATTGATGAAGCAACATTATTTTATGGTTGACAGAGCGAACAGGCACTATGTGCGAATCTGGGTACAGGGAATCCGTACGCTATTGCGCAGTGCATTCGGGACTCACCAAAAGTTAATGTGTTCTGTGCAGTCTCGCGTTTTAAAGTTCGCCGTCTCTTTTGTTCTGAGAAAAGACCGTTACAAGAAATATGCACATACTGGAAAACTGGCTCGTGCCCCAACTGGAGACCGACAGTGTGGACTTCATCTACCAACAAGATGGTTCTTCAACCCGCTTCCATCAAGATGTTCGTGAATTTTTAAACAGAAAACTGAGAAACCAGAGGATCGGTATTGATGGGGTTGCCGATCAACAATTCATGTCATAGCCTTAACGCTCTCCCGATCTAACACCATGAGATTTTATTGTGTACGGTTCGTAAAAGATACAGTATTTACGCCTCCTCTACGAACAAACCTACCACAACTTCTTCTTCTTCTTGCGTTACGGCCTCTGTAAGACCACGGGTAGCCCCTTCGTGGACTGCATTATCCTCTTCTTCTCCCAGAACCTCTTCATTCTTTCTCTTCTTCTCTCCCACTTTGCTTCCGAGATCTTCAGTGTCCGTTTCTCCTGTCGCCTCCACTGGTGACACTCTAATCTTTTCCTGTATTCTTCTCTGTCGTTGATCTCCGGCATATTGGTCGGTGTATATTTGTTCCTCTAATTTTCCTTTCCTTCGATCTTGATCCCCAATTTCAACCAGTCCTTCCGAAGTTCAACAACCCACTTGGTTCCTGTCTTTCCTCTAGTCCTCCCTGTTGTTTCCCACACTCTCTTCGTCATTCTGTCCATACTCATCCTAACTAAATGTCCAGCAAACCTTGCCCTTTTGAGTCTGATTTCCCCGGATATTGTTTTCATGTTCCGGTACAATTCTTCCCTATGTCTTCGCATCCACCTCTCTCCACCTCTTTTGGGACATAGTATTTTTCACTCTTCTTTCTCTAGTTGTTCTGCCCCATTTCTTCCTAGTGTCATCGTCTCAGCAGCATATAATACTGCATTCCTCACCGTTGACTTTTAGTGGCTTATCTTTGCCTCTGTGGATATATTCTTTTTACTGTATATCTCTCTCATCATGCAGAAGGCTGACCTCATCTCCTTTATCCTCTCTGTTATACCCTCCTTGCTCCTGTTCCTTCCTGTTATAAATTCTCCCAGGTATTTAAATTTGTCCACCATTTGCACAGTGCCTTCCGGTGTTTCCCAGTCTGCAGTGGTATTTAATGTCTTTGTCCTGTTATAGGCGATCCTCAGTCCCACCTTCATGGTTACCATACTTAAGTTTTAGAGTTGTTTCTTTGCGTCTACCACAACTGCGAATTCACATCACATTGATTTTGAACAGATTGATAAGGATATGTTAAACTGAACGTGGGAAGAACTTGATTATCGACATGATATCTGTAGAATCAGTACGGAGCCACATATGATGCACTTGTAATATGCCAAAAAAATATTTTTCAGTTTTTCTAAGTGTGTACGAAGCCCTGTGACAAAGTGTCAAATACTATAGCTACAGCAAATACCATGAAATCACTTCAATCACTTATAATTACCTTGTATCATTTATAATTACCCTGTATTTTATGTGGTCGTTCCACTTTCGGTCAATCCAGTTATTTTACGATTCTTACTGTTTCCGGCGATTTATTGCCCGTAGTATAGTAGACGATAAAGGGTGTTTTTGCTTGTTTATTCGGAAATATAATGGGCGATCAAAACTTTTCTGTTTGAGTGTGTCGCTGCAGCATATATGTAACTTCGTGCGACTCGCTGCGTGTTTATAAGCACCGACATGTAGGCAAGTGATTTGTGTGATTTCCGCGTCTTTCTGATGCGCGTGTGGTAAATACGGACACGTGAACGTTGTTACCAAATGTGTGGAAAGAGAACTAACGTGCTGCTATTTTCTTGGTTGCCGAAGGACAAAAACCGGTAGACATCCACCGGAGGCATGGGGCAGCGTGTCTGTCGAGAACCACCACTGTGAAATGGTGCGCCAACTTCTGCACTGGTCGCGATTCGATACGAGACGCCTGTCGGTCTGGGAGGACAGCCTCAACCATTAATTTTAAGGAACTTGGCGTCGCCTTCACTGGGGAACGATACTGCGCAACACCGGAGAAATTACGGCGTGTAGCTAAGGCGAAATGTCCGGGAAAACTGCAATAAGAGGTGCTGTTGCTTTATGGTAACTCATGTCCCATTATCGCGAATGTCGTAACGCAAAGGCCGTGCTGAGTGACCGCGCGGTTTGAGGCGCCTTGTCACGGATTGCGCGGCCCCTCCAGCCGGAGGTTCGAGTCCTCCCTCGGGCATGGGTGTGTATGCTGTTCTTAGCATAAGGTAGTTTAAGTAGTGTCTAAGTATAGTGACCGATGTCTTCATCAGTTTGGTCCCATAGGAATTCACACACATTTGAACATTTTCGTAACGCAAAAATCAAGGAAGCTCAAGTGAGAGACACTCGAGCGCTCGTTCTGTAGTCCTGATCTCTTCCAAGGTAATTATCACGCCTTCAGGCCCTTAAAAGTGGCCTTATAGGGCCGTCGACAGCTGTCGGCCGGGGCAGCTAGTTACGGACTTCTTCACGCAGCAAGACTCGGTTTTTTACCGAATGGGTATCTTCAGTGTCGTGAATGAATGGGATGATTGCCTCATTGCTTAGGGCGATTTTGCCCTAAGCTGTACGATTCTGGACTGTTGTTGTTGTGGTTTTCAGTCCTGAGACTGGTTTGATGCAGCTCTCCATGCTACTCTATCCTGTGCAAGCTGCTTCATCTCCCAGTACGTACTGCAGCCTACATCCTTCTGAATCTGCTTAGTGTATCGTCTCTTGGTCTCCCTCTACGATTTTTACCCTCCACGTTGCCCTCGAATACTAAATTGGTGATCCCTTGATGCATCAGAACATGTCCTACCAACCGATCCCTTCTTCTAGTCAAGTTGTGCCACAAACTCCTCTTCTCCCCAATTCTATTCAATACCTCCTCATTAGTTATGTGATCTACCCATCTAATCTTCAGCATTCTTCTGTAGCACCACATTTCGAAAGCTTCTATTCTCTTCTTGTCCAAACTATTTAAAGTCCACGTTTCACTTCCATACATGGCCACACTTCATACAAATACTTTCAGAAACGACTTCCTGACACTTAAATCTATACTCGATGTTAACAAATTTCTCTTCTTCAGAAACGCATTCCTTACCGTTGCCAGTCTACATTTTATATCCTCTCTACATCGACCATCATCAGTTATTTTGCTCCCCAAATAGCAAAACTCCTTTACTACTTTAAGTGTCATTCCCTAATCTAATTCCCTCAGCATCACCCGACTTAATTCGACTACATTCCATTATCCTCGTTTTGCTTTTGCTGATATTCATCTTATATCCTCCTTTCAAGACACTGTCCTTTCCGTTCAACTACTCTTCCAAGTCCTTTGCTATCTTTGACAGAATTACAATTTCATCGGCGAAACTCAAAGTTTTTATTTCTTCTTCATGAATTTTAATACCTACTCCGAATTTTTCTTTTGTTTCCTTTATTGCTTACTCAATATACGGATTGAATAACATCAGGGAGAGGTTACAAACTTCCCAACCACTGCTTCCCTTTCATGCCCCTCGACTCTTATAACTGCCATCTGTTTCCTGTACAAATTGTAAATAGCCTTTCGCTCGCTGTATTTTACCCCTGCCACCTTCAGAATTTGAAAGGGATTATTCCAGTCAACATTGTCAAAAGCTTTCTCTAAGTCTACAAATGTAGGTTTGCATTTTCTTAATCTATCTTCTAAGATAAGTCGTAGGGTCAGTATTGCCTCACGTGTTCCAATATTTCTACGGAATCCAAACTGATCTTCCCCGAGGTCGGCTTCTACCAGTTTTTCCATTCGTCTGTAAAGAATTCGTGTTAGTATTTTGCAGCTATGATTTATTAAACTGATAGTTCGGTAATTTTCACATCTGTCAACACCTGCTTTCTTTGGGATTGGAATTATTATATTCTTCTTGAAGTCTGAGGGTATTTCGCCTGTCTCATACATTTTACTCACTAGATGGCAGAGTTTTCTCAGGACTGGCTCTCCCAAGGCTGTCAGTAGTTCTAATGGAATGGGTCTACTCCCGGGGCCTTGTTTCGACTTTGGTCTTTCAGTGCTCTGTCAAACTCTTCACGCAGTATCATATCTCCCATTTAATCTTTGTCTATATCCTCTTCCATTTCCATAATATTGCCCTCAAGTGCCTCGCTCTTGTATAGACTCTCTATATACTCCTTCCACCTTTCTGCTTTCCCTTCTTTGCTTAGAACTGGGTTTCCATCTGAGCTCTTGTTATTCATACAAGTGGTTCTCTTTTCTCCAAAGGTCTCTTTAATTTTCCTGTAGGCAGTATCTTACCCCTAGTGAGATGAGCCTCTATTTCCTTACATTTGTAAGGCCTTCTAATGGAAACTTTTTGATCGCCTCTTATACGTACATAACATGTATCTGAGTTGGGAACAATTACGACTTTTCTACATATAACAGAATAACCATTTTTATGAAATGCAAAATGGGGAAAGAAAAGGAAGGGGTAGTTGGCATTTCGTGACTTCTAGTTGTACACGGCGTTGTAGTAATGCAATGGCGAAAGTTGAACATTTGTGCCAGACCAGGACCCGAACCCGGATTTACTGCTTCTTATGAGCGGTTGCCTTAACTGCTTCGGCCATCCAGACACAGTCCCTGACCGACACAGATTTCCAACTTACGGCACGTTGTAATGCAGCGTCTCCCTTCCATTAATCCCTACTCGCAAATTATTGATATCCGTAGCAATTCAGACGATATTAGTGTGTGCTCATTTAAACAAACGCCAAGGAGCCGTTGCGCCCTTACGACAGAGCACACCATTCAGATATGCGCAGAATCATCCCTTCTTATGAAAACATTGATTCGAAGGTTTTCCTGGCTACAATACTTCCTTCGAACGAATTATTTCGCCTTCTGCCTCCGTACCCAAGATAGCTAACTAACGCTTGTGTGGAGACACTCGGAGGGTAAGCCAGTTCGATTCCTGCTGGTGGATGTAATTTTCACCGTCAGTGTTTGGCTGGCAAGGGGAAGAATGCGTAAAGTTACTGATCACCAGACTTTGCACCAATTTTGTGGATTGAACTCCAAACATCATCTGCTGATGGTCATTTGTCCATCGGATGCGGATGATAAGTTCTGTGGCCCACTTGGTAGCATTTGAAACAAGTGCCGCCAATGAGTTTCATCTCTCCCTTCTCTCATCATCGTCGGACAACGCAAACATAATACTACACTGCACACATACGCATCACATTCACGTACGACACGACTCTCACGCATCTGCCTGGAAAGGAGGAAGAACATCCTTTGCGACTAGCGGCTGAAACCACGCCGTGCGATTTCGCGGCCAACAATGCCATACGACATTAATTTTATTGTGATTTGGACCTTCCTCTTGATAGCGAAAATGCTTTTTGTCCCTTTTGATGTCTTCGTAAGGGTTCAATTTCGATAGGCATGTGTGCTAAACCTGTATTGGTGCACTTCGAATCTTCATATAGTAAAATTATAGTGGACGAAGCGAAACAGTTTTCTTCACCCACCTTTCTATTTCCTTCTTTGCATTTATCTCATAAATGTTAGATGTATTATTTTAACTGCTTGCAGTGCCGTCAGACTTTTTGCCACTATTGACCTGGAAAGCATAGTTCAGCTGTCTCATCGCTTTCACATGCGTTCTTCCTCTTTTGATGTCCAGTGAAACTAAGGCTGCATCACAGATATACTAAAGTCAGTTCCTAATCGATAGCAAAATAAATCAATTCGAAAAATTATAAACAAAAAAAAAAAAAATGTTCAGATGTGTGTGAAATCTTATGGGACTTAACTGCTAAGGTCATCAGTCCCTAAGCTTACACACTACTTAACCTAAATTATCCTAAGGACAAACACACACACACACACACACACACACACACACACACACACACACACACCCATGCCCGAGGGAGGACTCGAACCTCCGCCGGGACCAGCCGCACAGACCGTGACTGTAGCGCCTTAGACCGCTTTTTTTTTTTTTTTTTTTTTGGCATTTTGTTCGTTGTGTTTGGTCGCTGCGGACGTCACAATGACATCCGTTCAAGTTCGTTTGTTGATCCTTGCACTCAGTTTTTTTATTACAGAGGCCAACCGGCTCTGATCGAACACACTGAGCTATCGTGCCGGCTGACCGCTCAGCTAATCCCACGCGGCAATTATCTTGTATTTAGAATATTTTGCAGTAGATTCGGTAATACTCTTTACTATCAAAAAATCTTCCTCATGGTCTGCAGCTGGTCAGCACCAAAAATACGAGAAGCAGAGAGGCGTCACTGATTTGTGGAATATATTTTAAGTGCACGTTTTGTACGGAGGATATGCGCTGCAGAATGTTTACGGTTTCATAAGAAAGTTAAGGGGAATGGCGAGTGTGAACTTTAAGAAACGAAATCGTCCATCATGAGAAATTACAATATTTTGAAAAAGGTTTTTTGGCGAAGTATTTAGGAGTATCTCAGACCTCCAGCATACTGCTCCTGTAATGACGATGGAGTCAGATACATTATTTCTCTCACAGAGCCACATAACTTCATTCTTCAGCCTCACCGTAAGCGGATGGAACGGGAAGAAACCCTAATACGTGGCACAATGATACTGGATGTAGATGAAGATGTGAGATGCACAGTGGCTTGCACAGTACAGGTTACTGTGTGCATATGACTCAGCATCTTGGTGTGTTGTTACAGTTCGTTTCCTGTCATACACTGGATTAAGAGCTGCCACTGCTAAAGCGTCGAAACAGTAAACACAGCTATAAACACAACGTCTATCGCGGATCTTAAGATAACACACATCTACCTCTAATAAACCTTTGTTTCCTTCGAATTTCTTTCAGATTTAATTTCTTGTGACTCTCTTGTTGCACCATTATGCTGTAGATTACAGTGGCTGTCAGCGCTTACTATTAGTACTGTAACATGTTATTACTCGTGATAAGAATTACATATTTGCGTAAGAAGAGCTTGTTGAAAGAGGAATTTGCTAAAACGATTCTTCAAAGGTGCCCTCTAAGTACAAACTCAGCTACTCAGCACAGTACGTAGCGGCGTACTCACTAGCAGATTCCAAAACACAGTATAAAGGCAAGTGCAAGTCTTAAAGCCGGCACGGTAGCTCAGCGTGTTCGGTAAGAGAGCTGGTTGGCCTCTGTAATAAAAAAAACTGAGTGAGAGGATCAACAACGAACTTCAACGGATGTCATGTGACGTCCGCAACGACCGATCACAACGATCAACAACGAACAAAATGAAAGAAAAAAAAAAGGGATGTCAACAGTAGCGTACGACAAGAGTACATCAAGCAAATAAGCCCTTGTGCTTCCAAAATCGTTTATTTTTTGAATTTTTATCCTTTCTTCTGTTTGTCCTTACTTTACTGTTTATTCATTGGGCCTTTGTGCGGTCGTTACTGACGAATATTCAACTTCGCTGCATGCAGAGCCACTGCACTGAGCTGCAAGCGAGTCCAAAGCGTGCCTTTTTAGGTTCGTATGAGCAGTTGCCAGCGGGCTCGTGCGCATGCGCAGAGCTGAATTCGCGTATGAGCAGTGCCTTCCTCCCGCTTCTGGCTACTTGAAGCTTGGCTGTTTGCTGTATGAGCAGCAGCAGCAAGTAGCCAGATGCTACCCGGAAAAATTTTTCTTTCGCGCCCAAGCCCCACGTGATCCGTGTATATGTTTCGTGTCTTCGAAATATTGCTTCTCTATTCGTTTACAGCTTCCACGTCAAATGAAATCAAAACAGATACCTGTGGCCGGGAGCCATCAAGTGAATTAATATACATTCTCATACCTATGAAAGACCAAAATAAGTTAGTAGTTTCAATTTTCTGATTCTATATTATTTCCACGTGATTAGTAATCAACCATTAATGTCTTAAAGACGCTATTTCTGTCTGTTTTGCAGAGAAATTTGCTTCTATTAATTTTTTTTTTCTTCTGAGGCAGTTAGTTTATTTGGAACGAAGTGTTTCATTCCACACTATTGGCTACTTTCAACTTCGTTCAATTTCAGTGCAAATTTTCATTTTCTGGGACGAATGACATTATACCATAATAAAGAACCAAACATGAGAATACAGTACTGGACCTCCGAGAAAATTGGTATCACGAAAACCACATGAAAAGCTGAATATCAAGTACTTCAGAGTGCATCTGGACATAGAAATGTGCAATTAGAGCGGAATGAAGCATTTTACTGTGGTTTATGAAATTCCCATGCTGGCTGGAGTAGTCTGATGTCCTGTTCCTATTATGACACTGTAAGATCTCTTAATGCTATATACGTGCGAACATACGTAAAAATTTACTTGAAGCAGACTAAGTGGGCAAATTTGGTCAGTAGTTTTGAACTAAATATTTTGTTTCAAATATAATGACAGCTGTAGCAGAATTTTACAAATCTGCCTTCTGTTAACGTGTTTTTCGATCACAAGGCGCTTGTCTAGTACTTCCTCTAGGCCTGAAGTTATTTCTTAATTTGTGTTTACGTCTTAAATTTATAGAATGCCATTCTATGCTAAAATGTAGACTGACAGCATACCGTGTTTATGTCCTCTCAACAACATGCCGCAGGGCTGCACATGGTCACGTGATGCCCCACCACGGGCTGCCAGTGTCATCGTAGCTGCGCATGCGCAGTACAGCCTGTTGTCTGGCGCTGTCTGGTAACTGCTCAAACGAATCTTTTGTGTGTTGGTTGAATGCGCCGTCTACCGGCGAAAGACTAGCGCCATCTGACGCCTCGCCGGAGGACGCCTGTTCTTTCTAGTCGACTCGCAGAAGGTGTAGTGCCAGACTAGGCTTTTCGCGTGCGTCTCCACAGTGTTACCCATACTATGGACACGTATTCAAGAAATTGGCGCACCTGTGTCAAGTAAATTCTGAGGCCTAATTGTGATGGTAGTGATCAATAGGAAAAAAGGTTTTCGCAATTAGGTCCAAAGAACCGCGTGATGCCGACCGATCGCTGTGTCACCTCCCGCCATGTGGCGTCATTCGGATGCAGTATGGAGGAGCATTTAAGGCCAGCACACCGCTTTCGCGGCCGTTGTCGGGTTTCCAGACTTTGGAGCCGCTACTGCTCAATCAAGTAACTGCGCAGACGGCATCACGACACTAAATGGCCCATTTCACAGTCCTCCCACCAAGGAAAAATTGCTGGCAGTACCAGGCAGTCAACTCGGGTGCTCCGCATGGCAGTTACACGCACTGACCACTCAGCTACGGAGGACAATAGTGCTGAATGTGGGTTGAAAAAGGAATAAAGAGCTTATACTCTGTGTCCGCCCCTTGTGGCTGAGTAGACAGCGCGACGGAATGTCATACCTAACGTCCCGGGTTCGATTCCCGGCTGGTCGGAGATTTTCTCCGCTCACGGACTGAGTGTTGTGTTGTCCTTATCATCATAATTTCAGCCCCCTCGACTTGCAAGTCGCCGAAGTGGCGTCAACTCGAAAGACTTGCACCAGGCGTACGTTCTACCCGCCGGGAGGCCCTAGCCTCACGGCATTTTCATTTACTCTTATGTGGTTCATCTACATGTTGTTTTCACCGAAGAGTCGATGTGGAAGCCGGCCGTCTGGTCTCGCCCATTCACATTGTGAATGGAGAGGTGACCGCACCTTCAGCAGAGTCCGAGCAGGCACACGGCAGGGGGTTGGGAGGAGGGCTTGCTAATTATCTTGAAGTCCAATGTTAGACGCATTTGTATTTCTTTAGAGAAATAGCATCCATGGCCGCAGAGAAACCCAATGTGCACTCGACATGTCTGCCTTATCCAAAGTGCAAAGAAGCTATCAAGCATGCAGGTGCAGTCATCTACAAGTTGTGGTGTCACATTGGTACCAATGACATCTGTCGCCTGTGTTCTGAGCCCATGTTCAGTTCATACATTGAAAGTTCGCTTTAAATAATAAAACTATGAGTGAAAGTTATCTGAATGAATAAAAATGACTGAAGTTCTGTTTCTGATTGTAAGATCTGAGCTGTAACAATAAATGAACTGTCATAATGAAACTTGTGTTGTCGTAATGTGAAAGCAAAGCTGCACTCTAATAATTAGCAATTGTCGAAGTGTAAAGGGAAGTCTTTCATACTGTAAAAGTTGACAAACTGACTGCAAGAATTTTGACCAGTATAAACTGTCTGTAATGAACTTTGACTTAAAACGTACGATAATTAGTTTTGCAAACTGATCACAGGTCCCTGAACTAAAAGTGACACACAACACAGAATATCTAACTGTCCCTGAATGACATAAGTTGGCCCTGACTGAATAAAAAAAAACCTCTATTTTGCGCAAATCTGGATAACGCGTTGCAGTACTGCTCTGTCTTTCGCGCCACTATACTAAAGCTGCAAATTACTATATCTACACAGAGGTGCACGCGTGAGGTGCAATGAATTGTCTGTTAGTTGCAAATCGAAGTATACTTCTGGAAAACTATGATCAATTAAAAAATGTAATATTTACCTTTGACATTCCACTTTTGGTATACATTTAGTTCCATTAAACTTCCTTCGTCACAAATCAGTTTCCGTTACAATCTTGGTATAATCATGTTTATGAAATATATTGAAAAATGGAAGGCCGGCTGCTGTGACCGAGCCGTTCTAGGCGCTTCAGTCCGGAACCGCGCTGCTGCTACGGTCGCAGGTTCGAATCCTGCCTCGGGCATGAATGTATGTGATGTCCGTAGGTTAGTTAGGTTTAAGTAGTGAAACACGTATGTAACATAGCAGCGATGGCGAGGCATTGTAGCATCTGTGACCAGAGAGTATGCGCTTGACCGCGCGAGTGTTGCGAGCGGTTCTCAGTCTGTCGGTCAGTCGTTGCGAGTCTGTAGCTCTGTCTAGTTGCGTGCAGTACTCTGTCAGTAGTCGTTGCGAGTCTGTAGCTCTGTCTAGTTGCGTGCAGTACTCTGTCAGTAGTCGTCGCGAGCAGTAGCTCTGCCTTGTTACATAACCTTGCTACAGCTGACTCATGACGAATGACGTTACCTATCCTCATTTGCAGCAATAGGTCAAAAGCAAAAAGTGTTATGCCTCAGCAATTAATTATCGATCCCAACGCAATGCATTGCTAACAAAAAAAAAATAATGTATTAACAGTCCCAAATAGTGATACCAGTTTGAGAAAATTCTGAATAATACTGAATAGCTCTGAATAGTATGTCACTTGAGTAATGACTTCTTAATGAGACAACAAAAATACACATATATATAAAATAATGCTTAGTAACTGGCTAGTAATTGCCACTGTTATTGTAATGAGACTACTTATAATCCCCATGATTATTAATGCTATGACTATAATTAACTGATTTTTAATAATGACTTCGTAATGATCTGAATAATACTGAATGAGGAACAATGCTTTATACTATTCGATACCTGATGGCCACTGAGTGCCAATAATTAGTGTCACTTAATGAATTGTTATTAATTATGCCATTAATTAGCTCTTGTTTTCAATGTTCATACTTTGTGATTGGAAATGAATGTGACTGTTTAATAATGTTTTGTAATTAGAAGAAGGCTAATGATTCTTACTATATTGAAATGACAAATGATTAATTAACTATGCTTTATAATTGGAAATGAATGTGACTGTTTAATAATGCTTTGTAATTAGGAAAAAGCTAATGATTATTACTATTGAAATGACAAATGATTAATTAACTATGCTTTATAATTGGAAATGAATGTGACTGTTTAATAATGCTTTGTAATTAGGAAAAAGCTAATGATTCTTACTATTGAAATGACAAATGATTAATTAAATATGCTTTATAATTGGAAATGAATGTGACTGTTTAATAATGCTTTGTAATTAGGAAAAAGCTAATGATTATTACTATTGAAATGACAAATGATTAATTAACTATGCTATACTTTGTAACTGGAAAAGAATGCGATTGTTTCATGATGCTTTGTAATTAGGAGAAGGTTAATGATTAATACAATATTGGAATGACAAATGATTAATTAACTATGCTATACTTTGTAACTGGAAAAGAATGCGATTATTTAATAATGCTTTGTAACTAGGAAAAGAAGATTACTGATTCTATGTAAAACAATTAATGAACATTTTTCTGTAATACTACATACATGGTACAGAAATGTTCAATAACTGGGCTATGAATGCCGCAAACTACTACTGTAATTGACAATATTATGTGACTTAATGTCCTTCACCTCATGAGCTAACTACCCTGAATTACTGCAATGTCCATTTGTCCTGTTTATCCTAGTGATCATGGAGCACTATCTTTGGTTTTGCACTAATTCTACGTTGGCGTGCCTTGTAAGAGCGTGGTGCTGACACGACATGCTGTCCACCACCGTGAGCGATGAAGACGTTATTATGGTCCCACTGTTTGGTGTACCTAATATACTGCCAAAATGAGAACATGGAAAATTACTACGACAGTTCCGTGTCTTGGCTACGCTGATAAATTCTGAGGGGAAAAGAACTTCAAGTTGTGTCACTTGGTGTTGTACTTCTGTGGAAAGATATGGACTTCCAAACAGCTGTGTGCAATCTAAAGTGCTACAACCATGATGCAATCCTTCCCTTTCCTATCCTAATTCTTGTCACATAGTGAAAATCATTTTGCTAACATTATTTATGTTCATGGCTATACATTTTTCGATTCGCTGAACTCCAGTGCGAGTACACCTTTCTCATTTTTCAATATGATGATTTTTTTTGCTATTATGTTTATTTATTGCCAAAATGCTAAAGACATTTTTTGATTTGTTCTGAAGTACAGTATATGTGCACTTTTGTCTTTTATATTGTATATACATTTTTTATTTTCTGAACTACAGTGCATGTGCACTTCTGTTAGGTGTTAATATGTTTTCTACTGAACTTCAGTGCCTGTACACTTTTCTCATTTTTCAATATGATTTCTACTATTCTGTATATTCAATACTTTAATGCGTATGCACTTATGTCATTTGTTACTAATTGTACATACATTTCATCAATTACTGATATGTTCTCAACTGCAGTGCATGTGCACTCATGTCACTTGTCAACATAATATTTTGCCAGTCTGTTTATTTGTTCTGAATATGCTAAAGAATTTTTTTTTTCAGTGCACTTTGTTATCTGTCAAATAATTTGTATACACATTTTTCTGATTTGCTACTATGTTTTGTACTCACATTTTGTCTTTGTCTGATATATTTTGTACTTAGTGCGTGTGCACAACATTTAAATATTCTGTAAGTTGTAGAATTTTGTTAATTAAAGAAAAATTTTGCCGCGCTTGGCAAGTCCAAATGACTCACCATCGCTGCCAAATTTTTGCCCCCCCAGTGGAGGGTTATGAAACACGTATGTAACATAGCAGCGATGGCGAGGCATTGTAGCATCTGTGACCAGAGAGTATGCGCTTGACCGCGCGAGTGTTGCGAGCGGTTCTCAGTCTGTCGGTCAGTCGTTGCGAGTCTGTAGCTCTGTCTAGTTGCGTGCAGTACTCTGTCAGTAGTCGTTGCGAGTCTGTAGCTCTGTCTAGTTGCGTGCAATACTCTGTCAGTAGTCGTCGCGAGCAGTAGCTCTGTTCAGTGGCGTGCAGTACGCTAGTAGTCGTCATGCAGAGCGGTCGGTCAGTGGTAGCAGTCCAGTGGGATTGCGTGATGTGGTCTGGCGACAACACTGGTCAAGATGCTGAATGAGGTATACTGTTAATTAAGATAATCATCGGATAATGTAAAGTTTAATTATTGTAACTAATTTTCAACAAGTGCCCCCAATAATAACTTTGATTTCAAAAGCAATTTTACATAAAATTTTCATTTAATTGAAGTAACTATTTCGTTCCACTTCCCCTAAACAAAAGTTTCAGTTTTCAATTAGATTACAAAAAAAAAAAAGGGAATATTATTATTTGCAATGCAGTTCCTCCAAGCGGTGTGCAACAACAAGAGCAGAAATTTGACTAGGTGTTGCAATGAGGTAAGAATTTAATTCTGATTTTTGCACAGGGCCAAAGACCGATATTTCGGTTTAATTGAATCATTATTATCACTGAGATTTTCTTATCACTGAATGGACCTTAATTTTTTATGAAGAACTTATACTTGAGTCAGATTGCGATTCTCACTCTTGTTGTCATTAAATTTAATTGCTAGGGAGGTTACGTTTGGCTCCTATTCATTTATTATTTCTGTCTTTAAAATTTCAGTGGAGAGGTTACACATAGAGCAATGTCCATTGGCATTTCTATATAATATCACCTTTTAAAATTTTTTGTAGGGAGGTTACAGTAGTTCTAAGTCTAGGGGACTGATGACCTCAGATGTTAAGTCCCATAGTGCTTAGAGCCATTTGAACCGTTTGAAAAATGGAGACTTTACATTTGAAGCATAACATTACCATTGCTTCCTCACTCTTAACACAGCTTAACATTATCTGACCCTACGTCTCCGCGCACACTAAAGATAATAACCTAACTCCTGCGATACAGCTTTACAACATCGCTGCTCGCTCACAATCGATTCAGATACCAATACTATACATGACTCCTATCAACATGCGGCTGGTGGAAGTGGTGAAGGCTGCCGGCCTCATGTGAGGGGTGCAAGCAGAATTCGCAATTGGAGCACCGTTCGCCTAACTGATCGAGGTCATTTGCCTTGTAGCTGAATTGACGGTCTCAACCAAAGACTCCTTTAATTCTGTGACAGTCTTGGCTGCAGATTTCTGGACCTGTGCTGTGTAGAGGAGGATTGTAGGACTCCTCTTGATAGTTCAGGGGTGCACTACACAAAGGAATCGAAGCGGAGTACTTGTGGAGAGCGCATGCTTTTCTTAGGCTACGTGGTAGTTTGAGGTCGTCTGACGAACATTCACCAGTCAATACGGAGAGAGCCAAACCAGACTGCGTACAAAGTAAAGACAGTTAGACTGTAAAAAATTTTAACAGTATTCGTAACAAAAATCTTGAATTTACTGCCCTCCTGGAAAGTTAACATAACATTCACGCTATTCTCGGAACCGAGAGCTGGATGAAACCCAGAGGAGAAAGCTCAAGTATTTACCGAGGTGCGGGACGTATCTCGGAAAGACAGATTAGGCACCACAGAAGGAGGAATGTTCACTGCAGTCGACAAAAGTATTGTGTCTATCCAGGCGCGAAACAGGTCTAAGGGAAATCAAGTTAATTATAGGATGCTTTTTCCTGGCAACTCGATTCCGTCGTTGCTGTTCTAAAATAATTGAAGGAAAGTCTACACTCATTAGCGTAGAAATACCCAGGTCATGCAGTATTAGACTGAGACGACTTAATCTATCGAGTACAGACTGGAACGTCAATGGATTCGTTGTAGTTGGTGCGGACAGCCAGTCTTGTGAAGCACTTATGAACACGGTTTCTGACAATTGTCTTGAGCAGCTATCTCGACATCCCACTGGCAATAAAAATATTTTAGACCCTGTAGCATCAAAGGGCCTGACCTTATGGACGGTGTCATCATAGTGACGATGTTTACTTTTATTAATGAATCCACCAAGAATGCTAGGTGACCAGATAAGCGGTTGTTAGCATCCCACTTAGAGATTCAATGGACTTTCATTTAATTCCCGCGTGATGGGCGTAGAGTAATTATGATAAAAGTTTAAACGTATTATAAATGCCGTCCTGGAGAAGTATGTGCGGAGTAAGCGGATTAAGGAGGAAACAGAGGCTGTTGCACAGGACGCGCAAATGACGAAAGGCAAATGTTAGTAGAAATTCTTGCGTTTGTAAAAAAGATCGATGCGCGAATCATGCAACTATCAAAAGTCACTTAGCAAAATTCTTTCCGAGAATAGAGAAAATTCTGGTTCTAGGTAAAATCACTAAACGGGCCTATCCCGGCACTCGTCGACCACTTTGGTGTTGCAATAGAAAGTAGCAAAACGAAATACGAAGTATTAAATCTCGCATTTAAGAAATTATTCACGCAATAATATCATACAAAGCAGCACGGATTTAGAAAGCATCGCTCGTGCGTAACTCAGCTTGCCTTCTTCTCGCATGATATCCTGAGAACTATGGATGAAGTGCAACAAGCAGATTCCACATTCCTAGATTTCTGAAAATTGTTTGATGCGATGCGCTACTGCACACTCTTAACGAAGGAACGAGGTAAGGACTAGGCTCCCAGATATGTGAGTGGCTGTAAGACTTCTTAAGAAATGGAACCCAGGACGTAGTCTTCAGTGGTGAGAATTCATGAGAGACGAGGGTATTGTTGGAGTGCCCCATGGAAGTGTGATAGGACCGCTATTGTTCTCATTATACGTAAATGATCTGGCAGACAGGATGGGCAGAAATCTGCGGCTGTTTGCTGGTGGCGCTGTAGCAGGGAAGGTATCGTCTTTGACCGAGTGTAGGGGAATACGAGATGGCTTAGACAAAATTTCTAGGCTCTAAATGTAGAAAAATGTAAGCTAATGTAGATCAGTAGGAAAAACAATCCCTTAAAGCTCAGATACAGCATTAGTACTCTACTGCTTGACACAATAATGATGAATACAAAACTAGGCACAATGTTGCAATGCGATATGAAATGGAACGAGCACGGAAGGAGCACGCATTTTCCTACACCCTTGCTTTTATCACCTACACATTCCTGATTAGTCATTTTGTGTTTTCTCTTAATATCATTTTTAGACGTCTGTATTCTCTTTCGTCTGATTTATTTGCTGCCGTCTGATCTACTTGCTGCATTTATTCTCATGCATCTTCTATCATTTTTTTCTCTAGTCCTTAAATTCCACAAACATCCTTGCAAATCCTTCATATGCTGTAAAGTCGAAAATCAAAAACTCACTGTCTCCCTAATCGTCCTCAAACTTGAACCGCTGCTACACCTATGCCAACTCGTCACACATTCCGTCCACTTTGGCATCCTCCATGTCCTATCCCAAGAAACCTACAGACTCCCTCTTCCCGGTCCAGAAAACCATCCTGACATCTACACATCTTTTTTTCTTTTGTCATCAGTTTTGGTTTTGTGCGGCCCACCATGAATTCCTTCCCTGTGCCAACCTCTTCATCTCAGAGTAGCACTTGCAACCTACGTCCTCAATCATTTGCTGGGTGTATTCCAATCTCTGTCTCCCTCTACAGTTTTTCCCCTCTACAGCTCCCTCTAGTACCATGGAAGTCATTCCCTGATGTCTTAACAAAGTTCCTGTCATCCTGTCCCTTCACCTTGTCAGTGTTTTCCACACTTTCCTTTCCTCTCCGATTCTGTGCAGAATCTCCTCATTCCTTACCTTATCCGTCCACCTAATTTTCAACATTCGTCTGTTGCACAACACCTCAAATACTTCCATTCTCTTCTGTTTCGGTTTTGGTTCAAATGGATCTGAGCACTATGGAACTTTACTTCTTAGGTCACCAGTCCCCTAGAACATAGAACTACTTAAACCTAACTAACCTAAGGACATCACACACATCCATGCCCGAGGCAGGATTCGAACCTGCGACCGTAGCGTGTTTCGGTTTTCCCACAGTCCATATTTCACCATCATACAATGCTGTGCTCCAGTCACACACACATCCTGTCAGCTATAAACCCCCATTTCTTTTCCTTATATCAAAGCTCCAATACCTCTTCCCAGCCTCATGAGTCACACTCGCTCTGTTCTGTACAAGCTTCCACTTACAACTCCACTTCCCGGTCCAGCATCATTGCCATCCATCCATCCTCCTACCCAAACAGCATTTACTAGCAGATGACCTCAAGGATGTTTCTGGAAGGATGATCATCGTTATCGACATCATCATCATCATCTTATCACCAGCCATATCATCGTCATACATGTTTCATAGTAAATTATCAATAAAATAATCTTAATCTTATTTTAATAATGTCATTTTAATTTTTAGCTATAACATCATTGGCTGAAGAGTACCAACACAGCGGTGCACCGATCCCTATCCTACATCCGTTACTTGGGAGAATGAAATGGTCAATAAACAAAAAAGTCTTAGACACACGTGAATAGAATACACCTGTAATATTAATATTTTGGAGATTCTCTCTCTCTCTCTGCGTGTGTGTGTGTGTGTGTGTGTGTGTGTGTGTGTGTGTGTGTGTGTGTGTGTGTGTGTATGTGTGTATGTGTGTGTGTGTGTGTGTGTGTGTGTGTGTATCTGTAGGTGTTTGTAATAACACAAAAGTATCCGTACATGCCTACATGACTTCGGCATGTTTCCAAAGATGACAAGAAGTTCCTTGATTGTTTATGAATGCAAATATTTACTGATGCTACTGTTTTTTCAATAACGAATATTACTATCGGCAAGGTTTGGTGCGTTATTTATCATGAAGAGACGGACAGTGGCCCTGTTTCGATTGACAGGACCTTATCGTAGCTTTCGCGTAACAAAGTGTTTCTGGCTTAGACTATGACGATATTGACGAAAACAACAAGTATTGTAGGAAGAAGATAGCCAATGCTGATAACTGTCATATGACTAGGTAAAAGATTTCCGAGGAAACTTGCCCTGATTGCCTCGAGAGATATCCTACACAGAGACTGCAGCACATCGAACACTCGGAAGAGTTTCCATTCAAACTCCTGTGAGGTCATACTTATTTACGTTTTCCACAGTCTCTCTCAATCACTCCATGTGTAAGGAAGGTGTCAGGCAAATCCAACTCCTTCCATGAAAACCCTGACATGATAAGCAAATCCAGTAGTATGTCACATAGCTCCGAATAAATCGTGACATTAAATTAACCAAAGTAACACGAGTAACGAGTGAGCAAATGGAATACCACAGACTAACACAAGAATGCTTAAATGCATGTCATACCTTCCCACCGTGAGACAGACGCAGTTCCAAGGGGAGAAACGAGAACAGAAGCCGAGAGCAGAACCGTGTTAAGCTAGAAGGCCCTACGATAAGGGACGGACTGGACAACCACGTTGCCAGCAAACCATTAGGACCACCCCAGCTGCAAGTTTTAGCATGAGTCTTTTTCGCATCTCTGTTACGTTAGGACCGACCCCCAGCCCATGTTAAAAGCTAGAGCCCTCCAGAAGAACAGAATAGATCTTACGATAACACAAAAAGGGCCACACCACCCGCAAGTTTTTAGCGTGAGACTTTTTCGCGTCTCTGTTATGTCAGGACCACCCCCCAGCCCATGTTAAAAGATAGAGCCCTCTAGAAGAACAGTATAGATCTTACGATAACGCTAAAAGGACCACACCAGCTGCAAGTTTTAGCGTGAGACTTTTTCGCGTCTCTGTTACGTTGCAAACTTTAAAAGACATTGCCCCACCACGAAAAGTATAACGTTTCTCATTGGATAGACAGAATTTTTGTAGGCGGAGCTTAAGGTTAACATTGAGACCCTGATTGGTCAGATGAAAACACAACCAGATAGTTTTTTTAAACCAACTTCGGTAAATTGTAGTAAGAAGTTAGTGAAGAGTTGCTTCCGAGGCGGTGAGGTGAGTGGAGCTGTGTTGCCCGCCGCCCCCTGACGAACACCGACAAGGTAATGAACGCACACGATGCCGCATTTTTGAGCGCATAAGGCTTCACTCAGAACTGCAGAAGTCTCATCTGTTACATCCCCTTTTTGCGTAATACTAGTGTCAATCGTCAATTAAAGCTCATGGTGTTCACATTTGCCACTTGAAGTAAAAATCTGGAATGTGACGATTTTTGTTTTATAGTTATTGAGAAGCCACATCAGCCACTGTCATTTACGACAGTTAGATAAGTAATTAAAGATAATTGTGGGTCACTGTAGACCATTTTGATAGTTTTCTCTTTTGTGAAACTTAATTTATACCTAGATTATAGATATGATATGGCATAAGTCATCCTTCGAACCACTGTAGAACTTGAAAACCAATTCAGGGAATATTCCTTCACATTTTTGTTGAACGCAGTTGGTTTTTACCATCCTATATTAAAATATTTCCTTTTATCAATAGTGCAATTTATAAACAATGTTTTGTGAGTAGAATAAAATTTCCAATGGTAAACTTAACTGCTTTTTCGACGTTATTTTACCAGCTAACTAAACATAGGAAAGCCTTGAACCCTTTCCACTAAATTTAGTTAATCTTAAGATTGTTTTACAGGGAGTGCAGTGGAACTGACGCTGAAATCATTAAGTATTTGGTTATATCATCGCTAGTCTCATTGAACTCTTTTGAATTCTAAATGTCATGTGTGGTCTGGCGTCTCCTTACCAGCAACAGGTCCCAGGTTCAAACTAGTCAATTTCCTAAAAAACACGCTCAGAGCGTCGTTGCGCGAAAGTGGTAGGGAGACACGATATACACTCCTGGAAATGGAAAAAAGAACACATTGACACCGGTGTGTCAGACCCACCATACTTGCTCCGGACACTGCGAGAGGGCTGTACAAGCAATGATCACACGCACGGCACAGCGGACACACCAGGAACCGCGGTGTTGGCCGTCGAATGGCGCTAGCTGCGCGGCATTTGTGCACCGCCGCCGTCAGTGTCAGCCAGTTTGCCGTGGCATACGGAGCTCCATCGCAGTCTTTAACACTGGTAGCATGCCGCGACAGCGTGGACGTGAACCGTATGTGCAGCTGACGGACTTTGAGCGAGGGCGTATAGTGGGCATGCGGGAGGCCGGGTGGACGTACCGCCGAATTGCTCAACACGTGGGGCGTGAGGTCTCCACAGTACATCGATGTTGTCGCCAGTGGTCGGCGGAAGGTGCACGTGCCCGTCGACCTGGGACCGGACCGCAGCGACGCACGGATGCACGCCAAGACCGTAGGATCCTACGCAGTGCCGTAGGGGACCACACCGCCACTTCCCAGCAAATTAGGGACACTGTTGCTCCTGGGGTATCGGCGAGGACCATTCGCAACCGTCTCCATGAAGCTGGGCTACGGTCCCGCACACCGTTAGGCCGTCTTCCGCTCACGCCCCAACATCGTGCAGCCCGCCTCCAGTGGTGTCGCGACAGGCGTGAATGGAGGGACGAATGGAGACGTGTCGTCTTCAGCGATGAGAGTCGCTTCTGCCTTGGTGCCAATGATGGTCGTATGCGTGTTTGGCGCCGTGCAGGTGAGCGCCACAATCAGGACTGCATACGACCGAGGCACACAGGGCCAACACCCGGCATCATGGTGTGGGGAGCGATCTCCTACACTGGCCGTACACCACTGGTGATCGTCGAGGGGACACTGAATAGTGCACGGTACATCCAAACCGTCATCGAACCCATCGTTCTACCATTCCTAGACCGGCAAGGGAACTTGCTGTTCCAACAGGACAATGCACGTCCGCATGTATCCCGTGCCACCCAACGTGCTCTAGAAGGTGTAAGTCAACTACCCTGGCCAGCAAGATCTCCGGATCTGTCCCCCATTGAGCAAGTTTGGGACTGGATGAAGCGTCGTCTCACGCGGTCTGCACGTCCAGCACGAACGCTGGTCCAACTGAGGCGCCAGGTGGAAATGGCATGGCAAGCCGTTCCACAGGACTACATCCAGCATCTCTACGATCGTCTCCATGGGAGAATAGCAGCCTGCATTGCTGCGAAAGGTGGATATACACTGTACTAGTGCCGACATTGTGCATGCTCTGTTGCCTGTGTCTATGTGCCTGTGGTTCTGTCAGTGTGATCATGTGATGTATCTGACCCCAGGAATGTGTCAATAAAGTTTCCCCTTCCTGGGACAATGAATTCACGGTGTTCTTATTTCAATTTCCAGGAGTGTAGAACAAACAGACACCACGCAGAATGTTAGACATGCTAATGTCTGGATAGCTTCTTCAAGTAGGCCATGGCGAATTTTCTGCCATCTCTTTGTCAAGTCTAAGTATATACTACGCCTCTACTTATCTTAGTGTCGGCGAGATGTGTATGTTATTCCGTTCGCACTTACGCTTATAAATCCCGTTAACAGCTCATAAGTATAAAACCCATTTATGGTCATCCCATATAAATCCTCTAAACTACTCATAAAAATTTAGAAGGCTGGACTTTATTTGAAATACTTAGTATATCATGCTGCGCACTGTAGTGTCCTTGAGACGGAACAGATAACGTGAGTTTCCCATTGCCTATAACACAAATCTCACCGGCGGTGGAGTCACGTAACTCCTCACTGGACTTGCATCAGCAAGTTAGTTAAAGCAAATGAATAAATGTGCTAACGTAAGCATTTGTACACAATACGTAGGTTTTATGTGCGCATTTGCTTTGCCTTACGGCAGGATTTTGTAACACTACACATTTGTAGGCGTGTTGTGTGACTGTGGTATCTGAAACGTTTTTAGCGATTTGCTGATAGGCGTATATAAAGAAGCGTTTATAGGCGAACTGCAGCCTCATATTCCTGTAGTAGAAGGTCTTAAGTTATCAGTTTACAATGGAAGACGAAGAGTAACCGTACATATTTTACCAGACGTTTTGACAGTGTGGTCGTTTTCTCCCCACGTGGGAGCTTTCATTGTATATTTTTGTTATTTCCCGATATTCAACTCCTTGTTTTTGATTGAAAATGTAATCAAACGAAAGGTATTGAAATGTAATGTATGAGTATTAAATATTCTCATGCGTCTGTTCATCTTTGGCCTTTGATGAGTTTGGACTATAAAAATAGCGTTAAAAATGTAACCATCCACATGACTGGCTACACATCACGGTGTGAAAAAGGAAGAGATTTAAAAAAAATGATTGAAGTAACGAGGAACAGAAAAAAAATGTCGACGAGGAGCTTCTTTTCTAAAAACAGCATTTAGGGCTGCACCATTATTTGCTGTTCCTGCAGCCAGATAACGAAGACAGACTGTAATGATGCTGGTATAACTGTCAAAGAAAATTATCCATTTGTCGGGACAGTGTGATCTCCAGTCGAACGACAGCTGGAAAAATTTCCCTCAATATTGTATCTTACTATATGAATCAAAACTTCAAAATCGGTAGGCGACAGTCTGGTGGAATATGAAAACCCTTGGCGTCGCTGTCTTAATTTTGGTAACAATGTGATCTCGTTCCTAGCTCCTTCTGCGAGCATCTAGCGCGTCCGCTATGGTTTACTTTTCAGCGTTGTGGTCGTATCATTGAACCCTAGTATCAAGCATGCACTCATTTCGCACATAAGAACGTCGGAAAAGATGGAAAGCAAAAACTAGTGTTGTCGCTCGGCCAAGACGACAAGACAGTCTCAGTACATTGGCTATAGACAATGTCTGGAGATGGGCTATAGGGAGTCTAGAGATAAATCACCGAACACATCTATTAGTGTGCTCTAGGCTCAGACAATTCTCACGTCGTACAACCGCTCTCTTATTCCTTTAACTGTGCAGTGTTTCGATCTACGTTGTATTTCTCCAGATTTCTAGTGCGCATTTTTAATTTCACAATGTGTCAAAACAATGATTTCAAAGGATCCCTAGAAAGTACTGTGGTTAAGGAAAAGGTGTGAGCTTGTCAGAAAAATCTATCAATATCAAACAAGATTAAATGACGAGTGAAGTCTGTGTTTCCAGGTATTCTGAGATATAACTAGCCAGTTACTATGCCGTCAAAGAAGAACGGGCTAATTCAGTAGCGTAATGACGCCTAAGCTGACGCTACACGTCTGGTCAAGTCACTTTAGTATCAAAAGTATTCTCAAATTGCAAATACGATCTTACAACAGCCGTATGGTTTGCTATAGACACATGAACTTTTCTGTCGGACAGAGACTCGAAGCCGAATTTACTGCTTATCGAAAATTGCAGTGTCTGTATTTGACAGAGGCTGTATAGTTCGATGCAGATGTTCTTGAGACATGCATATACAGACACTCCACTAAAAGTCTTTCATGCCAAAGTAAGCCAAACTGATGAGAAAAGCATCGTTTTGCCTATTTGGGAATCATACGAACAGCGTGCGAGTACTTATGGGACGTAGACACAATGACGTATGGAAGCATGGATCGGCACAGATAGTCGAAGTGGTTAAGGCGACAGTAGGGATAAGTAGGAAATGCAGGTTCGAGACCCTGTCTGGCAGAAATTTTCATTTATCTATAGTAAACCACAGAGCAGTTGTAACA
The DNA here is from genome assembly GCF_023864345.2 of Schistocerca serialis cubense. Taxonomy (NCBI): domain Eukaryota; kingdom Metazoa; phylum Arthropoda; class Insecta; order Orthoptera; family Acrididae; genus Schistocerca; species Schistocerca serialis. The sequence goes on from NC_064638.1 coordinate 291,630,292, forward strand.
TTGCATTTGCAATTTGTGAACACATTTCTTAATTTAATACGGCAATACGAAAGTAATGTCAGTGAGAAAGAGATATAAACGGATTGAGTGCCAAATAGGAGGAACAAAGAACAGGCAGACAGTTTCAAGTTCTTAGGATACATATTCTCACAGGATGGCAACACAGCGAAAGAACTGGAAGCGTGGTGTAGCAAAGCTGATGCAGTGAGCGCTCAGCTACGATCTACTCTCTTCTGCAAGAAGGAAGTCAGTACCAAGACTAAGTTATCTGTGCACCGTTCAATCTTTCGACCAACTTTGTTGTATGGGAGCGAAAGCTGGGTGGATTCAGGTTATCTTATCAATAAGGTTGAGGTTACGGATATGATTGCAGGTACTAGTAGATGGGAACAATGGCAGGAGGGTGTCCAAATTGGGAATGAACTCTATAGATGTAGCAGTCAGGGCGAACAGGCTTAGATGGTGGGGTCATGTTACACGCATGGGAGGAGCAAGGTTACCCAAGAGACTCATGGGTTCAGCAGTAGAGGGTAGGAGGCGTCGGGGTAGGCCAAGTAGAAGGTACCTGGATACGGTTAAGAATGATTTTGAAGTAAAAGGCTTAACATCAGAAGAGGCACCAATGTTAGCACTGAATAGGGGATCATGGAGAAATTTTATAAGGGGGACTATCCTCCAGACTGAACGCTGAAAGGAATAATCAGTCTTAAATGATGATGATGATGAATACGGCCTTAGATTGTCAGCAGTCAGTTCCTTCAGACATACATTCATGTCTGAAGGACATTTGCATCGAACTTTGCAGACACTGTCAAATACAGTAACTGCACTAACTATCAAATCGCTTCCTTGTCAACGTCAACCGGTATCTTTAATGACTCTTAAGTGCATGCAAATGAGATTGTTTACAGGTCAGACCAGAGAACTTGTTATCTTCACAAATAGCCGCTTTAATTTACTTGCACTGTTTAAGCCTATTTCGCTATTCAGATATTTCAGTAGCCTTGAAGAACGTCCGTGCATTTCATCGGCTTACCACAATTCCAAGTGGTAAGGGAATATGACATTTTCGTTGTAGTTTTATTTAGGGGTCTCGCTCTCAGTATGAAGGGAATTAAACTCCTTCAGAGAAATCCATTTATAGATGAGAATTTCGATATCTTTCACACTGCCGGTTTCAGATTTATCCTGAATATGGGCAGCTCGTTGATGACTTAATAACAAACTCTTATTGTACTGTTTCATGCTTCTAGGAACACGTCAATACAGCCTTGTACCGTATAAACAAAACCTCATTTCGGCCATATTCTTCACAGCCTGCACGTAATTCGTGTTACGTTTGCCATAGAGGAAACGTTACACTACGCTACGCTACACTCGTTTTGTTCTGTTGATATTGACTGTAAAAGAATGATTATATTTTTCATGTTTCCTTGTATATCATGGCTCTGGAAGACGGAAATGAATATCAAGGAAAGACGACCTGCTGCTCAGAAACCTGTTCTCAGCACACGCGACGATAAAAAAAATACACACGCGAAGTTTCTAGCTTACGCAACGGGAACGCCGTTTGCTGCAATAACTGGAGCTTCCCAAAGCAGTTGCCACGATCACAGAAAAACGCTACACAGGGGGAGGTGGGGCCAAGGTGACGACTGTTTTCGCATTCGGGAGGACGACGGCTCCGTAGCAGTCAGGCTGTTAGGTTTCCCGTAGTTTCCCTAAATCACTTAAGGCAAATGCTGAGATGGTACCTCTAAAAGTGAGACGGCTGAACTCCTTCCCTTTAATTCCCCAATCCGAGCTCGTAATTCGTATTCAATCACCTCGCTGTAAACGGTACGTTGAACCGTAATCTAACTTCTTCCCTTTCCAGAAGAGGTCAACCGTTTTGCTTCAATAGTAACATTTTCCAGTCAGATCACCGACGTTAAGTGCTGTTGGGCTTGGCTAGCATTTGGATGGGAGACTGTCCGGGTCTGCAGAGCGCTGTTGGCCAATGGGCTGCAATCTGCACTTGTGAGTCCAATTGAGGAGCTGCTTGACAGGCAAACAGCGGCTCCGATCGGGAAAGCTGACAACGGCCCAGGAATTGTATGCTCACCAGATGCCCCTTCAAGTCTGTATGCAGGCAGAGGAGGACATGGCGGTCGGTCGGTATTTTTGGGACCTACGACGCCTATTTGGACGAAATTTAATTTTAATTTAGTTTTCAGAAGAATACGCTTGGACCACATTCCTTGGCATATGTCACAAATAAAAACTCCTAAATCTTGTCATAAACGTTAGAAATAGCTAGCAATAATTATCCCGACAGTTAATGTGAGGGTTGTCTAGACGGTTGAAGTTGAAAAGATAAACTGGTAAAGCGAACAACTACAGCTCCGTATCCTCGAAAATGCGATTCCCCACAGCGAGAAATCCGACATGAGCTAATGCGTGTTTCTGTTTCAGTGCCCGAAGTCATCCATGGTTCTAATTACTATAGCTAACTGCTACTAGGTATTCGCTGTCCTTTAGAATACAGTTACCTAAAACAAAAGAATGTTGTTGTTGTGGTCTTCAGTCCTGAGACTGGTTTGATGCAGCTCTCCATGCTACTCTATCCTGTGCAAGCTTCTTCATCTCCCAATACCTACTGCAACCTACATCCTTCTGAATCTGTTTAGTTTATTCATCTCTTGGTCTCCCTCTACGATTTTTCCCTCCACACTGCCCTCCAATACTAAATTGGTGATCCCTTGATGCCTCAGAACATGTCCTACCAACCGTTCCCTTCTTCTAGTCAAGTTGTGCCACAACTCTTCTCCCCAATTCTGTTCAATACCTCCTCATTAGTTATGTGATCTACCCATCTAATCTTCAGCATTATTCTGTAGCACCACATTTCGAAAGCTTCTATTCTCTTCTTGTCCAAATTATTTATCGTCCACGTTTCACTTCCATACATGGCTACACTCCATACAAATACTTTCAGAAACGACTTCCTGACACTTAAATCAATACTCGATGTTAACAAATTTCTCTTCTTCAGAAACGCTTTCCTTGCCGTTGTCAGTTTACATTTTATATCCTCTCTACATCGACCATCATCAGTTATTTTGCTCCCCAAATAGCAAAACTCCTTTACTACTTTTAGTGTCTCATTTCCTAATCTAATTCCCTCAGCATCACCCGACTTAATTCGACTACAGTCCATTATCCTTGTTTTGCTTTTGTTGATAAAAGAATAGCCTACCAATAAAGAAGTAAAATGATACACTGTATAGGTAATTAGCCTACAATAAGAAATTTATTGACCAGTCAGTGTTCTCTGTAGCTATAGCGTGAGAGACTTTTCAGCAGAACAGTTCCGTAGTTAGCATTCAAAACACAAGCTATTGGTGTTCTGAAATATTTATTCATCTTATGAACTACTTGTCGACTTACATAGCTATGGTATATTTATCTGCAGTCAAATATATCAGTCGGGTGGTGTAATTATTAGGAAATACTCGTACATTACATGTGAAAGGTGTGGTACAAAACTGGCAGAGTAAAATTAACCTTTGACAGAGCAGTGCACACATAGCAAAAAAAAAAGTTAAAACTATGTAGTTAATAAGTAGTTAACTTGTGCAAAAGTAGACCGCGTGAACACAGAATATCAGAGAGATATGCAATGAGACGGAAGACTTCCTAGCAAACAGAACTGCCGTCGTTAAAGGAAGGTCATCGTCAGTAGATAAGCAGTGTATGTTTTACCCGCAACCTTGCAATAACTGGTTACAGTTGGTTAAATCCGCTGATTCGTGGGTACCATGTTACACGTGAGGCAACTGTGCGAGGTCACCCACCATCACCCCCCACCCCCCAGCAGAACCACCACCACCAGCCCCCATACCAGAGGCAATGTGCAGAGGTCATCAAGGGGAATCACCATCCTGCCCACACACATATCCCGCACCCCCTCCCCTCTGGACCATTACGAATCCTCTCCCTCAACTTCCTCATCCTTTAAACTTTGAGTAATTGAGTGCGATGCATCATTCGAGTTCTGAGCACCATGATTGAAACATTAGGTTTCTTGGCTTTAGAGTGTGGGTATTTGTTATAAATAACCATAATAAAAAATAAAATCTATTGTTATTCCAGTTACACAGGTTTCATAATTTCGAGGTTTGTATTCCACAGGAAAAGAACTATGGTGTGGTTACTTGTTATAAATAACAAATTAATTATGTTATTATTCGAATCACGCAAATTCTGTCATTTGAGGTCCGTACTGGGGAGTGCGTACTTGGTACAAATAACAAATTAAATTATTATTACTCCAATTATGAGACCTTCGTTTTTTAGACTTGGTCTCCTTAGTGAGAGGACCAGGGAGTGGGTATTTGCTATAAATAGTAGGCTAATAATAGTAAGTTAATTTTATTGTTACTCCAGTTACACAAGTTTAATCATTTTAGGCCTGGATTCTTTTGTGAGAGGACCAGGGTATGAGTGTTTGTTACAAATAACAAATTAATTTTATTATCACACAATTACATGAGTTTTGTCCCACTGATCTCTAGGTCATGGTTACATCACGTCACATCAACATCACATCACATCAACATCACAATGCTCTCAGCCAATCACACTGCAGCTTGTGTCCAAATGTACCTGAACTATCTGAATTATTTATCGATCATAAGCTGTTACTCGCCATTCGAAGTATGTGCTCTGTACTGAGAAGATCAGAGTATGGCTATTTGTTATAACTAACAAATTAATTTTGTTATTATTTAAATCACATGTACGTAGCCCAGTACACAATTTAACAGCCGGCCGCCGTGGCCGAGCGGTTCTAGGCGCTTCAGTCCGAAACCGCGCTGCTCCTACGGTCGCAGGTTCGAATCCTGCCTCGGGCATGGATGTGTGTGATGTCCTTAGGTTAGTTAGGTTTAAGTAGTTCTAAGTCTAGGGGACTGATGACCTCAGATGTTAAGCCCCATAGTTTTTAGAACCATTTGAACAACTACATTAACTACATTAAATCTCCTACGAAAAGGCCCTCTTCATTATTTCTGTAGGAATAATACTTTGCACCCAGCGAGGAACGGAATATGAAAATACCGCGCATTGGTTTTGAAGGCGTTGTAGGCTGCATAGAACCCATAGCTGCAGGACCCTGCACCCTGTACAATAACGTTCCTATCACACTCCCTTAGCGTACTCCCGATATTACCTTTACAACTGTCTATTTTATTCTGTAAAGAACAACGTCTTGAGTTCTGTATGTGAGGAAGTCCTCAACTCCGCCAGACACCTGTTACGATACTCGGTAAACTCGAATTTTTTCGCTAAACGACTGTGCAGAACTGTCAAATCCCTGACTGAATAACTGCGGGGATAGGCTATAAATCCGACGTATGTCGCTCGTTTCTCAACAAATGCTTCCCTTTCATGTTATTCGACTCCTGTAACTACCGTTTGGTTTCTATACAAGATGTAAATTAACTTGTTTTTTTTCTTTTTTTTCATTATTGTGATTTTAATACCAGTATAACAGGTAGGCTAGCAGCAGCACAATACGCCGCTCTTCAGCCAAAGATAGCACAATGATAAAACAGAGAAGGCACATGAGTTGGAACAAAACGGCGGGGAAAAAACAGTAGACACAAGAACGTAAAAAACATGAAGCCGTTCACACTCGATGACAATCCACACTACGAACTGTGTTGACATGAAGCACAAACACTGAAGGTGTCGATGGCATTGGTGAACGATGGAGTGTGACTGTGAACTCTGAACACTAAACACGACGGCACACACGAGACACTGATGGCGATGATTTCCGGCGCGCGAATGTCCGGGGACCTGCCAAGAGGGGAAAAAGGGTGAGGTGGGGGAGAGGGAAGAACAAGGATGCCAATGGCTGAGGAGATGGGAGGAGGAGGAGAGGGACAGGGGAGGGGAAGCCCGGGGGAGGAGTGGGGAGAAATGGAGGAGGGAGGGAAGGGTGGGAGGGTGCCCAAAGGAGCAAACACAGGAAGAGAGAGGGAGGATCAAAGTTGGTAGGAGGGGTAGATGGAGGGGAGGAGGGCATCATCAGGGAGAGGGAGCCGGCGGAAGCCACCTTGGGAGAGGGTAAGGAGGGTGGAGAGATGGAGACTGGGTGGGACGTGGGAATACAGGCGCGGCAGCGGGCGGGGGCGGGAGAGGATGGGCGAGACAAGTGGGTGAGGAGGATCGAGTTTGCGGCAGGTGTACAGGATCCGTATCCTTTCAAGGAAAAGGAGGAAGTGGGGCAACGGAATGAGATCGTACAGGATCTGTGTGGGGGAGGGGAGACGGATGCGATAGGCGAGGCGGAGAGCATGGCGTTCAAGGATATGAAGGGATTTATAAAAGGTAGGGGGGCAGAGATCCAGGCCAGATGGGCGTAACAGTGGATAGGGTGGATGAGGGATTTATAGGTGTGGAGTATGGTGGAGGGGTCGAGACCCCACATACGGCCGGAAAGGAGCTTGAGGAGATGGAGTCGGGAGTGTGCCTTTGCTTGGATTGTCCAGAGATGGGGGGTCAAGGAGAGTCGACGGTCGAGGGTGACGCCAAGGTACTTAAGGGTGGAGGTGAGGGCGATAGGACGGCCATAGATGGTAAGATAGAAATCAAGGAGGCGGAAGGAAGGGATGGTTTTGCCTACAATGATCGCCTGGGTTTTGGAGTGATTGACCTTGAGCAACCACTGGTTGCACCAAGCGGTGAACCGGTCAAGATGGGATTGGAGAAGGTGTTGGGAGCGCTGCAGGGTGGGGGCCAGGGCAAGGAAGGCAGTGTCATCGGCAAACTGGAGAAGGTGGACGGGGGGTGACGGCGGCGGCATGTCCGCTGTATATAAAAGGTACAGAAAGGGAGAGAGGATGGAGCCTTGGGGCACACTGGCGGAGGGAAAAAAGGTGTAGGAATCCGTGTTATGGATGGTGACGTAGGAAGGACGGTGGGAGAGAAAGGAGCCGATCAGATGGACATAGTTAATGGGAAGGGCGAAGGTTTGGAGCTTGAAGAGGAGATCGGAACGCCATACGCGGTCATAAGCATGTTCGAGGTCCAGGGAAAGGAAGATTGTGGAGTGACGGGAATTAAACTGTTGGGAAAGGAGATGAGTGAGGTGAAGGAGACGGTTGTCGGAGGAGAAGGACGGCTGAAAGCCACACTGGGTAACGCGAAGGAGGAAGTGCTGGTGGAGATGCTGGTGGATGCAGCGGGTGAAGATAGATTCCAGGACCTTGCTGAAGACCAAGGTAAGGCTGATGGGACGGTAGGAGGAGACGGCGGATGGGGGTTTGCCAGGTTTAAGGAACATCAGGATACGGGAGATTTTCCACAGGTCGGGATAGTAACCGGTGGACAGGACTACATTGTAGAGCCTGGCCAGGGTGGAGAGGAAAGAGACAGGAGCTTCACGAAGGTGCCGGTAGGTGACACGATCGTGACCAGGAGCGGTGTTGCATTTCATACGGAGTGTAGCAATGAGATACTGTGTAGTGATAGGGGCATTGAGTTCCGTGTGTGCAATGTTGTCCAAGTACTGGAAAATAGGTGCGAAGGGAGGGACAGAGGTGTCAGTTCGATCGCGGACATACGGGAAGAGGGAGTAATCGAACTGGGGATCATCGGGGATGGAAAAGACATTGGAGAGGTAAGAGGCAAAGTGATTGGCCTTACTAAGGGTGTCAGGGAAGGGGTGATCATCATGGAGAAGAGGATAGTAGGGGGAGGGTTTAGTTACGGTAAGGCGACGGATGGCTGACCAGAACTTGGACGAGTTTATAGGTAGGGTAGCATTTAAACAGGTGCATGTCTGTCGCCAGTCCCGGCGTTTCTTAGCTGCGAGCAAATTTCGAATGTGTCGCTGGAGTTGCCGGTGGAATCGGAGTGTGTCCGGGTCACGCGTGTGGAGGAAGGCATGGTAGAGATGGTGGGATTCACAGAGGGGGAGGATGGCCTGTGGGGGCAAGGAAGGACGGTGGGGGTGGATGGCGACAGTAGGGACGTGGGCCTCCACGGCCTCAGACAAGGTCTGTTAGAGAAAGGAGGCGACATGGGTTACATCGTCAGGGTGGTGGTAGGTGAAGGGGTGGCTATCGACCTGGGTGGAGAGGGTATCCCGGTAGGCATTCCAGTTGGCACGGGAATAGTCATGGATGTACTTTGGGGGAGGGTCATTACGAGGGTCGGGGCGGGGGCAATGACTGTCTGAAATGGTGAGGAGGACAGGGAGGTGGTCGTTGCCAATAGGCTCCAGGACATCCACCGTTATGCGGCCAAGGAGGTTAGGGGAGGAAAGGATAACATCGAGAGTGGAGTTGGATTTGGGACAGGTGTGCTGGGGGATGGGGATGAGGTCGCCTTGAACGGAGGAGAGGAACCGATGCCACCGCTGTAACTGGGCGGCACAACGACTATGGATGTTGAGGTCGGCGGCGATTATGTAGGAGGAGAAGGTACGGTCAATGTGGGAGAGGAAGTCGAAGGGAATAGGGGCGTTAGGGCGGACATAGATAGTGGCGCAAGTGATGGTAAGGCCGGGGAAGAAGAGACTGAGGATCAGGTGTTCGGTGGGGTCGGGAAGGAGAGGTTGGAGTCAAACTGGGATCTGGCAGTGGTGACCAATGACAACTCTGCCACACGCAATCGAGAGGGGATTATCGGAGCGGTGAAGGAGGTAGGGCGACGTGTGGACGGTGTGGTGGGGTTGGAGGAAGGTTTCATTGAGGAGGAAGGCATCCACACAATGGGTGGCAAGGGTGTGCAGGAAGAGGTTCTTGTTGGCAGGAAGGGAGCAGATGTTCTTGAAAAGGATATGGTGCTGTCGCGCCATGACAGGGATTTAGACAAGGGTGTCAAGACGGTAAAAGGTGAAATGGGCCTGGTTGTTGGAGTAGGTGGCATACATTTGTAAGTGGAAAATGGAACGGGTGGCGAGGGAGACCTGTTGGAGGGTGTGAGGGTGCTGGAAAGGGTGGACATTTTGTAGGACAATGGTGAGGAACCTGATGATGTCCTCAGCGGTGGGGGGAGGGCGAAGGGAATTGCCAGGAGGGGTGGGGGCGTCCAGAGGATGGGCAGGGACGATGAGTTCAGGAGTGGTCGGAGGGGGTCGGGCTTTACACTTTTGAGAGTAGGTGGGATGGGGGAGATTGCAAGTATTACAGGTGGGAGGGGATTGGAGGTTAGGGCACTGCCAGAGGCAGTGCGCATGCCTACAATGCGGGCAGGTGGGGGCCTCACGGCACTCGGCTGTTGGGTGTGCGTTATAGCGCAGACACCTCTGGCAGCGCAGGGATTGAGGAGGGGAATGGGAGGGGTCGACCTTATAGCGCTGGTTGAAGAGGAGGGCACCCTCCTTCAGGAGATGGTCAATGGAGGGGGCATCCTCGGAGAAAACCTGCATAAGGCGGGTGGGGCCGGTCGAGTTGAAAATGCAGCGCACCGCCCACACCTCCAGCGTGGGATGCGCCTCGAGCTCCGCCAACACCTCCTCCTCCGTGATCGTCGGACTGAGCCGAGTTATCACGGCAGTGAGGGTCGGCGGGTGACATGGGGGTTGGGGTTGGCAGATAGGAGATCGAGAAGGAGCAGGGGTGAGGGAGGCATTGGGGCCAAAACGGGTGATTGGGAGGCAGGAGAGGATGTCAGTATGGAGGGTGGGGCTGTGGGAGGAGATGAGAACGGAATCCCATCTGGGAGTGAGGAGGGAGATTGGGGGCACCAGGGAAGTGTTGGCAGAGGAGGAGAGAGATTCCGGGTCTCGAGAAGGGAAGGATCAGGACGGGAGAGGAGGTATTTGTATAAAGAGGGGGGGAGGAGGAGGAGGAGGAGGAGGAGGAGGCGGAGGGAGCAGGGCCAGGCAGGGAGACATTCATGGCATCCTGTGGGGGGGGGGGGGGAAGGAGGAGGGGGCGGGGCCTTTTTGGGAGCGGAGGAGGTGGTGGTGCCACTAGGGCATTTAACGGCGGCAGAAGGGTGGGTGGTGACATGAGGGACGGGAGCTATAGGGAGGTGGCGGGAAGGGGCAGGTCCCAGCATGGATGCAGCAGTCGGCGCCGGAGATGGTGATGGTGAAGGTGACGGCGACAGCGACGGTGGTGGCAGTGATGGCGAAGGCGATGGGGAGACTTGGACATGGGCAGTGGCCCGACGGGCCACCACCCTAGATGGAGCTGTAGTGGCACGCCGGGGGAGTGAGGGGAAAGGATCAGAGGGAGAGGAGTGGGAGGAAGAAGCTGGAGAGGGGGCGACAAAGAGCGAGGGCGAAGGGAGAGTGAGAAGAGGAGGGATGGAAAGAGGGGGAAGTGACTGGGCACACCATGTAATGGTGGTGGTGGCGGCGGAGGGCGACGTATACACAATGGCAGTGGTGGTAGTAGTGGAAGTGCTGGTAGGGGCTGACATGACGACAGGGAGAAACAAAAAAGCACAGGACGTGAAGGAGGGGAAAAACTGGGGACAGATGAAGACGGACGAAGACGAATACAGACGAAGACCAGAGTCCCACGCTGCTGGCGCTGGCGCTGGCGACGGCTGGCAGGAATGCCGCAGCTGCTGCTGCTGCCGCAGACGGGGCCGGGGCCGCTGCTGCTGCTGCTGCTGCTGGAGGGATGGCTGGCTGGCTGGCTGGACCGCTGCTGCCGGCTGGACCGCTGCTGCTGGCTGGGTCCGCTGCTGCTGGCCGGGACCGCTGCTGCTGGCCGTGTCCGCTGCTGCTGGCTGGGTCCGCTGCTGCTGGCCGGGACCGCTGCTGCTGCTGCTGCTGCTCGGCTGGCTGGCTGGCTGGCTGGCTGGTACCTGAAAACCTAGCTCTTCGATTAGTGCTGGAATGGCACAATCGAAGGGCAGTATCCTTTCGAAGTACCGCCGGAGATGTAAATAAAATTTCACGTTCTGTACTTTATCCCTGTTACACTCAAAATTTCAGTGAGTGTATTCCAAAAAACATTGTCAGTAGCTTTCTCTAAATCTATAAATGTTATAAAGTTGACTCTGACATTCTTCAGTCTGTCTTCTAGGATAAGTCGTAGGGTCAGGTCAATGTCTAACATGATAATCGCGACACCCCGTCTCCTTTTTGTTACCACTGCGATAGCAGCGCTCCAGGCGTCCAGCAAGTGACACTTCTAAACAGGATATCGGATGAGTGCGAATACTATCGTTTATGTTGATTTGTAACATAGTTTCTACAATGAGGAGCGTATGTAGTGCCGACCATAAAATCGATAATAACGAAAAAATGACACCACATTCGCGATTCTTTAATTTGCTATGTCGTTTTCCTTCAATAACAAAAAAATCTAGTAAACACCAGAATACAGGACCTTTCTCGGGAGAAGGTCTTACATTTACCCAACAACGCGATGTTTCGTTCGTTACACTTGCAGCGAAATCAGTGAATGTCGAATGTGAGAAACCTGTATTAAATGTAATACATGCGCTATTTAACGTGCCAAATAAGGCATCACGCATATAGCTAAACAGAAAAGCACACAGGCGTCATAATATATCGTCAAGAGCAAGATAACTGTTTCCAAAAATAGAAAAAACTAATTTAACATGTGAGCCAAAAATGGTTCAAATGGTTCTGAGTACTATGGGACTTAACATCTGAGGTCATCAGTCCCCTAAACTTAGAACTAATTAAATCTAACTAACCTAAGGACATCACACACATCCATGCCGGAAGCAGGATTCGAACCTGCGACCGTTGCAGCAGGGCGGCTCCAGATTGAAGCGCCTAGAACCGTTCGGCTATAACGGCCGGCACATGTGAGCCACAAACGGCAAGAATTTTTAACAGATTCGCTTTTGAAGCAAAAGTAATTACAGTTACAAAAATAGTCGTGCGTTAGAAACTCGAGTGGAGTTAAGAAGAGGCGAATCATTAGGCTGCATTCAAGAGTTTTACGTGTCAAGGATCAGACAATAGAAAAAGACGCTTCTCATTCATGAAACATGTGATTATAATATGTTGCTTTCAGCAGAGAAAGGTGCAATTATGGACATATATGAAAGTATTTCTTCATGAATAACTTGTAGCTTATTTCACTGAATTTATTTCGTAATAATTCATGTATCTTGGTAATTTAATAATACGCTGAACGCAAAAATGTAACAATGATCTTGTTAATTAAGTAGAAAAGAAATTAAACATTATACTTTCCGCATATTTAGCTGCTTGCCTCCTCACCGCTTGGAGCAGTAGTGTCGCTCCCGCTGTCGAACGGTAGCGGCTTTCGCAGCAGAAAGTGTTGTGACTTAGTGTATTAAGGGCCCTACACACACGAGAGACGGGTTGCAGCGATGCGTTGCAGGCAACCGATCGCTTCATAAATCGCACGTTTGTGGGCAAATCGTAGCGATCGGTCGCTGATTGCTGGTCGCATGAAAATCTCAGGCAAACTGATGGATCACATGCGATTCGTGCGTGCAATATGGCCGCCACGCTGGTTAGCAGCGGCGTGTGGCTATATGACTGCGATTCATTTCTGTATTTATTAAACGTGGTTGTGCGGTTTTGTTTTGTTTCGCTTTGCCAACATTGAGTACGAAAATTACGTTAGAATTTATACGGGGTGTTGAAAAAGTCTCTCCACAGTGCTGCCGTATGCCGCAGTGAATATACCGAAATGAAACTCAGTGAAATACAAGTTATTAATTTATTGAATATTTATTTTAGTTACAAATTTTCGCATTAAATGTTGAAAGTGTTACCCCTGTTATTAAAACACAATTCAATTCGTTTAATCATGTTTCGAAACACAAGCTGTAACATTTCTTCTGTAACAGAAGCAGTGAAAGTAGATATTTCAGTTTTCAATTCATCGATGGAATTTGGACGGTTTTTATAGACAGTTGCTTTCGTTGCACTCCAGAAGAAAAAGTCAGATGGTGTTAGGTCAGCCTATCGTGGAGGCCAAAGTCCCTGTGAAATTATGCAGTCACCAAAAACATTAGCAAGCAGTGACATTGAAACACGAGCTGTATGCGCGGTTGCACCACTTCTTGAAAATAACCGTTCAGTATTTCACTTAGCACAAGTTCTCCTGTGAATGGGTACAGAATATCACTGCGGTATCGTTGTGCGTTTATTGTTTCGTTGAAAAATATGGGACCCACAACCCGACGTCTAGAAATTGCAATCCAAACTCCTGTCTTCACAGAATAAAGTGGTTCCTCATGAATACACAGTGGATTTGCAGTACTCCACATACGTGAATTTTGCGAGTTCATGTACCCGGATAAATGAAACCACGTCTCATCAGTGTAAAACGTTTCATTAAGAATATCCCATTTTGTTGAACGAAATTTTTGAAACATTGATAATAATGCAGTTTCTTGCCATGAACAGTATTTTTCAGTTTTTGCACGACTGTCACTTTGTATAGGAAAAATTCTAATTTTTTCCTTACAGCTGTGTGGGCCGTTCCGACACTAACATCGATTTCCTGGGAGAGTTTGCTTACTGACTTGTTCGGACTCATGGACATTTTATCGGAAATATCGAGTAGTTTATCCTCAGACAAAACACTAGGACGACCACTTCTCGATGCATATGTCACTGAAACCGTACTTCGAAATTTGTTAATCAAATCTCGCACAGTATCGCGATGTGGGAGTGTTGTCTTCGGGAAAACTAAATTAAATGTGTGATGAACAAAAACTGTGTATTTACCGCCAGCTTTGAACACTTGTTCGACTAAAAACAACGTTCTTCAATGGTTAGCATTTTAACAGTGACAAAAACTAAACAAACGAACAAAGGAACTAAACTTAAACGTTCACGTCAACACGTAAGGTCACACAACGACGATACTACTGACGCTGGCTGAGATAAACGAAACAGTGGAATGTTGGGAGAGTCCGCTTGAAGGGAAGTAACCCAGGCATACGAACAATCTTACGGCACGCGCGGCTAACAGTCATACGGCACTGTCGTAGTTATTCAGGGACCATGAACTACGCTGGGAAGTGAAATGGAAGCCGACGTAGTCTTTTATATTAAGAAATAATACAGAATACACCCTTCGAGTTTGCAGTGATTAGCGTTTTGAAGCTTGTGCCGTAGAAGTAGATCTGATGGGCCTCGTCTTATGAGCTTGAATTATTATGAAATAAGTACGCACCTTATTATAGTTTTTAATTTCCAAACAGAATGATATACGTACCTACTGTAGTGTTAAGAAGGCACTTTTATTTGAATGTTCAGGCCAAATGCATTATACAGTTATACTCAAGTCCTTTGTCGTTTTTTGTAATCTAACTCTCCTTCCCACAAATTATAACAAGAGTTACGGTAATCAGTAGCGGCGTTATTCACAACAACTCTATAGACACGTCGAATAGACTGCGTAAGTACGCAGTTAAACTATAAGACTAATGAATATAAAAGGAATTGAGGACTACTAAAGATAAAACGAGTTGTACTGACACACTGGAAAGGTGGACACTGTCGACTTGGCGTCAGTGAAAAATATAATATATTCTGTAAAGAAACCTAAAGTTCGCAAGAAAAGTGTTTCAAAACAAGTTTCATAAATTGTAATTATTGTTTATTTTAAATTATGTTCTGCAAGTATTCGTGGGGATACGCAATTCAGCTGCAACTGCTGCTAAACATAGCAGTTCACTTTCAGCAGCATAACTTGTCTACACTTTGATGTTCATAATATTGACTGAAATTGCTCGGCAAATCTCTCTTGTGTGGGGTGTCGGGGCGAGCGATCGATCGATTGCAGGTGGTATCGCATGTGACGGATCCCATTAAAGGCCGCTGCACCTGAAGGGATACCAGTTCGATTTTACACAGAGTACGGGGAAGGAACTTGCCCCCCCCCCCCCCTTCATGCAGCGGTGTAGCGCAGGTCTCTAGAAGAGCGTAGCGTTCCAAAAGATTGTAAAAGGGCACAGGTCATCCCCGGTTTCAAGAAGGAACGTCGAACAGATGTGCAGAACTATAGACCTATATCTCTAACGTCGATCAGTTGTAGAATTTTGGAACACGTATTATGTTCGAGTATAATGACTTTTCTGGAGACTAGAAATCTACTCTGTAGGAAAAAGGCGATCGTGTGAAACCCAGCTCGCGCTATTCGTCCACGAGTCTCAGAGGGCCATAGATACGGGTTCCCAGGTAGATGCCGTGTTTCTTGACTTCCGCAAGGCGTTTGATCCAGTTCCCCACAGTCGTTAAATGAACAAAGTAAGAGCATATGGACTATCAGACCAATTGTGTGATTCAACTGATGAGTTCCTAGATAACAGAACGCAGCATGTCATTCTCAATGGAAAGAAGTCTTCCGAAGTAAGAGTGATTTCAGGTGTGCCACAGGGGAGTGTCGTAGGACCGTTGCTATTCACAATATACATAAATGACCTTGTGGATAACATCGGAAGTTCACTGAGGCTTTTTGCGTATGATGCTGTAGTATATCGAGAGGTTGTAACAATGGAAAATTGTACTGAAATGCAGGAGGATCTCCAACGAATTGACGCATGGTGCAGGAAATGGCAATTGAATCTCAATGTAGACAAGTGTAGTGTGCTGCAAATACACAGGATGAAAGATCCTTTATCATTTAGCTACAATATAGCAGGTCAGCAAATGGAAGCAGTTAATTCCATAAATTATCTGGGAGTAGGCATTAGGAGTGATTTAAAATGGAATGACCATATAAATTTAATCGTCGGTAAAACAGATGCCAGACTGAGATTCATTGGAAGAAACCTAAGGAAATGTAGTCCGAAAACAAAAGAAGTAGGTTACAGTACTCATGTTCGCCCACTGCTTGAATACTGCTCACCGGTGTGGGATCCGTACCAGATAGGGTTGATAGAAGAGATAGAGAAAATCCAACGGAGAGCAGCACGCTTCGTTACAGGATCATTTACTAATCGCGAAAGCGTTACGGAGATGATAGATAAACTCCAGTGGAAGACTCTGCTAGAGAGACGCTCAGTAGCTTCTGTTGAAGTTTCGAGAACATACCTTCACCGGGAAGTCAAGCAGTATATTGCTCCCTCCTACGTATATCTCGCGAAGAGACCATGAGAATAAAATCAGAGAGATTAGAGCCCACACAGAGGCATACCGACAATCTTTCTTTCCACGAACAATACAGAAGAGAGAACCGATAGAGGTACTCAAGGTACACTCTGCCACACACCGTCAGGACGCTTGTGGAGTATGGATGTAGATGTAGATCCGTCGCTCGTGTGCGGTACCCTTTACATTGTGGTACTACCTCGGCTGTTAGATTAGATTAGTTTTTCGTTGCATAGATCAGTGCTGAGAAGATCCTCGTGGATGTGGAACATGCCTTTTTTTTAAGGTGAAATAACAATACTAATAGTCTATACAATACATCATTTGTTTCTATTTAAAAATTCGTCAGTGGATTAGAAGGAGTTGGCCACTAGTAAGTCTTTCAGGCTCCTTTTAAACTGATCTTTACTTGTAACTAAATTTTTTATGTTTGCTGGCAAATTACTGAAGATGAGTGTTCCTGAGTAGTGGGCCCCTTTATGAACTAAAGTAAGTGCTTTTAAGTCCTTGTGCAGATCATTTTTGTTCCTGGTATTGTATGTATGAACTGAGCTGTTTGTTGGAAATAGAGATATATTATTTAGGACAAATTTTATTAAGGAGTAAATATACTGAGAGGCAGTAGTTAGTATACCCAGTTCTTTGAAGAGGTTTCTGCAGGACGTCAGTGAATTTACTCCACAAATAATACGTATTACACGCTTTTGGACTCTGAAAACTTTTGTTTGACTTGAAGAGTTACCCCAAAATATTATACCATATGACATTAGGGAATGAAAGTATGCAAGCTTTTTCATTTTTATGTCGCCTATGTCTGCTAACACTCGAATTGCAAATACAGATTTGTTAAGGCGTTTCTGCAGCTCTGTGGTGTGCTCCTCACAACTGAATTTATTGTCAAGTTGTAATACCAGGAATTTAAGACTGTCAACCTCTTCTATCTGCTCTTCTTCATACTTTATGCATATGCTGGGTGGAAACCTCTTACAGGTTCTGAATTGCATATAGTGAGTCTTTTCGAAGTTTAATGTCAGTGAGTTGGTTTAAACCATTTATTAATATCCATGAAAATATCATTAGCAGATCTTTCTAGAACTACACTCGACATACTATTTATTGCAATACTTGTGTCATGTGCAAACAAAACGAACTCTTGTTTCTGGCAGTGTAACTGATGAGAAAAAGCAATGGCCATAAGATGAATTCTTGTGGGACACCACATGTAATTTCTTCCCATTCTGATCATGACTGATGACTTAATTCACTAGTCCCGTGCACTGACACCCTATGTTTCCTGTTACCGAGGTATGACTTGAACCATTTTGCAGCACTGCCCGTGGCACCATAGAATTCTAATTTATTTAAAAGGATGTTGTGGTTCACACAATCGAATGCCTTTCACAGATCACAGAAAATACCTGCTGCTTGTAACTTGTTATTTAATGAATTAAGTACATTTTCGCTGTAGGTGTAAATAGCCTTCTCGATATCAGAACCCTTCAGAAATCCAAACTGTGTTCTTGATAATATGTCATTTGTGGTCAGATGGTTGAGAAGCTGCCTGTTCATTACTTTTTAGAATGCTTTTGAGAATGCTGGCAAAAGTGAAATCGGTCTGTAGTTTGATGGTATCTCTTTATCCCCTTTCTTGAATAGAGGCTTAACATCTGCATATTTTAGCCAGTCAGGAAATGTCCCAGTTATAATTGACTGGTTACATAAGTAACTTAGAATTGTACTAAACTCACAAGAGCATGCCTTAATTAACTTTGTTGATATTTCATCGTAACCACTAGAATGCTTTGTTTTTAAAGATTTTATTATGGAAGTTATTTCTTTTGGTGAAGTGAGTGACATATTCATGTACCTGAAGCTATTTGTAAAGGCTAGTTTCAGATATTCGAGGGCATTATTTACTGATCCTGACAATCCCATTCTATCAGTTCCAATACATTTTTGCAGAAACCAAGCTTATCTTCACCGAAGTCCGCTTGCGCCAGTATTTCCATACCTCTAAATACAATTCGTATCAGTATTTTGCAGTCGTAGCTTTCGTTAAGTAGTCCATAGGCAGATATTGTAATACTCGGAGGTTCGGTATGTTTTCTTGAGCACGTAGCTGCTTCTACTCCCCTCCTCTCCTCCCCTCCCGTTCCCCCTCTCCCTTCCCCTGCCGTCAGCTGTCACAATCAGCTGTGCGCCGCGCGCCGGTGGTTTACAGTCGCGCCGACGGCTGAGTGCGCTTACGTAAAGATCGCGAGGGCGGGAAACCGAGCCGGCGGCCGGCAGACCGCAAGCAGCAGCAGTCGTCCTCGCCGGCTTCTGGCCCCTCCGTCGCCACTTCTGCGAGTGCCGCCGCACCGAACACATCTCGCAGTGCGCTTCTACAGCCATCGAAGCGGGCAGTCCTCAGCACGCTACACGTGCAGGTCGGACGCGTGTAAACTGCCAGTTAAAGCTCCTACATTCTCCTTTCCACCTATCGATATATTTCTTTGCCTGCGGCGGAGCGGAGCTCTCTGCTTGAACGTTAAGAAGTGACCTGTGTAACGTAAGGGAAGCGAATATTTACTGTCGATAAGAGAATCTCTTGAATGACTTGCAACAGGTTACTGACCTCACCCACTCTGTGCGCTTCCTCGCTGGCCTTAAATGGTACCCCGAGGGCTCGCTGCAATGAGTCTCAGCAAACAGCTGCTAAACCGAGACGCTCTACACAAATCCGGAAGTAAGCAAGCGTAATTTGGGCTGTGGATTGTGTATTATCTCAAGCCGCACAGTTTACTTATTGCTCTGGCATTGCCGTGGATTACGTACAATGACTACGATCTTCCTAAGACGCTGCTCAGCTAAATAGCGACGGGATCTGCATCTGCTTTCTTTTAACAGCATAGGCGTGCGTGAGTCGGCACGAATTGCTTCTGCTCGTGCTTCTGGTAAATACGGCGCCTTCAGAGGGAAGCGGGCATATTTCGCGCTACCGCATCTCGCACTATTTGGACAAACTAGAAACGAAATTCGAGATAACTTCTTCGAGTGTGGACGAGGAGTCTCATAAATTGTGACAATATGGATTCAGGCAGCGAAGGAGTAGTTACGAGTGTGATTAAAAGTGGTGATGTTATGCACGAAGATTCACTCGGTAATTACCTGCATTCGAAGACAACCGTAAATTCCACGTCACCGGTTCAGATTTGCAAAGAAACGTTTTCTGAAAGTGAATGTACGGACGAAATCGATCGCTATGGTAAAATGGACTACACAGTGAGGGAGGAATGCGTGACAAATTCACACGCTTCCGGATCCGAGAAACTCAAGGAACTGGAATGCTGTCCCGCAACGGAGACGGCGATTCGCTCGTCCGCGGACGCTCCTGCGACAGATCGGGAACTGAGTGCAGCGATCGACCAGTGCAGATCGATTGCGAACGGCGCTGTGGAAAACAGTCCTTCCACGGACATCGGTCGCGGTGCCGAGAGTGAAAGCAGTGAGACGGGATCGGCGGACGCGACAAACGGTGTCAGGGAGACAACACCAGTGGACGGTGGAGCTGCTTTGCAAAGTAGCGAGGAAGTGCCTCGCCGCTGCTTCGGAGGGCAGGTCGCGTCGGTGCGTCCCAGTAGCGAAGCGCCTCCCCAGCAACACGGTGGCGGTCTCCCTATGCCCGAAGGAAACGCTGAGCCAGTGGCAGTCGCTGCTGGTCAAAACAAAATGTCTACTGAAAGCTGCACTTCCAGCGAGCGATGTCGACCAGAAGAGGGGTCGGGTGACAAGACTGGAGACATCAACAGTAATGACAGCGCCTCTACGGATGTTCCGAAGAGCAACGGTGGCTTCGACAACCCGGCTTTCGTCGGCGACGGCGACAGACCGCCGGCGAAAGAGAAGAGCCCCGACGCCAAAGTGGACAGCGACACGGAACGCGGCGGGGAGTCTTCGGGCGCGGCTCGTGAGAGGCGCCGTATCGTGGTGAATGTGCTGGTGCTGAGCTTCGCCTTCCTGGTCCACTTCACGGCCTACTTCGGCGCGGCCAACCTGCAGAGCTCGGTGAACGCGTCCGAGGGGCTGGGCACCGAGTCTCTGGTGGTCGTGTACGCAGCCCTCATAGTCTCCAGCTTCTTCTTGCCCGCCACCGTCATCAGGTAAGCGCCGCAGTTTGTTGGCAGTGCTACGTAGTTTTTTTTTTAAAAAAAAAAAAGATAAAGTATTAGTTGAGGACCAATTGGATGAAAATCAGTGCGGGTTTAGGCCTCTTAGAGGTTGTCAGGACCAGATCTTTAGCTTACGGCAAAATAATGGAGAAGTGTTGTGAGTGGAACAGGGAATTGTATCTATGCTTTATAGATCTAGAAAAGGCATATGACCGGGTTCCTAGGAGAAAGTTATTGTCTGTTCTACGAGATTATGGAATAGGAGGCAAACTTTTGCAAGCAATTAAAGGTCTTTACATGGATAGTCAGGCAGCAGTTAGAGTTGACGGTAAATTGAGTTCATGGTTTAGAGTGGTTTCAGGGGTAAGACAAGGCTGCAGCCTGTCTCCACTGTTGTTCATATTATTTATGGATCATATGTAGAAAACAATAAACTGGCTGGGTGAGATTAAGATATGTGAACACAGTCTCGCATATGCGGATGACTTAGCTGTGATGGCAGATTCGATTGAAAGTTTGCAAAGTAATATTTCAGAGCTAGATCAGACATGTAAGGACTATGGTATGAAGATTAGCATCTCCAAAATGAAAGTAATGTCAGCGGGAAAGAGATATAAACGGATTGAGTGCCAAATAGGACGAACAAATTTAGAACAGGTGGACGGTTTCAAGCACTTAGGATGCATATTCTCACAGGATGGCAACATAGTGAAAGAACTGGAAGCGAGGCGTAGCAAAGCTAATGCAGTGAGCGCTCAGCTACGATCTACTCTCTTCTGCAAGAAGGAAGTTAGTACCAAGACTAAGTTATCTGTGCACCGATCAATCTTTCGACCAACTTTGTTGTATGGGAGCGAAAGCTGGGTGGATTCAGGTTACCTTATCAACAAGGTTGAGGTTACGGATATGAAAGTAGCTAGGATGATTGCAGGTACTAGTAGATGGGAACAATGGCAGGAGGGTGTCCACAATGAGGAAATCAAACAAAAACTGGGAATGAACTCTATAGATGTAGCAGTCAGGGCGAACAGGCTTAGATGATGGGGTCATGTTACACGTATGGGAGAAGCAAGGTTACCCAAGAGACTCATGGGTTCAGCAGTAGAGGGTAGGAGGAGTCGGGGCAGACCAAGGAGAAGGTACCTGGATTCGGTTAATAATGATTTTGAAGTAATAGGCTTAACATCAGAAGAGGCACCAATGTTAGCACTGAATAGGGGATCATGGAGGAATTTTAAAAGGGGGACTATGCTCCAGACTGAACGCTGAAAGGCATAATCAGTCTTAAATGATGATGATGATGATGATGATGAAAGATCTTTATTTACAAAAACCATAATAATTACACAAAATTAACCCACTTCCTTATCTCATTAGTGGGTCATAATAATTATACAACTAATACTTAATTTGCACCTAGTTACAATTTTCAAGTGAGCTACAGTTAGTTTTTCATACAATGGGCATTTAATTTCTAATATCTACGGCTTATGTCTATTTCTTATAACTAATTCCTATCGCCTGCAGCGTTACATGTGTGCCAGTGAAAGATATAAACCTACTTTTGATAGCCTTGCTCATCGAGCTAAACCTGAAGAGCGTGCCCCTGGCACTGGGCAGGCCACTATGTTGATTCGCTGCAGTTCCCCAGCATAATTTTCCTAAAAACTAAGTCCTACAAACTAACTTATCCTACGTCATTTCCGGTGCATGTCCTTATCGGTAGCATTGACCCCCACTCCCCCTAATCCTGCGCGTGGCGGATTCCAACTATGATGCAAACTCGGCCAGTCCACGCACGGGCGGTATGGGAATAGGGCTCTGGACGCAATCAGTGTTGGTTGTCTTTGTTATTTAGTTCATGTCCTTCAAGTATTCTGTTAAAACTTTCCGTGATACCTCGTTGGCCAATGTGTTTAACATTTGGAAAGTGTCCTCACGTCTAAGCAGTTGATATGTGTCGTGGTTTGGTAGTCTGTCTCGATGTGTAGTCGCACCATCATTGAAGAGGGGGCACTCGTAAACTACATGGTCGGGCGTACCCTCTGACACGCCACAGTCACACGCTGGTGTAGCCCTCTTCCCAAATGGAGGGTCCATGGCCAGTGAGAAAATGGATCAGTCCTCGTGTAGGCTCAAAATATTTCATGTCCAAGCGCTCCCTCACATCTGGTATGAACTGGAAAGTTCTACGTCCAGCTTCTTCTACCTCCCAAGACTCCTGCCAAAGTTCCTCCCCTCTTTTCTTATTTTGGCTTGACCTCTTCTATCTTGGTAGCCCTATTTCAGATCACGAGTCTTCCTCACCATCCTCGTTAGCGGACATCATTAAAGCGTGCTTGTGCGGTGGCGCTGGTTCGAACCGTACTACGATCATCTCATCTACATCTACATCAACGTGATTACACTGCTATTCACAATAAAGTGCCTGGCAGAGGGTCCAATGAACCACCTTCATGCTGTCTCTCTACCGTTCCACTCTCGAACGGCACGCGGGAAAAACGAGCACTTAAATTTTTCCGTGCGATCCCTGGTTTCTCTTATTTTATCGTGATGATCATTTCTCCCTATGTAGGTGGGTGCCAACAGAATGTTTTTGCAATCGGAGGAGAAAACTGGTGATTGAAATTTCATGAGAAGATCCCGTCACAACGAAAAACGCATTTGTTTTAATGATTGGCACTCCAATTCACGTATCATGTCTGTGACACTATCTCGCCTGTTTCGCGATAATAAAACGAGCTGCCCTTCTTTGTACTTTTACATACATGGCTCTGAGCGTCATGGGACTTAACATCTGAAGTCATCAGTCCCCTAGACTTAGAACTACTTAAACCTAACTAACCTAAGGACATCACGCACATCCATGCCCGAGGCAGGATTCGAATCTGCGACCGTAGCGGTCACGCGGTTCCAGACTGAAGCGCCTAGAACCGCTCGGCCACACAGGCCGGCGAACATACAAGCAGTCGGATAAAAATGACAAAATATTTTTCATGTGATACAAACTATAAATTAACAATTTTAAAGTTTTTCCTTTACTTGTACTGTTCAACCTAGCTTGCTGACATATTTCATGATTCTAGGACGGCCGGCCGGCCAATGTGGCCGAGCGGTTCTAGGCGCTTCAGTCTGGAACCGCGTGACCGCGACGTCGCAGGTTCGAATCCTGCCTCGGGCACGGATGTGTGTGATGTCCTTAGCTAGGCTTAAGTAGTTCTAAGTTCTAGGGGACTGATGACCACAGATGTTAAGTCCCATAGTGCTCAGAGCCATTTGAACCCTTTTTTTTTGGGGGGGGGGGGGGGGGGAAGAATCAAGATTTTATACTGAAAATAAAAGACTTGAAAATTGTTAATTTGTAATTATATCACACGAAAAAGTATTTGTTTTGTCATGTCTCCGATTGCCTGTTTGTTTTTCTGTGAAGACCCTTTTTCTCAGGAAGCGGTGGATGTATTAAGTCGAAATTTATATCCTATCCTGAAGTCTACGATCTCTTGCCGGTATAGAAATTTGAGCTCCTACGTTAATGCAATCACAATATACGGCAATTTATGTCACATATTTTGATATCTTGTCAGTATCGACATCGATAACAAGCAAAAGTCGACTTTCTCGATTCCCAGGACGGGTGAACAATCGATACAGATAATTAAGTTTGCACTGAGCCCTCACTGCACGAGTGCTACTAGCACTAACCCTGATTTTTTCAATAGAGAACACGATTTAGCAGTCAGGGTCGGCAGCACTATAAGATTGTTCGCTGGCGATGCAGTTGCTTGTCTGCATGGAAGTATCATCGTTGGACTATTGTCAGAAAGTGAAGAAAGGCATGGACAAAATTTCATTTCGTGTAATGACTGGCAGCTCTCTTTATATTCGGATAAGTGCGAGGTAATGCCTGTAACACAGAGAAAGAACATGATAGTATCAATTTACAAGATTAGTGGTGATCATCGAATCGTATAAATTCAAATGGTTCAAATGGCTCTGAGCGTTATGGGACTTAACATCTGAGGTCATCAGTCCCCTAGACTGAGAACTACTTAAACATAACTAACATAAGGACATCACACACATCCATACCCGAGGCAGGATTCGAATCTGCGACCGTAGCGGCCGCGCGGTTCCAGACTGAAGCGCCTAGAACCACTCGGCCACTGCGGGCGGCTAATCGTACAAGTACTTAGTGGTAATACTAAGAAGCGATGTAAAATGGGATGATCACGTAAAATCATTATTAGGGGAGGCAATGGTAGACTTGGGTTTGTTGCCATGATTATGGAAAAGCGGATTGCATCTGTAAAGGAAATGGCATACAAAGCGCTACTGTGACTAGTTTTAGATTATCGTTGCAGTGCTCCGAGCACTCTTTAAGCAGGCGTGACAACAGATACTCAGACAATTCAGAGAGGCGCTGCTAGAATCTTGAGTAGTCAGAATTGTTCATACGAAACTGTTACAGAAATGCTCAGGGAAATGAAATAGCAGTCCTTAGAACAACGACGAAGTAGTTTTCGTGGAATCTGTATTCAATGAAGTCTGTGTGACCATTACACTGTTACCATATGTGACGTAGGGATCATCAGAACAAGATAAGAGAAATTAGGGCACGTGCAGAGGAATGCAAGACAGTTGTTCTTTACTCTGAACGCGAATTCAGTAGGACGAAAAAGTGATAATGAAGGTACGATTTAGCACCCGCCATGCCTGAGGAGAGGTCTACGGAGTATATGCAGTATTTAATTTCTAAAATTTTAGGTGCGGGAATGTATCTCTCCAATCGTGCAAGACCCCCCTCCCTCTAAAAAAAAAAGTACAATTTTCGATCTTTGAAAGTTGAGTTCGACCTTTGTTCTGACTAGGGTATGGGGCAGGGAAACAGGAAAGGTTCTGCAGCATACGGGCAAAGAAACGTGAGGGGAAGGATGGTTACGTATCGGCTCGAAAAGGTGCCAAGTTTAAGCCATGCGTGCACCGCGCGGCAATTGTTCAACAGCTCTGGCATGAATTACGACACGGAAGAAAGAAGATTTCGTGAGAGCGTATTATACAGAGGCTCGTGTTCAAACACTTCTTACCTTATTTACTTCTCATTGAAATACATAACACAAGATGTCACCATGCTACTAGATCGCTGAGGTCGCTGCCAGTCGTAAACAAATGGTAATATATACCGATCACAACTTCGAAACGAATCTCAACTTATCTTGGCTATGCTATTGATCTCTGAGGATGCCGCCAGCTGTTAAGAAAGACATTCGAGACGAAGGTTGCACACACGCGCCCACACACACACGCACACACACACACACACACAGTATCTTGCCCAACGTCTTTGATCAGAGCATTACGTTGGTCACTCAGTATTACGTTCAGTGGTGCCGACGCAGCGGAAAATTATTTGAGACGTGCTCAATAAGTAATGCAACATATATTTTCCCGGCAAATTTCGGTTGAAAAAATGCATAATTTTTTGTGGGACATCGTGGAAGCTTCAGCTTCAATTCTTTTATAATGAAGTTCGATATGGGGCGGCCCTATATTGTTGTTGTTGTTGTCTTCAGTCCAGAGACTGGTTTGATGAAGCTCTCCATGCTACTCTATCCTGTGCAAGCTTCTTCATCTCCCAGTATCTACTGCAACTTACGTCCTTCTGAATCTGTTTAGTGTATTCATCTCTTGGTCTCCCTCTACGATTTTTACCCTCCACGCTGCCCTCCAATACTAAAATGGTGATCCCTTGATGCCTCAGAATATGTCCTACCAATCGATCCCTTCATCTAGTCAAGTTGTGCCACAAGTTTCCCTTCTGCCCAATTCTATTCAGTACCTCCTCATTGGTTATGTGATCTACCCATCTAATCTTCAGCATTTTTCTGTAGCACCACATTTCGAAAGCTTCTATTCTCTTCTTGTCTTGGCGTCTGTTACGTGGTGTGTCCCAAGCAGAGAGCCGTCATTGAGTTTTTTTCGGCGGGAAACCACAGCGTAGTAGATATTCAAAGGCGTTTGCAGAATGTCTCCCGAGACTTGGCAGTGAATTAAGCACAGTGAATCGTTGGGAGAGGCCTTTGTCATCATCGCAATAAGGGGGTGTAGATCCGTCCGAACACCCACGTGCCGGCCGGTCGCACACAGCAATGTTGGGAAGTGCGGACACTCTCATTCGAGGTGATCGACAGACCACCATCAAAAATCAGCTGCTGAGCTGGACGTCTGTGTTGGTAGTGCTGACACACGCGTCGACTAGCTGGGATACTCAAAAGTATGCGGCCAATGGGTTCCTCGCCGCCTAACAGAAGGCAGAAAAAGCAACGAAGGAAGATCTGTGCGGAACTGCCTGCGCGTGGCTAATCGTGACAATTTTTTGTCGAACGTCGTCACAGGCGATGAAACGTGGTTCATCACTTCGAACCGAAAACAAAACGGCATCCACGGAACGGCACCGCACCACCTCTCCCTAGTCGGAAAAGTTCAAAGCCGCACCGTCATGCGGTAAAGTCATGACGACCGCCTGCTGGGACTGTGAAGGGGTTATTCTGTTTGATGTCCTCCCTCATGGTGCAACGATCAACTGTGAAGTGTACTGTGCGACCTTCAGGAAATTAGAGAAACGTCGCTACAAAAATGCAATCGAACTTCTGCTTCCCCATGATAAAGCAAGGCCTCATACAATTCTGCGCACATGAGAGAAGCTCACAAAATTTCATTGGACTGTTATTCCTCATCCACCCAACAGCCGGCATTTCACACCTTCCGACTTCCATCTGTTTGGACCAATGAAGAATGCACTCCGCGGGAAGCAGTACGTGGATGATAAGAGAGGTTATTGACGCAGCAAGACGTTAGCTGTGAAGGCGATCAATGTAGTGGTACTTTGGGACCCTCCCATTAAGGTGGCGTAAGGCCGTGGCACTGAAAGGAGATTATGTTGAGAAATAGGGTTTGTAAATATTCAAATGTGTGTGAAATCTTATAGGACTCAACTGCTAAGGTCATCAGTCCTTAAGCTTACACACTACTTAACCTAAATTATCCTAAGGGCAAACACACACACCCATCCCCGAGGGAGGACTTGAACCTCCGCCGGGACCAGCCGCACAGTCCATGACTGCAGCGCCTGAGACCGCTCGGCTAAGCCCGCGCGGCTGTAACTAAAAGAGTGGGGAATACTATGGGGTACTGGAATCCTGAATGAAATCAATCTGCTTTCAGAAAAAAGTGTTGCATCACTTATGGAACGCCGGTCGTTCGTTAGTTGCTATTTAATACACGTGTAGTATTTTAAATCTCCAGTGTTGACTCGTTCCAGTGATCTAAAAAAAGTTCTCCGGGAGGTGCCGGAATGCCTTTCCGACGAGTTCCGGCCGAAATTAATCTCTGAGTATGTGAATAATATTGGAGTAAAGAAATTTTCATTGCTAGTATTTGACTGTCAGGGCGAGGGGAAATGGTAGCCTTTGCTTACGTACTGATCGCTAGAATTTTGCAAATCTCACATCAGTGCCTTGTTGAATGAGGGCATGAGACACTACAGATAGTGATGCGTCCGTAGAAAGTTGACTTTAAACTCAGTGATCCCTTCGGTGCTATTCGGGAGGCGTAGGCTATTTGCCGGCATCGGGTTTCACCCACTTTCTTCTCTCACTGCCACTGTTAGTGGTGCGCACTACTTACTCAACCACTACAGTCACCTACGAATATGTTCATTTACCAGCAACACAAACATTTCCCCGACTGCTACGGTCGCAGGTTCGAATCCTGCCTCGCGTATGGATGTGTGTGATGTCCTTAGGGTAGTTAGGTTTCAGTAGTTCTAAGTTCTAGGGGACTGATGACCTCAGATGTTAAGTCCCACAGTGCTCAGAGCCACCACAAACATTTCCCGAAATAGAGGCTAACGTGTGCGAAGAATGAAAACCTTGGCAATGAGTAAGCTGAATCTACCACAGGATGGCTTCCAGCCAACCACGGACAAGCGGAGCATACACCAGGAAATATTTGTTAAAACCGTGGGAAAATCCACTTTGTAACACATCTCATTCCTTGTTGTAAGAAAAGCGGTACTTAAATCCAATCCATTTTATTAAGTTACAGTAACAACCATTCTATTTAAATCGTCCTCAGGTATTAGTGTAGACAAAAGGCGGAGTTTTCTGAGAGAAAAGCGTTGAACTCAAGCTAGAAAAAGGCACTTTGCACTGCGACATCAGCGTAAGAATCCCTACTGTGTTTAATAGTTGCCTGCTTACTATCAGTGAATTAATATTACAGATGACTCGGATGGCGCGCTTCTTGGCTAAATGTACTAATTGAACCTAAATTGTGTTGTCGCAGAGTATTACCCCATTTCACCACAAGGGTTGAAAGTGGGCTAAGTAAACTGGCTACAGAACACCACAGGTGTTTACGGGCGACGGTTTTCCGATAGTAAATGAAGGAGTATTTAAAAACTGTGTAACATGCCGTCGACACCGAGATCATTAGAGACCCTTCTAGATCCTTAAATGCGTTCCTAAAGCAACGAAAGGTAGCGAAGTTTTTATCACACTTCGCGTTACGTCCTGAAGAACGAGTAATTTGTCTTATCAACTGATACGTCGTCGTTAAAGTTTTCCGTTGCAACTAACTAAACTTTTCCGTTGCTGAAACAACTAGATATTTTGCTGCAATTTTCGTTTTCAAGGCTTTCATTTTATCTGTTAGAAAAGAACCTGTAGTTGTCGACTTTGTGTACCTTATCTTTCCCATGTAGAGAGGTCTCACCGCTGAGTATTAAAGTCTCTCTAGAAAAATACATGTCTGAAAAAAAGTTTGGTAAGTTACTAAATTCTGATGCAGTAATTGTCTTTTCCTGGATTACTTATTAAATGTCCCATTTTTTTCGTAAAGGCTTTTCACATACTTCTTTACACTTATTTTCTTTATAACAACCTTCATTTAGTACTTCCGCTTTTCGCTTTTCCTTCTACCGCAAGCAATACTACAAACCTCCTGTTAAACAGCAGTAGCGATAGTCAGAACCTTTCCCCGCTACACATCAGCCTAGCATCTTTAGCGCCCAACTGATTATTCTTATGGAATTACTCAGGTGTTAAGGATTACTCCTCTCTGCTTATACTTCCATTCTGTTCAGGATTTCGAACTTCTTATTCAGTACCATACTGTAGTAGGCTCTCTTTATGCCCACAAATGCCACGAAGGAAAAGCGCTCTACGCTTTGAAAATATTACCAAATGCTCCTCTGCATGTAAGTTCTTATATTTTAAAGCACTGCATTTTCAGCTACACACAGCAAAACATGTAACTTCATTAGAACATATAATGAACTTATATAGTTGTGCATCGTAAGCAGTAAGCCAACATCATCTTAGTATGCAGCAACTAATTATGCATTATCCCAGAAGGCATCAACATCTACAGCCTGACCAAAATAAATGTGGCCCACCAAATAAGCATCACACACCAAACTTAATATTATGCAATGGACTAATGAGGATTCTCTGATGCATACGAGGGGTGTTCAGTAAGAAAAAAAAAAGCACTCTGTCTTCAGACCACGAGTGGCCTACCGGGACCATCCGACGGCCGTGTCACCCTCGGTGGAGGATGCGGATAGGAGGGGCGTGGGGTCAGCACACCGCTCTCCCGGTCGTAAGATGGTATTCTTGACCGAAGCCGCTACTATTCGATCGAGTAGCTCCTCAACTGGCATCACAAGGCTGAGAGCACACCGAAAAATGGCAACAGCGCATGGTGACCCAGATGGTCACCCATCCAAGTGCCGACCACGCCCGACAGCCCTTAACTTCGGTGACAACACGGGAACCGGGGTATCCACTGCGGCAAAGCCGTTGCCTGTTCAGTACGAGACTCAACACATTTTTTCTGAAAGCATGTTGGTTTATTGAGGATTCCAGCACACCATACTATTCCCAACTTCGCTACTCTTTTGACTACAAAAATCTATTTTTCAACATAATCTCCGTTCAATGCGACTGTCTTACGCCACCTTACCGGGTGGGCCTGTGTGCCTGCATGTCACCACTCTACGTCGGTCAATGTCTTGCTGCATAACTTCCCCATCTACTGTTTCCCGCTGAGTACATCCTCCATTGGGTCTAACAGATGGAAGTCGGTATTTGCGAGATCTGGGCTGTCGTGTGGTCGAGGATGAACGGCCCAATGAAGTTTTCTGAGCTACTCTCGTGTGTGCAGACTAGTATGAGGCCTTGCGTTGATATGGAGAAGGACAAGATCACCTCGAATGAGCTTGTCCACACGTTCCTCCATTACAGGAGTCGCAGCTGTCCGAGGCTGGCCGGCGTGTGGGAGATCGGACAGGTCTGTCTAACCTTGTTGCCGTGATGTCAGACGCTTCGCCCAACGACTCAACGTGCTTTTGTTCCTTGCCAGGTCTCCGTAGACATGCAGACTCGTATGAATATCTGTATGCTTCGGTTTTCCACAAAAAGAAACTCAATGACGACTCTCTGCTTGGAACGCACCTCTTTTATAGACGCCATTTTGGAGGCTAGTATGAGGCCTTGCAGTGATATGGAGAAGGAGAAGATCACCTCGAATGAGCGTGTCCACACGTTCCTCCATTGCAGGAGTCACAGCTGTGCGCGGCCGGCTGGCGTGTGGGAGATCGGACAGGTCTGAATGACCTTCTTGCCATGATGGCAGACGCTTCGCCCAAAGAGTCAAAGTGCTTTTGCTCACTGCCAGGTCTCCGTAGACATTATGCAGACCCGTATGAATATCTGTATGCTTCGGTTTTCCACAAAAAGAATCTCAATGACGGCTCTCTGCTTGGAACGCACCTTCTTTATAGACGCCATTTTAAAGGCTACGTATAGCGCTGCCATCTATCGGAAATTCATGAAACTACAGGCGCTGAAGCAGGAATATTTCGTGATGTTCCACAAATAACTGGGCATTTTTTTCAACCGAAATTGGCCGAGAAGAGAAATGTATTGCATTACTTATTTAATGCTCCCTCGTAATAAGGTAATTTCTGTGAATTCACGTATCTGGCAATCTGAATTAGGCCTCGGTTCAGGACGAAAGTCTTAGAATCCACACATTCCGACAACACTATTAAGAACCACCAGCAGAGCTAATACCGTAGGTTAGTCTATAAGCTTTAATTCAAGAACAAGAGAAAATTTGAAAGAACGAAGTCGAAAGGGCTTTTTGATCAGGTTCTGCCATGGCAATCTTCTAGTTCCACTTCTGCATCTACATCTTCAAACACACTACGCAAGTATTTGTGCAGTAGAAGCCGATGTGTACTAGAGATTTTCTGTCCATCTCTATTTCGGTATTTAGTGAGAGTAAATAACTGTCTGTTAGGCTGCCTTACCCTGTTCCCATTACCCCTACGCGAGATATACGAGAGTAGCATGTAAAAGGGTGGCACAATTTTACTTGCAAATATGGTTCTCCGAATTTATCCATCAATGTTACGCGAGAACTGCGTCGTCTTTCTCTTTAGGATTGCTACTTAACACTTCTGTCACACTCTCGTATGGGCTACACCGTTTTGTTACGATCCCAGAATCCGCCGGGTGTTATGTTGTACTTCGCGAAGCCTCAAAACGCAGGAGTAGCACGGCAGAGTGTTGTACCTTGAAACTCCTTTTTGCCTTCTCATCTAGCCAGATCTATAATATAAATTTAAAATATTTCATTATTCCTCTTCACTTCATGTGTTCAGCAGTCTTTTTCTGAACTGCTCCAGAAAAGTAAGGTTTTTCCATAGGTGAAAAACTGTTCCAAGATACAACATGGCCGGGTACCTAGGAACAAATATTCCATTCAAATTTAGAAGTGTTACAATCGAGAAAATCTTGTCTGCTTGCACGTAATAGTCTGTGTATTACTGTAAACAGAAAGTGAAATCAAATTAAAAAAAAGTCTTGCCAAAAACCAGTGAACAGTTAAAAACATTTTAGAATGAAAGTTATTACAAACTATCACAAATTTCCGTTTTCAAGGCAATGAAAACTGTTAAGGTATTAAAGAAACCCAGTTCATTTGCAAATACCACGCGTTCCATGGTAGAGAGATCTTCTGTTTTGAGGTACAAGATTGTACATGTCTGACGAAGTATGGTTTAACAGTCCACACGTTATATAACTAGTTTTAAAAATCCAGCGTGTCCCAGGAGGAATGGTCAGTATTCAGGGATGTGACAGGAACGATCATTCAGATCAAGTAAGTCTATTAAACACGAACTCTGAAATTCATACCTTGAAAGCTATCAACAGTTTTTCATATTAGATACGATGCAGCAATTCTCTTCTGTTGTAAGTTCTTAGCTCTTCATATTTTCGGAGGAGGTAGTATGAACCAGAATTTAAAAAAATTGTCTAACGAATATCGGCTTGAAAATGCATACCTCAGCAGTTGTTCAATAAAAGAGATGTGTTTCACAATAGCGAAAGTGAACAATTGGTCATAGCTCTTGTACTATGAACTTTAGAGCCCATGTTTAGTTAACATTTTTTCCTTGTTTTGGACCACTCTAACGCCGCGCAAAATATGGATGGTAAAGTAGAGGAGATTTGTTTCACAGTATCGAAGATGAAGAAGTACTCACACCTCCTGAGGTATGCATTGAGCCCATATTTACTAGACTTTCGTGCTTCGAATGATCGTTCCTATCTTATCCATGGATATTGATCGTTACTTCTGGGGCAGCCTCACCTTAAAACTCTCTAACTGAAGAATTACCAAAATCTTACAAACAATGTGCATAGAAGAAATTTCGAGAATACATTGGTCTACATAACATGTTTAAGTAATTAAAATTGCGCCGGCTGCTGTGGCCGAGCAGTTCTAGGCGCTTCAGTCTGGAACCGCGCTGCTGCTACGGTCGCAGGTTCGAATCCTGCCTCGGGCATGGATGTGTCTGATGTTCTTAGGTTATTTAGGTTTAAGTAGTTCTAAGTCTAGGGGACTGATGACCTCAGATGTTAAGTCCCATAGTGTTCAGAGCCATTTTTGAATTAACGTTGCAAGATCACAGGTTAATGTAAGAGATTGATAAGCCATTGCAAATGAAAAATGGTGGTACATTAATATCCGGTGTAATTGCCAGAATGTTGATGGCAAGCATGCAAATGTGCATGCGTTGTATTGTGCAGGTGCCGGATGTCAGTTTGTGGGATGGAGCTCCATGCCCACTGCATTTGTTCGGTCAACACAGGGACGGTTAATGCTGTTTGTGGATGACGTTGGAGTTGTGGTCCGATGATGTCCCATATGTGGTCGACTGGAGACAGATTTGACATCCACCAGAGCAAGGCAACATGTCGACTCTCTGTAGAGCATGTTGGTTTACAACAGTGGTATGTGGGTGACGTTATCCTGTTGGTAGACACTCCCTGGGTTGCAGTTCATGAAAGGCAGCATAACATGTCGAATCACTAGACTGACGTACAAATTTGAAATCATGGTGCGTGGGGTAACCATGAGATGGCTCCTGCTGTCATATGAAATCGAATCAGAGACCGTTATGCGCAGGCAGGTTCAGTGTGACTAGCATAAGACAGGTTGGTTGCAGGCCCTCAGCTAGCCTCCTAACACACGGCCATCACTAGCACCGAGGCAGAACCAGCTTTCATCAGAAAACACTGACCTCTAGTTTAACATCACTGAAGTTGCAAATGGTGGCGATTTGTGGGCAGATAGGGACACTGCCTCTGAGCTGTCATTGAAGTAACCGATTTGTGACAGTTGGTTGTGTCACTGTGGGACAACTGCTGCTCAACTTGGTGCTGCAGATGCAGCACAGCGCACCACAGCCATACAGTGAGAACGATGGACTTCCCTCTCAGTAGTGCCTCCTGACAGTCCAGAGCCAGGTCTTCTTGCTACTGTACATTCTCATGACAACCACTGCCAGCAATAATGTACAGTGGCTACATTCCTGCCAAGCCTTTCTACAGTATCGCAAAGGAACATTGAGCTTGTCGTAGCCCTATTACATGACCTCGTTCAAACTCAAGGAGTTGCTGATAATCGCGTCTTTGTCGTCTTAAAGGCATTCTTGACTAACAACGACTCACTACTTTCAGTCTCAAAGGTAACTAACGGGGGTTTTATTTGGGGGAAGAGACCAAACTGCGAGGTCATCGGTTTCATCGGATTAGGGAAGATGGAGAAAGAATTCGGCCGTGCCATTTCGAAGGAACCATCCCGGCATTTGCCTGAAGCGATTTAGGGAAATCACGGAAAACTTAAATCAGGATGGCCTGACGCAGGATTGAAAGGTCGTCCTCCAAAATGCGAGTCCAGTGTGCTAACCATGCGCCATCTCGCTCGTTGGGTAACCAACGCTCACGACCGTTACAGAGTGTATTTAAAGCTGCTAGCGCCGCTCGTATGCAACTGGCGCAAAATTTGAATACACGTCATCCTTCAGACGTAGAAATGGGCTTACCAACATTCGTTTTTTCCGTCAGTGTATTATACAGCACTTAAATATATAGCATTCGCAATATTTCCGAATACGAGTTCTGCGCAAAACAGAACGTCGTGTTTCACAACAAAAACAGCAGAAAATATGGTGGTTTCTAGTACGTAACCCTCCGTGTGATTCTAAAATCAGTAACTAGATTGAAATACCGAATACGAAACATCAAGAGTGCCTAGGTATACTCTCCGACCCTAGGATCGGTCGCCGGCCGGAGTGGCCGAGCGGTTCTAGGCGCTACAGTCTGGAACCGCGCGACCGCTACTGTCGCAGGTTCGAATCCTGCCTCGGGCATGGATGTGTGTGATGTCCTTCGGTTGGTTAGGTTTAAGTAGTGTTAAGTTCTAGGGGACTGATGACCTCAGAAGTTAAGTCCCATAGTGCTCAGAGCCATTTGAACCTAGGATCGGTCGTATTTCCGTGCAGTATACCATTTATTTTGTAGATCCGCTGATTGTCTCGTGTTATGACACTTCTTGTAATCATCTCGAAAATTTTGTGGCCCATATAACGTGCTCCAGGTGTTCTCCACCTGTCGTGTTATCGGATACTGCCGGGCTCGTTCTCCCTAGTTTGGGTGTTATCCTGCATGTTCAAATGGTTCATATGGCTCTGAGCACTATGGGACTCAACTGCTGAGGTCATTAGTCCCCTATATCTTAGAACTAGTTAAACCTAACTAACCTAAGGACATCACAAACATCCATGCCCGAGGCAGGAGTCGAACCTGCGACCGTAGCGGTCTTGCGGTTCCAGACTGCAGCGTCTTTAACCGCACGGCCACTTCGGCCGGCTATCCTGCATGTACCCACGTTTAAAGAGAGCACAAGTAACTGGAGCTGCAATTTTGTCGGCCTTTCCCGCAGGTTATCTTTCATATGAACAAAGTTTTCTAGTCTTCGAACTAGTTTCCGATATGTCCCTGGTGAATTTTATTTTGTGGGTAGTTGGCCTTGGTCCAACGCTTATTTTCGTAACTAACGTTTCGTCTCCTAATGCTGGAGGCTTCATCAGAGGCTCTGGAAACTCAATAGTTTCAAACTTACAAAGAAGCGTAGGAAGCCGAACTTTTTAGTAGCTTCGCGGATACCTACAAACAGCTCGGCTTTGTGTATACAGGGTGTTACAAAAAGGTACGGCCAAACTTTCAGGAAACATTCCTCACACACATATAAAGAAAAAATGTTATATGGACATGTGTCCGGAAACGCTTAGTTTCCATGTTAGAGCTCATTTTAGTTTCATTCCAGCGTGATCAAATTGTAAATTTTCACAATCAATATGTGTGGGCTGACGAGAATCCGCACGCAATTGTGGAATCACGTCATCAGCACAGATTTTCTGTGAACGTTTGGGCAGGCATTGTTGGTGATGTCTTGATTGGGCCCCATGTTCTTCCACCTACGCTCCATGGAGCACGTTATCATGATTTCATACGGGATACTCTACCTGTGATGCTAGAACATGTGCCTTTACAAGTACGACACAACATGTGGTTCATGCACGAAGGAGCTCCTGCACATTTCAGTCGAAGTGTTCGTACGCTTGTCAACAACAGATTCGGTGACCGATGGATTGGTAGAGGCGGGCCAATTCCATGGCCTCCACGCTCTCCTGACCTCAACCCTTTTGACTTTCATTTATGGGGGCATTTGAAAGCTCTTGTCTACGCAACCCCGGTACCAAATGTAGAGACTCTTCGTGCTGGTATTGCGGACGGCTGTGATACAATACGCCGTTCTCCAGGGCTGCATCAGCGCATCAGGGATTCCATGCGACGGAGGGTGGATGCATGTATCCTCGCTAACGGAGGACATTTTGAACATTTCCTGTAACAAAGTGTTTGAAGTCACGCTGGTACGTTCTGTTGCTGTGTGTTTCCATTCCATGATTAATGTGATTTGAAGAGAAGTAATAAAATGAGCTCTAACATGGAAAGTAAGCGTTTCCGGACATATGTCCACATAACATATTTTCTTTCTTTGTGTGTGAGGAATGTTTCTTGAAAGTTTGGCCGTACCTTTTTGTAACACCCTTTATATTTAAGATTTTAGCATCTGATGATGTCTCCAGCCTCAGAAGAAACGGTAGGCGCAGAAATGAGCCTTGGGCCACAGCCTAATGTTCATAAACAAAATTTATCAAAGACGCGAATACTGGGCGTGAGAGCCCGGATTGTATGGCCGTTCCCGTTAGTTTTGTAATGATCTACTTACGAATGCCGAAAGAACTTTTCAGGCCAGTTATATTTTAATCACCGTCTGAGTTCATAATCAGGTACAAGTTTATTAGTCGGCCGCGATGTCCGAGCGGTTGTAGGCGCTTCAGTCCTGAACCGCGCGACTGCTACGGTCGCAGGTTCGAATCCTTCTCGGGCATGGATGTGTGTGATGTCCTTAGGTTAGTTAGGTTTAAGTAGTTATGATTTCTAGGGGACTTATGACCTCAGCTGTTAAGTCCCACAGTGCTCAGAGCCATTTTGACAAGTTTATTGAGGAAGTTCTCTCGGTGACGAAGGCACTTGACACGAGACAATGGCTCAATTTCGCCAGAGATGGAAGAAGAAATGGGCGGTCACTTTCTGCAGGTGTTATCTCAGGGTGAACGCGAAATGACCATAGCCACAGTGAAACTGGAATTTGTGACTCGTCATCTCACGAAGACAGAGCAAAAGTGTCAGCTATTAACGGCTAAACAACCTTGGACGTCCCACCAGTCCCAGGAGGGAAATGCCATTCTCCCACGTATGTGGTAATCTTCGTGAGAAGTTACGAGTGAAGCAGTGAAGAATATAGCACAGGAGATGACTGTGTGGGAAATACGGATTAAACATGAATTAAACCTAGCAAGCCGGCGCAGTGGTAACATGGTGGACTCTCATTCGAGAGAACCGTGGTTTAAATACCCGTCCGTCCATTCTAATTTAGGTTTCCTTGGTTTCCCTAGCCAACGGCCTTGCCGC
The DNA here is from genome assembly GCF_023864345.2 of Schistocerca serialis cubense. Classification (NCBI taxonomy): domain Eukaryota; kingdom Metazoa; phylum Arthropoda; class Insecta; order Orthoptera; family Acrididae; genus Schistocerca; species Schistocerca serialis. The sequence continues at coordinate 291,667,965 of NC_064638.1, forward strand.
AGTTGTAACACCGGTTCCCGTCAAGTCACCGAAGTTAAGCACTGTCGGGCTGGGCTAGCACTTGGATGGGTGACCATCCGGCCTGCCGAGAGCTGTTGGCAAGCGGGGTGCACTTAGCCCTTGTGCGGCAAACTGAGGCGCTACTTGATTGAGAAGTAGCGGCTCTTGTCTCGGAAACTGTCATACGGCAGGGAGAGCGATTTGCTGATCACATGAGCCTCCATATCCGCATCCAGTGACGCCTGTGGGCTGAGGCCAGGGGGTACCTTTGGGCCATCATGGCCTGTGCGGGAGGAGTTTTGGTTTCCCTAAGTCGTCTAACATATATGCCTAGATTGTTCCTTCGAGAAGATGTGGCCAAATTCCTTCCCTGTCCTTTCCCAAGCCGAGCGTGAAACATTTGATCAAGACTATCAGGATATTTCTCTGTAATGCAGAGAGCCGACCCGTCAGTATAAACACAACCGGGGACTGTTTTTTTGTCAGTACAGAAGCAGTAACAGCTGAATTTGTCTGTCAGGAGAACCCGTTACATCGATGACTATTCGTTGGATGTCACCCGACAAACAAACCATTAGGGACTTTTAACCCTTCTAAAGCGCCCCAGGTAGACTGTTGGTGTTATGATTGTGAAGAGGAAAAGCAAAGGACCAACCACACAACCACAACTAAACCAAAACCAGGCAGACTCATCTACTGACGGACGGTGACCGCCGACCATTGCGGAGGATCATTGTAAAAAGTCGCATGAAATCAGCGATATGACTCATTCGTGAATTCCAAAGGGTACCAGTAGCGTGGTTAAAGAGAATGGGTACAATGGTCGAGCCGCACCTCGAAAGCCACATAATTATGTCTGTAGCCAACGCTAAGCGATGTTTGACGTGATGTAAAGAGTGAACCACTGGATAGTGGATGACCTGAAACGAGTGACATAGAGTGGTGAATCCCGTTATACCCTCTGTCTGGGGAATGCGTGGAGAACGTTATCATGCATAGTGTCAGCAGTGAAATGTTGAGGAGACGCTGTTACGGTATGGAGTTTTCTTTAGTGGTTATGGTGTTGTACCCACATTGCGCTTACGAAAACATTAAATGCAGAAGGATATCAACACATTTTACGGCATTGTGTAAAGCGTACTCTGGAGGATTAGTTCGGGGATGATAATTGTATCAGCGTGACATTGTACCTTGTCATAAATCGCCATCTTCGAGGCAATAGTTTGTGGACAATAAAATTTCCAGAATGAGATTTTCACTCTGCAGCGGAGTGTGCGCAGATATGAAACTTCCTGTCAGATTAAAACTGTGTGCCGGACCGAGACTCGAACTCGGCACCTTTGCCTTTCGCGAACAAGTGCTCTACCATCCTTTTTTATTTTTTATTTTATTTATTTATTTATTTATTTTTAAGTAATTTTGTTCGTTTCAGTTCGTTGTATCTGCTCGGGGCGAACGTCGCAAGACACCCGTTTCTGTTCGTCGTTGATCCATTAACTCAGTTTTTTTTTATTACAGAGGGGAGATAACCCTCTGACCGAACACGCTGAGCTACCGTGCCGGTAAACATCTGAGCTACCCAAGCACGACTCACCCCCCGTCCTCACAGCTTTACTTCTGCCAGTACCTCGTCTCTAAACTTCACAGAAGCTCTCCTGCGCAGGTTCGCAGGAGAGCTTCTATAAAGTCTGGAAGGTAGGAGACGAGGTACTGGCAGAAGTAAAGCCCCGAGGACGGGGCGTGAGTCGTGCTTGGATAGCTCAGATGGTAGAGCACTTGCCCGCGAAAGGCAAAGATCCCGAGTTCGCGTCTCGGTCTGGCACACAGTTTTAATCTGTCAGGGAGTTTCAATAAAATTTCTGATGTGGACTGACCTGCCAAGAGTCTCTACCTGAACTCAATGGAACAACACTGGCACGAGTTTGAACGTCGACATAGCTCCAAATCCCAGCATCCAAAGTCGTTACCTTCTCTGGTTTCTGCTGTTGAGATAGAATGGGCTGCGTTTCCTCCACAGGCGTTCAGACATCTCACTAAAAAAGACCACAGCATAGTTCAAATCCTCATGAAGGCAAAGGGCAGACAGATACCCATATTAATGTCCACTAATACTTTTGATCAGATAGTGTATGTTCCGTCTCCAGCGACCTCACCGTTGACGATACGTTAAAACTTGACTGTCCTCCTTTCTTTGGACGAAAGACGGACATAGTTCGTATTCTAATCGGCATATTAAATGAGAAAAGTCGATGACCTGCTCCTGTTGAAGAGTGTCTGTAACATCACAATGTTCCAGTCGACGCTGAGATCACAATGCTTGATACGATCGTTCGTTTACAGAATGATGAGGGGCCGGTTATGTAGCCGAGCCCATACGTGTAACTTGCTGCTCCACACACTACCTCTCCAACTTCCGCTCTCTCAACAATGGCCTTCAGATAATGAAGCTTCATTTAGCAACAGCATTCGCATCAAATAAACCATTAGACCCGCGCCAGAAACACTACAATGGCGACACAAATCAGTGTTGCTTTAAATACGCTCTCTGAGGGTCGTGAGCGTTAATTACGTTTGAGAGCGGACGTGCTGAGTGGATGTTAGTCAAGAATGCATTTAAGGCGACAAAGACACAACTATCAACACCTCGCAAGTTTGAACGAGGTCGTGTAATAGCGCTTCGAGAAGCTGGGATATTGCAAATCAAATGGTTCAAGTGACTCTGAGCACTATGGGACCTAACATCTGAGGTCATCAGTCCCCTAGTACTGAGAACTACTTAAACCTAACTAACCAAAGAACATTACACACATCCATGCCCGAAGCAGGATTCGAACCTGCGACCGTAGCGGTCGCGCGGTTCCAAACTGAAGCGCCTAGAGCCGCTCGGCCACTGCAGCCGGTGCAATATTACAGAAAGACTTGCCAGGCATGTAGCCGCTGTACATGACTGCTGGCAGCGATGGTCACGAGAATGTGCGGTCGCAAAAAAACCGAGCTCCGGACGGCCACGTGGCGCTACCCAAAGGGAAGACCATCGAATTTGTCGTATGGTTGTGGCGCATCGTACTGCATCTGCAGCAACAGTTTGAGCAGCAGTCGGCGCCACAGAGACACAAAGATCTGTTACAAATCCGTTACTTCAGGGACAGCTCTGAGCCCGATGCCCTGTAGCATGCATTCCACTGCCACCAACCACAGCCATTTGCGGCTTCAGTGGCGTCATGCGAGAGTTCATTGGGGGAGGGGGGGAGCAGAGTGGATGTCTGTTGTATTTTCTGATGAAAGATGGTTCTGCCTCGGTGCCAGTGATAGCTCAGTGTTGCTCAGGAAGATGCCAGTTGAGGGCCTGCAATCAATCTGTCTATGCGCTAGACACACTGGACCTACACCTACAATTATGTCTAGGGCTCTATTTAGCATGACAGCAGAAGCAGTCTGGTGGTTATCCCACGTGCCCTGACTTCAGATTTGGTCGTCAGTGCCGGCCGGGGTGGCCGAGCGGTTCTAGGCGCTACAGTCTGGAACTGCGCGACTGCTACGGTCGCAGGTTCGAATCCTGCCTCGTGCATGGATGTGTGTGATGTCCTTAGGTTAGTTAGGTTTAAGTAGTTCTAAGTTCTAGGGGACTGATGACCCCAGAAGTTAAGTCCCATAGTGCTCAGAGCCATTTGAACCATTTTGTTCGTCAGTCTGGTGATTCGACATGTTGTGCTGCCATTCATGAATAGCATAACAGGGGTTATTTTCCAACAGGATAACGCTCACTCACATACCGCTGATCTAACACATCGTAATTTACAGAGTGTCGACTTGTTGGCTTATCCTGCTCGATCACCAGATCTGTCTCCAATCGAGCACATATGGGACATCATCGGATAACAACGTCAGCGTCATCCGCAAACAGCATTAACCGTCCCTGTATTGACACACACACACACACACACACACACATACATACATACACACACACACACACACACACACACACACACACACACACACACACACACACACACACAAGCATAACGGAATCTGCGACCGGCTATACAATTTGTCATAGTGTGAGAATTACATGGTCTAGAAACAATTTGGTTGTTTCCAGTTTTTCAGTTCTACAGTACATCCTTATTAGCTTTGTCAGCTTAGCATCAACGTAGAGATAAACAGGAAGGTCAAGAGCATTCCTATTAATAATGAAACAAATGTTCCATCAGAAATGATTTTACTAACTTTATTACTAATACGATTTTCCTCAGCTTTTACACATTAAATGTAGCATCCTGCAACTTACGAGGGAATCCCTGTAGAGCCCTCTCTTATCTGCTTAGTTTTAGAGAATGATTGTAACAACAAAAGACATTGTCAACCATCAGTTGGACCAGAAAGCTGATATGGCATAACGTAATGTTAAAAAAAATTATTTTTCACAAACACAGATTCGTGATGTAATACGATATGCCACTTAACCATTCCGCACTAAATAGTTTCGGAAAATTACGCCCAGTGATAAAATATATTATACAGTCAAAAGTATTCGGACAGCTGTAAGTAGGCATTCGTATGGGTGCGTCCGTATTTCGCCCTTCTGAGGGGCCGTCCTTCACCTTTCTGAAGGTTTGAACTCTGCTGGGGACACTTTCAGTCCAAAGAAGGTGGTGATAATGGACGCTGTGGTCTGCATGGAAGCCGACATTCTAATGCATGTTCCATTAGGTTCAGCTCGGGACTCTGGGCACGCCAGTCCGTTTCAGGCGTATTAATGTCCACGAACCATTGCCTCATCGATACGGCTTTAGCAGAGCTTGCACTGCCTTGCTTACACAGTGAATGATTGTTTCTGAAGTACTCCTCTAGTGTACGCCGTACACAGTCCCGTAAATTGTGTCCATATCCTTCTGTACTTCTCGTTTACATATCGTAACACCATGCTCCTGTAAGTCACTGTTGATATTATACAAGATTGCAGGTTGCATTCTCTAAGCATTTACCAAAGCCGAAACCTTCCATCGGATTGCCACAAGATATAGTGTGTTTCATCACTTCAAATCACTCGTTTCCTGTCATACACAGGCCAATGGCTTCGATTTTACACCATGTCAAGCGTCATTTGGCAATGACTACAAAAGTGTGTAGCTTGTGAGAAGATGTTCGATCTTTGTAGCCTATTCTTTTTAACCCCCAATCGACAGTCACTGCACTAGCTGGACTGCCTGTAGAACTCTGGAACTCACGAATTATTCCTCCCGCTGATTTCATGCGATTTCTTACAGCCATGCTTCGTGTCGCTAGATGGTCCCTGTCCGTCAGTACATGAGGTCTGTCTGGTCTCGGTTTATCTGTGGTGGTTTCTTTTCGTTTCCACTCGACAGTCACATCTCCGGCAGTCGACTTGGGCTGCTTTAGAAGCACTGATATGTCCCTGATGGACTTGCTACTCAGGTGACATCCAACGAGTAGTCGACGTTCGAAGTCACTGAGCTCTCCTCTCTTGACATCACAACACTCCACGCCTCCTTCCATACTGGCAGGTTAGAGAGCCCTATACAGGCTCTCTATGGCAGGTACGTCCCTCGAGACATCTAGTGGTCGTTTCTGCATTATACAAAGCGTGTTTTTTAAGTAAATACCGTTTTGAAATTAAAAGAAGACGTGCTGAGATATCTCAATAATTTTATTTTTGCATGAAAACCTGTACCTTAATCTAAGCACTGACGCCATTACAGTCTGATTCTTCCTTGTTTACGTTGTTTACTGAGTGTTTAAGATGCCTCCGATAATCGTGAGTCCCGCCGACTGTGAAGTACGGGCTTTTACAAGATTTCTTAGTGCTACTCATCCTGAGATCTGTGCAGTTTACGGAGAAAACTTTATGAGTGATGGAATGGAAAGAAAGTGGGTGAGAGCATTTAAAGATGGCTGCACAAATGTTCATGATGAACAACGGAGTGGGCGTCCTTCGGTCGTTAATGAAAGTTTGGTGCAGGAAGTGGACAATAAGGTGAGAGAAAACAGACACTTTACGATTTCCTCCTTGCGGGATGACTTTCCTAATGTCTCTCGTAGTGTTTTGCATGGCTTTGTGACCGAGCACTTGAATTACCGAAAATTGTGCGCACGTTGGGTACCGTTTGTGCACAAAACCAAACGTTTAGACAGTGCATTGACTTTCCTTGACCGGTACCACAGCGACGGTGATGATTTCTTAAGCCAAATTGTTACGGGTGATGAAACATGGGTGGCCCACGTCACACCAGAATCAAAGCAACATTCCAAGGAAGTTGAGCAAGGACATCGTTTTGCTGCAAGACAATGCCCGTCCGCATGTGACGAATCAGACCAAAGAACTCATCACATCTTTTCGATGGGAAACTCTGGATCATCCTCCGTACAGCCACGATCTTGCGCCCAGTGACTACCATCTATTCCTGCACTTGAAGAAACACCTGGGCGGTCAGCGTCTTCAAGACGATGACGAAGTCAAAACAGTGGTGATGCAGTGGTTAACAAGTCAGGCGGCAGACTTCTATGAGGAGGGTATTCAGAAACTGGCACAACGTTATGACAAGCGCCTCAGTATTGACGGACATTATGTAGAAAAGTAGATTAAGGTACAGGCTTTCATGTAAAAATAAAATTATTGAGATATCTTTGGACGCCTTTTTTAAATTTCAGAACGGTACTTAATTAAAAAACACACCTCGTGTAACAGTGGCCGGATACTTTTGACCAGGGAATGTAAGTTCCGGGGTAGTAGCCGGGTAACGTCTTCGACAAACCAATATTTCGACGGGCGAACATACCGTCACTTTCAATGTAGGAGTGTAACCAGAGATCGCTGTGCATTTCACCTTAAACCACCGGCGCGCGGGGCTGCGCCAACCAGGAATTAAAATACGGCGTACGCAGAAAGAGAACACTCACCGTAAACTACTAGCACCACCGCGCAGCCAAAGATAACAAGCGCCAGACGTTATCGAAAGTGAAGTATTACCTAACGACGGTTGTTGTGGAAAAGTGTGGCTGTCTTCGTTTCCTCGTTGTGTTGGTCAACAGCAAGCATGATCGTACGTCGGTACACGCTGTTTACATGTGGCCAGCTCACATTGATATATAACTTCTAGGTGACAGTTGTCAACATCCGGTTCACTGTGCAGGGGTACTTCGTACTTTCACGTAAATTGTTTGAAAAATTCGGTACGTCGGGTGAAGCTCAAGAGCTGCACTTGGCGAATTTCAAGAAGAAAGTTACAGATAATAAACCAACTTTAGTCACAAAGATATCAAAAATGGTTCAAATGGCTCCACTATGGGACTTAACATCTGTGGTCATCAGTCCCCTAGAACTTAGAACTACTTAAACCTAACTAACCTAAGGACATCACACACATCCATGCCCGAGGCAGGATTCGAACCTGCGACCTTAGCAGTCCCGCGATTCCGGACTGAGCGCCTAGAAACGCTAGACCACCGCGGCCGGCCACAAAGATATCAATCAGTACCTATAGATATTTATGTGGATCCTATGCTACCACCCAACTTTTCCTTAAATCCAAAACTCTAATGCCTTCAGCTCCCCTGTTGACTGTTTTCCACTGTTGAAAGTATCGCGCCACGTCTATGAATCATAAATCACAGCCAGTCTACAGTGAATAAATGATAATTAATTGAAACCTTCAGCTGCAGACAGGCGTGGTTGATATAGCTCAATGGGGACAGCTGAAAATGTGTGCCCCGACCGGCACTCGAACCCGGGATCCCCTGCTTACATGGCAGACTCTATCCATCTCAGCATGGATACAGCCCCGGTCGGGGCACACATTTTCAGCTGTCCCCATCGAGGTATATCAATCAGATCTGTCGGCAGCTGAAGGTTTCAATTAATTATCATTTATTCAAGAGAAGCTGCACGCTCATCAATGGTATCTGTTCTCTCGAGAACAGTTACTATCCTCATATATATAGTCCACAGCGAGGCGACAAAAGCCATGGGATAGCCATATGCAGATATACAGATGACGGTAGTATCACGTACGCAAGCCATAAAAGGGCACTGCATGGGCGGAGCTGTCTTTTGTACTCAGGTGATTCGTATGAAAAGGTTTCCGACATGATTACGGCTGCACGATAGAAAATAACAAACTTTGAAAGCGGAATGGTATTTGGAGCTAGACGCATGGGACATTCCATTTCGGAAATCGTTGGGGAATTCAGTATTCCTAGACACACAATATCAAGTGCGTGCTGAGAATACCAATTTTCAGGCATTACCTTTCACCATGGACAAAGCAGTGACCGACTTCCTTCACTTAAAAACCGAAAGCGGCGGCGTTTGCGTAGAGTTGTCAGTGCTAACAGACAATCAACACTGCGTGAAACATCAGAAATCAATGTGGGATGCACCACGAACGTATCCATTAGGACAGTGCCCCGAAATGTGGGGTTAGTGGACTATGACAGAGGATGACCTACCCGAGTGCCTTTGCTATGGTCAGATGAGCCCCGATTTCAATTGGTGAGTGCTCGTGGTAGGATTCAAATGTGACGCAGAGCCCTCAAGCTAGTGGTGACTCCATAATGGTGTGGACTGTGTTTACATGTAATGGAGTGGGTCCTCTGTTCCAACTGAACAGATCATTGACTAGAAATGGTTATGTTCGCCTACTTAGAGATCATTTGCAGCCGTTCATGGACTTCATGTTCCCAAACAACGATATCATTTCACCGGGTCACAACTGTTCACAACACTCTGGACAATTCGAGCGAATAATTTGGCCACCCACATCGCCAGAAAAAAAAAAAAACATCGAACGGTTACAGGACATAATCGACGCTCATTTCGTGCACCGGGAACACTTTCGCAACATCGCTCAATATTTCTGCAGTGGACGTACAACGACTTGTTCATTTCACGTCGATTTGCTGCACTACGACAGGCGAAAGGAGGTCCGACGTGATATTAGGAGGCATCTCAAGACTTGTGTCACCTCAGTGTATAAATATTGAACAGGCTGATAATTTAAAAAAAAAAGAAGTCTGGTACCGTATCTGTTTTATTATTCTTATCAATTATCTGGCTCCCAGCTGGGGCAAGATTCCAGATTTCTTGGTGTCCGGCGGCTTTTGTGCCCATTTTTCTCTTTATTCAAGCGATTTCCCATTTGGGGTCACGAGGCAAGAGCACCGCTCTAGAAACCTCCACACTGGCTATTTAAAGTCTACAGTACCATGGAACTAACTTTTCAAACACGATAACGCTCCCAACTAATTATTCCATTGAGTAATCGTAGGTAGCGTAAAAAATATTGGATTCCTTTAAGTTTATATCCTTTAATTTCCAAAAATTAAGTATACTATTGTTACAACTTCTCTTGCATGAGACGCAGCTGTAGTCCACATAATGCCAAGCAGACTGATTATGTATGGATAGGTCCGCTTTTAGCAAAACACAATTTTGTATTGAACTTTATATTTAAAATAGTTTGATGTAGCTTTGCTGTAGAGTTCCGGAATTTGTTGTAGAGCTTGCTCGGAAATACCTGGCAGGGCGTCAAAATAATCATCTTGCGGTTGAAGTTCTTTTTCTCCGCGTTTGCTTTAACAATATGTATGTTTTTGGATAGTGCACGCCTTTAGCAAAACATAATTACCAAAATTGTATTTTGCTGAAGGCGGACCCTATCCAAAAGACGGATTATGGGTGCCGAACACTACAACATCACGTGATCACCAACGATGACCTTCAAAGTTCTAGAATAAACAATCACTTTGTGTTCATGTAGTGTACCTCCTACTTTACTACGTATGTTTTTGATTTGGTGATTAAGAAATTTCACAGTAGCAGAAAATATCCGGCGTTCTTCTCTATCTACCCTTCGGAAAAGCTTAATAAAAACACAGCATGCTCATTCTGTTCACGGTTTAATTATACAGTAAGTTAATGATCTTCCAACTATCGGTACGCGTGCAACAGCTTGCGCTGCATAATTTGTACCAAAACGCCGCATATGAAAACGGAATTCTTCCGGGGCTCGTACCTCGGGTTCGGTGATGGAAAGGTAGGTTCAGGTGTTTTGCATAGCTCTTGGGCAAGAGATCATTTGTGTGCCCAACAAAAGGATCGACTTAGCGTCACTATCCTACAGTATGAATATTACACTTCATTATGCTTAGGAGAATGGAGCAAAACGGTTGGTTCCTTTTGCATTTGATGTGCTCTACGGTGGGCCTTGAGGGATTTATGGAGGCACCATAGTTAACAGGCAGTTCCTTAGCAAACCCTCCAAAAGATTTTTACCATTTTTTCGTACCAAAAGTGAGCCGCGGATTCCAAGATAGTTATGCACAAAAAATGGATGAAATTCTTACGATATATTCGTAAAATCCCAATCTCGAAAAAAATCTTGAAAATTTTGTTGATATATTTATCCGTTTCCGTGATACAGAGGTTCAAAGTTAACTTATATGTACACTCTTTGACATAAAACTTGACCGGCGGCCGGCCGCTTCAGAGGCTAAGTCCGCGCCGATCGCGACATGGGACAAAAAAACTGGCCAACTCGCTAATTCTCTAAGTCCGGTTATCTGCACAATCTGGCAACACTGTAGACTGCGGCACTTCCTGGAGGAAAACTTGTCCCATGATAGAGAAACTGTAGGCTGATTACGCCTGTGGTCTAGCGGTAGCGTGCGTTGTTTCTGTTCATAATGTCAGTGGATCGAGAGCCGCTGGCATAAAATATTTTTATAGCCTCTTCTGTCTGAATGCTGAAGACGTGAATGTAATGGTAGCGCAGATTCAATCTATTTCGCTTTGTGACACACCGATATCAAAATTTTATCCAGTAACGATTTTGCGGCAGATTTCCTGCAGACTGTCCTCCTCTGGACGCCGTATGCGCCAAAGCTCCGGGATCCATTTGCTGGCTACTGGCAGCGGCCGTGGCGACAGCAGCGGCGCTGCACTCCCCCGTTCTTTATCGAAAGCGCCTGCTACCGCTCATCGCTTTTGATGATTTAAAACGCTTTATTATTAAATGTTGCTCCACAGAAAATTTCTACAATTTCCATTCACGCTCAAAAGCAACGGAGACAGACGCCCTGATTAGTAGGCGGGTATTATATTACATTAATCGGCAAGAGCTGAGTATGGCCCGAAATTAATTTTATAGACTGGGACGAAATGAAACCACCTCACTACATCCGATGAATTTATAAATGCTTCATACCTCGTTTCTTTTCCTTTCAAACTCAATTATTTGTGCAACTTTTGGTCAATGTTTGGATGTTTTCGTCAAGCCAGAGTGAGCGTCTGTGGTGTAAAGTGTATTCCAGTTCTTGTTTCATTCCTTATGGTAAGTCTATGCGATAAACTGTGTGAATACCTTGCAATGCATGCTCAGTAGCAGTGCAGGAACACTGCACCTTTGGAGTTCATGAAGTATTTATTGTTGATCGGAAGTGATAGTTAAGGTCATCAGATTTAAACCAGAAAAATTTGTCGTTTTCAAGGTTTCAGAGAACGGAAAGGAATTGCTAACGCCGGTGTTAGAAAACGTCTACAGTTAAATGCTATTGCAAAAATTTAGAAGAAGGGAACTATATTAATGAACATGTGCACTTCATAAACAACCTTCTGACATGTTAGACCTATATGACGAACAAAGCTCAAATTTATATCGTTGACAGTCGGTTTGAATCTTTTCAGGGTCTATTTTACAGTGAAGCACCTTGGAATTTGCAAAGCAGAAATCCATGAGATTAACTTAATTTACTAAGTCGAAACCGGACGAAGATTGATGTTTAAAGGCATTCTTCAGATTTCGCATAAGAAATTTTTACTAGCAGTTTGCAACTCCATTAATTAAAATGGAAAATAAAAGGTTGTAGTCAGCGGTTTCTACCGTGATTCGAACTGCTATGTCTTATAGTACAAGCACTGCAACGCACAAGGGAACCTCTGAGCTAACGACACACTGGCTGCCAGAGGCGGAATATAGTCACTGCGATGTTGCCTGAGCCTCAAAACGCGACCTTAAACACACGAACAGAGGAGGTGGAGATTACTGTTTTAACGTCCCGTCGACAACGATGTCATTAGAGACGGAGCACAAGCTCGGATTAGGGAAGGATGGGGAAGGAAATCGGCCGTGCCCTTCCTAAGGAACCATCCCGGCATTTGCCTGAAGCGATTTAGGGAAATCATTGAAAACCTAAATCAGGATGGCCGGGCGCGGGATTGCACTGTCGTCCTCCCGAATGCACACACAAACAGGTGTTACTTATGTGAAGAACGCCGTTCTTGGAGTCCAGAAATTAAATATACTTTCTAATTGTGTCATCTTGCAGTGGATTATATCGTACGAGTCTTCGATGTGGAAAACGAATGTCAAGTGAATTTAGCGAGGTAACGCCGACCTACACCCGGAAGTAAATGCACTATCAGAGTGTTGACAAATACTTGCTACGACGCTGCCATTTCTAGGCTCTCTGACGAGGCAGCTCTTCAGCGAAATGCTTGCCGTGATTCTCCGATACGGTTCTTCAGAGTGGAGACGCGCGCGCACGTTTGGTTTTTATGCGGCGTTCTCCCCTGGTGGTTTCTGACGTCGCCTTGTGGGCTATGTATACATATGAGACATTCAATTATCATTAATCCAGAATCATACAAGTTTCAGCTTCCGGCGTGGAAGAAGGCTGTTGACGCCGACATTATATCATTTCAACGTAGGGAAAGCAAAACGGATCATTCAATGTTTCTCATTCAACATAAAGCATGTGAGATAATTTTCCGTAACGTTCATAATCATCTAAAAATACAAACGAAGTAAAAATTCACCGGAAGCTTATTCGAATTGAATATAACGCTTTGCACCTCGATGTCGAATTTGTCCACTTGCAATCTTTTGCAGCATACACATAGAATGTCATGATTACCACGAGAATGAAGAAATATGTTGGTAAGGATGGAAGCAAGAAGAGACGCAGTCAACAAATATTCTATTCCTCATGGCATTCATTTCATTTGACACGTAAGAAGAGGTAAAGCGGGAATTTACTTTCGTTAACACGAAAGATATGCCGCACATATTGATAACGAGGAAGTCTGCGTCTTCATACGTTTCCTCATTGAAATCTGTATGCTCTATTATATACTAAGTAGCCCGATCATTGTTTCAGTAATGTTACCCTCTTGTTTGACCCCGTAACGATGAACAGATTCCAAATGCATGTCTCCCTTCCTGGGTTGTTTTTTGTGTTTTATTGCTTGGAATTCCTGAAGCAGACCACTGTGCCTTCCCCCCTCGTGGGTTAGGTCTCAAAACTAAACCGCTTTGTATCCAATGGCATAATTTATTCAGACAGCATCAGCATAAGACTATCAAACAAAGCCTTCCATTTACAGTTGCAGCACTCTAACCAGCACTGACCAAAGTGTAATCCATGGTCATGGTCCTAAATTACCAGCTGTCTGCTACTGTGGCAAAGTCCGTACTACACTTTCGATTCCGCAGGACCATTTTATCTGGTAACACTGTGTAGTTGCACAGTTGTGCTACCAGGTCTGTCCTCACACTGTCAACTTTATGTATCTCACTTCTCCTGTAGCGTAGATCACGAGGAGCCGAAGTAAATGAGTGTATTCTGCATGACGTAACATTCAGTATTCCCTTCTTTCATAGCCACTCTTCATGTGCATCGATACCTAATAGGAATGCGAAAACTCTTGCGAGTGAGAGAATGACAATAACAATCGTAACAAGAACAAGCAAATAATGAATGATGTTTATTCCAACGCAGAACGAGAATGGCTTTAAATATAAAAATCTGTATCTATATCTATATCCATATCTATTGATCTTTGAGTTGGCACAATGCAAATATATTCTTAGCATTTAGTTACTGAATTTAGTTCTGGATGTTTGCAGAGAAAAGGAAAAGTCGGTACTTCTCGCTAGTGTAATATAATGTGAACCAGCAACTACCCTTTCCTTAGAACACGACTCAAGCAGGTCCTCAAGTAGGTAGCAAGGCACTGCTGCATTCTGTTCCCTGACATTGCTCTGATGACGGTTAATGCAGATAGTTCCGATTATGAAATACAAAACGTATTGCAGGTTAGTTCCTAGGATAGTAACATTAAATTTGCGTTGTAGACGGCACATGAACGTGACGACTATCCATATTACTCATCAATATAAAAAGACAATATTTTGGGAATTTAGCAGGATTACTCAAAACGAATTCTGAAATTGGGTGACTGACTGCACAGGTGCTAAACGTCGTCAAGAGTATACGATGTCCTAATCGCATTAGGAATATGAAGATCGTCTTCGACAGCTCGCAACTTTCACATTGCTATCTCCACCCTACTCCAGACAGCCCTCGGTGGAGTTGCACTACGTTGCCGATGTTATGGAAGGCCTTCAAACCGACAACAGACCACATATTGAAAAATACAAGCGAATTCTCTTGCAGCGTAAGCTTATTGTAACTAATCTAAAAATTATTGGAGAGGAACATTGTCCTATTCAAAAAAAGTAAAATGTTACACACTGTTGACGTCAAACGGACGTTATCTATGTAATGTCTTGTGTCCTACTCATCTATAATATCAAGTGTACTATGAAAATGATTATATATAATGGATGATAGGTAATGCATTGATACCAGATGGTGGTGGTCGGTCGGTGTGGCTGTGCGGTTCTAGGCGCTTCAGTCTGGAACCGCGTGACCGCTACGGTCGCAGGTTCGAATCCTGCCTCGGGCATGGATGTGAGTGATGTCCTTAGGTTAGTTAGGTTTAAGTAGTTCTAAGTTCTAGGGGACTGATGACCTTAGAAGTTAAGTCCCATAGTGCTCAGAGCCATTTGAACCATTTGAACTATTTAACACAAAATGACATTAAAAATTAAAGTTATTCACGAACAGCTAGTTGAGAATATGTATGAACATTAAATGACACGACGAACTGGAATAATATGACGAATAGTTCAGCGCTCACTGGGAATAGAGCCCCACACATATCGTTGTTGACTACACACAAAGAGACGTCAGCTACCGAATTTTTCTCCACCAGCTGCTCAGAATAGCATCTTGAACTTACAGTCATCTCGCAAATAGTTCTGTGTCTCACTGGGAGTCAAAAACATCAGATATCGTTAGTGTTGACAACGAATGAAAATACATTAAAAATCAAAATTATTATCCACCAGCAGATAGGTGTTCTCCTGATAGAGCTTGATAATACATAATTAAATCTTTATTGCCGGGCCAGGATTCGATCCCATTCACGCGTAATATGTGAAGGTGTTGAGGAATCTGCAGTTTTGAACAAACAACAAATTGTAGCCGAGCTGTATTGCCACGAAGGGATCAAATTCCGCGTTAAGGGCGGTCTGAGTTGCATTCCTAGTTTAGAACCAATTTTATCGACATACAGAAGCTCAAATAAAAGATGGAATAAGTGTCCTGTGACCATACATAGCGTTTGTGTCGTCACTTGAAATAAATAACTAGTATAAGAAAGGTTACTGGTGATAGAGTTTCTACATGTCGCCACTCCAGACTTTATTGTGGTTCAACCTACCGTCTACGTGGTAAAGAAGGAATATCATCTTTAATGTGAATTTTCAGACCACGCAGCCATTATATCTCCTTCACTTGGTGTAGCCAGGAGAGAATGGAATCTGTCTCTCCCTATCTAAAAATCATTGACGCAAGTGGGAATCGAACCCAGACCATAGGTATAACACCTACCATCCGTCCAACAGACCACGAAATCCTCTTCTCTGCGAGTCATTTTTCTATCGTAACGCAGTTGCGCCACACTGGATGAGAATTCTGACACACAGGCTCCCTGTAGTAATTTGCAGCATGTTCAGTAAATTCATTTACTTGGTTGACTGAATCACCATGAACTAGCTGCCTCGGCTACCCACTGCATACATTCGACTGTTTTGTAATCACAGAAATAAAATCACGTAACTGCCACCTACACACAACAGCCAACAGTGTAGGGTGCAGAAGTTTAAACAGGAAGTGTTCCTTTCCACTTGAGCTATTCTATTGCGCTATCTGTTACTAGAAAACGTCGTTCAGTCCAAAAGAAAAGCTGTAACTGTTTGTCTCTCAGAAGTCAAGACCTGGCCATATGCATAATCTCACAGTGCTGTGGAATCCAAAAGTTCTGGAGGAATAGTTGCCGAGCTCTGGAGCTTCTGTAGCTACGTGTCAGCTTGTAGCATAGATAAGATGTCGCGAGTTCGAATACATTCAGTGCTACATTTTTTAAAACGCAATTCTGCTCTCTGCTGAAGGTATCAATCTAATGGAACTTTGAACATAATTCCCTTCACTTCTCAACCCAAAGTAGTCGCATGTGGAAAAAGGGCTAACTACTGTGACATTTTGTTCTATTCAGGTTTAATAGACAGCAGGCAGCAGATGCATCTCGAAGATGTGCAGGGAGAGCGCATCGTGCCATAATATGTCAGAAAAGTATTTTCTACATTAGCCGTCGTGTGGTAGTGATATTTTATTCTTCTTCAAACTTTGTTTGACAGCTTTAACTCAGAACAAGTTTTCTACATGCATGTAATCAATAAACTGCATGTGCATTGTCAGACTGTCATAGGTAACATCAGAGAATTCGCATATATCGTTGATGATTAATTTCTCTCTCATGTTTACTATTGTTTTAACAACACTAAAGGAAACCTTACGAGAATTGTGCACTGTATTATAAGAAATGAAATAAAACTAACCATGATAACCTTACGACGAAAGTATCTGTACAGAAGCATGCCGCTATCGACACGAATTAGTAAAATACTACTCACTTAGATTTTGATTGGGTCTGTGTTTAATTGGTATGCTGTGTCATACTCAAGAGGTATGCAAATGTGGCAATTCATAAATATAGTTACGTATTCCTAGAAACCCAAAATTCGCTTGGCAGCAGCGGAAAGAGGCCTTACCTGTTGTGCAGCATTGTAAGTTTTTCAACATTGCACTATGAGCTGAAAGCATTTTCTTGCGATTTCCTTATTGATGTTTGATCTGACTGCTTGTAGCTCTTTCACAGAAGGGATAAAAACGTTACAGTCAGTGAGACTGGAAGTGCCAACCGTAACAGACGCTTTTTCACAGGTCAGCACGTTACCACAGAGCTGGCGAGGAGGTACAGGTCTGAGCTTCCTATTACGAGTGCAATAGGAACTCGAACTCGTAAACCGCTATTTGAAGGTCGAGATTAGTTGCGGTTTCCACCTGCAACGACTTTCCTGGGCTGAAAACCGTAAGTTTTCAATCTTTTGTTACCCTTCAAGCGATAATAACTCAGATTATTCAATGGAAATGACAGGTAAAATCAAGTGAACTTTGAGGCTTAATTCCGTGCACACCAGGAAGTAACTCGTCGATCACAGAGTTGCCAAACATACGTTGCCTTGTTGCCAAATCTCAGTTACAGTACCATCAGGAAGAAGACGAACCGATGTGATCCTACAGCGGTCTGGGAAGTGACCATAGCTGGTGTCTCCAAGTCGCGGCTGCTACGGCCTGGAATACGTAATGCGTCTGATTCGCTTTCTGTAACTAGGTTTAGGGACTGGAGCGTAGTTACTAATAATACTCAGAACTGACTGCAAACTGAGCATCATAAATCAGTAACTCTCATTGTTGTTTTTATATTTCTTTCGTAAGTGTACTCAAAACTAAGAAAGTCATTCACAGGCGTTTTCGTGCCTCGCCGATAGTCGAGCACAACATACAAATAAAAATAAAAAAGAATGTGTGTGTGTGTGTGTGTGTGTTTGTGTGTGTGTGAGAGAGAGAGAGAGAGAGATAAATAAAAAGCAATGAGAGAGAGTGTAAAAAATTGTTGTAAAGAAATTGAATCATGGTATATTGATGATTAGCCATGAAGAGTCATGAATTACCGAAATTTTGGCCCATACCAGTAACGAAATCTAAACTTGAAAATAAAAGACGACAATTTTTGTAATAAACCGTGACTCCTATCAAGACCCTTTCGTCCCTGTTATCTAACCACGAAAGATGTCTGATATACCTCCATTCTGAAGTAACAAAGTGTGCATGCATTTAAAGATGAAGTGCATGATGTGAAGTTCTGTGACGGAGATACGAACCCAACACGTAATCCGGTTGTTAACTAAGAAAAATCAAATGTTACGTATCGGTTTTTCTTACGAGCCGCTAGGCGTCTGAATCTAAAATAAGGATACAAACTTTTGTGCCTAAGCGACAATCGAACTGCACACCTACCGTGCATCCACGAATATAGCTTAAGTATCAGTTGCTTACTCATGAACAGTAAGATGTGTGCGTGTTTGACCAGAAATAACGACACCTGTTGCGATTGTTGGAAACACATGAACAGACATTGAAATTGCGCGTTAATTTTCACTAGCAGGTGGGTGTGCACTTGATAAAGCTAGAAATGAAATTATGAATATTTTTGTACTGGATCAGGTTTCAGACCCACATACTTACCTTTGGAGGAGACCTAGAGAAGATTGCAGTCTTGGGAAAAGGAACGAAATGACTGAACTATACTGTTCCGAGAGATTCAGATCCTCGAAAGTGGAGATACGAATTCGAATCACAGTCCAGCACCAAATTTTTAAACGTCTCTAGTTCAATCAAGTACAAGTGAAATAAGAGCCCTGTCCCTTTAAATGGCTATCGGTTCATCAAATAAAATAAAATTTTCTAATGTAAGTAAGCTTACTGGCGACTGTATTTCTGTTTACCATGACTTCCGCTGTGTCATTTCCCAACGTAAACCGGCTCTGCCCAGTTGGTAATGAAGGAACATGATGTTTAATGCGGATTCTGGATTATAACGTCTTTCTCTTGAGGTTACCACAGGTAAAATAAATCTGTTTGTGCCCCTTAAAAGTAAATGCCTGAACCCACGCATTGCACCTGTGATAGCTCGTTCCACCATACCATTGTGGCCACATTACCCAGCCCCAAGAGTGTGCTGTAACGGATGATGTGCTTAGCTTACAAAATTAGTCACGGTGGAAAAAATGCGAGTCTATTAAATGGTCAAGTAGAAGCAAGCTTCTGACGCAGAGATTATGCTATTCTCATGTCAGCAGGATGTAAAGACTCTTCTAGGCATCATAGGCTGGATGTGAAGCCATTTTGATTTTTCACAAATTCAGCAAATTTCTTAGTTCGAGAAAATCCACTGTGAAGTGTGAAGTTGCCGGATAATTCGATTATTACTGTTATTATTAATATCATTTTATTCATACCGCTGCTGTAACACAAGTGCTTGAACATCATTTAATGCCTTTTGGTCACTATAGATGTAGTTTCCCAAGAACAGGTTCTTTCCCTGTCTACGGAATCCTTTTCATGTTAATATCAAACACCAGAAATTACTCGTAGATTACTTTAAAACTAAAGTAATTGACGAAGACGTTACTTGGTAACAAAAACGCACTGCCTTTCTTCATTTACTTTCGCCTAGAAATGGCTATCGAGTACTGACAAACCAAAAGGCAAGAGATCTTACTGCCTTCCGATATACGTTGCTGTTAGTTCTTCCACATGATTTGGTCGACATGACCTGTTTCAAGTTGTGTATGACAGACAGTGTTTTAGAAAAGCTATTGTTTCCCTTTGAAATAAACAGAAGTATTTTCATTCTAAGCTGTCCAAGTACAAAAGCAACATGTAGACTGCGGCACTTCCCAGAGGAAGTCTTGACTCCAGTCTTAGTACATTACTCTTGACTACGACCGTAGTCTTGAGGTAAAACGCGAGACCAGCTAATATGATATTGTAGATTGGCTTGAATTACACTCATAACTTCAGCACCGAGAGGAAAGGGGCGATAAAAATTTTGTCGATATGTGCTTTCGGTCGCCAGACGTCATATTAGCTGGTCTCGCGTTTTACCTGAAGACTACGGTCGTGTTCCAGCAGCGGTATGAATAAAATGATATTAATAATAACAGTAATAATCGAATTATCCGGCAACTTCACACTTCACAGTGGATTTTCTCGAACTAAGAAATTTGCTGAATTTGTGAAAAATCAAAATGGCTTCACATCCAGCCTATGATGCCTAGAAGAGTCTTTACATCCTGCTGACATGAGAATAGCATAATCTCTGCGTCAGAAGCTTGCTTCTACTTGACCATTTAATAGACTCGCATTTTTTCCACCGTGACTAATTTTGTAAGCTAAGCACATCATCCGTTACAGCACACTCTTGGGGCTGGGTAATGTGGCCACAATGGTATGGTGGAACGAGCTATCACAGGTGCAATGCGTGGGTTCAGGCATTTACTTTTAAGGGGCACAAACAGATTTATTTTACCTGTGGTAACCTCAAGAGAAAGACGTTATAATCCAGAATCCGCATTAAACATCATGTTCCTTCATTACCAACTGGGCAGAGCCGGTTTACGTTGGGAAATGACACAGCGGAAGTCATGGTAAACAGAAATACAGTCGCCAGTAAGCTTACTTACATTAGAAAATTTTATTTTATTTGATGAACCGATAGCCATTTAAAGGGACAGGGCTCTTATTTCACTTGTACTTGATTGAACTAGAGACGTTTAAAAATTTGGTGCTGGACTGTGATTCGAATTCGTATCTCCACTTTCGAGGATCTGAATCTCTCGGAACAGTATAGTTCAGTCATTTCGTTCCTTTTCCCAAGACTGCAATCTTCTCTAGGTCTCCTCCAAAGGTAAGTATGTGGGTCTGAAACCTGATCCAGTACAAAAATATTCATAATTTCATTTCTAGCTTTATCAAGTGCACACCCACCTGCTAGTGAAAATTAACGCGCAATTTCAATGTCTGTTCATGTGTTTCCAACAATCGCAACAGGTGTCGTTATTTCTGGTCAAACACGCACACATCTTACTGTTCATGAGTAAGCAACTGATACTTAAGCTATATTCGTGGATGCACGGTAGGTGTGCAGTTCGATTGTCGCTTAGGCACAAAAGTTTGTATCCTTATTTTAGATTCAGACGCCTAGCGGCTCGTAAGAAAAACCGATACGTAACATTTGATTTTTCTTAGTTAACAACCGGATTACGTGTTGGGTTCGTATCTCCGTCACAGAACTTCACATCATGCACTTCATCTTTAAATGTATGCACACTTTGTTACTTCAGAATGGAGGTATATCAGACATCTTTCGTGGTTAGATAACAGGGACGAAAGGGTCTTGATAGGAGTCACGGTTTATTACAAAAATTGTCGTCTTTTATTTTCAAGTTTAGATTTCGTTACTGGTATGGGCCAAAATTTCGGTAATTCATGACTCTTCATGGCTAATCATCAATATACCATGATTCAATTTCTTTACAACAATTTTTTACACTCTCTCTCATTGCTTTTTATTTATCTCTCTCTCTCTCTCTCTCACACACACACACAAACACACACACACACACACACACATTCTTTTTTATTTTTATTTGTATGTTGTGCTCGACTATCGGCGAGGCACGAAAACGCCTGTGAATGACTTTCTTAGTTTTGAGTACACTTACGAAAGAAATATAAAAACAACAATGAGAGTTACTGATTTATGATGCTCAGTTTGCAGTCAGTTCTGAGTATTATTAGTAACTACGCTCCAGTCCCTAAACCTAGTTACAGAAAGCGAATCAGACGCATTACGTATTCCAGGCCGTAGCAGCCGCGACTTGGAGACACCAGCTATGGTCACTTCCCAGACCGCTGTAGGATCACATCGGTTCGTCTTCTTCCTGATGGTACTGTAACTGAGATTTGGCAACAAGGCAACGTATGTTTGGCAACTCTGTGATCGACGAGTTACTTCCTGGTGTGCACGGAATTAAGCCTCAAAGTTCACTTGATTTTACCTGTCATTTCCATTGAATAATCTGAGTTATTATCGCTTGAAGGGTAACAAAAGATTGAAAACTTACGGTTTTCAGCCCAGGAAAGTCGTTGCAGGTGGAAACCGCAACTAATCTCGACCTTCAAATAGCGGTTTACGAGTTCGAGTTCCTATTGCACTCGTAATAGGAAGCTCAGACCTGTACCTCCTCGCCAGCTCTGTGGTAACGTGCTGACCTGTGAAAAAGCGTCTGTTACGGTTGGCACTTCCAGTCTCACTGACTGTAACGTTTTTATCCCTTCTGTGAAAGAGCTACAAGCAGTCAGATCAAACATCAATAAGGAAATCGCAAGAAAATGCTTTCAGCTCATAGTGCAATGTTGAAAAACTTACAATGCTGCACAACAGGTAAGGCCTCTTTCCGCTGCTGCCAAGCGAATTTTGGGTTTCTAGGAATACGTAACTATATTTATGAATTGCCACATTTGCATACCTCTTGAGTATGACACAGCATACCAATTAAACACAGACCCAATCAAAATCTAAGTGAGTAGTATTTTACTAATTCGTGTCGATAGCGGCATGCTTCTGTACAGATACTTTCGTCGTAAGGTTATCATGGTTAGTTTTATTTCATTTCTTATAATACAGTGCACAATTCTCGTAAGGTTTCCTTTAGTGTTGTTAAAACAATAGTAAACATGAGAGAGAAATTAATCATCAACGATATATGCGAATTCTCTGATGTTACCTATGACAGTCTGACAATGCACATGCAGTTTATTGATTACATGCATGTAGAAAACTTGTTCTGAGTTAAAGCTGTCAAACAAAGTTTGAAGAAGAATAAAATATCACTACCACACGACGGCTAATGTAGAAAATACTTTTCTGACATATTATGGCACGATGCGCTCTCCCTGCACATCTTCGAGATGCATCTGCTGCCTGCTGTCTATTAAACCTGAATAGAACAAAATGTCACAGTAGTTAGCCCTTTTTCCACATGCGACTACTTTGGGTTGAGAAGTGAAGGGAATTATGTTCAAAGTTCCATTAGATTGATACCTTCAGCAGAGAGCAGAATTGCGTTTTAAAAAATGTAGCACTGAATGTATTCGAACTCGCGACATCTTATCTATGCTACAAGCTGACACGTAGCTACAGAAGCTCCAGAGCTCGGCAACTATTCCTCCAGAACTTTTGGATTCCACAGCACTGTGAGATTATGCATATGGCCAGGTCTTGACTTCTGAGAGACAAACAGTTACAGCTTTTCTTTTGGACTGAACGACGTTTTCTAGTAACAGATAGCGCAATAGAATAGCTCAAGTGGAAAGGAACACTTCCTGTTTAAACTTCTGCACCCTACACTGTTGGCTGTTGTGTGTAGGTGGCAGTTACGTGATTTTATTTCTGTGATTACAAAACAGTCGAATGTATGCAGTGGGTAGCCGAGGCAGCTAGTTCATGGTGATTCAGTCAACCAAGTAAATGAATTTACTGAACATGCTGCAAATTACTACAGGGAGCCTGTGTGTCAGAATTCTCATCCAGTGTGGCGCAACTGCGTTACGATAGAAAAATGACTCGCAGAGAAGAGGATTTCGTGGTCTGTTGGACGGATGGTAGGTGTTATACCTATGGTCTGGGTTCGATTCCCACTTGCGTCAATGATTTTTAGATAGGGAGAGACAGATTCCATTCTCTCCTGGCTACACCAAGTGAAGGAGATATAATGGCTGCGTGGTCTGAAAATTCACATTAAAGATGATATTCCTTCTTTACCACGTAGACGGTAGGTTGAACCACAATAAAGTCTGGAGTGGCGACATGTAGAAACTCTATCACCAGTAACCTTTCTTATACTAGTTATTTATTTCAAGTGACGACACAAACGCTATGTATGGTCACAGGACACTTATTCCATCTTTTATTTGAGCTTCTGTATGTCGATAAAATTGGTTCTAAACTAGGAATGCAACTCAGACCGCCCTTAACGCGGAATTTGATCCCTTCGTGGCAATACAGCTCGGCTACAATTTGTTGTTTGTTCAAAACTGCAGATTCCTCAACACCTTCACATATTACGCGTGAATGGGATCGAATCCTGGCCCGGCAATAAAGATTTAATTATGTATTATCAAGCTCTATCAGGAGAACACCTATCTGCTGGTGGATAATAATTTTGATTTTTAATGTATTTTCATTCGTTGTCAACACTAACGATATCTGATGTTTTTGACTCCCAGTGAGACACAGAACTATTTGCGAGATGACTGTAAGTTCAAGATGCTATTCTGAGCAGCTGGTGGAGAAAAATTCGGTAGCTGACGTCTCTTTGTGTGTAGTCAACAACGATATGTGTGGGGCTCTATTCCCAGTGAGCGCTGAACTATTCGTCATATTATTCCAGTTCGTCGTGTCATTTAATGTTCATACATATTCTCAACTAGCTGTTCGTGAATAACTTTAATTTTTAATGTCATTTTGTGTTAAATAGTTCAAATGGTTCAAATGGCTCTGAGCACTATGGGACTTAACTTCTAAGGTCATCAGTCCCCTAGAACTTAGAACTACTTAAACCTAACTAACCTAAGGACATCACTCACATCCATGCCCGAGGCAGGATTCGAACCTGCGACCGTAGCGGTCACGCGGTTCCAGACTGAAGCGCCTAGAACCGCACAGCCACACCGACCGACCACCACCATCTGGTATCAATGCATTACCTATCATCCATTATATATAATCATTTTCATAGTACACTTGATATTATAGATGAGTAGGACACAAGACATTACATAGATAACGTCCGTTTGACGTCAACAGTGTGTAACATTTTACTTTTTTTGAATAGGACAATGTTCCTCTCCAATAATTTTTAGATTAGTTACAATAAGCTTACGCTGCAAGAGAATTCGCTTGTATTTTTCAATATGTGGTCTGTTGTCGGTTTGAAGGCCTTCCATAACATCGGCAACGTAGTGCAACTCCACCGAGGGCTGTCTGGAGTAGGGTGGAGATAGCAATGTGAAAGTTGCGAGCTGTCGAAGACGATCTTCATATTCCTAATGCGATTAGGACATCGTATACTCTTGACGACGTTTAGCACCTGTGCAGTCAGTCACCCAATTTCAGAATTCGTTTTGAGTAATCCTGCTAAATTCCCAAAATATTGTCTTTTTATATTGATGAGTAATATGGATAGTCGTCACGTTCATGTGCCGTCTACAACGCAAATTTAATGTTACTATCCTAGGAACTAACCTGCAATACGTTTTGTATTTCATAATCGGAACTATCTGCATTAACCGTCATCAGAGCAATGTCAGGGAACAGAATGCAGCAGTGCCTTGCTACCTACTTGAGGACCTGCTTGAGTCGTGTTCTAAGGAAAGGGTAGTTGCTGGTTCACATTATATTACACTAGCGAGAAGTACCGACTTTTCCTTTTCTCTGCAAACATCCAGAACTAAATTCAGTAACTAAATGCTAAGAATATATTTGCATTGTGCCAACTCAAAGATCAATAGATATGGATATAGATATAGATACAGATTTTTATATTTAAAGCCATTCTCGTTCTGCGTTGGAATAAACATCATTCATTATTTGCTTGTTCTTGTTACGATTGTTATTGTCATTCTCTCACTCGCAAGAGTTTTCGCATTCCTATTAGGTATCGATGCACATGAAGAGTGGCTATGAAAGAAGGGAATACTGAATGTTACGTCATGCAGAATACACTCATTTACTTCGGCTCCTCGTGATCTACGCTACAGGAGAAGTGAGATACATAAAGTTGACAGTGTGAGGACAGACCTGGTAGCACAACTGTGCAACTACACAGTGTTACCAGATAAAATGGTCCTGCGGAATCGAAAGTGTAGTACGGACTTTGCCACAGTAGCCGACAGCTGGTAATTTAGGACCATGACCATGGATTACACTTTGGTCAGTGCTGGTTAGAGTGCTGCAACTGTAAATGGAAGGCTTTGTTTGATAGTCTTATGCTGATGCTGTCTGAATAAATTATGCCATTGGATACAAAGCGGTTTAGTTTTGAGACCTAACCCACGAGGGGGGAAGGCACAGTGGTCTGCTTCAGGAATTCCAAGCAATAAAACACAAAAAACAACCCAGGAAGGGAGACATGCATTTGGAATCTGTTCATCGTTACGGGGTCAAACAAGAGGGTAACATTACTGAAACAATGATCGGGCTACTTAGTATATAATAGAGCATACAGATTTCAATGAGGAAACGTATGAAGACGCAGACTTCCTCGTTATCAATATGTGCGGCATATCTTTCGTGTTAACGAAAGTAAATTCCCGCTTTACCTCTTCTTACGTGTCAAATGAAATGAATGCCATGAGGAATAGAATATTTGTTGACTGCGTCTCTTCTTGCTTCCATCCTTACCAACATATTTCTTCATTCTCGTGGTAATCATGACATTCTATGTGTATGCTGCAAAAGATTGCAAGTGGACAAATTCGACATCGAGGTGCAAAGCGTTATATTCAATTCGAATAAGCTTCCGGTGTATTTTTACTTCGTTTGTATTTTTAGATGATTATGAACGTTACGGAAAATTATCTCACATGCTTTATGTTGAATGAGAAACATTGAATGATCCGTTTTGCTTTCCCTACGTTGAAATGATATAATGTCGGCGTCAACAGCCTTCTTCCACGCCGGAAGCTGAAACTTGTATGATTCTGGATTAATGATAATTGAATGTCTCATATGTATACATAGCCCACAAGGCGACGTCAGAAACCACCAGGGGAGAACGCCGCATAAAAACCAAACGTGCGCGCGCGTCTCCACTCTGAAGAACCGTATCGGAGAATCACGGCAAGCATTTCGCTGAAGAGCTGCCTCGTCAGAGAGCCTAGAAATGGCAGCGTCGTAGCAAGTATTTGTCAACACTCTGATAGTGCATTTACTTCCGGGTGTAGGTCGGCGTTACCTCGCTAAATTCACTTGACATTCGTTTTCCACATCGAAGACTCGTACGATATAATCCACTGCAAGATGACACAATTAGAAAGTATATTTAATTTCTGGACTCCAAGAACGGCGTTCTTCACATAAGTAACACCTGTTTGTGTGTGCATTCGGGAGGACGACAGTGCAATCCCGCGCCCGGCCATCCTGATTTAGGTTTTCAATGATTTCCCTAAATCGCTTCAGGCAAATGCCGGGATGGTTCCTTAGGAAGGGCACGGCCGATTTCCTTCCCCATCCTTCCCTAATCCGAGCTTGTGCTCCGTCTCTAATGACATCGTTGTCGACGGGACGTTAAAACAGTAATCTCCACCTCCTCTGTTCGTGTGTTTAAGGTCGCGTTTTGAGGCTCAGGCAACATCGCAGTGACTATATTCCGCCTCTGGCAGCCAGTGTGTCGTTAGCTCAGAGGTTCCCTTGTGCGTTGCAGTGCTTGTACTATAAGACATAGCAGTTCGAATCACGGTAGAAACCGCTGACTACAACCTTTTATTTTCCATTTTAATTAATGGAGTTGCAAACTGCTAGTAAAAATTTCTTATGCGAAATCTGAAGAATGCCTTTAAACATCAATCTTCGTCCGGTTTCGACTTAGTAAATTAAGTTAATATCATGGATTTCTGCTTTGCAAATTCCAAGGTGCTTCACTGTAAAATAGACCCTGAAAAGATTCAAACCGACTGTCAACGATATAAATTTGAGCTTTGTTCGTCATATAGGTCTAACATGTCAGAAGGTTGTTTATGAAGTGCACATGTTCATTAATATAGTTCCCTTCTTCTAAATTTTTGCAATAGCATTTAACTGTAGACGTTTTCTAACACCGGCGTTAGCAATTCCTTTCCGTTCTCTGAAACCTTGAAAACGACAAATTTTTCTGGTTTAAATCTGATGACCTTAACTATCACTTCCGATCAACAATAAATACTTCATGAACTCCAAAGGTGCAGTGTTCCTGCACTGCTGCTGAGCATGCATTGCAAGGTATTCACACAGTTTATCGCATAGACTTACCATAAGGAATGAAACAAGAACTGGAATACACTTTACACCACAGACGCTCACTCTGGCTTGACGAAAACATCCAAACATTGACCAAAAGTTGCACAAATAATTGAGTTTGAAAGGAAAAGAAACGAGGTATGAAGCATTTATAAATTCATCGGATGTAGTGAGGTGGTTTCATTTCGTCCCAGTCTATAAAATTAATTTCGGGCCATACTCAGCTCTTGCCGATTAATGTAATATAATACCCGCCTACTAATCAGGGCGTCTGTCTCCGTTGCTTTTGAGCGTGAATGGAAATTGTAGAAATTTTCTGTGGAGCAACATTTAATAATAAAGCGTTTTAAATCATCAAAAGCGATGAGCGGTAGCAGGCGCTTTCGATAAAGAACGGGGGAGTGCAGCGCCGCTGCTGTCGCCACGGCCGCTGCCAGCAGCCAGCAAATGGATCCCGGAGCTTTGGCGCATACGGCGTCCAGAGGAGGACAGTCTGCAGGAAATCTGCCGCAAAATCGTTACTGGATAAAATTTTGATATCGGTGTGTCACAAAGCGAAATAGATTGAATCTGCGCTACCATTACATTCACGTCTTCAGCATTCAGACAGAAGAGGCTATAAAAATATTTTATGCCAGCTGCTCTCGATCCACTGACATTATGAACAGAAACAACGCACGCTACCGCTAGACCACAGGCGTAATCAGCCTAGAGTTACTCTATCATGGGACAAGTTTTCCTCCAGGAAGTGCCGCAGTCTACAGTGTTGCCAGATTGTGCAGATAACCGGACTTAGAGAATTAGCGAGTTGGCCAGTTTTTTTGTCCCATGTCGCGATCGGCGCGGACTTAGTCTCTGAAGCGGCCGGCCGCCGGTCAAGTTTTATGTCAAAGAGTGTACACGTAAAGAACGCACGTGAAATCCAGTATGAGGTTATGTGTAAATAATAAAGAATCGCAGAAAATTGCTCAAATTTTAATGCTATATTGTCTAAGCATTTTTGTAAAAGTGTCATCTTCCCGTCTTCAAATATCTTTATCTATTACCTAGATACGCCCCAAAAAAATTGGTTTTTTAGTATAGAAACCGAGCCGCAGATTCCAGGACAGCTACGCACAGGAAATGGGTGTTACTATATTCATAAGATCCAGATCTCAAAATCCTTGAAAATATCGCTTCCGGGATACAGAGGTTCAAAGTTATCTCACATGTACACGTAAAACACGCACGTAATATCCATTGTGAAGCGAAATCTAAATAATAAATAACTACAGCAAATTACTCGAATTGCAACGTTATATTCTCTAGGCATTTGTCTAGAAACTGCAATGCACAGCAAATGAGTGTATCTTTTACGATATAAGATCTCGATCTCGAACAAGCTTGGAAATTTTATTGACATCTTTATCCGTTTCCGACATACAGAGATTCAAATGTACGTTTCATATACACGCAAAATGCGTACGTAAAATACGGCCTGAAGCTAACTCTAAATCCCATACGTATTATATACGCAGAAGTTTGTGTACATGTTTGTTATTCCTTCAAGCTGAAACGGCCGGACGGATTTGGAAGATGTTTGGATTGGACTTACCTTACACCCTGAATTAACACATAGGCTACATTGAAAAGTGTGTAGTGCAAGATATATTGATTTGAAGAACATAACGCGAACGTGGAACAATAATTCCTTTTAGAAAAGCTATTTATTCTTTGACTTTGGAACTGTATGGTTAACGCTTTTATTGTTTAATGTGTCCTACATAATACGATTCAGGTTAATGAACACAATGTTTTTACATTCCTCAAAGCTTTTAATCCATTCTTCCACACAAGTACGTTGCATTTTAGTTCTTACAGCTTCTGAGATGCTTGAAGATACACGATGACGGTGTCATTTAAATGCTGAACGACAAGAAAGATGTCGTGGTTTTACATGTAGAACTTGGTAGGCTTTTATTGATACAGGATTTGATTGTGATATGCGAGTATATCCGCTGGTGACAGCCACATGCGTGGGACCAGACGACGTTATTGCACGTACAAATATTGCAAAATTTGCGCTGCACAGAACTATAAATTGATTATTTTCTTTCTTCGTCGAGGTAATGTGTTTGTTACTATTTCACGCTGAAGTGTCTGGACGAATTTAGATGAACTGTGGAATGGACGTAGCCTGTACCATAGATTTATACATAGGCTACCTTTTATTCCGAAAAAAATCACTGTTGCCTTGTAATGGTCAACGTGAGTACTATTCCCGTGGGATGGGTAAAATCGTTCATGAAAAGTAACCATCAACCCAATAAACTTGCCTTTCCTGTTCAAACGCTCGCAGTTCCCTTTGAAAGTGGCTTTCTCGATCACTGAAAATAAGAGTCAAAGCCAACAGTCAGAAGTGTCAGAGAACAAGTGGTCACGGAACGTTGTTTACAGAGACGTATTATAGTAGATTACTGGCTCCCCATGCACACTAAGACAATTATGATCTTTTCCGTGCTACGTATGTCGCAAACAGTCCTGAAGTTATTTACTCCCTTTTGTGGCAAATTTTATAATGCGTTACTAGATAGTGTAATTTTTTTTCCTTAAGTAAATGACTGACTTGTGAGCTACATGTATTCTCTTAGATTGTCCCATGGTCTCAAAATTTGGCGTTTTTTCCCACGGCACTCGGTTTTCTAAACCGCAAGTAGCTCGAGCCTCAATACGCCTAAGGGATAACTTTTTTGATGGCGCATACCCCTGGATAGTGAATTTCAGCATTAATAATGCGTAATGAATAGTGTTTAACCCAGAATAACACTGAGGGGCGCAGCTAGTCATTAATAACCGCAGAAAATTGCTCAAATTTTAACGTTGTATTTTCTAGGTATTTATGTACGAAGAAGTGTCATTTTTGCCTTTTTTCAAGAAATCTTTATCCGTTATCGATAAACACCCCAGATTCCAGGACCTCTAAGCACTGCAAACGGGTGTAATTTCTACGATATATTCATAAAATCCTGATTTCTAAGAACCTTAAAATTTTATTGATATATTTATCCGTTTCCGAATTACAAAGGTAACTATCAAAATTTTACTGACCCATAAAAACCTTTTCGTCTTAGGAAAAAGAAGGTAATCAGCGGAAAAGGGTATTCGGCCATCTTCTACGACTAATTTAACATGCCGACCCTGCTGATATAACGGACCAGGACAAGAAAGGCGTGCTTCATGCAAAGAAAGAATAAATACCGAGTTTCTAGAATGAAAATGTGAGTATTATGTGGCAATGTTTGCTAATATGATTGCAGTGTCTCAGAAAACAACATAATGAAATTGTTGACAATTTCGTGGCCCCTTGTTGTGTTTCCCGTTAACGCTCATATTGAGATATTCGGAAGACGGTGGTTTAGTGGTTTTTCTGACGTTTTGCCAGCAATGATGGGCAAATCGTTGGCAGCGCTAGACAAATGTGGTGGCGGAATCAGAAAAACCAGTAAGCCAGCATTGTCCGAATATCCCGAGACGAGCGACAACTGGTAAGCATCGTCGGTAACAGAGTTATTGGCTTTTGGTTTTCCATATGACATAAATCTCCGGTCTCAGAAAGAGCTTTCTTGAACGAGAACAGACCACAAGTTGAGATGGAATGTAGACACTATCGGTGTATTTGAGGAGGCAACGGGAAATTACAATTAAACCAAACGGGCCTCGAAAGAACGTATAACGTAAAATCAATCCAGATTGCGTGAGCTAAACCACTTTCTTTGGAGTGACATGGCATCCGAGACCGTCACAGTCCACTGAGTCCAGCAACGAGAGCGCTGAACGCTTCCAGCTCTCTCAGAACGCGTAAAAGTTGTTACGACACGCGAGAGGCGGTAACACCTCGGCAAGTAGAGGTTTTCACTTCCCTTCGGTGGAGCTATATACGAAGCACCAACCCGGTAGCCGCCGTTAGAATTCCTTTATTGCGCAATTGTCATTGTTATGATAATTTATTGTGCCTAACTGTTACAAAGGGAAATGCCGAGGTCATTACAGTAGCTACTTTGCTGTTGCCACCAGAAACTTAAGGTAATGCAGCCATGTTAGAGACGGACTTCACAATGCCTACACAGTTTTACGATACTCAGACCAAAAATAGTCATAGTTACACCTTCATATTCAGCAACAACAAGGACGCACAATATGCAGGGTATTTTAACTTCGAAGGGCTAAATACCGGGAAAAACACGTATCTTATGAAAGAAATGTTTCAGAGGAAATGTTAACATTTTCAAAACTGACATTTATCTGTGCTAAAACTGCCCAACACCTCACCCGCCCCCATGGGGGCGACAACTTGTTATTTTCAAATGAGAACCCTTCTCCCCCCCCCCCCCCCCCACCTTTTTATTGCAGATTGGGATTGTACGTCAAAAAATATAGGATCTATCTGAAACAAGTTTTTCCATACGTGCTAGATGGCGCTGTAATCTGCGCGAGAGTTAAACGACGATTGTTCGAAAGAACACCCCAAAATCAGTCGCCATCATGGTGACATTCGAGAGGAAGCGCCGAAATTAAACTTCCTAATGGCATGGGGACGCATCAAAATCAACCATAAAGGGAACGGAGGACTACGTTACGTTGCAGGTAGGTTACTTCCCACACTTCGCAATGTCTAAACGCAAAAGGTTTAGTAAACCTATCAAGTCTGTAAAAGTGAATAAAAGTTTTTAACAATAATATTAACTTCTTAGAACAAAAATTCACATTTTTTTCGAAAAAGATTCAAATGAATGGGTTCCTAGTAGCAGAAACCAAAAAACTGAATTTTCTCGGTTACAGTCCTATCTACCACCAATGGAAAAAAAGTTTCCAGTAGACCGTAAATAAGTTTTGGCGTAGACTCCGTATCCGCAAATAATGAGGCGTTGCAATTTGAAAATAAAAATCTGACCTTTCACGGGAGTGGGCCGGTGCCAGGGGATGGTCGGTTTTAGCGCAGATGCACTCTAACAGGGAGAGGTCCCAAAGGTGGGATCGACTTTTTGAAACTATTTATGCGTTTATATAGGTCAGGTATGACATCTTGCAGCCATTCAGCCTAGTGGTCGCTCATTTTCGAGTAACTGACAAAAAAAGCTTTCGGAATTTTTTGTCGTGCTTAATAACTTTGAGAAATGTGTTAAATGGACTGGGTGGTTGGAGTAGTGGGTGGGACAATAACTTCACATGCAGGAGGTTGTAGGATCGAATCTCGTACGATGTAGTAGTTTTTTTTTAATTTTTAAATCTTTATCGAAATTACTTTGATTAATATTTTTTAAATTAATTGTTTAAGTGCCAGAACGAGATTTTCACTCTGCAGCGGAGTGTGCGCCGATATGAAACTTTTCTGACAGATTAAAACTGTGTGCCGGACCGAGACTCGAACTCGGGACTTTTGCCTTTCACAGGCAAGTGCTCTACCGTCTGAGCTACCCAAGCACGACTCACATCCCCTCCTCACAGCTTTACTTCTGCCAGTACCTCGTCTCCTACCTTCCAAACTTTACAGAAGCTCTCCTGCGGACCTTGCAGAACTAGCACTCCTGGAGACATGGCTTAGGCACAGCCTGGGGGATGTTTCCAGAATGACATTTTCACTCTGCAGCGGAGTGTGCGCTGATATGAAACTTCTTGGCAGATTAAAACTGCTTGCAGGACCGAGACTCGAACTCGGGACCTTTGCCTTTCACGGGCAAGTGCTCTACCGTCTGAGCTACCCAAGCACGACTCACATCCCCTCCTCACAGCTTTACTTCTGCCAGTACCTCGTCTCCTACCTTCCAAACATTACAGAAGCTCTCCTGCGGACCTTGCAGAACTAGCACTCCTGAAAGAAAGGATATTGCGGAGACATGGCTTAGGCACAGCCTGGGGGATGTTTCCAGAATGAGATTTTCACTCTGCAGCGGAGTGTGCGCTGATATGAAACCTCCTGGCAGATTAAAACTGCGTGCAGGAGCGAGACTCGAACTCGGGACCTTAGCCTTTCACGGGCAAGTGCTCTACCGTCTGAGCTACCCAAGCACGACTCACATCCCCTTCTCACAGCTTTGCTTCTGCCAGTACCCCGTCTCCTACCTTCCAAACTTTACAGAAGCTCTCCTGTGGACCTTGCAGAACTAGCACTCCTGAAAGAAAGGATATTGCGGAGACATGGCTTAGGCATAGCCTGGGGGATGTTTCCAGAATGAGATTTTCACTCTGCTGCGGAGTGTGGGCTGATATGAAACTGGCAGAAGCAAAGCTGTGAGGACGCAGTGTGACTCGTGCTTGGGTAGCTCAGATGATAGAGCACTTGCCCGCGAAAGGCAAAGGTCCAGAGTACGAGTCTCGGTCCGACACACAGTTTTAATCTGCCAGGAAAGTTTCAAAGTTTCATATCAGCGCACACTCCGCTGCAGAGTGAAAAACTCATTCTGGAAACAACCCCCAGGCTGTGCCTAAGCCATGTCTCCGCAATATCCTTTCTTTCAGGAGTGCTACTTCTGCAGGGCTCGCAGGAGAGCTTCTGTAAAGTTTGGAAGGTAGGAGAAGAGGTACCGGCAGAAGTATAGCTGTGAGGACGGGGCGTGAGTCGTGCTTGGGTAGCTCAGATGGTAGAGCGCTTACCTGCGAAAGGCAAAGGTCCCGAGTATGAGTCTCGGTCCGGCACACAGTTTTAATCTGCCAAGAAAGTTTCAATTGATTTAAGTGTAATTTCTCATTTCTATTCCTTTGTCACATCTTTTTAATCAGCGTATGAAATTTATAGTCTTTTTTCATTTTTTTCTTTGTGTCATTCTCCTTCATCAAACACTCGCAAACGGGGGCCCAACTGGGTGAGTGTCTGCAGTGTGTGGTACCTGTGATCTTAACCTACACCTCCATATAGATGGTTTCATGAAGTCGATCCCACCACTGGGGACCTATCCCTGTAAGACAGACAGGCGACGGAGCACGAAGGAATTATCCAACTGGGGCGAAAATCTCTAGATGCGAAGTGCATGTACATGCAAACAAACGGTTATAATTTCAGAAAAATTGGATAATTTATTCAAGGGTAAGAGCTTCACAAACGGAGAAAGTAACACGTTGGTCCACCTCTGGCCCTTGTGCAGCCGGCCGCTGGGGCCGAGCGGTTCTAGGAACTTCAGTCCGGAACCACGGTGCTGCTACGGTCGCAGGTTCGAATCCTGCCTGGAGCATGAATGTGTGTGATGTCCGTAGGTTAGTTAGGTTTAAGTAGTTCTAAGTCTAGGGGACCGATGACCTCAGATGTTAAGTCCCATAGCGCTTGGAGCCATTTGAAGCCCTTGTGAAAGCAGTTATTCGTCTTGGCACTGATTGATACAGCTGTTGGATATCCTCCTGAGGGATATGATGACAAGTTGTGCCCAGTTGAAGTGTTAAATCGTCAAAATGCCGAGATGGTTGCAGGACCCTGCTTGTAATGCTCCAAACGTTTTCATTTGGGAAGACATCTGGCGATTTTTCCGGCCTAGGCATGGTTTGGAAAGAACGAAGACAAGCACTGGAAACTCTCATTATGTGTAGGAAGGAATTATTTTACTGAAATGTAATAGCCGTATGGCTTGACATGAAGGGCAACAAAATGGGGCGTTGAATATCGTCGACGTATCGCTGCGTTGTAATGGTGCCCCGGATGACTACAAAAGGGGTTATGTTATGACATGGAACGGTACACCAGATCATCACTCCTCGTTAGCCTGGTATCCCATCACTGTCCGGGGCTTCTCCTGACACATCTTCCGTGGTCACCGGAGTCCCATTCGAAGTGGGATTCGTCACTGAAGACAATTCTACTCCCATCAATGATATTCCAGGTTGAGGATGTGTATGAGGTTGAAGATGTGTATGTAATTAAAGAAAAGGTCGGTCTTATCTAGAAAGAAAATTCTTTGCAAACAATTGGGCCGTGTCTGATAATATTATTTTGTGTCATAGATACGCAGACGATATTTTTTTTTGCACTTGGAGGAGCTAAACCACACTTGACCGATTTGGTAGGCTCCTTCAATTCGTTGTACTAAAAAATACGCTTCACTCTAGAGTTGGAATCAAATAGAAGTATTAACGACTTAGACTTTAATATTATTAGGTAATCTAGAGATTTTTGTTTAGATATCTTCAGAAAGTGGAAACAAGGCTCCGGGAGTAGACAAAATTCCATTAGACCTATTGACAGCCTTGCGAGAGCCAGTCCTGACAAAACTCAACCATCTGGTGAGCAAGATGTATGAGATGGGCGAAATTCCCTGAGACTTCAAGAAAAATATAATAATTCAAATCCCAAAGAAAGCAGGTGTTGCCAGATGTGAAATTTACCGAACTATCAGTTTAATAAGTCACAGCTGCAAAATACTAACGCGAAATCTTTACAGACGAATGGAAAAACTGGTAGAAGCCGACCTCGGGGAAGATCAGTTTGGATTCCGTAGAAATATCAGAACACCTGAGGCAATACTGATTCTACGACTTATCTTGGAAGATAGATTAAGGAAAGGCAAGGGTACGTTTCTAGCATTTGTAGACTTGGAGAAAGCTTTTGACAATGTTGACTGGAATACTCTCTTTCAGATTCTGAAGGTGTCAGGGGTAAAATACAGGGAGCGAAAGGCTATTTACAATTTGTACAGAAACCAGAAGGCAGTTATAAGCATCGAGGGGTATGAAAGGGAAGCAGTGGTTGGGAAGGGAGTGAGACAGGGTTGTAGCCTCTCCCCGATGCTATTCAATCTGCATATTGAGCAAGCAATAAAGGAAACAAAGGAAAAGTTCGGAGTAGGTACTAAAATCCATGGAGAAGAAATAAAAACTTCGAGGTTCGCCGATGACATCGTAATTCTGTCAGAGACAGCAAAGGACTTGGAAGAGCAGTTGAACGGAATGGACAGTGTCTTGAAAGGAGGGTATAAGATGAACATAAACAAAAGCAAAACGAGGACAATGGAATGTAGTCGAATTAAGTCGGGTGACTCTGAGGGAATTAGATTAGGAAATGAGACACTTAAAGTAGTAGAGGAGTTTTGCTATTTGGGGAGCAAAATAACTGATGATGGTCGAAGTAGAGAGGATATAAAATGTAGACTGGCAATGACAAGAAAAGCGTTTCTGAAGAAGAGAAATTTGTTAACATCGAGTATTGATTTAAGTGTCAGGAAGTCGTTTCTGAAAGTATTTGTATGGAATGCAGAAATGTATGGAAGTGAAACATGGACTATAAATAATTTAGACAAGAAGAGAATAGAAGCTTTCGAATTGTGGTGCTACAGAAAAATGCTGAAATTTAGATGGGTAGATCACGTAACTAATGAGGAGGTATTGAATAGAATTGGGTAGAAGAGGAGTTTGTGGGACAACTTGACTAGACGAAGGGATCGGTAGGTAGAATATGTTCTGAGGCATCAAGGGATCACCAATTTAGTACTGGAGGGCAGCATGGAGGGTAAAAATCGTAGAGGGAAACCAAGAGATGAATACACTAAGCAGATTCAGAAGGATGTAGGCTGCAGCAGGTACTGGAAGATGAAGAGGCTTGCACAGGATAGAGTAGCATGGAGAGCTGCATCAAACCAGTCTCAGGACTGAAGACCACAACAACAACAACAATATCTTCAGAAAGATTTCCACCAGTGATGTAATTAGTAGTATGGACTCACGAGTGCATAAGAGTGCTTTTTTTCCCTGTCAGCGTTCAACAAGTTAACTAAACTAAAACTTAACATGTGTTAGAAAAGAAACTGATGTGATCGCACAAATAGGTCTACGAAACGGTTACATTGAACGTGCGATGCGGAGCATTTATCAATAGATTTTCAATAGAAGAAAAAAATCTATTGTTGATCCTTCCGAGAATCCACCTAATTTTGCATCTGCGAGTACACAGGGCCTTTCTGAGAGCGACCTGCCAATACATTTAAAAAAGCTAATATGGAAACTGGCTTCCATATGTGGAAGAAACTTAAGACAGTTTGCGTACAACTGTTGAAAATAAGCAGAATAGCCGGCCTGAGTGGCCGTGCGGTTCTAGGCGCTACAGTCTGGAACCGAGCGACCACTACGCTCGCAGGTTCGAATCCTGCCTCGAGCATGGATGTGTGTGATGTCCTTAGGTTAGGTTTAATGAGTTCTAAGTTCTAGGCGACTGATGACCTCAGAAGTTAAGTCGCATAGTGCTCAGAGCCATTTGAACAAGCAGAATAAACTTACGAAGTAGGGAGCGGGGTATATAAAATCACTTGCGCATCCTCTGCTAATTTTTAAATTGGACAGGCAGGGCGTGACTTTTTAAGCTGATTCAGGGGACAATATAATGAAAACACTAGTGCTCCGGTATAGGTTATCTCAGTGATAAGAACCATCGTTTAGACATGACTAAAAAATTCTAACGATCTTACACAAAAGGCCAAAAGGCTTAGATTTAGACATTCTGGAAGAAATTTATATTTATGAGCATTTCAATGCTAAACAACATGGAATATTGAACGAACAGATCTGCACCCGCACGAAATGGCTTTTCGATATTTTTCATGATTTGTTGTGAGCTCGGATGCGCACTTCGGAAACTGTATGGCACCAATATCTGATTCTGATAAACATTTCGGTTTCCATTTAATTTTTGTATGATGCATCTCTCTCCCTCCTCCCTCCCCTCTTCCAAGTTGTATCGTCTGTGTTTTACATTTTGTAGGTTGATCTGGACGCTTACACGATGCATTTCATACTTTGAGTTAATATC
Source organism: Schistocerca serialis cubense (assembly GCF_023864345.2). Taxonomy (NCBI): domain Eukaryota; kingdom Metazoa; phylum Arthropoda; class Insecta; order Orthoptera; family Acrididae; genus Schistocerca; species Schistocerca serialis. Next base: position 291,706,613 of record NC_064638.1, read on the forward strand.
TTTTGTAAAGCGTCACAAAACGCTACAATTTTAACGTTTGGTTTGACAGCCGTTATATTCTAGTTTCAACGAAAATATTACCCTTCCCCGGTTTTACAACCTGTATTTAACTTCGAGGCATATGTTTTTATTGCTATTTCGACTTTGTGTATCTTGTCGTATCGCACAGTTGTTGTGATAGCAGCTTTTAACAATATGTGGTGCCACGTAAGATCCCCGGCTTTAAACAAATATTTTGTGTAATTCTTATCACTTTAATTTCGTCATTATCATCTGGATAAGGAATATATTTCTTTTATGTCTATTATAATAAGTTGGTCCACTGCCATCGGGCGTATGGCCTAATGAATGTACATTAATTGACGCGCCTTCGCGCCACTATACATTTCGTAATGTCACATAGTAGCAAAAAAATGTTCTTGATCCACACTCTGCAGAACTGCGTCTGTAGTCTGCGAATGTTTGTTTCAAACAACTTGAAACGCCATATCCACATGCAGCTATCGCTCCTGGTAGGTGTAGCACAGTTTCTGCTAAGTAATTTCAATCAAGTGGAATTCAATAGCTACCAATTACTGAGTTTTAAAAAATATTTTTTATTTGATTTTTATAGATATCTGATGAAGGATAAATGCCGAAACGCGTTATATGAACTATGAAGATATTTCTTGCCTGATTTCTAACTTTTACCTTTGCGACCCAGTCGGTCTGAATGCAGAACTACTGATTATTATAATAATGGTCGCCTGCATCTTGCATGACTTTATGTCACATTCATATTAAAATGCAATAACTCTGTAATGAGTCACTGGAGACCATGGGTCCCTTGTAACAAAATACTTGGAAGGTATCCCTGAACAACCTCTGAGAGTTTTCTATGAAGTTCTGGTTCACAATGTATATGTATACGTTCCGGTCAGAGTCCGGAATCGGCCAGAGGGGAACTGGCCGGCCAAGTTGCGAAGTGGCCAATGTCGCTTTAAATTGGCCGTCAATATCCGTTTTCTTTTTTTATTTCGGGATTCGGCCGGCCAGTTCGCGAAGGGGCTGGGACTGATCGGCCAAATTCCGAAGAAAGAAGCAAGGCAGATTTGAATGAACAATTTCAAATTGTTTGAGTCAGAAATGGCCAACATTGCTGTAAATTGACCGGCCAGTGTCTAATCTTGAGTTCGAGATCTGGCCGGCCAGTTTGCGAAGTGACATATACAGATGGGCCAGAATCTGAACATAAATAAATAGTAGACGAATAGGTATAATTTGAGGCTGTATGCAGTCCGTTTATTTTATCAATCTCACTTATAACAATATAAGCTTAATATAGTCTATTCGCTTTATAAACCTTTTTTTAATACAAGCGGTATTCAGTTATCACAAGTCAAGTTTTGTGTCATTTAGAATAACACAAATTTTTTTTTCTGAATATGCAGAGATTTATGGCGTATTTAGTAGAGCAATTGCAGCGATTGGATCCTTCGCCACTGGTCAGTGACTGTAAAGACGGTATGGTTCGCAATGATTTTTCTCCGTTGGTCACCGATTCCAGCGTGAATAGTTTCTAGTGCAGAACAGAGAACTCGTTTCTGGAATGTAGTTGCTTGAGAACATCATGTTCTGCTCCCAGTTTGTAGAAAGTGCCTTCGACGTTCATAACAATAGCAAGAACACTTCTGGGATCTCCGTGGCCTCTGTCAACATGTGGTATACGGTTGCGAGCATTGCCTCTAACTTATGCACGTCGGAATTGTGCATCTGAATAGCTGTGCTTGCAAGTTCTTGTGAGCTCCTGCCCTCTTCTTACTGATTTCTTGTTTATTACAACATACCTTGTACACGTCCTTCCTCTGCTTCATTACTACTTCCACAAATTGCATGCACATCTTTGCTCCACGATGTACAACAATGCGCTGCACTACACTCTTATTCACAAACCGCATAGAATATTTTCACCTTTTTATTGTCAGGTTACTAGTCTCGCCTTTCCAGTGGTTCGATCTCTACGGCAGCAGTTTCATTGTTGGGAGTAGTCCCTATATTTGTAGCATCCTCCATTTCTTGTTCAAATTTCTCAAGCTCTTCTTCCATCGCAACGTTATCAATAATTTACTTAGGCAGATTTGAAGTACTCAGCCCAACCTTTTATTTATAGGCAAACACTGCCTTGTATAGCGACAGTACACAGTGTAATTTAGCCAGCGATATCTGGACGTATGTGCAATCACGTAGCGTTTTGGCCAGGAATCTCCGGACAATTCATGAAATGGCTGGCCAAAGGCGGATATACGTCGATTCTTTCAAGGAATCGGACTTCAGCCAATCCTCTCACTCAAAGTGCGAAATGGTCGGCAAATTCACGATCAGGCTGGTCCTCAGGATGTGGCCGTAACATACCTGACAAAGGAAGGAGAGTAACGTCCCGTCGACAACGAGTTCATTAGAGATGGGGCACAAGCTCGGATTCGGGGCCGGCCGGAGTGGCCGTGCGGTTCTAGGCGCTACAGTCTGGAGCCGAGCGACCGCTACGGTCGCAGGTTCGAATCCTGCCTCGGGCATGGATGCGTGTGATGTCCTTAGGTTAGTTAGGTTTAATTAGTTCTAAGTTCTAGGCGACTGATGACCTCAGAAGTTAAGTCGCATAGTGCTCAGACCCATTTGAACCATTTCGAATTCGGGAGGGATGGGGGAAGGAAACTGGCCGTGCCCTTTCAAATGAACTATCCTGCCATTTGCCTGAAACGATTTAGGGAAATCACAGAAAACCTAAATTAGGATGGCCGGAGAGGGGTTTGAAACGTCGTCCACCCGAATGCGAGTCCAATGCGCTAACCACTGCGCCCCCTCGCTCGGTAAAGAACTTGTCAGTATGAGCCTACTTATCAGCCTAACACTGCATGCCCTCTGGTAGGAACACGTGAACTGATTTGGTTAGAGTGTCGTAAAGCCTCTGTATCACTTTCTCAGGCAAACCAGTTCACAACTATTGTAACCAGTCCTCGGTCCCTACAAATGGGACAGTAGTTTCCTAATCCGGCTGTTCCTAGTGTCTGATCAATGGTGCCGGATGACTCACAGTGTTGCAGGGAGTCCACCATTTGTTCTCAAATGGCAGGTGGTGGTGTGAAGGGTTTACAACATGATTAACGCAGAATGCGGCGAATAGTACCCTGACAACAGGTATGCCTGTCCTATGTTTTCGTGCAGTCCAATATTGGGCCAGTGCCACACCTGAATCCTCCATAAATCTAGATATTCCGTGATCCGACCAGCGGAAGAAAGGGAGACACACAACAAGGCACCACTGAAACCCTGTCAGGTGCTGATAACACTGTCTCATACAACTACATGAGATATCTGTATCCGTCACAGCAATCACTCACCATCTACCGCTGTTCATGCCCCTTATACAGGGTGTTTCTATAAGAATGTGCAAAAAATTTAATGGAACATAGAACGGAGAAAACATGTACTCAGCCATAGTCTTATTATGTGGCAATGTACACACGCATGATTGGAGCAGTGTGGATATTATAGTACCCTCTCAGTTCTCGCAAGTACAATTAACTAATTTGGCTGGTTCGTTTCTCTGTAGTTGGAGCTAAACGTTGCTACAGCTAATTTCTATCTGAAGTGCAGCCGCTGTGAACACAGTGTCCACACAAATTTCTTCTCTGCGTCATACATAGTGTTAAGTGCTCCGTTCTGCACTTGACACCAGATTAGATAAGAGTCCCCGAAAATTTCTCTCTTGTTCTGCTCATGGCAGAACTGCCTCCCCCCACTTGGGTTCATTTGTTTCTTCACATCATGGCTCTTTTCGACCAATAGGAGCGTTCCTCTTTTTTTGTAGAAACTCTCTCTACCAATCGCAATGTCCCTTCTATCAAACTGCGTCGAAACCTAAGTATTTTTCTCCTTCCTTGTGCTTTTCCGCCAATCAGACGTTTTGTGCCCATTCTAGACGCCTAAATTACATTGACCTTTCCTTGTGTCGCACTTGCTGGGCGAAATGCGTCACTTGCTCTTATTCGTATCCCGCTGGAATTCTGAAACACAGCTTTCTAAGGCTTTTTCACTGTCCCTTGTGCAGATGTGCCGTTACACGCGGTCCTCCGGTCCGAACCACCTGGCCCAGGGTCGCTGACTTTCCTCTTGCCACCCCTTTACGTGGTTTCCATCCAAACCCCTGCAGTGCACCTTCACTATGCCATTGTACGGCTGGCTTTTCAAAACTCGAAGCGACTCGCATTGCCTGTTCCAGCTTCTGATCAAAGATATGCGTTATATAGGAACAGTGTATTAATTACCATTGATTGACTGTCATCCCATTTTGCATACCTTACTGATAGGCAAATGTTATCATAACCGCCGAATTACGTTAGGTGTTTTCACCTTCTCGTTGCAATGCATAAAGGTCTCATGTAAGGTGCGTATCTGATCATTTATTCTGCCACCTTACAACTGCAAATATCATCATTGACACAGTGAACGTACCATCTGTACTGTGTCTTACAAAATGTGCTGAAACAGATGGCCAACAACCTCAATGCATTCATGACATTGGCGACCAAAATTCTGACACACCCTGACAAATACCCCTGGTGTGTTTCCAATCGCATTACAGGCAGCAACAATTCTGATAAATAATTTCATCTCCGTATCCATTGGGGTATCATACACAAATGACTTTAGATATCCCCACAAGAAACAATCAAGAGGATTCAGATCAGCTAACCTCGCAGGCTATGGAATAGGTTCTCCCCTTCCAATCCAGTGACCAGGAAATACAGCATGAGATGGTTGCGTACATCCACACTGAAGTGAGGCGGTGCACCATCATGTTGTATCCACATCCTCTTACGAAGAGACAAGGGCACGTTCTCCAACAACGCTGGTAGAACTCTTTGCAAGAACTTCTAGTACAGGTGGCCATTCAGACGGCCAGGTAGATGTGGTCCAAAGAGATCGTCGCCTACAATGCCGGGCCAGTTATTCACAGCAAAACGTACTTGATGGCGTGACTCTACTACAGCTTGAGGGTTTTCCTCATCCCACACATGACTATTCTTGCTATTCGAAATAACATCACAGTCAAATGAGGCCTCTTCAGTAATTTGGAGGAAATCTGATCCATCAATCCATTGCTGGAGAAATCACTGACACAATGAGACCCTTGGTGCAAAGTCAGTCACAAGCACTGCGTGGACTCGTTGTGGATGATACGGGTGTAAATGTTGTTCGTGGAATACTCGCCACACGCTAGTATGTGCAGCGCCCAATAAGAAATGACAATACGACGAGTACTTGTAGTGGGGTCCGCTGCAACACGTTGCAGCACCTCCTCTTTAAAATCGGGTGTGCGATTGGTGCTCATGTTGCCAGGTCCCTCATTTCTTCTTCCCAAGGAACCAGTTCGTTGCATTCATCGATTGTAAAAAATAAACGATCGTCGTGACGAATGGCGCCTGTTAGGAAATCGTTCCCTGTACAGCCCTTCAGCAGCGAGAGCACTGCAATGTACTTCCCCACGCACAAGGCGCGTGTCAGTGAGTTCTGCGAAACTGTACCGTTACTGCTTCATCGTATTGTACTGTACGTCTCTGAATAGCACTGACGTTGAGTAATGAATGGATCTGTCGTTGATTCATAGCATGTTCTGTCGTGAGTGAATGTAAATACGATACAACAGAGCCACCTCATGAAAAAGTAAAGTAAACGAAACCTGCATCATGAGTTCATAGTAATCAGGGTCGTCCTCCTTGTTTCCTTGCAGGAAATAAGGAATGCACATGTAAATAAAAAGCACAGTACTTGTGAACTTTTACGCATGTTAGTTGTTAATATGCTGGAAAACAGTATTGTTAGACAAAGCGGCATCAAGTTTATTTCCAGATCTCCTTAAGCTAGCTTCTCCAACCCCAGGTTCCCTACCTCAAATTGTTCAATGGATCATTCTCTATGTCCTGTTACATTTTTGCACGCTCTTACGGTAAACCCTTGTATATCCTACTAGGCCTTGTAACAACATTAAACACGAACAACAGTTCTGCGCAATGGTGAACATTCTACCTGTGACAGAGAATTGGAATTCTTATCATTTACATGCTCATCGACACACACACACACACACACACACACACACACACACACACACACACACACACAAGCACGCACATGTGCAGGCGCGTATATATATATATGTATGTGTGTGTGTGTGTGTGTGTGTGTGTGATTCAAATATTGCTCTTACTACCCTGTTGAAATATACTCTTTGACGTTATGTAGCTCATTAGACGTAATTGATGTAGAGAACAATAATTTATGTCACTTGTTGGTTAATTGGTGGTCGATCCTAACTGGGCCATCCTGATACCGGATTCGTTCTGTGGTGTCACCGCCAGACACCACACTTGCTAGGTGGTAGCTTAAATCGGCCGCGGTCCATTTAGTACATGTCGGACCCGCGTGTCGCCACTGTGTGATCGCAGACCGAGCGCCACCACAAGGCAGGTCTCGAGATACGGAATAGCACTCGCCCCAGTTGTACGGACGACATTGCTAGCGACTACACGGACGAAGCATCGCTCATTAGCCGAGCAGATAGTTAGCATGCATTGCTCATTAGCCGAGCAGACAGTTAGAATAGCCTTCAGCTAAGTCCATGGCTACGACCTAGCAAGGCGCCATTTGTAACCTTGCATGTACCTCAAGATAGAGTCTCACTTGTATCACCACGAATGCTGTATACCAAAGGACTATATAAAGAGTTAAGTGTTCTAGTAGCTACATACTTTTCTTTATAACATTAATAAGTATCCTGTTTCAGACCTCTATCTAGCCATTGAAATAACGCGTGCCTTTCGGCTACTTCAGTGTGGCGTAGCTGTATTGTTACGCCACAACACGTTCGGTATTTCTAATAACTACACGGTTTTACACTCTCGCCATTTAAAACTAGTGATCCTAGCAAGTCTCACTTTCTTCGCATTCGAGACTTAACACTGGATTCTTTGTCCAAGGCACGAAGTTGCTCGTGGCCAATCTTCTATAATCTATCACTTAACCAGTAGAGAGGATGGGGCAGGATGTTGAACCGTAAACACGAGTTAGATGGCGTGTGAACTAAGCAGTAGACGTCAAACGATTATGCCTCTCGTAGTGTAGAAGCAGGATGTCAGGACACCTTTCATTAATCTCTGCAGTTCGTTCACGGTGGAGCTAGACATGTCTATTCTCACTGAGAAGGAAAGTCAGATTGCTGTTTATACGACGAACGGATTGGGAGATTACATAAGCTGCCATTGTGGAAGAGAAACCTATTTATGAAATGCGACTTCATAGTCTTATTTATGCACTCGTTATTGCTCTATTTGTAAAAACGTATTCTTCAATGGCCGGATTAACCCTGAAAAACGAGCGTCTTCAGAGCAATGTGCAACATGCCGTAATGATGCTAAGACCACAAAAATGCACAGTGACCCGGAAATTGTCGTTTGATGGGTTAAACTAATGCATAGGTGTAGAGTCTGTTGGTAACTGACTTTATACCAGCACTTGTGTTAGCCTTGCCAGCCTAATGCTTGCAATTACAATTTGTTCCAGCGTTAGATTTCGAAGCAGGTAAATTCGGATCGAGACTCTCGCCCTTACGAGAATATTTGACCTCGACTATACAGTATGCATAGAAAGTAAAACCAGAGAGCGAGAAATTCATGTTACTATTGGGAAATAAGAGAAACAAGGATTTTATAACGTAGGTGAAAGTGTTCTACGTTGGATCACTACTCAGACTTTCACCTGTAAGAGAAGTTTGATATATTTTCTTATTCCATTTTACAATGATAACATTCACTTTAAGTACGCTGCAGTATTTTTCTGAAACTACAAAAATTAACCCGGAAAAGTAAGGTTTTCCCAATGCGAAAACTGTTCCAATGTACAACATGGTCATTTATCTAGGAAAAAAACATTCTATTCAAATTTAACAGTGTTGGAATTGAGAAAATATTGCCAGTAGTGTTTTTCGTAGTCTGTCTGTTACATTATTACTGTACAACATACCAACAATCAATAAGTGAAACCAAACTAAGAAGAAGCATTGTCAAAAACCAGTTACAAGTTAATACCATTTTGAAATGTAAGCTATTTGCATTTTCGAGAAATCTCCAATTTGGAGAAAAGGAAGATCGATAAAACATTAAAGAAACTTAGTTCATTTGTAAATATCACATGTTCCATGGTAAAGAGAACTTCTGTTTCAACGTAACGTACAAGATCGTGTACGATTGACGAAGTGTAGCTTAACCTTCAACTCATTACGTAATCAGTTTAAAAAATGCAGAATTATTCTAACAATACAACTCTGTCACTGAAGATTGACAGTATCTACAAAATAGATTTAATATATACTGACGGAAAAGATTGCAACATCAAGGAGTTGTGAGACATAAACGAAACTTGATAGGCCTGTTTCTACATTTGCTGCCATTCTACATCTGAAAGTTGATGTTTATTCATCTTTCAAGCCAGTCCCACGAGTGGCGCTACTAGCGCCCATGTAAGGATGTAAATCAGTGTTGCTATAAATACACGCAGTCGTGAGCGATTGTTACCTGTGAGATTAGACTTGTTGAGTTGATGTTAGTCAATAATGCCTTTAAGGCCTCAAAGAGGCCATTATCATCGCCTCACTGAGTCTGAACGAAGTGTTGTAATAGGGCTACGAGAAGATGGATGTTCCTTCTGCGACATTGCAGGAAGACTAGGTAGAAATGTAGCCATTGTGAATGACTGCTGGCAGTGATGTCGCGAGAATGTACGGTCGCAAGAAGACAGAGCTCCGGACGGTCACGTGGCACAACAGAGAGGGAAGATCATCGTGTTTGGCATGCGGTTCTGGTGCATCGTAGTGCACCTGCAGCAACTACCTGAGCAGCAGCTGGCCCACAGTGACACAACGATGACAAGTCGGTTACTTCAACGACAGCTACGAGCCAGATGGCCTGACCCCAAATCACCGCCATTTACGGCTTCAGTGGTGTCAAGCGAAAGATAACTGGAGGTGCAGGGTGGAGGTCTGTTGTGTTTTTTGACGAAAGCTGGTTCTGCCTCGGTGCCAGTGATGGTCGTGTGTTCGCTAGAAAGAGGCCAGTCGAGGACTGTGTGGTTCTCAAACCGGACCTACCTGGAATCACGGTATTGGGTGCGATTTCGTGTGACAACAGGAGCCCTCTCGTGGTTATCCCACGCACTCTAACTGCAAATTTGTACGTCAGTCTGGTGGTTCGACGGGTTGTGCTGCCATTCGTGAACAGCATTCCAGGGGATGTTTTCCACCAGGATAATGTCGGTCATATACAACTGTTGTAACCCGACATTCTCTACAGAATGTCGACATCTTGCCTTGGCCTGCTCGATCACCAGATCTGCCTGCAATCGTCCACATACACTACTGGCCATTAAAATTTCTATACCACGATGATGACGAGCTACAGACGCGAAATTTAAGCGACAGGAAGAAGATGCTGTGATATGCAAATGATTAGCTTTTCAGAGCATTCACACAAGGTTGGCGCCAGTGGCGACACCTACAACGTGCTGACAGGAAAGTTTCCAACCGATTTCTCATACACAAACAGCAGTTGACCGGCGTTGCCTGGTGAAACGTTGTTATGATGCCTCGTGTAAGGAGGAGAAATGCGTACCATCACGTTTCCGACTTTGATAAAGGTCGGATTGTAGCCTATCGCTATTGCGGTTTATCGTATCGCGACATTACTACTCGCGTTGGTCGAGATCCAATGACTGTTAGCAGAATATGGAATCGGTGGGTTCAGGAGGGTAATACGGAACGCCGTGCTGGATACCAACGGCCTCGTATCACTAGCAGTCGAGATGACAGGCATCTTATTCGCATGGCTGTAACGGATTGTGCAGACACGTCTCGATCCCTGAGTCAACAGATGGGGACGTTTGAAAGACAACAACCATCTGCGCGAACAGTTCGACGACATTTGCAGCAGCATGGACTATCAGCTCGGAGACCATGGCTGCGGTTACCCTTGACGCTGCATCACAGACAGGAGCGCCTGCGGTGGTGTACTCAACGACGAACTTGGGTGCACGAACGGCAAAACGTCATTTTTTCGAATGAATCCAGGTTCTGTTTACAGCATCATGATGGTCGCATCCGTGTTTTGTGACACTGCGGTGAACGCATATTGGAAGCGTGTATTCGTCATCGCCATACTGGCGTATCACCCAGCGCGATGGTATGGGATGCCATTGGTTACACGTCTCGGTCACCTCTTGTTAGCATTGACGGCACTTTGAACAGTGGACGTTACATTTCAGATGTGTTACGACCCGTGGCTCTACCCTTCATTCGATCCCTGCGAAACCCTAAATTTCAACAGGATAATGCACGACCCCATGTTAGAGGCCCTGTACGGGCCTTTCTGGATACAGAAAATGTTCGACTGCTGCCCTGGTCAGCACGTTCTCCAGATCTCTCACCAATTGAAAACGTCTGGTAAATGGTGGCCGAGTAACTGGCTCGTCAAAATACGCCAGTCACTACTCTTGATGCCGGCCAGAGTGGCCGTGCGGTTCTAGGCGCTTCAGTTTGGAACCGCGTGAGCGCTACGGTCGCAGGTTCGAATTCTGCCTCGGGCATGGATGTGTGTGATGTCCTTAGGTTAGTTAGGTTTAAGTTGTTCTAAGTTCTAGGGGACTGATGACCTCAGATGTTGAGTCCCATAATGCTCAGAGCCATTTGAACCACTTTTGAACTAATCTTGATGAATCGTGGTTTCGTGTCGAAGCTGCATGAGCAGCTGTACCTGTACATGCCATCCAAGCTTTGTTTGACTCAATGCCCAGGCGTATCAAGGCCGTTATTACGGCCAGAGGTGGTTGTTCTGGGTACTGATTTCTCAGGATCTATGCACCCAAATTGCGTGAAAATGTAATCTCATGTCAGTTCTAGTATAATATATTTGTCTAATGTATCCCCGTTTATCATCTGCATTTCTTCTTGGTGTAACAATTTTAATGGCCAGTAGTGTATGAGACATCACCGGACGGTATCACCAGCGTCATCCGCAAACAGCATCAACCGTCTCTTTATTGACTGGCCAAGTGGTACAGTCACGGAACTCCATCCCACAAACTAACATCCGGCAACTGTACAACACAATGTCCAGAAAGATATGTTTCGGTAGTGTGTAGACAACGTTGAACGACTTGTGTATAAGCAGTAGCAATAGGAAGGAAGATTAGGATTTCACATCACATCGATAATGATGTCTTTAGGGACGAAGCACGAGTTCGGATTGTGGGAGCGTGGAGGTAGTAAATTAGTCGTGTCCTTTTGAAGTGATAACTCCTGACATTCATTTCAATCGATTCAGGGAAATCTCAGAAAATCTAAGTCTTGATATTCGAACAGGTAATAGAAAGAGTGTCCTTCTTTGCACCACGACGATTGGTTGTTGGATTTAATTCTTCACAGGATATACAAAGACTTCTTTAAATTCTATGACTTATACTTCTTTATGTAGGGTTCTCTTGTTGGAGGAATGTGTCACTACGACCATAAAAGTTGTCTTGCATAGCGTTGGTCGGAAATTAAACGGGTGCGGCTGGTCCTGGCGGAGGTTCGAGTCCTCCTTCGGATAATTTAGGTTAAGTAGTGTGTAAGCTTTGGGACTGATGACCTTAGCAGTTAAGTCCCATAAGATATCACACGCATTATTTTTGAAATCAAACGGAATTCCCGACTTGTTTCCTAAGGCATGAAGACCAAACGTTGAGAGATACTCGGACAGAATTTATGGTACGTACACCGTGTTCTATTGTGGTACCACTGCCGTAAGTTTCGAAGCACGTGCGTATAAATTCCACTTTTTATTTCTTGTGCTCGGATCTTCCGCGTTCTGCCTCAACTCCTGGCCTACTTCACAGACTTTTTAAAACAGAACAGCACCGAGGTCATTGGAACGTCAAGGACGTTCTCTCGTCTGAAGCACAATGCCATTTGGTGCAACGACCTTGCCGTAAATAGGCTGTTACGGCTGAACGGATGCGGCCGTTGGAAACTCAGCGCTTATTTCCTTAGTCGAGTGAAGCGTGGGTGGCTTCATTATGCCTGTGCTATCGGCTCACCTTCGTGTTCAATACTTTTCCTGGCCTCGAAGTCGCAATATTAAAAGCAGTGAGGTTTTCGAATTACCTACCATATGCCTACACGGCATTCTTAACACGGTAACAGCGGAAAAAGAAAGGGAAAGGCCAACAGTGGCCTTACCAGGGGCCCAGAAACAATCCCAGCAACTATAATGACACCTGAAATATGCAGGTGAGTGGCTAGTACATTGGGCAAGGTATTATCATAAAACGGTTAATTACCTGCACGAGTGCCAGTTAATGATAAGTCAGAGTGAAAGTCCTTATAGAAGCATGGGACAATTACGGACTAATTATTGGAAGGAATTTTTTAAAAAAAGCTGCTTGGTCGCTTAGAAACAGTCGCTGGTTTTCTCTGAATTTGTTTATTAACTGTCATGACGCGATTCGAATTTAACCCATCGCTGGATGATCTATTACAAACAGACAAAGAAACAGATGTTATGTTAAAATTTATTTTTATTAATTTTTTCATTTTAAAATTTTTTAGACATACGCAAATATCTTACAGGAGTTACTTCTAAAAGAAGATTATTCAAGAAAAAACACTTTTTGGTAAAGGAATGCATACCATCTCAGATATCCACGAGACTCTGATGTAGACGTGCAAGACTGCCATTACCAAAATGCAGAAAAACGGGTAGCACCATTAATTGTACAGTTTGACCCAAACTCTCGAAATCCGTACAAGCAACCATCAGCGCAAAAGTATGTACTGGGAGGAAGGCTCGGTCGCGCAAGGTGGAGTAACCGTGTCTAGTGATGCGGGCCAAGCAAATGTCCAGTGGGCGGCAAGGCATTCATAAATGGGCATTTGCCGGGAATTTGCCCAAAGCAGGTTTAAATGCTCAAAATCTGGCCATTTATAAAAAGAAGAACTTTTTAAAGTATTTGCTGCTAGAATGTAAAATTTACCATTTAAAATAAGGGATGGAATGATATTCCCGACATGAAAACCTAATAAATGTTTACGCTTAAACCTAAACATATCGCCGGCCGGAGTGGCCGTGCGCTTCTAGGCGCTACAGTCTGGAACCGAGCGACCGCTACAGTCGCAGGTTCGAATCCTGCCTCAGGCATGGATGTGTGTGATGTCCTTAGGTTAGTTAGGTTTAATTAGTTGTAAGTTCTAGGCGACTGATGACCTCAGGAGTTTAGTCGCATAGTGCTCAGAGTCATTTGAACCATTTGAACCTAAACATATCTTTCATTGCCTTTGATACTAAGAACGAAACGAAAGAAGAGAGAAGTTATTCTATTTATTTATTTATTACTGTCATTCCAACTCGGTACAATTCTACTCTTCACTCTCCCTCTCTCTCTCTCTCTCTCTCTCTCTCTCTCTCTCTCTCGCACTCCTACAGTTACCCATCCCCCCCTCCCACACCCACCTACCCACCCACACACCCACCCACACACCCACCCACCCACATACCCACACATACCCACACATACCCACACACACACACACACACACACACACACACACACACACACACACACACACACACACTGCGTTGATCAACTGTGTAGCGATAAGCTGGTATAAAAAAATATTTTCCTTAGGTCATCGCTTCGTAATGTAGCACACTTTATAATCTATGCCAAATCTCTGTTTAGTTGGACGGTTGATTTCAGAGGAGGGGACCAAACACCGAAGTCATCGGTTCCATCGGATTAGGGAAGGAAGTCGGCCGTGTTCCTTTCAAAGGAACCAGCCCGGCATTTGCCTGAAGCAATTTAGGGAAATCACGGAAAACCTAAACCAGGATGGCCGGACGTGGGTTTGAACTGTCGTCCTCCCGAATGCGAATCAAGTGTGCTAACCACTGCGCCACCTCACTCAGTCAAATTTCTAAATACTATTGAAGAATTATTATTGATAACAAAATTATTACTGAATGTATTAAACATCTGGCATGTGTTTCTTGATGGTAAATGTATACTTAAACTTTAAACTGCTTTTAATGACAAAAAAATGCTTTATTGTCAGTTGTAGCGACATCTGAGACAGACTCCGCTATAGAGCGAAAATTTCATTCTAGGAACATCCCCCAGGCTGTGGCTAAGCCATGTCCCGGCAATATCCTTTCTTCCAGGAGTGCTAGTTCTTCAAGGTTCGCAAGAGAGCTTCTGTGAAGTTTGGAAGGTAGGAGACGAGGTACTGGCGGAATTAAAGCTGTGAGGACGGGGGGTGAGTCGTACTTGGGTAGCTCAGATGGTAGAGCATTTGCCCGCGAAAGGCAAAGGTCTCGAGTTCGAGTCTCGGTCCGGCACACAGTTTTAATCTGCCAGGGAGTTTCATACCAGCGCACACTCCGCTGTAGAGTGAAAATTTCATTCTACAGACTATAGAGTTCTGTTTTGCTCCTTTCTTTATCTGCTTCCGTATGACTGCATCGCTGTGAAGAAAAAATGACAACACTAACGTAGAAATAATTTAATAACAATGAATCGACGCTTAAGACACTGGAATCGTTCAATTCCAATAACTAGTTAAGTCCTAGAGGATCGGCTATTCTTGGAACTGGGATCGGCACATGACCCATCTGGCATCCCTAATTAAAATCATTATGAGAAAAGTTTTCTTACTCTAATTCCAGTAATTGTAACCAAACATTAATGCTATTCCTATTATTGTAAATAGTGGATGAAATTTTGCGTGAGAAACTACCGTCCTCTCCACTGCAATCTCCAGAAGAAAAGTCAGCCTTATTTTAAATTCCGATCTAGAAAGGAATTTGATGTGTCCTCTATCCACCTTGCAGCTAATCTTCTTCATCCAGTAGTACAGGGTAGTAACCTGAAGCCTATCGAGATGCTTGATGCAATAAGCTTTGTGGCACAGCAAAGAACACTGGACGAATGTTATTCAGGTTAAAGAGGACTTGGCTGATTATAGAGAAAAACAAGGAATTTGGTCCAGACAATTTGTGTGGGAAGGAGTGGGTTCTCACTCTCAGGAAGATATAAATCATCATGTAAACCTTTTATTGTGGTGGCGAGGTTTAAGAGGAACTTCAGAGTTGGCAGACGTTTGCCATAAAAATTCTGGCTGCACCAGTTATAACTGCTGATATAGAGCGTACCTTCAGCACTTTTGGAGGGATCCATATTTAAAAAAAAAAAAAGAAACAAGCTCACATCAGAGAGAGTTGCAAAACTAACCTACCTCTCCTACAACGAAATTAATAAATGAAACACGAACACGGCCTAAGCCTGTTGACCACAAGGAAAACCCATACTGAACAGTTCAAGCAAGGACGAAATGGAAAGGAACGAAGCAGTCAGCGAGGAATCTGAGGTAGAGTCAGAACTTCATGATTCTTGTTCAACTTATGAAGATCAAGAAACTGACTGAGAACAATTTTTTAATGTTTTTGCAGTAGTATAATATAAGGAAAGAATACTACCTACAGGCTACCTACTTAATATAAAGAATACTTTATTTCAAAAATTACTTTTAAACTTAAGTGTTGTTTTCTTTCTTTATTATGTACTATCCCATGAACTGACCTTATTAAAGATGTATAACGTTATGTTTACAGTTCAGTTTATTTCCCCTGTTAACTGAATCTTCCGTCGGTTCTTGGTAGAACAACATTATAGTAAATGAAAAGCAGCAGTTTGCTTTTGTTCTACAGTACCCAACAAATGTCTGTAGATGGCGTTGTAAGCCGAAAACCGGTTAACACAACAAAAGTAATATTGTAGTAATCCCCTAATAACTTCCCCATAAATCTCAAGCAGCTTTTTCATCTTG
This sequence comes from Schistocerca serialis cubense, assembly GCF_023864345.2. NCBI lineage: Eukaryota > Metazoa > Arthropoda > Insecta > Orthoptera > Acrididae > Schistocerca > Schistocerca serialis. The sequence goes on from NC_064638.1 coordinate 291,722,559, forward strand.
ATTATCAACCACTAAAGAAGCAAACACCTGTTCCAATACAAAATATCAGCTTAAGTTTTTTTTATAAGTACCGCTTGTCAATTAATCTTTAAAATGCGAAATGCCCGAGCATTTATGAAGTTTGGGCATTTTCCTGGTCATTTATCCTGGGCATTAGCACCAAATTATAAATGTCGAGGCATTTTACACTACTAACCGTGCCGATGCACGTTTATAGAATGACACTCAGATTCGTGGCCAATGTAAGTGTTATCTTTAAATTCTGAAGAGACAATTGTAGGAAGTGTATTTGTAAAAATCTGTAACATAACATGTGCTACTTTGTCTGTTTGTAGTAGGTCATCAGATGATGGGTTATACCCGAAATGTGTCATAACAGTTGATAAACAAATTCAGAGAAAACCAGCGACTGATTTTAAGTAAGCAAGCATCTTTTTTAAATTCTTTCCAATAGTTATAAAGGTAGATAAATCACAGTCTTGCAGTGGTTTTCGCTTCTGAGGCTACTTGTTCGAATTGCGTGTATGCTTCCGTTACCTTTAAACCCATTTCACCGTTCTGTATTCTTAGAAGTTGGAGCTCCATATTACAGTGGCCAAAATGACGTTACCGCCGAACTCTAGGACAGAATTAAATTTACGTCAGAAGTCAGTTTTGCATCGGTTCTTTACTTACTCTCGGTCACATTCCGTCACAGTGCCCTCCTATCTCTGTCTGTCGACTTGCTCTTACCATATCGTTCGTCTTCACGATATATTATAGTTGCAGAATTAGTGTATGCCACTCTGATTTTAAGTACTACACTGGTAATAAATAGACCACCCTTTGCCGCTTGAATACAGGAAGGAATTGTTTCTCCTTTCCCTTTGAGCTGTGAATTCTGCGAGGACACGCGTTCACCTTTTTGTCTTGTTGTATCATCATCTTCGACTTCTCTAATAAGATTCATCTGGCGAAGAGCCTTCTTTAGCTCATCTTCTTTTCTGGCCAGTCAGGCAATGTCGTCTGTCTTGCATTCTCTAATAATTGTTATTTCGTTTTTGTAGGTTTCTGACAATTCCTTCGTTGAATTTTGTATGTAGAAATGAAGTCACAGAGGAGACAAGTCACATTCCAGCACGATTCCTTTTAGTATCTTAGCGTATGGTTCATTCTTCCCTATGACAGCAGTTTGGTTATTTTAAAACCGCAGAATTATTTTGTTGTTCCTGTAATTTACTCCTGTGTTCTTTATGTCTTGTTATCGAACGTTTTCTATATGTCTGTAAATGGAATTTACTGCAAGTAGTTCGAAAGTCTATTAAAATAGATACAGACTATAAACAATGACAAGTAATAGACAACACACACTCGTACAAGGTCCAAAAAGAAACTATGAGAATAGAAGAACAATAGAGAAAGAAATTCTCGAATTTAAAAGGATGAAAGGCAAAGATGCAGTCCTCTGTTAGATTCAACCGATATATCGAAGAATCAACGAGCAAAATAAAAAAAAGTTTCACCGATAACTTTGCTATCTTCTGTGAAACTGAAGAGAAATTACCTGTTGAATGAAATGAACAATAATTTACTAATTACAGATTCGGACTAAGAGTATGCAAAGAAGAGCGAAAGTATTGAGCACTATCCGAAATGAGATTACCCATAAACGTCACACCGAAACTGGGGACGAAGCGAACGAATTAGGGTAACTTGGAACTAAAATAACGCGTAACAGGCGAATAACGGAAGATATAAGAATAGACTTGGGCAGACAAAGCGAACATTCTCCACCAAACGGAATAGTCTAGTATCCAAAGTGAAGCTTAATTTGGAAAGTAAATTAATGATAATGTACCTCTTGAACACAGCAATCCATGAAAGTGAACCATGGACAATGGCAAAACAGGAAAAGCGAAGAGGCGTGGTGTTAATAGAAGCATGCTAAAAATTGGGTGGACTGATAAAATATGAAATGTTGGAATATTATATAGAACAGGCGAGGAAATGGATATGGGGAGACGACAAACTAGAACAAGAGACAGGATGTGATAGTGATAGGACATGTATTAAGACATCAAAGAACAACTTCCACGGAGCTAGAGAGAAACAAGTCTAATAAAAACAGATACTGGAATACATGAACGTAGCTGCTACTGTGAGGTGATGTGATAGGTATAGGCGAAGTATTCGTGTCAGGCTGCATCAACGAGTGACAAGGCCTCCACATAGCTCCATCTAGCTTTTCCATGCACGTGCAAGCCCCTTCCATGAAAAACACGACCTCGCTACAACACCACCGACTCCGAATTTTACTGTTGGCACTACACACGGTGGCAGATGAAGTTCACCAGGCATTCGCCATATCCCCACCCTGCCATCGGATCGCCACATTGTGTACCGTGATTCATCACTCCATACAACGCTTTTCCACTGTTCAATCGTCCAATGTTTACGCTCCTTACACCAAGCGAGGCATCGTTTGGCATTTATCGGCGTGTAGCGTGGCTTATGAGCAGCCGCTCGACCATGAAATCCAAGTATTCTCACCTCCCGCCCAACTGTCATAGTATTTGCAGTGGATCCTGATGCAGTTTGGAATTGCTGTGCCATGGCCTGGACAGATGTCTGCCTATTATTAAGACCCCCTTCAACTGTTGGCGGTCTCTGTCAGGCAATAGACGAGGTCGGCCCGTACGCTTTTCTGCTGTACGTGTCCTTTCACGTTTCCACTTCACTATCACATCGGAAACAGTGGACCTAGGAATGTTTAGGAGTGTGGAAATCTCGCGGACAGACGTATGACACAAGTGACACCCAATCACCTGACCACATTCGAAGTGCGTGCGTTCCGCAGAGCGCCTCATTCTGCTCTCTCACGTTATGTAATGAGTACTGAGGTCGCTGATATGGAGTACCTGGCATTTGGTGACAACGCACCTAATATGAAAAACATGTTTTTGGGGGTGTCCGGATACTTTTGATCACATAGTGTACTCAATAACCTCTCCGAAGCAACTTTAACAGTCGCCCTGTTCCTACCCCAAAACTACACATTGACATACAGTGTTACTCAGTTTGCCCTTTTTTCACACGGTACACTGCGAACTATGTATGAAGGGGAACAAGCAGATGCCATATTTCTAGATTTCCGGAAAGCATTTGACGCGGTGCGCTATTGCAGACTGTTAACGAAGGTATGGGCAAATGGAGTAAGTTCACAGATATGTGAGTGGCTCGAGACTTCGTAAGTAATAGAACACACAGTATGTTGTCCCCGACGACGAGTGTTCATCAGAGACAAGGGTATCGTCAGGAGTGCCCCAGGGAAGTGTGATAGGACCGCTATTGCTGTCTGTATACGTAAATGATTTGGCGGACAAGTTGAGCAGCAATCTGCGGTTGTCTGCTGATGATACTGTGTTGTACGATAAGGTTCGAAGTTGAGTGACTGTAGGAAGATACAAGACGACTTAGACAGTTTCTAGTTGGCATTAGGAATGGCAGCTAGCTTTAAATGTAGAAAAATGTAAGTTAACGAAGATGAGTAGGAAAAACAAACCCGTGATGTTTGGATATAGCATTAGTAGCGTCCTGCTTGTCACGCCGTTTAAATATCTGGGCGTGACGTTGCAGAGCAGTATGAAATGGAACAAGCCTATGTGAACTGTGGTAGGGAAGGCGAATGGTCAACTTCGGTTTATTCCAAGCTTTTTAGGAAAGAGTGGTTGACCTGTAAAGGAGACCGCATATAGGACGCTGGTGCGACCTATTCTCGAGTACTGCTCGAGTGTTTGGGATACGTAACGGGTCGACTTGAAGAGAGACATCGAAGAAATTCAGACGTGGGCTGTTAGATTTGTTACTGGCAAGTTCGAACAACACGTAAGTGTTACGGAGATGCTTCGAGAACTCAAATGGTAATCCTCGGAGGGAAGGCGACGTTATTTTCGAGAAACACTATTCAGAAAAGTTAGAGAACAGGCATTCGAAGCTACTGCCGCCAACATACATAGCGCGTAAGGACTACGAAGGTAAGATACGATAGATTAGGGCTCATACGGAGGCATATAGATAGTCCTTTCTCACTCGCTCTAATTGCGAGTGGAACAGAAAAGGAAATGACTAATAGTGGTACAGAGTACCCTCTGCCACGCACCTTACTGTGGCTTGTGGATGTAGATCAAAAGCATCTGGACAACCATTAGCTGATATTAATGTGGGATGTATCTGCCTTTGGCCTTAATGACGGCTTGAACAGAGCGTGGTACACTTTAAGTGTGAATGTGTGCGGAGGGATGGCAGCCGAAACCAGAGAAAGTAGTGATGTTGGACGCAGGTGTTCGAAGTGAATTCCAGGTTATAAGTCATTCCAAAGGTGTTCCATTGGTTTCAGGTCGGGACCTCGGGTAGGCCGGTTCCTTTCAGGAATGATATTGTCCACACAAACCATGACTCAGAGATGCTGCTTTATAACAGAGTACGTCGTCATGCTGATACGCACAATCAACATTTCTGAAATGTACGCAATATACAATGCTGTAAGTGGTGATCATATCATTCCACATTTAGCACATGACCATGAAAAACACCTCCATATCGTAGCACTACTTCCTCCGTACATCACTGCTGGTACTATTCATGGTGGCAAGTAATTCTCTCCAGGAATTCGCCAAACTCAAACGCTTACATGGGACTATGAAAAGGTGTAATGTGATTGGTAGACCAAATCACTCGTTTCCAGACACCTATTGTCCAGTGCCATCGCTCTTTACACCACCTGAAGCGTCGCTTAGCATTGACTACAGAAATTTGTGGCTTCTGAGGAGCTGCTTGATCATTGTAACTCATTACGTTTACCTCCCTACGCTCAGTCATTGTGCTGCCTGAGCTGCTGGCAACACTGTGGATCTTACGAGTGATTTCTTCCGCTGATTACATGCGATTTTTACAACCACCCCCCGCAAGCCTCGACAGTCCGTGTCTGTCAGTAGATGAGATCTTGAGAGGGAACAGTTTATCCCATCTCATTAGAATTAGCTGTTTTGTTGCATTATATAGAATATAATTTCAACATTTTTTTAACTTTAAATAGTGTGATATCTCGAGTGAAGAGGTGGACTACCTGCTTATTTAATTCAATTCATAATTACATAATGCACTTCCTTGCCCTAATCCCACTACGTTGTCTTGGGTTGATTAAGTTTGGTGTTTGTATTAAGAGTGCGTCTGCTGGTAGTGCCAAGGGAGAGATGTGGTCACCCTGTAGGTCGGTTAGTGCCAACCTAAGCCTGGAGTAAAGACAGAGATGATGCACTCGTAAGATCCACAGTGTTGCCAGCAGCTCAGGCAGCCAGGGGTAGTCCGGGATTGGTAACAGGTCCCCCTCCCCTCCATGTAAGGGAACGGCCGTTGAGAGCCGCCATGATGGTCACTCTTGGGGTAGCGGCTGAACTGAGCAGACGGAATCGAGGGCAATCTCCGTCTTTGCGGCCAATTTCATCGTGGGATGAGGTATTATGTTTTACACTGTTACTAATCCGCTCTCTTTCAGGATTGAAGTAGTTAGCGTGTCGTTGCGGCCATTCATTCATTTTTTTTTAGAAATTTTGCCTTTACAATTAAAGTTTTCATTTAGGATTTCTTTTTCAGATGCGGGCATGGGAGCTCGTGTTATCCCTTTATAGTGCTAGAATCACTTGGTACCTTCAACACACGAGAGCAGCAATAGCTGAAAAAAAATTGTATAGTTTCACTTTTAGAAGCAGCATTTTTTTGCAATGTTAAAGTAACCTGGGGCCTCACCCCGCCTAGTTAACACGTGGCCGTAACGGCTGGTGAGTAATTTGGATGACGATTCCGTGTGAAACCTGGTAGGAGATACGTGTGTGACATAGTTAAGATTCTAAGCGTGTGACGTAAAATTTTTCTAGGCCATCTCATAAATTTTATTCACGGTTCCTTTTTAACCCCATTTGCAAGCAGCACGTCCTAACTACTTTGATAAAGAATAGGTTGAGCGTGTGAGTGATTGTATAGTATGGGAAGCAAGAACGAACAGAGGGGTGAGTACAAAGAAATTAGCTGTTGGTATCGTTCACCCACGTGGTGCCGAGTTGCACTGCCAGCGAGCTGCCAGTTCGTTCTTGGAAATTAGTTAAGGTGAGGATGCTTATGTGTGCTATTAATTGAATATTTGCGTGTGCCGTATTTCACAGGATGATTTATTTTTTAAGAATTTGCTTTCTTATGTGAATATGGGAGATGTTTGTGTCTGCTTTGTTCCCCCGTTTTTCCGCCAAAGAGAATTTTTGTTATTCGGTCCTAGTAGTAATCTTGGGTGCGAATTTCGATCACTGTCCCAGCAGACGAGCCACAAGGGCAGCGACATAGTCCCATCCTCTTTCCCAGTGCTTAAGTAGAAACGAGATGCCTGTTAGTTTAAGCACCTTCAGTGCGAGACAAAACTAGAAGATATTTGAATTGACTTTGTTTGCTGCAATTATTAAATTTGTAAAGTTTTGGGGAATATAGATAATAAATGTCATATTAAGTTTGTAAAATTTCTGAGATCAAGAAAATAAATGACCTGTAAACTGGATGTCAAGGATATAGTGGTCATTACAAACCCCAGTCCTGTGTCGAGAGCAATGTGATGAATTTAATGATCATTACAAACCCAACTCCTGTGTAGAGAGCAATGTTACCAACAAAGTGGTGTCCTTATAGATCATGATAGAGCGTGGCCTTTACTGACTTGCCCACTTGGTAGTTTGAGCCCTCCCCCGAGTTATCCGTTGCGCAATATTAACATAATAATCATCAGATCACTTAAGTAAACGTCGGGCTGGCCCCTTAAATTCAACCCTTCCGAGCAATGTATCAAGCGGGCAAGCACGTGTCAATGAGGCGACTTGGCCACACACACGTCTGGAGCGCTCTAGCATAGATAGAAGGAAACAGAGGAAGAGAGATACAAAAAGGTAACGATGCACAACTAAACAGAAGGAACCTTTCAATCTACCAGATCTTCCTTTAGTTGTGGTTGTTCCTTCGCTTTTCCGCTTCACAGTAACATCACCGACAGTCGACTTGGGGGGCTTTAGAAAGGTTGGAATGTCTCTGATAGATTTGCTGGTCAGGTGAAGTAAGTGAGCTCTTCTCACCTAGCTGCTGTTACTGCTTCTCTACTGACAACCCCGTCTCCTTCTATAATGGCGGATCTGCCTCGTGACAGTTCCCCATTACATAGGGACCTCCGGATACTTACTCTGTAGGCTCCAATATTCAGTTAGACTCCTTCCCGTCACCTCATCCCGCAGCCAAACATAGTGATCTGTCAAGTTGCCTACCAGCCTTCCATCTAGCCCCCTCTCACCCCCACCTTCATCGCCCTTACCAGCTGTGTAGGCAACTGATGTGACAGCAGTCTTACCCATTTTACAGCATCAGTAATATAAATGTAATACGCGTTTACATACAGACTCTCTTAAGTGTCGTGATGGCATCGCTTAACTCCCAGCCCAACGTAAGTAGCTGTGTACCGGGTGAAAATCTGTAACATCAACGATCACTTGCTCTTTACTGAAGTGTCGCAAACGCGGACACTTACTTTAACTCTTCCGAGTCTTCGAGTAAATGACATAGAGCACGTCAGCTGTTCGAAGTGAAGTGGAAACTAAAGGGGCAGTTAGACCATTTGTCAAAATACGTTGCTGCACGCGACTGAGTGTAGATCTCAGTAAAAAGTCTCGCTGCTTATTCTTCATTCCTCTAAGGCCGGGATGCGGCAGTCATTTCTTGCACTATTTGCTGTACGGTATCGTAGTTTGGAAGTAATGGCCTTTTCCTTTGCGGTCAGAACAGAAAAAACCGGCAACATCACATCCAAATGTTGTGAACTGTGAACGTTTTTGTGGTAAGTTTCGCTTTGAACCTTCTTCACCGACAACACTAACGCTACTCCCTGAACCACCTCGTCACAAATCAGAATGTGAGGAATAGACACTCTCTACACTGGCTTACACATCCTGAAGGCATCAGCCTTGAATGAAGTAACATTTTCAAACAACGCATGTATAAAAACACAAAACAATGCTACAAGACTCTTTTACCTGGCCCTCGGAATGAGTACTCCCTCATTACTGACGTGGCGTAATCGCAGCAGTTTCCTCTTACTCTCAGAGCCCTCGAGGTAAGGCCGCAGCTGGCTCCAGTTATGTTAAGTGAAAGGATAACTGTAGAGAAGAGTCATACATCTTTGTCGGCAGTTGGTGAATCTCACAGTATACAACTCTGTGTAAACGTAGGGCAATACTCAGCGAAATCATTGTTAAGGTAGACTCGAAAGTGATTAAACAACGTAACACATAGGAAGCGTAAAGTACAAACCCAATTACAGCTACTCTCAGTGTTTCGCATTTTCACTTACCTTCACTCGTCCAAAAACATTCTGCCACTTACAACGTAAAACTGTTAACTCTATCTGTGTTCTCAAACTGCTAGAGAGAAATTTCGAATAATGGAAGTGTGGCTGGATGGTTGCTAGCAAGAGCCCTCGATTAGCCATTCATTTTCATAACAAATTAAAATCTAGTCCCCAGTTTACGAAGCAGGTCAGATGCTTCACAAGAAAGTAGTGACAGCACCGTTCTTTGTATGTTAGACTAGAGCACAGATGAACTGGGTAACTACCCTCAGCACTTTTGTCTGAATAAAGAGCACTGCTTCTTACAATAAAGTGTGCTGAAACTGAACACCACTCAGTTCTGCTCATTGAAGGAGCAGAAATCCGTAAGTCGTGATCACGTTATCTCTCAATCCTCAATGAACGAGAAGCACTTCTTCTCACATAAGTATTTGCAAAGGGGCAACGGCTGAATAGCTGACTTTCGCAATTGCTTTGGAACAGCTGCAGCCTGTTATCTGTTACTTCCAGCCAATCATCTACACTCCTGGAAATGGAAAAAAGAACACATTGACACCGGTGTGTCAGACCCACCATACTTGCTCCGGACACTGCGAGAGGGCTGTACAAGCAATGATCACACGCACGGCACAGCGGACACAACAGGAACCGCGGTGTTGGCCGTCGAATGGCGCTAGCTGCGCAGCATTTGTGCACCGCCGCCGTCAGTGTCAGCCAGTTTGCCGTGGCATACGGAGCTCCATCGCAGTCTTTAACACTGGTAGCATGCCGCGACAGCGTGGACGTGAACCGTATGTGCAGTTGACGGACTTTGAGCGAGGGCGTATAGTGGGCATGCGGGAGGCCGGGTGAACGTACCGCCGAATTGCTCAACACGTGGGGCGTGAGGTCTCCACAGTACATCGATGTTGTCGCCAGTGGTCGGCGGAAGGTGCACGTGCCCGTCGACCTGGGACCGGACCGCAGCGACGCACGGATGCACGCCAAGATCGTAGGATCCTACGCAGTGCCGTAGGGGACGGCACCGCCACTTCCCAGCAAATTAGGGACACTGTTGCTCCTGGGGTATCGGCGAAGACCATTCGCAACCGTCTCCATGAAGCTGGGCTACGGTCCCGCACACCGTTAGGCCGTCTTCCGCTCACGCCCCAACATCGTGCAGCCCGCCTCCAGTGGTGTCGCGACAGGCGTGAATGGAGGGACGAATGGAGACGTGTCGTCTTCAGCGATGAGAGTCGCTTCTGCCTTGGTGCCAATGATGGTCGTATGCGTGTTTGGCACCGTGCAGGTGAGCGCCACAATCAGGACTGCATACGACCGAGGCACACAGGGCCAACACCCGGCATCATGGTGTGGGGAGCGATCTCCTACACTGGCCGTACACCACTGGTGATCGTCGAGGGGACACTGAATAGTGCACGGTACATCCAAACCGTCATCGAACCCATCGTTCTACCATTCCTAGACCGGCAAGGGAACTTGCTGTTCCAACAGGACAATGCACGTCCGCATGTATCCCGTGCCACCCAACGTGCTCTAGAAGGTGTAAGTCAACTACCCTGGCCAGCAAGATCTCCGGATCTGTCCCCCATTGAGCATGTTTGGAACTGGATGAAGCGTCGTCTCACGCGGTCTGCACGTCCAGCAGGAACGCTGGTCCAACTGAGGCGCCAGGTGGAAATGGCATGGCAAGCCGTTCCACAGGACTACATCCAGCATCTCTACGATCGTCTCCATGGGAGAATAGCAGCCTGCATTGCTGCGAAAGGTGGATATACACTGTACTAGTGCCGACATTGTGCATGCTCTGTTGCCTGTGTCTATGTGCCTGTGGTTCTGTCAGTGTGATCATGTGATATATCTGACCCCAGGAATGTGTCAATAAAGTTTCCCCTTCCTGGAACAATGAATTCACGGTGTTCTTATTTCAATTTCCAGGAGTGTATAAATGCATAGCCGTATACCTCAACAATGAGGCAATGGCGTGCATGGGAACGGAATATTCACCCATATAATTTCCTATACCTTTTCCTCGGTTGCCACATTTGTTTACACACTTGCCTGAATTCCGACGTGCCCTAGTGTACAGCAGCATGACACTCATTCGTAGGCAAGAAGGATATCATGAACTTGTTTATCTGGCGGCTACGTGCAGTAAACCGAAGGGCACTCAAACAGTATGAGCAGCTTGGAATCGATCATCTGTTTAGTCTGTTTCAATGCCGTTAAGATTGCATGAACTCTGCATAATATTTATTTTGTTTTTATATTTCGTTTTGGAATGAAGGTTGTGATCAGAGGCTAATCCCTAGTGTAGCACGAGCCCTATGTTAGGACGAAGTGAATAGGTGAAGGCAACGAATCTGTTGTCATTCTTACTTTGTTATGTATTTTACACAAATTACATTTCTATGACTGACTATGTCCGACATTTTGGTGTGGATCAAAGCAGACGGATGGTATCATACTGCAAACCACTCCTTCTGTGCCTATATGTCAGGCAGCCAGTTGTAAACAGTTCGCCACAGTATTTCCAGGGCGCAACAACTGGCTCTGCCTTTTTCACCAGAAATTTGCAAGAAGCGGGGAATTTAATTCAGATCTAACTCAGTGTCGACCACGTAAGACAACCGACTTCGTTCCACCTATTGTGTATCCCAGTTAATTGGGGGAACGAAGAAGGGTGGCAGGGGATTCAACACTATTAAAACAGATTATTCTTCCAGAATTCGTAGATATATTTCTGAGACCTTCACTCTCGAGTTAATATGAGTTACATACAGGGAGAGTAATCAATGAACGCAGCAATCAACACACAGGGTGTAATGGTAGAAGTGCATCTGATATTTTTGTATGTGATAGATTAATATGTGCCATATCAGCGTGTCGGTTATTTTTAGGGAATATATAAATAAAATAGACAACCTGATAACAAGTTCGCCAGCGAGTCAGTAATTAAGATTGTATCTTGCAATGTTTTGTATGGAATATTAACTGTACAAGCTCTCTTTCTTAGACGCTACGCGAGGACAAACATGTGCGCATTGTGATGTGCGACGGGCTGAGTAAGGTCGTTGTGTGACAATAAGTTCAGTTATAAATACGTGACATTGTCGGCTGGAGAGCGATCACGAAATCATTGTAAAGAGAGCTACAGATATGAAGTTTTTGTTGCCTTGGTCGCGATTACGTAGCCAGTATCCAAACGAGATACATGTGATACTTCTTGATGTGCCACCCTTGTATGACTGCCTTGCAATGAGGACACATACGAGGTCTGTTCAGAAAATTCCGGAACTTTGTCCACAAAATTTTTCTACGCTTGCCGTTTACTTATTGTGCATGGTCTCCTCGAAATACTCCTCTCCGCAATTGGCACACCGCTCCCAACGTCGTTTCAACTTCCAGTAGTGGTCTTGGTACCCCTCTCGCTTGATCGCGCGAAGCCGTCTGCAATTTTCCTTTTATCTCGTCTTCCGTTGCAAATCTTCGTCGTTTCAGAGGGATTTTCAACTTTGGAAATAAAAAAAGGTCCGTAAGGGTCAGATCTGGAGAGTACGGAGGATGAGGCAGCACAGTGATTTCGTTTTTTGTGCAATAGCCAAGCGCCAACAGGGATGAATGTGCGGGTCTCTATCATCATGCAACAGCCATGAACTGTCTCGACACATTTCAGGCCGTTTCCTTCTCACATTTTCTCGCAGGCATCGCAACTGTACCGAGAGTACCACCGATTGACATTTCTCCCTGCGCCACGAATTCATGATGAATCAATCCTTCAGAGTCAAAGAAAACTATCAGCTAGTCATTGATATTTGACCTGATGTGACGAGCTTTTTTTGGTCTTGGAGAACCTTTCCCAACCCATTGCGATTGAACCTTGGTCTCGACGTCATAACCGTAGACCGACGTCTCATCACCAGTAATGATTCTCTTAAGGAGCATCTCGTTCTCAATTGTGCGATTCAAAAGTTCTTCACGGATTGCGAGGCGAAGTCTTTCTGGTCTTGGCTCGTGAGTGTCTGACGAACTTGGCGGAAACACAATGCATTCCAAGATCTAGTTATGTAAAAATAAATGCTCTCCCTCAGTGGTGTAGTTCTGCTGAATTCGGGTCTTTTCTGTAATGATTTTTTCATTGTTTGTACCACTAAACTTCCATAAAACTTTTTAATTTTAGTTCTCAATCACAAACAATTTTTACGGCTGTTTTTTGTCATTTTTAGAAAGCCAGTCCTACCGTGGCTCTTGATCATTCCAGGTATGTCGTATTCAGTAATCTTCCGTATGTGAACAAGCACCAGATGAACTACTAAAGCTTCGTTTGAATTTCAATTTTTTTCCCCAGAGCAGGAGGCTGTTGTATATTAAAAATAAACGGGCTAATTTTAAGTTTTAAGCTAACATAGAGTTAACGTCTGTCAAGAAGCATACTAAATTGTTCAGAGGTCATTGTGTGACTTGGGACATGCAAGATAACTTCCCATAGATGTTCTCGCTCGCATGCGGTTGCTCTTCGTCGAAATGTTTCGGCTCAAACTCGTCTAGGGGTTGGACCGCATGTGTCGCATTACACGTCCTAAATTAGAGACTTGTGACCCTTTGGTTAAATTGTCTGGCTGGTGGCAAGTTTGCGAAATACAAAGTTAATATAACGAATAATAACAGTAATAGGCGGCCCGTTGTGGCCGAGCGTTTCTAGGCGCTTCAGTTCAAAGCTGCACTGCTGCTACTGTCATAGGTTCGTATCCTGCCTCGGGCATGGATGTGTGTGATGTCCTCAGATGTTAAGTCCCACAGTGCTTAGAGCCATTTGAACCATTTTTTTTTTTTAATGAGAGTTGTCCAGAAAGTAAGTTCCGGTCGGTCGCAAAATGGACACCACAGTGAACACCTGATGAAGCTTTGCACAAATGTGTTTGGTAGTGGCTCTAGTATGACCACCGATCGCATCACGACGCTCTTTTCAGATGTGAGCGCACTGTGAGCGACTAAGGCTGTGTAGAACAATGACGTCTCCCGCCAAGTAGGAGGGCCCACTGAGAGGCTTCGCCTTAATGAATGCAACCCACCTAACACACTGCCACGCACTTCCTTCTTCATGGCAATTTTCAGCCGCACTCTGCAGGGGCAGTGAAGGCGCTCCTGCAGCCTTTTCGATGGGAAGTGTTCGATCACCCACAACACAGCCCTAATTGGCTCGTCCTGAGTATCATCTCTGTTCAATGAAACGCTGGATATGAAGACAACACTTGGGCATAGGCTACGCGCTATAGACCAGGGTAGAGAATTATCGGAAAGCACAGGCGGCTGCCTTCTATGGCGACGGTGTTGGAAATTTGGTATAACGCTCCGACAAATGTCTAAGTCGGAGCGGCAACTATGTAGAGAAGTATCTAGAAAGTGTAGCTAACTCTTGCAAATGAAAGTCTGAATTTCGCCGTGGTTTCCATTTAGCGACCGATCGGAGCTTACTTCCTGGACAACCCTCGTAACAGTATCGAGAACTAAATTAACGACCCGTAAATGACGTAGGCCACACGGTTGCGATTTGGTTAGAATAATGTTTATTCAGAAAGCAAACTAATAGTGAAAGTAGTCGAATTTAGAGCTACACTCGAGCGCATATCCATTCGACACAGTTCGATCAGTCACAGTCTCATCGCGGATTACAAGTTCGATACTCGACCTCGTTAACTACACGAAAAGTTAGAGTTCACACCAAGAGCGTGGCTGCTCACCGCTCAGAGACTAAGTTCCGAGATACCACACAACGCGACATTTTGTAAGTCGTTTCACTTCCTAGCTAAAAGACCTATCGTCCGCTTCCGCGTCTCCACCAGCACTGTCTCTCTGCCCGTCCCCGGCCGTGTTTCCCACGCGCCGAATATCCTCGCTCAACTGACTAGCGCAGTTCCCTTTCCTGAAGCCGTCCATCTGATTGGCTACAGCTTATTCTACATTATTTTACATTTTAACATATATAAATAGTCAAAGCTAGACCACTTTAACGTTATAAATAAAGTAACAATAATATCCATTACGTAATAAACGTTAAATTCTTTTACATAAAACCAATACAATTTCCTTCTTAACTTTGAATGTCAAGGACAGTAGTCTAGCACCAATGTGCTTTCTGATAAATAAATAAAGAACATAAGTAACTATTATGCACTAAACTTTACAACAAATATTATATTACCTAATGATTCAACAAGGTGTTATGCTGTCATCGTTCAGCGTGTTTTTTATAGAGGAAATGATGAGCTGATGCTTAACTGTAAATACTAGTAATTTAAATTTACTATATCTTTTAAACAAATAAAGTTACAGAGTTGTACAACGTTTGTCATTTTAATGATGCTCTTCTGTATGAAATATCGATCGTTAAGATCGACCAGAGCGTTCAGACTTTAGCATTCAGGTCTTTGTTACAAAACTTGTTAATTTCGCTTTAACAGTAAATCCTAAACTATTATGATCAGTATTCAAGTTTTATTGGGATCTCCATGAAAATTTATGGAGGATGGCAGATTAAAATTACTATGGCTTGATTCCCTGCATTACTACAGAATTAAATAGTTTCCATGAATGTTTCCCTTTATGGCCGATCTTAGGTCCGCCATATTTAACACTACTACCTTTCCTTGGCCACAAAGGGCTTCTACTGTGTTTCCCTATGACGTAGGTTCTCGTCTGTCTCACTCGCACACTATAGCGCTTAGGCCTCAATAGACAATAGACGCCTGTGAGTTGCCTCATCTCGTAGTGAATCTGCGCCCTTTGTGGCACCCGGTCCTAGACGACAGGGTTCGGTTCACAATTCCCGAAGGCTTACTCTTTCGGCCATGTACTTAAACGGGAGCGAAGTGCTCGTTAAATCACAGGCAGCAGCGCAGAGAGTTGGTTGGTTAAGCAGCAGTTATAATGTCACGGCTGACGTGTCAAGGTCGGCTTTTTAGGATCCATCCGTGCGAAGCGGCCTGCTGACTAAGGCACCACGTTCAGAATCCGGTCAGACCAGCCTGCTGTAGAATGTTCTGCGGTTTCTCAGTCAGTATTCCTCTCGATATCTACAGGTTTCTGCTTACCTGTTTGCTTGTTTGATTCTCTGCTGCTTTCACTACTTCATCACTCAAAGCAACCCCTTCATCTTCTATTGCTTTTCTATCCCCTGTCTCTGTCGATAGTTGCCTAACGCGCCCTCTGAAACTCTCACCAACCTCTGGTTCTTTCAATTTATTCGGATCCCATCTCTTTAATTTCCTACCTTTCTGCAATTTCTTTAGTTTTGATCTGCAGTTCATAACTAATAAACTATAGTCAGAGTCGACATCTGCTCACGTAAATGTTTTACAGTGTAAATCCTGATTTTAAATTCCTTATTTTACTATGACGTAATCGAGTTCAAACTTCGCGGTATCTCCAGGTCTTTCCCACGTATAAAAACTTCTTTCAGTAATCAACCGGAAGCCTTCCGTTATCTCCACGCACCTTCAAAGTGTACAACCTTTTTTCAAGACTCTTAAGCAAAGTTTTAGCAATGATTAAATTGTGCTCTGTGCAAAACTTTAGCAGGCAGCTTTCCATTTCATTCATCTCCCTCAGTCCAACGTTTCCTTCTACTTTTGCACCTACATCTACATCTACATTTATACTCCGCAAGCCACGCAACGGTGTGTGGCGGAGGGCACTGTACGTGCCACTATCATTACCTCCCTTTCCTGTTCCAGTCCCGTATGGTTCGCGGGAAGAACGACTGCCGGAAAGCCTCCGTGCGCGCTCGAATCTCTCTAATTTTACATTCGTGATCTCCTCGGGAGATATAAGTAGGGGGAAGCAATATATTCGATACCTCATCCAGAAACCCACCCTCTCGAAACCTGGACAGCAAGCTACACCGCGATGCAGAGCGCCTCTCTTGCAGAGTCTGCCACTTTAGTTTGCTAAACATCTCCGTAACGCTATCACGCTTACCAAATAACCCTGTGACGAAACGCGCCGCTCTTCTTTGGATCTTCTCTATCTCGTTCGTCAACCCGACCTGGTACGGATCCCACACTGATGAGAAATACTCAGGTACTTGTCATCATCTCCCTACTATCGAATTCCAGTCCTCCATCACAATTAAATTTTCGTATCCGTTAATTAACTGAATATATTTTTATCTCATCATACATTCTTTCACGTCTGGCCCTGCGATATTTATGTGGAATGAAATGGGATTCTTGTGTGCTTATAATCAACTCTTACTGGTGAAAGATGCAGGAACCTGCCGTGTGAACAAATTCAACAATTTGCTCGCCATCAGCACCCCAGATGTGAGCTGTAATGCCAGCAAGACGAAGCACCGTACCAGTCTTAAGATGTTCAATGCCTTCACAATATTATACGAAGATATGACTGTGCTTATTTGACCGCTGATCGCTATTGCATTCAGCACATCTGGGTTACTGCCAGAAGTGATACGTATACCTTTGACCAAGACGCCCATAAGGCTTTCGATGTCTAATGAAATCCATGACACGGGCCAGGCGCACATCGCTGCTGCCAGCAGGCCAGTATGTAGTGTTATACAGTATATTTATTATTTATTTATACCTTATTTAGTCTGACTGGTTAGGGTCTTAAAGGCCCCTCGCGGGGCCGCCCGCAGTACCACCCCCGCCGCCCACGCCAGTCAGCCTTTCGTCAGTCGACTCGACTGAATCGAGTTATCGAATAGTTGTACATTCCTATGTAGCACTCGCGTCCGCGTCACCGTATTTTATACTAATGGGAGAGATTCTTCAGTACAAACAAACGAGCATGAACGCCATTAATGATAGTGATTCTGTTATGTAAGCGTTGTCTGTTTGTTCTAGATCTGGCTAGCTACTTTGCACACCCTGTACAAAATATCTGCTTTTCTCCCTGCATCTATTGCTACAATAGAAAGCCGTTTTTCAACGTCGCGGTGTACAAAGACATGGCTGAGGTCGACAATGAAGTAGGATCGACCTAATGGCTTAGCTCTATTGAATACACACCCTGACATTGGTTGTCCTATTGAGAATGTGATTAACCAATTTGACAGGGCGAATAGACGCATAGAATTCATCATTTAAGGAAGAGAACCACAATTGTAACTTATTGATGTCATAAGATGGCATTTCTTAAACTTTGCATGTGACTTGATTATTTTTTATTACTGTAAAAGCAAAGGTAGTTCAAGATATCTTTAGCGCCCCCTCCTTGAGGGTTTTCTGTATCCGACACTGAATACATGTTTAGTATTATAGAAGCAGAAAGAATAAAAAAAGAGGAGAAGGTTGAAATGACAGCGACAGTGGTCGTTATGAAAGAGCAGAATTTAAATGAAGACCTCTGCCAGTATGGGGGAGGGAAAAGTTGTGGGGGAAGGGGGACTGACAAAAGCGAACTGCAGACTGTATGCGGGAGAGATGGTTATTGTGATAGTAGATGGGACATTAACTTTCTTTTGGAGTTTGCAAGGAATTTAATTTCTCTGATTTTTTGAGGAAGATGGTTCCAAAGCCGGATTCCTGATGCAGAAAATGATTTAGAGAACATGGCAGTATTATGTGATGCTACAGAGAACGTTTTACTGCGTTGAGAACGAGTATTTCTGCTGTGCTGTTCAAATAGTAAAGAGTTGAAAGTAAATAAGATGGAGTGCAATGGTTGAGAAGATAGAGCAGACATGGAGTATGATAGTCTCCACGGTTATTGGCACGTAGCCATGATAATTATTCGTAGGCTGGTGTAACATGGTCGTTATAGTGTACGTCACAAATGAGCCGCACACAACCATTCATCGCCAGCTCTAGCCTGCGGGAGCTTTCGTACAAAAGTCCTTGAGGAAAAGAATATTTCTGTGACGTTTAGGATTAAGTGTGGGAGAGATTCTCTTAACTGCGTGGTAATAGTCTTTTGTGGGTGACTAAGACTGCTTGTGTTTTCGATGGATTGAGTTTCTAACCTATGCTCTGCGACCATTCAGATAAGGAAAGTAAATCAGCATTGACATGGTGGATGGCTGTGCACAATTTTTTCGGACTTCCACATATATATAGCTGAAGCGTATAGGTGATATCTGCAGTGAGAAATAATAGTTGACACGTCATTAACATATAATGAGAAAAACAATGTGCCCAATACGGATCCTTGTGGGAAACTTGATGCTACATCACTACATTGCGAGATTGTAGTACCAATTATTACATACTGTTGGCGGAATGTAAGGTATGAGTGGAACCATTGTACAGAAATCGCAGCAGCTTACAAGAATGTAAGCTGGCACCGACGCCACAGCCTCAGCTACCGACATTGACCCACCTGCCACACTAACAGTGTGTGGTTTAGTTTATCGTTAGGACATGGCTTCTCGTCTACAGGACACTTTACTCTTACTCTGTTTCCTGCCTGTGTGACAAAGAAGTTGTGGCAGGTGTCTATAATTCGGTTGCTCACGGGTGTAGTGTTAATGGTTCAAATGGCTCGGAGCACTATGGGACTTAACTTCTGAGGTCATCAGTCCCTTGAACGTAGAACTACTTAAACCTAACTAACCTAAGGACATCACACACATCCATGCCCGAGGCAGGATTCGAATCTGCGACCGTAGCGGTCGCGCGGTTCCAGACTGAAGCGCCTAGAACCGCTCGGCCACTCCGGCCAACTGTAGTGTTAACTGACAAAGAAAACTAACTAAGCTAAATGTATTGTAAAGCAAATTGATTGTAAGTTTACTTCATTTTTGATCTGTCTCCTGGTGATTCAAAAGAGGAACGAAGATTAGTGTTCAACATGTCCCGTCGACGACAAGGTCATAAGACACAGGGCAGTTGGTCGAATTGCGGACGATGAGAAAGGGATCTCTGTGTGTCCTTTTCAAAGGAAAATATCCGATATCCACCCAAAGTGACTTAGAGAAATCACGTAAAACCTAAATCATGGATGGCCGGACGGAGTTTTGAACCGCCATTTCCCAAATGCGAATCCAGAGTTTTGCGACGGCGCCAGCGTTGTTGGTAAGAAGTGTGACTGTCTCACGGAAGTGTTACAAGAAGCTAGTCATTGAACTCTCCGAGCGTTTAAGTAATTGGCGGAACTACGTCCTACTAAGATACGGTACTTTTTTTCTGTAAGACTACTGTTGAAAGAGAACTTGCGTCTCTCCACAATTACAGCAGCAATTAACTACGACAATGCGAAGTCTGGGAAGCGACTGTAGCACAGGCAGTTACGTTGCCCAAGACACAGACGGGCAGTGACACTTCCTGAAGTTTTGTTGCTTACATTACGATATGATGTGTTTACTATGTCTGTTGATTCAGCTCGAGAAGTAATTAGCACCCTTGGGATAAAACTTAAGCGAAGAGCGTTGGTTAAGGCAGTAAAGGATTCTCGAAATCTGTTGACATTACACAGACAACATTTATACAGTGCATTCATTACAGATCGCATAAAGCTATTTCAACTACTGCAGTATGTGCGCCACATTATGCAGGGACTGGACAAAAATATGAAAACGCAGCGAAAAGCGCGCGCTCGAACATAAATGCAGATGGTAGCCAAGCCTGCCGGTTACGCTGTTGTATTTGATCACGATGATGTCCACAATATGTTGCAGTCAGCGCCTTGGTCAAGTGGCCTAACGAGATACACACAGAATTTGAAGAGCATTATTGTGCATTTTCCTATTTATCGTTGTTAAATCGGAGTATCATAGATGTTGCTAATTATGCGTTAAGTAGACTAAATATGTAAGTTCACCAGGCTCCTACCCACGCCCCACCCCCCTGCCCCTCCCCGGATTGGAATATGTGTACCCAACTCTCTGCATCTAGAGTAAATTCTGTGAAATTAAATGATCGTATGGCATTTATTGACCGGGATATCCACTTCGGGCTTCGGCCGCCGTATTGCAAGTCTTCTTAGTTGAAGCCACTTCGGCGACTTGCGTGTCAATGGTAATGAAAATGATGATGGACACACAACGCAGAGTCCCCCTGCCGGGAATCGAACCCTCGCCCCCTTGCGTGGTAGGCGGTAACGCTACCGCTGCGCTACGGTGGCGGACAGTTTATTCAACGTGGAAGTGTGAGGAAGTATTCTAAATGTCTGCGTAGCATGTATGTCAGGCGGGACGTGTGTACCGGCTCGATATTCACCTAACTGGAAAAATAACAATAATAATAACAATAATGCACCAGAAGATATGACAATGTAGCAAGAATAATACATCAACAACTTGCCATACAACATAAAATAATAAAACAACACGTTCCCACATGAAAGTATGCACCACAAAATGTACACACACTCCTGGAAATTGAAATAAGAACACCGTGAATTCATTGTCCCAGGAAGGGGAAACTTTATTGACACATTCCTGGGGTCAGATACATCACATGATCACACTGACAGAACCACAGGCACATAGACACAGGCAACAGAGCATGCACAATGTCGGCACTAGTACAGTGTATATCCACCTTTCGCAGCAATGCAGGCTGCTATTCTCCCATGGAGACGATCGTAGAGATGCTGGATGTAGTCCTGTGGAACGGCTTGCCATGCCATTTCCACCTGGCGCCTCAGTTGGACCAGCGTTCGTGCTGGACGTGCAACCCCGTGAGACGACGCTTCATCCAGTCCCAAACATGCTCAATGGGGGACAGATCCGGAGATCTTGCTGACCAGGGTAGTTGACTTACACCTTCTAGAGCACGTTGGGTGGCACGGGATACATGCGGACGTGCATTGTCCTGTTGGAACAGCAAGTTCCCTTGCCGGTCTAGGAATGGTAGAACGATGGGTTCGATGACGGTTTGGATGTACCGTGCACTATTCAGTGTCCCCTCGACGATCACCAGTGGTGTACGGCCAGTGTAGGAGATCGCTCCCCACACCATGATGCCGGGTGTTGGCCCTGTGTGCCTCGCTCGTATGCAGTCCTGATTGTGGCGCTCACCTGCACGGCGCCAAACACGCATACGACCATCATTGGCACCAAGGCAGAAGCGACTCTCATCGCTGAAGACGACACGTCTCCATTCGTCCCTCCATTCGCGCCCGTCGCGACACCACTGGAGGCGGGCTGCACGATGTTGGGGCGTGAGCGGAAGACGGCCTAACGGTGTGCGGGACCGTAGCCCAGCTTCATGGAGACGGTTGCGAATGGTCCTCGCCGATACCCCAGGAGCAACAGTGTCCCTAATTTGCTGGGAAGTGGCGGTGCGGTCCCCTACGGCACTGCGTAGGATCCTACGGTCTTGGCGTGCATCCGTGCGTCGCTGCGGTCCGGTCCCAGGTCGACGGGCACGTGCACCTGCCGCCGACCACTGGCGACAACATCGATGTACTGTGGAGACCTCACGCCCCACGTGTTGAGCAATTCGGCGGTACGTCCACCCGGCCTCCCGCATGCCCACTATACGCCCTCGCTCAAAGTCCGTCAACTGCACATACGGTTCACGTCCACGCTGTCGCGGCATGCTACCAGTGTTAAAGACTGCGATGGAGCTCCGTATGCCACGGCAAACTGGCTGACACTGACGGCGGCGGTGCACAAATGCTGCGCAGCTAGCGCCATTCGACGGCCAACACCGCGGTTCCTGGTGTGTCCGCTGTGCCGTGCGTGTGATCATTGCTTGTACAGCCCTCTCGCAGTGTCCGGAGCAAGTATGGTGGGTCTGACACACCGGTGTCAATGTGTTCTTTTTTCCATTTCCAGGAGTGTACATTCAGCAACAGAAAGATTCACATTAAGCAGAAAGGAAGGAGGAAGGGGATTTATCGACATAAAAAACCTACATTATGGACAGTTAGACAATTTAAGAAAATACTTTATAGAACGAGCAGAAATTAGCAAAATACACAAAGCAATCACTCATATAAATACATCGGTTACACCATTGCAATTTCATAACCACTTCTACAACTCTTTAGATCAAATAACATCAACAGATACAAAGAAAGTAAATTGGAAAAAGAAAACACTACATGGCAAGCACCCGTATCATCTAACACAGTCACACATCGATCAAGACGCATCCAACACATGGCTAAGAAAAGGCAATATATATTTAGTGAGACGGAAGGATTCATGATTGCAATACAGGATCAAACAATAAAACACCAGATATTACAGCAAGCATATTATTAAAGATCCCAATACCACAACAGATAAATGCAGACTTTGCAAACAACAAATAGAAACAGTAGATCACATCACATACTAGCAAATACAGAATACACCAGAAGACATGACAATGTAGCAAAAATAATACATCAACAACTTGCCATACAACATAAACTAATAAAACAACACGTTCGCACATATAAAAAAAAATGGTTCAAATGGCTCTGAGCACTATGGGACTCAACTGCTGAGGTCATTAGTCCCCTAGAACTTAGAACTAGTTAAACCTAACTAACCTAAGGACATCACAAACATCCATGCCCGAGGCAGGATTCGAACCTGCGACCGTAGCGGTCTTGCGGTTCCAGACTGCAGCGCCTTTTACCGCACGGCCACTTCGGCCGGCTCCCCACATATAAGTATGCACCACAAAATGTACTGGAGAATCATGATTACAAATTATACTGGAACAGAACCATTATAACAGATAAAACAACACCACATAAAAAACCTGACACCATAATCACCAATAAAAAGAAGAAGTTAACACAACTAATCGAAATATCCATACCCAATACAACAAATATACTGAAGAAAACATGAGAAAAAATTGAAAAATACATCCAACCGGCTGAGGAAGTCAAGGACATGTGGCATCATGATAAAGTTGACATTATACCAATTATACTATCAACTACAGGAGTCATACCACACCATATCCACCAGTACATCAACGCAGTACAGCTACATCCAAACGTATATATACAACTACAGAAATCTGTAATTATTGATACATGTTCAATTACCCGAAAGTTCCTAAATGCAATGTAACATATACCGTACAGTTAAAAGGAAGTCACGCTTGATCAAGGTCCGCGTCACTTTCCATTTTTAACCAGACATAACGTCTGATAAAGGAAAGAAATAATAGTAATAATAATAATAATCCCAAGGTGTACTTATTTGTGAGGCTCTGCAGACAGTCTTTTCGTTTCGCGCTCTGTCTTTAAAGATGATGCTTCAATTTTCTGAGTGGCACAATAAACTTGAGAGTTGACCGTTGCACTATGAGGGAGGACACCAAACTGAATAATACCTTCAGAGTCCCACAAGACCGTCCCCCTGACTTTACCGACTGAGGTTGCGGCTTTGACTTTTTCTTCAGAAGAGAGGTGGTGCGGCGTCACTCAACGCGTTTTGTTTTCGATTCGAAGTGATGAACCCATGCTTCATAACCTGTGACGATGTTGGACGGTCAGTTTCGTAACGCGCAAGCGTTTCCGCACATGTGGTCCTTCGTAGCTCTTTATGTCTTCTGTTAGTCGGCCAGGAACACAGTGGGCACACGCCTTTGAGTATACCAGCTGGTGAACGAGTGTGTCAGCGCTACGAACAGACGTCCAGTTCAGCAGAGAGGTGCTTGTGATCCGCCGAGTACCTCGAATGAGAGTGTGCGCAAGTTCCAACACTGCTGGAGCTACAGATGTGTGCGGCTGGCCGGCATGCGAGAGATGGCATAGGTTTGAGCCACCTTATTGGGATGGTGACAGACTGACGGATGTGCAGATGAGGTCTTGCAAGATCCAGGATGATGAGCTGAAATCAGTCTGCATATTTAAATTCCTGGGGTCGTACATACAGAGGGACGGAGGACTGGAAAGCGAGTACAACACTCCTTCCAACAGCCGTGTACCGCAAATCTCAAGAGGAACGGAAGGTTCCAAATGATTGGAGAAGAGCACAGGTAGTCCCAGTCTTCAAGAAGGGTCGTCGAGCAGTTGCGCAAAACTATAGACCTATACCTCTGACATCGATCTGTTGTAGACTTTTAGAACATGGTTTTTGCTCGCGTATCGTCCCATTTCTGGAAACCCACAATCTACTTTGTAGGAATCAACATGGATTCCGGAAACAGCGATCGTATTAGACCCAACTCGCTTTATTTGTTCATGAGACCCAGAAAATATTAGATACAGGCTCCCAGGTAGATGCCATTTTCCTTGACTTCCGGAAAGGGTTCGATACAGTTCCGCACTGTCGCCTGATAAACAAAGTAAGAGCCTACAGAATATCAGACCAGCTGTGTGGCGGGATTGAAGAGTTTTTAGCAAACAGAACACAGCATGTTTTTCTCAATGGAGAGACGTCTACAGACGTTAAAGTAACATCTGGCGTGCCACAGGGGAGTGTTATGGGACCATTGCTTTTCACAATATATATAAATGACCTAGTAGATAGTGTCGGAAGTTCCATGGGGCTTTTCGCGGATGATGCTGTAGTATACAGAGAAGTTGCAGCATTAGAAAATTGTAGCGAAATGCTGGAAGATCTGCAGCGGATAGGAACTTGGTGCAGGGAGTGGCAACTGACCCTTAACATAGACAAATGTAATGTATTGCGAATACATAGAAAGAAGGATCCTTTATTGTATGATTGTATGGTAGCGGAACAAACACTGATAGCAGTTACTTCTGTAAAATATGTGGGAGTATGCGTGCGGAACGATTTGAAGTGGAATGATCATATAAAATTAATTGTTGGTAAGGCGGGTGCCAGGTTGAGATTCATTGGGAGAGTCCTCAGAAAATGTAATCTATCAACAAAGGAGGTGGCTTACAAAACACTCGTTCGTCTTACACTTGAGTATTGCTTATCAATGTGGGATCCGTACCAGGTCGGGTTGACAGAGGAGATAGAGAAGATCCAGAGAAGAGCAGTGCGTTTCGTCACAGGGTTATTTGGTAAGCGTGATAGCGTTACGGAGATGTTTAGCAAACTCAAGTGGCAGACTCTGCAAGAGAGCGGTCTGCATCGCGGTGTAGCTTGCTGTCCAGGTTTCGAGACAGTGCGTTTCTGGATGAAGTATCGAATATATTGCTTCCCCCTACTTATACCTCCCGAGGAGATCACGAATGTAAAATAAGAGAGATTCGAACGGCGCGCACGGAGGTCGTTCTTCCCCCGAACCATACGCGACTGGAACAGGAAAGGGAGGTAATGACAGTGGCACGTAAAGTGCCCTCCGCCACACACCGTTGGGTGGCTTGCGGAGTATAAATATAGATGTAGATGTAGAATAAATTGCGGTTGGAACGACTAGAGGAAAATGAGTGGAGTGTTGTGTGACAAGAAGATGAGCATTGGGTTGAAAGGGAAAGTGTACAAGTCGGTCGTAAGGCCGGCTATGACATACGGGGCAGAGACATGGCCAAGCACAGTAGCCCAGGAAAGGAAGATGGAAGTGGCGGAAATGAGGATGCTGAGGTGGGTGTGTGGGGTAACAATGAAGGACAGGATTAGAAATGAATTTGTTCGAGGAGCTGTGAAAGTGGAACCCATGGGGAAGAAGATGCAAGAGAGCAGACTAAGGTGGTACGGACACTTACAGAGAAAAGGGGAAGAGTATATCGGAAACAGAGTTGAAGATATAAAGATTGAAGGAGCGAGAAGGAGAGGAAGACCGAAGATGAGGTGGAAGGATAAGATATCCGGGGACCTAAGGGAGAAAGGATGGAAGAAGGAAGAGGCAGTGGATAGAGTACTATGGAGGAGGAGGATCCAGAAGAGCAACGCCGACCCTACGTGACGTGGGACAAGGCGACGATAAAGAAGAAGAAGATTGGGATGGTGATAGACGTCTCGCCCAATGGCTCTCCGTGCTTCTGTTCACTGCTAGGTCCCCGTAGACATTCTGCATGCAACTGTGAATATCTGCTACACTTTGGCTTTCTGACAGAAGTATGTCACTGAAATCTCTCTGCTTGGAACGCGCCTCCATTAGGAATGCCATTCTAAAGGCAACATACAGCGCCGGCACCTATCGGAATTTCGTGAAACTATAGGGGCTGAAGCAAGAATATTCTACGACGTCTCAAACAAATCCCACTTTTTTTCCAACCGCAATTGACGGAGAAAAAAAGTGGTCCATTGCTTAATAAACGCCCCTCGCTGTTGTTTGTGAGCGCTGCCGAGTGGATATGATGTCATGTGTAGAGGGCGTCTAGCGTTTGACAGTCCTGCGTGGTCGCAGCCTTGACGGGTCCACCATGCCCTGCCTCCGTGCTATCAGTACAGTGGTAGCCGGTTTCTGCACTCATAAACCAAACAACGCGTACCATCAAATTCAGCCACCGCCGCTACAGGACGCCGTGGCACAACATGTAAATGTAATGCATGAAACAGACTTCCAAAACAAGTTCTTGCCTGCACACTCAGAGGGACAACACAGAGGGAAGACCATGTAAGAGGTGGCTTGGCATTGTGGACGAAAAGTTTGAAATCACCTAGCCCATGATGGTTCAAATGGCTCTAAGCACTATGGAACCTAACATCTGAGGTCATCAGTCCCCTAGACTTAGAACTACTGAAACCTAACTAACCTAAGGACATCACACACATCCATGCCCGAGGCAGGATTCGAACCTGCGACCGTAGCAGCAGAGCGGTTCCGGACTAGAACCGCTCGGCCACAGCGGCCGGAACCTAGCCCATGAAGGGAGGACAAAGAAAAGAAGTGCTTTTCACAACGGTGTCAGTAATTCAAACCCCAATCGACGACAGTAAATTCCCTGACCATTTTTCTGCGTTTCTCTGCATTGTGTGTAGGTGTGTTAGCTTGTAATGGCCACCTAATACTGCGTTGCAAACGTGAAAACACCAACGGCAACGAAAGCACAAACGACAAAATCCTGACATGTGGAATAATTGGGTCTACTGCCGGATGGCAGTAGACCCGATTATTTCACATGTCAAGATCTCGCCGGGAAAGCCTGAAGAGTTACGACAAAATCCTGTTGTCGAAAACTGGTTTTCCCTCACACGCGAATCGAATGTGGCCGCGAGAAAGGTACAGGTCGCCGTCACCCAAAACAGGAGATACAGGATTCCATAGTCCCAACAACCTCTTAGTGCTGATCGCTAAGCCTACTATACAGGTTGAACCCGAACTCTACCGATAAAATTTGAGAGTTAATGGAAATTTTTTGAGTATTTTCGCGTAAAGAAGCCGTGGTCTATTGTGACTCGTTACAGAGTAATCCAGATTGGGAGATACGACGCCATAAACAATGAGATGTGTTTATTGCGCATCATGCATGATGTTTAAATTTACTACTTCTGTGCTACTAATTCTATTCGTTATAAGTTTTGCAGGCTGTATGCTCATATGCCGCTAAATGCACCTACGTAATGATATCGTGCCACCACACACGGTTCAGGAGACATAACGTCGTAAACACTGAGTTACATGAAAACTGCCGCATTGTGTGTGTCGTTTAAATTTTTTACTTCTTTGCCACTGACTCTATTCGCAAGACATTTTGCTGACAGTATCCACATATGCCGCTGAGTTACAGAATTCTATCATTGTATGACACATACAGAACAAGAAACATGACGTCGTAAACACTGAGATGCGTGGAAAACTACCGCGTCATGCAAGACGTTTAAATTCATTACTTCTTTGTTACCAACTCTATTCGCAACATGTTTCACAGATAGTGCCCCATATGGCACTGAATGTACCTAACAAGTATGTCGTTGTACTACACATGCCCCACAATGAATGAAGTTTTAATACGCTTCTTCAGTCGAGTTAACGTGAGGAAATCCCTGACACTGGCAGCGCTTTTGACAGCTTTCATCTACGAAGCGCAAACGGCTTTAGACGAAAACTACAGCCGTCTTTAGAGCTATGAAAGGCATTGTCATAGAGATGTTCCCAAAATCGTTGTACAGACGCGAAGCATCTGCGCCCAGCTTACACAAACTGTCCGGGATACAGTAATCACACATTTGTACATTATGCATATTTCCTTGCGCGACTGTTTTATAATTTCAAAGGTGTTTTCACGAATACATGGGAATGCAGATATAGTTCAGTTCTTGTTTTTGTTTCTATAGAAAATTGGCAAAATGAATACTCGGGCAATTCCACATTGGTCAACTGTTAATAACCTATGATTATGATTCATTCGTTTTGTGACCCGAACTACGTTTATTTCTGTCAAAATACCTTCACAATAGTGAAGACGCCTGTAACATGCAACCACCAAACCGTACAAGACAAAACACAGAGTAAAGAAAAAGTTCTCTGACTACATTCACATCTACATCTATATCTACATGGCTACTCTGGAAATCACACTTCAGCGCCTGACAGAGGGTCCTTCGAACCATATTCACGATAATTCTCTACTACACTACTGGCCATTAAAATTGCTACACCACGAAGATGACGTGCTACAGACGCGAAATGTAACCGACAGGAAGAAGATGCTGTGATATGCAAATGATTAGCTTTTGAGAGCATTCACACAAGGTTGGCGCCAGTGGCGACACCTACAACGTGCTGACATGAGGGAAGTTTCCAACAGATTACTCATACACAAACAGCAGTTGACCGACGTTTCCTGGTGAAACGTTGTTGTGATGCCTCGTGTAAGGAGGAGAAATGCGTACCATCACGTTTCCGACTTTTATAAAGGTCGGATTGTAGCCTATCGCGATTGCGGTTTATCGTATCGCGACATTGCTGCTCGCGTTGGTCGAGATCCAATGACTGTTAGCAGAATATGGATTCGGTGGGTTCAGGAGGGTAATACCGAACGCCATGCTGGATCCCAACGGCCTCGTATCACTAGCAGTCGAGATAACAGGCATCATATCCGCATGGCTGTAACGGATCGTGAAGCCACCTCTCGATTCCTTAGCCAACAGATGGGGACGTTTGCAAGACAAGAACCATCTGCACGAACAGTTCGATGACGTTTGCAGCAGCATGGACTTTCAGCTCGGAGACCATGGCTGCGGTTACCCTTGACGCTGCATCGCAGACAGGAGCGCCTGCGATGGTGTACTCAAAGACGAACCTGGGTGCACGAATGGCAAAACATTTTTTCGGATGAATCCAAGTTCTGTTTACAGCATCATGATGGTCGCATCCGTGTTTGGCGACATCGTGATGAACGCACATTGGAAGCGTGTATTCGTCATCGCCATACTGGCGTATCACCCGGCGTGATGGTATGGGTGCCATTGGTTACACGTCTCGGTCTCCTCTTGTTCGCATTAACGACACTTTGAACAATGGACGTTACATTTCAGATATGTTGCGACCCGTAGCTCTACGATTCATTCTATCCCTGCGAAACCCTAATTTCAGCAGGATAATGCACGACCGCATGTTGCAGGTCCTGTACAGGCCTTTCTGGATACAGAAAATGTTCGACTGCTGCCCTGGTCAGCACATTCTCCAGACCTCTCACCAATTGAAAACATCTGGTCAATGGTGGCCAAACAACTGGCTCGTCACAATACGCCAGTCACAGGTCTTGATGAACTGTGGTATCGTGTTGAAGCTGCATGGGCAGCTGTACCCGTACACGCCATCCAAGCTCTGTTTGACTCAATGTCCAGGCGTATCAAGACCGTTATTACGGCCAGAGGTGGTTGTTCTGGGTACTGAATTCTCGGGATCTGTGCACCCAAGTTGCTTGAAAATGTAATCACACGTCAGTTCTAGTATAATATATTTGTCCAATGAATGCCCGTTTATCATCTGCATTTCTTCTTGGTGTAGCAATTTTAATGGCCAGTTGTGTAATTGGATTTACGGCCTTAAGATTTGACTGTTTATTGTGTAACCGAAGTTAAACGGATTCCTTTTAGCACTCATGCGGATGGCCTCACACTTTACATTATTTAGGGTCAATTGCCAATTTTCGCTCCATACAGGTAGCTTTTCCAAATCGTTTTGCAACATCTTTTGATCTTCTGATGACTTTACTAGACCATAAACGACAGCATCATCTACAAACAACGTAAGACGGCTGCTCAGATTGTCTCATAAATCGTTTGTATAGATAAGGAACGCAGAAGGCCTCTTTCAAAATCCTGCAGCGTATCGACGTTAATGATATGGGCCTGTAATTTAGAAGATTGCTCCTATTGCCTTTCTTGAATATTGGTGTGAACTGTGCAACTCGGAATGAGCGGTTGCATATGATTGTTAAGTATGGCACTATTGCATCAACATACTCCGAAAGCAACTGAAGCAATACTACAGTGATATGGTTGTCGTGGCTGCGGATAGAGCTCAGCGTAGCGTTGCCGTGCCGCTCTTCCAGTAAGTTCAGTGAACCCATATACAAGGTACATATAAGCCAACTCTTCATTATTAAAACTACCCATAGGCCTACTGCCGTATATACAGGGTGTTTCAAAAATGACCGGTATATTTGAAACGGCAATAAAAACTAAACGAGCAGCGATAGAAATACACCGTTTGTTGCAATATGCTTGGGACAACAGTACATTTTCAGGCAGACAAACTTTCGAAATTACAGTAGTTACAATTTTCAACAACAGATGGCGCTGCGGTCTGGGAAACTCTATAGTACGATATTTTCCACATATCCACCATGCGTAGCAATAATATGGCGTAGTCTCTGAATGAAATTACCCGAAACCTTTGACAACGTGTCTGGCGGAATGGCTTCACATGCAGATGAGATGTACTGCTTCAGCTGTTCAATTGTTTCTGGATTCTGGCGGTACACCTGGTCTTTCAAGTGTCCCCACAGAAAGAAGTCACAGGGGTTCATGTCTGGCGAATAGGAAGGCCAATCCACGCCGCCTCCTGTATGTTTCGGATAGCCCAAAGCAATCACACGATCTTCGAAATATTCATTCAGGAAATTAAAGACGTCGGCCGTGCGATGTGGCCTGGCACCATCTTGCATAAACCGCGAGGTGTTCGCAGTGTCGTCTAAGGCAGTTTGTACCGCCACAAATTCACGAAGAATGTCCAGATAGCGTGATGCAGTAATCGTTTCGGATCTGAAAAATGGGCCAATGATTCCTTTGGAAGAAATGGCGGCCCAGACCAGTACTTTTTGAGGATGCAGAGACGATGGGACTGCAACATGGGGCTTTTCGGTTCCCCATATGCGCCAGTTCTGTTTACTGACGAAGCCGTCCAGGTAAAAATAAGCTTCGTCAGTAAACCAAATGCTGCCCCCATGGATATCGCCGTCATCAATCCTGTGCACTATATCGTTAGCGAATGTCTCTCGTGCAGCAATGGTAGCGGCGCTGAGGGGTTGCCGCGTTTGAATTTTTTATGGATAGAGGTGTAAACTCTGGCGCATGAGACGATACGTGGACGTTGGCGTCATTTGGACCACAGCTGCAACACGGCGAACGGAAACCCGAGGCCGCTGTTGGATCACCTGCTGCACTAGCTGCGCGTTGCCCTCTGTGGTTGCCCTCTGTGGTTGTGTTTTTCAAACAGATCCTTTATTGTATCGCTTTTCGGTCCTTTGGTTACATTAAACCTCCGTTGAAAACTTCGTCTTGTTGCAACAACACTGTGTTCTAGGCGGTGGAATTCCAACACCAGAAAAATCCTCTGTTCTAAGGAATAAACCATGTTGTCTACAGCACACTTGCACGTTGTGAACAGCACACGCTTACAGCAGAAAGACGACGTACAGAATGGCGCACCCACAGACTGCGTTGTCTTCTATATCTTTCACATCACATGCAGCGCCATCTGTTGTTGAAAATTGTAACTACTGTAATTTCGAAAGTTTGTCCGCCTGAAAATGTACTGTTGTCCCAAGCATATTGCAACAAACGGTGTATTTCTATCGCTGCTCGTTTAGTTTTTATTGCCGTTTCAAATATACCGGTCATTTTTGAAACACCCTGTATCTGTTAACGTGCGATTAATACTGCCAGAAAAACAGACTCGAGACATAACTGAGCAGTTTACAAGCTTGAGGAGGAAGGCTGAAGTGGGCAAGAGTGTTGTCAACAGCAGGCACCGAGCGCGGTTCTAGCAAATTTGTTCCCGAAAATGGAACACAGCGCATGCCGACGGCATTTGCACTGTTGCGGATGTTACCAGTCCAGTTTAGATGTAAATAGAAATGGGAGGGGGGGGGGTAAGAAATCAAACAAAATGCAGCTATTCTGAAACGAGTCGCCGGAGACCGTGAGTTCCTTATACTGTACTAAAATTCTCAGAAGATATCACTCGACAACCTCCAGAGTTTTCGGTGTTCAGATTCAGCTGCGTATAAAAATTAAGGATCTCGTAAAACTGTATTTATGTCAGGTGTGGCAGTGATTAGAATACTAAACTCGTATTCGGGACCAGCAGGATTCAAAGCCCCATTCGGCCACTTCTGTGCGGGTTTGTGTAGTTCCTCTAAAACAGTTAGCAGATCTTGGGAAGGTTCCTTTGAAATGATCATGGTCGCTTTCTTTCATCATCCTTTCCCAACTTGAGTTTGCGATCCGTCTCTAATCACCTTTTCGTCGACGGGATGTTAAACCATAATAAAACATACTTACTGGACATCAGCCAATTACAAGTACCGTGGTCTCTCTTTGTGATGCTAAATTAAACTGTGACAATAAGTTTCGCAAATTAATATGGTGTGGAGCATTAGGTGATAACCAGTTCAACCAACCAGTAGATGGGGTCAATGTGCACGATAAAATTTGAGAGTCTGATTTGGAAATTTTCTTAGTTTTGTGGTGTAAGGGACCCGTGAGAGCTTCGGAAACTGTGCAAGTAGTCGGTAACACGTATGATTGCTAGTCACGCGGGTAGGGGCGATCGAAGGAGAAGTATTGAAAGGTAAGATGTAGTAGGAGTAGTAGTCTGTGTTTTTTGTAAGAGAATTACTCCGAACTGCATCTCATGTAGTTCGTAGAAAACTTTCGGAAAAGGACATGTTTTCTGGGTAGCCATATTATTTATCCATAACCATACATCGCAGTTAGTTAATTTCAACCTCAATGGCCACATCACTATCAGTTGGTGGGGTGCGGAGGACGAAATATGGTTGAAATGGCTCTAAGCACTATGGGACTTAACATCTGAGGTCATGAGTCCCCTTGACTTAGAACTACTTAAAGCTAACTAACCTAAAGACATCACACACATCCATACCCGAGGCGCCGGCCGGGGTGGCCGAGCGGTTCTAGGCACTACAGTCTGGGACGGCGCGGCCGCTACGGTCGCAGGTTCGAATCCTGCCTCGAACATGGATGTGTGTGATGTCCTTAGGTTAGTTAGGTTTAAGTAGTTCTAAGTTCTAGGGGACTGATGACCTCAGAAGTTAAGTGCCATAGTGCTCAGAGCCATTTGAACCATACCCGAGGCAGGATTCGAACCTGCAACCGTAGCAGCAGCGTGGTTCCGGACTGAAGCTCCTAGAACCGCTCGACCACAGCGGCCGGCATACTTCCACATCTTGTCATTCTTGAACAGAGGCCGATAGGTAGCCTTCTTAGATGAATCATCTTTTATGCTCCGCCGGACAGATGGCCGTTAACATGTAAGGTCCTGCAAGAATCTTCGGAAGGGCCTAGACCGGAGGAGGGTGGGTTATGGCATTTCGTAGCATTCCCTGGCTAATCTTGTCATTCTGGAGACACAATGTGCCAATACGCGTATGAATCATAGTTGGGGACCATGTCCTCCACTACAAGCAGTTTGTATTTTCCTCGGCACTATGGTATCTATCAGCAGGACAATGCAACGTGTCACATCGTTCGCAGTGTTCGTGTAGGGTTCGAAGAGCACCAGGATGACTTTGCCATACTCAACTGGTCACCAAACTCCCGGATACAAACCCAGTCGAGAATCTGTGGGACCACATCGATCGGGATGTTGGCGCCACGGATCCTCAACTGAGGAACCTAGAGCAGCTGGCCAAGGCAAAGCAGTCGGCATGGCTCCCTTCCAGAACCTCAATGACCCCCTTCCTGCACGTCCGCGCTGCAGGAGGTAGTTATTCAGGGTTCTGAAACGCGGTCACATTGTTGTGACTGAACCATGTAGTTTGCAAATGGATATTGATATTTAATCAGCCGGTGCGTGTGTTATGCTTAGCACTCGCAGCAAATAAGAGCTTCGCTCATATTACCTCATTCCAAACGAACCGTCACACCAGAAAGTATCTCAAAACATCATCTTTTATTCGTCATGTCCTCCATTCACGCTGCTCTCTCATCACTACCGATCGCGGAAGAACGACAGAGACGTCATCACCTCCTAACACAACCTGTGGTTACCAAGGAATTAGATATCAACCATGTGTTCAGGTATATAAAGACTTTCTTTGTGACAAAC
This sequence comes from Schistocerca serialis cubense, assembly GCF_023864345.2. Classification (NCBI taxonomy): domain Eukaryota; kingdom Metazoa; phylum Arthropoda; class Insecta; order Orthoptera; family Acrididae; genus Schistocerca; species Schistocerca serialis. The sequence goes on from NC_064638.1 coordinate 291,757,263, forward strand.
ATAATAAATAAAACTGCCTCTTCACATAACGTAGAAACATCACACGTCTATCGTGTGCTCCTGATGAAACGGTATCTGCCACATCAGAAATTTTATTGTGGGAACTGGAGAGGCAACTTCCTTGTTTCACCGAGTAAAGTGTTGAACTGCTAACTGCTCATAATTCCAAAGCAAATTCGAAAACTACTTCACTGGCTACGATGTGGTTGTCTTAGTACGCTGTTTGATCCATCGTGATAAATGAAGGCTTCCACAGTCGAGAACCGATCTGATAAGCATTCTAAACATACGTTGTGGGGCGTGACGGCTTAGAACATTGTAGGATTCCCCAGTGACTGGAGGTTTTCTCGTTTCACCTGGAGAATGTTTTCTCCATGGAATCACGCTACTGAAAGTAGGGAAACTGACAGCGCTATATAATAAGGACTGTGTAGGTCTCGCATCGCATTCTTTGTGCTGTTCTGCTTTGTTAACATTGCTAATTATTTCGTTAGTTAGTCGGAAATAGAACTGTTCCACTACCGAGGTTATCTTTATAAGATGTTACGTTGATGAGAAAGCATTGTTAACATTTTGGCAGTTCATTCACTTATCTGAGTTTACGAGTGCCTGTTGTAACTTTGTCTGACGGTGTTATTACTGAGTAATACTGTTAAGACGAATATCGAATTGCCAGTGACGCTCGCGCTTTATCGACTTTGCTGTAATTCGTGCGACAACGCATGTTTACAGGTATGTGATCAAAGAATACTGCTGTTGCCTAATCCCGCATTTTACAATGTTACTTATAATCCGTCTTGATTGCATAAAATGTTTATTCACATGACTGGTTTCGGTTCCTCTAGAACCATCTTCAGATCTGCAATTTCGGTTACTCCTGTAGCCGAAATTGCAGATCTGAAGATGGTTCTAGAGGAACCGAAACCAGTCATGTGAATAAACATTTTATGCAATCAAGACGGATTATAAATAACATCGTAAAACCACTGATTGCTGTTATGCCATCAGACATTATGTCTGTTTGTGCAAAAACCCGCGTTTATCAACCTTTTTTCTTTGGGGCACCTCAAAGTACGTTTCAAACACTCCTGATACCCCTACACGTGACATTTGTCCTAGATGAAAGAAAAATACATACAAATTTTTTTTTTTTTTACTTAGGGACTGACTAAGAGATACAAACTTATGCGAAAGACTAGGGAGACAGCCACTGCAGCCATTACAACTCCACATCTAAGCAGGTCACCCACTGAACAGCATGTGGAGTAGCATTCATGATATCCCTCCATTCTCCTTCAAACCTCCTCGCAGTGTAGACGACCTCCAAGACGGTGTACCCCGGGCAACGTTCCGTGACGACGGAACGGCAAACAGTCTACACCCTAGGCGACCGAACTAGAATGAATTTCTCTCACGGTCAAGAAAATCTACAGAGGAAAATGAAAAAGCAAAAAATTAATTGTTCTTATCAGAACCACCTGCGAAGAAATATCGGAACTTGTGTCCGTATCTTACAACTAAATGTTGAAGTCTTAAGCCGAGACAAATGCGAAAAATTTATTACGTAATACTCTTGAAGAGAAACATATGAACATAAACACAAGATATGCAATAAAACAAACGTATTAGTTTTAAGCAGAAATATAAAAATCTCGCGACAAACCTGACATGTATTCGTCACACTACAATGTGTCGCGAGACGGTCGTTGAGAAACGCTGGCCTAATCAATGTACATATGATTGTCCACATGTACGGCTGGTATTGTTCGTTTCCTTTAAACTGCTAATGCCGATGGAGACGTATACACTTCTTCTGTGTACTGCTCGATGAAAGTTTTATGTATCTACAATTACATCCGTATTCTGCAAACCGTTGTGAAGAGTATGGCAGATGGTACTTCCCACGGTACCATATATTATGGTTCTTTCCCCTTTCTTTCGCTTATGGACCGCCGGAGAAACTGCATAAATGCCCCTGTGCACTCTCTAATGAGTCTAATTTTGTATTTGCAGTTCCTATGAGGATGCATAAGGCGCTGTTAAGTCCCATAGTGCTCAGAGCCATTTGAAGCATTTGAACAACCACTCGCCTGGCATCTCTCAGTGTCGTGCAGCAGCCTCTAAGTGGCGCTCACAACCCCGGATTTCTTCCTTCAGTGCGTCATGCATATCTGTCGATAGTGAGGACAGCCTACCGAGAACGCTGTCAAAACCGCGGAGTACGTTGCTCTCGCCCGTACTGGCGGACGTGCAAATCCTTCCGCCGACAGGCACCAAGACACGACGCACTGCGGACATTCACACACTTCCGCACCAGTAATCAGCGCAGTACAGTTTTCTGAGTATTTCCTTGCGATTTAACATTCGCCATTTACTGAGAAATATGATCGGTAACAGAGGGTCTGCTCACTTACAGTCAGTCATAGTGACAAAATACAATATGGCTCAAACCTTTTGGGTCAGACTGAAACAAGTGATAGTGCATCCACAACGGATTCTATGAGATAGGAAATCAATCGTCGGAAATGCACATTTATTATCTTATGCATGTACACTGATCAGTCAATACATTATGACCACCGAGCTACTATCGATATAAAACCGTCCAGGCATAGCAGCATCATCGGGCGAGGAATGACTGCTAGTCAGACGCACCATGGTGCATGTAGTGTACCAGTGAGCTTGATGCTCGTGTGCAGAATGGGGAAGGTCCACGAGCTATCTGAGTTTCACCGAGGGCAGACTGTGATGCCCCGAAGGCTCGACACGAACGTTTCGGAAACCGCACGACTTGCGGGTGTTCGAGGAGTGCTATGGGTAAATGTCTTCAACACATGGCGAAACCAAGGTGAAACCACATCCAGATGTCGTGGGGTGGGGCGGCCACTCCTCATTACAGATGTCGGGCGTCGTAGGCGCGGCAGACTGGTAAAACAGGACAGGCTGCGAACTGTGGCGGAACTAACATGAGGCCGGCCGGGGTGGCCGAGCGGTTCTAGGCGCTACAGTCTGGAACCGCGCGACTGCTGCGGTCGCAGGTTCGAATCCTGCCTCGGGCATGGATGTGTGTGGTGTCCTTAGGTTAGTTAGGTTTAAGTAGTTCTAAGTTCTAGGGGGCTGATGACCTCAGATGTTAAGCCCCATAGTGCTCAGAGCCATTTTGAACTAACATGAGATTTGAATGCTGTGCAGTGTACGAATATGTCTGAACACATAGGGCACCAAATACTAACGACAGGCCTCCGAAGCCGACGACCCGTGCGTGTACGAATGTTAACACCACGACATCGGCAACTACGACTGAAATGGGCACGTGATCATCGGCACTGGACGTTGGTGCAGTGGCAGAGCGTTGCATACTCTGATGAATCCCGATACCTTCTTCATCATGCACTTGAGAGGGTGCGTCTTCTTCCAGGGGAACAACTTGACACTTGTACTGCGGGACGGAGACAAGCTGGCAACGCCTCCATTATGCTCTGGGGAACATTCACGCGAGCATCCATGGGTCCAATGGAGCTAGTAAAAGGCACCATGAGGGCCAAAGAGTATCGTTCACTGGCTGCGGACCACGAAAACCCTTCATGACGCCGGCCAGAATGGCCGAGCGGTTCTAGGCACTTCAACCTGGAACCGCGCGACCGTAGAGTCGCAGATTGGAATCCTGCCTCGGGCACGGATGTGTGTCATGTCCTTAGGTTAGTTAGGTTTAAGTAGTTCTAAGTTCTAGGGGACTGGTGACCTCAGAAGTTAAGTCCCATAGTGCTCAGAGCCATTTGAACCTTCATGACGATGATGTTTCCCGACGGCAGTTCCATTTTGCAACAAGATTATGCACCATCTCACAAGGCCAGGAGTATGATGGAGCGGTTCAAGGAACACAGTGATCCAATTGATGTGCTGGCCCCCCAACTCGCCCGATCTGAACCCGATCGAACACATCTGCGATGTGACTGAACGTGGCGTCAGAGTTCATCGCCCCCCTCCCTGGAATTTATGGGAATTGGGGACCTGTGTGCAGGTGTGGTGGCAACTCCCTCCAGCGACCTACCAAGGCCTCATTGCTTCCGTGCCATGACGCGTCGCCGCTGTTATCCGTGCCAGGGCTGAATATACCGGCTGCTCGGCAGATGATCATAATGTTCTGGCTGGTGAGTGTACACGGCGTACACCGTAGCTGATAGTAACTGTTCGAAGTGACAACCGCCAGTCATAATGCATACATGCAACTCCGCATGACGTTCTGCCACACTCTGTCAAAGATCCCTGGTGTCTGTTGTATGGCACAGACAGCTTGATCTCTAGCGAGCACGCCTTCATCCGTTTGTACGAGGATTTCACGCACCAACGTCGTGACGTGATACCACAGGAAAAATTACAGAGGCGTGAGATCCGGCGATCGCGCTGACCATGGGACAGGATCTCCCCTTTTAATCCAACGATGAGGGTACGTGTTGTTCAGGTACTCGCGAACAGGTGCACCGTCGTGTTGCAACAACATCCTTTCGCAGACAAGAAGAGGTACAGTCTCCAAGAACTGTGGCAGCACATCTCGCAGGAATACCTGGTAACTTGGACCTGTCAAACGGGGAGACGCCACGTGAGGTCTTATAGGTGATCTTAGCTTATGGAGGCCAGGGGTGCACGCCATTAATCACACATTGCCTGTTACAGTGTACAACAACACCCGGGATGAAACTTCCTGGCAGATTAAAACTGTGTGCCGAACCGAGACTCGAACTCGGGACCTTTGCCTTTCCCGGGCAAGTGCTCTACCAACTGAGCTACCCAAGCACGATTCACGACCCGTCCTCACAGCTTTGCTTCTGCCAGTGCCTCGTCTCCTACCTTCCAAACTTTTGCAGAAGCTCTCCTGCGAAGGTTGGTAGAGCACTTGCCCGCGAAAGGCCAAGGTCCCGAGTTCGAGTCTCTGTCCGGCACACAGCTTTAATCTGCCAGGAAAGTTTCATATCAGCGCACACTCCGCTGCAGAGTGAAAATCTCATCCTGGAAACATCCCCCAGGCTGTGGCTAAGCCATGTCTCTGCAATATCCTTTCTTTCAGGAGTGCTAGTTCTGCAAGGTAAGCAGAAGAGCTTCTGTAAAGTTTGGAAGGTAGGAGACGAGGTACTGGCAGAAGTGAAGCTGTGAGGACGGGGCGTGAGTCGTGCTGGGTAGCTCAGTTGGTAGAGCACTTGCCCGCTAAAGGCAAAGGTCCCAAGTTCGAGTCTCGGTCCGGCACACAGTTTTAATCTGCCAGGAAGTTTCATAGCAGCGCACACTCCGCTGCAGAGTGAAAATCTCATTCTGGAAACACCCGGGATCTTCGCGAAATTCCGGTAGAACTGCACGAGCCGTTTCAATACGTGCACTGAGACTGGCGGTCGTCTCTTTGAACGATTACTATGATGTATGTTGTTGTTAAGTCGTGTGCGCTATGTGCGCCCTTATATAATAAATATGTATTTCCGACCATTGGTATCGTATCTCAGTATAATCAGTTGTGGACCCACTATCACCTGTTTCAGTTTGACACAATTAAGGTTTGAGACGTCCTGTGTAGACTGCCAAATGACAGCGAAGTTATTTAGATATCATTGTATTAGGTTTAGGACATCAAGTGCCATGTATCAAACTGTACCAAAGTTAAGTACCATTTTGTAACATTAACTGTAGCATTCTGTCACTTCATTCACAACAACTGGCATATATCTTCAAACGTATACTACTTAATGCTTTTCCGTGACGCTGTGATGTGAGTGAAACAACCCTTTGAACATTCGTGCACACCTTTTTTTACGTACGTTCAGTTTCCTCTTGTGTTAGTGCTATATGGTATGGGTTCTATACACTTGAGCAATGCTGTAGAATAGGATACAAGAGTATTTTGCACGCAGTCTTTGTCTGAACGTATATTCCGAGTATAGTGTCTTACAAATAACCAAAGACTGCCACCCCTTTTATCTATGAGCGAGTGTATGTGATCATTACTTTTCATACCTTCACAGTCCGCCCCGGTAGCTGAGTGGTCAGCGTGACAGACTGTCAATCCTAAGGGCCCGGGTTCGATTCCCGGCTGGGTCGGAGATTTTCTCCGCTCAGGGACTGGGTGTTGTGTTGTCCTAATCATCATCATTTCATCCCCATCGACGCGCAGGTCGCCGAATTGGCGTCAAATCGAAAGACCTGCACCAGGCGAACGGTCTACCCGACGGGAGGCCCTAGCCACACGACATTTCCATACCTTCACAAACTGTTACACTCAAATACACTCCTGGAAATGGAAAAAAGAACACATTGACACCGGTGTGTCAGACCCACCATACTTGCTCCGGACACTGCGAGAGGGCTGTACAAGCAATGATCACACGCACGGCACAGCGGACACACCAGGAACCGCGGTGTTGGCCGTCGAATGGCGCTAGCTGCGCAGCATTTGTGCACCGCCGCCGTCAGTGTCAGCCAGTTTGCCGTGGCATACGGAGCTCCATCGCAGTCTTTAACACTGGTAGCATGCCGCGACAGCGTGGACGTGAACCGTATGTACAGTTGACGGACTTTGAGCGAGGGCGTATAGTGGGCATGCGGGAGGCCGGGTGGACGTACCGCCGAATTGCTCAACACGTGGGGCGTGAGGTCTCCACAGTACATCGATGTTGTCGCCAGTGGTCGGCGGAAGGTGCACGTGTCCGTCGACCTGGGACCGGACCGCAGCGACGCACGGATGCACGCCAAGACCGTAGGATCCTACGCAGTGCCGTAGGGGACCGCACCGCCACTTCCCAGCAAATTAGGGACACTGTTGCTCCAGGGGTATCGGCGAGGACCATTCGCAACCGTCTCCATGAAGCTGGGCTACGGTCCCGCACACCGTTAGGCCGTCTTCCGCTCACGCCCCAACATCGTGCAGCCCGCCTCCAGTGGTGTCGCGACAGGCGTGAATGGAGGGACGAATGGAGACGTGTCGTCTTCAGCGATGAGAGTCCCTTCTGCCTTGGTGCCAATGATGGTCGTATGCGTGTTTGGCGCCGTGCAGGTGAGCGCCACAATCAGGACTGCATACGACCGAGGTACACAGGGCCAACACCCGGCATCATGGTGTGGGGAGCGATCTCCTACACTGGCCGTACACCACTGGTGATCGTCGAGGGGACACTGAATAGTGCACAGTACATCCAAACCGTCATCGAACCCATCGTTCTACCATTCCTAGACCGGCAAGGGAACTTGCTGTTCCAGCAGGACAATGCACGTCCGCATGTATCCCGTGCCACCCAACGTGCTCTAGAAGGTGTAAGTCAACTACCCTGGCCAGCAAGATCTTCGGATCTGTCCCCCATTGAGCATGTTTGGGACTGGATGAAGCGTCGTCTCACGCGGTCTGCACGTCCAGCACGAACGCTGGTCCAACTGAGGCGCCAGGTGGAAATAGCATGGCAAGACGTTCCACAGGACTACATCCAGCATCTCTACGATCGTCACCGTGGGAGAATAGCAGCCTGCATTGCTGCGAAAGGTGGATATACACTGTACTAGTGCCGACATTGTGCATGCTCTGTTGCCTGTGTCTATGTGCCTGTGGTTCTGTCAGTGTGATCATGTGATGTATCTGACCCCAGGAATGTGTCAATAAAGTTTCCGCTTCCGGGGACAATGAATTCACGGTGTTCTTATTTCAATTTCCAGGAGTGTATTTGTATCAGTTCACTGACTACACTTGACTCATTGATATAGTAGCCACATGATACTACTTTGCTGCGTGTCACGAAGTGCAAAGTTTTACATTTCTAGATATTTAAATAAAATTACCAATCTTTGCACCATTTTCAAATCTTATCAAGATCTGACATATCTTAGCAGTTTTTTCAAATAGTACTTCATAACAGACAGCGGCATTATCATCTGCGATAAGTCTGAAATTACTATCAATATTGCCCCCTATGTCATTAATAAACAACATGAACTGCAAGAGTCCCAACACACTTCAATGGAGCACGGCTGAAAACTAATTTTGGTGAGAAATTGAAGTAAATTACAATGGAGTGAATGCTAATGAACGTGAGATTTTAATTACTGAATGTTAAAAGCTCCATCTAAATCACGTACTTTGGTAGTGTTTGGTACAAGTAAAGACGGCCACATAAAAATCTGCGTACAAGTTTGAAATATTTCAGATGCCTGTCGTTGCTTACGCATGCCATTCTGGACATTGCAGAATCATCGCTTATGGATCTGTCCGTAGATGAATCATTTGGTAATGTGCTTGTGCACTGGAATACCTATTTTTTATTCGAGTGCAAAAAATTAAAAGTGCAACAAACATTGTATCAGGTGCAGCTATATCGATGTAAACTTCCATTTTGGAGGCTAAAAAAGTATAAAGACGTCAGCATTGTTTTTTTACGGATTTGTATAGACTCAAACTGCTCGCTAGTATTAATAAGATGTATTTTGGAAGTCAGTGAGGAAGTTCTGACAGCGCTGCAAGAGATAGACACAATTTATATACGCTGTATAAAAACAGTCTATCGTACTATTTGCCCAAAGTGTGCAGTTTGCAATAGACTAAAAATCGAATTGTAACAAATTATAGGGGTACGGAGCAAAAGGATCAAATCAGTTAACGAACATTAATGACGACCGTGATGCGTTATTTTTGTACTCGAAACAATATATCAGTCGCTCGCGAGAATTTTCTCCATAATACGGCAAGAAATGTGTCTTTCTGGCACCAGCCTCAAATTTACGGCAGGATATCAGATTCTTTGTTCATGTAATCCGCTTGTTACAGACAATCTTCCTTTCATTAAGTCTCTCCACCTTACTTTCTACAGATGCTAACCCTACAGATTGATACAGACATTGTAAATTGAGCTACAGAGTATGCCCTTAGATCTTTGTCTCAGCTTAAAACGTCCTCTTCCTTATGTGGACCTACTTACTGCTCTTCTTACACATCACCTTGAGCTGTATCCTGTGTGTCTGTTCTGATGATGTAACGCTGCGTAATTGTACTACCCATTAACGATAACATGAGAGGCAAAACAAAGAGGAGTTTCCTGACGGTATTTTTGGTCTGTCGTTGCAACTACAAAAATGTGTGACTTTTTCACCACAACGACAGACTCAAAATACCCTCCAGAATTATAAAGCAACTACGGACACTATAGGCACACAGACGAAGAAAGAGGAGTGCAAGTTGTGCAAGTTGTAGGTACGGTATGATATTCCACTCGTGTCCGTACCCACAACCTTGTGGCTCGGAAAGGTGCAGTCAGCCGTGACACTCTGACTAGGCAACGACAGGTTCTGCACTACCGACCTTATAGTGTTTGTTCTAGTTTTGCAAGAAAAGACGTATAATGAAGAAATAACTTTCTCGTAAGCTCTAATTCTAATTTTCAGCTTAGTGCATTTTCTGTTCCCCAAGGAAATTCCAGCAATGCATTACTGTGTGCTAAATCCGAAAAGAAGCGTGTATGAGTCAGTAACATGGTTCACAGTTCGTGCATTTTTTTTTTCATTCCTACAATTTAAGTGTGAACTGAATTGTTGCTCTCATCTGTCATCAAATATTCGTTACAATCGCGTTGCTTAAACTTAATTTGTTGCATTATTATTATTAAAATTTCTTTCTAGAAAGCGGTGAACTTTGCGAATTTCAAAACACTGTAACTGTAATACTTGCGTTCGACATAGCTATCCTCCTTTTTTACGACGTGCTTTCATCCACATCCAGCTTAGCAGATTTATGTTCCGCGCCGTTACGAATCGACTACGAATCCCTTAGATTAAAAAAAAAATTAGTCTTTACGTGTCCAGATCTGCATATATTTCTGTTAAATGGCGTTAGTACGAGCCCTCGCTAAAAATATAGAATCAAATCTCTCGTGGATAGTATATACTTCTCTTATGATTAGTGGTCGTCCAGGCTTGAAGGTCCAAAGTTTCATTTTGTTGTTTGAGCTTTTTTTGACTTCGTTAATAATAAACAAAAACTTCACATAACATTTATTTATTTGAATTACATTCGTAAACAAGGAAGGAAGGAAGATTACGGTTTAACGCCACGTTGACATCGAATACATACATAAACGACCGAACAAATGAGACCTGCTTAACTATCTCGTTGCATCAGTATTGCCACCGTCACACTAATCAAAAACAATAGAGCGCCGTCTTGAAAAATATACACATCTGTGGCTGTCAAAGTATCTGCTTGCTACTCTCGTCGATATTGTGCCAAGACTCTCCACAACTGTCCACCTTCACTAAAGGTTTTTTTTCGTTCTGATGACTTGTGACATCTTTCCCCCAACGTCAAGCTAGGCCTATGTTAGAATTACGAGCTGTCTTATGAATCACATTACGTTTTATATAATGTCAAGTCATCCAGATGGCCATCTTTAAGGATGATACAGTGCATCTAAACGACTTTCGCAGTTGTTCACAAATTTTCGGTTCCGTTTTCTTGCAACCACAGCCATGTAAACACACTCCGCATCATTATGGCTTGGTTCAAATGGCTCTGAGCACTATGGGACTCAACTGCTGAGGTCATTAGTCCCCCAGAACTTAGAACTAGTTAAATCTAACTAACCTAAGGACATCACAAACATCCATGCCCGAGGCAGGACTCGAACCTGCGACCGTAGCGGTCTTGCGGTTCCAGACTGCAGCGCCTTTAACCGCACGGCCACTTCGGCCGGCTGCATCATTATGAAACCAACACCAACTTGCACAGTGCCTTGTTGACAACTTGGGTCCATGGCTTCTGGCCGAGCGGTTCTTGGCGCTTCAGTCCGGTACCGCGCTGCTGCTACGGTCGCGGGTTCGAATCCTGCCTCGGGCATAGTTGTGTTTGATGTCCTTAGGTTAGTTAGGTATAAGTAGTTCTAAGCCTAGGGGACTAATGACCTCAGACGTTTAGTCCCATAGTGCTTAGAGCCATTTGAACCATTTTTTTCACGGCTTCGTGGGGTCTGTCCCAAGCTCCATCCTTACCATCAACTCTTACCAACTTAAATCGGGACTCATCGGACCAGGCCACGATTTTTCAGTCGTCTAGTATTCAACCGACATGGTCCCGAGCCCAGGAGAGGTGCTGCAGGCGATGTCGTGCTGTTAGCAAAGACACTAGTGTCTACCGAGCGAGGTGGCGCAGTTGTTAGCACACTGGACTCGCATTCGGGAGGACGCCGGTTCAGTCCCGGGTATGGTCATCCTGATTTAGGTTTTCCGTGATTTCCCTAAATCACTCCAGGCAAACGCCAGGATGGTTCCTTTGAAAGGGCACGGCCGACTCCCTTCTCTGCCCTTCCCCAATCCGATGAGACCGATGACCTCGTAGTTTGGGCTCTTCCCCCAAACAACCCAACCCCAAGCGTCTGCCGTCTGCTCCTTAGCCCGTTAACATCAAATTTCGCCATACTGCCCTAACGGATATGTTCGTCGTACGACCCACACTGATTTCTGCCGTTATTTCACGCAGTGTTGCTTGTCTGTTAGCACTGACAACTCTATGCAAACGCCACTACTCTCAGTCGTTAAATGAAGGCCGTCAGCCATTGCGTTGTCGTGGTGAGAGGTAAGAGTGGTAATGCCCGAAATATATATTCTCGGCGCTTTCTTCTGAATCTCGGAAAACTGAATCCCTAACGATTTCCGAAATGGGCTGTCCCATGCATCTAGCTCCAACTACCTTTCCGCATTCAAAGTCTGTTAAGTCACGTTGTACGGCCATAATCACCTTGGAAACCTTTCCACATGAATCGTTTGATAAACGACAGCTCTACCAAAGCACTGCCCTGTCATGCCTTGTGTAAGCGGTACTACCGCCATCTGTATATGTGCATATCGCTATCCCATGACTCAGTGTATTACCCCAGAAAGATTTCCTAAAAAAATGTCTAAATTACGCCTCTTTCCTTTGTGGCAAAACAATAATATTTTATTACTTTCAATTCCATACACACGTCTGCCTTTAATAGGAGTCGTCATTTTCCATTTTTTGACTTTCTCATTAGACCAGATCACTCACTGCTCTAATTACTTGTATTTGTAGGACCTGCCATTCCGCGCCGTGGTTCGGTTCTGCGGTTACATTATCCATTTGAAAATATTCCTCTCGAGAGTTAGCGGGCGGGACAATGTGCCTACCTGTCCCTCCAGCAACTGCTTTTTCGAGAAAAATACCTCTGGAATGGGCTGCCCCATGATCTCGTTACCTTACACCATGAACTAATCCCACCAAGCCTGTTATGGGAGCACTTCTCACTTGCGGTACATCTGAGGAAACGATTCTAAAACGCCGAACACTAACATCACAGAGAATAAAGAAACTGCGTGCAGTCGGCGGATAAAGCCAATATACCGCATTTCGTCTGGGCAGCAGGCCAATGACACAATGCGAGATTCTTTCGCCCGTTAATAGTGATTCACTGTTGACAAAGTGAAGAGCTGCAGTAACATATTCTCGAAAGGCGTCACGCCGCACTGTTGCAGCTGGATTGTACCTGCTGAAACGGAATGCGCAGAACGCCTTTTGTTGGTGTGTGATCGCCGCCTCGCCTCAACGGAGACTGGATAGCGAACGACCGAGTTACTTGCACCAGGTAGATCCTTACCGGCAACCAATTGAAACTGGCGGAAGGTAAGTTTTAAAGCCGTCTGCATACGGAGCGACTGAAAAGAAACGCAACGAATAGGCGATCTACATCGGCAACTGGTTCCCGAATCGTTGGCAGCGCAGTTCCACACAGGGGGAAACTAAGAAATGAAATTACAACCCTTAGCTGCTTACAGGCGTTGACATACGTCACCGGGGCAGATGAAAATGTGTGCCCCGACCGCGACTCGAACCCGGGATCTCCTGCTTACATGGCAGACGCTCTATCCATCTGAGCCACCGAGGACACAGAGAATAGTGCGACTGCAGGGACTTATCTCTGGCACGCGTCCTGCGAAACCCACATTCTCAACGTATTGTCCCGCACTAAGAAATGATAAACTGCAGTTGCCATGCGCGAGAGTCGAGGGGGGATACTGTTTGTCGTACCCGAGCATCTTTTGCTTACAATCGGCATGTCGAGCACAGATTCAGGCTAAGAGGAAGATGTGGTTCTCATTTATTATTACTCGCGAATAAGAAAACTAAGAACATTTTTAATTCATCCGTACATCCAAAGAAGTGTAAACAGCAGGCTGTATGTAACAGCCGAGGAGCTGTAAGAGACAGAATCGAAATTCAGAGCTTTTTGTGGAACGACTAAATAGTGCTACAGTGACTTGTCGCAGTTGACTTTTTCCGCCATAACGAAGCCTTTCTTTTATTTCGAAAACGCAATTATCTTGACATTTATATACACAGGCCACGAAAATGGGGTGATGGTAAGTCGTGCTCGTTAAATCATTTTTATGTGAACACCATTGTATTGACACATTTAGGAGATTTTTGGCTTTTCACTGTGTGTCTTCACTTGTCAGTGTGATTTTACAGAATGACTGAGGCTGCTAGTCACACAAAAGGAAACTATCGGTACCGTACGATTTACAATTTTTTCACGTTTACCGTCATCGATGTACTGGTAATTTAATTTAAAAAAATAGATTTTCAATATACTACGCGTGTAATATGGAATTCGTTTCGCACTTCACACTCTGATTTCTCTGTCATATCTCTCCTGCAGTAGCCTGGGAGCATGCAGTTTTTAAAATGGGATGTTTTTCCACTTCCCGTACGACGCTAATGGTCACAGCCTGCTCGTTGATCTTCACATTAAACCAACGCACAGCAGTGCTCGAGAACACGACGTAACTCAAATCGTTTGGCATCGAGAATGCCGAAACGCTGGCAACTGGTTGGCAGCGTGTTGCAAGCGACTGACTGCGGAGTCACTCTACAGTCTGTGGAGCCCTCTGTAACTAAACACTTCGGCAACGAGTTGCTTTGAAGTTGCTGCGTGCGATGAGGTCCTGACGTGCGAGTTTCTACACTCATCAACTCTTATAAGACAGGATGTTTATTTTTAAAACATCCTCCTCTTTCTCACACGTCCAGAACTGTTGCGTTAAGCAAATACGTTTAGCTACAGCTTTTTGCTTTCCCACTTCTCTTTGTATGATGAAGTTTCTTCCTTAAAATACAGAAAATAGTCATACAGATTTTGAGTGACACCCTTTCTTGCGTACTGTATGAAACAGGCGTTCGTGTGTTACAGTGGAAGGAACTTAAAGAATCGGCTACGCGCTACCACGCCGCAGTTAACCGAACTCCTAACAAATCTGTTTAAGTCAGCCGCTGTGGCCGAGCGGCTCTAGGGGCTTCAGTGCCGAACCGCGCTGCTGCTACGGTCGCAGGTTCGAACCTTGCCATAGGCATGGATGTGTGTTATGTCCTTAGGTTAGTTAGGTTTAAGTAGTTTTAAGTCTAGGGGATTGATGACCTCAGATGTTAAGTCCCATAGTGCTTAGAGCCATTTGAACCATCTTTTTTGGGTATGTGATCAATGAATGATCGTATGGCATTACCGGCCCGGAGAGACCACCTGGGGTTGTCTGGCGGCCTGGTGTAAGTCTTTCTATCTGACGCCATTGTGGACACTTGCGCATCCATGAAGACGAGATGACAACACAAACACCGGGAATCGAACCCAGTACCTCGAAGATCTACAGTAACAGACGCTAATCACTACACGAGTAGCTGCGAACTAATTGTTTGGTGTTAGCTGTTTCATCACGTGTGAACTATGTTTCCACACTGTGGGCTTGTAGTTATTTTTAATAATATGCGAAACATGGATTTTCTTTTTGAAACATGTTGTACCAGGGCAAAAATTCTCCCATCAGCGCACGAAATGGAGAACATGCTCCTGCTTAAAGGCTCTAGAAAGTAGCGTACCAGCTGCCTCATTTCACCTTCCTCAGCACCTTCAAAAATTTTCCCAAAAATTTTGGACTTGAACGTTATTCGTGCTCCTTTTAACGTGCAACTCATCTCTCACTGTCACAAGCTCCCATAACTGTACCTCGCTCATACTCAATAGTGCATCGCTATAAGTCGCTCATACTCATTCACTCCAAGTGGCTCATTCTTACTCAGTCATGCAGTTCGACTCATGTTATTATCTCTTTGTGTTATCTCTTTGTGTCTCTCTGTCACTGTTTCCTGTGTCACAGCCAACATCTCCTTCATTCTTTCCTACTACTACTGTCTTCTCTCACTGCCAGTGTCTCCCTCGCGCTCTCTCTTACTGCTACAATCTCATTCATTCATTTCCATTGCTGCTGTGTTTTCTGACTGTCACTATCTCTCTTTCCTCGTGATAATTGTCACAGACTCTGTCTCATTGTCACTTGATTCCACCCACTACCTCCTTTTCTTTATTCCTTTCTCACTGCACTTTCTCCTTCCCTCTTTTCCAAACACTGTTCTGTCACTGTCAACTATGTTTCACTGCCACAGTCTCTTTCACTGTTTCTATACTACAACCACAGTCCATCGTCCAGTATTTATTACTTCTCCTTCTATTTCTCACAGGTACCGTCTCCTTCTCTCAGCACAAGAAAGTGCTTATATGTTCGTATGAGAAACATTTAAAAGAAACATTTAAAAAATTTAAAAGGTAGAATGAGGCAGCTGGTACCCCACTATTCATCCAGAGTCTTTTAAAACAAGAGCATATTAGTCTTTTTGTGCTCACAAGGGAACCTCCCCATCGCACCCCCCTCAGATTTAGTTATAAGTAGGCACAGTGGATAGGCCTTGAAAAACTGAACACAGATCAATTGAGAAAACAGGAAGAAGTTGTGTGGAACTGAGAAAAAATAAGCAAAATATACAAACTGAGTAGTTCATGGGAAGATAGGTAACATCAAGGACACTGTAACCGCAGGAGCTCCGTGGTCTCGTGGTAACGTGAGCAGCTGCGGAACGAAAGGTCCTTGGTTCAAATCTTCAATCGAGTGAAAACTTTAATTTTTTATTTTCAGTTTATGTGACAAACTCTTATGTTTTCATCACTTTTTTGGGAGTAATTATCACATCCACAAGAAAACCTAAATTGGGCAAGGTAGAAGAGTCTTTTTACCCATTCGCCAAGTGTACAAGTTAGGTCGGTCGACAACATATTCCTGTCATGTGACGCACATGCCGTCACCAGTGTCGTATAGAATATATCAGATGTGTTTTCCTGTGGAGGAATCGGTTGACCTATGACCTTGCGATCAAATGTTTTCCGTTCCCATTGGAGAGGCACGTCCTTTCGTCTACTAATCGCACGGTTTTGCGATGCGGTCGCAAAACACAGACACTAAACTTATTACAGTGAACAGAGACGTCAATGAACGAACGGACAGATAATAACTATGCAAAAATAAAGAAAGTAAAATTTTCACTTGTGGAAAGACATGAACCAAGGACCTCTGATCTCTTCATCTGCAGCTGCTCACGCTCCCACGAGACCACGGCGCTCCTGAACTCACGTACTCCTTGATGTTGCCTATATGCCCCATGGACTACTCAGTTTGTATATTTTGCTTATTTTTTCGCAGTTCCACACAACTTCTTCCTGTTTTCTCAATTGATCTGTGTTCGGTTTATCAAGGCCTATCCACTGTGCCAAGTTATAACTAAATCTGAGGGGGGTGCGATGGGGAGGTTCCCTTGTCAGATAGGAACATTTTTTCGCAAGTTCCCTTCTTTTCCCTGCAACAGCAGATCATGTCTCTCAAATGAAAACAATTTTACGTATCTGTTAAATTTTGATTGTTTACTTATGAGAAATTGAAATAACGCTAATTTTACACCTCAGACCAGATTTTACGTGCACATATATTTTGCATGTGCTTCATTACTGTAACACCAGGTTGCCAGAATCCTTCTGATGATAAAGGAGACGCTTGACATCGTATCTCTCACTTTATAAACTACGTCTTCGGCTCACACCGTATTGTACCGTACGTGCATATTTTACGTGTAGAGATAGGGTGATTTTGAACCGCATTATCTCGGAAACACATTAAATACATCAAAAAATTTCCAAGGTTATCCGAGATTACAGCCATTTTCTATACATAGCCGTCTTGAAACCGCGGCTCGGTTTTGGTGCCGAAAAACCACGTTTTTCGGGTGTTCTCGATAACGCATAAATATTTTTAAAACAGGAAGACGGCACTTATAGATAAATGGCTAGAGAATATACCATAAAAATTTAAGCAATTTGCTGCGTTTTTTTATTATTTAGATTTCGCGTCACACCTTGTTTTACGTGTGCGAGCAGCGTAACTCTGAACCTCTGTATCTAGGAAACGTATAAATATATCAAGAAAAGTTTCAAGGTTATTCGTGATCGGGATCTTAAGAATATATCTGTAAAAATTTCAACTATTTGCTGTGCACAGCCGTCTTGGAATCCGTGGCTTGGTTTTGGTACCCAAAAACCATGTTTCTCGGGTTTTCTCAGGAACCCTCCATGAATTAAATGGCGCCTCCATACCTCTCTTAAAGCGCTCCGCCGACAACATATAATGCAAAAAGAACCAAGCGACTTGCTCCATTTGCCTAAGCATATGTAACATTCGAACTTTGAGCTTGTACTGTAAGATAGTTACAGTAACTAGATCCTTCCACTTGGTATACAAATAATACAATATAGCCCATGGGCTATACAATACGCTTGACTCTATCTTTCTTTCACCAATATAACCCGAGATATGAGCCCCAGAAAAAACAACCGTTCTTATACGCAGCGTTTTTGAAGTATGCTGTGGTACGCTTATGGATTAAACTGCACACTTCATACGAAATACAGATGGAGCGGAGGGGTGAGGACATTAGACGAGTATATAGCCCACACATTAAGCATACGTTGGCACATTCCAGTATAAACTTCATTCCGGACTCTAGGATGATGCAATGGTTTAATAATTACAGTATCTAAATTTCACATCATTCCCGCAAATTCCTCAGCTTAAAAAAGAAGAAAAAATAGAAAATAGGAAATCATTTTCGTTACTTGCAGTTATAGTTGGTACAGGGCCTTGTACAAGAGGATAGCGGCCTAGCAAACGCTCATTACAGCCAGCCAGCTAGCAATGCCATAGCAAGGCCACGAAAAGCCTTGAGTGCGGAGGCACTTCTTGAATTATACACCGCGGCACGCGGGTAAATCCAAATTATACGTCGCCCGTCTCTAATAGCCGCCGCGTTTGCTGGAAGGCGGCCAGTTTTTGCGCTGAACTCGTACTAGTTATAAGGCTATTTATAGCTCCCACACCGTATTCCACTCGATGATGCAACTGCAACACGCTACAAGAATCTATTTCCTTGTGATAGAGCTCAGAAGATTTGAAGACTAGAGTTGAAACAAGGCGTTAAATCTGAATGGATAATTTATTGACGAAATTAAGTAATTTATTTATTACTGCAGTGTGTGCTATGTGTTAAAATGGCTCTGAGCACTATGGGACTTAACTTCTGAGGTCATCAGTCCCCTAGGACTTAGAACTACTTAAACCTAACTAACCTAAGAACATCACAAACACCCATGCCCGAGGCAAGATTCGAACCTGCGACCGTAGTGGTCGCGCGGTTCCAGACTGTAGCGCCTAGAACCGCTAGGCCGCTATGTGTTACGTATGAAATGTTGTAGTACACAAATGTTCTCCGTGACTCTGCAATCACACACTCGTTCTTTTGGTGAAATTTTCCATAACTTTTTGGCATACTTGCGCCCCTAGTTCTGAATCTCTGCCTTGAGCTCTGGAAGTAACAATGGTTAGTTGAGTAGCTAAGAGATTTCAAATAACCCCATAGAATGAAATCACATAGTGTAAAATCACAAGATCTGGGCGCCCAATTAACGTCAGCGCTGTAAGAATATCCCTGTTAGGGAAACTGTCACGTAATAAATTCAATATTTAAATCGATGTGTGACAGGTTGCTGCATCTTGTTGAAACCAAACCTCTTCATCAGTCATACAATCCAGTTTTGACCACAAAAATTCTCTCAACATACTGCTGTAGCTTTCGCTGTGAGCTGTTAATGCGCTTCCGGTGTCATCTTCGAAGAAGTGCGGCCCAATTGCGTCCTCAGCCGAAATGGCACACAACACAGTCACTCGTTGTAGATGTAATGACGTCTCCGCAATTCCTCGAGGGTGCTCTAAATCCTGCAAGTCTGCTTGTCCACGAAACATTTCGATAAAAAACGCACTTCGTAAATGAACATTGTTCTTCTGTGAAATTTTTGTAGTACGCCCTTAGTTTCGAAAGCACCCGCTGGACAAATGCTAGGCGCTTTTTGTTGTGTGCGAAATCTTATAGGACTTAACTGCTAAGGTCATCAATCCCTAAGCTTACACACTACTTAACCTAAATTATCCTAAGGACAAACACACACACACACACACACACACACACACCCATGCCCGAGGGAGGACTCGAACCTCCGCCGGGACCAGCCGCACAGTCCACGACTACAGCGCCGCCGACCGCTCGGCTAGTCCCACGCGGGACCGTTTCATTTCAGTTCTTGTGTCAATAGGGTTTTACAGGCTCAAAAGTGTACATCTTATTTAAGACTTCGCTGTTTGCTGGTTCTGGGAATATCCAGTTGTGAACGTCGGCGAATAGGTTTCACAGGACTTACAGCAGCATAATCTCTCATGATAGGTGCGTTTTCCGCAGAACGACTGGCACACGGAAGCCCCAAAGGTTTAATGCCATAACCGAACCGGTTTTCTCAAATTTAACTAAGAGTCTCATGACAGTTCATTTACCCGGTAAAATACGTTGATCAAATCTTCGAAGGAGTTTGCGAAGAGTCTCAGCGAGACATCGACCGCATTTGCAATAAATTTTCACTATGACATCGTGAAGCGCTCCGTTATTAAACACAAAGAAAGCAGATGAAAATCGTGCAGTGTCCAGCACTGCAAATTTAACAGAACAAAAATCGTTGGTTTTTCATAAGTTGCATTCTTTATGGGATACCCTTTAAAGTTACTTCCGAAGTTCAAAAATAGGAACAGCATTAGCAGTACAAAAATGGAGACAGCATTAGCCTGATACAGTTATTTCGTTTTGCGATATATGTATTGTTCTGCAGGTGAGATTCATGTGGTGCATGACAGCTTCTTCGTTACGCCAATCGGCTTCGTCTTCATAATATCCACAGACGAATTTAGCAACTTCGGACCCCTAGACTGAATCCGTGGAGCAGTTCCTACCAGCAGAAAAAATAGCTGAAAGTAGCGTTTTAGAGCAATTATAAAATTAAAAGCCTATCACTCAACGTTCAAGGTTTATTACTCAATTGTATAAAATTGTGCTTTGCAGTTGCTGATTTAATTAATTTATGAGCTTAAAAAGACGTAAAGAATCGAAATCATTCACCACAGTTTATTGACATCGCTATATACAACTGTTGTTATTGCTGTGGCCTTCAGGCCGAAGCCTGGCTTGATGCAGGTCTCCATGCTACTATTTGCCGCACAGGCCTCTTCATCACTGCCGTAACTGCTGGAATCTACAGCCATATGAACCTGCTTACTGTGTTAAGCCTTGGACTCCATGTGCAATTCCCCCCGCCTTCCCACCACATTATCTTCTATTACTAAACAGTTCTTTGATTCCTCGGGACGTATTCGACCAACTGATCCTTCGCTTAATCAAGCTGTGCTATAAATATATCTTCTACCCCTTCCAATTCAGTACCTCTTCATTTATTATGAGATCTACCCATCTAATGTCCAATATTCTTTTATAGCATCACATTTCAAAAGTAATTATTATACGCTACATTCCAGACAAATACCTTCATAAAAAAACCTGACACACAAATTTATATTAGATGTTAACAAATTCCTCTTTTTCAGAAATATTTCTTTCGCTATTGCCAGTCGGCATATTATATCTTCTCTGCTTCACATATCGTCGGATATTTTAAAGCCTAAATAGAAAAATTAATCTACTACTTTTACTGCCTCATTCCCTCAGCATCACCTGATTTAATGCGACTACATTCCATTACCCTTGTTTTACTTTTGTTGATGTTCATCTTATAACCTCTTTTCAACACACTATCGATTCCGTTCAACCGCTTTTCCAAATCCTTTGCCGCCTCTGACAAAATTACAACATCATCGGCAAACCTTCAAGTTTTGTTACGTCCCCCTGAACTTCAATTCACTTTCCAAATTTCTCGTTGATTTCCTTCACAGCTTGCTCATTGTACAGATTGAATAACATCATGTGTGGGCTACAACCCTGTCCTACTCCTTTCTCAACTACGGCTTCACTTTCATTCCCATCGACTCTTACAGCTGCAGCCTGGTTTCAGTGCAAGTTGTAAATAATCTTTGGCTCCCTGTATTTTTTTTTGCGCCAACTTCAAAATCTCAAATAGTGTAGTCCAATGGATATTGTGAAATTCTCTCTCTGAAAGCAAAAAGGCTGTTAGTGTGTTTTTCCCTTTTTTCAACCTATCTTCATAGTCAAGTCAAAGTGACAGTTTTGCATCGCATGTTGCTACATTTCTCTGGAAGCCAACTTGCTCTTTCCTGAGGTCACCTTTTTCCACTTTTTCCATTGTTCTGTAAATAATTAGTGTCAATCTTTATGAATTAAATACATTACCTGCCAGTGTGCATTGATTTATATCAATGGGGCAAATTGAAAATTTGCGTCAGACCGGGATTCGAACCTGAGTCTTCCGCTTACTGGGCAGACGCGCTGACCACTACGCAATCCACACACAGCCATACGGACTGCTCTGGCACACCTTCTGTCAGACCCAAATTCTCAACATATACCACACACTATTGTTGTTGTATTGTTTGTAGTTCGAAGGGACAGACACCACATATCTAATTAAGGCAATGGCACCAAGCTCGAACTCTTACGGGAATGGGCAAGATGCCGCGAGTAATGAGGCTAAAGAGCTAGGGCACTACATCAGTAGTGTGTGCTATAAGTTGAGCATTTAGGTCTGACAGGAGGCGTGCTAGGGTAGTCCATGTGGTAGCAGTGACCACTGTGTCTGGATGGCAGACCACGGGTTAGTCTGACCTTTCTATTGTGGTTGCACCTGTTGTATAGCTATCTGCATTACTGAGGCACGCAAGCCACCGCCGAAGCACCAAGCCACCTGACCTCAGTAAGATCCATGGTTCATAGTTGGATAAATAATTGTAATTTAAAAAATCCATGTAAAAGAAAAATAAAGTTGAGTCATATTAATGCAAAAATCAGTATTTCAATTGTGTAACTGTAAGGAAACGTTTTCGCTACCCAAAAGTAAAATAACTAAATAAACGTATCAACCAAACAATGGTCTAATTCAAATACAAAAAAACAAATCAAACAAACTCCATCCGAACAGGCCTTGAAGGCTCAATGATACCGACCGGCCGCCGTGTCATCCTCAGCCTTTAGGCGTCACTGGATACAGATGTGATCAGCACACTGCTCTCCCGGCCACTATCAGTTTTCGTGACCGGTGTCGCTACTTATCAATCAAGTAGCTCCTCAATTGGCCGCACAGGGGCTGAGTGCACAACGCTTGCCAACAACAGTCGGCAGACATCAACAGTGGCCCATCCAAGTGATAACTAGGCACGACAGTGTTTCATTCAATTTCAATCCGTTCCCAAATAATCATCCTTAAAATGAAAGTTTTAAATAGTCCTATTGGCTAACTGACTTGCGCGTACACTTCCTACTAATAAAACTACTTCTAACATCTTCATACTTTACTTATCTTAAAATATCACTTTCAGTACTGAACGAAGCCAGAACGTTGAGTCTGTTTTCTAATATTGAGAGTCAACGCCTGTTTTTACACTACTGGCCAATAAAATTGCTACACCACGAACATGACGTGCTACAGACGCGAAATCTAACCGACAGGAAGAAGATGCTGTGATGTGCAAATGCTTAGCTTTTCAGAGCATTCACACAAGGCTGGCGCCAGTGGCGACACCTACAACGTGTTCACAGGAAAGTTTCCAACCGATTTCTCATACACAAACAGCACTTGACCGGCGTTGCCTGGTGAAACGTTGTTATGATGCCTCGTGTAAGGAGGAGAAATGCGTACCATCACGTTTCCGACTTTGATAAAGGTCGGATTGTAGCCTATCGCTATTGCGGTTTATCGTATCGCGACATTACTACTCGCGTTGGTCGAGATCCAATGACTGTTAGCAGAATATGGAATCGGTGGGTTCAGGAGGGTAATACGGAACGCCGTGCTGGATACCAACGGCCTCGTATCACTAGCAGTCGAGATGACAGGCATCTTATTCGCATGGCTGTAACGGATCGTGCAGCCACGTCTCGATCCCTGAGTCAACAGATGGGGACGTTTGCAAGACAAGAACCATCTGCATGAACAGTTCGACGACGTTTGCAGCAGCATGGACTATCAGCTCGGAGACCATGGCTGCGGTTACCCTTGACGCTGCATCACAGACAGGAGCGCCTGCGATGTTGTACTCAACGACGAATCTGAGTGCACGAATGGCAAAACGTCATTTTTTCGGATGAATCCAGGTTATGTTTACAGCATCATGATGGTCGCATCCGTGTTTGGCGACATCGCGGTGAATGCACATTAGAAGCGTGTATTCGTCATCGCCATACTGGCGTATCACCCGGCGTGATGGTATGGGGTGGCATTGGTTACACGTCTCGGCCACCTTTTGTTCGCACTGATGGCACTCTGAACAGTGGACGTTACATTTCAGATGAGTTACGACCCGTGGCTCTACCCTTCATTAGATCCCTGCGAAACCCTACATTTCAGCAGGATAATGCACGACCCCATGTTGCAGGTCCCATATGGTCCTTTCTGGATACAGAAAATGTTCGACTGCTGCTCTGGCCAGCACATTCTCCAGATCTCTCACCAACTGAAAACGTCTGGTCAATAGTGGCCCAGCAACTGGCAAGAGTGATGGAACATATCGAAATACATGAGGTTATGCTGAAGGAATTAGATTAGGAAATGAGATACCAAAAAGTGGCCGTGGAGTTTGCCGTTTCGGCAGCAAACTACACTGCCTGGCAAAAAGAATGAAGCACCCAGAAAACATGGTCGTATGACACTCTAGCTTCATACATATGCACATTATCGGTGGATATGTAAATGATTGGAGTTGCCATTCTCTGTGAGAGGTAGGACGGCCATCAGAATATATTAGCACTGATCGCGTTTATTGTTGTTACCAGGCCTGCTAGGGTATATAACGGGTGTGAACTGCGTCAGATGTTGAGTGACCACTGTGAAAGATACTGAGATACCGTGCCATTGGCTGAGGCATCATCATCAGCAACTGGCAGAGTTTGAAAGGGACCTCGTTCTTGGTCTCATTTTGCCGACAATCGAATCGTGCATTACTCATTTCTGACAGTTGCCCCATGTTGGACTGCATGACAATATGAGGGCAGTGATACGCGTTGTCAAGGTTCCAGTCGACCTAGTCTGACCACCACACGGGAATATAAACGTATTGTGCATCAAGCACATCGTAGCCCTCCACATCTGCGCCTGTTCTCTCTGTGTCCCTCTGTAGGAACGGTCAGAGACTAGCAGCAGCTGGATTAAGGAATTACGGTCGCACGAGTAGGCTGCCATTAACACCACAACCCAAATGGCTGCATTTCGAGTCGTGCCATGATTGGGAAAAATGGACTGCTGGTGAATGGCGCCGTATTGCGTCGAGCGATGAATCGCGGTTCTGTACTATATATATGACCATCGTTGGGAAGTATGGTGCTGATCTACTTTTAAAACTTTTACATTGGCAGGTCTGGGTAGTGGCTAATCCCGTACTATATAGGGATCAGAGAATACTGTTTATTATATAGTGTACGTCCCATGCATGTAGCCAAATCCGAGGGGAGCCTTGTATTTTTATTTTTACTTTTTTTTTTTTTTTTTAGCTCCAGACTTATTTTTTGGGGGGGAGGGGGCGGGGTGGACTTTCGGATATGTGAGAATGAGTGGTAACCACCTCTTGTATTGTCAACAGATAGATGGCTATCACAGAACAGAATGACCTACAATCGCAAAGAGTTTGTTTCTGAATATGTGTTTATACTCCTTTTCGTGTTTTGACCAGCACTACATCCTGTAATTTTCTTTTCTTGAGCAAGGTTAAAAGTCATATAAAGCTTTATGCAGGATCATACTTTCCCATTCGTCTATCAGTTTAACTTCAGTCACCACATTTGCAATTTCAACCTCATGATCCTTTAGAAGTGGAAAATTTGTGCCAATGAACATATCATAAAATTTGAACATAGTCTGGCACCTTCAGGGTCTTACAAAACCATACTGTCAAACTTCGAGGAGTTGTAGAGGGTGTTGTGAGGAACAAATTGAGGACACGAACCTGTGTCTGGAAACATCATCCAATGACACTAGAGGGCATCTAAGTTGTAGGCGCCTGCAGTTCAGCTACCCCTTCAGCAGCAAATGTGACTTTGTATGCTAACAGATCGTAGGAGAAAAATCTCGCAATATTATTTAGTGTTCAGTGTTTGCGGCTGATTGTCACGATCGGCAGTGCAGAAGATGGAGCTAGCCACTGTGCACAGACGTCTTGTGTCCTATGAATGCAATGCTCTATTGCCACTGTGGATGATGGTTTTGAACACATGTTTCCATCTGCAAGTTACTTTTCTCTTGGATTCCTGTAAAATCTCCAGTATTTTTCGGTATACAGGAGAAAAATACTGTGGATTGAAAACTGTGTCCAAAACAGTCATCCATCAATGCAATGGAGCATTGTATTCATAGGAGACAAGACCTGTCTACTCTGCAAACAGCTGTATCTTCTCCACTGGCAATCTTGGCAATCAGTCAGATCAATGAATAACAAACAACATTGCGAGACTTTCTGCCTGCCATGCGTCAGTGTACAAAGTCACGTTTGCCGCTGAAGGGGTGGTCTACCAGGAGACGCTGGCGCCTATAACTTCGACGCCCTGTAGCGTGTTTATGGACACGAGTTCTTATCCTCAATTTGTTCCTCACGACATCCTCTACGACCCCTAGAAGTTTGTTGGTATCGTTCTGTAACACCTTAAATAAACATTTTATGACGTACTTAAATACTGGCTCTCTTATGTATGGGTCCCATGCAGTATCTGTTATATAATATGGGTGCTTAGTTGAAACTAATTTCCATACACTGGAAACAGAAGGAGTAAAAAAGGTTTAGTTTTCGTCCCCTCTTTCCCTGAGCAGCTAATCGTTGTCGAATTCAAATTTTCCAACTTTCAGGCAAAGAACCTAGAATTTTGATTATACATCTATGAAGTCGAATATGGAAATAGTCTACATATAAGCATTCCAATAGTCTTTAAGAATACATCTCGTTTTTAGCACAGCGATGGACCACCGATTTCCAGCTAGTGTCACGTTTTGTGGCATTCATCTCAACATTTGTATTTGTTGATAAATACGATACTTCGTAAATAATGTCGGTTAAATTCTTTGTTTGTGTGGCCTTATTATCAGCTGATGCTGAGAAAATAATTCATTAATAATTGTACCGTTAGTGCAAATAACGTTTTCGTCATGACATCCTTTATGATTCCTAGAAGTTTGTTGGTATCTTTTTACTCGTTTAAATTATGCCAATGGGAGGGTTTTCTCGTCTGTTGATTGTTTACAGCGGGTATGTGACGTCTGTATGCACGTTTCAGTAGAAGTTTCCCTTCGAAATATGTGTTGCTCGAAAAAAATGAAATAAAATGTGAGACCATGAGTCGATAGCAGCTAAAAACAACCAGGCTGACGGTGAAGACTTGTGGAAAGGCTATAATTTTGAGGAGGAGGGAAGAGTAAATGGAGAGAGCGAAAACAGGACTGTTTCCCGCTCCTGCTCTGTCCCTTGCAGGTATTCATCTAAGCCGCCTTCCGTAAGTATAAATTTGAGCAGATCAATTGGTTGCTTTTGTGAGATTCGAAATAGCACATTAATATCACTCGGCAGCGAATGATTTTGTACTAATTTACATTTGTTTATAAGCCTGAAATGACTGTATTTGTATGTGCATGAACGTACATAATACATGCACATCAATGTGACTGTTGAATAAGTGAAATGAAAATAGATTAAATTATAAGACTAACGGTCTACATTGCCAGCAAATGTGTCTTAAGCCATGACATGTTAGATGTATTTTTAAATCCATTTACGTCTGCGACACCACATTTGGTAGACTTTTCTTAATTTAATAGTAATACATTGCTTACTCTCTGCTTCATGAAGATTTTCATCTATTTGTGTGTTAACTGGTTGTGGATTTACAAAGTCGTCGTTGCGTAACAACTGCCTATAGTCATTACAATCGATAGCACGGAGGTAAAATATCTAGAAATAGATATTATCATCGCAAGCTTGCTTTGAAAATACGCAGAGTAAATATTACATTTTATTGCGCAACAATAGCAATAACATCCAAGGTCATCGACCTAAAACCACTCAGATATTTCGTACGAGGATGTCTAAAATCATTTATTTATCGCATCCTCGTGGAGAGACGTACTCAGTATAGGTGTTTCACCAAGTCATATTATTAATGAAGACATCTTTCACTGCACAGTTTTATTGTCGACTCATTTTGAGGATTTTTAAGTTGTGGGTCCCTAGTAACAACCTAACTGAACGATTTTTTAGGTTGTAGGAAAGTATCTACACCCACGCTCTGCAATCAATGTGAAGTGTGTAGCACTGGTACGTCGCATAGCCCACTTACTAAAGACACGTCGCGCCGAACGAGGCTGTGCACACAGAAGGGACATCCAACGTCACCACACACAGCGCCATCCACTCATAAGACGACTTCGTTGACGTGATTTTGCGCTCTCAGAGCTCTTCCGTCGCAATTGTCTGCTTCATTTGGCTCGCAAACTGTACAGTTTCTTCACGAAAATGGACGCGCGAAAAATTCCTAAGTTAGCTCTATTAAAACGCACATTTCTTCCATTGTCCTAATGCTAGCCATGTTTTTCTATCCGTGGTAGCAATAAATAAAATCTTCAATAGCCTTGAACATGTAATAGGACAAAAGGGAAAACTAAATGTCCGGTCAGGAGCTTACAGAAGTTCACCAAATCGCTTGAGGAAGTCCACAACCCTTAAGAAAAAGTGAAGACGAAAAAAAAAAATGGATACAGCAGGATGCAAACCTGCTACCCATCCATCCGCTGTTCCGTAACGTGGCACCGCCACTAACTACGCTACACTGAAGGTCTACAACGCGGGAGTTTGTTTTTTGATTGAGGGTCTTCTGAAGATGCTAATGGCCTTGCCGCAGTGGTAACACCGGTTCCCGTCAGATCACTAAAGTTAAGCGCTGTCGGGCTGGGCTAGCACTTGAATGGGTGACCATCCGGTCTGCCGTGCGCTGTTGGCAAGCGGGGTGCTCTCAGCCCTTGTGAGGCAAACTGAGGAGCTACTTGAGTGAGAAGTAGCGGCTCCGGTCTCGGAAACTGACATACGGCCGGGAAAGCGGTCTGCTGACCACATGACCCTCCATATCCGCATCCAGTGACGCCTATGGGTTGAGAATGACACGGCGGCCGGTCGGTACCGTTGGGCCTTCATGGCCTGTTCGGGAGGAGTTTAGTTTTAGGTTTAGGGCTTCTGAAGGCATTAATTGCCGAAATGTTATAAATTAGCATTTGATTATAGCAAATCCTAACAAGAACGAAACGTTTTTCATGAATCTTCAATGTGTCATTGCTTAAAATTCCTAACTTTCATGACACGAAAATAACTAAATGCGAAAATTCTTTAACCACCAATATGACGTTTCCCGTCATTTTATTACTACGAATCGTACCAATAACGATTCGTTGTCAAGACATTTAATGTACTGGTGCTTAGAAACAGCACATGCTCAGAGGGTGTAAGGCACAACGCAAAACACTACAATTATGGCCTTCTACTGATCGAAACAAATTCAGTGTGGCATCTCGTTTTCTGCTTGCGGCGTACGGAGCTTTTTTGCTTCCTATTGGTTCTACTTTATATGGCACGTTGCCGAAATATCGGAGAACTTATTCTGTGTTTGACGTGACGAAATGGCTCCTCAACGGGGAATAGCAAGAAGTGGCGTCACAAAACTCGTAGACAGTCACGTCAGTGTTAACTAACTCGCTCCGTGTGATGCCGGGTTAAGCTTCCTCCACGTTCCATTCGGGGTATGACAACGTTCCATTCGGAGTATGATATTTTAAATACTTCCGTGCGCGCTATGATTAGTGTGGTGATGTATTCACTATTCCAACGGGATGGACACTTGAGGAAATATAATATGTTCATAGAGTCTTTCAAGTAACTTCGGTTTTTCAACCTTTGTAAGCACACTTTTGAGGAACAGTTGTCGTTTGCATATAAGTGTCTGGCATTTCGAGTTTTCATCTTTTCCTTGATGCTTTTCCTTGAGTCAAAAATTCGTGCTGCCCTTCTCTGTATACGTCAAATATCCCCTGTTAGTTGGGGTACGGGTCCCACGTATTTGAACAGAATTCTAGGATGGGTCCCACAAGAGTTTGTAAATAATCTTGTTTGTAGACTGAGTGAATTTTACCGTTATCCTTCGAATGAACCAAAATCTGCCATCTGATTTACCTACGGTTGTTCCTATGTTAGCATTCCACTTCATATTCTCACAAATTATAACTCCCATGTGTTTGTATAAGTTTACTGATTCAAATTGTGAATCAATAATATTGTATACAGTTATAAATTTCTGAACATTCAAAATACGTTGCCAGTCTCCTCACAATTTTTATGTACCAATTCCGGACAGCACATTTACCTAGCTTTTCTCAGGATAGTACTTCATCATAGATGGCTTCATTATCTGCAGGCTACTGTTAAGACTGCCTTGCGGGTCATTACTGTACGACATGCACGGCAGCGATCCCAACACACTTCCCCGGGGCACGCCTGAAATTATTTCTGCATCTGTCGATCACTCTCGATCCACATCTACCAAAGTAATCCTCACCCCAGCAACAAAGTTCGTTTGGTATCCAATATGCTCGAAACGTTCGTCAATAAGCGTTAATGAGGTAATGAGTAAAATGCTATTGTGAAGTCAAGAAACAGTTGATTGCCTTGATCGTTGGCTTTCGGGTCGTAATGTGAGAGAAGGGAGAGTTGGAATTCACATGATTAATGTTTCCGGAATCCATAGCGGAAGGTGTGGAAAAGGTCTTTCTGTTCGAGGTAGCCGGCCGGTGTGGCCGAGCGGTTCTAGGCGCTACAGTCTGGAACCGCGAGACCGTTACGGTCGCAGGTTCGAATCCTGCCTCGGGCATGTGTGTGTCTGATGTCCTTATGTTAGTTAGGTTTAAGTAGTTCTAAGTTCTAGGGGACTGATGACCTCAGAAGTTAAGTCCCATAGTGCTCAGAGCCATTTTTTTTGTTCGAGGTATCTCACTAGACAGGAGCTCAAACTATGTTCTACGATTCTACAGCAGATATTTGCTTATGGTACAGGACGGTAGTGTTTATCGACCACTTCTGCTACTCTTATTGTGAACGGGTGTAACTTGTGCTTTCTATTAACTACTGAGCACAGTTTTTTGCTAGAGGAATCTACGGTGTATTTTGGTGAAAACAGGGGCTCACTCATTCGCAGATTTTGTATAGAATCTAATAGGGCTCTTCGTTGCGTTTCAGCGATTTTGGCTGTTTCTCAACGCCATTGACACTAATATCTATATCACTCATCACTGCAGTGTTGTGTGAAGTGAGTTGTGTAGATATTCTATGATCGTCCTCTGTAAAAGGAGGTTTGAAAACGGAATTCAGCGTTTCCGATTTTTCCTTGCTACTCCCAATGTCAGTTCCCGTGTCAGCCATGGACGTCTAGACACGGACCTATGTGGCACAGGTAATCTTTACGTACGACCGGAATTTCTGTTTGTGTGTGTGTGTGTGTGTTGTTTTTTTGTTTTTTTACAAGTTTTTTTTTTAAATATGAATCTGCTATGATAGTCGTTGACGTCTTCGTGCCATCCCTTTACAACACGTTTCTATTAGGACGTATGTATCTATAAATTTATGTTCGTTTTCTTTACAGATTGTTTACGGAGCGTGTATACCATGGAGCATCCTTTCCATAATGAACATTCTGCTTGATGGGTATCCATCCAATGCATGGTGAACTATTCTTCGAACCTTAAGCCATAGTTCCTTCACATGTTCCTACCCAATGCCAATTCCTTCGAGTTCTTGCCTCTGTTTCTATATTTAGTTTACTGAACATATACACTGATCAGACAGAACATTATGACCACCGACTTACTATCGACATAAACCCATTCGGGCGATAGCAGCAGCACCTGGTGAGGAATGACTGATAGACACATGCACGGTTCTCAAATGGCTCTAAGCACTATGGACTTAACGTCTGAGGTCATCAGTCCCCTAAACCTAGAACTACTTAAACCTAACTAACCTAAGGACATCACACACATCCATGCCCGAGTCAGGATTCGAACCTGCGACCGTAGCAGCAGCGCGGTTCCGGACTGAAGCCCGTCGAACCGCTCTTCCGCAGCGGCCGGCCATGCACGGTGCAAGTAGTATCAGTGACTGCGCTGTCTGGGTGTATAAGCGGGAAGGCCCGCGATCTATCTGAGTCTGACCGAGGGCAGACTGTGATGGCCCAGAGGCTCGGCATAACCCTTTCGGAAACTGCACGACCTGTCGGGTGTTCGAGGAGAACTGTGGTGTCTTCAACATGTGGCGAAATCAAGGTGAAACAACCTTTAGACTTCGTGGGTTTAAGAGACCAACCCTCATTACAGATGTCGGACGTCGTAGACTGGGCAGGCTGGTAAAACAGGACAGGCGCCGAACTTTGGCGGAACAAACATCAGACTTTCACGCTGGGCAGACTATAAATATGTCTGAACACAGTGCACCGAACACTCCTAACGGTGGATCCCCACAGCTGACGAACCATGTGTGTGTCAGTATTAACACCACGGCATCGGCAACTACGACTGAAATTGGCACGTGACCATTGGCACTGGACATTGGCGCAGTGGCAGAGCGGTGCATAGTTTGATAAATCCCGATTTCTTCCTCCTGCGGATGGGAGGGCACGAATCCGTCGTCTACTAGGGAGCAGCTCCTTGAAACCTGTACTGTGGAGCTCGTGCAAGGCACACGACAGCCAAGGTGTGTCGTTCACCGGTTGCGAACCACGTACACCCCATCATGACGATCATGTTTCCCGACGACAGCGGCGTTATTCAGCAAGATAATGCGTCAAGTCACAAGGCCAGGAGTGTGGTGGAATGGTTCGAGGGATGTGCTGGGCCCCTAGTGCGGCAGATCTGTGTCCGATCGTACACATGTGGGATGTCATTGAAAATGGCGTCCCCGGAATTTACGGGAATTAGGTGACTTGTGTGTGCAGATGTGGTGCCAGCCACATCCAGCGACCTGCTAAGGTCTCATTGCTTCCATGCCACGACGGGTCGCCACTGTTATATAAGACAAAGGAGGACATACCGGCTGTTAGGTAGCTGGTTTTAGTTGTCCTTCGTACTGTGGTAATTTTTATTGCTACAACTACCTCATAGTCACCAAAACCAATTTCAGTGTTTACTTCATCAAAGAGATCACGTCTGGTTTTCTTTTTGTCCCCAAGCCTTAGTGTTGCAAAAGCCAGAGGTTACGTCTGTCACAATTATTCTAGCTCAGTTTCATGTTGACAATTGTGGCACCATTGACGATCTGACTTCACAGTCATCAGAATACAGCAGTTGTAGAACTGCGTTCACGCACAAGGGTCATTCGATGCCTTCTGGTAATGCCTAATTCTTTGACAAATGGTCAACTGACATTTTTTTATGGCGACTGCAAATCTTGTTTGGGTCAGATTCCCATTCTAGGACTATACCACTGGGACAGTCAATTGGAAACTGTCTCTCTGGCATCTCTATCCGTCACCAAGGCAATCGCTAGGAGTGTGGCTGTGGAGTAGTAATTGTGCGCAGAGGCCAGTCGTTATTTCCAGATGCTGGTCAAGGATTCCACAACTGCCATGTTCACTACTGAGCTAGATCCCCGGAAATTTGCAAGGGACGTGTGAAACCGAGGTGGTCTGTGGATGAGAGTCTGGACGCCGCCCACACCAACACCACTTTGGCCGATAAGTGAACCGATTTTCAACGACAAATTGCTCGTGCGCTTTCCAGTGAATCCATTGATTACCTCTGGGGCCAACGTTGCAATCAGGGGCACCATCAAGGTACCGGAAAACCGCCAGCGCCTCTGCGTGCAACTGACTCACGTTGGTCTTTTTAAAGACAGCTCACAAACTCTGATGCAACAGAGGAAGATGAGTCATATGCATTTCTTGCTGTGGACGAGGTTATATGATAGTTAGATCCTCTGCGCAGAATCATATTCTCCATCGATGTTACCTTACAATCGGCGCCTGCCACATCAGCCGCCACGATAATGCTGCATATTTGGTTAGAAACATTGAGCAGAAAGAACAGACTCATAAGAAGAATGCTCCATCCTGTACTGTCTCAGAGGTGTCAAAATGCAAAGTGGTGTCGGCAGTGTTTAATGTATATCTGAGAACTTTTAACACTGCAGCAATCGTGAATAATTTAATGATTATAAAGAATACGCCTCGATTGCAAATAGAAACCGGATGTTGACCTAGATTTCGGCGCGGATAACCACGCCTTCTTCGGAACACACTAAAATTACAAACGGCCTCTTTAGGCAGTTTGTCGTTTTAGTGTGTTCCGAAGAAGGCGTGGTTATCCGCGCCGGAACCTAGGTCAACATCTGGTTTCTATTTGCAATCGAGGCGGATTCTTTATAACCTTTTTTTTTTTTTTACGGAGAGGTTCCCACACTGAGATTCCATCCTTGTCGCCACTAAAGTGTCCATGCCTGATAGAAATGTGTAATCGGTGAGCAAAGCGAATCACTGTATAAACACCAGGAATGAAAGCCAGAAGGCGACGTCCAAAGCAGGGTCCATATCCGAATAGTAGCTGAGCGACACTTAGGAAATAAATCTGCTACAACGGCTGAGAAGACAAGAGAAGGAAGTATGTTTTCGTACTTTAACTAAATAATTACAGTGAATTTATATTAAGCAGCTGTGTCATTATTTCGATGGCTCTTCCTAGTCCATCCTTGTAATGTTTTATTTCTATTATGTGTTTTCTAAAATAATGATTCAGGCCGCATTGGGGAGAGGTAGCCAGAACATTTTTTGGTGGCAACGAACGAACACTGATGCTGCTCATTCGTCGCTTAATCCATCGTTTCAAATCTATACGTCCCTGAGATCATTTTTCGGATCTTTTATATTAGCGATCCAGGCTATGTTTACAAGCGAAAGGAGTAATGTTTCAGATCGGTCACTAGGCTCGTAACAATGTCGCCATGCAAAAGTCTCGTTAGACTGATGCAATAATACATCGGGAGTGCAGAAATCATCACAGTTAAATATAGGAGTAAAATAGTTACTAAAGTATATCTGTTTCATGATTTATTCTGCAGAAGCAGAGCCTCCAACGAAGCATTACATTAAATTAAGGTGTTTCGCGTTCAACCAGTTCAACTTCAAATTAATATTTTCAGAAGACATAAATTCCATTAAATCGTATAAGAAACACTATAAAATCATCAGTAGAATTTCTGTTGGCATCGGAGATGCATGCACGACAGTAACAGCATCAGCTTTAGTGGGATATGGGGAACATCATCATCCCGCATGCTGCCGTAACTTCGCGCGCTATGTGCAACCATCTTTACAGTGGTGGTGATGCATAGATTTATAGATTGATGGGTTCTCGAACAAGTTGACGAATGATTCGATGGACAGAGCTGGTGTTGGATATCGAACACTTATTAATTTCTATGTCTTTATTCCTGGGCTACCCATAGGTAGGTACAATAATCAAGTCATTCTGTTTCGTATGAATGTGTGCAACTGGGCTTCGTAAATTTATATTCTGTTTACTCTGTCACATATGCCTTTAACTGAACAGCAAGGAAGAAACTGATTGTTGTTTTATTTTGTGAACATGATGACATGGAAAAATGTTATGCATTAGTCTAGTTAACACCATACTGTAAGTATGAATTATTCTGCATGACCTTCTCGGTCATTTTATAAGAAGAATATTTTGTTTGGGTCCTTAACTGATAAAGTATTTTTGTGGAAACAAAAGTTCCACAGCTAAACTTTATTTTTATTAACGTTTGTTTCTTCGCTACTACACAACTGGCCATTAAAATTGCTACACCAAGAATAAATGCAGATGATAAACGGGTGTTCATTGGACAAATATATTATACTAGAACTGACATGTGATTACATATTCACGCAGTTTGGGCGCATAGATCCTGAGCAATCAGTACCCAGAACAATCACCTCTGGCCGCAATAACGGCCTTGATACGCTTGGGCATTGAATCAAACAGAGCTCGGATGGCGTGTACAGGTACAGCTGCCCATGCAGCTTCAACACGATACCACAGTTCATCAAGAGTAGTGTCTGGCGTATTGTGACGAGCCAATTGCTCGGCCACCATTGACCAGACGTTTTCAATTGGTGAGAGATCTGGAGAATGTGCTGCCAGCATTCGAACATTTTATATATCCGGGAAGGCCTGTACAGGACCTGCAACATGCGATCGTGCATTATCCTGCTGAAATGTAAGGTTTCGCAGGGATTGAATGAAGGGTAGAGCCACGGGCCGTAACACATCTGAAATGTAACGTCCACTGTTCAAAGTGCCGTCAATGCGAACAAGAGGTGACGGATACGTGTAACCATTGGCACTCCATACCATCACGCCGGGTGATACGCCAGTATGGCGATGACGAATACACGCTTCCAATGTGCGTTCACCGCGATGTCGCCAAACACGGATGCGACCATCATGATGCTGTACACAGAACCTGGATTCATCCGAAAAAATGACGTTTTGCCATTCGTGCACCCAGGTTCGTCGTCGAGTACAACATCGCAGGCGCTCCTGTCCATGATGCAGCGTCAAGAGTAACCGCAGCAATGGTCTCCGAGCTGATAGTCCATGCTGCTACAAACGTCGTCGAATTCTTCGTGCAGATGATTGTTGTCTTGCAAACGTCCCCATGTGTTGACTCAGGGATCGAGACGTGGCTGCACGATCCGTTACAGCCATGCGGATAAGATGCCTGTCATCTCGACTGCTAGTGATACGAGGCCGTTGGGATCCAGCACGGCGTTCCGTATTACCCTCCTGAACCCACCGATTCCATATTCTGCTAACAGTCATTGGATCTCGACCAACGCGAGCAGCAATGTCGCGGTACGATAAACCGCAATCGCCGTAGGCTACAATCCGACCATTATCAAAGTCGGAATCGTGATGGTACGCATTTCTCCTCCTTACACGAGGGATCAC
Source organism: Schistocerca serialis cubense (assembly GCF_023864345.2). Lineage (NCBI taxonomy): Eukaryota > Metazoa > Arthropoda > Insecta > Orthoptera > Acrididae > Schistocerca > Schistocerca serialis. Next base: position 291,793,736 of record NC_064638.1, read on the forward strand.
AACAACGTTTCACCAGGCAACGCCGGTCAACTACTCTTTGTTTATGAGAAATCGGTTGAAACTTTCCTCATGTCAGCACGTTTTAGGTGTCGTCAGCCGGCGCCAAACTTGTGTGAATGCTCTGAAAGGCTAATCATTTGCATATCACAGTGTCTTCTTCCTGTCGGTTAAATTTCGCCATGTGTCACGTCATCTTCGTGATGTAGCAATTTTAATGGCCAGTAGTGTAGTTTCTGGGTTGCCGTCCTGTTCTCCAGCGCTCATCCCCCTCCCCCAGCCAAGCTCTGAAACTAAAATCTGCCATAGTCACTACCCACAGTTGAATGGTTTTGCATGCAAATACAAATGATACCAGAGGTGCATTTTAACACTCCGCTAACACAATTGCTGCAATGTGAAAGGTAAAGAAATCGTCCTGTTCACGACAAAATAATCAATCTTTATAAAATAGACAGTTTTGTGTATGGTGTAACGTCCCCTTCAATGTGAAAGTCACAGGAGGTGAAACTAGATCCCGACAAAAGTGGGACCAGAATTCATTGGCTCAATCCTTTGAAATGATTCAGGAAAGCCATGCGAAACCTTGAATGAGGGTGGATGGACGACAGTTTAAACCTCGCTCCACCTCCACATATGTCGTTTCCATCAACCGTAATACGTTTCTCGTTTAGTGACCATGTTAATTATAATTCTTGAAATATCCAGTACATTAATACAGGTTATTATTAACACAAAACACAAAGCCGTTATTCTGTACAGTCATACTGTAAGATACGCGAATGTAGAAAATTACGAGTAATAACGACTGAGCACAAAAATGGAAGTCACGTCACTTCTGCGTCTGCATAGAAATATTAGATCGTAGAGCAGTTCAGATATAGCAAACCCCTGCGAGAAGTCGACTGGTACAACGCTCAGTGTGTAGAGATAATAAAACCTTACTAACGGTTTCACACAGTTTTATCTGTTCTTTGTGGCTACTACAAGGTTACCTTTCAGGAGAGAGTGCCACGAACGCTGCAATACGAGAAATAACTGGCTTTACTGCTAACACTAAAAAGTTGATATGTCTACCTACCGTGTGGCGACCCACCGTAAACACGACGCACTTGCTGCAGCAGTGGCAGTAAATACTCCATCCAACACTGTTCTCTCCAACTACACTCCACGTACAAGATAAATTCACATGTTTCCATGCTTTGTCCGGAAGCGGCGTAATGTGCAGAACAAACCTGAGTCTGTGAATCAAGTATTTTGTCGCAGATATCTGCGAAAACGAGCCAGTAATATTTAAGTGGAGTTTTATGTCTTTTTCTGCGGTAAGATGGTTCAAAATGGCTCTGAGCACTATGGGACATAACATCTATGGTCATCAGTCCCCTAGAACTTAGAACTACTTAAACCTAACTAACCTAAGGACATCACACAACACCCAGCCATCACGAGGCAGAGAAAATCCCTGACCCCGCCGGGAATCGAACCCGGGAACCCGGGCGTTGGAAGCGAGAACGCTACCGCACGACCACGAGAGGCGGGCTCTGCGGTAAGAAGGGAAACATATGCGATCACTCTGTTGTCCGTCTGTCCGTGTCTGTCTCTCAGTATGACTGTCCGTATGAAGTTGGAATTTGTCACAGATTAAGGTCTACAGTCTCTTCGCGGTGTAAAAAAGTGAATCTTCTAAGTCAATGCAATCAAAAGATACGGCCATTTGTGTCACATATTTTGATAATCGCAAACTCACTCGTTACAACCTATGGGGTACTTGCTCTCGAATTGAATATGTCTAGAACAAACATTTCACGGTGGAAGTAAAGAAAAAAATGAGAAAATTGTGAATCTGTAATCACACAGATCAAAAAAAGTTTTGCATCACCTTGGTTCCGGGAGTTTCGGGCCCTGAACAGAAAATTGTAATAGAGAGCAACATAAACATCATTTCCGCCCTTTTTGTTGCTCATGAAAACCACACATTGCATGTTGTACAACCATACAGCGAGACCTTGAGAGGTGGTGGTCCAGATTATTGTACCTCTAATACCCAGCAGCACGTCATCTTGCACTAATGCATGCCTGTATTCGTCGTGGCATACTATCCACAAGTTCATCAAGGCACTGTTGGTCTAGATTGTCCCACTCCTCAACGGCGTAGATCCCTCAGAGCGGTTGGTGGGTCACGTCGTTCACAAACAGCCCTTTCCAGTCCATCCCAGGCATGTTCAATAGGGTTCATCTCTGGAGAACATGCTGGCCACTCTAGTCGAGCGATGTCGTTATCCTGAAGGAAGTCATTCACAAGATGTGCACGATGGGGGTGCGAATTGCCGTCCATGAAGTCGAATGCCTCGCTAATATGCTACCGACATAGTTGCACTATCGGTCGGAGGATGGCATTCACGTATCGTACAGCCGTTACGGCGCCTTAAACAAATGGTTCAAATGGCTCTGAGCACTATGGGACTTAACTTCTGAGGTCATCAGTCCCCTAGAACTTAGAACTAATTAAACCTAACTAACCTAAGGACATCACACACATCCATGCCCGAGGCAGGATTCGAACCTGCGACCGTAGCGGTCGCGCGGTTCCAGACTGTAGCGCCTAGAACCGCTCGGCCACTCTGCCGGCACGGCGCCTTCCATGACCACCAGCCGCGTATGTCGGTCCCACACAATGCCACCCTAAAACAGCAGGGAACCTCCACCTTGTTGCACTCGCTGGACAGTGTGTCTAAGGCGTTCAGCCTGACCGAGTTGCCTCCAAACACGTCTCCGACGATTGTCTGGTTGAAGGCATTTACGACACTCATCGGTGAAGAGAACGTGATGCCAATCCTGAGCGGTCCATTCGGCATGCTTCCGTGCCCATCTATACCGCGCTGCATGGTCTCGTGGTTGCAAAGATGGACCTCGCCATGGAAGTCGGGAGTGAAGCGCATCATGCAGCCCATTGCGCACAGTTTGAGTTGTAACACGACGTCCTGTGGCTACACGAAAAGCATTATTCAACATGGTGGCGTTGCTGTCAAGGTTCCTCCGTGCTATAATCCGTAGGTAGCGATCATCCCCTGCAGTAGTAGCCCTTGGGCAGTCTGAGCGAGGCATGTCATCGACAGTTCCTGTGTCTCTGTATCTGTTCCATGTCCGAACAACATCACTTTGTTCACTCCGAGACGCCTGGACACTTCCTTTCTCGAGAGTCCTTCCTGGCACCAAGTAACAATGCGGACGCGATTGAATCGCGGTATCGACCGTCTAGGCATGGTTGAACTACACACAACACGAGCTGTGTACCTCCTTCCTGGCGGAATTACTGGAACTGATCGGCTGTCGGACCCTCTCCGTCTAATAGGCGCGCCTCGTGCATGGTTGTTTACATGTTTGGGCGGGTTAAGTGACATCTCTGAACAATCAAAGGCACTGTGGCTGTGATACAATATCCACAGTCAACGTCTATCTTCAGGAGTTCTGGGAACCGGGGTGACGCAAAGCTATTTTTGATGTGTGTATATCATTTGTTATCTGACTTGAGACTTGAATTTAAAACGTTCTCGAAAGTCTTGGTATCTCTGGGATCGATATCTTGCCATCATCAATGTCGATAACAGAAAAAAGTGGTAGAGACCCTCGAATCCCGGAATGGATGAACTGTCTAGACATATAATTAAGTTTATACGGAACCCTCAGTTCGCAAGATCACTTTGTTCACTCCGAGACGCCTGGATACTTCCGTTCTTGATAGTCCATAAAGGGATCCAGGAGGTCCTGAATAACGTTCGCTTAGTCCATAGTGGTCATGGTGCCTTCGATTCCTGCCACAAGACGCATGGAGTGCCACTCAGAGCATTAATACTGTTCCCACCGGCCTACATCCGTGGTGTGGTACATTTTTCGAGTGGACGTTCGCCTTCAGGAATGTGGATCTGGAGACGATAATGGACGTGGTGCAACAAAAAACGTGATACATCCGAACAGGCAACACATTTCCATTGATCTATGGTGAATTCTCAATGAACATGGCCATGTGACACAGACGCTTAGAACTACTTAAACCTAACTAACCTAAGGACATCACACACATCCATGCCCGTGGCTGGATTCGAACCTGCGACCGTAGGGGTCGCGCGGTTCCAGACTGTAGCGCCTAGAACCGATCGGCCACCGCGGCCGGCGAAAAATAATTCTGGGTGACGTGACGACGGTAGGAAACAAGTATGCACTGAGCCCAAATACTACGACCAGCTGATTAATAGCGTGTTGGTCCACCTTCGGAACGCAATACAGCAGAGCTTCAAAAAATAGGGTTCCAGAGCACCAGATAAGCCATTAGAGCTAGAGCGGAGCTGACACCCATTAAGTCCGAGATATGTTCTGCTGGGTTCAGATCAGGCGAATTTGGTGGCCTAGACATCAACATGAGTTCGCCATCAAGCTGTTCGAATCACTGTACAAGATTCTGGCCATGTGACACAGACACTTATCGTGGTGGAAGATGCCATCGCCTTTGGGAAAGACATCTAGCATAAAGGGATCCAGGAGGTCCTGAATAACGTTCGCTTAGTCCATAGTGGTCATGGTGCCTTCGATTCCTGCCACAAGACGCATGGAGTGCCACTCAGAGCATTAATACTGTTCACACCGGCCTACATCCGTGGTGTGGTACATTTTTCGAGTGGACGTTCGCCTTCAGGAATGTGGATCTGGAGACAATAATGGACGTGGTGCAACAAAAAACGTCATACATCCGAACAGGCAACACATTTCCATTGATCTATGGCGAATTCTCAATGAACGCATGCCCAATGTAGTCGTCATCGACGATGTCACTGAGATATGGAAACACATAGTAGTCGTGTGCTGCACAGCCCAATGTTCAACAATGTGGCCGCCCGGGGTAGCCGTGCGGTCTAGGGCGTCTTGTCAGGGTTCGCGCGGCTTCCCCCATCTGAGGTTCGAGTCCTCCCTCGGGCATGGGTGTGTGTGTGTGTTGTCCTTAGCGTAAGTTAGTCTAATTAGTGTGTAAGCCTAGTGACCGATGACCTCAGCAGTTTCGTCCCATAGTCCTTACCACCAATTTCCAATTTTCAACAATGTGTGTTGAACACTGTTCTGCTAAACACTGGAGAAAGTTAGCAACAAGCATTTCTACAGGTTTCCAAAACAACCTCAAGGGTTGCTTCTGAAGTGGAAAAGTGTTTGTACACTGTCACCTGATGTGAACTGTGCTACTTCTTTTCTTTGTGAAGATCATTTTTTGAAACAAAATTTTATGAATAAAACTTGGCATAGGCTAAACAGGGGTGTTCCTTGTGAAATTGCTAATATCAGTAGTGAATCAGGAGAAACTGTTGTTAATAGTGAGTTATGCCCACCACTACTAGTGGTGCTGTGGAAAGTGTTCGTTATACAAATGCTAATATCAGGACTGGTGTTAAAGAACTTTAAATTTTTATTGTCTGAGAAATAAAAAGTAAGTTTTGTTTTAATTTCACTGTTTTTATCCACATTTCCTATTTTTGGTACTTAATACTGATGTTTTCTTTTTTGTATTGAAGCATTTACAATCGTAAGAGGTAAGAACATATTTTTAAGAAATTAGTGGTCAGTAGTGCAAGTTTCCTGGACAAGTACTCAGAAATTACAGTCCTGAGACCCAATTGTAACAAATTTTAGTATTCTTCATTAATTAACACTGTGATAACCTCTTTAACTGCCGAGTACTCTCTTAATAATAGATTTTTTCCTCCATTGACCCCACAGCTTGTAAGATGTCAAAGTATGACATTATTCCGGAATATTTGTAGTCCAATTTACCTGCTACAATTTTTATTTAGTTTGTGACCGTTACTTAGACTACAAGCTTGTTTCGTCTTACTGTCAATTTCTAGTGTTGTATCTAGTTCATATGACGCACAAAACCTGGAGCTTTTGTAGGTTAATAGAAATCAATATAAGTGTGTCAGTTTGCAAATATATTTTTGACGTTTGCGTCTGGCAATTGCTGCTGAAGAGAACATCATAGGAGCAGCGACTGTCAGACGCAAATCGAAAATAGACTTGTAAACTTACTCACTTATATGGCTTCCCATCAACTTATAAAAGCTCCACAATGTTTTGTGCGTCATAAGAAGTAGATGCAACACTTGAAACAGACAGTAAGTCGAAACAAGCTTGTAGTGTAAATGGCTGAAGCTAAATTAAACTGTAGCAGCTAAATTGGATTACGAATATTCCTGAATAATAAGTCTGTCACTGCTGTATTTCACTGCGCTGCAGCTGTGTTTAAATGATTTTATTATGATGCTAGCTAAAATAATTACATAGCATGCCCAGAAAACTGAGATAAGAAAATTAAAAAAAAGAAAAAAAGAAAGAAAGAAAAACCTAAACGTACATAAACTAGGAGGGATGAAGCCCGCAATTTTTATCCTTTATTAGTTGATCTCCATACCACTAGAGGCGCTGCTATCGGTCTGTGTTTCCCTCTTTTAACACAAGAGTTGCGTGTTGTAACGGCGACCAGAACTGTCGCGGGGTTGAAGTGGCGGAAAGCGCGGCGGGACCCTCGGAGCGGGCCGCAAACAACACAACGGGAGAGGACGGACACGACCAACGGAGGACAGAACGAACAACAAGATCGAAACAACCGAGTCACAACGAAACCTAACAACCACGTCCACTCTTACATAGAACAAGAAAGTAAGTAAGCTGTCTAACGCGAGGCGATGTGGCCAGAGACGTACACAAGATTAGACTCTCTGGCTGAGTTTCTTTTTTTTTTTTTTCTTTATTGATTTTCGATTCCCCCCAAAGGGGGCGGGCTGGCAGCAGCTTAGTATGCTGCTCTTCAGCCTACAGACTTTGTTTTAAAAAGATGAAAATAATAAATAATAAAAACAGACGATAAAATCGGATACTTAAATGGTAACATGGCGAAAAAAAACGTGGAACTTAAAACATAGACCAAAGAGATGATGATGTTAATAAAATACATATGAAGCAGACAGGTAAAATAATATATAGAGACAATTAAAAAAACATGGCGACAGTCTGCTTTCTGTTCGCAAAAGATATAAAATTCACACCCAGCGACAGCGTGGTTTCTGTTCGCAACACTTTGGAAGGACGAACAACACTGAACATTCACTGGAACATTGCACTAAAAAGTTGGCAAATATGACATACCACAGCCGAGAGCAGGTGGGAGGAAACTGAACAGATGATGGGAAAATAAAAAAGGGGGGAAGGAGAGGAAAAGCGAAGGGGGGGAGGAAGGGGGGAAAGGAGCCGATGGAGGATGAGGACCCATGAGAGAAGTGGGGGGTGCTGGGCAGACGTGACAGGGAGGGGGGAAGGCAGAGGAGGGGAAATACAAAAGGACTTGGGGGGCAGGGAGAAGGGAGGTAGGGAGAGGTTAGGCGGGGAGAAAACAGGATGGAAGGGGGGGAAGAGGGAGCCCAGGGAAAGGACGGAGGAAAGGAGGGGGGGTGAGGATCAGAGTTGATAGGAGGGATAGATGAATGGAGAGAGGGCATCATCCGGGAGGGGGGAGTTGATGGAAGCCACGTTGGGAAAGGAGATGAAGGGTGTAGAGATGGAGGGAAGGGGGGACATCTGGCTGAGTTTTTTTTTTTTCTTTATTGGGATTTTAACACCTGAAACAATCAGGTAGGCTGGCAGCGGCATACTACGTCGCTCTTCAGCCACAGTGTTGACGATAACAGTACAATAATGGAGAAGTAAAATGAACATAGTGACGGGCAAGAAATAGTGGTCACAGATACACAAAAAAAAAACACGGAGCCATTCACACTCGACGCGGACGACTCTGAAAACACGTTGACACGGCGCACATAGCACTGATGAGTCCGACGGCACAAGTGGACGTAGAAGCGGGACGGCGGACACTAAAAACACAAAACGACGTCACACACACGAGACACAGATGGCGATGATCTCCAGCGCGCGAAAGTCCACGTAGCGTGTGCGAGTCCGGGGACCTGCCAAGAGGGGAAGAAGGGTGAGGGCGGGTGGAGAGGGTGGAGAGGGGAGAACAGAGATGCCAATGGCTGAGGAGATGGGAGGAGGAGTAGAAGAACAAGGGAGGGGAAGCCCGGGGGAGGAGTGGTGAGAAGGGGAGGAGGGATGGAGGGTGCCCAAAGGAACAGATACAGGAAGAGGGAGGGAGGATCAAAGTTGGTAGGAGGGGTAGATGGAGGGGAGGAGGGCATCATCAGGGAGGGGGAGCTGGCGGAAGCCACCTTGGGAGAGGGTGAGGAGGGTGGAGATCTGGAGACCGGGTGGGACGTGGGAATACAGGAGCGGCTGCGGGCGGGGGTGGGAGAGGATCGGGGAGACGAGTGGGTGAGGAGGATCGAGTTTACGGGAAGTGTACAGGATCCGTATCCTTTCGAGGAAAAGGAGGAGGTGGGGGAAGGGGATGAGATCGTACAGGAGCCACGTAGGGGAGGGGAGACGGATGCGATAGGCGAGGCGGAGAGCATGGCGTTCAAGGATTTGGAGGGATTTGTAAAAAGTAGGGGGGCGGAGATCCAAGTCGGATGGGCATAACAAAGGATAGGGCGGATGAGGGATTTATAGGTGTGAAGAATGGTGGAGGGGTCCAGACCCCACGTAAGGCTGGAGAGGAGCTTGAGGAGACTGAGTCGGGAGCGTGCCTTGGCTTGGATTGTCCAGAGGTGGGGAGTCCAGGAGAGGCGATGGTCGAGGGTGACGCCAAGGTACTTAAGGGTTGGAGTGAGGGCGATAGGACGGCCATAGATGGTGACATAGAAATCAAGGAGGCGGAAGGAAGGGGTGGTTTTGCCTACAATGATCGCCTGGGTTTTGGAGGGATTGACCTTGAGCAGCCACTGGTTGCATCAAGCGGTGAACCGGTCAAGATGGGATTGGAAAAGGTGTTGGGAGCGCTGTAGGGTGGGGGCAAGGGCAAGGAAGACAGTGTCATCGGCAAACTGGAGAAGGTGGATGGGGGGTGACGGCGGCGGCATGTCCGCTATGTACAAAAGGTACAGAAGGGGGGAGAGGACGGAGCCTTGGGGCACACCGGCGGAGGGGAAAAAGGTGTAGGAATCTGAGTTATGGAGGGTGACATAGGAAGGACGGCGGGAGAGAAAGGAGCCGATCAGACGGACGTCGTTAATGGGAAGGGCGAAGGTTTGGAGCTTGAAGAGGAGACCGGAATGCCATACGCGGTCATAAGCACGTTCGAGGTCCAGGGAGAGGAAGATTGCGGAGCGACGAGAATTAAGCTGTTCGGAAAGTAGATGAGTGAGGTGAAGGGGAAGGTCGTCGGAAGAGAAGGACAGTCGAAAGCCACACTGGGTAACGGGAAGGAGGCGGTACTGGCGGAGATGCTGGTGGATGCGTCAGGTGAGGACAGATTCCAGGACCTTGCTGAAGACCGAGGTAAGGCTGATGGGACGGTAGGAGGAGACAGCGGACGGCGGTTTGCCAGGTTTAAGGAACATGAGGATACGGGAGGTTTTCCACAGGTCAGGGTAGTAACCGGTGGACTCTGGTTGAGTGAGAGGCAGGCGCTTAAATATTCTATCGGGGGCGCCGCTATTGGCTGTTGGAACCAAGTGTTCCACTGTGGCGCCCTCACACTAAATGCAGGCTAGGAGGCGCGCGCCGCCACAGCTTACGGCGCAATGATGCAGAGACCTCTAGGGGTCTCCGACGTCCATGACGTCTGGCGGGGATTCAAATTCCGCGGCGCGCGGTACCAGATTGCGCTTCTCCTCCTTCTCTGCCTCCTTTGAATTTTGCGCCCACGAGTACACATTCAAAGCATTCGTGAGTCCATCACCGCACATTTCATTCAAGTAGCGATGAATTTTAATTGGTGTCACACAACACAAATGGAGAACAGGAACGATTACACGCTGTTCTTGTAATGAAAACACTGCTTTTTGAAATATTATCAAAAACAGTTCTCACTCTCGCCGCTGCCGCAGTGCGCCGCACAGTGCTGCCATCTGTCACGCATTCACAACTACACTACTGGCCACTAAAATTGCTACAACACGAAGATGATGTGCTACTGACGTGAAATTTAACCGATAGGAAGAAGATGCTGTCATATGCTTTTCAGAGCATTCACACAAGGTTGGCGCCGGTGGCGACACTTACAACGTGCTGACATGAGGAAAGTTTCTAACCGATTTCTCATACACAAACAGCAGTTGACCAGCATTGCCTGGACAAACGTTGTTGTGATGCCTCGGGTAAGAAGGAGAAATGCGTACCATCACGTTTCCGACTTTGATAAAGGTCGGATTGTAGCCTATCGCGATTTCGGTTTATCGTACCGCGACATTGCTGCTCGCGTTGGTCGAGATCCAATGACTGTTAGCAGAATATGGAATCGGTGGGTTTAGGAGGGTAATACGGAACGCCGTGCTGGATCCCAACGGCGTCGTATCACTAGAAGTCGAGATGACAGGCATCTTATCCACATGGCTGTAACGGATCGTGCAGCCACGTCTCGATCCCTGAGCCAACAGATGGGGACGTTTGCAAGAAAACAACCATCTGCACGAACAGTTCGACGTTTGTAGCAGCATGGCCTGTCAGCTCATAGACCATGGCTGCGGTTACTCTTGATGCTGCATCACAGACAGGAGAGCCTGTAATGGTGTACTCAACGACGAACGTGGGTGCAAGAATGGCAAAACGTCATTTTTTCGGATGAATCCAGTTTCTGTTTACAGTATCATGATGGTCGCATGCTTGTTGGTGACATCGCGGTGAACGCACATTGGAAGCGTGTATTCGTTATCGCCATACTGGCGTATCACCCGGCGTGATGGCATGGTGTGCCATTGTTTACATGTCTCGGTCACCTCTTGTCCGCAATGACGGCACTTTGAACAGTGGACGTTACATCTCAGATGTGTTACGACCCGTGGCTCTGCCCTTTATTCGATCCCTGCAAAATCCTACATTTCACAGGATAATGCACGACCGCATGTTGCAGGCCCTGTACGGGCCTTTCTGGGTACAGAAAATGTTCGACTGCTGCCGTTGCCAGCACATTCTCCAGATCTCTCACCAATTGAAAACATCTGGTCAACGGTTGCCGAGTAATTGGCTCGTCACAATACACCAACGGTAACTGTGGTATCGTGTTGAAGCTGCATGGGCAGCTGTACCTGTATACGCCATCCAAGCTCTCTTTGACTCAATGCCCAGGTGTATCAAGGCCGTTATTAGGGCCGGAGGTGGTTATTCTGGGTACTGATTTCTCAGGATCTATGCACCCAAACTGCGTGAAAATGTAGTCACATGTCAGTTCTAGCATAATATATTTGTCCAATGAATACACGTTTATCATCTGCATTTCTTCTTGGTGTAGCAATTTTAATGGCCAGTAGTGTAGTTCACGCATATTATATTAGAAACCACAAGTCTCTGCTTCCAGTCCTGTGTTATAAAGCCGGGCTTTATAACTTCAATGCAAGTGCTTTGCCTTCGAGTGCACAGAGTGCAGCGCCGCCCCTTGTTGGCAGGCGGCTGGGCTGCAAGTGGACGCTGGTGGCGAGCATGGCGGTCTACACGCCGTACCTGGCGGCGCAGTTCTGGGCGACGCGCGGCTCCCTGCTGCCGGCGGCGGCCCTGGTGGGGCTGGGCGGCGGCCCGCTCTGGTGCGCCAAGTGCTCCTACCTCACCGCCGCCGCCCGCCGCTTCGCCAGCCTCGCCGGGCAGCGCGACGACGACGTCCAGGTGCGCTTCTTCGGCGTCTTCTTCACCATCTTCCCCGTCGCCAACGTCCTGGGCAACGCCATCTCCTCCCTCGGTAAGTCTTTTTTTATTTTTGGTCAAATATTTGAGCGGATCGAAAACGAGACTCCGTAACGGATTGGTGAGTTGGAAAATAGGTCATGTCCACGTTTTTTCAAATTATGTTTAGCAGAGATATGCGATCTTTACACGTGGTCCAGTCACACTAATGAGGTCACCACCTATTTCGAGAGTCAAAGTGCAATAACCACCAACAGACGGCAGGTGGCAGCACTGGCAGTGCAGGGTACATAAAGCGTATCGGGGGGGGGGGGGGGGGGAGGGGGATGCTGAAAACAGGGCAGTCGTTCTCGTAATACCGAAACGGAGTAACTTATCTGACTTCCAAAAGGGCACGGTCATTAGCTTTCGGGCCAAGGGTGGGAGCATTTCCGAAATGGCTAAGTTTGGACACTGTTTGAATGCCAGTGCGGTCAATGTACGAGGTGCGACAATAAAGTAATGAGACTGATTTTCTTTGCAAGATGTGGCAACCCTGCAGGCTTGCGTACGCACAACATCTTTGACCTCGGTCTATAAGCTGCTTCTAGTCCAAGCGGCACATTGATGCAACAGCTCAGTCGTGAGTTATGCTCTAATAATTTAACACGTGTTTGTGTCTCTCGTCACGGAAATGGAACCGCATAATATTGCGAAACGGTATGACATTTCTTTTTGCGTTAAATTGGGTGAAATCGCGACGACAACTTACGGTAAGCTTTGGAAGGCTTTTGGGGAGGAGGTTATGTCAAGAGCTCAAGTTTTTCATTGGCATAAAATGTCTAGTGAAGGTAGAACGAATGTTGAAGATGAAGATGAAGACTATCAACCTCACGGACAGATGTCAACTTGGCCAGGGTGCGTGAATTCGTACGATCTTATAGACGATTATCCTTGAAAATGATTGCAGAAGAACTGAACATCAATTGAGAAACGGTTCATCTAATAATAACTGAAGATCTTGGTATGAGAAAGATTTGTGCAAAAATCATCCCCAAAAATCTCACACCACAACAGCGAGAAACATGGAAAAATGTGGCAGCCGATCTGTTAGAGCAAACGGAAATCAGTTCAGAACCGTGTTATCACTGGTGGTGAAAGTTGGTTTTTTCAGTACGATTCAGAGACAAAACTCCAAAGTTCGCCATGGTGCTCAAAGGGATCACCCAGACCAAAATAAGCTCGCATGTCAAAGTCAAAAGTCAAATGCATGCTTGTGTGCTTCTTTGATTCCAAGGGAATTGTTCATAAAGAGTGGGTGCCTCCTGGACAACCAGTTAACCAATATTACCACAAAGAAATTTTAGAAAGACTTCGTAAAAGGGTTCTTCGTGTCCGGTGCCAACATTGCTGATAATTGGATTCTGCATCACGATAATGCGCCATCCCATGCTGCTCTGTCAGTACAGCAATTTTTAACCTCAAAACAAATTTTAGTTCAACAACAGCCACCTTATTCGTCAGATATCGCTCCATGCAACTTTTTTTTATGTCCAAGAGTCACAACGGCGGTCAAGGGACACCATTTTCAAACAAAACAAGAGTCCAAAAAGCTGTGACGAGAGTCTTGGAGGATATTACAGAAGATGAGTTCCATAAACGTTACCATCAATGGCAGAAGCGCTGGAAAATGTGTGTGCAATCAGAAGGGAGCTACTGTGAAGGAGACAACACTAAACTAGACTAAAACGGTAAGCAACTTTTTTTTTCACATCAGCCTTATTACTTTATTGTCGCACCTCGTATACTTTGCATGGCAATATGGCGCTATCCGAAACCAGCACAGAGGCAACTGTGGTGTACCAAAGGCAATAGGTGACAGGGGTGAACGATGGCTGCAGAGATATGTACAGACGAATAGACAGACAGCTTTTCAGTAACTGGACGCCCAGATGGATCAAGGGGCTACCAACTGTTTCTCCTCAACGACTGTTCAGCGGACATTACTGTGTATGAGCCTTCACAGAAGGCACCTGGTTCATGCTTCCATGCTGACTGCAGTTAATCAATGACAGAAGCTGGTATTTGCATGCCAGTACCACAACCGGACGTCCATGAATTCTGAAAGGTGGCCTTTCCAAATAAATCACATTTTATGCTCCTTTGGACAGATGGCCGTTGGCAAGTACAGTGACAAACGTCTGAAAGTAGATGCCTGCAGCAGTTGTCAGAAGGGTCCAAGCTCGAGGAGGGAGGGTTATGGTCTGGAAAATGTTTTCGTGGCATTGCCCAGGTGATTTAGTCATTCTGGAAGGCGCAATGGATCAACGCAACTATACATCTATCTTTGGGGGACATCTCCACCCTTTGTATGTCTGGTATTGTATGTGAACCGGGGACCTTGAAACGACGGAGAAGCCGGCGGGAGTGGCCGAGCGGTTCTAGGCGCTTCAGTCTGGAACTGCGCGACCGCTACGGTCGCAGGTTCGAATCCTGCCTCGGGCATGGAAGTATGTGATGTCCTTAGGTTAGTTAGGTTTAAGTAGTTCTAAGTTCTAGGGGACTGATGACCTTAGAAGTTAAGTCCCATAGTGCTCAGAGCCATTTGAACCAAACGACGGAGAGGATCTGTCCCCACCGCAGCTGCAGTGGTCCACAACCCCATGACGACTACCGCAGTCCACTTCACCCCTCCGCCGCACCACACCGAACCCAGGGTTATTGTGCAGTTCGGCCCCCGGTGGACCCCCCAGGGAGCGTCTCGCACCAGACGAGTGTAACCCCTATCTTTGCGTGGTAGAGTAGTGGTGGTGTATGCGTACATGGAGAACCTGTTTGCGCAACAATCGCCGACATAGTGTAGCTGAGGTGGAATAAGGGAAACCAGCCCGCATTCGTCGAGGCAGCTGGAAAACCGCCTAAAAACCATCCACAGTCTGGCTGGCTCACCGGACCTCGACACAAGGCCGCCAGGCGGATTCGTGCCGGGGACCAGGCGCTCCTTCCCGCCCGGAAAGCCGTGCGTCAGACTGCTCGGCTAACCAGGCGGGCATCTCCACCCTTACTTGCAGTTGGTTTTTCCTCAGCATGACGGGATCCATCAGGAGGACAACACAACATGTAACACAGTTCACCGTGTATGTACGTGGTTTGAAGAGGATCAGGATGATTTTACTGTATTACCCTGTATTGCCACTGCTGCAAAATACTAACAAGAATTATTTACAGACGAATGGAAAAACTGGTAGAAGCCGACCTTGGGGAAGATCAGTTTCGGTTCCGTAGAAATGTTTGAACACGAGAGGCAATACTGACCCTACGACTTATCTTAGAAAATAGATTAAGGAAAGGCGAACCTACGTTTCTAGCATTTGTAGACTTAGAGAAAACTTTCGACAATGTTGACTGGGATACTCTCTTCCAAATTCTGAAGGTAAAAGGGGTAAAATACAGGGAGCGAAAGGCTATTTACAATTTGTACAGAAACCAGATGGCAGTTATAAGAGTCGAGGGACATGAAAGGGAAGCAGTGGTTGGGAAGGGAGTGAGACAGGGTTGTAGCCTCTCCCCGATGTTATTCAATCTGTATACTGAGAAAGCAGTAAAGGAAACAAAAGAAAAATTTGGAGTAGGAATTAAAATCCATAGAGAAGAAATAAAAACTCTGAGGTTTGCCGATGATATTGTAATTCTGTCAGAGACACCAAAGGACCTGGAAGAGCGGCTGAACGAAATGGACATGGTCTTGAAAGGAGGATATAAGATGAACATCAACAAAAGCAAAACGAGAATAATGGAATGTGGTCGAATTAAATGGGGTGATGCTGAGGGATTTAGATTAGGAAATGAGACGCTTAGTATTAAATAAGTTTTGCTATTTGGGGAGCAAAATAACTGATGATGGTCGAAGCAGAGAGGACATAAAATGTAGACTGGCAATGGCAACGAAAGCGTTTCTGGAGAAGAGAAATTTGTTAACATCGAGTACAGATTTAAGTGTCAGGAAGTCATTTTTGAAAGTATTTGTATGGAGTATAGCCATGTATGGAAGTGAAACGTGGACGATAAATAGTTTAGACAAGAAGCTTTCGAAATGTGGTGCTACAGAAGAATGCTGAAGATTAGATGGGTAGATCACATAACTAATGAGGAGGTATTGAATAGAACTGGAGAGAAGAGAAATTTGTGGCACAGCTTGACAAGAAAAAGGGATCGGTTGGTAGGGCATATTCTGAGGCATCAAGGGATCACCAATTTAATATTGGAGGGCAGCGTGGAGGGTAAAAATCGCAGAGGGAGACCAAGAGATGAATACACTAAACGGATTCAGAAGGATGTAGGTTGCAGTAGGTACTGGGAGATGAAGAACCTTGCACAGGATGGAGTAGAATGGTAAGTTGCATCAAATCAGTCTCTGGACTGAAGACCACAACAACAACAACAACCCTGTCTACGAAACTCCCCGGATTAAAACCCAGTCTTAAATCTATGGTACCACCTCGATTGAGCTGTCCGTGCTATGAATCCTCAACTGAGAAATTTAGGCCATCTGTTCATGGCACTGGAGTTGTTGGTACTAGTGGCTGCCACATCGCGGTCGCGAAGTGTGGCCGAGGCAGTTCCAGATAAGTTTTATAGTCTGACGATGATTTATGGATTTGTAGTTTTAGCTTGACGATGTCCACTATGGACAAACGGTAGGTACTGTTATTCTTAAGAAGGTTGGGTTTTCCCGATTGAAACCTAGGTAAATTCAAGGTAAGCGTTGCAACTGAGGCTGTTAATTATTAAAATTAAAATTAATATTTACACAGTTGCTGACAGGGCCGTGAAATGTTGAAGATATTTAATCAGCTTCATAGTTATTGTCGGAATTACTTGATAATATTGCCGCCTTATGCTTCTTTACAGAACTAATCATGTCACTGTCGCTGCATTCGTCCTCAATGCTACGCAAAGCACCCTCCGCCATACACTAGACACGAAAGCTGGTTAATATTGCATTGTCATTCATTCAGTTGTCAGTTACGTGGAAAGTTTCAACTCTCTACCTAATTGGAAAGTGAGTTTAAAATCAATTTCAAAATTTGTACCGAACAAACAGACAAGAATGCGACCTATAGTAATAAAAACGTGTTCAAATAGAAGGTATTTGATACGTAAAAATACAATCAAAATGCTCGATAAGTGAAAGTACATGAAGGCAATCAAGTATGACACATTGATTAAAGAGGTGACCACCTAAATATATCTACATCTTCATGGATACTCTGCAAATCACATTTAAGTGCCTGGCGGAGGGTTCATCTGGTCATCTACCCAATAATTCTTTATTATTCCAATCTCGTACAGAGCGGAAGAAACGATCACCTACATCTTTTCGTGCGGGCTCTGATTTCCCTCATTTTATTATGATGATCGTTTCTTCGTATGTAAGTCGGCGTCAACAAAATATTTTCGCATTCGAAGGTGAAAGTAGGCGATTCAAATTTCGTGAGAAGTTTCCGTCGTAACAAAAAACGCCTTTGTTTTAATGATGTCCACCCCAAATCCTGTATCATTTCAGTGACACTCTCTCCCCTATTTCGTGATAACACAAAACGTGAAGCCCTTCTTTGAACTTTCTTCGTGCACTCCGTCAGTCCTAACCGGTAAGGATCCCACACCGCACAGCAATATTCTATTAGAGGACGGACAAGCGTAATGTAGGCAATCTCTTTAGTAGATCTGTCACATTTTCCAAGTGTCCTGTCAGTAAAACGCAGTCTTTGGTTAGCCTTCCCCACAACTTTTTCTATGTGTTCGTAGTTGTAATTCCTATGTATTTAGTTGAATTTACGGCCTTTATATTTGAGTGATGTATCGTGTAAATGAAGTTTAACGGATTCCTTTTAGCATTCATGTGGATGATCTCACACTTTTCGTTATTTAGGGTCGATTTCGAATTTTTACACAATACAGATATCTTTTCTAAATCCTTTTGCAACTTGTTAGAATCTTCTGACGACTTTATTAGTTGATAAACGACAGCAGCATACGCAAATAAGTTAAGACGGCTACTCAGATTGTCTCCTAAATCGTTTATGTAGATAAGGAACACGAAAGGGCCTATAGCACTACCTCTGAGAACGCCATAAATCACTTCTGTTTTGCTCGATGACTTTCCACCAGTTACTACGAACTGTGAGCTCTCTGGCAGGAAATCATGAATCAAGTCAGATAACTGAGACGATATTCCATAAGCAAGCAATTTCACTACAAGTCACTTGTGTGGTACAGTGTCAAAAGACTTATGGAAATCTAGAAATACGGAATCAATTTGAAATCCCTTGTCAATAGAACTCAGCACTTCGTGTGAGTAAATAGTTAGTTGGGTTTCAGAAGAACGATGTTTTCTAAATTCGTGTTGAGTGTCTGTCAATAGACAGCTCTCTTCGAGGTAATGCAATAATGTTGGAATACGATATATGTTCCAAAATCCTGCTGCTTATTGACGGTAATGATACGGGCCTGTAATTTAGTAGATTATCTCTACTACCTTTCTTGAGTATTGGTGTGACCTGTGCAACTTTCCAGTCTTTTGGTACGGATCTTTCGTCGAGCGAACGCTTGTATATAGTTGTTAAGTATGGAGCTATTGTATCAGCGTACTCTGAAAGGAACCCAACAAGTATACAGTCTGGACCGGAAGACTTGCTTTTGTTATGTGATTTAAGTTGTTTCACTACTCTGAGGATATCTATTTCTACGTTACGCATCTTTGCAGCTCTTCTTGATTCGAATTCTGGAATATTTACTTCTGGTCTTTGCTGAAGGAATTTCGGAACGCTGTGTTTAGTAACTCTGCTTTGGCAGCACTGTCGTCGATAGTATTTCCATTGCTATCGCGCAAAAAAGCATTGATTGTGTCTTACTGTTAGCATACTTCACATACGGGCAAAATCTCTTAGGATTCTCTGCAGGTTTCGAGACAAAGTTTCGTTGTGGAAACTATTATAAGAATCTCACATTGAAGTCCGCGCTAAATTTCGAGCTTCTGTAAAAGACTGTCAAGCCTGGAGATTTTGAGTCCGTTTAAATTTGACAAGTTTTTTTCGTTGTTTCTGCAACAGTGTTCTGGTTTTGTTTACCAAGGACGACCAGCTCCGTCGTTTGTTAATTTATTTGGCATAAATCTCTCAATTGCTGCCGATACTATTTCTTTGAATTCAAGCCGCAACTGGTCTACACTTACATCGTTAATCTGGAAGGAGTGGAGATTGTCTCTCAGAAAGGCGTCAAGTGAATTTTTATCTGCTTTTTCGAATGGGTATATTTTTCGTTTATTTTGGGAGGATTTGGGGGTTACAATATACAATCTCGCTTCGACAACCCTGTGTTCACTATTCTCTGTATCCGTCTTGATGCTCTTTATTAACTCAGGATTAATTGCTGCTAAGAGGTCAAGTTGGTTATCACAACCGTTTACTATTCGCGTTGGCTCATGAGTTAACTGCTAGAAATAATTTTCACAGAATGCGTTTAGCACAATTTCGGGTGATGTGTTATGCGTACCTCCGGATTTAAACATGTGTTTTCCCAACATATCGAGACTAAATAAAAGTCACCACCAACTATAATTGTATGAGTTGGGTACATATTTGGAATTAAACTCACGTTTCCTTATACCTTTCAGCAATTTAGTATTAAGAAAACAGTCTTAATCGCGTTTTTTTTTATTTATTTAGTGCGAACAAATGGTCGACTGCTAGTGACGTCAAGTCTACCAAGGTGTGGCAGGAGACCTCGATAGATGTGACGCCACCCGCAGTCGACCATATGTTCGCCCTGAAGATGGCCCCTGCGATGGGCTGAAACCGGTCGGCACTAAATAAATAAAATAACGTGATTTAGACTCTTCTTAATACTAAGTTAATTTATATCACAACCAAGTTGTCCAAACATCTTTCAGCAATTGCATCATCTGAATAGGGATGTCGGTAAAACGATCCATTTATTATTTTATTCCGGTTGCCAAGAATGGCCTCTGCCCGTACTAACTCACAGGAACTATCTACAGGGTGCAGCAGAACCGACTAAGCAGTTTTAAGGAGCAATAAAAAGTAAATCTGGATGTATAGAGAAAAATTAGTATAATATACCATTTTACATTCATTTAGTTTTGAAAATAGTGTCCTCAATATGGCGGCCTTCAGCATCAATTCAATGTTGTAGACGATCCCTGAAATTTCGAGCAGCTCTTGCTTACATATCGCGGGGTATGGCATTCACTTCGTCAATAATCCGCTCTTTTAACTCTGGAAGGGTGTGAGGGCGGAGTTTGAAAACCTTTTCCTTTAGATATCCCCAAAGAAAGTAGTCACAAATGCTCAAATCTGGTGACCGCGCAGGCTACCCGACATCACCCCTCAAAGAGACGAGGCGTCCCGGAAACATTTCACCGAAACATCAAGTGAAATTCGAGCTGTGTGAGCAGTAGCTCCATCCCTTTGGAACCATGTTCTTCAACAATCTCGTTCATTCTGGGTTGCAGAAAATTTTGCAACATTGAAACATAGCGTGTGGAATTCACTGCTACAATTACTCCTCCCTCCTCAAAAAAAATGAGGGCCCACCACGCCAAATTGTAATATGCCACACCACACTGGCACTTCAGGAGAATGTTGCGTTCATGAATAATTCGGGGGTTATTTTCAGCCCAGTAGCGAAAGTTTTGCTTATTCACGCACCCACTAAGACGAAAATGTGGCCAGCCGCGGTGGCCGAGCGGTTCTAGACGCTTCAGTCCGGAAGCGCGCGACTGCCACGGTCGCAGGTTCGAATCGTGCCTCGGGGATGGATGTGTGTGTCGTCCTTAGGTTAGTTAGGTTTAAGTAGTTCTAGGGGACTGATGACCTCAGATGTTAAGTCCCATAGTGCTCAGAGCCATTTGAACCATGAAAATGTGCCTCGTCACTGCTGAAGAACGCTGTATTCGGAGGGATCTGAGAAAACATTTGGCGTAGTCTGCTGAGCGTAATTCTTGAGCAATCATTATTTTGAAAGGATGGAACTTAAAATCGCATTGCAGAACCCTTCTCAAAGTCGGATCTGAAATCCCCAATGCAACAGCATGTCGTCGAGCTGAACGTTGCGGCGATTGTTGAACTGCTGTTCTCACCTGCTGCACATTTTCTGGCGTTCTGATGGATCTGCGTCGGCCATCTGTATCTACTCTTAGTGTGCTACCAGTTTCCTCCAACTGGCGAACCCAGGACCGAATTGTGTTTGCATTAAGAACGGCATTGTTGCGTGGAATGTTGAACTGTCGCCGAAAAGCTCGTTATGTGTGGATCACAGATCTGTTGTTTTCATAATACGCGCGAACGGTGAAACGTCCCCTTAGAAAAATTATACATGACTGTGCTTAAACTGAGACACAATATTTTTAGCGCAACGGAATCTGACTTTCAATAATCCCTACAAAAATGGCCCTGACTAACATTAACCTATACCTTTCACAGATCACTTACCTCACAAAAATCTTCGTTACTCAAGCTACTGCAATACAGCGAGCGCCACTACTGCCAGCTAAATAAAAGATTCAAACTACTGAAGGCACTAACTACTGATAGGCATAGTTAGCAAATGAAAGATTTTGATAGAGAACAAACAATGTATTTACCTTAATAGTGTTCAAAAGTCATAATATATATAGCAGTTTATGACATCCATTCTTACAAATTTACTGTTTCTGATGGACACACGTCCAGATCATCCGCTCTCAAAACACTGCCATTTCTCTCCCAACATCCACCACTGCTGGCGGCTCACCTCCAACTGCGCAACGCTACGCGCTGTTAACAGCCAACTGCCCAACACTACAATAGCCAACAACAATGCAAACCAGCCACAGACTGCACACAGCACAGCTAGTGATTTTCATACAGAGCGTCACATGGCGTTACCAATAAAAACCCTATACAGCCTACAACGGCAAAACCACGATGTGCACCAGTCCAGACCATGTTGGTCACTGAAATGGGGTAACGACTGAACAAAGGCAGACCCCGTGAAACTGCCTACACCTACCACAGCCCCAGCGGCAATCGATAGAAACTGCTTAGTCGGTTCTGCCGCACCCTGTACTTACATTTCGCGATAAGATAAACTACTTCTAACAGCAGCAAAAACGTCACCTCCAACTGTGTTTAGCCTATTATTTCGGAACACGTTTAGGCTCTTCGCAAAAAATTTCAATTGAACTTATCTCCGGCTTTAGCCAACTTTCAGTGCCTATAACGATTTGAGCATCAGTGCTTTCTATTAGAGTTTGTAGCTCTGGTGCTGTCCAAACACAGCTACAACAATTTACAACTGTTATATCGATGGTTCCTGTATCTACATGCTTTCTGTGTTCGGCCTGCACCCTTTGAAGCCCTTTTTGTGTTTTGCCAAGACAATGTGGCTACAATACATCGCAGCAGATGGCATCTACAGACAGCATATAGTACACTTGAGTTATTTTGAGATCTGTCTGTAACAAATGGCACGCGAGCCACAAGTAAACTTGGGTCCTTAAAGACGATTCGAAAACTTAGATGTACTGGTTGGGGTCTAGGAAAGGGCAGTGCATCTGTAAAGTAAATCGCATACAAGACGACAGTTCGATCAATTCTCGAGTGGTTTTTCACTGTTTGCAGTCCTTATAAAACAGGTGAGCAGTAGACATCGACTGATCACGAAGCTTAGCCCCGTGATCACGGAGGCTGAGGTGTTGGCGGAACTCAACTCCCGGCCCGACATTGAAATCCGCTCAGCCCGTCGCATCCTCAATGATGCCGGGCCGACTTTTCTCATGCGGATATTCACCGAATCCTCCTCCTCTACTGACCGCCTCCTCACCGAGGGAGCCCTCATCTACAATCAGCGCCATAAGGTGGACCCCTCACGTTCCCCAGTCCAATCCTACCGCTGCCAACGCTGTCTCACCTACAACGACCACGTTACCTCTGCCTGCAAGAACCCTCCTACTTGTCCCCACTGCAAAGCCTCACACTTCCTCAGGAATTGCCCCAACCTCACCTCTCCCCCCTCCTGCAACACTTGCAATGAACCACATCCTACCTACTCCTCGAAGTGTAAAGCGAAACCTCCACCAGTCACCCCTGAGCTCACCGACCCCATCCGTCCTGTTGATGACCCCATCCACCCCAACAACTCGTTCCGCCCTCCCCCTACTGCCGAGGGCATCATCCGTTTCACCACCATTGTGCTCCAAAACATCCACCCCTTCCAGCGCTCACACACTCTTTCCCACATCGTCCTCGCTACCCGTTCCATCTTCCATCTTACCACCTATGCCACATACTCCCACAACCAGGCCCACTTCACCTTCATCCCCCTCACCACCCTCGTCTAACTCTCCCCTCCCATGGTACAACAACCCTACCGTATCCTGTACCACAACATTCGCTCCCTGCCCACCCATAAACTCCTCTTCCTCCACACCCTCCATCAGCACCGCGTGGATGCCTTCGTCCTAAATGAAACCTTCCTTCAAACCCGTATCTCCATCTCCACGGCTCCTTACACCCTACACCGCACCGATAATCCGTACCCTCTGGCGCGTGGCGGAGTTGCTATAGGTCACCTCAAGCACCTCCCTGTCCGGCCCCAACCTCTCCTTAACAATCCTGCCGAGCATCTCACCCTCAGCCTCTTCTTCCCCACCCTTACCATCACGTGCCACCATTTATGTCCGCCCTCGCAACCCAATCCCATACGATTTCCTGGCCCACATTGACTGCACCTTCTCCACCTACATGCTTGCCGCCGACCTCAATATCCACAGCCATGATCCTGCTGACCTCCAGTGGTGGCATCAGTTTCTCACCATTCTCCAGGGCAACCTGGTTCCCCTGCCTCAGCACACCCGACCCGAATCCAACAACACTCCTGATGTGGTCCTTGCCTCTCCCAACCTCCTTGGGCGCATCACTGCAGATGTCCTTGACCTCATTGGCAGTGACCATGCTCCTGTTCTCCTCACTGTCTCTAATGGTCGCCATCCCCGCAACGCTCCCCGCCCTGACGTCCCTCCTAAACTTGTCCATGATTACTCCCGTGCCAACTGGGATGCCTACCGGGACTCCATCCACACCCAGGTTGACGGCCATGACCTTACCCTCCAATCTCCTGATGACATCTCTCGCACTGCTGCTTTCCTGCACCAGACCTTGTCTGACGCCGTCGCCACCCATATCCCCACCAAAGCCATCCACCCTCACCACCCCGCCCTGCCTCCACAGGCCGTCCTTCTGCTTCGAGAGTCCCGCCGCCTCTACCGGTCTTTTCTCCGCACTCGTGACCGGGATACACTTACCCACCACCGGCAAGTACAACGACACATCCGCAACCTGCTTACTCCGAAGAAACGCCGTGCATGGCGCCAGACATGTACACACGTCAACACCACGCTCCCCATAAACTCTTCCAAGTATTGGTCTGCTTTCCACCGCCTTACTGGGACCCGCCCCACCCCCAGTACCCTCTCCTCCTTAATGACCGTCCCTTTCCTGACAACCTTAGTAAGACCAACCACTTTGCCTCCCACCTCTCTGATGTTTTTTCCATCCCCAATGATCTCCACTTTGATTATTCCCTCTTCCCTGATGTCATGGACCGTACGAATACCTCTGTTCCTCCCCTTGCTCCTAGCTTCCAGTACTTGGGCCACACCCCACCATCTGAACTTAACACTCCCATCACTACACAGGACATCAGCCTCACACTCCGCACTAAATGCAACACTGCTCCCGGCCACGACTGCGTTACCTACCGCCACCTCAAACACTGCCCTCCCTCCTTCCTTTCACTCCTTGCCACCCTCTACAATGTCATCCTTGCCACTGGCTTCTATCCCGACCTGTGGAAAACCTCCCGTATCCTGATGTTCTCCAAACCCAACAAGCCTCCATCTGATGCCTCTTCCTATCGTCCTATCTGTCTCACATCGGTGTTCAGCAAGCTCTTGGAATCCATCCTTTCCCGGCGCATCCATCACCACCTCCGCCAACACCACCTCCTCCCAAACACCCAATGTGGCTTTCGACCTTCCTTCTCTGCTGATGACCAACTCCTCCGCCTCACTCATCTCCTCTCCCACCAGCTTAACTCCCGTCGTTCCGCCATTTTTGTCTCCCTTGACCTCGAAAAGGCCTACGACCGTGTCTGGCATCCCGGTCTCCTGTTTAAACTCCAAACCTATGCCCTTCCTATCAACTACATCCGTCTGGTGGCCTCCTTCCTCTCCCACCGCCCCTCCTATGTTACCATCCATAATGCCAATTCCCACACCTTCTACCCCTCTGCAGGTGTGCCCCAGGGCTCTGTCCTCTCCCCTCTCCTCTACCTCCTGTACACGGCGGATATGCCCCAACCCCCCCCCTCCAGTACACCTCTTGCAATATGCTGATGACACCGCATTCCTCGCCCTCGCTCCTACCCTCCAACGGTCCCAACGCCTTCTCCAGACTCACCTTGACCTTTTTGCTGCATGGTGTAACCAGTGGCTCCTGAAACTCAATCCTTCCAAGACCCAGGCAATCATCATAGGTCGTACCACTCGCTCCTTCCAGCTCCTGGATTTCTCCCTTACTGTTTGCGCACATCCTGTCCGCCTCACTCCCACCCTCACCTACCTTGGCCTCACCATTGACCGTCACCTCACCTGGATCCCTCATCTCCGCTCCATCCAATCCAAAGCCCACGACCGCCTCCGACTCCTCAAACTCCTCTCTGGCCGGACGTGGGGGTTGCACCCCTCTACCATCCTCCACACCTATAAATCCTTAATCTGTCCCATCCTCTGTTATGCCAGTCCTGCCTGGATATCTGCCCCCCCCCCAAATTCTATTAGTCCCTCCAGATCCTTGAGCATCATGCACTTTGCCTCGCCTTCCGAATCCGCCTCCCGTCCCCCACACGGATCCTCTATGATCTCATTCCTTTCCCCCATCTGCTCCTATTCCTCGAACATATCCACATCCCTTACACCTCCCGCCGTCTTGCACCCCCTCACCCCCTGGTTGCTCCTCTCCTCTCCCATCCCCGCCCCCTGCCACGTCTTCCCCATTGTGTCCCCCCTACCCTCCATCTCTACACCCTACATCTCCTTTCCCAAGGTGGCTTCCGTCTACTCCCCCTCCCGGATGATGCCCTCTCTCCCTCCATTTATCCCTCCTATCAACTCTGATCCTCACTCCCCCTCCTTTCCTCTGTCCTTTCCCTGAGCTCCCTCTTTCCCCCCCTTCCGTCCTGTTTTCTCCCCACTAAACCTCTCCCAACCTCCCTTCTCCCCCCCAAGTCCTTTTGTATTCCCCTCCTCTGCCTACCCCACTCCCTTTCGCGTCTGCCCCCCACCCCTCTTATGGGTCCTCCTCCTCCATCAGCTCCTATCCCGGTTCTCCTCTTCGCTTTTTCTCTCCTTTCCCCCCTTTTTTTGTTTTCCCCTCATCTGTCCAGTTTCCCCCCACCTGCTCTCGGCTGTGGTGTGTCGCATTTGCCAACTTTTTCGTGCGGTGTTCCAGTGACTATTCAGTGTTGTTCGTCTTTCTCGTGTTGCGAACGGACACCATGCTGTCGCTAGGTGTGCATTTTATGTCTTTTACGAACAGAATCCAGACTGTCGCCATGTTCTTTTTTTTTAATTGTCTGTCTATTGTTTTACCTGTCTGCTTCGTATGTATTTTATTAGCTACATCGTCCCTCTGGTCTTTGTTTTAAGTTCCACGATTTCTTTTCGCCATGTTACTCTTTAAGTCTCCGATTTTATCGCCTGTTTTTATTATTTATTCTCTTCATATTTCTCATAAAGTCTGTAGGCTGAAGAGCGGCATGCTAAGCTGCTGCCAGCCCGCCCCCCTTCGGGGGGAATTGAAATTCAACACAGAAAAAAAAAAATAAAATAAAGTAAAATAGACATCGACCGAATTCAGTAACGCGTTGCTAACAACGTAACTGGTCGGTATAGCCCATTCCAAAGAGCGGCACAGATACTCAGGAAAATGAAATGGAAATCCTTGGATAAAAGACCTTGTGATTCTTGAGGAACCAAGTTGAATAAATTTAGAAAAGCTGTATCCGAGAAGAGTGTGTGGCCATTCTCCTGCAATTGCAGAGCCACAAGGAGAATCTTTTTTCTTTCGTTCAATAGGCGAATGAAATAGGAGAGAAAATAGATAATACTGTAGAAATAAGCTCTGGCATGCACTGTGCAGTGGCCTGACAAATAAAATGAAGAACCCAGAAGGAGAGGAGGCAACCAAATGGAACTTCATGGGCTGAGAGATATGGCTTATTTCAATAGTGGTACAAGTCCATTAAGTCCACTTTTCTGCCTATAATGCTTCTGAAATTAATGACCCAAACAAACAGAAAGAAAGGTTCATCTCTAGCAAGTAGTCATATGATTGAATATTTCTGATATCTCATCTGCAGATTTTTCAGTACTCATTTAACTTCAGGACTCTGTATCACAAAATGAACAAAAATGGACTTGTACCACTATTGAAATATGATGTTGATGCAACAATAACAGAATAAAATCAAATTTTGATAATTTATGGACTGAGTTGTTATGTTGTGCTACTACTGTAATTACGAAGTCCAGTCAGATTTATAAAACTCTTGGCAATATGAACCTACTCATCAGTATGTCGTTGTCCCTCATATGGCCAGGATGTATGGACTTCTGCAGGTGTCAGAGCTGTTATGGCCGTCGTAAATATATAGAAATAAACCATAAGGTTCAAAAGGTAAAGTGTGACTTAGGTTAGCCAGTTTGGAGTGCAGTAGGGTGCGCCCTGGAGTTTGTGATCAAACCACCAGCCAGTCAGGATAGTCCTGCTAGTTGAACAGTGATGGAACAGAGTCTGAAAATCGACATCTTAACGAACTGAGAACCGAGACCACAGAGAGCTTCAAAAATGTTCAAATGTGTGTGACTTCCTAAGGGTTCCGATTACCAGAGCACACTGTTTTTATGCTAGGGTGTTGCCTCAGTCCGGCACGTAGGCCACTGAAGTTAGCACTATAATACTGGCGGCGAGAATTTTGGTCTGAAAAACATTTTTGAATAAACACTAAAATACGCCTAGTGCCTTCTAGCCTGTTGGTAGCTTGGACTTACTGATTTGGTAGGAACGGGTGTCAGAAAGCAGTTATCTCCTCTCCTGAGGTAAATTGACCCAAAATTGGTTCAAATGGCTCTCAGCACTGTGGGACTTAACATCTGAGGTCATCAGTCCCCTAGAACTTAGAACTACTTAAACCTAACTAACCTAAGGACATCACACACATCCATGCCCGAGGCAGGATTCGAAACTGCAACTGTAGCGGTAGCGCGGTTCCAGACTGAAGCGCCAAGAACCACTCGGTCTCGTAATTGGTCCTTGATATCTTAGATACTATCACTGAGACGATGTTTGCGTCGGACCTGGTCTCACACCTGTTCCATGGCGTATATACAGGGCGTTTCAAAAAGAAAGAGCAGATTTCAAACATTTATTTCTCAAAAACTACAAATGATAGAAACACAATTCCAACGGTCCTTCACTCAATATGAGTACCAAATGTTACACAACAAATATCAAAACTGTACCTCAATATGAGCACCATTTGTTACACGACAAATATCAAACCGGTATCTCATTTCTTGCCACACACGACGCAACTGGTCTTTAGTTACCGAATTCACGGCCGCAACAATTCGATGTCGTACCTCTTGAAGAGTAGCGGGCATAGGTGGGACATAAACACAGTCCTTTATGTACCCCCACAAATAAAAATCGCAGGGAGTAAGGTCTGGTGACCTGGGAGGCCACAGACGATGACATTGATCTTGTGCTCCTGCTCTTCCAATCCACCGTCCTGGAATGGTGTTATTTAGGTACCGTCGTACAGGTTCAGAGAAGTGTGGTGGGGCGCCATCTTGCATGAAGATGAAGTGATTTGAATCTTCCTGAAGTTGAGGAAATAGCCAGTTTTCTAACATGTCCAGGTAAATGGTTCCTGTGATAGTTTTCTCCATGAAAAAGAAAGGTCCATAAACTTTGTTTACCGAAATTGCACAAAAGACGTTAACCTTTGGTGAGTCTCTTTCATGTTGAATAACGTCCCTCGGAGTTTCACTCGCCCAAATTCGTACGTTATGCCGATTAACTTTACCAGAAATGTGAAACGTTGATTCATCTGAAAAAATTAATCGTTCGGCAAAATTGTCCTCTTCCATGTCCTGTAGAATTGCAGTTGAAAATTCGAACCTTTTGTTGTGGTCGTCAGGACGCAATGCTTGCAATAACTGCAGTTTGTACGGCTTCATGTGCAGACGCTTACTCAGAACGCGCCATACCGTTGTTTTAGACATGTTTAGTTCGTGACTTGCCCGTGTCGTGGATTTTCTAGGGCTCCTTTCGTAAGCTGCACGGACACGCTCGACATTTTCATCCGATGTGCGTGGACGACCCGTGCTTTTTCGCTTGCAGATGCAACCATCTTCTACGAATCTGTGATGCCACTCATAAATTTGCTTATGACGAGGCGGCTGTTTGTTGAATTGACGGCGGAATGCACGTTGCACACCAACAATGGACTCTAACTTTGCAAATTGCAGCACACAAAATGATCGTTCCTGTGGTGTCGTCGCCATTTTCCTACAAACAAACGCCAGCGCCACTGCGGATTTGCATGGAACTTCTGCGCGGACCATTGAAAAACTTTGAACCTTTCTCTGACAAGAAACGTTTGAATTGTGTTTCTATCATTTGTAGTTTTTGAGAAATAAATGTTTGAAATCTGCTCTTTCTTTTTGAAACGCCCTGTATCTGATAAACAAATGTAAATGTCTAGTGACTAGGGCCTCCCGTCTGGTAGACAATTCGCCGGGTGCAAGTCTTTCGATTTGACGCCACTTCGGCGGCTTGCGCGTCGGTGGGGATGAAATTATGATGATTAGGACAACACAACACCCTTCCCTGAGTGGAGAAAAGCTCCGACCCAGCCGGGAATCGAACCCGGGCCCTTAGGATTGACATTCAGTCGCACTGGCCACTCAGCTACCGGGGGCGGACGTATATGTCTGGTGATATTGCTGACTGTGGAAGTACCTCAGCATCGCGCAGACAGTTCACAGATACGCGGCGCATGTGTGGACGAGCAGTGCTGTAGAAAAATGGCACCACGATGCCGTCACTTGATAGGTAACTTAAGCAGACGCAGAGTGTCTGTGGTGTACTGTTATCCCAACAGAGCTCCTCATTCACTATCAGCCATGACCTGAAGTCATACATGATGGCTTCCCACACAATGAAGTCACGAGTGAAACTACAGTGCCTCTCCAAAATGTTAGAAGAATGGGACCTAAACCTATGTCGCCATCATATTCAGCAGCCGACGATAGAAATCTGGGGTAATGGAGAAGCGCGACACATCACTGAACAGTCTGATCCTATTCATCAGGACTCCATGATTCTCAGTTATGGCCTCGTTCCAAACGCAGTCGTTTCTGTTGTAGAGTTAATGGCAGCGTACATATTGGACGTTAATTCCGTAGTCCGGCTCCAGGTATTCCCTGATCAGTGGCCCGACAAGACACAGAATGTTACAGCGAGTCCATTGCCAATTCTTGGTGATGTGAAGGGATTACGATGTTCTTCGTACACAATACAGCGATCCTCCCTTGTGGTGGTCAGACGGGGTCGACTGGAACATCAACACGTTCCGATGCAGTCCAACATCAGACCATAGTCACATCCGAATGCCCCTCAAATCTGGACATTACACAACTCGACCAGATGGCCAAATGGAGACCGACAATAAGGCCCCTTTCGAACTTTGTCAGGTGCTAATAACGCCGTGTCACACGAGTACCCGGCATCTACGTATCCTTCACAGTGATCACTCAATGTCTGAAGCTGTTCACGCCCCTTATATACCCTGTCAGGAATCGTAACTACACGAAATACTAACTACATGAAACACAAAGAACATTAATGGACTCTGATGGCTGTGTACATGTACGAAGATACGTTGACATCCAGCTATGTCTTCTGGGTGCCTCGCTTCTTTCTCTGGCAGTGAATAAAGATGGGGATGCAGATGGAGATGTAGGGGACGTGCTGCAGTGACCATGTCAGCCCTCTTTAGTATTTTTAATAAAACAATGGAAAATATACAGACAAGAATAAAAACAATCATCTGAAGCTTGGTGAAATTTTGCTGATGAATCTAGCCTTGAATTCTGTGAGAATGATGGCGTAGACTCTGCAACAATATCTAGGGAATGTGTTTGAATACAGCTGGGATTAGACAGGAAATGATATAAAAAAGATCTGTGTTGATTATTGGGAAGGTTCAAGAGAGGACATAACGATGGTACGAGGCGAATAAGATTGCAGTTATGCAGGGATAATGTAGACTGGAACCAGCAATCGGCTCGGAAGAGGTGGAGTAGGATACACTTGATAGGTAGATTTCAGAAATTATTTCATCGCCTGGGAGATGGAGTTAAATAACAAAATAAAATTTTCCAAACCGTGCAAATAGTGCACCAAATACGACGAGATTAACTCTAGGGAAGAGGGACATCCTTCTCAATGACATTAATTTCGTCGGCGGATTTCCACGTAAGAACTCGGTACCATTTAAGGTAAAAAAAAAAAAAAGGAAACAACGCGATTAGATCAGGTCCTGAAAACCACTCGATAACTGACCGACCATCGTGTCATCTCCACACATCTGTCATCGGATGCAGTATGGAGGGGCAAGGGCTCAGTATATCACACTCACAGCCGTTGTCGAGCTTACGACCCTGGAGCCGCTACCTCTCATTCGAGCAGCTCCTCAATTGGCTTCACGAGGCTGAGTGCACACCGGTCCAGTCCTCCCACCAAGGAAAAATCCCTGGCAGTATGGAGGATAGAACCGACGTCTCCAGGATAATGGTCTGTGGCGTTGACCACTTGGTTACGGAGGGGGACTGAACATCTGAGGTAAACTATTTAAAGTACATGAAATAACAGAGTGAGTTCTCAATTGCTTTTATTGAGAACTCACCTTAGTTTATTATGTTCAGACGTCGAACTGTCGAGTCCCAGCCAAGATGTTTTGCTCATTATTATCATGCCCAATAGTTTTCTTTCCTCTCCTGTTCTTAGAAGTGCTTCTTAATTCGTCATTCTGTGAACCCACTTTCCTTTTTAGCTTATTTCCACAACCGCAGTTGAAAGCTAAAAGAGTATTTTTTCCTTCTTTAGTTTTAAATGACTATGATTCACTCCCTTCAAATATTACACATCAGACAAAACACTTCGTTAATCTCTTTCTTAATTTTACCTGGTTTCATATTGCTACCAACAAACTTCTCACCTTTTCAATAGATCTTCTACTCATAGCTATTTTACTTCCTATTTCCTCCACGCGGCTTCCATTATAGCTAACTCTACATGATTCTCCGCAAGTCACGTAATGGTGTGAGTCGGAGGGTACTTCTGATACCATTAACTGGTCCCCCCCCTTCCCCCTTCCTCACCCCCCCCCCCCCCCCATTCTGTTCCACTCGCGAATGGCGCGTCTGATGAATGATTGTCGGTAAGCGTCTGTATCGGCTGTAATTTTTTGAATTTTCTCTTCATTGTCATTAGGCGAGATGCTTGTGGGAGGAAGTAATATGTTGTCCGACTCTTGCCGGAAATTTCAATAGTAAACGTCCCCGTGATGCATAACACCCCTCTTGTAATGTCTACCAGTGGAGTTTGTTGATCAGTTCTGTAACGCTCTCGTGCCGACTAAAAGATCCCGTGACGAAACGCGCCGCTTTTCTTGGATCTTCTGTATCTCATATATCCGTCCAATCTGGTAAGGATCCCAGACTGATGAACAGTACTGAAAAAGAGCCTTGTAATCACTTCCTTCGCGGATGAGTTACACTTCCTTAAGATTCTTCCCATGAGTCTCAGTCTGCCATCTGATTTCCTACTGTTCGTTTTACTTGGTCATTCCACCTAAGGTCGCTCTGAATAGTTACTCTTGGGTGCACTGAAGAACCAAAGGAACTCGTAAACCTGGCTAATATAGTGTAGGGCCCCCGCGAGCACATAGAAGTGCCACAACACGACGTGGCATGGGCTCGACTAATGTCTGAAGTAGTGCTGGAGGGAATTGATACCATGAACCCGGCAGGGCTATTAAAAATCCGCTAGAGTACGAGGGGGGTGGATATCTCTTCTGAACAGCACGTCGCAAGGCATCCCAGATATGCTCAACAATGTTCATGTCTGGGGAGTTTGGTGGCCAGCGGAAGCGTTTAAGCTCAGAAGAGTGTTCCTGGAGCCACTCTGTAGTAACTCTGAACGTGGGATGTCTATAATGGATCTGGGAGATGTTTTTTTTACCGTATTTGTCGATACTGAATTGAAAATGTTTTCTTATATTTTTGTCAGAATTTATTATAATTTGTCTTATTATATGTTAATTTACTTCTGTTTTTGAGAGTAAAAGCATATTGATTACTATTAGAAAATGTATCGAAGAATAGCAAAGAAACTAATTGTGTAAAATATCTTTGACGTTGGAGTAGTCTTTGACTATAGTCAGTCCGAGTCGGAAGCTAACTCTTGGTGTGTGTTGACGGAAGAACAATGTGAAGGTCGCCGTCATAAATAATTTTGAATTATGTTACTATTATTTTTGTATTAACTAAAAAGAAGAAACTGTATTTGAAACACCAAAATGAGAGAAACACGCTGAACCACGTCATTTTCTGCAGCCGACAACGATGCATTGTGGAATCATACTTAGACAACTGAAGCCAAGACTTATATTTGCTTGCAAACGTCTAATTGAAAAGGTACTGTCACGAAATATGGCAAATTTAAGTTTATAAAAAATAGTGACCATATTTTCAACTTGTGTAATAGCGGGGATGCCATATTTCAACTGGTGGCTCAGCCGGGTATTGTGTTCACGAGATCTTCAACAGTGCTACGAGGAAGAAAATTTTTGTGTGTTAATACCAGTTTCTTCAGAATGTGTGTTACAGTGTTTGTGTTCATCGGGAAGTAAAAGTTTTGGAGAAGAAATGTTTCGGCAAAAAATATAATTTTCGACAGAAGAAAATACTTAAAGAATTTTGGTCAACAATCACATGGATGGAAAACGTGGTTTTGCAACAGTAGAAGAGTGTTCCAGATAAGTCACGAAACCCTCGTATTTTGTTAAAACAATATTTTTATCTTGTTTTGTATTGTTGTGTATAAATTTTTGTTCTTCACAATGACTTATGAGATTTTCGAGAGTATTGTGCGTAAAGTAGAAAGTAGTAATTTAATAGACTTCGAACATCAGGACAGGTCAAGTGAAACAGAAAGAACCGATCAATTTGATTTAAAAAGTTTTCTTATAAATTTCACGAAAGAAATTAAACAATCAGTTGACGACAATAAGACTTACTGGGATGAAAAAATCGATAACATTTTGTTGCAAGTCCAAGCAGTCAATACCCAAGTGGGTTAGCTTTCGAACAGAGTTGGCAGTGTTGAGGAAAAAATTGAATCTGTGGAAGCAAAAGTAAATGAAATTGATGTTAAATTGAGTGGTGAAATTAATACTGTAAAAAATGAGTTACTGGTAGATAGGGAAAGAAATTTAATTGATTTTAATGAGATAAAAGTGGAAATTAAAAATTTGGATGAGAATACAAAAGTTTTAGTTAAAAATGTACAACAAGAAACTGACAATCGTTTGGTTACTCTAGAAGAAAAAGTAGAATGCAATGATTTGGAAAACAAAAAAATCAGTCAAAGAACTTAGCGAAAAAATTGAAAGTTTTAACATTGAATTTCAAAGCAAAAATTACAATGTCAACACATGTAATCTTGTATCTAATATTCCAGTGAAGCACTTTTCGGTAGATGGACCCTTACATCCCGTTGATTTTATGCAGTATTGTAAGGATTGTTTTTTACCTCACTCACCAGATAAAATAAAAATTAAATTTGTGAAAAAATTCTTGGAAGGGGAAGCTTTGACATGGGCAAACCAGATTGTAACTTTGGGGATGACCTTTTCAGAATTTGAATCAAAATTTTTGGAAAAATTTTGGGATGATCTTAAACAAACTAGAATCAAAAGTGAATTTTTGAATGGGCGAAACTATAGGGAATCAGATGGGAACATGAAACAATTTTGCAAAAATGAACTTCAAAAACTTATTCATTTAACAAAACCTTTGGATGACTTGATCAAAATTGATACCTTAAAGAGAAGATTGCCATCAGCAATGCAGTTGAGTTTAGTTCATTGTCCTGATAGTAATGTAGAGCAGTTTCTCAATTATATTGAAAAGTTGGATAGGGTAACAACAAGAACACACAGTGGGTTTACTCAGAAAGGTAATGGTCAAAATTGGGGAAATGATCACTTTCAAAAAAGGGAACAAAACAATTATCATGGTGTCAGTCAAAATTCAGGCGGATATAACAATTTTGTAAAGAAGGACCATAATTTTTATCCAGAACAAGAACAACATTTTCGCGTTAATAATCAACAAAATAGAGAACACTTTAGGGATCAAAATCACAGAAATTTTGATAGAGGTCAGTACAATAGAAACTACCAACAATCAGGTAATGTTTGGCATAGGAATGGGATCAGATATGTTGATCAGAGACATTGGCAGAACCATAATCAGCAGTTCAAACAGGAACCGGAAATAAAAAAACGAGTAGACGCCCCCTTGAAGGTCCGCAAGGTTGAGGCAGAAGGTGAGCATGATGAAAGGACCAATGGATGTGACTATCATAAACCCAAACAGGTCAGTTCCAAACCTAAGCTATCACATGAGGTCATTAGTTGTTACTTATTGAAGAAATTTCAAGAGGAAAATAATAATGATAAAGATAACATTTTCAATACACAAGAACATACAGTAGATAAAAGTAATTGTGATTCATTTAATTTAACAGAGTTTTACACTTGGGCAGAAAAGAAGAACACTTTGTCAGATGATGTAATTTGCAGTAGTTCAGAGATGTGTATGAATGAAAGAGAGAATGCATGCTGTGAGAATGAAAATGTTGGTGAAAGGGATCTGGTAACTTTAGAAAGGGGAAATAATATTTTGGGGAATAATTTGAATGTGTATGACCTGAATATGTGTAATGATAATGATGTTGTTGATAAAGTTGATAATGATGGTAATGGTATTGATGATGATGTTGAGGAAAGGTATTTCATTAGTTTAAATAGGGAGTTGGGTATACACATGGTTGAAAATGGATTAAATAGTGAGAATATTATAGAAATTCCCAGGGATGTTACCAGGATGAATAATACTCGCAAGCTGGGTGTATGTAAAAGTGTGAATTTAGATGTTGCTGGTAAAGAATCTGACTACACAAATAACGATGACACATGTATAACTTCTTACCTAAGTGAAACTTTTATAGATACTAATGATACACACACTTTTCTTATGAATATATGGCTGAACAGTGAAACTATTTCTTTTGACAAGAACTTTGGAAAGATGCTTATTAATGTATGTGAAACTGTATGTCCTGAGCGGTGGAAAAAGATGAGATATTTTATTTTTGAAAAGCTGAAGGATAAGTACTTCAATAGTATACAATGTGATTTGGATGAAAATTCTTGGCTATTTGAGATAATAGAGAGTACTCATGACAATTTTGTGTCTTGTGCAAATTTTATAACTGTGACAAATAATACATGTAATGGTATACCATATGATTCTGATAAGTATAGGTTTGGCGAAATTGAAAGTGATTTATTACATGAGGATACAGGTTCTGAGAAAAGTGATCAATTTTACAGTCCTTATATAAAAGTTCAAATTGGGTCATGGATTGGTAAATGTTTAATCGATACAGGAAGTGAGATCTCGGGAATATCTGAAAGGTTAAGCAAAAAATTGAAAGTGGGGAAAGATTATGTTGAAATGCCAGTTGTTGGGGTAAAGATACAAGGTGCTACTGGGAAGAGCAGTAAATTGGTAAAAAGCCAGGCTTTAGTGACATTTTTAATTGAAGGCAAGTTGTTCACACATGGATGTTTTGTAATTCTGGAATTTAATGAGGATTTTCTTTTGGGTATGAATTGGATAGTAAAAGTAAATACAGCATTTGATTGGGTTGGAAGAAAACTTTTGATAGAAACTAGTGAAAAGGAATACATTCGGACAAATTTTGTGAACACACTTGGTGATCAGAGTAATGGAAATTTTGACAGTATTAATTTACTAAAAGAAAATAGATTGGAGAATATTGAAATTCATAGATTTGATACTATGAGGTTGAATTTGGGAATTTAGTAAATTTGAAAATTTCAGAAACACAAAATTTATCTGGGGAGCAAAAACAACAATTAGAAAATCTGCTGTGGGAATACAGTGATGTTTTTAGTGACATACCTGGTAGGGTAAAGGGTTACCAGTGTGAGCTTCAGGTAAAACCTCATGAACCATTTTTCATAAAACCATACAGTATTGCAATATCAAAAAGACCTGCTGTTGAGAAAGAGCTGAAAAAGATGGAAGGATGTAATATAATAGAAAGGAGTATCAGTGCATATAATAATCCTCTAGTGGTAGTTTCGAAAAAAGATGGTGGAGTAAGATTGGTTTTGGACTCTAGATACTTAAACAAAATTTTGTTCAGACAGACAGACCATCCTGAAAATATTGATGAGTTACTCTATAAATTTACAGATATAAAATATATGTCAAGTTTGGATCTAACTTCGGGTTTTCATCAAGTACCACTTTCGGTTAATTCTAGAAAATATACTGCTTTCTTGTACAATGGTAAGAGTTACCAATATTGTGTTGTGCCATTTGGGTTAAATTCTTCTGTTTCCGAATTTATAAGAGCTTTGGATCATATACTGGGGCAAGAACTTGCGTCTAAACTGATAATCTATGTAGATGACATTTTGGTTACAGGGAAAAATTGGGAGGAACATTTTTTGATTTTGAAGTCAGTTTGTGAAAAACTTAGAAAAGGGGGGATGACATTGAAATTAGAGAAATGTAAATTTGCAGTTTCTGAATTAAAATTTTTGGGTCATGTTGTCACAGACAAGGGAATTTTGGCAGATCCAGGAAAAATTAAAGCAATTTCAGAAATTCCTATTCCTAAGACTAAAAAGCAATTGAAGTCGTTCTTTGGGTTATGCGGTTATTACCGAAAACATATAAGTGATCAGAGTCTGAATGCACCATGTTTAAGTCAGTTACTTAAGAAAAACACTGTTTGGGTTTGTGATAAAAGTTGTCAGGAAGAGTTTGGTAAAATTAAGCAAGAGTTGAGGAAGCAACACTTATTACACAGACCTGATTTTAATTTACCATTTTGTTTGAACACTGATAGCAGTAATTATGGGCTTGGAGCAGAGTTATTTCAAGAAAGAGTAGAGAATGGAGTTAAGATACATTGTACCATAGCATTTGCAAGCAGAATGTTGCTCAAGCATGAGAAAAGTCATAGAAAATCCACACCCTAATGCTTATCGTTTGGTGTATCCTAAGTCAAAGAAATTATTTGGTCTTAGGAATGTTGTCTCTTTAAAACTGTATAAACAGAAATCATAATTTCAAAAATTTAAATAATCTATTATCATCTAAAACAAAAATCCTCCACTGGAATATGCTTGTTAGAACAAAACTACCTGTACAACCAAGTATGTATATTTGCATGTATAAATTAATAATTTGAAGTCACATATTAATTGAAACTGATGAAAAAACACTGATATAACAAAGAATGAGAGAAAGATTTATATTTTACTTTTTACAAAAAAAAGTCTCCCTAGTGAGCATTTCTGAATTTTTCTAATTTTGGAAGCTAAGTCTTCCCTGTGGGGGAAGGCATGCATGTGAGGACATGCATGCAAAGGTATAAGTTTCAAAACCAATTTTAGATAAAGCCTCATGATATATGAGCAGTTTATTGTTGTTTATACTGATGTTGTGGGGAGCAAAAGTACTCTTCACAAGAATGTGACTTGTAGTAATATTGTAGTAGAGAGGAAAGTGTACATAAATAATTGCAAAAAATTTAGATAATACTGATGTATCTTTAGCTGTACTAAAAGAAGAAAATCATAAGAAAAAAAAATACAAAATAAAAAAATATGAGTAAAAAAATTTTAAAAAGAAAATCATAAGCAAAAAAAAATATACAAAAAACAAAAAAACTATGACTAATAAAAAAAATAAAAAAATCAGAATTTAAAAAAATATATATATATAAAAGGCAAATAAAAAAACACTGCACTATATATGTTCATGTGCCAGTTGGCACAGTGTGACCAAAGAAGTGGTTGTAGATATCTTATTCTAGCAAAGGAGTTTTACCTTTCTATTATTTTCAATCTGTATGCTGTATGTTAGAAATATTTCTCATGTATGTTTTATACCATGTATATTTGTCATGTCAAATAATTTCTTTACTTGAATTTTTTTGTGTATGAGATTGATGGGGAAGTATCATTGCAACAACAGCCAGTAACAAGTCCACAGATTCAAAGAGTCCAAATTTGGAAGAGGTTATCAGACTGCATCATTAGTGTACTAATTGTGTAATACAGATCCATCACTGAGTGTTGTCGGGATTTTGTTGTATATGTCCATAACAACAAAAGCCCTGGGGAGCAGTTGTAATGGATCTGGGAGATGTTATTTTTTTTACCGTATTTGTCGATACTGAATTGAAAATGTTTTCTTATATTTTTTTTCAGAATTTATTATAATTTGTCTTATTATATGTTAATTTACTTCTGTTTTTGAGAGTAAAAGCATATTGATTACTATTAGAAAATGTATCGAAGAATAGCAAAGAAACTGATTGTGTAAAATATCTTTGACGTTGGAGTAGTCTTTGACTATAGTCAGTCCGAGTCGGAAGCTAACTCTTGGTGTGTGTTGACGGAAGAACAATGTGAAGGTCGCCGTCATAAATAATTTTGAATTATGTTACTATTATTTTTGTATTAACTAAAAAGAAGAAACTACATTTGAAGAAACTGTATTTGAAACACCAAAATGAGAGAAACACGCTGAACCACGTCATTTTCTGCAGCCGACAACGATGCATTGTGGAATCATACTTAGAGAACTGAAGCCAAGACTTATACTTGCTTGCAAACGTCTAATGGAAAAGGTACTGTCACGAAATATGGCAAATTTAAGTTTATAAAAAATAGTGACCATATTTTCAACTTGTGTAATAGCGGGGATGCCATATTTCATGTCGCATTGTCTTTCTGGGCCCGCATCTCGTGGTCGTGCGGTAGCGTTCTCGCTTCCCACGCTCGGGTTCCTGGGTTCGATTCCCGGCGGGGTCAGGGATTTTCTCTGCCTCGTGATGGCTGGGTGTTGTGTGCTGTCCTTAGGTTAGTTAGGTTTAATTAGTTCTAAGTTCTAGGCGACTGATGACCTCAGAAGTTGAGTCGCATAGTGCTCAGAGCCATTTTGTCTTTCTGGGATTGCCAAGTTCGTCGGAATGCACAATGGACAAGCTTACGGACGTGTCACCTGTCAGAGTCGTATCTAGACGTATCAGGGTCTCGCATCACTCCAACTGCACACGCCCCACACCATTACAGAGCCTCCGCGCCTGCTGACATGCAGGGTCCATTGATTCATGAGGTTGTCTCCACAGCCGTACACGTCCATCCGCTCGACACAATTTGAAACGAGACTCGTCCGACCAGGCAACATGTCTCCAGTCATTAACAGTCCAATGTCCGAGTTGATGGGCCCAGGCGAGGCGTAAAGCTTTGTGTCGAGCAGTTATCGAGGGTAACGAGTGGGCCTTGGGCTCCGAAAGCCATATCGATGATGTTTCGTTGAATGGTTCGCAAGCATCGAAAGCTTAGCAATTTGCGGAAGGGTTGCGCTTCTGTCACGTTAAACGATTCTCTTCAGTCGTCGTTGGTCTCGTTCTTGCAGGATATTTTTCGGCCGCAGCGAGGTCGGGTATTGGATGTTTTACCGGATTCATGGTATTGAGAGTACGCTCGTGAAATGGGCGTACGGGAAAATCCCTACTTCATCGCTACCTCGAAGTAGCTGTGTCCCATCGCTCGTGCGCCGAGCATAACACCACGTCTAAACTCACTTAAATCTTGATAGCCTGCCATTGTAGCAGCAGTAGCTGATGTAACAACTGCACCAGAGACTTTTTGTCTTATATAGGCATTTCCGACCGCAATGCCGTATTCTGCCTGTTTACATATCTCTGTATTTGAATACGCATGCCTATACCAGTTTCTTTGACGCTTCAGTGCATTTTACGGTAGATACTGTTTCCAGTAGTTTATCAATACTGTAGCCTTACAGCAGTGGATCTGTTTTCCTATGCATGCGCAATATGTTGCATTTATTTACATTCAGGGTCAACTGCCAAAGCCTGCACCATTCATCTCTCCTCTGAAGATCATTCAGTAAATAATTCTCTCACCAAATTTCGCAATTACGTAAAAGATTTTACTTGTAATGTAATTCCTTCCACTGATATTTTGACAGACACTTCATGTTTGATGATTCTTATAGTTTTTGTCTTTCCATTATTTAGCCAGCCGCTGTGGCCGAGCGGTTCTAGGCGCTTCAGTTTTTAACCGCTCTGCTGCTACGGTTGCAAGTTCGAATCCTGCCTCGAGCATAGATGGGTGTGATGTCCTTAGTTTAGTTAGGTTTAAGTAGTTCTAAGTCTAGGGGCCTGATGACCTCAGATGTTAAGTCCCATAGTGCTTAGAGCCATTTCAACCTTTCCATTATTTATCCTCTTTCCCACTTACACGATCTCCATCGTGAACTCTCACGCTTTTTCTGCTGCTTTGTGTGTTAGTGTGTCTTCAAAGAATGCGACGAAGGTAATACTACTATGTCTTAAGTTAGAGCAGCAGCAGAAATATTTGCCGTACTCTCGCCTCGCTCTGTTCCACTTTCAGGTTTATGTAAGCTTTGACAAACAGAGCGGTGTGTACGTGAAGCTCACGAACTGCTTTCTTAAGCTTTCCCCTCTACACTCTCTCGCCTCCCGTATGTTATCCAAATAGCTGTGCGCGCGAATTTAAATGCTACGGGCTGAGTTCCACAACACTACTTTACGAGCACAGGGTAGTTGAGTAAGAGTTCTAGCCACAGAACCGTCAGACACGGATTCCGAATGCCTAATAATCGACTGTTCAACAGCCTCCGACTAGCAACCGAACACCACCGAAAGCTATACCCGCAGTCGGAAACAACTGCAAACAGGGAACACTACTTCGATGAAATGCCAGCACGCCAAGAGAGACACGTGGCGTAACTTGGAGTATTGACGCCCAGAAAAAACTTTCAAATCTCCCCTCCCCTCTACACCCGCCGACATCAACTCAATTTCTCATCGCTGCTTAACTCGTTTACTCGTTTATTGAGAACAATGTCAAGTAAGTGGTATCTTTTTGCATGATACAGTTGTAAAGACAAAAACTGCATAAACCGAAGTTGCATTTCGGGCAAGAGTAACAACATTCCTTTCTCACTGATTCGCTGCGGATTAGTGTAAATCTGTAACTAACGTAACGACAAGCGCAAAACATACTCCTTATACTCATGTTGGCTCCCTAGGCACAACGAGAGTGGCTTCATCTAGTAGTCAAAAATAAGACATACTCGTCTTGGTATCAGGGAAACATAGGTCTCATGGAACTGCTGGTCGGTACAGTCCATTACGAATCTTCTCATCACTGCATTACGTTATTCTCTGCCCCCTTCATGTTTTAGCGCCCTTCAATCATTTCCTTTCTGCTGCTCATACTTCACAGTCGTTAGCACACTGGACTCGTATTCGGTAGAAGGCCGGTTCTAATACGTGTCTGGCCTGATTTAGGTTTTCCGTGATTTTCCTAAATCGCTCCAAACAAATACTGGGATGGCTCCATTGAGGAGGCGCGTCCGGTTTCCTTCCCCATCCTTGAAACAGCCTCAGCTTGTGCTCCGTCTCTGATGACCTCTATGTTGACAGGACGTTAAACCCTGGTCTTCCTTTCTTCCTTTTGCTCATACTTATTTTCCGCACATCTACTTCACCCTCCTCCTTCCCCTGTTGTTTTGTTTTCCCTCGAATTTTTTTTTTTTTTTTTTTTTTTTTTTGCCACACTAAAATGTAACCCCCATGAGGACGCGCCGGCTGCTGTATCCTAGTTACGTCACTACACTCGGAATCGTACTTTATGAAATAACATGCTATGTTCTAAGTAGCTCTATTTACGTCACAATCTATTAGCTCTTGAGAGTAAACGATAAAATATTGTAGTGGAAAACGACAAACGAACCCTCATAAGTAAACCTACCGTATGACCAAAGCTTTATTCACATATAGGATGTACAGAAAAAATTATCTATGACGGTAAAACTGGACATCTGGGGAAAGGGGAGGAATCCCTGTCCAAAAATCATAGTCTGGCTGCTGTCGACATTTAAACTGAATGCAGAATAGTTAACGCAGCATGCAGAAGACCTATCGTACGCCGGCCGGAGTGGCCGAGCGGTTCTAGGCGCTACAGTCTGGAACCGCGCGACCGCTACGGTCGCAGGTTCGAATCCTGCCACGGGCATGGATGTGTGTGATGTCCTTAGGTTAGTTAGGTTTAAGTAGTTCTAAGTTCTAGGGGACTGATGACCACAGCAGTTAAGTTCCATAGTGCTCAGAGCCATTTGAACCATTTGAACCTATCGTACGATCGGTAAACTTCCCAATACCACTGCACTAACAGAAAAATGCAACAAGCACAGAAAACAAATTTTGCTATACGTATCCCATGAACGATCGACGGCCGGCCGCGGTGGCCGAGTGGTTCTACGCTCTTCAGTCCGGAACCGCGGGACTGCTACGGTCGCAGGTTCAAATCTTGCCACGGGCATGGATGTGGGTGATGTCCTTAGGTTAGTTAGGTTTAAGTAGTTCTAAGTTCTAGGGGACTGATGACCTCCGATGTTAAGTCCCATAGTGCTCACAGCCATTTGAACTATTTTTGAACCATCGACCTCACCGAGTTGTAGAGGGTTGCGTGTCTAACAGACTTGCACACAGCTGCACCGTAGGTGTAACGGAGGGGTGTCTGTGGAGAGACCGGACTAACCCGTGGTCCCTGAATAGGTGTGGCAACTATCTGATCTCACCTTTTAACATCAACCAACATGGCCCTGCTGTGCTCGCACTGCGAAACGTTTTAAGCAAGGGGAAACTACAGCCATTATTTTTTTCCCTAAGGCAAGCGACTCTACACTGCGCCTAAACCCTTAATGGTCTGAAAGGCTTCAGAGCCCCACTAAAAATAAAGTAGTGTACAATATTCTCTGTCATTTGGGGCCTAACAACACTGCAGAACCCCATTTATTCTGAGTTTAGTACATTATTAGGGTAATTTCATTTCACAAAACTTTCTGGAAACGTGACGTCACTTCTGCAAACGTGACACCAATCGCAGGAATAGTTTTCGACTTTGTAACAAAGAATAATATGAATATTAATACTCCTCGTTTCATTCGCAAAATTTTATGCTATTCTCTTAGGTTTCTGCCTAACCATGCATTCGGAAATCGTCAAAGATTTATTGCATCCTTCGTTCTGTAATCAGACAGAAATGTAAATAACATCGAATATTGCAGAACATACTTGTGCTACATTCCTAAGAAAGTTCCAGAATGTGTTAACAACGCGACATGAAAAAAATTGCATTTAGCGAGATACGAACCTATAGTTTTCGAATCCAG
This sequence comes from Schistocerca serialis cubense, assembly GCF_023864345.2. Lineage (NCBI taxonomy): Eukaryota > Metazoa > Arthropoda > Insecta > Orthoptera > Acrididae > Schistocerca > Schistocerca serialis. Next base: position 291,838,293 of record NC_064638.1, read on the forward strand.
AAACTACGACTTTATCCATTACGCTAGCACTTACTCGTGTGATTTTATTTTCGTTTCTTGATTTAAAAGCGTCTGTTGCAGGCTTATATCATTGATGCGTTATTAACCGATATTTAATAATAATGCTGGCGTGTTTGTAATAAATTATCACTGCTCCGTTACTTTGAAACGGCATACTGTAAGCTATAATCCAGCCTGTTTCATACACAATTTGTAAATTACTGACGATGACGATTTACTCTTAAGAGAGCAATCTTACATCATGGCATTAACAGTCCATAAATGATTACGTGAGGTTTAATTACAACATCAATCATTATAAATCATTCCCAGAACTACGTGTTTTTATAAATTCCCGATTCGTATTCATGAAGTCTTATGAGAGACCCGTATCAAATGCTAACGAAAGTCGATAGCATTTCCTACGGTCTTCGATATAGCGCATGACGTCAAAAGACGTCACGTTTGCAGAAACTCTTGTGAAATGAGTGGTACTCACGTTGTTAACACATGGCAAAACTTCCACACATGTATTATCTGTGGCTCCAGAGCAGCTTGAATCTCAGGACGCGCAGCCTTCGGCTATGTAGTTGTGCGTAATTGATTTTGAGTGTTTACTGTCATAATACAATCTTCATTTTTTTCTCCATTTCGTGGTAAGTCTATGTACGCTAGTAATTGTTTAGAGCACAAAATATTGAAGATTCTTAGAAAATTTTCTTATAAATAATTTTGTACTTGTAAATCCCGTCAGGCCTGCTGCCACATGTTTTTACATGACAGGCGATAGAAAGAAATTTGAATCATAAGAAGGTACTGGAATTACGCCAGGAGGATTTTCTATCTGATGTTGATAAACCAACTAATAGATGTATTAATTCTGAAACAAAACACTTTCTTGAAGGATTGGGACTCAACAGTTTATAGGCCTAACGAAAGAAAAATGACGCCATACCATATACCAGTCAGCAACAGAATACTTCCATTTATTCTACAGAAGCTGAAGTTATTCAGTTTAAAGATAGCAGTGATAACAACAAACATTTCGCAACGTTTTACAGAATAAAAGAAGAAAGGAGGGATTTTTCAGTTTCAGATGAAAATGGAACCCAAATATCTTGGAGCACATGGCCAGATTCTATTGTTAGTCGTGGAAGATGTGAAAACTTACAAATACACTGACGGAAGACATCGCTATACCAAAAAATTATTAATGTAGAGTAGTGAAATTTCGGGAATACATTTGTGTAGGTAAAATACTTAAATGATTAACATAGCAATATCACAGGTTAACGTAAGCACGAGATATGCCACTACAAATGTGAAATGCTGGTACGTGGGGGATGTCAGTTTGTGGGATGGACTGCCATGTCTGTCGCACTTGGTCCATCAATACAGACACGGGTAATGCTGTTTGTGCATAACACAGGAGTTATCGTGAGATAATGTCTCATATACCCGTGGTCTAGGGGTAGCGTCTTTGATTCATAATCAAAACGTCTTCGGTCCCGGGTTCTCTCCAAAAAGGAAAGAACGTCAGCAAAAGAAGCACGTGGAAGCTAAATACGGAACACCTGCAGGACGCGGAACTGCGCAAGCAAATAGTGGAAATGTGGCAAGAATGCCTGGCACAGCGCGCACGCTACAGCAGCACGACCGAGTGGTGGCTGGCACGAGCGAAGCCGACAATGCGAAGCCTGTTGATAAGATACAGCGCGGAAAAGTCATTCTGGAGGCGAACCACGGCCGAGTTCTACCAGCAGTGCCTGAAAGACGCACTCGACGCACCAGCAGACGACCAGCAATACCTGCCGCGAATCAGGAGAATCAAGGCAAAACTCCTTCAAATAAAGAAACAGCAAATAAGAGGCGTCCTCACAAGAAGTAAAACATATGGCGATGTGGATGAAGAGCCACTCACCATGCACCACCTAAATAGGGAAAGGGAGAGAGGCGCAGGAAAGTGCGTAAATGAGCTTCAGGACAAGCAGGGGAAGACGCTCACGACGAAAACGGAGTTAACAAAACACATCGAGGACTATTTCCGAGACATGTTCCGTCGAGAAGCGACAGACGCCGCGGCAACTGCTGAAATCCTCCAGCAGACGAGGAGCGTGCTCACAGACGCAGACAGGGCGTTGCTGACAGAAAATGTCGACGTGGATGACATCAAGGAAACGATGAGGACCAGCGCAAGAGGAAGAGCACCCGGCGCCGACGGCATCCCGCTCGAGTTCTACCTCGCATATTGGGACGTGTTAGGAGAGCAATTCACGGAAATGGTGAACGAGATACTCGATGGGGCGGAAATTCCACCTGGGCTGACCGAAGGGACCATAACACTCATCCCTAAGAAGAGAGCCGCCCGCCGCATTGAAGAGTTTCGTCCGATTACGCTCCTAAACGCCGACTATAAAATAATAGCGAAATGCATCGCAAACAACCTGAAATCGGCGATGAGGAAAGTCATCAGTCCGTGGCAAACATGTGCGGTACCAGGGAAAAATATATTTGACGCCACATGCACCTACAGGGACATAATAGCACAGGCAGCCACCACCAGAAGCGCAGGTGCCATAATTTCGGTGGACTTCAACAAAGCCTTCGACAGGATCGACCACAAATATCTCGTAGATACACTAAATAGACCCGGGTTTGGGCAAAAATTCATCGCAATCATCCATAAGATACTAAGTACTGCGAGATCGACAGTAATAATCAATAGTTGGGAAACAAAAATGATAAAACTGGACAGATCCGTGAGGCAAGGCTGTCCATTGTCAATGGCTCTATTCGCTATAGCACTGGACCCACTGCTGCGGAAACTCACAAACGACATCAGAGGCTTCTCCGTAGGAGGCAAAGCAGTAGCATGTATAGCCTACGCTGACGACCTAGGCATCTTTATTGAAGACCAGGAAGATATTGGGAGAGTAGAAACCATCATGAATACATTCCAAAAAGCGTCAGGCGCCCAAACCAACCCCAGAAAAACAGTGCTACTGCCGATAGGGAATCAACGACTCAAACCAGACAGCCAATGGTATAAAATAGCAGAAAGCCATAAAGTTCTTGGAATATATATACAGTCTTGTCCACTTAGAATGGCCGCATACAACTGGAGGGACGTGCTACACACCATAAGAGGTCTCTCCAGACAGCACGTGAACCGGAAGCTAACAATCCACCATAAAACAGAACTGATAAACACGACGATCCTGTCGAAAGCTTGGTACCTGGCGCAAATCTTAAGCATCCCGACAGAAATTGCGCGAGCACTAACGAGCGCAGTGTACTACCTGTTTTGGCGTCGAAATATATTCAAAGTGGCGCAAGCAACGTGCTCGCTGCCAACAAAAGAAGGGGGACTAGGTCTAGTTGATATAAAGACCAAATGTGCAGCCCTTCTACTGAAACGAACGATCGCCATCCAGGACAAAAACCCTGACAGCGTCACAGCCAAGATAATTGGAAGATACAAGCCCGCATCACAAGAAGCGCCGGTCGACACGAGACACATTCCCTGCAGAATGCGACACGTCAGGCTGCACTACGCCAACAAAAGTTACGTTCTGGACACCGTGGCGAACCCCAGCCATAGAACAGCCAAGAGAATATACTGGGCCCTCAGGGGGAAGCCGGCAAAAAACAAAATTGAACAAAAACTCCCGCAATACAATTGGAAACAAATATGGGGGAACGTCTCAGAAAACGTGTTACCTAAACATGCGAAGGAAACATGGTACAAAATAATTAACAGAACGGTGCCAACCAACCAAAGACTGGCGGAGATAAAACTCGTCGCAAGTGACAAGTGTGACGTATGTGGCATGACCGACACCCTCGAGCACCGATTCACGTGCGGGAATGCCATCAACATCTGGGAAGCGTGCCAGCAGATGGTGGCCCACATCAACAGAACGGCGCCGGGAAGCATCACAGTGGAAGCAATCACCGCCCCAGACTGCAACCCATTTCCACGACCCAAGCGACTGGCGACTATCTGGATCCTCGCCACGACGGCACACGCCATCGTAGCGCGGAGGCAGAACGACCGGCTGGCCTTCCTGATGGACCTCTGGGAGGAGAACAAGACGGCCCAGCAGCACAGGCGATACCACGAGAACTTCAAAAACTTCCTGCAGATTCCACTGCAGACAGCAATCGCCAGAGTCCTCCCCAGCCTGTGACCCCCAGCACCGCCACCAGCCACCTCACCACACTCACCACAAGAATAACGTGTGCAGTGATAGTGAACAAGTGCAACACAAAAGATAAAGAGCTTTCTCTTCTCGCATCAAATAGTGAAGTATAGTAGTATAAAGTGTTTCTTCCTAGTGGAATCAGTGACGCAAAGTGCTCCTTAGTGGAAAGTGCCAACTACACATTATTATTAGATATTTTGATTTCCTTTACTTTGTGCCTATAAAATTCTATTGATTACTCACACTATCGTTTCAGCTTCTCTTATGTAATATGGCAAAATTTTCTCTCTTCTTCAATTAGGTATATTCCGTAGTATATGTAAATAAAAAAAAAAGTTTCTTCCACTTCTGCTCCACCTATCATGGTGACGTTCCTTCATACTGTCCCACTAAACAGTGTAACTAGAGGAAGAGATCAAACCAGAATACACAATGTGCCTGTGTCATCACAAGTGCATCACATACAGAAACATAAACTCAAATCAATGCAACGATGCCAAATATAAACTGTTATGCCTGTCCTGCAATGTCTATCCCCCTCAAAAAAAAGACGACAAATGGCCATGTAAAAGGGTTTAAGGAACAAACAATAAGAGAAAAACGAAAAAGGAAAATATAAAAACGAAAACATATAAAATGACAATAATATTAACCATCACTAGGATAATAGATTAATAGAATAAAATGTCTTTTTTTAAATGTATCGTTGTTAAAACATTTAAATAAATATATATGGTTACAAAAAAAAAAGGTTCGATCCCCGCCACTGCCTAAATTTTGATAAATAATCAGCATTGGCGGCAGAAGACTTCCGGCATAAGAAGTCAGCCTCATTCTGCCAACGGCCTTGACAAAGAGGGCGGAGGAGCGGATAGAGGTTCAGGGCACTCTCTTGTCCTGTGGGTGGGAAATTGCCCCTAAAGGCGGAATTATCAGCAATGATCAACGACATGAGGATGCAGAAGGCAATGGAAACCACTGCATTAAAGACACGTAACGTGTCTCCACAGGACATGTGGCCTGTAATTGAAGAAGAGTCATGATGATCTCTCCATTGGCAAAAGATTCCAGAATAGTCCCCCATTCGGATCTCCGGGAGGGGACTGCCAAGGGGGAGGTTACCATGAGAAAAAGATTGAATAATCAACGAAAGGATAACGTTCTACGAGTCGGGACGAGGATTGTCAGAAGCTTGAACGTGGTAGGGAAACTAGAAAATCTGAAAAGGGAAATGCAAAGGCTCAATCTAGATATAGTAGGGGTCAGTGAAGTGAAGTGGAAGGAAGACAAGGATTTCTGGTCAGATGAGTATCTGGTAATATCAACAGCAGCAGAAAATGGTATAACAGGTGTAGGATTCGTTATGAGTAGGAAGGTAGGGCAAAGGGTGTGTTACTGTGAACAGTTCAGTGACTGGGTTGTTTTAATCAGAATCGACAGCAGACCAACGCCGACAACGATATTTCAGGTATACATGCCGACGTCGCAAGCTGAAGATGAACAGATAGAGAAAGTGTATGAGGATATTGAAAGGGTAATGCAGTATCTAAAGGGGGACGAAAATCTAATAGTCATGGGTAACTGGAATGCACTTGTAGGGGAAGGAGTAGAAGAAAAGGTTACAGGAGAATATGGGCTTGGGACAAGGAATGAAAGAGGAGAAAGACTAATTGAGTTCTGTAACAAGTTTCAGCTAGTAATAGCGAATACCCTGTTCAAGAATCACAAGTGGAGGAGGTAATCTTGGAAAAGGCCGGGAGATACGGGAAGATTTCAATTAGATTACATCATGGTCAGACAGAGATTCCGAAATCAGATACTGGATTGTAAGGCGTACCCAGGAGCAGATATAGACTCAGATCACAATACAGTAGTGATGAAGAGTAGGCTGAAATTCAAGACATTAGTCAGGAAGAATCAGTACGCAAAGAAGTGGGATACGGAAGTACTAAGGAATGATGAGGTACGTTTGAAGTTCTCTAACGCTATAGATACAGCAATAAGGAATAGCGCAGTAGGCAGTACAGTTGAAGAGGAATGGACGTCTTTAAAAGGGGCCATCACAGAAGTTGGGAAGGAAAACATAGGTACAAAGAAGGTAGCTGCGAAGAAACCATGGGTAACAGAAGAAATACTTCAGTTAATTGATGAAAGGAGGAAGTACAAACATGTTCCGGGAAAATCAGGAATACAGAAATACAAGTCGCTGAGGAATGAAATAAATAGGAAGTGCAGGGAAGCTAAGACGAAATGGCTGCAGGAAAAAGTGAAGACATCGAAAAAGATATGATTGTCAGAAGGACAGACTCAGCATACAGGAAAGTCAAAACAACCTTTGGTGACATTAAAAGCAACGGTGGTAACATTAAGAGTGCAATGGGAATTCCACTGTTAAATGCAGAGGAGAGAGCAGATAGGTGGAAAGAATACATTGAAAGCCTCTATGAGGGTGAAGATTTGTCTGATGTGATAGAAGAAGAAACAGCGTTCGATTTAGAAGAGATAGGGGATCCAGTATTAGAATCGGAATTTAAAAGAGCTTTGGAGGACTTATGGTCAAATAAGGCAGAAGGGATAGATAACATTCCATCAGAATTTCTAAAATCATTGGGGGAAGTGGCAACAAAACGACTATTCACGTTGGTGTGTAGAATATATGAGTCTGGCGATATACCATCTGACTTTCGGAATAGCATCATCCACACTATTCCGAAGACGGCAAGAGCTGACAAGTGCGAGAATTATCGCACAATCAGCTTAACAGCTCATGCATCGAAGCTGCTTACAAGAATAATATACAGAAGAATGGAAAAGAAAATTGAGAATGCGCTAGGTGACGATCAGTTTGGCTTTAGGAAAAGTAAAGGGACGAGAGAGGCAATTCTGACGTTACGGCTAATAATGGAAGTAAGGCTAAAGAAAAATCAAGACACTTTCATAGGATTTGTCGACCTGGAAAAAGCGTTCGACAATATAAAATGGTGCAAGCTGTTCGAGATTCTGAAAAAAGTAGGGGTAAGCTATAGGGAGAGACGGGTCATATACAATATGTACAACAACCAAGGGGGAATAATGAGAGTGGACGATCAAGAACGAAGTGCTCGTATTAAGAAGGTTGTAAGACAAGGCTGTAGCCTTTCGCCCCTACTCTTCAATCTGTACATCGAGGAAGCAATGATGGAAATAAAAGAAGGGTTCAGGAGTGGAATTAAAATACAAGGTGAAAGGATATCAATGATACGATTCGCTGATGACATTGCTATCCTGAGTGAAAGTGAAGAAGAATTAAATGATCTGCTGAATGGAATGAACAGTCTAATGAGTACACAGTATGGTTTGAGAGTAAAGCGGAGAAAGACGAAGGTAATGAGAAGTAGTAGAAATGAGAACAGCGAGAAACTTAACATCAGGATTGATGGTCACGAAGTCAATGAAGTTAAGGAATTCTGCTACCTAAGCAGTAAAATAACCAATGACGGACGGAGCAAGGAGGATATCAAAAGCAGACTCGCTATGGCAAAAAAGGCATTTCTGGCCAAGAGAAGTCCACTAACATTAAATACCGGCCTTAATTTGAGGAAGAAATTTCTGAGGATGTACGTCTGGAGTACAGCATTGTATGGTAGTGAAACATGGCCTGTGGGAAAACCGGAACAGAAGAGAGTCAAAGCATTTGAGATGTGGTGCTATAGACGAATGTTGAAAATTAGGTGGACTGATAAGGTAAGGAATGAGGAGGTTCTACGCAGAATCGGAGAGGAAAGGAATATGTGGAAAACACTGATAAGGAGAAGGGACAGGATGATAGGACATCTGCTAAGACATGAGGGAATTACTTCCATGGTACTAGAGGGAGCTGTAGAGGGCAAAAACTGTAGAGGAAGACAGAGATTGGAATACGTCAAGCAAATAATTGAGGACGTAGGTTGCAAGTGCTACTCTGAGATGAAGGGGTTAGCACAGGAAAGGAATTCGTGGCGGGCCGCTTCAAACCAGTCAGTAGACTGATGACCAAAAAAAAAAAAAGATGTCTCATATGTGCTCAATTAGAGACAGACCTGGTCATCGAACAGGAAAAAGTAACATGTCAACACTCTGTAAAGCATGTTGGTTCCTTGTAAACGGACTCTCACTGAATTTTGATAAGACACAGTACATACAGTTCCGTACAGTAAATGGTATGACGCCATAAATAAATATAGACCTTAATCAGAAGCATATAACTAAGGTAGAATATTCAAAATTTTTAGGTGTGTCCATTGATGAGAGATTAAGTTGGAAGAAACACACTGATGATCTGCTGAAACGTTTGAGTTCAGCTACTTATGCAATAAGGGTCACTGCAAATTTTGGTGATCAACATCTTAGTAAATTAGCTTACTACGCCTATTTTCACTCATTGCTTGCATATGGCATCATATTTTGGGGTAATTCATCACTGAGGAATAAAGTATTTATTGCACAAAAGCATGTAATCAGAATAATAGCTGGAGTCCACCCAAGATCATCCTGCAGACATTTATTTAAGGATCTAGGGATATTCACAGTAGCTTCGCAGTATATATACTCTCTTATGAAATTTGTTATTAACAACCAAACCCAATTCAAAAGTAATAGCAGTGTGCATAACTACAATATTAGGAGAAAGGATTATCTTCACTATTCAAGATTAAATCTAACTTTGGCACAGAAAGGGGTGAATTATACTGCCACTAAAGTCTCTGGTCACTTACCAAATAGTATCAAAAGTCTGACAGATAACCAACTAGTATTTAAGAAGAAATTAAAAGAATATCTGAATGACAACTCCTTCTACTCCATAGCGGAACTTTTAGATATAAATTAAGAACAAAAATTAAAAAAATAAATAAAAAAGATGTTATATTAACTTAATTATGTTGTTAAATTAACTTAATTATGTCATGTATTGGAAAATTTGACTCTTTCCACATCATTACGAAATATCGTATTCATGATCCATGGAACTAGTATTAATCTAATCTAATCTGTGGGAGAGCATTATCCTCTTGGAAAACACCCCCTGGAATGTTGTTCATGAATGGCAGCATAACAAGTCGAATACCAAACTGACGTCTAAATTTGCAGTCAGAATGCGTGGGATAACCACGAGAGTACTCCTGCTTTCATACAAAATTGCACCACAGACTCCAGGTGTAGATGCAGTGTATCTAGCATGCAGACGTATTTCTGATGAAAGCTCATTCTGTCTCGGTGTCAGTGAAGCCGTGTGTTGGTTAGAAGGAAGCCAGTTGAGGGTCTGCAACCAATCAGAAAACACTAGTAGCGGCACTGCTGTCCGATTGGAACACGCCTACCAACTTTCGTTTATCTCGCCCAACTTTTCTAGGCGTTGAGATTTTTTTCCGTCAGTGTAGAATCAAGACCTCATTCAGAGTACAAGCTGTTTTTTTATGAATCAATGAGAGAAAACATGCTTTTATCAGTAGCACTTCTCACGAAGTAACGTTTGTTGATAACTGCACCATTATGATCTGACAGGATTCATAAGAAGTCCCATTTTGTCAAAAATGAGATAATGCCCCCTTGCCCATTTTTTTTCGTTTTCTTTCTGTCAACGTAATCTCTGGCATACAATAATGACATACAATAATTGAGAATTCTCGAAGTCTAAAAACAGAATTTCAGGCCACAAAGTGTTAATAATTGGGGCTTTCTCTGTATTCCATAGATAAAATATTCCCCCAATCCAATCTCCTGGAGGAGACTCTTCGGGTGCACGTCGTTAACAGACAGTAACTGTTATTTTCCGAGTCGGAGCGTGGAATGTTAGATCCATTAATCGAGTAGGCAGGTTAGATGGTTTAAAAAGGGAAATGAATCGGTTGAACTTCGACACAGCGGGAATTGGTGCGGTGCGGTGACAGTACGAACAGGACTTCCGGTCAGGTCAGTGCAGGATTATAAAAACAAAATCGAATATGCAGGAGTAGGTCTAAGAATGAATCAGAAAAAAGGAATGCAGGAAAGCTACAACGAACAGCACATTAATCGCATTATCGTAGCCAATATAGAAACGAAACCAAAACTTAACACAATAGTACAAGTTAATATGTAAATGAAATCCGCAAGTGAAGAAGAGACTGAAAGAATGTATAATGAGATAAAGTGAATTATTCAGATAGTTAACAACGATGGGAGACTAGAATTCGGTGGCAGGAAATGGAAAAGCAGTAGGTGAATATGGACTGGGGGGAAAGGAATGAAAGAGGAAGCCGCATAGAGCATAGTTTAATCATCGCCAAAAATTGGTTTACGAATCATTAAAGACGGATGTGTACGTGGAAGGGACCTGGGCAAACTGGAAGCTTTCGTACTGCTTATATTATGGTAAGACAGAGATTTCTAAACCAGATTTACATTGCAAGATAGTTCCAGGGCAGATGTAGACTCCGACAGTAATTTCTTTGGTTATGAACTGCAGATTAAAACTGAATAAATTGCAAAAAGGTAGGAAATTAAGATGAGACCTGGATAAGTTGAAAGAAAGAGAGTTTTCTGAGAGTTTCAGAGAGAGCATTAGACAATGGTAAATTGAAAGAGGGATACTGAATTTAACTGAGAAAAGGAAAAACTATAAACATGTAGCAAATTAAGGAAGCGAAAGGAAATACAGCCGCCTAAAAAGTGAGCTTGACAAAGTACAAAATGGCTAAGCACAAATGGAGAGAGAATAAATGCAATGCTGTTGAAGCATGGTTAACCAGGGAAAGATAGATATCGCCTATAGGAAAATTAAAAAAAACCTCTGGAATAAAGAGAAGCTGCTGTATAAGTATCAATAGCTCAAATAGCAAACTAGTATTAAACAAAGATGGGAACGTTGAAAGGAGAAAGGACTATATACATGGTCTATACAAGGGAAACAAACTTGAGCATAATGTTATAAATACAGAAGAGGAAATAAGTGAAGGTGATACTGCTGGAAGAATATGATAGAGCAATAAAGTAACTAACTGGAAACAAGACCCCTTGAGCAGTCGACAATCCTTCAGAATTATGCGAGCCTTCGGAGAGCCGGCCATTGCGAATTTATTCCACCTGGTGTTCAAGATGTGTCAGACAAACGAAATATCTTCAGATTTCAGGAAAAAGGTAATAATTCCACTTCCAGTGAAGGCAGCTATAGACAGGTGTGAATACTGCCGAATCATCAGTTTAATAAGTCATTATTACTAGATGTTTGGCCTGATTTATTTACAGAAAAATGGAAAACTGATATAAACCGACCTCGGGGTAGATCAGTTTGTTTCCGCAGAGATAAATAAACATGCGGGGCAATAATGACTCTAAGACTCATCCTAGAAGACAGGTTGAAGAAATACAAACCTAAGTTTATAGCGTTGGTAGATTTAGAGGAAGCTTTTGACAATGTTGAATGGATTACATTCTTAAAATTTTGAAGGTAACGGGGGTAAAATAAGGGGAGCGGTAAGTTACAATTTGTACAAAAACCGGACTGCAGGGAAGAAGTACCTGAGAAGGGAGTGAGAGAGGGTTGAAGCCATTCCATTATGTTATTCAGTTTGTGCAATGAACATGCTGCGAAGGAAATCAAGGAAATTTTGGGAAAAGAAATTGAAGTTTCTGAGGCGGATAAACACGTAGAAGAGGACTTAAATGAAATGGATAGCGTCCTGAAGAGACATTATATGATGAACATCAACTAAAGTAAAACACGGGTAACGGAATAGCGATGCTGACGGAATCTGATTACGAAAAGAGTCACTAAAAGTAATTCATGATTTTTGTTACTTGGGCGGCGAAATAACTGATATCCGAAGTAGAGACGGTATAAAATGCCGACTGGCAATAGCAAGAAAAGCATTTCTGAAATAGAGTGACATTATGAATTTAAATGTTAGGATGTCTTTTTCTGAAGGTATAGGAAAAACTGCAGTGGAAGATCAAAGCCTGAATGTTGTAAACAGGTCGGAAAGGGTGTTGATTGCTATAGTTATGTAGAGATGTTGAGGCGTGCACAGGGAAAGACGCATGAAACGAGTCCTCGTACAGAAGACCACAATAATAACAACAACACTCTATAGTTTTGAAACACTCCATGCGGAAAATACGGTAATTTCTTGCAACTTTCAAGTCTCTCTTGAGAGTATTTTTGTTCTGTTACTGTAACTACAAAAATGCCTGATTTTTCCACCAGATGCGTTTCGCTTTATTGAGGTAAAGCATCAACAGTGGTCTGTAATTAACTTATTTACATTTTTATTTGCTTTTAGATCGAAAACAGGTCGTTAAGAATAAGTTGATTTGTATTTACGGTGATTTTCAGTTGATGTCTCGCTTACATCGGGAAATGCTGTCTGCTTCCACATCGTTGTTTTCCTGCGTTGGACACTGATAACCTGATAATTTTGGTCTTATAATAATAATTATTATTATTATAATTTTGGTGTAATTATCAGTGAATAACCCAGGAAAACAACGATGTGATAGCAGACGGCATCTCCCGATGTAAGAGAGAAATCAACCGAAAATCACCATAGTACAAATCATCTTATCCTTAACGAACTGTTTTTCGATCTAAAAGCAAATCAACATGTAAATAACTTAATTACAGACCACTGATGATGCTTTACTTCAATATAGCGGAACGCGTCTGGTGAAATAAATCACGCATTTTTGTAATTGGAACGATAGAACAAAAATACCCTCAAGAATTATAAACCAACTTCGGACACCATGGCCACACAAATGAAGAATTTTAAGTCTTTCCTTGTCTTCATTCAATTGTTCCGAACGACAAATAATGCAGAGTATTTGTGTTGGAAAATCTTTCCTCTCGCTATCGTGCAACAACTCTGTCGTTGCGCCAACTTTCCTGTATGAAATTAGTACATCGTTTATTTCGATACTTACGTACTGCGTAACGCAGACCACAACGAGTACACAACATGACTACCTAATTATGAGAGCAGAGCTTTACGATATACAGGAAGTCTATTGGGCACAGTATGTGCATCACTTTACACTGATGACTAAATATGTCATTACAGATTAGGGCACCATATTAATTAAAAAACTGTGAATAATTTCTCTAAACTTTTACGTTCCACGATGCATTAACGGACTGGGTTACTTCTTGAAGAATGTTCAGTTTGCTATCCCTCACAACATACAAACTGTTGTCGGTCTTTCTCTATACATCCCGTACGTATAGGTCGTTCATTGTAAATTATGACAATGATTTCATACACCAATTGACAGATTGTTGTTGCTGGTATTTCATACTGGACCAAATTCCGTCCTATTATGCCCCACACATACTCAGTGGAACACAGGTTCAGCAAACTATGAACTTCTGATGCTTTATAATTAACGAATAACGAAGTTACACAGTTAAGTATATTCAGTAACAGACACTTAATAGTAGTAACATTTATGTTTTAACGGTAGTTAGCGTCTATTTCAGAATACGGTTCTGGCCATTAAAACTGCAATGTTTTGAAACTATCGTGCAACAATTGGCGAGGAGTGCACAACATGCTGGGCTGTGCACGTGATTAATATATCCGCACTGTCGCACAAAGTAGATAGGAATCACGCCATTTATATTCTACGTGTAATGAAACATTACAAAGCGGGTTTATCATTCAGCAACCAAATTTAAATGTTGGTTGCTCGTGGAAGATTGTGTTATACCTCGCGTAACAAACAGATGCGTCTACGCATTCATCGATTCTCATGCGAATAATCAATCAATGTGTTCGGGAGCGCAATACAAAACAACATGCAGGATCTTAACGGCTCCTCGCGATTGCGCCCAACAGGACGACATATTGCTCTCAGATTTACAGAAAGGCCCATGTTCTTATCTGAGCGGTTATCTCACCTGACTTCCATGCAGTGGGCCCGAGTTAGATTTTTGGCTGCGTGAATAGTTTTCTCCACTAAGGGATGGGCTGTTGTCCTCATCATTTCATCATTATTGGCATGCAAGCCGCCCAATTGGAATCACCTGAAAAGACTTGCAACTCAGAGCCGAACTATCATAAGTGGTGTGCCTCAGCCATCAGTGCCACACGATCATTTCATTTTGTGCAGAATCAAACAGCCACATCACGTAAACTGAGTCAATAAACCGGCTTGATTTTAGTAATGCAAATATGCACATATCTGGAGTTGTCGGTTATGTAGTCGAGTCAAGAGAATCTTGGAACTGCGTGGAAAGATTTATACCCTTCAGGCAGAATTAGAAATGGCGTATTTTGAAGTAGATATATTGACGGGGAAAAGAGCTAATGGGTACTGGAAAAAGGCAACGACTAATAAACAAAAGTAGAAAACCTCAGAAATCACATTTCAGAATAAATAAGTTCGAATTGTTTCCTGAAACAGATGAAGAGGCTAAAGCAGTTTTTGAGTATTGCGCATCAGACTCATGGGAACAACTTGAGGCCTAGATCTGAAGAAAAGTCAAGTAGAAACAAAAGAGTCCTGCTGTCAGCTAGCAGCCATGGAAGGGGCGTAAGCCTAATGCTAAAGGAAAAGCTAGATGTGGAATACTAGGTCACAAGCACCATGAAACCTTATGCCAGGCTTAGCCATGGGACAGAGAACATAGGGACTTAGTGCAGCGATTTTAATGAAGAAGATCAGGTACTTATAGTAGGAGGAGCAGGCAACAGCCTGGCTAGCAACTTAGTGTGGAAACACAAAGAAAGCCGACAGTCTGAGTGCCAACTCGCCACACTCTCCAACACCGTCATTACTGACTGTGGCAGAGAACACTGGCAAGCCTGCTAGTCAAGGTTCAACGGTCCCATTACGAGTAAAATCTCGTGTGCACTCTATTAGCTTTGTACTATTTTTCACATGATTTTAAGGAAATGTTTTGGTGAAAAAAAAATCGATTCTTTTGCGTCCTGTAGCTTTAGGTGTCAGTTTCAAGGTGAAGTGTCCACCATTTTTTTAAATAATCATAGTTCTTGTGACTTTCGCATTGAAGTTAAACACTGCGCGAAATTCGAAAATTTTACTATGACAAATGGGGGTAGCTTTGATTTTGCGTTTGTTGCATGTCAGATCATATGTTTCTGTGTACGAAATTTAGCTAACATACTGAATTGGGATGAGATCTAACTATACCTTCAACATCGAGAAAATCGATTTTATGTAACACTTGTGCTCGCATGCCCTAACAATATAGTGAGAAAGTAATATTCATAACATTCATTGTATCTCACAAACAATTCAGTATATCAAAACAAGTTTTTGGCAAATTACCGCACGTGAAGCTGTATTTTGCCATACGGTTAACATGCAGAGCTTTCTAGTCTACAGCAATACACAACTAACTACAGGCTTTCACAATGGAATAATGTAATTTTTTGAGAGTTATCAACAGATGGTGAAAGGAGCGTTAGTGGTGGCTTTGCAATAACGTAATTGAAGAAACTACGCGGACTCAGTTCCTCACTTAATAAACTACTGCTTTAGGACTCTGTCGCAATTACAACTGCACTAGCATGTTAGTGAGAGCTGTGTAAATCCTCTGTGTTTTGACAAAAGAAGTAAATTTTAATATGACAACTAGAAAAATGTAGGTTTTTAATCAAAACTCGCCACTGGTGATGCTTCTCTTAAGAAGAAAAACAGTAAAGAGATTAGGCAATTCAGTCGCTTATTTTGTTGCAATTTCAGTGGAATGCTGTAACCCAATATGTTTTTTACAATAACCAGTTGGTACTGAAACTCACCAAAGAATTTTCCTTCTACACTGCAACGATCCGAGAAATATGAAAACATTCGTACCAAATAGCACACCGTTTTGTCCTATGAGTAAAGGACTAAACTTCAAATGTCTGTGGGAGATGTCGATCCACAATAAGTACAACAAGTACCCATTAATATAGAGATAACACACTTTATTACAACTGACTAGTTGATACATGAAACATGAAACAAAAGTAATTTGTACACAATATGCCAGGCACAAAATGTGGGAGAAAGAGAGAGTCAGAAACAAAGATATGCAACACTTCAATTCTTCAGTGATTGTTTTTAACGTTACGTTAATTGTGAAAATGTAGAATTTCGTTTTCTTTCTCGCAGTATGTTTTAACTCCGGCAGCAGGGCATTTAAACCATTAGCCAAATTGTCTGTACCATATACACTCTTTCTCCTTATATAATAACAATTTTAAACAAAATTCGGTGCCATTTTGTTATCTCACTCGCACTCGGGTTTAACACAATACAAGGAAATTGTATTTACGGCTCATCCAAGTGGTTCAATTGGCTCTGAGCACTGTGGGACTTAACATCTGAGGTCATCAGTCCCCTAGACCTTATAACTGCTTAAACCTAACTAACCTAAGGACATCATACACATCCATGCCCGAGGCAGGATTCGAACCTGCGACCGTAGCAGTCGCGCGGTTCCGGACTGAAGTGCCTAGAACCGCTCGGCCACCGCGGACGGCTACGGCTCATCCGCTTATGGTTAGAATAACATTACAGAACCTGAATCGTTAGAAACTTCGTAATGCTACCCGTTTGCAGATTAAAACTATGCGAAGCACTGTCTTTGAAGTTACCATCGCCACAGATGCAGCAGGAGGAGATGTCTGCCATATACTAGCGATCCCAACCGATTTATTTTAAGCGACTTCAATTCCCAGTCAAGATTTCGTTGGCAATAACAGTAACCAAGGATAAAGGTCAGCGAGAATGGGCAAGAGGAAATGTGCAATGAGTAGTGAAGAGTTGCGGACGTAGAGAGGGGGAAGGGGGACGTGTACAGGGAGGGAAGGGGGGAGGAAGAGGAGAGAGACATGAGGGGAGGAGATGAACAAAGAGAGGAAGTAGGAGGTCACCAAGACGTATACCTAATTCCCGTACATGCTTAGTAATTGCTAAGCACTGCAGGATTCGCTAGTCTTTCAAAAAGGCTAGAATCTTATGGATGTCTGAGTAGAAATAAGCATGTTCCCCCCCCCCCCCCCCCTACGAGATATACGACAACCATCAGTGCACGTAGTTTTGAAAGGCATTCTTGAGATTTTTGCGACTACACAAGGCGCAAATCAGTCCATCCACGGATTAGAACTGCGCTCTCTCAGATGCGAGTCCACCGCGGCTGCAGGTACCTTACTGAGCAGCAGGTAATGAGCGCCTCAAATGTCATTTTGGACTACGTGAACGGTAATGCCGGACATCAAAGACAGTTGCGAGAGCGCAGTTGGTCCCTTTCCCTGGCATTCGGTCACACCGCGTTCTGCTGCGGTGGAAAGCAGTGCGGTCTTGCTGCGCAGCAGAGCTCCCGACTCTCCCAGCCGTGGGCCAACTGCATACCGTTCTCCGTGTTGCGTTGCGCGGGTAAGGAAAGTACACCGCTGGTCGTTAAAATTGCAACACCAGGAAGGAAACCAAACAACGGAGTGTTACTTATTGTGCGTGGACACTAAAGCACAAATGTACGAGGTGTGCCTATAAAACAATGCGACTGTTGCTGTAAAACATTTTATTTCCCTAACATATTAGGCATATTAGGGTGGTGCATAAGTTCGTAGCGTTTTTGTTGGTATTCCAGTTGCTGGTAGTTTATTTATCGATTGTCGGTTTCCATTGGTGTTCATTGCAGCTTTTTAAGTATGCGTATCGTTATTATTTTTATTTAGAGATAGTGAGTGGAGCTTTGTACGCTAGAAAATGGGATGCCATTTTGGAAAACGAGAAGGGGTAAAAATCAGAATAAACAGAAAACCAAAGATAGTCATAGATACAAACTATAATAAAATTATAATAGCAATGAAACGCAACCAACATCACTGACTAGCAAAGACTGCGGTGTAAACCATTGACTTACATTAATAGACTCGCAATAACGTATACAGGATCATTGGTGTCACTGTGGCAGCAGTTTAGAATAGCAATATGGCGGCGAGCACAAAGTACGTGGCCGGCTGGTGTGGCCGAGAGGTTCTAGGCGCAGGTTCGAATCCTACCTCGGGCATGGATCTGTGTGATGTCCTTAGGTTAGTAAGGTTTAAGTAGTTCTAAGTTCTAGGGGACTGATGACCTCAGAAGTTGAGTCCCATAGTGCTCAGAGCCATTTAAACCATTTTTGAACCATAAAGTACGTGTAAACAGCTGTTTATTTCCGACATATTCTTCTGAGTTCAATGAAAGGTGACAGCAGCGGAGGCAGCAAGAAGCATTTGCGTCATTATGCTATTGGATAGAGGACGGCAAGAAAATGGTTTTCTCGTTTTAAGAAGAATCGTTTTGACAATAGTGATATTCAGGAAGACCAGAGTTTGATGAAGATCGTTTAAACAGTGATCCACGTCATTGTACTCCTGAACTGGCAAATGTGATGAACAGTCATCATTCCACCATCGTGCGACAGCGTAATAGGTCCGCTGCTTTTTGCGATTTACATAAACGATTTGGTTGATGGTACTGACAGCGGCATTAAAGTGTTTGCCGATGATGCCGTACTCTACAGGAAAGTAATATCACACGAAAGTTGTGCACAAATCAATGAAGATTTGCGGAAAATAAATGCGTGGTGTAATGACTGGCATTTTTCTCTCAATATTAGTAAGTGTAACCTACTGCGTATAACAAAGCGAAAATCTCCATTAACGTACGAGTACAAAATAAATGCCCAGTCTTTGGAAGCGGTAACATCCGTCAAGTATCTGTGTGTGACTATTCGAAATGATCTCAAATAGAACGATCAGATTACAGAAGTAACGGGTAAGGCGAATTCTAGATTGCGGTTTATTGGTAGAATCCTGAAGCGATGCAGTCCTTCAACAAAGGAAATTGCTCACAGAACGTTAGTTCGTCCAGTCTTAGAGTATTGTTCGTCTGCATTGGACCATTACCAGTTGGGCCTGATTCAAGAGATTGAGAAGGTCCAAATAAGAGCGGCAAGATCGTGACTGGTACATTTAGCCATCGCGAGAGC
This sequence comes from Schistocerca serialis cubense, assembly GCF_023864345.2. Classification (NCBI taxonomy): domain Eukaryota; kingdom Metazoa; phylum Arthropoda; class Insecta; order Orthoptera; family Acrididae; genus Schistocerca; species Schistocerca serialis. The sequence continues at coordinate 291,857,475 of NC_064638.1, forward strand.
GTTACAAATCCCATAGAAAGTTTGAAGTGGGACACACGTGCAGATAGACGACGCGCTAAACGGAACGGGCTGCTCACTAAATTCCAACATCCGATATTCGCCGAGGATGTAGAGAATATATTATTACCACCAACTTTCATATCGCGCAATGATCACCATTCAAAAATAAGGGAAATAAGAGCTCATACTGAGACGTTCAGACAGTCGCTTTCCCCTCGCGCGATCCGCGAGTGGATCAGAGAGAGAGGGGGGGGGGAGCAAATATGACTTTGGCGCGAATAGTGCCCTCCGCCACACACCGCTTGGTGGCCAGCGGAGTATATACGTAGACGTAGACATTTGCATGCAGTGGGGAAGGTTCGAAAATCGGGTGTATGGATACCGCATGCTGTAAACCAAAATCACAAAAATCATCGTGTGGCCATATGTGCCCCCAGCTTGCTTGTAATCAATTGGCTCTTGAACAACAGCGACCATTCCTACCTTGTGCCGTTACTGGTGACGAAAAATGGTGTCTTCATGCTAACATAAGAATGGTTGAGCCCCAACAAAGCAGCAGCTCCCAGTATAAAGGCCATCCACAGAAGATAATGTTACGTATCTGGTGGAACAGCGACGGTATGGTGTACAACAAATCGCTTCCCCGAGATGTTACAATCACTACTGACATTTATTGTCAGCAACTGAAACGTCTTGCAGACGCAGTCCAAGAATAATGATCAGAAAAACTGCGTGAAGTGATGCTACTCCAGGATAACGACCGCGCGCATTCTGCTAGGCTAACAGAAAACACTTGACAGGAGTTGGAATGGGAAGTGGTTTGCACCCATCTTATTCACCAGATCTTGCGCCCTCGTATTTTCAGCTTTTCCGCTCTCTGTCGAACAACGTTCAAGGAACTTCCGTTCTGAATGAAAATTTCTGCAGTCGTGGAATTGAGAAGTTTCGCCAGCGTTGTTAGACTGTTTTAGATAGAGACGGAGAATGTATTATCGATGACTAAGGTTTCTGTTGGGTGTATTTTTTGTGTTTATTAAATTTAAGGAAAACCGCTACGAACTTATTGACCAACCCAACATATAGTTAGTTATTGTTATTCTCAATATAATCCTCTCATCTATGCCTAAAACGCCCCATACGAGTTTTCCATTGATGGAGTCAGTGCTGGAAGTCTTCCTCCGAGAACGCCTTGACAATGCTTGCCGATTTTCTTTCACTGCTCCAACGGACTGATATCTTGTTGCTTTAGGGATGCACCGCTAGCAACCTCGTAACAGACAATGCGGTACGAGCCGGTGCGTTGTCTTGATGCAAAAACGCTGTTCCAGAGGTTGCCCCTCAGTCTGCAAGATCCGGGCAGTCGCAGAGGGTGGGCTTACTGGTAGTTGGGAGCTCCAACGTCAGGCGCGTAATGGGGCCCTTAGGGAAATGGCAGCAAGAGAGGGGAAGAAAACCAATGTGCACTCCGTGTGCATACCGGGGGGAGTCATTCCAGATGTGGAAAGGGTCCTTCCGGATGCCATGAAGGGTACAGGGTGCATCCATCTGCAGGTGGTCGCTCATATCGGCACCAATGATGTGTGTCGCTATGGATCGGAGGAAATCCTCTCTGGCTTCCGGCGGCTATCTGATTTGGTGAAGACTGCCAGTCTCGCTAGCGGGATGAAAGCAGAGCTCACCATCTGCAGCATCGTCGACAGGACTGACTGCGGACCTTTGGTACAGAGCCGAGTGGAGGGTCTGAATCAGAGGCTGAGACGGTTCTGCGACCGTGTGGGCTGCAGATTCCTCGACTTGCGCCATAGGGTGGTGGGGTTTCGGGTTCCGCTGGATAGGTCAGGAGTCCACTACACGCAACAAGCGGCTACACGGGTAGCAGGGGTTGTGTGGCGTGGGCTGGGCGGTTTTTTAGGTTAGATGGCCTTGGGCAAGTACAGAAAGGGCAACAGCCTCAACGGGTGCGGGGCAAAGTCAGGACATGCGGGGACCAAGCAGCAATCGGTATTGTAATTGTCAACTGTCGAAGCTGCGTTGGTAAAGTACCGGAACTTCAAGCGCTGATAGAAAGCACCGAAGCCGAAATCGTTATAAGTACAGAAAGCTGGCTTAAGCCAGAGATAAATTCTGCCGAAATTTTTACAAAGGTACAGACGGTGTTTAGAAAGGATAGATTGCATGCAACCGGTGGTGGAGTGTTCGTCGCTGTTAGTAGTAGTTTATCCTGTAGTGAAGTAGAAGTGGATAGTTCCTGTGAATTATTATGGGTGGAGGTTACACTCAACAACCGAACTAGGTTAATAATTGGCTCCTTTTACCGACCTCCCGACTCAGCAGCATTAGTGGCAGAACAACTGAGAGAAAATTTGGAATACATTCACATAAATTTTCTCAGCATGTTATAGTCTTAGGTGGAGATTTCAATTTACCAGATATAGACTGGGACACTCAGATGTTTAGGACGGGTGGTAGGGACAGAGCATCGAGTGACATTATACTGAATGCACTATCCGAAAATTACCTCGAGCAATTAAACAGAGAACCGACTCGTGGAGATAACATCTTGGACCTACTGATAACAAACAGACCCGAACTTTTCGACTCTGTATGTACAGAACAGGGAATCAGTGATCATAAGGCCGTTGCAGCATCCCTGAATATGGAAGTTAATAGGAATATAAAAAAAGGGAAGAAGGTTTATCTGTTTAGCAAGAGTAATAGAAGGCAGATTTCAGACTACCTAACAGATCAAAACGAAAATTTCTGTTCCGACACTGACAATGTTGAGTGTTTATGGAAAAAGTTCAAGGCAATCGTAAAATGCGTTTTAGATAGGTACGTGCCGAGTAAAACTGTGAGGGACGGGAAAAACCCACCGTGGTACAACAACAAAGTTAGGAAACTACTGCGAAAGCAAAGAGAGCTCCACTGCAAGTTTAAACGCAGCCAAAACCTCTCAGACAAACAGAAGCTAAAAGATGTCAAAATTAGCGTAAGGAGGGCTATGCTTGAAGCGTTCAGTGAATTCGAAAGTAAAATTCTATGTACCGACTTGACAGAAAATCCTAGGAAGTTCTGGTCTTACGTTAAATCAGTAAGTGGCTCGAAACAGCATATCCAGACACTACGGGATGATGATGGCATTGAAACAGAGGATGACACGCGTAAAGCTGAAATACTAAACACCTTTTTCCAAAGCTGTTTCACAGAGGAAGACCGCACTGCAGTTCCTTCTCTAAATCCTCGCACAAACGAAAAAATGGCTGACATCGAAATAAGTGTCTAAGGAATAGAAAAGCAACTGGGCTCACTCAATAGAGGAAAGTCCACTGGACCTGACGGGATACCAATTCGATTCTACACAGAGTACGCGAAAGAACTTGCCCCCCTTCTAACAGCCGTGTACCGCAAGTCTCTAGAGGAACGGAGGGTTCCAAATGATTGGAAAAGAGCACAGGTAGTCCCAGTCTTCAAGAAGGGTCGTCGAGCAGATGCGCAAAACTATAGACCTATATCTCTGACGTCGATCTGTTGTAGAATTTTAGAACATGTTTTTTGCTAGCGTATCATGTCGTTTTTGGAAACCCAGAATCTACTGTGTAGGAATCAACATGGATTCCGGAAACAGCGATCGTGTGAGACCCAACTCGCTTTATTTGTTCATGAGACCCAGAAAATATTAGATACAGGCTCCCAGGTAGATGCCATTTTCACTGACTTCCGGAAAGGGTTCGATACAGTTTCGCACTGTCGCCTGATAAACAAAGTAGGAGCTACGGAATATCAGACCAGCTGTGTAGCTGGATTGAAGAGTTTTTACCAAACAGAACACAGCATGTTGTTATCAATGGAGAGATGTCTACAGACGTTAAAGTAACCTCTGGCGTGCCACAGGGGAGTGTTATGGGACCATTGCTTTTCACAATATATATAAATGACCTAGTAGATAGTGTCGGAAGTTCCATGCGGCTTTTCGCGGATGATGCTGTAGTATACAGAGAAGTTGCAGCATTAGAAAATTGTAGCGAAATGCAGGAAGATCTGCAGCGGATAGGCACTTGGTGCAGGGAGTGGCAACTGACCCTTAACATAGACAAATGTAATGTGTTGCGAATACATAGAAAGAAGGATCCTTTATTGTATGATTATATGATAGCGGAACAAACACTGGTAGCAGTTACTTCTGTAAAATATCTGGGAGTATGCGTGCGGAACGATTTGAAGTGGAATGATCATATAAAATTAATTGTTGGTAAGGCGGGTACCAGGTTGAGATTCATTGGGAGAGTGCTTAGAAAATGTAGTCCATCAACAAAGGAGGTGGCTTACAAAACACTCGTTTGACCTATACTTGAGTATTGCTCATCAGTGTGGGATCCGTACCAGATCGGTCTGACGGAGGAGATAGAGAAGATCCAAAGAAGAGCGGCGCGTTTCGTCACAGGGTTATTTGGTAACCGTGATAGCGTTACGGAGATGTTTAATAAACTCAAGTGGCAGACTCTGCAAGAGAGGCGATCTGCATCGCGGTGTAGCTTGCTCGCCAGGTTTCGAGAGGGTACGTTTCTGGATGAGGTATCGAATATATTGCTTCCCCCTACTTATACCTCCCGAGGAGATCACGAATGTAAAATTAGAGAGATTAGAGCGCGCACGGAGGCTTTCAGACAGTCGTTCTTCCCGCGAACCATACGCGACTGGAACAGGAAAGGGAGGTAATGACAGTGGCACGTAAAGTGCCCTCCGCCACACACCGTTGGGTGGCTTGCGGAGTATAAATGTAGATGTAGACTTGTTCTTCCACAACTAGGATGGTTTTTTTCTTATTTTCTCACAGAGTTGAGAAAGAACGCCAAGGTGGTAATAGTGACTAATGTTTGAACTTCACAAACACGGTGAAGATACGCAATTCCAATTTTCGTTTGCTAATTCGAGCTTTTTTCGCTCTAGGTGAAGTTGGACCCTGTCAATGTACGAACTGCCGCTTGATTTCCGAATAATAAATGAAAAACCAAGATTCGTCAGACGTTTTCCAAGAAAACTGTATCATTTTCAATGGTACGGCATTCAAAGTGTTGGTACAAATAAAGGTTTTCACAAGCTTCCTTTTGTTTGATCCTGAGAATTTTCGGCACGAGTTTCGCACACATTTTTCTCTTGCTAAATTGGTTATGTAAAATTTGCCATACGCATTCTTTGTAAATTCCTACAGTTTCAGCAATCTATCGAAAACTCAGTCGATGGTCAGATCGAATAAAATTACCTTCTTTCTATTTTTCATGTTGGAGGGCGTCTACAATATCTTCCTGGCTGTCCTGGAAGCGCTTGAACCACTCATAAACTCGCGTGAGTGATAAAAAGTCTTCGCCATATATTTCTCTTAGTAACAGATAAATTTCGGTAGCAGTTTTTTGAAGTTTCATATGAAGCTTCAGGGCAGTTCGTTGGTCTATTATTACACTTATTTTTCCTGCAAGACAAAATAACAGCTCTTACGCAGACGAAGGCCACGATCACACTGATTTGTCTAGACACCAGAGTTGCCGCATTCGACTGAGAAGGCTTAACACCTCACAGTTATAGTCGTTCATCTTTGGCGCTTGCGTAACCACGCTGTGACAGCCTTAGTCCCGTTATTTTATAGCCGTACCTCGTACATTATTAAATTTGAATACCAGCGTTTATGAATCGCTGTGGCTCGAGAGTACTGAGAAGCCAGTCTCTCAGCAACATATAACCGAATGTTTTCAGTGGGCGTGAGATCTCGGGAACTTGCTGGCCATGGCTACAGCTGAACATCCTATGTCCCGATGTTGGACTTGACGGTATGAGTACGATGCACCGTTTTTTAATGTAAGTTGGTCATTCAAGAACTCTTTTGAATGTAGGTGGGAGTGTTTATATATTTCAGATTCTCACTAAAGGCTCATTTTGTAGCCCTCGTCAGCTATATACAAAATTTCCGTGTTAAGGATGGATGGAGGAGGAAAAATGTGTTTGTCGATTTTGAGATCTTCTGCAAAAGTTGACTTATGTGAATTGGCACCGCCTTTATTGAGCAAGTGCACATGAAAGAGGCTCTTAATGCCTTCTCCGTCTGGCCGGCCTCGGTGGCCGAGCGGTTCTAGGCGCTTCAGTCCGAACTGCTACGGTCGCAGGTTCGAATCTTGCCTCGAGCATGGATGTGTGTGATGTCCTTAGGTCAGTTAGGTTTAAGTAGTTCTAAGTTCTATGGGACTGATGACCTCAGATGTTAAGTTCCATAGTGCTCAGAGCTATTTGAACCATTTCTCGAACGCCTGGAAGTGACAAGGCAACAAATGGTCTCCCAGGTTATTGAAATAAAGATCCTAGCTCATGTCTACGGTATTCAGAAAGAGTGGGCCCAGGCCATAGTACGTCATCATCCCCAAAATGTCACATAAACCCCTCGGCTTGAACTACACACTGCACAAACCGCTTGTTGAACGCCTTATTGCACTGGCTGCGCACTCGACGCCTTGTCTAATTACCGAGCGAGGTGGCGCAGTGGTGAACACACTGCACTCGCATTCGGGAGGACGATGGTTCAAACACGCGTCCGGCCATCCAGATTAAGGTTTTCCGTGATTTCCCTAAATCGTTTCAGGCAAATGCCGGGATGGTTTCCTTCCCCATCCTTCGCTAATCCGAGCTTTCGCTCCGTCTCCGGTGACCTTGTTTTTGACGGGACGTTAAACACCAACCTCCTCCTCCTTGTCTGATTTCGAAATATGAGAAATTGCGATTCGACGTACCACATTATACGTTCCCAGATAGCCTCTGTTCACGGAAACAGCAAGAGCCGCGCGGGATTAGCCGAGCGGTCTCAGGCGCTGCAGTCATGGACTGTGCGGCTGGTCCCGGCGGAGGTTCGAGTCCTCCCTCGGGCCTGGGTGTGTGTGTTTGTCCCTAGACTAATTTAGGTTAAGTAGGGTGTAAGCTTAGGGACTGATGGCCTTAGCAGTTAAGTCCCATAAGATTTCACACACATTTTTGAAACAGCAAGAGAAATGCACACCTCAACATAAATGCAGGCGCTAATCAACCCTGCAAACAGCGTTCTGTGTAGTTGTGAGTGCATTATATCGGAGTTAAGTGAATTCCGACGTGGGCGAATTATTGGCGCTCGTATGATGGGCGGTTCCGTTATCAAAGTAGCCGAACTGCTAGGTGTTTCAAAAGGCACCAGTCGAAGATTTACACCGCATGCAAAGAAAGCGAAAAACCTTCATCCGCTAAGTCGCAATGCGGATGAACGTGTGTGTTGTGTGATCGTGATGGACGGTCATTGAAGAGGAATCAGACGCGGAATAATACGCCAGTTGCGAAAGTCACTGCAGAACTGAACGTCGCACTAGCGAACACTGTCAGCACCGAAACAACGCTAAAGGAGCGCCATAAGCAGGGAATTGCAGCTTGAGCTAAAATTACAAAGCCATTTATCAGTGATGCAAGTGCCCATAACGAAAAAACATGGCGCCAAAGCCAAAATAGATTATGGATCAACGGAAGAAAGTGACTTGCTCGGATGAGTCTTGTTGCACAGTGTTTCTGACTTCTGGCCGAGTTTATGTCCCAAGTGTGGAACATGAGAGGTTGGGTGATGATTTGTCCAGTCAAATCGTGGTGTTCCGTGGGCCCCATGGTTACTCTGAAAGGTTGCATTACTGCCAATGGTTCATTCTATGGCACGATGTTTGTTCTCCAACAGTGAAGCTGTGTTCTCTGGCGACAGGGCCCTATTCACGCAGCTCGCATGCTCCAGGACTGGTTTTGTGAGCACGGGGGTGAATTATCGCATCTCCTGCCCATCACAGTCACCAGATCTCAATATTACTCAGCCTTTGTGGTCTGATTTGAAGAGAAGGGTGCGCGATCGCTAACCCCCTCCGTCATCTTTTCCTGAACTTGCCACCATTTTGTTGGAAGAATAAAATAAAGAGTCCCTTGAAAACCATGTGGGACCTTTATTTATCATTGCTGGGACAAATCTCAGCTGTTTTGAAAGTCACTGGGTTTCCTGTATCGTATTAAGCATGGAATGTGTTGTGTTTTTGGTGTTTCCAAATTTTTGTCCAACCCGTGTATTCTTCATGAGGAGTATGCTGTGGACACCCCTGTCTAACAAGATGCGCTCGCGGGGTCCACGCGTACATTCCTGATTTGACGAACTCTTAAGCACCGTATCGCACCTCAAGTGCCCATTAAATTGCGTGATCCTTATTCCTCAGAAAATGTTTTGAACCGTTTGGAGAAGTAGGTGAATAGTAGAAATAAACATCCGCCCAATTTGGTAACTCTACGGGATGGAATCATCAATGAGTGATTCCAGCTGGACACGGCAGCTCTGAAGAAATCATGGACTTTGTTCCTCGGCGAGTTATCGCTGAAACAGTCGGTTTCCGGTTACATCATTTTTTTGAACACTAGTTTAACATGAATGTTTAAGGGGACCACACCCTGCCTATCTAACCCATGTTATTTTAGGCAAGTATTTGACCCATTTCTGAAAAAAACTACTTGATGCAGGACCTTAATATTTTTACAGTATATTACATGATGCTAATAGAGTCAACTGTACTGAAATCTACTTTATCAATTTTATAGTTTTTAAGAAATACTTTTTTAAATTTATTAACAAAAAATATTAAGTTTTTTCTGCAGAAATTTTTTTTGTGAACTTCCTAGTGGGGAAATATTAATGACTGTAGTACCAGAGGTGGCTTCTTATGTTATGCAGAGTATCTGAACATTTCATTCATTTATCTATGATAGTTTCTGACATAATGGGGCATACGTACTGAAAATTTTTGTTTGCGGGAAATTGACTTTAAAGAAAAATCTTTTGAAATTTGTTACCTACCGTTAATTAAAACTGTCCTGCTGCATATGATGGCCCTTCTTTGTCCTCTAGCAGGTCTTCCAGCTTCTTTTTCACCTTCCTGGATGTTTGTCTTGCTTTCTTGGCCATATTAGATGCAGACCTGTCTGCATCAGCTATCCTCATTTTATCACAATGTTGCAGCCCAGTGATCATATTTTCACCAGGATTAATTTCCAGCTTTTTCAGTGCCCAACACTTTCCAATATTACCACAATTGAATGTAATAACAGCATCATGAACTCCTAATTTCATTGTGTGCGTGCCTACAAATACAGTTTTAGGAAGGCAGTTCCAAATTATGCTGTTGAAACATTCATTTGGGTTCTGTGTCTGCCCATGCAGACATTTTCTTAGAAGGTCAGGATGAGCCAAGTCTCTGAAAATAGGTTTAATTGCTGTAATATCAGCAGCAGGAAGAGAATGATGGTGAGAATAAGATTCTCCAATTGCCTGAGCCCTATTCTATTTGCACCGCGAATTTTCTCCTGATGGACACAATCCATGACATGGCTTATCATCAGTAGAGGACTTATGAAGGAATATGTCCCAAACATCTCTCTGCATTGCCTCCAGATTTTCTTTATTTCTCCTAATTGTCTGCCCATAGTATGCCTGCAAGTTTTCTATTTCAGTTTTAGTTAACCGACCCTGTCCGGTCAACAATTTTCCATCTTCTGATTTTTTTCCTCTCATATCAACAGTTAGTTTTCTCAGCCTTGTTCCCAAACGTATTTGAACATGGTCTACACATTCTATTTTGCTAATAATGGCATCTCCATATGGCTTAGAGTTGACAGATTTTTTTTCAGCAAAATCCTTTTCAGAGTACTTAAATAAAACATTAATCTATCGAAATATGATGAAAACCGACAATCGATTTTTTTCCACCTGAACCACTGTGTGGTCACCTTAAACTGCTCAAAATAACCGGTTTATGAAATATCCACTTTTCGGTTTTTTTAATCCTCATACGCATTTGCTATAATAAACGTAGTAATCGAACAAAGACAAAAATTTAGAGCCTCTCAGTTTCAAGGTACATAGAAACAAAATACTAAATGAAACAAAAGAAAACTAGTCCGTCCACAATTCGCTGCTTTTCTCGAAAAGTGATAAGTGGTTGAATACCACAAAAAATCACCAGTATTTTCCCACTGATCCAAATTTTTTGAAACTCTGTTCAAAAATGTTGTAATTGTGAATCATACGACGATTTTGGCATTGGGAATAGTCAGCGCTAGGGTGGAACCTCAGGTTGAAGAACTCTGTTTTTCGTGTTAATCTGTCCATTTGGAAAGGCTACAAGTAGATAAAGACATATGCTGTAAGCACAGGAAGTAGATCATCCACTTTCTGTTTTTCTGTATACTATGAATGAATTGTTAAGTTTTAAATTTATTACTGTTGCTGTAATTCCGTTCCACTTTCATTATTTCGTAGAAATAGCAGAAGAATCTTCAAACTTTTAAGGCAAATGAAGCTTTGTACTTCATTGCTGAATCACTCGTAATTTCCAAACTGGGGTTGGTGCCCTTCTACAACGCAATGAATGCCCGGCGACAACAGCGACAAACTCTCACACAGACTAGATTGGAGAGAGTCTTGCACCCTGCAGGCAGAAGCTTACCCTAAGCTACGACACACGGCAATGAGGACATTATCATCTCCGCAGTGCCGTACCAATTTTCACGCCATGTGTTTGTTGCTCGTTTCTGGATATAGATCTGATGGCTTCCATTACAAAATACACACGTTTGAATCCCACAGAGCGAAATACAGTGAAGTTCGATAAAAGAATGCTTTGTGAGGACGCGTGGCATTGCACTTCGGGAAATGTCTTACATTTCTTCGAACATACAATATTATTAGTAAAATTTGCACCGGTTTGAAATACTGCGTTCTTATAGAAAACACGAAAAGCGATGAGTAGTATTTTAATTGATATTAAAATAGCACTGATCGCTTGCTATTAAAATAGCGCTGATCGCTTTTCCTATTTGCTATAATAACGCAATATTTCAAATTGTTATTTAATTGTTATTAAAATAGCACTGATCGCTTTTCCTATTTGCTATAATAACGCAATATATCAAACTGATGCAAATTTTATGTTTAAAAAATTGCTCCTTGTTTTTAAGAAAAAGTCTATTTAAAAGCGAAAAGTTTTAACACTGCTGTTATGGCTAATTGATATTTCGGTTTTTGCTCGGTTGTTAGTAAAAAATAAAAACATGTTTTAACCGAGACCAAACAAATACCGAAAACTACCATTACTGAGTGCTAAAATACCGCTATCGGCTTTATCTGGTAGGTTTTTTCCATCCTCAGGCCAGTATCAAAGATAGTGACGGTGGAACACGGTATTGGCGTGGTGCCTCTTGGGTGTGTGTAATTTGCATCCGGTGTGCTTGTCAGATGTGTGGTGTTCGGTTAGTGACAGCAGAGCTGGTCATTAGATGCCTGCAGCTGAATGTATTGTCGTGGTGCCGCGCGGGGTAGCCGCGTGGTCTACGGGCGCCTTGTCATGGTTCGCACGGCTTCCCCCGTCGGAGGTTCGAGTCCTCCCTCCGGCACAGACTGTGGCGTTAGCTGTGTTATTCAGTGGTTTGGTATTTAACTAATTTGTAACTGAAAATGATAATCTTATTTCATTACAGTGAGTAATTACTAAATAATTTTTTTCCCGGCTAAAGATTTGGTCAAGTTGCTAAAGAACTCCAAATTAACGTTGTGTTAAAGTATTGCCTGTAAGTTGTCTAAGTGTCACTAAATCACAGTTCATACAGCAGATTCTATACAACTATTGATTATGATGGAAACAGTTATCTTCAGCAAAATGATCATTAAAACCACCGAATATCAGCCGCGCACACAACTGACGTATGTTACCTGAAACAATATTCTTCACAACTCGTGCGTAATTAATTTCGGCTCCATACATCAGCAAGAAAAAGTTTGTTATACGGATCGTGCTATGAGCGCTGTTTTTAAAGAACCAATCTGATTCGAATTATTTTCATTAAAATGAGTTCGAGACCACCGGTGCACATTTATTTTTACACATTTTTATTACCTTCGGCATTTATGCCTGCAGAGTTGTGTAATTTGAATTTGCCGCTGAGATAATTGTTAACATAGCGGCAGACAATTGACAGAGACTTTCTATTGTTATGGCAAATTTCCTTTTAACAGGATAAGTCTTTGAATTAATGTTTATTAAACTTTACTTTTATATTGTGCACTATTTAGACTAATTTTTATCACGCAAACATTTGATACTTTCGTAAGAAACACAGACAAAAATGCGATACAAATCGCTATCATCAATGGCTGCGCTCCTTGCAGCGGAAAGAAATAATTAACACAGATAATGCTTTTTGGCAGAGGAATTAATGTTACAAATAATGATTCACACATATTTATAGTACAGACGTGCCAACTCTCCCGATTTAAGCGGGAGACTCCCGATTTTTCTTTCTTCCTTCCGATCTCCCGATAGTGAAGTCCGATCTCCCAATTTTCAGAGCAGTTTCAATACTTTCCTTACTATATGAAAATCCTGCGCCTTCTATATACTGGTGGATGACAAGGTATGGCTGCTACTTGTCTATGTTAACTTGGAATATTCGTGTGGTGGCTGTCGGGAGCGGCAGTAGGCGTAGCTCGCGCTTCGTATCTACAAGGAAGTAAGGAACTTGTCGTTGGCAGCGTTCGGAGACAAATGAATATCTTTCAACCAGTGCCAATTTCCTCCGCTTCTGGTAGCACCAGCTAAGCCTAACATGTACATCCTGTATAAAATTGATTTAAATTTGGGAAAGATGTCTTACTTATATAAGATGCCATGCAAATATGGGTTGCATTATGAAATGAAAACGTGTGATCATTTAACAGTGATTTATACATGCAAAAACTGTGCCAATGTCAAAACAGAAATCTAATATACGTTAATTTGTTTCCTCGGATCGTAATTTCGAACTGCAGTTCTATCGAGACTGCTTCATTTGAATATGTGTGAATCCAAATAAACCTGCAGAGCTCATCGTTCATATTGTTCAGCATGTTGAATGATAAAATTATAAAGTCGGAAGGCTCAGGTATGTTCATTATTTAGTATTTACATGTAAATAATAAAGCAAATGTAACTGAATTGTTAAAGTTATTGAATTATTGCAACTTTAATCGTCAGGGATGTGTTGTAATTCACAATAGCACACCGCTAAAATTCTCCTGATTTTTCACTTTTGAAAGCTGGCATGTCTGTAATAATAAAGAACTCTATTATCAAGTAATAATTAATAAATAATTACAAATTATTAACAGACCTCAGTTTGATATGCGTCTGCGTCCGCAACCTACAAAAGCCAACCAAAAAAAGGTAAAAACAAAGGATGACAAAAGCAGATCATAAAAAGAATTTACAATTACCATTGTCTTCGTATGATACACATCGATATGTCCAATTACATCATAAAATATTATATAAATAATTAATATTTATCATCGTTTTATTTCACTGTTTTGCCATATGTCGGATAGATAATGTTTATAACTGTTAGAGGCATAATTTCCTCTCGTCGCACTGTAGCTAAAATTTATCTCGAGGATGTTACTAGATATGTGTGTTGTCCTTAAGCGTTAGTTAGATTAACCTTCATGCACTCGCGTGACTATTTCTAGCTAGAAATAGTCACGCGAGCGATCGCGCGGGCGGTCGGCCGACCGCCCTAGAGTTTTCATCAATCTCTTGAGGTTTTCCGTTTTTAAAGGTCATATTTCCATAATATATCGACATAGGATATCTCACACAATATTTCAAACACATTTGTAATCAAAATTATTTATTTAACAATAAAATATACAATGGAATACAAAAAGGAAGCCAAATACCCGGATGAAATATAAGAATATTTTTTTAATTGTAATGTTTTGGGACTATATAATGTAATACTTAAGACTAGAATTATTCACTGTCTTAACTCGTCACAAGAAAAGCTAATTTCGCTTTAAAAAAAGAATTTTTGATTGAAAACGTCACAAACATTTCTGTCAGATGAAAAATGCTGATCAGTCTGTATCCATTTCATTTTCGTTTTGAGGCTGACAACAATTATTGCACGTAACTGTCGTGGTTGAATTTCGTAGACAGACGTTTCTTCCACATTCACCGCATTCTCGCTTTGCTTTTACATTCTTTTTTGAGCCACACAAATAACATATTCCTCTCCTTGTAGGGGTTGACACAGCTGGGTAAACTACGCCACTCTCTCTGCAATTTTCCAAAAATACTAACAAATCTTTTGGTAAATGCTTCAATTTAGATCTTTCTTTCAGGTTTTCGCCCATCAGTTCCAAAGATAACGCAAGTAAGAATTGTCTTCTCGTTTTTCCTTTCATATTGAAAAATGCGTAACGAATTTATTCCTGCCAAGTCAAGTAAGCGGAAAAATATACATGCAGGCCACCTTTGTGTTCTTCTTGATGTTGAAATTCTGGAGCACATGCACATTCACTAGAGAATTGGAAGAATCTATAAAATTGAGGAACTATAAGGGAATTACAAAAAGAAATACTTACATTCCGAAGTAGACGAGTAGAACAAAGTCTCGTAAGCGCTCTCTAGGCGGTAACTGACCGTTTTTGTAAGTTCCGTAAGCGCTTAGAAGGCGATAAACTGACCGTGTTTGTAAGTGCCGTAAGCGCTCGCAAGGCGGTAAACTGACCGCCGAACGTGTTCGGACCTATTTGAACTTGTCCTGAGAGGCAGAGAGGTGCGACTTGGACGAACTTTGAGCAGCATCTGTCGGAAAAAGGTGCAACTAGAGAATACATGTCCCTCCCGCCGCCTCTTTACCTTTGTGGAGTTAAGTATGGCGCGAAATTTCAAAAAGGCAGTCACTTCACCGCGTGAAGGTTAAGTAGTAGTAAGCGTAGGTACCGATAATCTCAGCAGTTTAGTCCCATAGTAACTTACCACAAATTTCCAATGTTTATGTCGTGCTGTGCCTGCAGTGCTGACGGCGGGCGCCGACGCGGAGGTGGCGGCCGGCGTGTCGTGCGGCGCCTCCTTCTGCCCCAGCGAGCCGGACGCGGACGCGAACCCCAACCTGCAGAGGCCGCCGCTGTCGCAGCTCTACACGCTCAACGGCGTCTTCCTGGGCTGCATGGTCGCCGCCGCCACAGCCGTCGCCGTCTTCCTCGCCCCTCTGGATAGGTGAGGCTGCTGACACCCACTCACTACACCTTTTCTTCTCGTGATGTGCATCTTTAATTCTCACTCCAAAGGGGTGCCAGTAGGCTGATGAAAGAGTATTTTTGGGATGGGTGAAGGGCAATTTTTGAAATTTGTTACACATTTTTTCCCGGGAACAGTCACGCAACGTTCGTAAAATCTTAATGGAAGATAAATTTCATCGTAATAGCAGGGTCATTCCATAAACTATGACAACTACGATATACAGGGTGAAAAGTATTTAAGGGGGGTAGGACGTCAAACAGGCCGACTTTGAGATGGAGAGGCACCATAGGACATTTTAATTTGCACTGTCTATAATTTTACAAATAAATTCAGAAAACTTTGTGAGCATGACCAGGGAGGATTCAGGATTCACACTCATAGCAGTGGAAGTTCAAAAACACGAAAAAATTAAATTTTTTACATGTGAAATTACATCGTTTTTTCACTTGGTATTGGCTGCATTTGTCGCTATAGGTACACTTTTCTTCATAAGCAAGAGAGATTCTTCGATGAATTTTGCACAGCTTACAAACCATACTTACAGGTGTATGAAACTCTAGAATTTATTTAATCTATGGAAAAATGAATGGGCTGTTATGTTTTAAACTTCGTGTTTAGAGAAAACTCGAATTTTATAGTTAATTATTTCAATTTTTACCACAGTTTTTAACAGATTTGGGAAATTCTAGAGTTTCATACACCTGTATGGTTTCTATGCTGTGCAAAATTCAACGAAGAATCTCTCTTACTTATGAAGAAAAGTGTACCGACAGCTACAAATGCAGCCAATACCAAGTGAAAAAATGATGAAATTTCACATGTAAAAAAAATTTGTTTTGTTATGTTTTTGAACTTCCTCTGCTATGAGTGTGAATCCTGAATCCTTCCTGGTCATGCTAACAAACTTTTATGAATTTACTTTTAAAGGTATAGACAGTGTAAATTAAAATGTCCTGTGGTACCTCTACTGCTCCAAGTCGGCCCGTTTCACGTCCTACCCCCTTTACACAGACAAATACTGGGAGATTGTGCATCTACATCTACATCTGCATTCATACTCCGCAAGCCACCTGACGGTGTGTGGCGGAGAGTACCTTGAGTACCTCTATCGGTTCTCCCTTCTATTCCAGTCTCGTATTGTTCGTGGAAAGAAGGATTGTCGGTATGCCCCTGTGTGGGCTCTAATCTCTCTCATTTTATCCTCATGGTCTCTTCGCGAGATATGCGTAGGTGGGAGGAATATACTGCTTGACTCCTCGAAACTTCAACAAAAGTCCGTACCGAGCTACTGAGCGTCTCTCCTGCAGAGTCTTCCACTGGAGTTTATCTATCATCTCCGTAACGCTTTCGCGATTACTAAATGATCCTGTAACGAAGCGCGCTCCTCTCCGTTGGATCTTCTCTATCTCTTCTATCAACCCTATCTGGTACGGATCCCACACTACTGAGCAGTATTCAAGCAATAGGCGAACAAGCGTACTGTGACCTACTTCCTTTGTTTTCGGATTGCATTTCCTTTGGATTCTTCCAATGAATCTCAGTCTGGCATCTGCTTTACTGACGATTAATTTTATATGGTCATTCCATTTTAAATCACTCCTAATGCCTACTCCCAGATAATTTATGGAATTAACTGCTTGCAGTTGCTGACCTGCTATATTGTAGCTAAATGATAAGGGATCTTTCTTTCTATGTATTCGCAGCACATTACACTTGTCTACATTGAGATTCAATTGCCATTCCCTGCATCATGCGCCAATTCGCTGCAGATGCTCCTGCATTTCAGTACAATTTTCCATTGTTACAACCTCTCGATATACCACAGCATCATCTGCAAAAAGCCTCAGTGAACTTCCGATGTCATCAAAACAAACATTTTTCCCTAATGTCATTCTTTCCTATGAGGAGTATTTAAACCGGTAGAGGAAGATTTCTCTGGAAGCAAATTAATTAAACCAACAAACACTTTTCCATTTTTTTATGATCAAGAGACAACACATTAATACAACCCAATTTCAATTACAGTAGATTTTCAAAAATGGCTCCATTGACACGTAAACAAAGGTTACATCGTCGGATCATGTTCTGTCTGACACGGGCAAAAACCCCAGAAGTATCCTGAATTGTTCCTGCTGCTGCTACTATCCGGGCAACCAGAACCTCTTCTGATGCAACATGAGTTGCGTAAACAAGGTTGCGCATCTCTCCCCACACAAAAAAGTCCAGAGGGGACATGTCTGGGGATCGAGCAGGCCATGGGACAGGACCACCTCTGCCAATCCACGTTCCTGGGAACCGTCGGTTTAGGAATCGACGCACACGACGTCTGAAATGTTCCGGCGCCCCTTCATGTTGGAACCATATGCGTTGTCTTGTAGGGAGCGGGACGTATTCCAGCAATTCTGGCAATGCTCTGGCGAGAAAATTGTAATAGTGCCTGACATTTACTGGCCTAGGTAGCAGATACGGCCCAATTAAACAGTCCCCAACAACACCGACCCACACATTAACGAAGAACCGCACTTGATGAGGGCTAGTAACTGTGGCATGTGGGTTATCCTCACTCCAGACATGCGAATTGTGAATTTTGAAGACTCCTTCATGCCCGAACGTTGCTTCATCGGCAAACAACACAGAGGATGGAAATGTAGGATGCATTTCACACTGTTCCAGGTAATACTGCGAAAACTGTGCTCTGAGTGGATAATCAACTGGTTCCAGGTTGTGGACATGCTGTAAGTGAAATGGACGTAACAATTGCTCCAGAAGGACTGTTCTTACACTCGTCTGATTCGTCTCCATGTTACGTGCAACTGCACGAGTGTTGATTGAAGGATCCCGCTGCACATGTTGCAAGACAGCTTCCTCAAATTGCAGCGTTCGTACCGTGCGACGGCGTCCCTGTCCAGGTAATCTGCTAAATGAACCGGTCTCACGCAGACGTTGGTACACAGCAGCATAGGTCGTATGATGCGGGATACGGCGATTAGGATATTGTTGTTGATAAATCCGCTGTGCAGCTCGTCCGTTGTGTTGCGCTACATATCAGTGTACTCACTCCAGGTGTATCGCTCCATTAGTAAACAGAGACAGTGCACTACTACACTGGTGGACAGCAGTTGCCTACAACTGAAGAGCGTAATACAGCCTCTAACAACTGAAGAGCGTAAGACGGCCTCCACCGGTTTATACGAGGGCGGTTCAGAAAGTAACCTCCGATTGGTCACAGTGTGGGTTGTGGGGGGAGTAGTGACGCCATCTGTGCGTTCACGCACTCAACAGGTCAGTCGGCATCAAGCCGTGGTCGAGTGAACCTCGTACCTGCGCTAGTTTAGTTTTTGTGGCAGTTTGAAATGTGTGCTGCAATAGAAAACCACGCCAAATGTCAAGTGCGTGCTGTCATAAGGTTTTTTACAGCCAAAGGATATTCTGCAGCAGCTATTCATCGTGAGCTTTGTGCCGTGTACGGACCAAGAGTTATGAGTGAAGGAGCTGTCCGTGAATGGGTACGTTTATTTAAAAGTGGACGAGAAAACGTTCATGATGAAGAGAGGAGTGGTAGACCATCATTGGTGACTGACGAACTCGTTCAGACAGTTGATGCAAAAGTTCGTGGTTGAATTCATGGAACGTGGTACGATCATTAATCAAGACGTGTACTGTGAAACAATAAAAAAGTTACGACGGGCTATACAGAACAAACGCCGTGGTATGCTGACTTCCGGTATCGTTTTTTTGCACGATAACGCCCGTCCTCACTCTGCTCGCAGAACAACGGCCCTTCTTGAGTCCTTCAAGTGGGACGTTATCAACCATCCACCTTACAGCCCAGACCTGGCACCAAGTGATTATCACCTCTTCATGCATTTGAAGAAATGGCTCGGGTCACAGCGGTTTGATGACGACGAAGAGCTCAAAGATGCGGTCACAGGCTGGCTCCAGGCACAAGTGGGTGATTTTTATGCAGAAGGAATTTCAAAGCTTGTGAAGAGATATGATAAGTGCCTCAATCGCTATGGAGACTATGTAGAAAAATACTGCAAAGATGTAGTTGTAAGATGTATATATTAAAATATTTTTATTTAACTTGGTGTATTTTTTTAAATCAACCGGAGGTTACTTTCTGAACGGCCCTCGTATAATCCTCATAGGAAAAAATTACATTAGGGAAAAATATTTATTTTGGTGTCCCCTACAACCTCCCAGAGTTTGTCGGTTTAAATACTTGTTAGCCTGTATTTTGCGAATGTGAGGCAATACCGTAATCGCAGCAAATTCATTCGAAAGTCCGCAATAAACATTACCGAAATCATCAGACGGATTTCATCTCCATGCGAGGATGGCTCGGTACCAGCCCCTGAAACATTCACTGTAAGGCTGTCCATGCTACAAGATGGATATTCACCCACTCACCCTACTCACCAGACATCAGTCCATGAAACTTCGAGCTAATTCCATAACTCAGGACACCACTGCGTGGCAAGAGCTTTGTAAACACGGCGAATGTCCTCACGGCTTTTCGTCAACATTTAGCACATATTGATGGCAATGCCAGTGGCATTCAGCGGCTTCCCCATCGTTGGTAATGTTGTATGTATCTACATCTACATCTATACTCCGCGAGCCACCTTACGGTGTGTGGCGGAGGGTACTTATTGTACCACTATCTGATCCCCCCTTCCCTGTTCCATTCACGAATTGTGCGTGGAAAGAACGACTGCTTGTAAGTCTCCGTATTTGCTCTAATTTCTCGGATCTTTTCGTTGTGATCATTACGCGAGATATATGTGGGCGGTAGTAATATGTTGCCCATCTCTTCCCGGAATGTGCTCTCTCGTAATTTCGATAATAAACCTCTCCGTATTGCGTAACGCCTTTCTTGAAGTGTCCGCCACTGGAGCTTGTTCAGCATCTCCGTAACGCTCTCGCGCTGACTAAATGTCCCCATGACGAATCGCGCTGCTTTTCGCTGGATCATGTCTATCTCTTCTATTAATCCAACCTGGTAAGGGTCCCATACTGATGAGCAATACTCAAGAATCGGACGAACAAGCGTTTTGTAAGCTACTTCTTTCGTCGATGAGTCACATTTTCTTAGAATTCTTCCTATGAATCTCAACCTGGCGCCTGCTTTTCCCACTATTTGTTTTATGTGATCATTCCACTTCAGATCGCTCCGGATAGTAACTCCTAAGTATTTTACGGTCGTTACCGCTTCCAATGATTTACCACCTATGGCATAATCGTACTGGAATGGATTTCTGCCCCTATGTATGCGCATTATATTACATTTATCTACGTTTAGGGAAAGCTGCCAGCTGTCGCACCATGCATTAATCCTCTGCAGGTCCTCCTGGAGTACGTACGAGTCTTCTGATGTTGCTACTTTCTTGTAGACAACCGTGTCATCTGCAAATAGCCTCACGGAGCTACCGATGTTGTCAACTAAGTCATTTATGTATATTGTAAACAATAAAGGTCCTATCACGCTTCCCTGCGGTACTCCCGAAATTACCTCTACATCTGCAGATTTTGAACCGTTAAGAATGACATGTTGTGTTCTTTCTTCTAGGAAATCCTGAATCCAATCACAAACCTGGTCCGATATTCCGTAAGCTCGTATTTTTTTCACTAAACGTAAGTGCGGAACCGTATCAAATGCCTTCCTGAAGTCCAGGAATACGGCATCAATCTGCTCGCCAGTGTCTACGGCACTGTGAATTTCTTGGGCAAATAGGGCGAGCTGAGTTTCACATGATCTCTGTTTGCGGAATCCATGTTGGTTATGATGAAGGAGATTTGTATTATCTAAGAACGTCATAATACGAGAACACAAAACATGTTCCATTATTCTACAACAGATTGACGTAAGCGAAATAGGCCTATAATTATTCGCATCTGATTTATGACCCTTCTTGAAAATGGGAACGACCTGCGCTTTCTTCCAGTCGCTAGGTACTTTACGTTCTTCCAGCGATCTACGATAAATTGCTGATAGAAAGGGGGCAAGTTCTTTAGCATAATCACTGTAGAATCTTAAGGGTATCTCGTCTGGTCCGGATGCTTTTCCGCTACTAAGTGATAGCAGTTGTTTTTCAATTCCGATATCGTTTATTTCAATATTTTCCATTTTGGCGTCCGTGCGACGGCTGAAGTCAGGGACCGTGTTACGATTTTCCGCAGTGAAACAGTTTCGGAACACTGAATTCAGTATTTCTGCCTTTCTTCGGTCGTCCTCTGTTTCGGTTCCATCGTGGTCAACGAGTGACTGAATAGGGGATTTAGATCCGCTTACCGATTTTACGTATGACCAAAACTTTTTAGGGTTCTTGTTTAGATTGTTTGCCAATGTTTTATGTTCGAATTCGTTGAATGCTTCTCTCATTGCTCTCTTTACGCTCTTTTTCGCTTCGTTCAGCTTTTCCTTATCAGCTATGATTCGACTACTCTTAAACCTATGATGAAGCTTTCTTTGTTTCCGTAGTACCTTTCGTACATGATTGTTATACCACGGTGGATCTTTCCCCTCGCTTTGGACCTTAGTCGGTACGAACTTATCTAAGGCGTACTGGACGATGTTTCTGAATTTTTTCCATTTTTGTTCCACATCCTCTTCCTCAGAAATGAACGTTTGATGGTGGTCACTCAGATATTCTGCGATTTGTGCCCTATCACTCTTGTTAAGCAAATATATTTTCCTTCCTTTCTTGGCATTTCTTATTACACTTGTAGTCATTGATGCAACCACTGACTTATGATCACTGATACCCTCTTCTACATTCACGGAGTCGAAAAGTTCCGGTCTATTTGTTGCTATGAGGTCTAAAACGTTAGCTTCACGAGTTGGTTCTCTAACTATCTGCTCGAAGTAATTCTCGGACAAGGCAGTCAGGATAATGTCACAAGAGTCTCTGTCCCTGGCTCCAGTTCTGATTGTGTGACTATCCCATTCTATACCTGGTAGATTGAAGTCTCCCCCTATTACAATAGTATGATCACGAAACTTCTTCACGACGTTCTGCAGGTTCTCTCTGAGGCGCTCAACTACTACGGTTGCTGATGCAGGTGGTCTATAGAAGCATCCGACTATCATATCTGACCCACCTTTGATACTTAACTTAACCCAGATTATTTCACATTCGCATTCGCTAATAACTTCACTGGATATTATTGAATTCTTTACTGCTATAAATACTCCTCCACCATTGGCGTTTATCCTATCCTTGCGGTATATATTCCATTCTGTGTCTAGGATTTCGTTACTGTTCACTTCCGGTTTTAACCAACTTTCCGTTCCTAATACTATATGCGCACTATTTCCTTCAATAAGAGATACTAATTCAGGAACCTTGCCCTGGATACTCCTGCAGTTTACCAATATTACGTTAACTTTTCCTGTTTTTGGTCTCTGAGGACGGACGTTCTTTATCAACGATAATAATGTCCTCTCTGGTAAGCCGTCAGGTATTTTATCGTTTCGCCCAAGGGGGGGTCCCTCTAACCTAAAAAACCCCCGTGTGCACGCCACACGTACTCTGCTACCCTAGTAGCTGCTTCCGGTGTGTAGTGCACGCCTGACCTGTCTAGGGGGGCCCTACAGTTCTCCACCCAATAACGGAGGTCGATGAATTTGCAACCATTATAGTCGCAGAGTCGTCTGAGTCTCTGGTTTAGACCCTCCACACGGCTCCAAACCAGAGGACCGCGATCGACTCTGGGCACTATGCTGCAGATATTAAGCTCAGCTTGCACTCCGCGTGCGATGCTGGTTGTCTTCACCAAATCAGCCAGCCGCCGGAAGGAACCAAGGATGGCCTCAGAACCCAAGCGGCAGGCGTCATTCGTTCCGACATGTGCTACTATCTGCAGCCGATCACACCCAGTGCGTTCAATAGCTGCCGGAAGCGCCTCCTCCACATTACGGACGAGACCCCCCGGCAAGCACACCGAGTGAACACTGGCATTCTTCCCCGACCTACCCGCTATTTTCCTGAGGGGCTCCATAACCCGCCTAACGTTGGAGCTCCCTATAACTAATAGGCCCGCCCTCTGTGACTGTCGGGACCTTGCCGGAGAACCGGCCACTGGCCCAACAGGCGAGGCACCCTGTGGTGGCTCGGAAACGATGTCATCACCACTAGGAAGCACCCCGTACCTGTTGGAAAGGGGTAAGGCAGCTGCCACGCGGCCAGATCCCACCTTCGCCTTTCGGCCAGGCACGCGCGAGCCCACCACTGTCCGCCATTCACCCTGGAGTGATGGCTGACCGGTAAGATGCTCACTGCCGGAAGACGCAGCGACATCAGGGGTTCCATGTGATTCCAAGGCCACCGAAGTAGGCATAGGTCTCACCACAGTTGCCCCAACGCCACTACGAGCCGACGCCTGCGCCTCGAGCTCGATGAGCCTAACAGACAATGCCTCCACCTGCCCCCGAAGAGTGGCCAATTCTCCTTGCGTCCGCTCACAACAACCACAGCCCCTACACATGACTATGTTTACCCTAATCTATACGGTGACAAATTCCCAAGATAATCTTCTGATGAGCTACTCTGATAATCAAGAAACACTCACTGAAATACGAGACGCGAAAACTACGCTAGGTTTTCCCAGAAAAACTATTTAAAAGCTAATCGCAGCAAATAAGTACAAAAACGCTTTATACAAACAGTACTCGCTGCTGCTGGTGCTGTCGCTCTGGCTGTCACAAGACAACTGCTGATTCAAGTGACTAGTGGCTAACGGCCGCGAAACAAACAAAAGACGGTTTTAGGGCGCTTTCTGTTCTAAACGATCAAGAAAACACTAAGAAATCTAACACGAAAACTACGTAAAGTTTTATCAAGAACTGTTAGTTACTATGCAGAGCAGATAAACAAACAATAGAACACCTTCCTTAGTGGAAGGTCGTAAACAAAATGCAAAATAAACGCTTTATACAAACAGTACTCGCTGCTGCTGGTGCTGTCGCTCTGGCTGTCACAAGACAACTGCTGATTCAAGTGACTAGTGGCTAACGGCCGCGAAACAAACAAAAGACGGTTTTAGGGCGCTTTCTGTTCTAAACGATCAAGAAAACACTAAGAAATCTAACACGAAAACTACGTAAAGTTTTATCAAGAACTGTTTGTTACTATGCAGAGCAGATAAACACAAATAGAACCCCTTCCTTAGTGGAAGGTCGTAAACAAAATGCAAAATAAACGCTTTATACAAACAGTACTCGCTGCTGCTGGTGCTGTCGCTCTGGCTGTCACAAGACAACTGCTGATTCAGGTGACTAGTGGCTAACGGCCGCGAAACAAACAAAAGACGGTTTTAGGGCGCTTTCTGTTCTAAACGATCAAGAAAACACTAAGAAATTTAACACGAAAACTACGTAAAGTTTTATCAAGAACTGTTTGTTACTATGCAGAGCAGATAAACACAAATAGAACCCCTTCCTTAGTGGAAGGTCGTAAACAAAATGCAAAATAAACGCTTTATACAAACAGTACTCGCTGCTGCTGGTGCTGTCGCTCTGGCTGTCACAAGACAATGTACTTTAGGACTATTTTGAAGCTCAGTAGTTAATTATGATTCATTTTTGATCGATTTTTACTTATGCACAATAAATTTTCACAGTTCCAATGCATGTTCAAAAAATGGCTCTGAGCACTATGAGACTTAACTGCTAAGGTCATCAGTCCCCTAGAACTTAGAACTACTTAAAACTAACCTAAGGACATCACACACATCCATGCCCGAGACAGGATTCGAACCTGCGACAGTAGCGGTCGCGCGGTTCCAGACTGTAGCGCCTAAAATCGCTCGGCCACTCCGGCCGGCTCCAATGCATGTGTTTCATTTCAACCTTTAGCATGACCTCCTATACTGGAACCATATTTATGTACGCATTACGATACACACTGCCGTACTGATTCAATGCACATCGTGGAATTCTCATGGTGTCGCTTTACCGCAAGATATACCATAGCTACCATGACTTATGGAATGACCCTCGTATTTAACCAACGCTGAAGAACGTGACCTTAATAGTACTAGTGACTGTCGATAATTCACTAATGTAACTTTACTCTTCCGTTACTCGTTTATTAGGATTTGCATGCCTTATGTAAATGAGAGGACGTTGAAAGCAGTACCTAGTCTGTCATCGGAGTCTCGCAGGCCGCCACTCTTTAACGCGGTTTCCCAGAAGCACGCGCCGGTCAGTGGCTTGCAGGCCACCGGACAACCTTTTGTAATACTACATGGGGCGCCTGGAGTATTGTAGACAAACTTAAGCACAAGCCCCCTGCCAACGAACGTATGACAGCACAGGAGTGGAAGGAGGAGGAACGCTTTTTAACAGAAGGTACTATTGTGCACAAAAGTAAAAAGTTGAGTTTTTCTCTGGAAAGAACTACACACCACAGATGAAGATTTCGAAAATGGAAGGCGATCCCGCAGTTTTGGGCCTTTGAAAGTGTGAGACACCACTGGACTTTTGACTTTAAAAAACCAAATGTTTACGCAGCATATGAACTGCAGGGATTGACTAACATAGATAAATTATAGGTTAGACAGAAAAGCTCGACTGTGTCAATGAGGATCTGCCCCATTGGTCACAGAGAGAGATGGAGAGAGAGACATAACATTTTCTGTTTTAAATGGCAGTATGTACGTTACTGGTTAACTCTTCACAGGATAGCCTAGGGAAGGGAACTAGCGTTTTCTAAGGAGCATTTTTACCAGTTGGCGTTCGCAAGATCTGAAGCTCAGTTAATCTCGATGCAGTAAGACGCGAAACCTGGCAATTCCAGGTTTCCTTTTAATAAAAATTCGATCAGAAATTATCTGATCTTCAGAGGTCTTAATCTTCGGGAGCCTACATCAGCAGACATCACCCTCACCGGCCTGCCGAGCCAACAGAGCTGATGCGTCGAGAGACTTGGAGAAACTCGGTACCATTTGCGCTTTTCCACTTGCGATGGTCGTTGATGCAGCCAATGACTCCTTCTGCACCCACTTCAGCTTCCACAAATGGTTCAAATGGTTCAAATGGCTCTGAGCACTATGGGACTTAACATCTGAGGCCATCAGTTCCCTAGACCTTAGAACTACTAAACCTAACCAACCCAACCGCAGCGGTCGCACAGTTCCAGACTGTAGTGCCTAGAACCGCTCGGCCACCCCGTCCGGCCAAGGCGCTGCAGTCATGGACTGTGCAGCTTGTCCCGGCGGAGGTTCGAGTCCTCCCTCGGCCATGGGTGTGTGTATTTGTCCTTAGGATAATTTAGAATAAGTAGTGTGTAAGCTTAGGGACTGATGACCTTAGCAGTTAAGTCCCATAAGATTTCACACACATTTGAACATTTTTGAACCTCCCACTTCATGTGTGGTGATAAATTTTATGAAATGACGGACGGAAAGAATATGTGTTCTCCGTTATCACTAGCAATGGCCGACTTTTTTATGGAATATTTTGAGGAACGTGTATTAAATTTGGCTCACGTTCGTTCGTCTTCGTTTTATCGTTATGTCTGATCACACGGAGTAAAATTTCTTGAGCACTTCCATAAACATATGAAACATCCAGTTCGTCGCCGAGCCAAAGAAAGAGGGAAGATATTTCGGTGTAATGAAAGTCGGATGGACATCTCAGCTACTCAGTGTACCGCAAGCCGACGCACACTGATTTATATCTTAGTGCCCAGAGGTTCCACCATCCATTCCGGAAGAGAGCAGCTTTAAATACACCACTGGCCATTAAAATTGCTGCAACACGAAGATGACGTGCTACAGACGCGAAATTTAACCGACAGGAAGATGTTGTGATATGCAAATGATTAGCTTTTCAGAGCATTCACACACGGCTGGCGCCAGTGCCGACACCTACAATGTGCAGACATGAGGAAAGTTTCCAACCGATTTCTCATACACAAACAGCAGTTGGCCGGCGTTGCCTGCTGAAACGTTGTTGAGATGCCTCGTGTAAGGAGGAGAAATGCGTACCATCACGAAATGCGTACCATCGGATTATACCCTATCGTGATTGCGGTTTATCGTATCGCGACATTGCTGCTCGCGTTGAACGAGATCCAATGACTGTTAGCAGGATAGGGAATCGGTGGGTTCAGGAGAGTAATACGGAACGCCGTGCTGGATCCCAATGGCCTCGTATCACTAGCAGTCGAGATGACAGGCATCTTATCCGCCTGGCTGTAACGGATCGTGCAGCCACGTCTCGATCCCTGAGTCAACAGATGGGGACGTTTGCAAGACAACAACCGTCTGCACGAACAGTTCGACGACGTTTGCAGCAGCATGGACCATCTGCTCGGAGACCATGGCTGCGTTTACACTTGACGCTGCGATGGTGTACTCAACGACAAACCTGGGGCTCGAACGGCAAAACGTCATTTTTTCGGATGAATCCAGATTCTGTTTACAGCATCATGATGGTCGCATCCGTGTTTGGCGACATCGCGGTGAATGCACATTGGAAGTGTGTATTCGTCATCGCCATACTTGCGTATCACCCGGCGTGATGGTATGGGGTGCCATTCGTTATACGTCTCGGCCACCTCTTGTTCGCATTGACAGCAGTTTGAACAGTGAACGTTACATTTCAGATGCGTTACGACCCGTGGCTCTACCCTTCAGTCGATCCCTACGAAACCCTACATTTCAGCAGGATAATGCACGACCGCATGTTGCAGGTCCTGTACGGGCCTTTCTGGATACAGAAAATGTTCGACTGCTGTCCTGGCCAGCACTTTCTCCAGATCTCTCACCAATTGAAAACGACTGGTCAATGATGGCCGAGCAACTGGCTCGTCACAACACGCCAGTCACTACTCTTGATGAACTGTGGTATTGTGTTGAAGCTGCATGGACAGTTGTACCCGTAAACGCCATCCAAGCTGTGTTCGACTCAATGCCCAGGTGTATCAAGGCCGTTATTACGGCCAGAGGTGGTTGTTCTGGTTACTGATTTCTCAGGATCTATGCACCCAAATTGCGTGAAAATGTACTCAAATGTCAGTTCTAGTATAATATATTTGTCCAATGAATACCCGTTTATCATCTGCTTTTCTTCTTGGTGTAGCAATTTTAATGGCCAGTAGTGTATATCCCCCCCCCCCCCCCCCCCCCCCGACCAATGCTGCCCGCAATGAAGTACGGTGGCTGCAGTCCTGCCAAGTCTTTCTGCAATATCGCGGGAGGAACATACATCTTCTAGTAGCCCTATTACATATGGCGTTCCTGTCGCCTTAAAGGCGTTCTTAACGAACATCATCTCACCATGTCCATTGTCCGACGTAACTAACACTCACGACCGTTACAGCGAGTACTTAAACGAACCTTATAATGGCACTACTAGCGCCACTCTTATGCGACTGGCGTGGAATTTGAATGGATATCATCTTTCAGACGTAGAAACAAGCTCACCAACTTTCGTTTAAGTCGGATAACTGCTTCTTGGTGTTCCGATTTTATTTCTGAGTGTATTTGGGATTAATAGCGTGCAAAGATGTGAAGTGGAGCGATCTCACAGTCTCACTTGTAACGAAGCAAATTGGAGGCCGAGATTCATTAGTAGGATACTGGGAAATTGCAATGTCTATTAAAGAGACTGCAAACAAAATACTTGTACATTAATACTGGTCAAGCATATGGTACCACGTTATGTTAGACAAACAGGGATACAGACCATACGTCCAAAATGTTTCGAGACTGATGTAATTCCTGTCGTACAAGCGTTGCCAGCGCGATAACCACGGAGGCAACTTGAACTAATAACTGTGAACAATAGATGTGCATTCGATCAGTCAGTTGTGAGAGGGCTGTGTTCAGTAGAGAACGTGTGGTCGCAGTGTGCCAACGTTCTTGTGTCACGAACTATAGTGGCGCAACCTCTCTAAACCAATTGCTTAAGACATTCTTCAGAATGTTGACGACAGGTGTGTGGAAACTTTGTCCCGCACGACTTGACACCAGAACAAAAACAATGACGCATGGACTTCTGCTGCGACTTGATTGAAATGCAAAACGCGGTTAATTCTTTTCTGGAAAAATATATATATTATGGGCGACGAAACTTGGTCGTATCGTTACGAACCTACTACAGGACGACAAAGTGCAGATATTCAGATAAAAGATCAACGCTTTGACAACATAAGCAACGTTCAAGCCAAGGTGACGCGCGAATTGAGCAACGGCCCATAGGACTTTTCTGACAGTTTCACGTTGTTGTCGGAACAACCTGTCTTTTGAGCTCAAGTGGAGTAGGGGGAGGGGGGGGGGGGGGGGAGAGAGTCAATGTAGAACACCTAAAGCATTGTAACCACAATCTTAACGTGTGTATTTTTTTTTTCTAAACCAGTCGCGAGACTTTTTGAACTGACGGGGCAGAGCGTACTCATAGAATTCGAGTGTTCTGACTTTCCTGAATTTTTAAGCGCCGCACATCACTGCTCTCGATGCCACCGAACACCCTTGTTCAGCTCAGTTCAGCTGACTGTCCATCAAAAAACACTCACTTGACGCGCGGTTCTACCCTTGTCGATCGAGATTCTCCTCTCGTACAGACTGCACAAAAGCGTGTAATCAGAATAATAGCTGGAGTCCACCCAAGATCATCCTGCAGACATTTATTTAAGGATCTAGGGATATTCACAGTAGCTTCTCAGTATATATATTCTCTTATGAAATTTGTTATTAACGACCAAACCCAAATCAAAAGTAATAGCAGTGTGCATAACTACAATACTAGGAGAAAGGATGATCTTCACTATTCAAGATTAAATCTAACTTTGGCACAGAAAGGGGTGAATTATACTGGCACTAAAGTCTTTGGTCACTTACCAAATAGTATCAAAAGTCTGACAGATAACCAACAAGTATTTAAGAAGAAATTAAAAGAATTTCTGAATGACAACTCCTTCTACTCCATAGAGGAATTTTTAGATATAAATTAAGGAAAAAAAAAGAAAAAAATATTTAAAAAAATAAAAAAATTAAAAAAAATAAAGTTGTTATATTAACTTAAGTATGTTGTTAAATTAACCTAATTATGTCATGTACTGGAAAATTTGACTCGTTCCACATCATTACGAAATATCGTATTCATGATCCATGGAACTAGTATTAATCTAATCTAATCTAATCTAATCTGGCGAACAGTGTCGAGCTCGGGAGTCTCTGGACGAAGTTGAAACTGGGTACCGGCGTCGCGAACGTCCCTTACGTCTTAAAAATAGGTAAGAGTTATTGCCTGCTGCTAAAAGTACATCGAGCTAACACAGGACGCCTCGTCTGTTGGGGTAGTGGCCGATCTTTCTGCGATGTCTGGACAAGTGCAGAGGGTGGGAGTACTTGTCACTGGGCGCTCCAATATTAGGTGGGTGATGCAGCTCCTCGGGAAAACAGATAGCAGATTGGGAAAGACAGCCAGTGTCCATTCTGTTTGCCTGACGGGCGTCTAGTCCGAGATGTGGAGGAGGCTCTATTCCCTGTGCTCGCAATCCCCGGTCGCCAATGAAATTATCTCGACCCGCTACATGATACTTATCACATAAAGAGAAAAATTCAGTAATTTGTGGACTTTCCTTAACCAAATCTACCAAGAGCTTTTTCCACGCTGATTAATATTCCTAGAGAATGTCATCAGCAATAATGCGTCTTCCATTGTGACCTCTTCTTCCAGAATTGGTCGTAGAATAATTCATCTCTGACATTTCTTCCCGGACGCTTTCTTGTCGCGTGAAGTGGAAGATGTGATTTATCGAATAGGGTCGCCAGCCGCTAATCACCAACGATATGTTTTAATTTTTGTCGACCAAACTCAACTTTTTATACAAAAGACATTGTCTGCGTGTACACCATGTTCATTCCTGATTTAGACAGAATATTTACTGTCCATCAACAACACAATTACAATTTTTTCTGTTAGTAGTGTAAGTAGGCTGTTTATGTTTTCTTATTGGCAACGTTACGTAGCACTCTGTGGCTGCTTTGCATTGTTGTAATACTCGCCATTGTAGTGTTAGGTAGCTGGATGTGAACAGCGCGTAGCGTTGCGCAGTTGGAGGTGAGCCGCCAGCAGTGGTGGATGTGGAGAGAGAGATGCCGGAGTTTTGTAATTTGTCATGAACTGCTATATATATTATGACTATTAAGGTAAATACATTGTTTGTTCTCTATTAAAATCTTTCATTTGCTAACTATGCCTATCAGTAGTTAGTGCCTTCCGTAGTTTGAATCTTTTATTTAGCTGGCAGTAGTGGCGCTCGCTGTATTGCAGTAGCTTGAGTAGCGAAGATTTTTGTGAGATAAGTGATTTGTGAAAGGTATAGTAAAATGTTAGTCAGGGCCATTCTTTTGTAGGGATTATTGAAAGTCAGATTGCGTTGCGCTAACAAAATATTGTGTGTCAGTTTAAGGACAGTCGTGTATAAATTGTTCAAAGGGGACGTTTCAGTAGTTGTGCGGTTTATTTTAAAAGTGACTTTAAAGATCGAATTGGGAAATAAAAGGGAGAACAGAGTGACAGCAACATCAAATGTTCAAATGCGTGTGAATCCCTAAGGGACCAAACTGCTGAGGTCATCCGTCCCTAGACTTACACACTACTTAAACTACCTTATGCTAGGAACAGCACAAACACCCATGCCCGAACCCCCGGCAGGAGGGCCCGCGCAATCCGTGTCATGGCGCTGAAAACCGCGCGGCCACTCCGCGCTGCGACAAGCAGCATCAGAACTGACAAAGCCATACAGTGAAAGTTTTAAAATCTAGGGTAACAATGGCTAGCATGAACTACTTACACCAAAATTTGTATAAAACTTTTGTTTTCGTTTTGAACTAAGGAGTAAGTGCGTAAAACGTTTACTTGAACGTTTTCGCTGGTGTAAAAGGTGAAAAAATTTCTAACCAAAACGACACACAACAAGAAAAGATTTTCTAAGACCTAAAATTCGAGATGTTAAGAAATGCGTCCGGTAGTAATGGCCATACAATAAAATATAGTTTTTAATTGAAAACAGGGGTTTTGTGGTTCAGAAACAAATTAATCTGTTTATAAAGGGCGATTCAGCTGCCTTTGCTGTTGTCGTTTTATGTAACTCGCAATTTTATAACTGGCCTTTATAAACCACGGGCGAGATTTTCATATTCTCTCCCTTTTTTTTTTTTTTTTTTTTTTCGTCACCAGTCTACTGACTGGTTTGATGCGGCCCGCCACGAATTCCTTTCCTGTGCTACTGTGCTAACCTCTTCATCTCAGAGTAGCATTTGCAACCTACGTCCTCAATTATTTGCTTGACGTATTCCAATCTCTGTCTTCCTCTACAGTTTTTGCCCTCTACAGCTCCCTCTAGTACCATGGAAGTCATTCCCTCATGTCTTAGCAGATGTCCTATCATCCTGTCCCTTCTCCTTATCAGTGTTTTCCACATATTCCTTTCCTCTCCGATTCTGCGTAGAACCTCCTCATTCCTTACCTTATCAGTCCACCTAATTTTCAACATTCGTCTATAGCACCACATCTCAAATTCTTCGATTCTCTTCTGTTCCGGTTTTCCCACAGTCCACGTTTCACTACCATACAATGCTGTACTCCAGACGTACATCCTCAGAAATTTCTTCCTCAAATTAAGGCCGGTATTTGATATTAGTTGACTTCTCTTGGCCAGAAATGCCTTTTTTGCCATAGCGAGTCTGCTTTTGATGTCCTCCTTGCTCCGTCCGTCATTGGTTATTTTACTGCCTAGGAAGCAGAATTCCTTAACTTCATTGACTTCGTGACCATTAATCCTGAGGTTAAGTTTCTCTCTGTTCTCATCTCTACTACTTCTCATTACCTTCGTCTTTCTCCGATTTACTCTCAAACCATACTATGTTCTCATTAGACTGTTCATTCCGGTCAGCAGATCATTTAATTCTTCTTCACTTTCACTCAGGATAGCAATGTCATCAGCGAATCGTATCATTGATATCCTTTCACCTTGTATTTTAATTCCACTCCAGAACCTTTCTTTTATTTCCATCATTGCTTCCTCGATGTACAGATTGAATAGTAGGGGCGAAAGGCTACAGCCTTGTCATACACCCTTCTTAATACGAGCACTTCGTTCTTGATCGTCCACTCTTATTATTCCCTCTTGGTTGTTGTACATATTGTATATGACCCGTCTCTCCCTATAGCTTACCCCTACTTTTTTCAGAATCTTGAACAGCTTGCACCATTTTATACTGTCGAACGTTTTTTCCAGGTCGACAAATCCTATGAAAGTGTCTTGATTTTTCTTTAGCTTCCATTATTAGCCGTAACGTCAGAATTGCCTCTCTCGTCCCTTTACTTTTCCTGAAGCCAAACTGATCGTCACCTAGCGCATTCTCAATTTTCTTTTCCATTCTTCTGTATATTATTCTTGTAAGCAGCTTCGATGCATGAGCTGTTAAGCTGATTGTGCGATAATTCTCGCACTTGTCAGCTCTTGCCGTCTTCGGAATTGTGTGGATGATGCTTTTTCGAAAGTCAGATGGTATATCGCCAGACTCATATATTCTACACACCAACGTGAATAGTCGTTTTGTTGCCACTTCCCCTAATGATTTTAGAAATTCTGATGGAATGTTATCTATCCCTTCTGCCTTACTTGACCGTAAGTCCTCCAAAGCTCTTTTAAATTCCGATTCTAATACTGGATCCCCTATCTCTTCTAAATCGACTGCTGTTTCTTCTTCTATTACATCAGACAAATCTTCACCCTCATAGAGGCTTTCAATGTATTCTTTCCACCTATCTGCTCTCTCCTCTGCTACTAGCAAAACTATTAGTCCTACAGAAAAAAATGAGTAGTACCTTGTTAAATTTTGTACTGAGATACGTTTTCGCTGAAGGCCACACTTTTCGAGTTATTGAAGAAATAAGTACAAAAGCGACCTCCAAACGCACATCCACCCCACGCTCGTTCCTCACCAATCAGGATTTACAGTGTGCTGTTTATGGCGCTCCGTCCTACCACTGAACAAAAATTTCTGACAACACGTACTATTCCCGATGGTTGACCTTTTTTTGGTCTCTATTGACTGGGTTATTAAGCTACCAGCATAGTCAGCTACTTCGTTAATGTCATTAATTTAAACGTGCCGGTGTTGGTAATGAACGAAAAATGACTTTTGTAAACTCTTCACTAAAAGTAATTAAGTTGGCGGTTTGCTCCAAACTTAACCCTTACAAGCGCAGTAGTTTCGTAGTCACGGCGTTACGAATATAACGATATATTTATTTATTTTTATACTGTTAAAATTCACGTAATTGTTAGACAAAATTTACACAAACGTCCGTTTTACAATTTGCAAGTGCTCGACTAAGCCCGTGGCGTATTAAGATCAGTCAGTGAAGACGAAAAAGGATCGAGTGCGGCAAATAACTCGTGCTGTCGTGTAGTCTATCTCGATTGCGGTTTATCGTATCGCGACATTGCTGCTAGCGCTGGTCGAGATACAATTTTGTTAGCAGAATACGGAATCGGTGGGTTCAGGAGGGTAATACGGAACGCCGTGCTGGATCCCAACGGCCTCGTATCACTAGCAGTCGAGATGACAGGCATCTTATCCCCATGGCTGTAACGGATTGTGCAGCCACGTCTCGATCCCTGAGTCAACAGATGGGGGCGTTTGCAAGACAACAGCCATCTGCACGAACAGTTCGACGACGTTTGCAGCAGCATCGACTATCAGCTCGGAGACCATAGCTGCGGTTACCCTTGACGCTGCATC
Organism: Schistocerca serialis cubense; assembly: GCF_023864345.2. Lineage (NCBI taxonomy): Eukaryota > Metazoa > Arthropoda > Insecta > Orthoptera > Acrididae > Schistocerca > Schistocerca serialis. Next base: position 291,892,385 of record NC_064638.1, read on the forward strand.
ACAGACCGGAGCGCCTACGATGGTGTACTCAACGACGAACCTGGGTGCACGAATGGCAAAACGTCATTTTTTCGGATGAATTCAGGTTCTGTTTACAGCATCATGATGGTCGCATCCGTGTTTGGCGACATCGCGGTGAACGCACATTGGAAGCGTGTACTCGTCATCGCCATACTGGCGTATCACCCGGCGTGATGGTATGGGGTGCCATTCGTTACACGTCTCGCTCACCTCTTGTTCGCATTGACGGCACTTTGAACAGTGGACGTTACATTTCAGATGTGTTACGACCCGTGGCTCTACCCTTCATTCGATCCCTACGAAACCCTACATTTCAGCAGGATAATGCACGACCGCATGTTGCAGGTCCTGTACGGGCCTTTCTGGATACAGAAAATGTTCGACTGCTGTCTTGGCCAGCACTTTCTCCAGATCTCTCACCAATTGAAAACGTCTGGTCAATGGTGGCCGAGCAACTGGCTCGCCACAATACACCAGTCACTACTCTTGATAAACTGTGGTATCGTGTTGAAGCTGCAATGGCAGCTGTACCTGTACTCGCCATCCAAGCTTTGTTTGACTCAATGCCCAGGTGTATTAAGGCCGTTATTACGGCCAGAGGTGGTTGTTCTGGGTACTGATTTCTCAGAATCTATACACCCAAATTACGTGAAAATGAAATCACATGTCAGTTCTAGTATAATATATTTGTCCTATGAATGCCCGTTTATCATCTGTATTTCTTCTTGGAGTAGCAATTTTAATGGCCAGTAGTGTAGCTATGAAAGTTTATGAAGTGCAACATGAGTGGGCCGATGTTCGCGTTAGTGAAACCAGGACACTGATTAGCATATGCGTATTGGAGAACCAACGGTGTATGTCAATGTGCCGTCACGGCAAAGCAGCAATTGTGTTATACGACCTGTACCGTGGTCAGACTATCAGTTTACAAGAAGCTCTGAAGCAGTGGATGTAGTGTTGAAAAATAAGAGAGGCTGTCGAGATAGATAGATACCGTAACAACATGAACTGGGAGGATGGATACAAGCCGCCGACGTCCTGACTGCTATGCTACTCAGTCCAAGAGGCCGCAAGCATCCGCCGGACACCAGCTGCTCAAGACGGGGATTAAAAAAGAAAGGGAACTCCGCACGGTGTCATCTTCTGGCAACGGCATCATTTGGATGCTATCTGGAAGCGTCTGTGGTCAGCGTACCGCTCTCCCAGACTTTGTCACATTTCGGGTCTTCGAGACGCTACTTATCATTCGAGAAGCTGCTTCGTTGGTTTCTCGAGGTTGAGCACACGTCATGCAGATCCTGGCACCAAGGAAAGGTCCTTGGCACTTCCTGAAAATGAACCAGTGTCCTCTGTATATAAATCAGTCACGCCGACCGCCAAGTTACGGGAGCGGAATAAAGAAGTGCCCACATGGAAACTGCTGTGCGCCAACGACGACTTCCCGCAGGGAACCACTGCATCTGCCTACTAATAGCAGATTCCCTGTTGTGTGCCAGTCGTCTGCAAGATTAATACAAGCAAAAGCCTCGCGTTCAGTTAACGATCCCACCGTAAGTTTATTAACTTGGCACATTCTAGTGTTGTCCTAAAATAGTGATATTAGTCACCAAATGACAGTCCGAGAAGGACGTATAACCTAAGTGAAATCACGGGAAAGTACTGGATACGCTGGCTGCTGAAACCTATGCGGCCCATTTGCCTCCGTGGAGTTGCTGCCATACGCCTTTCTTCCGAAGCTATGGTTTGATTGTTACGATAGTACTCCGAACAATAAGCTTCACCAAAACTTAGGCCGCTTTAATTCTCGTGATTTGGAAGTAAAAATGACATGCACCATGTAGTCCTAAGTACAACAAGGGCTATACATCGGTGTACGAGGTGCGACAATGAAGTAATGAGACTGATGTGAAAAAAAAAATTTACTTTCCACTTTAGTCAAGTTTAGTGTTGTTTCCTTCAAAGTAGTTCCATTCTGATTGCGCACACTTTTTCCAGCGCTTCTGCCATTGATGGTAACATTTCTGGAACTCATGTTCTGTAATATCCTCCAAGACCTTCGTCACAGCTTTTTGGACATCTTGTGTTGTTTGAAAATGGTGTCCCTTGGCTGCCGTTTTGACTCTTGGAAATAGAAAAAGTCGCACGGAGTGATATGTGGTGAATAAGGTGGCTGTGGTAGTACTGAAATTTGTTTTGAGGTTAAGAATAGCTGTACCGACAGAACAGTATGGGATGGCGCTTTATCGTGATGCAGAATCCAATTATCAGCAATGTTGGCACAGACACGAAGAACTCTTTTACGAAGTCTTTCTAAAATTTCTTTGTAGTAATATTGGTTAACTGTTTGTCCAGGAGGCACCCACTCTTTATGACCATTTCCCTTGGAATCAAAGAAGCACACAAGCATGCATGGTCGTCCACTGCGATCTTCATATTCAACATTCGTTCTGCCTTCACTAAACATTTTATGGCAACGAAAAACTTGAGCTCTTGACATAACCTCCTCTCCAAAAGCCTTCTGAAACTTACCGTAAGTCGTCGTCGCTTTTCACCCAATTTAACTCAAAAAGGAATGGCATACCATCGCGCAATATTATGCGGTTCCATTTCCGTGACGAGAGACATAAATACGCGTTAACTTGAATGAGATTTTCACTCTGCAGCGGAGTGTGTGCTGATATGAAACTTCCTGGCAGATTAAAACTCTGTGCCGGACCGAGACTCGAACTCGGGACCTTTACCTTTCGCGGGCAAGTGCTCTACCAACTGAGCTACCCAAGCACGACTCACGCCCCGTCCTCACAGCTTTACTTCTAGCAGTACCTCGCCTCCTACCTTGCAGAGTGAAAATCTCATTCTGGAAACATCCCCCAGGCTGTGGCTAAGCCATGCCTCCGTCAATATTGTCGCACCTTGTATATGGTGGATGCAATTTTTGTTTTCATGCTAGCTAAAAAATGGCTCAAATGGCTCTGAGCACTATGGGACTTAACATCTGAGGTCATCAGTCCCCTAGAACTTAGAACTACTTAAACCTAACTACCCTAAGGACAACACACTCATCCGTGCCCGCAGCAGGATTCGAACCTGCGACCGTAGCGGTCGCGCGGTTCCAGACTGAAGCGCCTAGAACCGCTCGGCCACACTGGCCGGCTTTCATGCTAGCTGTTTGTTGCTGTTGTATTAGCTACATGGCACGTGAACATGGTGTGTAGAGCAGCAGGTGTATTTGCACCTTCGCATGTACACTCCTGGAAATGGAAAAAAGAACACATTGACACCGGTGTGTCAGACCCACCATACTTGCTCCGGACACTGCGAGAGGGCTGTACAAGCAATGATCACACGCACGGCACAGCGGACACACCAGGAACCGCGGTGTTGGCCGTCGAATGGCGCTAGCTGCGCAGCATTTGTGCACCGCCGCCGTCAGTGTCAGCCAGTTTGCTGTGGCATACGGAGCTCCATCGCAGTCTTTAACACTGGTAGCATGCCGCGACAGCGTGGACGTGAACCGTATGTGCAGTTGACGGACTTTGAGCGAGGGCGTATAGTGGGCATGCGGGAGGCCGGGTGGACGTACCGCCGAATTGCTCAACACGTGGGGCGTGAGGTCTCCACAGTACATCGATGTTGTCGCCAGTGGTCGGCGGAAGGTGCACGTGCCCGTCGACCTTGGACCGGACCGCAGCGACGCACGGATGCACGCCAAGACCGTAGGATCCTACGCAGTGGCGTAGGGGACCGCACCGCCACTTCCTAGCAAATTAGGGACACTGTTGCTCCTGGGGTATCGGCGAGGACCATTCGCAACCGTCTCCATGAAGCTGGGCTACGGTCCCGCACACCGTTAGGCCGTCTTCCGCTCACGCCCCAACATCGTGCAGCCCGCCTCCAGTGGTGTCGCGACAGGCGTGAATGGAGGGACGAATGGAGACGTGTCGTCTTCAGCGATGAGAGTCGCTTCTGCCTTGGTGCCAATGATGGTCGTACGCGTGTTTGGCGCCGTGCAGGTGAGCGCCACAATCAGGACTGCATACGACCGAGGCACACAGGGCCAACACCCGGCATCATGGTGTGGGGAGCGATCTCCTACACTGGCCGTACACCACTGGTGATCGTCGAGGGGACACTGAATAGTGCGCGGTACATCCAAACCGTCATCGAACCCATCGTTCTATCATTCCTAGACCGGCAAGGGAACTTGCTGTTCCAACAGGACAATGCACGTCCGCATGTATCCCGTGCCACCCAACGTGCTCTAGAAGGTGTAAGTCAACTACCCTGGCCAGCAAGATCTCCGGATCTGTCCCCCATTGAGCATGTTTGGTACTGGATGAAGCGTCGTCTCACGCGGTCTGCACGTCCAGCACGAACGCTGGTCCAACTGAGGCGCCAGGTGGAAATGGCATGGCAAGCCGTTCCACAGGACTACATCCAGCATCTCTACGATCGTCTCCATGGGAGAATAGCAGCCTGCATTGCTGCGAAAGGTGGATATACACTGTACTAGTGCCGACATTGTGCATGCTCTGTTGCCTGTGTCTATGTGCCTGTGGTTCTGTCAGTGTGATCATGTGATGTATCTGACCCCAGGAATGTGTCAATAAAGTTTCCCCTTCCTGGGACAATGAATTCACGGTGTTCTTATTTCAATTTCCAGGAGTGTAGATTGCTTTTATTCCTTTGAAAGTCTCATATATATGACTCTGCTTTTTCATAGAGAAAGCATTTCGGTAAATTCTCAAAATCGTACTTTATGAATAATTATTATCTGTGCCTTTTAACATTTCATTTAAACAAGTGGCTCCTGGGGTACTATACACTAAGGTGACAAAAGTCGTGTCGAATTACCTTTTTCCCGTCGTAGTGCAACAACGCGATGTGGCATGGACTCAATGAGGCGTTGGAAGTCCCCTGCAGAAATACTGAATCGTGCTTCTTCTGAGCCATTCATAAATGCGAAAATGTTGCCGGTACAAGACTTTGGGCACGAACTGCCTTCTCTCCCATAAATGTTCTATGCGATTCATGTTGGGCGATCGAGGTGGCCAAATCATTCGCTCTAACGGTCCAGAATGTTCTTCAAACCAAACAGTTGTGCCGTGGTGACATGGCGCAGTTTATCCATAGTTTGGGTACAAGTAGCCGAACATAACCATTTACACTGAGTGATCGGTTGAGTTGTACCAGAGGACTCTGTCCTTTCCATGTAAACGCAGCCCGCAACATTATGGAGCCACCACCAGAGTGCACAGTGCCTTGTTGACAACTTGGGTCAATGGGTCCGTGAGGTCTGCACCAAACTCGAACCCTACCGTTAGCTATTACCAACTGAAATCGGGACTATTCTGACAAGTCCACGGTTTTTCAGTCGTCTACGCTCCAACCGATATTGTCACGAGCCCAAGAGATGCTCCGCAGGCTGTTAACAAAGGCACCTGCGTCGGTCAACTGCTTCGCCGCACTGCCCTTACGGATACGTTCGTCATACGTCCCACATTGATTTCTGCGGTTATTTCACGCAATGTTGCTTGCCTTCTAGCACTGCCAACTTTACGCAAACGCTGCTCCTCTCGGTCGCTAAGTGAAGGCCGTCGGCCACTGTGTTGTCCATGGTAAGAGGTAATGCCTCAGATTTTGTATTTTCAGCTCACTATTGACACTATGGATCTCGGAAAATTGAATTCCCTAACGATTTTCAAAATGGAATGTCCCATGCGTCTAACTGCAACTGCCATTCCGCGTTCAGAGTCTGTCAATATCCGTCGTGCAGCCTTAATCAGGTCAAACCTTCCAACATGCGTCACCTGAGAGCAACTCTCCGCTCCGTCAATGCATTGCCCTTTTATACATTGTGTACGCAATACTGCCGCCATTTGTATATGTGCATGTCGCTATCCCGTGACTTTTGTCACCTCAGTGTAATTCTCCACACAAAATCAGTTCCATCGCATGAAAAATTCTCTTAATGCAATGCAATTTGTTATCATGACAGATACAAATGCATATACCTGTAATCATTGCAGCAGAGTAGCACATAATAACAGTGCGTGTGAACTTGACCAAGAGTAAGCAAGAAGTCAGTGATTACAGCATTACGTATTGGATTACATGTGCATAATAGTGTCTCAGCTATTTAATTTGTGCAGTGAATTTTTCTTATTCAGAAAGAAGTCAGAGCTAAGCAACACTGAAATGCACCACACACGAGCGACGGATCGCTGGCGATATCGCAATGGATGTCGTCTGCAGAGGGTCGCATGCTTCGACGCCGCCGCACAAGAGCGATTTACCAAGCAATTTCAAGTATTTCGAACACCACTCTCATGAACGTCTGCTTTGGAAAACAAACTGCTATATTTAGCAGGAGTGGTAGATGTTCTCCATCTGTACACTAGTACGAGGGTAAGCCCAAAAGTAAGGTCTCCAATTTTTTTATAAGTACAGAACTCTGCGTGACAGCTGGGCACACTGTTATGAAGAGTGCTTCACGCGCTGTGTGTAAACATGCGCACGCCACTCTGAGGCGCTCAGTCTTGGCTTGGCAGCCATTGAGAATGGAGCTCCCGTCGGATGTTACCGCCAAGTGCGAATTGCGCGCAGTTATTCAATTTTTGAACGCAAAGGGCACTGCGCCGATTGAAATCCATCGCCAATCGACGGAAGTGCATGGTGAGTCGTGCATGGATGTCAAAAATGTTCGTAAGTGGTGCAGAGAGTTTCAGCTGGTCGGACCGAAATTCACAACGAACAAAGGAGCGGGAGACCGTCAATTTCTGGGGAGACAGTGTTGAAGATGAGCAAAGCATGCGTGAAGATCGGCGGATCACCCTGGATGATCTCTGTACGTTGGTTCCTGAAGTTTCCCGGAAAACCGTTCACAGAATTTTAACGGAAACATTGAACTACCGGAAGGTGTGCGCTAGATGGGTGCCATATGCGGCAACGAGTTGATGCTTTCCGCGCGTTTCTTCACCGCCTTGCAGCCGAACAGGACAATTTTCTGGACTCAGTTGTCACGGGTGACGAAACCTGGGATACCACTTTACACCTGAGACCAAGCAACAATCATGCCAGTGGCGGCATCCTTCTTCGCCAAAGCCGCGGAAATTCAAACAAACACAGTCTGCTGGTAAATTCATGACAACCGTTTTTTGGGATAGGAAAGGGGTATTGTTGGTCGACTTTATACCCACTGGGACCACAATTGGCCGGCCGCGGTGGTCGTGCGGTTCTAGGCGCTCCAGTCCAGAGTCGCAGGTACGAATCCTGCCTCGGGCATGGATGTGTGTGATGTCCTTAGGTTAGTTGGGTTTAATTAGTTCTAAGTTCTAGGGGACTGATGACCACAGCAGTTGAGTCCCATAGTGCTCAGAGCCATTTTTTGGACCACAATTAACGCCGACAGGGACTGTGAGACTCTGAAAAAACTGAAACGGGCAATTCAGAACCGGAGAAGAGAAATGTTGAGCAAGGGCCTACACATTCTCCATGACAACGCACGCCCACACATCGCTTGGCAAACCGTTGCTCTGCTGAAACAGTTTCAATGGAACATAATCACCCACCCATCCTATAGTCTTGACTTGGCACCCAGTGACTATCACCTAGGTTAAAAGAACATTTGGCCGGAAAGCGATTCAGCCCCAACGACGACGTGAAGGAAGAGGTTCATAACTTTCTGAACAGCATGGCGGCGAGCTGGTATGACATGGCCATACAAAAAGTGCCACAGCCTCTACAAAAATACATCGACAGAAATGGTGATTATGTCGAAAAATAGTAAATGTTCAAGCTGTAAACTGATGTAAACCATTGTAGAAATAAACAGGCCTATGTACTTATAAAAAATAGGAGACCTTACTTTTGGGGGTTACCCTCGTACTAGCGAAAAAATAAAGAAAGACAATTGTAGTTTATTAACCTTACTTTGAAATGGTTTTCTTGGTAACTGCCTAGCATGTTACACAATTCATTACATTTTCCGTTGACGCCAAATGTGATGTGTACATATTTTCTGTCTGCACTACACAAATGTTTCTTAAAGTCTTCAATTCTTCTTCCGTTTATTAGTTTCTTAGCTCAGCAGCAAGTAGTTACACAGAGCTTTTGAAATCTCGATGCGTTTGTAGAAATGTTATCAAACGCAGCACTGTTAGTTTGCATAACTCTTGTTGTCTATTGTGTCAGGAAAAGTTAGATTACGTGAAACGATGACATGAGTACACCTGTAGAATACGTGTGCCATAAACATTTAAATTAAGATGTTCACTTACTACCACTTCTTTGTGTGTTGAAAATAAAAATTTGTTCCGTAAACTACTCAAAACCAGGAGATAAACTCCCATGGGTTTCTATTTCTATAGCACTAGCTTCAAAGCGCTAATCACGACAAAAATCTGAGGGTGTCAGTGTTCCTATATTTGCACTCTATCTTAATGTACTGGCAAGTCAGTCTTCAACTTCACTTTTAAGCTTATTTTACGCTCCCCAATAACTATAAATTCCAACAAAGTCCTCACTTTATACGGGCGTAGCAAATCGAAATAAAACTACACAAGTATGGTTAAAGGTACGTTTACATTGAGCTACATGTATCGCAACTTGCATGAGTGTCTTATCAGTCTGACATGTCACGATACATCACCTTATACAAAAGTTCGCCCAACTTGTAGGTGGACCTTCCCGCGTGTAAAAGTCGCATGTACTCGGCAAGTCGTAGAAGTTGCACAAAGCCCAGTACCATGCTTGGCGCCGTGCCGCCATGTTTGTTTAAAAACGCCCATTTTTATATGAGTGTTCTGTGGAGTCCGTCGTTGTATTCGTTGCGTTTTATGAGTTTTCCTTTCTTCATCCAAAAGGGCTAACGTGCCACGACATAATAATGCAAAGTCTTGGGAAGCCATCGCGAATTCCGAACAGCTTTGCACCCCCGGACGCACTGATACAAATCGCCAGATGTTAACATGACATGATGATGTCGTATAACATGACATGCCATCAAGTCACCCAACATGGCATTTGTCATGTCGTGCAGTATGACAACGTATCATTAAAGTTTAAGATACATGCAACCGCACTCTGGGATTTTCCTATGCACCCCCATTCTCGGATACCTCCTCTTGTAGATGCATCCTACTCTTTAGAAGCACATAGATTTATGTCCAATTTGTCCTTACAACCCTCACCATACAGGTACCAGCGGGTGAGTTCGGGTGAGGAATAGTCCCTTCGGGGAAAACAATCAAACCCCCATCCAGAAATCAAAAAATTGTTTTAGCGTCCCTTCCCCCACCCTCAGGAACAAATCCAAACCCAGAAATTTTATTCCGCCCAGAAAAACTTATTTAGCTACAACATGTATGCTCTTCAGCTACGTGATATTATGCTCGTATGTTATTTACTTTGGCTGGCGAATCTTCTGGATTTTGGGCACAGGATCAAAGACTTTAGCTTATAAATTCCAAGATGCAGGCGCCAACACATTGCAGGTAAGAGAGCTCACCGCGCAGGAGAAATAGGTCCAACTCGTAAAAAAGCACGAATACGTCATTGAAGCTGCCAGATAAGTCGAAAAGTTCGTATATAATTTTGTACAGTGTTGGGCGTAACTCTAGATTGGCAAATGCATTGTGTTGCACGACCAAATATTTTTCGAGGATTTTAAGCCACTGGTGGATAAAATCTTTACCGTATAAACAAGGAAACTATCATCAACTGCAATAACCAGTTTTTAAATTACATCCAAGTCAGCGCTTAAAATGCAACGCATTTCTACGAAACAGTTTCATATGGAAATGTGTGATGTTTTCGCAAATAAAATCTGAACGATGAAAGATGTTTTCTTATAATTACCGCAAGGATGTAGTTTTTATTGACATCTTTATCACTTTAAGCGTCTCAGCACATTTGATTCGCGTAAAACCGAATTTTACGTGCATTTTCTGTGCACTATATCGTGGCAACGGATAAAGATGCCACAAAATAACAGGACCACCATTAATTACACCTATCTGTGTACTTTCTTAAAAATTTTGAACCGATTCGCACAAGTCTGGAATACAGAAATTGCGAGCGTAAAAAAAATCACAAAAATGTGTTTTAAACATGCCGAATCCGAATGACGCTAGATTTTTGAACGCGAGTTTTCAATTTTATTGTAAGAATGCATTTTTTATTTATTTGATTCATTTCAAACCGTTTCTGCATACTGAATTCATGCAAGAACGAATTTTACTTGATATATTTAGCTCGACTTTAAAGCATCGTATCTCGATAACAGATAAAGTTTATTGTATTAAAAAAATTCTTTCTGACATTATCTGTTGACTAATTTCGTGCAAAGTTTGAACGGATTCGTAAAAGTTTACATATAGAAGTGGCGCGCTTCAAAAACCTTCCGGAAAAACCTGTTTTTGCACGTAAAATCCAAACAAAGCAAGTTTTTTCTAAACGGTCGAAACAACGTAGATTATGGTCCGATACAACGGTGGACAGAATCTGAACCATCAATCTCGCACATGTACGGAGTTATTTAAGGGTTGTTTGTTTTGCACTTAAAATCCGAACTTGACCTTGTTCGTAGTTCAAGTACGAACTGAGCATCAAGACGCCGCCCGCCCCCCCTCACCCCCGCCCCAATCACCCCCCCCCCCCCCCCCCCCACAAACCGCGATTCTGCACGTGGCCTTTTCATAAATATTTGCTATAGCGCTTCCACCCACTTAAGTCTTCTCCAACTAATTCAGTCTTTCCCATTTGCATCCAAGTACATCCTGCTCATTTCCTGATGTTGCCTACCCTTTCTTCGTTATGCTGTCGTTTCTTTCATGGAAGTTTCTTGCCTTGCCTTTTGCCGGAGTGCCAAATAAATTTCCGGTCAAATTCCAGTGTAATATTATATCAGTCACTTTGACATCCTCAATTCCTATCTTATCTTATTTATTTGTCAGTCTGTTGGCTTTCCCCATAATCTTTCCTCACTGAGAGCAATTCATTAGAGAAACGACGTGCACTCCCTTAGGAGCTCACCGATATGATAAAGACGATAGATAGCAGATACGCCTTTAACGTCTCATCGACGACTAGATGATTAAGAGATTGTGGCGAAACAAGCGCTGTATCATTTGAGAGATACAGAAGCGAGCGAGTGTGTTGGGACTTACCTCAGTTCACTGCTAGTAGCACCACTTGGCCATGACGCACCTGTGCGTAGCACTAAAGTATTATTGCACCATAATTTAAGAATGAAATTAAAAGTTAAAGTTGCTTTTTGAAACTTTGTCAGCATGTGCTTTACTGTATTAATGTTTAAACTATAAAATCTCAGATTGATCGTATAAAATTTTTTCCCTAAATACATGGTTTTAAGAAAAAAATAAGTGGCGCTAGATAACAAAGGTAGGGAGCCAGAAAGTGGTCATAATGTGCAGATGTATGTATGGTGCTAGTCTAAACGTGATTAAAGCAATATTTTGATCAGAATCCATGTTTTTAAGAAAAATTGAAGGCGCTAAATATTAGACTTAGAAATATGAAAACTTGTATGCAGCTTCAGATCAACATAAAAATAATAAATACGTGACACCATTGACCTACCTCTAATAGTTTTTGAGTAATTTACTGAAAACTATATTTGGAACAAAAACTTCCTTATTTGTAGGAGACTAAGTTCAAATGGTTCAAATGGCTCTAAACACTATGGAACTTAACATCTGAGGTCGTCAGTCCCCTATACTTAGAAATTACTTAAACCTAACTAACCTATCACATATAGAAGTGGCGCGCTTCAAAAACCTTTCGGAAAAACCTGTTTTTGCACGTAAAATCCAAACAAAGCAAGTTTTTTCTAAACGGTCGAAACAACGTAGATTATGGTCCGATACAACGGTGGACAGAATCCATGCCCGAGGCAGGATTCGGACCTGCAACCGTAGCAGGCGCGCGATTCCGGACTGAAGCGCCTAGAACCGCTCTGCCACAGCGGCTGGCAGTAGATTAAGTATCTGTTATATTAATGCTAGAAAATTCTGATTACAGCACGTGACGATACCTATTAAATAATAGACCTATAACAAGTTTCAACGCCTGAAGTTTAATAATAACAGCTGGTGTGGCCAAGCGGTTCTAGGCACTATAGCCTGGAACCGCGCGACCGCTACGGCCGCAGGATCGAATCCTGCCTCGGGCATGGATGTGTGTGATGTCCTTAGGTCAGTTAGGTTTAAGTAGTTCTAAGTTCTAGGGGACTGATGACCTCAGAAGTTAAGTCCCATAGTGCTCAGAGCCATTTGAACCATTTAATAATAACAAATAAAAGGTCTTTTTTACAGTTCAGAGGTCATGTTCTACTGTCAGTTCCGTTCTAAAAGTTCTGTACGGCAAAGTTTAAATGCAGGCGTGCTAAATCTGTTTCTGTGATTATAGCTAACTTAATTACATTCATACAAAAGTTAAGAAGATTCTAAATTTATTCTTGACATTGTTATAAAATATTGTGTGTCCGAGAAAGCGGCCGTTTAGAGGTTACTACCGTGGGCATAGAGCGGATAACGTTCCCTTGGCCGTCCGCTGCGCCCGTATACAGGGTGTTACAAAAAGGTACGGCCAAACTTTCAGGAAACATTCCTCACACACAAAGAAAGAAAATATGTTATGTGGATATGTGCCCGGAAACGCTTACTTTCCATGTTAGAGCTCATTTTATTACTTCTCTTCAAATCACATTAATCATGGAATGGAAACACACAGCAACAGAACGTACCAGCGTGACTTCAAACATTTTGTTAGAGGAAATATTCAAAATGTCCTCCGTTAGCGAAGATACATGCATCCACCCTCCGTCACATGGAGTCCCTGATGCGCTGATGCAGCCCTGGAGAATGGTATATTGTATCGCAACCGTCCACGATACGAGCACGAAGAGTCTCTACATTTGGTACCGGGGTTGCGTAGACAAGAGCTTTCAAATGCCCCCATAAATGAAAGTCAAGAGGGTTGAGGTCAGGAGATCGTGGAGACCATGGAATTGGTCCGCCTCTACCAATCCATCGGTCACCGAATCTGTTGTTGAGAAGCGTACGAACACTTCGACTGAAATGTGCAGGAGCTCCGTCATGCATGAACCACATGTTGTGTCGTACTTGTAAAGGCACATGTTCTAGCAGCACATGTAGAGTATCCCGTATGAAATCATGATAACGTAGTCCATTGAGCGTAGGTGGAAGAACATGGGGCCCAATCAAGACATCACAAACAATGCCTGCCCAAACGTTCACAGAAAATCTGTGTTGATGACGTGATTGCACAACTGTGTGCGGATTCTCGTCAACCCACACATGATGACTGTGAAAATTTATAGTTTGACCACGTTGGAATGAAGCCTCATCCGTAAAGAGAACATTTGCACTGAATTGAGGATTGACACATTGTTGGATGAACCATTCACAGAAGTGTACCCTGGAGGCCAATCAGCTGCTGATAGTGCCTGCACACGCTGTACATGGTACGAAAACAACTGATTCTCCCGTAGCACTCTCCATACAGTGACGTGGTCAACGTTACCTTGTACAGCAGCAACTTCTCTGACGCTGACATTAGGGTTATCGTCAACTGCACGAAGAATTGCCTCGTCCATTGCAGGTGTCCTCGTCATTCTAGGTCTTCCCCAGTCGCGAGTCGTAGGCTGGAATGTTCCGTGCTCCCTAAGACGCCGATCAATTGCATCGAACGTCTTCCTGTCGGGACACCTTCGTTCTGGAAATCTGTCTCGATACAAACGTACTGCGCCACGGCTATTGACCGGTGCTAATCCATACATCAAATGGGCATCTGCCAACTCCGCATTTGTAAACATTGCACTGACTGCAAAACCACGTTCATGATGAACACTAACCTGTTGATGCTACGTACCGATGTGCTTGATGATAGTACTGTAGAGCAATAAGTCGCATGTCAACACAAGCACCGAAGTCAACATTACCTTCCTTCAATTGGGCCAACTGGCGGTGAATCGAGGAAGTACAGTACATACTGACGAAATCAAAATGAGCTCTAAAATGGAAATTAAGCGTTTCCGGACACATGTCCACATGACATCTTTTCTTTCTTTGTGTGTGAGGAATGTTTCCTGAAAGTTTGGCCGTACCTTTTTGTAACACCCTGTATAACTACGGCCTGAGAGGCAACACTGGACTTAACTTCGCACCCAGCTACCGTACGATCCACGTCAGTCAAACGCCGGAGTACGCGATGCCTCGGATGACGTCACAGTCAGACAGCAACTAAACTCTCATTTTTTCAGTACAAATAGGAAGTGAAATCGCGAGGACTAAACAGCATCCTGGATAGCTTAGATTTCGCAGAAGTAACTATTAGTGTGTCGCCCGTAATGTTAGTAAATCCGCATGGCAACTGGTGAAATTATTTTCCACTTCTGTGGTGAGCAATTATTTTATCAGAAGTCAGGGCGAAAGGCCATTTAATGGTAACTTACCATAGAGGTCGTCTCTGAACCGCTGATAGTGCTGTTTAGCATCGAGGGATTTATTAATAGAATTAACATCATGAATATGACGATGCCGTGCGCGTGAAAATTTATCAAATATATCTATCAATTAGAATTCAAAATCTTCATTTATAATCATAGTTCCTGACCCCGCTGAGTAAATAGAGAAAAGAAACATTTCTTTCAGTGGGCTGAGCTAGAATGTGGTCTTGCAGACTGGAAACTTTGGTCAGCCTGTTCTCCATCGCTTTCTGGCAGACCACAGAAATACTTCCATGCTCTCGCATAAGTCGGCGCCGCCGCCCCACAAGATAAATCGCAAGCTCGGCGTTTTCAAAGGAACCATCCTAGCATTTGATTTTATTTTGCGGGGCGGTTTTTTGTGTATTTAGTGTGACGTGGCAGACCACCGCAGGATGGCGACAATTTTTTCGTCGTTGGGATATCACGGGGGATTCAGTGCATTTTCCGTAAAAACGCTAGCAATCTGCACTTTAGTAAGAGATATTTCCTGTGTTGGCGTCCCGTTAGTGAAGACTAAAATAGTTAAACTATTCATAGTTGGCTTCAAGAAGATTCCCATTGCTCAGAATGATCTTCAAAGAGCATCTGGGGTGGCCTAAGAGTCACTTTTGACAGCGGAAACTTTTCTCGACGTCAGACCAAGTCGTTTTAGGTGACAACACCAAAAAATAGGCACAACCAGCAGGACAGGGTGTGAAACCCATTACTGAAGCGCAGGCCAATCTTACCGTAGCCACAGAGCTGATTGTCAACGGCCTTGTCTAGGTGGATGCACCAGTTCCCTTCAAATTGTCGAAGTTCAGCACTGATACGGGTGGTCAGTTCTTGGAAGGGTGACCGTCTGGGCACACCGCATGCTACTGACAATTTTTCCTTTGCAATTACGGCAGAGGGGCGTATAGTACCTGATTACCAGTCTTTGCGCCAGTGTCCTGGATTCAGTTCCAAGTCCCTCCGCAATTTCTCATGAAGTGAGGTTGAAACGTCCCCTTAGAAAAATTTATGAATTACTGTGCTGATAAACCTCTTACATTATTTAATTTTCAAACAGCTGAGCAAAACTGAACGGACTCAGACATTGCTCTCTTTACTTATTCTGATCATCACTAAACTGACACACAATATTTTTAGCGCAACGCAATCTGACTTTCAATAATCTCTACAAAAGAATGGCCCTGACTAACAATAACCTATACCTTTCATGAATCACTTACCTCACAAAAATCTTCGTTACTCGAACTACTGCAATACAGCGAGCGCCAATACTGCCAGCTAAATAAAAGATTCTAACTACGGAAGGCACTAACTACTGATAGGCATAGTTAGCAAATGAAAGATTTTGATAGAGAACAAACAATGTATTTACCTTAATAGTGTTCAAAAGTCATAAGATATATATATATCAGTTCATGACATCCCGTCTTACAAATGTACTGTCTCTGATGGACACACGTCAAGATCATCCGCTCTCAAAACTCCGCCATCTCTCTCCCCACATACACCACTGCTGGCGGCTCACCTCCAACTGCGCAACGCTACGCGCTGTTCACATCCAGCTGCCCAAAACTACAATAGCAAACAACAATGCAAACCAGCCACAGACTGCACACAGCACAGCTTGTGATTTTCATACAGAGCGCTACG
Source organism: Schistocerca serialis cubense (assembly GCF_023864345.2). Taxonomy (NCBI): domain Eukaryota; kingdom Metazoa; phylum Arthropoda; class Insecta; order Orthoptera; family Acrididae; genus Schistocerca; species Schistocerca serialis. The sequence goes on from NC_064638.1 coordinate 291,908,583, forward strand.
TGGCGTTACCTATAAAAAAACCTAAACAGCCTACTTACAAGGTCATGCGACACTGTTGATTATGATCCATCCGTCGGATGCAGACGCTAAGCTCGACAGTCCCCTTTGTGCTCTTTGAGAGATGTAGACTACGTGCTGGCACTGGTTTTACTCTCTTCCTTCTCTCATCATCTCCAACACGAGAATGACGTACACCAAACAAACACACCCATTACAGTTATGTATGTTTAACAGACACACTTTCCCACACAGCTTTCATACTTCACGAGCCTAAGGTGCTTGCGAGCACAGATAGGGAAACATTTCCAACTAGGTGACTGAACCTGTCCTTCGGGGTTCTCCCAGCCAGTCATGTCATACGACGTAACTTCACATTACTCGTGATTGGCCGAGAGACTGTAGTTATATGGGGCGTTAATATTTCAAGAGTATATCCATTAATAAAAATTTCTCGGGTTCCAAGCTGCGTCAAATGGTCAACTGCCTACGAGCTTTCGGAGCAGATCTCCTCTGCCATTGTCAACTGGTTGATTGACGTGTAGATGCCGCCGCCGTGTTTATATACCCGCACCGCCGCCAGTGACGTCACTGATGCCCGGTCATGCATCATATAAGACAACGTTTTGATGGCACGACCGCCGCGCCCGCTTCAACTCCCCAATCAAGGATCCCAGGCCTTATTTTGCTGCAATCCAAAGTCTTTATTGAGGGTGAGACCTGAGTTTCTCCTGGCATATACAACTTTCAAATAACTTCCGGGAATTCAGCCAGGTAACACTCTCAGGTAACATGATATTTCGGCGGTAGAACACCCCGCCATTTTCAAGACAAACTGCAACGGACAGGCAACGTACATGCAAAAGAAACAGGATTATGTACAAAAGATGCAACGTTTACTATCTGATTCAGAGTATCGCAGAACCGATGCTGACCCCACAAAAAGTGTTGAGAGTAAGACCAACAGCCTCCAGAAGAAAAGTGGTTTTTCGCAGGACACTATCAAGAGTCTTAACACCTATAGTGCTGTTCCCCTTAGGTTATATGGCCTTCCGGAGGTTCACAGGGAAGGGGTTCCTTTCCGTCCTATAGTGAATAATATCGGCGCTCCGACACATCGTGTAGCCAAGCATCTTGTTTCTATGCTGAGTCCACAAGTACGTCGGTGTCGTGTGAACATCATATCAGGAACTCAGCTGATTTTCTACGTCGTTTGGAGGGTCTGCGATTGAATGACTCTGATATTTTAGTGAGTTTCGATGTGGTCTCTCTCTTCACTCGTGTTCATCTGTCTGACTCGTTGCGGTTAATTGAGGCTGGGTTTCGTGCTAAATTAACTAATCTCTTTCGGCATGTGTTGACATCCACTTACTTTTTATTCAATGCCAAGTATTACGAGCAGATAGATGGAGTTTCGATGGGTAGTCCGTTGTCTCCTGTGATCGCAAATTTGTTTATGGAAGACTTCGAGGAACGTGCATTGGAGTCGGCGACTTTGAAACCCTCCTGTTTCTTTATATATGTTGACGATACCTTTGTTGTTTGGCCTCATGGTAGGGAGAATTTGAATGCCTTTCTAGAACATCTGAACTCGATCCACCTGAACATTCGTTTTACGATGGAGGCGGAAGAGGATGGTTGCCTCCCCTTTCTTGACGTGTTGGTTAGGAGGAAGGATGATGGATCGTTGGGACAAACAGACTACAGGAAACGTACTCATACCGACTTGTACTTACAGGTTAATAGTTGTCACCATCCGGCTCAGCGTGAAGGGGTACTTCGTTCATTGGTACTCAGGGCAAATGTCGTTTCCGACGCTGAGACTTTGGCAGCTGAGCCGTCCCATCTTGAAGTTACGTTTCGTCAAAATGGTTATAGTGACAGACAGATTGAACGTGCGTTGCGCTATCGACCAACTGTACATCGGGTGATTGATGATAATTCTGAGTCCACACCTAAATCTACTGCCTTTTTACCTTACGTAGGAAACACTTCCAACAAGATCCGTCGTATTTTACGAAAATACGATGTGAAATGTGTTTTCCGACCTCCATCTAAAATTAGAGTGCTTTTGAGCTCTTTTAAGGATGGTCTTGATCTGTGTAAGGCGGGTGTATACCGCATTCCTTGTAGCTGCGGCATGGCATATATTGGTCAAACTATCAGGATCGTGGAGGACCGATGTAATGAGCATAAACGGCACACACGATTACAGCAGCCAAGTAGATCTGCTATTGCCGAACATTGCTTGGATACTGGTCACCCCATGTACTCATACCGACTTGTACTTACAGGTTAATAGTTGTCACCATCCGGCTCAGCGTGAAGGGGTACTTCGTTCATTGGTACTCAGGGCAAATGTCGTTTCCGACGCTGAGACTTTGGCAGCTGAGCCGTCCCACACCGAGATATTGGCATGCACGTCCAACTATTGGGACTGTTATTAAGGAGGCAGTTGAGATTAAATCAGCGAGCAACCTCGTTAACAGGGATGGAGGTTTTTGCTTAAACTCTGGAATCCGGCTCTCTCCCTTGTCAAAAAACAGAGGGACATAGTCAATGATACCTCACCTGCGAGTTCGTAGTCTCACTATCGATAGCTCTGACTTTGGCCATCTTTGGTGGCACTAGTGTTCAGTGTGTGTGTTATCTTTCCTGCTTCAGTCCGAGAACCGAGGTCTTAAATTTGCATGTACGCCGCCTGTCCGTTGCAGTTTGAATTGAAAATGGCGGGGTGTTCTCCCGTTGAAATCTCCGCGGTCGCTGAAAGTGTTACCTGGCTGAATTCCCGGAAGTTATTTGAAATTTATTGAGGGTGTTGTCCGATATTTTGATTTCTACTGCTTCGTTTATTACGTTAACCCAGAAGCCGTTGGTCCTTTTAACAACAGAAGTCTCGTCGAATGTAATTCGGTATCCGTTTTCCAGTGCAGACTCCACTACAGCTGATTTTTAGAGACAGCGTAGGCGGGAACACCTTTTACGTTCTATGTGGCCCTGTTCAATAGTGCGGACAATCTGACCAATATAAAACTGGCCCAACCCACACGGTATTTTGTATATTCCAGGTGTCCTCAACCTACATCGTTTTTCACACCATTAATTGGCTGATCTTTGCTGGGGGCCTGAAGACGATGTCGATTTTATGTCCTTCTGGACCCGGCTAATCTTCCCTGTTATTGAGCCACAAAACGGTAAAAACGTAATTTTCTTCGTGTCTTCTGCGGGGCCTTCTGTTTTTGTGGCTTAGATGAAACTGCTTACGGAATTTGTTTGTTGTAGCCGTTGTCCTTGAAAACTTTACGTAAGTGCTCAGTTCCCTCTGTAGGTTTTCTGCGTCTGGGACGGTTTCAGCTACTGACATTGATAAACTAAAACTAGGGTAAATTAGAATGCCAGTAGTGTTTGCAGCAGGATTCTAGTGAAAGTCTTTTAGGAGATATCGTATTTCGAAAAGTTTCCATATCGACACTTGTACAAAACTTGTGGTAGTACATGCTAAAGAACAACACAGGTGCATACACTAGTTGTGTGGATTCTGACCAGTAAAGAGACAATTGACCATCACAGGTTGTGTTCAAAATAACCATGCTTCCAGTCTGCTGCACACCTGCTAACATTTTTAGCGGAGATGTCCGAGCATACTGCAGTACTTCGTCGCTGCATGTAATAGGGCGTAGTTAGTATGTCCTTGTAGACAAGATCTTTCAGCTTCCCCTACATAAAAAGTCTACACGCGTCAAATCCGGGGAATAGGCCGGCCAAGGTACAGGTTCCTCTGCGTCCAATCCAGCGATTTCGAAACAATTCGTGAAGGCATGCACTTTGGCGGGACAACCATCTTGCTGATATCACATGTTCCTCCTAGTCTGCAGAGGAACGTCTTATAGCATCCGTGGAAGATGGTCTGTTAGGAGGCTGCAATACTTAAGCGCGTTCAATGTTCCGTCTATGAAAAGCAGGCCTGAGCTGATGGTTCGCTATTCCACATTACACATTTACACTTTTTAGACGCCGGCCGAAGTGGCCGTGCGGTTAAAGGCGCTGCAGTCTGGAACCGCAAGACCGCTACGGTCGCAGGTTCGAATCCTGCCTCGGGCATGGATGTTTGTGATGTCCTTAGGTTAGTTAGGTTTAACTAGTTCTAAGTTCTAGGGGACTAATGACCTCAGCAGTTGAGTCCCATAGTGCTCAGAGCCATTTGAACTTTTTAGACGCTGTCATTCTACCAGACGAAGCCATTGGGAATTTGTAATGCAATAACCGCGTCAGGATGTCTGTGGTAGGAAGGACAGGGCCAAAGGGAGATTGAAAATCATCCTATCGATCGCGCAATTGTTCAGGATTGTTAACAGGCACATAGTGTACGAGTATATTTCAGCGGTTTACCCGTCCGTGATTGGTAAATGTGACTTCACCATTAAACACTGTACATGATAAATCTGGAGTAGCCTTTCTTAATGCCCATGTACAGGAGCTAACACGATTCTCATAATCGTTTCCATGCAGCTCTTGATGGAAAGAGACGTGATAGGTTCAAATGGCTCTGAGCACTATGCGACTCAACTTCTGAGGTCATCAGTCGCCTAGAACTTAGAACTAATTAAACCTAACTAACCTAAGGACATCACACACATCCATGCCCGAGGCAGGATTCGAACCTGCGACCGTAGCGGTCACGCGGTTCCAGACTGAAGCGCCTTTAACCGCACGGCCACACCGGCCGGCAGACGTGATAGGGATGGAACGCATGTCGTCGAAGAATGCGCAGGGTACTTGCTTGACGTATGCCATTTCCTCGCGCGATTGTGCTAGAGCTAACATGAGGATCAACTACAGCAGAAAGAACATTAATTTTCCCCTCTTCTATGGTCACTAATTCCTTCTGTCACGTTGTCTAGGTGTTACACGACCACTTTCACGTGACTGGCTGAAGATAATGCTAAATTACTGCCGAGATGGTTAACGTCTGTTCTGATATCTTGTTGCATACACCATACGAGAACGTACTGCATTCTTCTTACCCTCTCCATACATCACGAGCATGTCGGCTTTTCTGCATCGCCCACTCAAGACCTATTTGGACTATCACACGCTATCTAACTAGCAAGTCACGATTCACTCAAGAAACACACAAGCACACTGTAAGTAGACATAACAACATCGTACCTAGCAACTACGCAGGTTGAATGGCACAAACAATGGGACTTTAGAAAATACGTTATCTCGTAAACGACTCGTACTAGAATTCTGCGCCGGCCGTTTTGGTCGAGTGGTTCTAGGCGCTTCAGTATGGAACCGCGCGACCGCTACGGTCGCAGGTTCGAATCCTGCCTCGGGCATGAATGTGTGTGATGTCCTTAGGTTAGTTAGGTTTAAGTATTTCTACGTTCTAGGGGACTGATGACATCAGATGTTAAGGCCCATGGTGCTCAGAGCCATTTGAACCATTTTAGAATTCTGCAATAGCACTGACATTCTAACTTATCCTGCCCTTAGTCTGTTAATGTCAATAGGCATTGCTCCAATTAAAAAAGTATATGTTTGCACAAAAATACACTTTCTAAGTATTATTACAATTTGTTGATTGGCTGACACTACGAGCCCCGACTGCCAATCCATTCTGTGAAAACGGCACTTCAATAGCACTTCCCGTTTCCGTAACATTTACGGTGCAAGTATTAGGTGATCCACACTATATAGGCACGACAGCGGCATCCACACTACAGTCAACCAGAGATGTCTGCCGAAAGCTCGTGGACAGTTAACCACTTGACGCTGCTTGAAACCCGAGAATATTTTATTAGTTTCAAACCATACAAGTAGCGTAGAAGGGAGGTTCTGCCTTTCTGTGAAATGAGGAACGAAGGTGACATTGTTTGGCGGTTCTGATTTTGGAACAAGAGGTTTGTGATTTGGCTAAGGCTTAGAAAGCGTATTTTTTGTGCAAACATACATTTTTAATTGTGGCATTGCCTATTAACATTGAAAACTAAAATTACGGTAAATTAGATGCCAGTGCTGTTTGTTGCAGGATTCTAGTGAGAGTCGTTAACGAGATATCGTATTTTGAAAAGCCCTCAGTGTTTGTGCCATTCAACCTGCGTAGTTGCTAGGTACGATGTTGTTATGTTTACTTACAGTGTGCTTGTGTGTTCTTTGAGTGCACTGCGACTTGCTAATTAGATAGTGTGTGACAGGGCATGAGTGGACGACGAGATTTACCAATGCAGAAAAGCAAACTAGATAAAAAAACAGTAATTTCACATCTCAGTGGGGAACCAGAAATGTTTAGCTCAGGAGAGGAGCGTGTAGGGGAACTATGCCTCAAGTTTAAAAGATTAGTTGACCGTGCACTTGATAGGTATGTACCCAATAGAACAGTTCGTAAGGGTGGGACCCTCTTTGATTACAGCCATTGTAGAGAAACTTCAGAAAAATAGAGACTACTCCATAATAAGTGTAAAGCAAAGTGCAGGGCTATAGATAAGGAGATGTTAAATGAAAAGCATTTAGTCACACCCATCTACAGGAAAGGTAGCAGAAGTGACCCACAAAACTGCTGTCCAATATCATTGACATACATTCGTTGGTGAGTCTTAGATAGCATTCTGAGCTCAAACATAACGAGGTATCTCGAACAGAGTGGTCTCTTTCATGCTAGCAAGCATTGGTTCTGAAAACACTGATTGTGTGAAACCCAACTCGCACTTTTGTGATATGACATACTAAAAGCTACGGATCAAGGCAATCAGGTAGATGTAATGTTTCTTGACATCCCAAAAGCATTTTACTCAGTACCACACATACATTCAGTATCAAAATAGTGATCGTGTAGGATATCAAGCAAAATTTGTTTGGATTGAGGAATTTTTGGTCAGGAAGTCTCAGCAAGAAATCAGCTGGCAGGTTAACCAACGCTGTGGAAGTTTTAGCTAATTAACTCTGTCTCGATGGACAGAGTGGGGGTAGTGCACCTGACCAAAACTGTCTTACAAGCGCGCTAGAGTTTGATTGCAGGGCTGCCAGTAAATTGTTTCCCTTAGAGACTGTGGCGTAATCTCGCCTAGAAAATGAATAAATACCAAATGACATGGACCACGTGGACCTCACAACGGAAGTTCTATAGATTTCACGAAAAGAGAAGCGGAGAGGAACATTATAAGTGCCCCGGTGGTCTATTAATCATATTCGTTAGAGTGTGTCTGTTGGTTTTATGGGCGTCTTAAAACGAAGCTGTGAACTAAACGATACTAATCCACGGGCTCCTTTGACCTTAGCAGTCGTCACATTACCTAAGAGCGGCTGGTGGAGTTTTCCGAGGACGCGACCGTGGCCTTCACAACTCGTGTAACTGGCCGCCGAGTCGTCGCACCGGTTTTCGACGAGACCCTGACACTGGCAAGACCTTAGCCGGGCCTGTCCTACAGGAATCTCCATTTTTTGCAGGCCGGAGCAGATTTTGTGTTGTTCTTTCATGTGGAAGTACCTCTACATTGTGATACACTTACGTGGCTCGATCTGTCTATGTATAGTACGTAGTACCTTGGTTGCAGGCGAAGCAGCTGATTGAGGCATCTCTGACTTCCGAGTTCCTTCAAGAGTATTCCAAGAGTTTCCACAAATCCTTCGTGCTGGCCTTTTGGAAAGGTGCAGTATATAGCATTTCCGATGCGTGACTGAAAGGCAATATTTCAGCTGCGTATTTAATTCTGATACAACCTTAGAAATACATGACAACAAGCGGCAGTAATGCGTTAAAATCTCGTGGAATTGTCAGTTGTTTAATTAAATACATGTTTCGTCTTAGGTTCAGTTTTATTTCAAAAAGATTACTAACGACGCCTAGAATACGTCATGTTCAACGATCCAAGCCTGCATTGAATACGATGCCTGCCGCCCTAGATGCAGAAAACTGCGTCCAACAAAGTTCACCCTGAACGTAAGTAAAAGTAAAATACTGCGTGTACATACGAGAAGAGGCCGGCCGCTGTGGTCGAGCGGTTCTAGGCGCTTCAGTCCGGAACCGCACTGCTGATATGGTCGCAGGTTCGAACCCTGCCTCGGGCATGGATGTGTGTGATGTCCTTAGGTTATTTAGGTTTAAGTAGTTCTGAGTCTAGGGGACTGATGACCTCAGATGTTAAGTCCCATGGTGCTTGATATCAATTGAACCATTTTGAACCAGAAGAAATTCACTAATACTTATACTATTGACGACAAATTTCTGGAAACAGTAACTATATTAACTTGCCTAGGAGTAGCCCTTTCGAGCGATTTTAGGTGGAATGACCATACAAAATAAATAGTAGGAAAAGTGAATGAAAAACTGAGATCCATAGGAAGACTCTTAAAGAAATGTAATTTATCCACGAAAGAAGTGGCTTACAAAATTCTTGTTCGACCAATTCTTGAGTATTGCTCGTCAGTCTGGAACTCTTTTTTTTTTTTTTTTGGGTCATCAGTCTACTGACTGTGCTAACCTCTTCATCTCAGAGTAGCACTTGCAACCTACGTCCTCAATTATTTGCTTGACGTATTCCAATCTCTGTCTTCCTCTACAGTTTTTGCCCTCTACAACTCCCTCTAGTACCATAGAAGTCATTCCCTCATGTCTTAGCAGATGTCCTATCATCCTGTCCCTTCTCCTTATCAGTGTTTTCCACATATTCCTTTCCTCACCGATTCTGCGTAGAACCTCCTCATTCCTTACCTTATCAGTCCACCTAATTTTCATCATTCGTCTATAGCACCACATCTCAAATTCTTCGATTCTCTTCTGTTCCGGTTTTCCCACAGTCCACGTTTCACTACCATACAATGCTGTGCTCCAGACGTACATCCTCAGAAATTTCTTCCTCAAATTAAGGCCGGTATTTGATATTAGTAGACTTCACTTGGCCAGAAATGCCTTTTTTGCCATAGCGAGTCTGCTTTTGATGTCCTCCTTGCTCCGTCCGTCATTGGTTATTTTACTGCCTAGGTAGCAGAATTCCTTAACTTCATTGACTTCGTGACCATCAATCCTGATGTTAAGTTTCTCGCTGTTCTCATTTCTACTACTTCTCATTACCTTTGTCTTTCTCCGATTTACTCTCAAACCATACTGTGTACTCATTAGACTGTTCATTCCATTCAGCAGATCATTTAATTCTTCTTCACTTTCACTCAGGATAGCGATGTCATCAGCGAATCGTATCATTTATATCCTTTCACCTTGTATTTTAATTCCACTCCTGAACCTTTCTTTTATTTCCATCATTGCTTCTTCGATGTACAGATTGAAGAGTAGGGGCGAAAGGCTACAGCCTTGTCTTACACCCTTCTTAATACGAGCACTTCGTTCTTGATCGTCCACTCTTATTATTCCCTCTTGGTTGTTGTACATATTGTACACTCCTGGAAATGGAAAAAAGAACACATTGACACCGGTGTGTCAGACCCACCATCCTTGCTCCGGACACTGCGAGAGGGCTGTACAAGCAATGATCACACGCACGGCACAGCGGACACACCAGGAACCGCGGTGTTGGCCGTCGAATGGCGCTAGCTGCGCAGCATTTGTGCACCGCCGCCGTCAGTGTCAGCCAGTTTGCCGTGGCATACGGAGCTCCATCGCAGTCTTTAACACTGGTAGCATGCCGCGACAGCGTGGACGTGAACCGTATGTGCAGTTGACGGACTTTGAGCGAGGGCGTATAGTGGGCATGCGGGAGGCCGGGTGGACGTACCGCCGAATTGCTCAACACGTGGGGCGTGAGGTCTCCACAGTACATCGATGTTGTCGCCAGTGGTCGGCGGAAGGTGCACGTGCCCGTCGACCTGGGACCGGACCGCAGCGACGCACGGATGCACGCCAAGACCGTAGGATCCTACGCAGTGCCGTAGTGGACCGCACCGCCACTTCCCAGCAAATTAGGGACACTGTTGCTCCTGGGGTATCGGCGAGGACCATTCGCAACCGTCTCCATGAAGCTGGGCTACGGTCCCGCACACCGTTAGGCCGTCTTCCGCTCACGCCCCAACATCGTGCAGCCCGCCTCCAGTGGTGTCGCGACAGGCGTGAATGGAGGGACGAATGGAGACGTGTCGTCTTCAGCGATGAGAGTCGCTTCTGCCTTGGTGCCAATGATGGTCGTATGCGTGTTTGGCGCCGTGCAGGTGAGCGCCACAATCAGGACCACATACGACCGAGGCACACAGGGCAAACACCCGGCATCACGGTGTGGGGAGCGATCTCCTACACTGACCGTACACCACTGGTGATCGTCGAGGGGACACTGAATAGTACACGGTACATCCAAACCGTCATGGAGTCATCGTTCTACCATTCCTAGACCGGCAAGGGAACTTGCTGTTCCAACAGGACAATGCACATCCGCACGTATCCCGTGCCACCCAACGTGCTCTAGAAGGTGTAAGTCAACTACCCTGGCCAGCAAGATCTCCGGATCTGTCCCCCATTGAGCATGTTTGGGACTGGATGAAGCGTCGTCTCATGCGGTCTGCACGTCCAGCACGAACGCTGGTCCAACTGAGGCACCAGGTGGAAATGGCATGGCAAGCCGTTCCACAGGACTACATCTAGCATCTCTACGATCGTCTCCATGGGAGAATAGCAGCCTGCATTGCTGCGAAAGGTGGATATACACTGTACTAGTGCCGACATTGTGCATGCTCTGTTGCCTGTGTCTATGTGCCTGTGGTTCTGTCAGTGTGATCATGTGATGTATCTGACCCCAGGAATGTGTCAATAAAGTTTCCCCTTCCTGGGACAATGAATTCACGGTGTTCTTATTTCAATTTCCAGGAGTGTATATGACCCGTCTCTCCCTATAGCTTACCCCTACTTTTTTCAGAATCTCGAACAGCTTGCACCATTTTATATTGTCGAACGCTTTTTCCAGGTCGATAAATCCTATGAAAGTGTCTTAATTTTTCTTTAGCCTTGTTTCCATTATTAGCCGTAACGTCAGAATTGCCTCTTTCGTCCCTTTACTTTTCCTAAAGCCAAACTGATCGTCACCTAGCGCATTCTCAATTTTCTTTTCCATTCTTCTGTATATTATTCTTGTAAGCAGCTTCGATGCATGAGCTGTTAAGCTGATTGTGCGATAATTCTCGCACTTGTCAGCTCTTGCCGTCTTCGGAATTGTGTGGATGATACTTTTCCGAAAGTCAGATGGTATATCGCCAGACTCATATATTCTACACACCAACGTGAATAGTCGTTTTGTTGCCACTTCCCCCAATGATATTAGAAATTCTGATGGAATGTTATCTATCCCTTCTCCCTTACTTGACCGTAATTCCTCCAAAGCACTTTTAAATTCCGATTCTAATACTGGATCCCCTATCTCTTCTAAATCGACTCCTGTTTCTTCTTCTATCACATCAGACAAATCTTCACCCTCATAGAGGCTTTCAATGTATTCTTTCCACCTATCTGCTCTCTCCTCTGCATTTAACAGTGGAATTCCCATTGCACTCGTAATGTTACCACCGTTGCTTTTAATGTCACCAAAGGTTGTTTTGACTTTCCTGTATGCTGAGTCTGTCCTTCCGACAATCATATCTTTTTCGATGACTTCACGTTTTTCCTGCAGCCATTTCGTCTTAGCTTCCCTGCACTTCCTATTTATTTCATTCCTCAGCGACTTGTATTTCTGTATTCCTGATTTTCACGGAACATGTTTGTACTTCCTCCTTTCATCAATCAACTGAAGTATTTCTTCTGTTACCCATGGTTTCTTCACAGCTACCTTCTTTGTACCTATGTTTTCCTTCCCAACTTCTGTGATGGCCCTTTTTAGAGATGCCCGTTCCTCTTCAACTGTACTGCCTACTGCGCTATTCCTTATTGCTGTATCTATACCGTTAGAGAACTTCAAACGTATCTCGTCATTCCTCAGTACTTCCGTATCACACTTCTTTGCGTATTGATTCTTCCTGACTATTGTCTTGATCTTCAGCCTACTTTTCATCACTACTATATTGTGATCTGAGTCTATATCTGCTCCTGGGTACGCCTTACAATCCAGTATCTGATTTCGGAATCTCTGTCTGACCATGATGTAATCTAATTGAAATCTTCCCGTATCTCCCGGCCTTTTCCAAGTATACTTCCTCATCTTGTGATTCTTGGACAGGGTATTCGCTATTACTAGCTGAAACTTTTTACAGAACTCAATTAGTCTTTCTCCTCTTTCATTCCTTGTCCCAAGCCCATATTCTCCTGTAACCCTTTCTTCTACTCCTTCCCCTACAAGTGCATTACAGTCGCCCATGACTATTAGATTTTCGTCCCCCTTTAGATACTGCATTACCCTTTCAATATCCTCATACACTTTCTCTATCTGTTCATCTTCAGCTTGTATACGTCGGCATGTATACCTGATCAATGGAGAGATCATCATGACACTTCCTCAATTACAGGCCACATGTCCTGTGGATACACGTTACGTGTCTTTAATGCAGTGGTTTCCATTGCCTTCTGCATCCTTATGTCGTTGATCATTGCTGATTCTTTCGCCTTTAGGGGCAATTTCCCACCCCTAGGACAAGAGAGTGCCCTGAACCTCTATCCGCTACTCCGCCCTCTTTGACAAGGCCGTTGGCAGAATGAGGCTGACTTCTTATGCCGGAAGTCTTCGGCCGCCAATGCTGATTATTTATCAAAATTTAGGCAGTAGCGGAGATCGAACCCGGGACCAAAGACGTTTCGATTATGAATCAAAGACGCTACCCCTAGACCACGGGTACATCTCTGGAACTCTTACAAGACTGGTTCATTAGACGAAGTAGAGAAGATCCACTGAAGAGCAGCACGTTTCGACACGGAATAGTTTAGTCGGCACGAGAGCGTTATGGCAATGCTACAAGAAAGGCGTTGTGCATCACGGAGACGTTTACTATTTAAATTCCTTGACAATACGTTCCGGGAAGAATAAGACAACATCTCGTGAAATGACCACAACGAGAAAATGAGAGCTAATGCGGAGAATTACCGACAACCACTCTTCCCACGTCTCATTTGGGAATGAAACAGGGAAGGGAGGATGACATAGTGGTAGCAAGTGTACCCTCTGAGCTACAGGTGGGGCAAATAAAAGTGGTGTGCGTCAGTAAATATGAAAACGAAAATTAGATGCATGTCTCTGTAGACCAAACTGCATGGGTAAGTTTAGGTAAGGCGTTTATTCTACACTGGGTATCAAGTGGCTGATGTTGATAATGATGATATCATAGATGTAATTTGTCTGAAAGTAAGCGTTTTCGTAAAGACCAACCCATTTACCGCAATTCTAGATCTGGTCGCGTGGTCTTGGCTGACATCGAATAGGAAGCGACATTTATGTAGGAAGCATATTCGAAAAGTATGAGCCATTCTGTCACAAAAAATACAATTATCACAAAAACCTTTTAGTGCCGGTCTTAGAGAGTTTCTAGCTGCTTGTCTTTGTGCTTACCAAGCTCCACCTTGGCCAGCAAGGCAGAAGGGTCGCCGGATCTCTTCCCAATTGAGTACGTTTGGTGCATTATGGGTAGAGCCCACAACCATCTCGGGATTTTGACTATCTAACGCGCCAGTTGGACAGAACTTGGTACGATATCTCTCAGGACGACACCCAGCATCTCTATTAATCAATACCAAGCCGAATAACTACTTTCAAAAGTTCCAGATGTGGACCAACGAGTTATTGACTTGCTCAATCTGTGAAGTTCTTTCTCTTGAATGGATCATCTACTTTTCCTGAAATTATAATCATTTTTTTCTCTGTACATGTACATCTCATCTACCCATTTCCGTCCCATTCCTATAATTTCTTTGTAGTGCGTCATTCTTTTTTTTTCAGCCTAGAGTGTGCTTCAAGTGTGTGAATAGTTAACTGTCTCTGGATGCATTTCACGACTGTAGGTCATTGGTCGAAAAATTCTTCAAGGAAAGTCAGAATTTTGACGTGCTTTGCTATTTGTGTCGGTCATCAACCATTTTCAGTACCCATTTTCCATATAACTGGTGGTATCCGAGCTTCCAACGACAATCGGCTAAATAGTCGGGGAGCACTCACCGTCACTTGGTGATCAGATGGCAGCTTTTGGTGCAGTTGTTGCACTATTTTATGCTTGTGAAATGACCTTGCCGCTCCGTCCTTAATAGTGTATACTTGCACGATCACTTTTACAGTCTCGACGCCATTGTTTGACCTTTATTCCAGTCATTGCTCTCGGCACCTAAAGTAGGCTCAACCCACGACGAATCTGAGCAGTTGTAGACTCGTTTGCACACAAAAATCAAATTCTGAGATGTGCTTCTCAAGTTGTAGGACAAAAGATTTTCGAAAACATTGCTTTCGTCCACTGTCAAGTGACTACTGAATTAAAACAACGACTTGTATGATTTCGTGAAAATCAATAGCTGGCGCTGCGTCAGAGCAACTTTGTCCTCAGCTGCTGACATTTACATACAAACCTGAAGTACTTACTTTCCAAATATTCACCGAGCGAAGTGGCGCAGTGGTAGCACACTGGACTCGCTTTCGGGAGGACGACGGTTCAATCCCGTGTCCGACCATCCTGATTTACGTTTTCCGTGATTTCCCTAAAGCACTCCAGGCAAATGCTGGGATGATTCCTTTGAAAGGGCACGGCCGACTTCCTTCCCCATCCTTTCCTAATCCGTAAGACGGATGACCTCCCTGTTTTGTCTCTTCCCCCAAACAACCAAACCAAACCAAACCCAAATATTCTGTACTTGTCGTTTAAATGCTTAGTAAATGTGATTGTAATGCAGTCTACACTCAACATTTAACTATTGGAGGCACCGTCACGTCAGGGGTCTGTATTTGTATCCATATTCATCATCATGTTCATGACTTCATCGCGGCACCTGCTGTGTGCAAAACAGCCTTTTACACAACAGATACCACGAATTCGGAAAACTAAATACGGATGGCGTTTATCGCTCAACATAACAAATACAGATGAAGAAAGCAGTTACATTCTGTGTATCTTGACGATCGAAGAGCTTTCTATTCGGAGTCGAAACGTCATTCAGTGAAAAAAACTAGATTTGCTACAGGCTCGTGATTTTCTGATAGAGCGTATCATGTTGCCCAGTGCTAAGATTGTCATCTTCAAATGCGCTTCAGACAGCAAACATGACACAATGAAGTGGTAGCAACTAGCCTGTCTGAGACTGAACTGTTTCATTCAAAGTGAAAATAACAACTAATGTTTTGCTTCACATGTGAATTTCTTCTACACATTTTCTGGCATCTACCTGTTGCGCGAAACAGTAGTCTCAAATTTATCCACGAGCGGCGGGAAGAAGAGGTCGGCAGCGTTCGCCAGCTCAGCTCTCATAAATCCGGTTTTACGTTTGCACATACATGTACCGACCGCAAGACACCTTACGGATGTAGCACTGTCACGTGCGCCGTTTCCTGTTCCAGTCTCGAACGAACGCAGGAATAAGAATTATTATATAATTCTATATAAGTAAAAACCGTATAAGTTCTAATCTCTCTAATTTTACGTTCGTTGTCTTTACGGGAGATATCCCTAGGATGCAGCAATTGTTTGTTGACTCTTCTAGAAACGTATGCTCTGGTAATTTAACAGTAAATCATACCGTCAGTCACAACGCCTCTCTTGCAGCATTTGCCACTGAAGTTGGGCCGTCCGGAGTGGACGAGCGGTTCTAGGCGCTACAGTCTGGAACCGCGCGACCGCTACGGTCGCAGGTTCGAATCCTGCCTCGGGCATGGATGTGTGTGACGTCTTTAGGTTAGTTAGGTTTAAGTAGTTCTAAGTTCTAGGGGACTGATGACCTCAGAAGTTGAGTCCCTTAGTGCTCAGAACCATTTAAACCTTTTTGAACAAGTTGGATGTGCTTCTCCATGACACTTCTGTGCTTGCTAAACGATCGTGACGAAATGCGCTGTAGATCTTTGGATCTTCTCTATGTCGTCTATCAATCCCAAACTGATAAGCCAAAACATTGACCACTGCCAGCCACGAAGTTGTATGCCGCCTGGTGGCGTTGCGGGCACGTGATGCAGTAACAAAAGTATCTAAGCATAGCTGACACGGACGGGGAATCACCCTAGCGAATACATATGGGCTGAAAATGGGGAGATCGATTGAGATAAGTGACTTTGACAAAGGGCAGATTATTATTACGCAGAGCCTGTGAACGAGTATACCGAAAACGGCGAAGCTGGTCGATTGTTCACGTGCTACTGTCGTGAGCATATACTGAAAGAGGTAGGACAGTGAAATAACCACTAGGCGATAAATGGTTGGACGCCCACGAGTCTTCACAGAATGTAGGGTTCGGAGGCTTGTCTGCTCTGTATAGTAGGATAGATGGTGATCTGTGACATCTCTGCCGAAAGAGCACAATGACGGTGTATACACGGGTGTCTCGGAGCACAGCGTTATCGTATATTGTTGAACATGGAGCTCCGCAGCAGACCATCCCTACGTGTTCACATGTTGGCAAAACGACATCCTCAATTACTATTACAGTGCGCACAGGACCATCGGGATTCGATCGTCGATCAATGGAAACGTCTCTGCTCTTCGTGTGAATAACATTTTTGCTACACTAGGTCGCTGGACGTCTCCTCAAATGCCGTTATCGAGGTGAATGGCGTGTCGAGTCGTTCAACGCGCCGTGGACGCAGGCTGATGGTTCAAATTGAAACGTACCCTTTTAAACAATTATACATGACTGTGCTTAACCTGACAAACAATATTTTTAGCGCAACGCAATCTGACATTCAAAAATCCCTACAAAAGAATGGCCCTGACTAACATTAACCTATGCATTTCACAAATCGCTTACCTCACAAAAATCTTGATTACTCGAACTACTGCAATACAGCGAGCTCCACTACTGCCAGCTAAATAAAAGATTCAAACTACGGAAGGCACTAACTACTGATAGGCATAGTTAGCAAATGAAAGATTTTAATAGAGAACAAACAATGTATTTACCTTAATAGTCATAATATATATAGCAGTTCATGACAAATTACAAAACTCCGCCGTCTCTCTCCCCACATCCACCACTGCTGGCGGCTCACCTGCAACTGCCCAACGCTATGCGCTGTTCACATCCAGCTGCCTAACACTACAATGGCAGACAACAATGCAAACTAGCCACAGACTTCACACAGCACAGCCAGTGATTTTTATACAGAGGTGGCGTTACCAATAAAAAAACCTAAACAGCCTACTTACATAGCCCCCATGCTCCCCACAAAAAATTTTACAAATTGTTTTGGGCAGTGGCCGATAATGATTTGATAAAATTTTTCATAATTACAATAACAAAGATATCAAATGCACCACTTATTGATACAATGTTGGTCAAAAGATAAAATTTTCTCACAGTCCATAAAGACAGTCCTCATCATGCATCACAGTAAAATTGCAGTGTTTTCCTCAAAGTCTGAGCAGTAAAAGAAAATGCACACAGACGTAGTGGATTTCCATGCAGTCTTGAAGAAGTAGTGTTGTCCTTCCAACGGAAAGACAGTGCTGACTCTTGACATGCAGACAGGTAATGGGCCACAACAGAGCAAACCCACAGCAGAGTCATTCGATGTTTTGAAGAATATTGGTAGGTAGGTCATCACAGAGAAGACCCACCGTAGTCCTGGTAGAGATTACGGTATTGGTGAGTCAGCAAAGGTGTAGACCCACTGTAGTCCTTGTAGAAATGGAATTGGTGGGTCATCAAAGATGCAGACCCACTGTAATCCTTGTAGAGACAGGCCAGCAGCCATCTGTTGCGACTGTGCAGGTGCACAGTCACCATTGAGGATTCTTGCGGACAATATAGCAAGTCCATAAACCATCACTTGTGCACTCACAAAGTTTTTGAAATTGTCCTTAGAACCAGCAATGCTGTTATCCAGTCCCTTGCTGAATTATTAACACACATGCAAACACTAACAGTTCCTACTTCTCACATATTGTCCATATACTATGACCAACAGAAACATGTGCAGTGAAATGTAACTTACAAGTTACTTAATTTGATGAACTGGTGTCAATTACAATTTTATAACATAAGGTACAAAGGTACAAAATACATCATTAAACAACATAATAGTACAGATAACATTTGTAGTAATATGGGCTTTACAAAAGAATCGAAATAAGATATACATCAGTGTTACAGGAATTATGACATAAGTACATACATGAAAGATCAGAATAACTTTTGAAACATCAACTTCACACATGAGCAACAAAACAGAACAGATAAATAATGTCTAAACATCTTTACAAAGAAAATAACATATTATAAATGCAAATTATATTTGAGGATAACAGTATTCCTCATCACAGTGAATGTAGCTTAGTACTAGAACAGAAAAAAATTTCTATGAAACAGTACACAGAGACAGGAAGAAAAGAAATACACAAGGGTACACAAACACATAGCATAATAATACAAAAGGAAAGGACAGGGTTTGTTTTACTGCAGTATTTTGCAAACAAAACTTTCTTTACTTCTTGGAGATCTCCCTTCATTCATCGTTATTCCCAAAAAGTCCTATCTATACCTGCTTTCTGTATTCTATTCATATTTCTTTCAAAATAATTATTTCTCAGTGCACAATACTCATTTTTGCCAAATCTGTTTCTTATATCTTCTCAATGCATTTCTTCCAATTCATCGCAACTCATTCTCTTATATAGTCTACCCCCTCTTAAGCTAACTTAAATCTACTGAGCTCAGATGCTAAACTAAGGGATGAAGCAATGCAGCAGCACAAAACAATTAACACAAACATCAATGACAAAAGATTTAAATAGGCAAAGCAATTGCAATATTACAACTAATATAAGGCACTGTGCAGCAAACAAGAAAAATAAATCTGGCTTAGCAGAGTAACACAAATTAAAATTCAGTAGCACTATGCCTGGCAAACAGCTGCAGTAAATGCTATAACATATACCTAAGCATGACAAAGCTCAAGCAGAAAAAATAGTACACTAAAGACAACAATGCAGATAAAGGTAATGTATAATCGCATCTTAATGTCTATGTAATTAAAGTGGTGCACCACAAGAAGTTATTCTACCAAAAAAGTTACCAAGTACTTGAAAAGAAAATTATGAATGCAGTTCCTGTGAAGGTAAATGTCTTTTTGTGCTCCCTCATTTTTTAAAAAAAATTATTATTTACTTGATCTGTAGACAGAAAATATTTATATTAGTACATCTATAAAATTTTATTTTAACGAATGCTGCAGTGCCACTAGAAACTAGATATTAAACAAAATGAGTAAATAAATACATAAAGCAAGCCATATGGCATTTTTCTTAACAAGCAAGACAATAGCCGTGAAATGTTTCTCATCGTTTCATTAGGCATTTTAGTAAATATCATAAATTAAGAGCTCCACAGTATAAT
This sequence comes from Schistocerca serialis cubense, assembly GCF_023864345.2. Classification (NCBI taxonomy): domain Eukaryota; kingdom Metazoa; phylum Arthropoda; class Insecta; order Orthoptera; family Acrididae; genus Schistocerca; species Schistocerca serialis. The sequence goes on from NC_064638.1 coordinate 291,928,018, forward strand.
CATATGTTTTCAAGTTTGAGAGTGTCGTATTGGCGATGCTTTCTACAAAGGAATGTCAATAGCGAGGATAATGGCCTCCCTTTTTTTTTTTTTTTTTGCACCTAATGGCTTTCTTTTGTCAGACGTCTACCTCTCAGCTGGGCGCCCAAAACGCATTACGTGCAGGTGGTCACTTAACTTTCTTATGGAAATATTTACGACAGCAGTTTCCGCTACAGTGGCAGTCTCTTATAAAAAATTTCAGAGGTCGAGAATTTTCGTTGCAAATGTGTAGATACAAAATCCTATGAATATAACAGTGTTCAAAAGGTTTTTGTCAGCATTGTGATACATTCATGCATTTACACACATTTCATAACTCTTAAAGTACGATTCTTGGTTTCCAACAACCTTTTTCACAAATCAGCGTCCCTAACCACTACTCATTATTTCTTACCTTATTCGTCGACACTTCTTCAATATTTCATCATCACAGATACGTAACATAATCAAATAACTCATACAGCATCAGCTTATTGATCATAAACATACTGCAACAGCGTAATACACATCGTTATCATAACATCATAAAACCTCAGCCAAATCTCAAAATCGTCGTAGCTTCCTTCAATAATTTCAAAACCTAAAAAAATTCTCTGCTCATGTCAAAAGTGTCATCTACCTCAAACATACTTTAAAAATCATGATCCCATACCAAATATATCATTCAAAGCTCTTATAGTATCACAATGGTTCCGAAAGAATATGAACAATTCACGAAGTACAGACAAAAATACAATTTCGTTGTAATTACGTAAACATCTGTCACTGATGTAGTAAAATAAATATTTGTCTCTCTCAGTTAAATGATCAGATAGCTATGTAATTTATGTGTTAGAGGAATATGGTACCGATGTGTAAAGTTGTATAAGCAAATACCATATTAGCTAGGGCTCCTTGTGCTTGCCAAACACATGGTACACAAAGTAGGCGTGTACCCCCCTGAGGATTAATGTAATTATACCCTCAGGTGTTACAGATTACAGCAATGGAATGAAATGTATCACGGAAAACCTTTGTATCATTATACTTCAAATATCATTAAAAATAAATGTTTTAAGTACAAAATTAATCACTCAAATACGTGTCCTGTAGCGCTAAACAGTGCGTCTTACTGCAACATAATCTCTGTGGAAGTGTCGTAGTTATCGTCCTCTGAAAGCTAAGTTCTGCAGAAGCCAATGTACTTACCTCATGATACACCAAATTTCAAGTAAACCAAAATGTTGCATTAAAATCTCATTAGCAGTACTGGTAAATGTTCTAAGTATGTGAGCCTTATAGTCATTACGTAATCGTGCGACTAACAAGCAAGAATGTACAAATAACAACACTGTGTCGTCTGTTCACTATAACAATGCATTCGTAATTCCTGTTGAAATAAGTTCTCTTGGTTCTTGACTGGATATTTGACTTCAAACATTGTTGCATGTTAACAGTTTCTCGGTGTGACAAGCATACTAGTAATGTGAAGCGAAAAATTTTATGGCAAAGACTACGTTAAAAAGTAGATTATCTTTCAATAAACGGTTTTACATGTGAAATGTGGTACGCAGAGTTTCAACTGAAAAGCAATTGTCATGTTTTATACGCCGGTAAGGAATGCTAAAATTTTTCTCAAGGTTAGCGTCTATGTTATTTTTCTCTGAGCCAGCCGGCGCACGCGGCTGCCTGTGGTGCGAGTCATTGTCTGTTCCTTTGTTGGCGCGCGTCGTTATTGGGATTTGGAGACCTAACTTCTACAAATTCACCGTGATGAGAGGGCCCTGCCCTGTTTAAATCCCGCCAGTTCTGATGCAATTCAGGTCTGTCGTTACGATCACATCGTCTGTCGTCATGTCGGTAGTTCCTGTAGTTTCTTTCTTGTCGGTTAAGTGGTGGAGAACTGCTCCCTGAATCGTAACTGCGCGCACTGGACCGTTGCGTCTAAAGTTATTCTGTCTCCCTTGATAATAATTATTTTGGTTCCCATATTGCCTGTTTCTCTGATTGTCTCTGTGATAGTCATTACTGCAGAGAAGTGATCTTTCCCTGTAATTATTACTACTCTGCCAACGGTTGTCATACGGGTGGTGTCTATTTTGGTCACGATTTGCGTTGTAAGAATAGACCTGTCGTGTCCAGTTATTGTTTCTGTCATCATGGAATTGTGACGGATGTGACCTGTAGTGATTGTTTTCCTGTTTTCGCATCCCGCGACTGTCTGTGTCAATTTCTAATTCTTGTAAGAGTCCCTGAAAAGCTTCAATGTCGTCTTTGCAACGTCCTGCTAAAATAATATGTCGTAAATGTTCAGGCAATTTGAGTAAGCAAATGCGGATGAGTTCTGAGGGGCTGTATGGGTTTGACAGGTACTGATTCTTGTGCAACATGTCTTCAAAATATTTCACAGGACTGGAAAATTCAGATTGTTCGAAATGTTTCATCATTATGATGCCATGTTTTACTCGGTCTTGTGTGGCTTGAGACCAATATGCTGAGAGGAAGGCATGGTAAAACTCTCCTTCCTGTGGCAATCGTGAATGACCGATCGCATTCTTACAGCTGGTTCATTCTCTAAATAGCCATACATAAATTCTAATCTGTGCTCTAATGACCAGTTGGGAGGAAGACAATGAGAGAATTGATGGAGCCACGCTTGTGGATGAATGTCGTTGGCAGAATTCTTAAATGTTTTGAATTTACGTATAGTAATGAACAGCTTATAGTCAAAGTCATCATGTCGGCGAGTCGCATATTGGTCATTGTTACGTCGTTTCGGCGGTTCCATTTCAAAATTCGGTGCATCTTGCCAATTTCTTTCATAATTTCCGAAATGTGCTGTGTTATTATTTTGTGGCTGTTCCGTATTTCTATGTCCCTCTTCCTGTATTGGGGCGCGAGTGTCCTCTGAAATACGTAATTCTTGTATTACCTGTGTCAGCTGATCTTGTACTTCGCAGATTTCTCTTTCGTGTTGCGTATTAATTTGATTCTGATTTTGTTTGAATTTCCTAATTTGTTCACACTCTTCTGTGTCATTAAAGACTACCGGTTTTGTGTCATTCAGATTATCATCTACCTTCGTAGATAAATTATTTAGCTGATCCGAAAGTTCAACTACTTTCTCTGATAATGAACTAATTTCCTCCATGTGTCTTTCTGAACCAATTTTCAGAGTATCTACTGTGTCCTTTAAGTTTTCCTGAGTTTTTGCAAGTTGCGTAACCAAATCGGTAGATGCAACTGAGTCAATTTTAGCTTGCAAGGTCTCATGATTTTCATGAACAATAATTTGCAGTTCTTTTATGGCTGCTTCGTGATTCTGCAATGCATTTTCATGACGCGAAAAAATAGGTTGGAAATGCTCAAAAATTTGTGTTTTTACGTCATTACAGACTTTTTGACATTTCGATTCGATGTTATGTAACTCAGTAGTTAAATCTTCACGTGTTTGTTCAAGCGTGGTGTGAAGATTTTGTTCCATTGCGTCTAACTGTTGCTGTGTTTGTCTCTGGTGTTGTTCCATTGTGTCTAACTGTTGCTGTGTTTGTCTCTGGTGTTGTTCCATTGTGTCTAACTTTTGAAGATTTTGTTCCATTCTGTCTAACTTTTGTAGCTTTTGCTGTGTTTGACTCTGATTTTGTTCCATTGTGTCTAACTGTTGCTGTGTTTGTCTCTGATTTTGTTCCATTGTGTCTAACTTTTCAAGCTTTTGTTCCATTTGTTGCATTAATTGTAATAACAATGCACTGGTGTCTGAAACATGTTCCTCAGTGCTTTTCGGCAGTGAATTTGCACCGGCAACATTCACATTTTGACAAGCGGAAAATGTGTCTTGACTCATTTGAGAAAACGGTGAGGACGCAAAACCTGAATCTACAGTATTTGCAAAATTGTGTCCTGTCATTTCGGATTCCTCAGGCGAGCTGTTGCCGACCGATCGATCGATAATGCTTCCCTGTTCACTAATTGTTTCACTGCCTACGCCATTGTTTGCCGTCCGCTCCATTTCCCTATGCACAATTACCAAGTTACTATGTTGAACATCAGTTAATTCATTACACAGTGGTGCTGGCAAGCTACGCTCGTCGTCACTATTATTTCTCAGTATACTTTGGAGCCTAGTGTTACGTTTTTCACACGCCATTATTGTCACAATATTTCACACGATAACACAGAAAAGCACAATTTGAAGAGCAAAAATAAGAGAACACATTAACATAGCACTGAAAATAATATGTAGTTAATTTCAAGTGCAGCTGCGCAATACTTCGTGCAAATCTACATGCATGCCACAACTGTTTTACTGTACAACAATGAAAGACTGCAACTACAAAGGAGATTCTCTCTACAATTACGCGCTAGCAATAAACAATAGCTACACTAATTACACAAACTACAAGAAAAAAATCAGAAGATTCCAGTGAGGTATCCTAGGCTAAGGGTCGACATATGAAACGTGCCCTTTTGAACAATTATACATGACTGTGCTTAACCTGACACACAATATTTTTAGCGCAACGCAATCTGACGTTCAAAAATCCCTACAAAAGAATGGCCCTGACTAACATTAACCTATGCATTTCACAAATCGCTTACCTCACAAAAATCTTGATTACTCGAGCTACTGCAATACAGCGAGCGCCACTACTGCCAGCTAAATAAAAAATTCAAACTACGGAAGGCACTAACTACTGATAGGCATAGTTAGCAAATGAAAGATTTTAATAGAGAACAAACAATGTATTTACCTTAATAGTCATAATATATATAGCAGTTCATGACAAATTACAAAACTCCGCCATCTCTCTCCCCACATCCACCACTGCTGGCGGCTCACCTGCAACTGCCCAACGCTACGCGCTGTTCACATCCAGCTGCCTAACACTACAATGGCAGACAACAATGCAAACTAGCCACAGACTTCACACAGCACAGCCAGTGATTTTTATACAGAGGTGGCGTTACCAATAAAAAAACCTAAACAGCCTACTTACAAAATGGCTCTGAGCACTATGGGACTCAACTGCTGTGGTCATCAGTCCCCTAGAACTTAGAACTACTTAAACCTAACTAACCTAAGGACATCACACACACCCATGCCCGAGGCCCGATTCGAACCTGCGACCGTAGCAGCAGTGCGGCTCCGGACTGGAGCGCCTAGAACCGCACGGCCACCGCGGCCGGCGCAGGCTGATGGGAGCGTTATTATGCTATGGGAGACATTCTCCTGTACTTGCATGGGACTTGTGGTAGCAATCGAAGACACGCTGGTAGCTGCGAACCACCTCTATCCCTTCATGCTTGATGTCTTCCCCGACGTCGAAATCATCTTTCAGCTGTATGTTATTATGCTATGTTGTGTTATGTTAATCGGGGACCTAGAAACGACGGGGAGGCTCCGTCTCCGCCGCAGCCGCAGTGGTCCCCAACCCCACGACGACTACCGCAGTCCACTTCACCCCTCCGCCGCCCCACACCGAACCCAGGGTTATTGTGCGGTTCGGCCCCCGGTCGACCCCCCAGGGAACGTCTCACACCAGACGAGTGTAGCCCCTGTGTTTGCGTGGTAGAGTAATGGTGGTGTACGAATACGTGGAGAACTTGTTTGCGCAGCAATCGCCGACGTAGTGTAGCTGAGGCGGAATAAGGGGAACCAGCCCGCATTCGCCGAGGCAGATGGAAAACCACCTAAAAACCATCCACAGACTGGCCAGTTCACCGGACCTCGACACAAATGCGCCGGGTGGATTCGTGCCGGGGACCGGCGCTCATTCCCGCCCGGAAAGCCGTGCGTTAGACCGCACGGCCAACCGGACGGGCTTTCAGCTGTATAATTGTCCGTATGTCGGATCCAGAACCGCACTACTGTGGTTTGAGGAGCTTTGTAGTGATTTCATTTTGATGTCTCGGCAACCAAATTCGCCTGATGTCTATCCTATGAAACTCATCTAGGTTTCTATCGGGCGCCGTCACCGCGTACGCAAATCATTGGCCTGTTATTTACGCGAATTACATGACCCGTGAGTAGACTTCTAATGCCACATACACTATGTGATCGAAAGTATGCTGACACCCAAAAAAACTTACGTTTTTCGTATTAGGTGCATTGTGCTGTCACCCACTGTCAGGTACTCCGTATCAGCAACCTCAGTAGTCATTAGACATCGTGAGAGAGCAGAATCGGGCGCTCGACGGAACTCACGGACTTCGAATGTGGTCAGGTAATTGGGTGTCTCTTGTGTCATACGTCGGTATGCTAGATTTCCATACACCTAAATATCTCTAGGTACACTGTTTCCGAAGTGATAGTGAAGTGGGAACGTGAAGGGACGCGTTCAGCACTAAAGCGTACAGGCCGACCTCATCTGTTGACACAGAGACTGCCGACAGTTGAAGAGGGCCGTATGTATGATAGGCAGACATCTATCCAGACCATCACACAGGAATTCCAGACTGCATCAGGATCCAATGACAGTTATGCGGGACGTTATAAAACTTGGATTTCAGGGTCGAGCAGCTGCTCATAAGCCACACGTCACGCCGGTGCTTGCACCCTCTGTTGTTTTGCGTGGGACTTTCACAGCATAGGCCTACACTGATTTTTAAGCACCTTCTTGCTTCCCAGTGATGAAGAACAATTCGGGGATGGCGATTGCATCTTTCAACACGATCAAGCACCTGTTCATAATGCACGGCCTGTGGCGGAGTGGTTACAATTCAATAACATCCCTGTAATGGACTGAATCCTATAGAACACCTTTGGGATGTTTTGGAACGGCGACTTCGTGCCAGGTCTCACCGACCGACAACGATATCTCTCCTCAGTGCAGCACTCAGTAAAGAATGGGCTGCCATTCCCTTAGACACCTTCCAGCACCTGATTGAACGTGTGGCTGCGAGAGAGGAAGCTGTCATCAAGGCTATGGGTGGGCCAACACCATACTGAATTCCAGCATTACCGGTGGGGGCCGCCACGAACTTGTAAATTATTTTCAGCCAGGTGCCCGGATACTTTTGGTCACATAGTGTACCTCCACAAACCTACCAACAAATTGTCGGATCCCTGATACGCAGAATCAATTATGTGTTTCGTTTCAAAAATGGACAAAGTTACTATTAAGCAGGTGGTCATAATGTTTTGGCTCATTGTTACTATGTAGTAATAGTAACAGTAACAGTCATTATCGTATCGGTGAAACTAGAGCTTTGTAAGATAATTTCTTCGTAAGGGGCTGTACCTCCTGAGCTTTCTCCCAGTGACTGAATGTCACCTGCCTTTCTTAAGATTATTTTTATGTCGTTGTTCCACTTTAAATGGTTCCTTTACTCATACTACTAAATGTTTAATGGAATTTACTGCTTCCAGTGATTATACAGTGAAGGCTTTCACGACCGGATGTTTCAGCTGCCGAGAGTTCTTCCAGGCTGTGTGGCCGTGGTCCGTGGAACTCTTCTGTCCCTGAAGTTGCGTCCAGAGCTGCGTTGGACATCTTCGGAGGTGCTCCTGGTTGTGCTGAGTCTTGCCGACTGACGAGTCGGACGTCGAGGAACGGCCTAAATACCGTGGAAACTGGGCGTGGTCTTAATTTCACGTGATAGCACAGATGAACCTTGTCAAGGATAAAATATAACTATCTATCATAGTAGGTCAAACATAAAAACTTCTCATCGATTTTGTAGCGCCACTGTACATATATCGCTTTCACCGCTTCTTCCTTTCTGTTAAGGGCCATTAAAATTGCTACACCACGGAGATGACGTGCTACCGACGCGAAATTAAACCGACAGGAAGAAAATGCTTTGCTAAGCAAATGATTAGCTTTTCAGAGCATTCACACAAGGTTGGCGCCGGTGGCAACACCTACAACGTGCTGACATGAGCAACATTTCCAACCGATTTCTCATAAACTGCGGTTGACCGGCGTTGCCTGGTAAAACGTTGTTGTGATGCCTCGTGTAAGAAGGAGACATGCGTACCATCACGTTTCCGACTTTGATAAAGGTCGGATTGTAACCTATCCCGATTGCGATTTATCGTATCGCGACATTGCTGCTCGCGTTGGTCGAGATCCAATGACTGTTAGCAGAATATGGAATCGGTAGCTTCAGCAGGGTAACATGGAACGCCGTGCTGGATACCAACAGCCTCGTATCACTAGCAGTCGAGATGACAGGCATCTTATCTGCATGACTGTAACGTATCGTCCAACCACGTCTCGATCCCTGAGTCAACAGATGGGGACATTTGCAAGACAACAACCATCTGCACGAACAGTTCGACGTCGTTTGCAGCAGCATGGACTATCAGCTCGGAGACCATGGCTGCGGTTACCCTTGTCGCTGCATCACAGACAGGAGCGCCTGCAACGGTGTACTCAACGACGAACCTGGGTGCACGAATGGCAAAATGTCATTTTTTCGGATGAATGCAGGTTCTGTTACAGCATCATGATGGTCGCATCCGTGTTTGGCGACATCGCGATGAATGCACATTGGAAGCGTGTATTCGTCATCGCCATACTGACGTATCACCCGGCGTGATGATATGGGGTGCCATTGGTTACACGTCTCGTTCACCTCTTGTTCGCATTGACGGCACTTTGAACAGTGGACGTTACATTTCAGATGTGTTACGACCCGTGGCTCTACCCTATATTCGATCCCTGCGAAACCCTACATTTCAACAGGACAATGCACGACCGCCATTTGCAGGTCCTGTACGGGCCTTTCTGGATACAGAAAATGTTCGACTTCTGCCCTAGCCAGCACATTCTCCATCTCTCTCACCAATTGAAAACGTCTGGTCAATGGTGGCCGAGCAACTGCCTCGTCACCATAGGCCAGTGACTACTCTTGATGAATTGTGGTATCGTGTTGAAGCTGCGTGGGCACGCCATCCAAGCTCTGTTTGACACAATGCCCAGGCGTATCAAGGCCGTTATTGCGGCCAGAGGTGGTTGTTCTGGGTACTGATTTCCCAGGATCTATGCACCCAAATAATGTGAAAATGTAATCAAATGTCAGTTCTAGTATAATATATTTGTCCAATGAACACCCGTTTATGATCTGCGTTTCTTCTTGGTGTAGCAATTTTAATGGCCAGTAGTGTATATTATATATAGAGAAGCCATCGAAATGGTGATAATTTTTACAGAAAATGAGAAGTTGTGAAACTCAGCGATGTATGGAGAGTGGCGCTACAGAACCGATGAGAAGTTTTTATCTTTGACGTACTATGATCGATAGTTATATTTTATCCTTGACAAGGTTCATCTCTGCTATCACGTGAAATCCAGACCACGCCCACTTTCCACGGTATTTAGGCCTTCTTCGACGTCCGACTCGTCAGTCGGAAAGACTCAGCACAAGCAGGAGCACCTCCAATGATGTCCAACGCAGCTCTGGAAGAAACGTCAGGCTTAGAAGAGTTCCACGGACCACGGCCATACAACCCGGAAGAATTCTCGGCAGCTTCCAGTGATTGTTCGGAAATTGTGGAATCACACACAGTGCAGCGCTTTTCATCATTGCATTTCTTAGTGTTGATCGTTAACTGCCAACTCCTGCACCAGGCGCCGAACCTCTGTATTTCGCTACAATATTCCAGCAACTTCCCTGCATACGAACAGTGTCATCTGGGGACAGCCTCACCGAGTGCCGCTGTGCACGGCCGCAAAATGTTGTATAGCGCGGAGTAAAGTGTAGCTCTATGTACCAGTATGACGGTGTGTGTGTGTGTGTGTGTGTGTGTGTGTGTGTGTGTGTGTGTGTGTGTGTGTTGACTTGGTAAGCAGCGTCGCTTTGTCGTGGTTCCGCAGCGCTCCGGACGAGGAGGAGGCGTCCGGGCTGCGCCTGATGACTGCATCGGCGCGCCTGCTGCACGACCCGCTCCACTGCCTCGTCACGCCCATCGCCGTCTTCTTCGGCGTCACGCAGGGCTTCCTCGGCGCTGACTTCACACAGGTACTGCCGCAACACCCAAACCCCTACTAGAGTCTCGTACTAAATAAGCTCCTCCGTAAGAATATTAACCATCCCTGTGGTGTGCGTACTGTAAGACCTTCGGTACATACAACAAAAGATTATTTGACTTGTCGCTCTAGGCGAGTGTCAGCAATATGTCTCGTGGTCTTATCGTGGCGTGTTTATCTTCTGCCGTTAGGTCAGACGATAGAAATGCCACTTGCACGCTTAGAGTAGCAGATTGACGGTGACCAACTTTAAACAGAACTTGATTAATTTTCAAACACATTTATTAAAATAATAACCATCATAAAAATAACTTAACTTGGTTCTGGATGCTATTTACAATTGACAATCTGAAGTTCCTTTGGTATTGGTACGTTAATCTTATTCTCACATATCTCTGATACTTGACAAAGTGTCTATACATTTCTCTTCATGGCTATGTACAGGAATATGATAATCTTATTAGGCGCAGACTGAAACTTGACTATACACTGGTACAGACAAATGCAGACTAATGCAGACTGGTACAGACTGATGCAGACTCACTGATCGGAGGTCTGTGCACTCGTTACAATACCTCGCACGTTCAGGTATCACTGCGCGAGTGTGATCCGCGAGGAGAAAAGGGTTAGCAGCAATCTCATTGGCTGCATTACATATTAATACGCTGATCGGCGGAAGCAGAATTTGGTCCGTCTCTTAAGACAGCGCCATCTCGTAGTGCGGAGACGGACGAGCGCTGCGCCTGCGCTGTTGTCCTTAGCGGGGCGCGCTCTATTGGGAAAGTTGTGTACGCGCTGACTACGCGGAACTATGTACACAACAAGCCCTTTAAAGATTCGCATTGGTCGCTTTCACGCCATGTGCGTGCTATAGAGCTGGTGCCATGAGGCCGTATCATCCTCCACTGCCGACCTAAGTCACTACAGTAAAGTGGTGTCTACCAGTATACACTGTCTGATCAAAAGTATCCGGAAACCATTACCTAATGCGGAATTGACGAGTAGGTACCACTTCTCTATTGACCACAATATACTCGCTGCTTCCTTTTTTATTGGTGGGGCCCACCAATAAAAAAGGAAGCAGCGAGTATTATGTGGTCAGTAGAGAAGCAGGAATAGCAGACTGGATCGGTCCCGAGAGCTCAGCAAGCTTCGAATGTGGAGAAGTCATTGGATGTAATCTGAGTGACAAATCCATCAGGGACATTTCAACCCTTCTAAAGTTGCTAAACTCGACTATTTCTGATATGACTAAACTGCAATGCTGTTTTTGCGGGGGGACGCTCGGGAATGCGTACCCTTAAACTTTTTCGTCGACAAAGTAATTTTTTTACGATGTTGAGAACTTGGAAGAGTGCCAAAGATTTATTTCACGGACATAAGGTTTTTATTTTATTTTTTCGTGTTGGTTATTGCAATACGAACGATACAGTGCAGTTTTTGGCGAGAAAAGCGATGTCATTGACTGTTCAAGCATTTCGAAGCTTCGGCAACCGTTCTCGACAACTGAATCGCTGGCAGCCAGTTCGACAAGCATGTAGCGCCCTCGCCCGCCAATAGTGAGCGATGGTAGTGCTAAACGGATGTGCGTACACTCAGACGCCGAGCTACCGATAGATGTTTCTACGGTCCCGCTACCATGATCCTTCGCGATTCATTGCTGTCTTTGTTTTGTTGTTCTTTATTCGTTTGCATTTGCTGTTCTATTCTTGTCGGTTGTACGAAGTTTTACAGTGTGTCCTGTCTTTCGTTGCAACATGTAAATTACGTTGGAGGTGAGAGATGAGCAGAAAACTAACAAACTATTTTACTTGTTCTCCTGCACCTAAAAGTCGACTGAAGATTCCGATAACACTTTTTTTTTTTTGTTCTACATGTTGATGACGTCATGGCTAAAAGCAGACGCGTAGCATCCCATGCTTCAGTTATAAGTAATTTTCGCTGCATTATATCCAATGTCGGAGTACCCTCAAACTTTTTTTTTTTTAGAAAAAAAGCTCTGCTAAATTGGAAATGCGAAGGAACAACCACAGCTGAACCAAGACCACGTACTGACAGGCTGGGACCGTCGAGCACTTCTGAGGGTGTTTGTAAAAACTAAGCTCCGTCCGATCAGGCCATGAAGTCCCAACGGTACCGACCGGCCGGCGTGTCGTCCTAAGCTCACAGGCGTCGCTGAACGCCGACGTGAAGGAGCAAGTGGTCAGCACACCACTCTCCCAGCATCTGTCAGTTTTCGTGACAAGAGTCGCTACTTCCCTAGCAGCTCCTGAATTTCCCTCACGAGGGCTGAGTGCACCCCGCTTGCCAACAGCGCTCGGCAGACCGGATGGTCACTCATCCAAGTGTTAGTCCAGCCCGACAGCGCTTAACATCGGTGATCTGACGGGAACCGGTGTCACCACTGCGGCAAGGCCGTTGGCAGGGAGTTTGTAAAAAATGCTTGACATCAGCATTCCAAAGGTCCAGCAGCAGTCCAGCTAGTACACTTATTGTACGTAGGGATTTAAAGAGTGTGTACAATGCTCGAGCAGCTCCACGTAAGCGACTCACTGCAGTCAGTGCTGAGCTACACCTGAGGCGGCGTAAAGAGCGACGCCACTAGAAAGTGCATGATTGGAAACGAGTGACTGGAGTGATGAATCAAGCTATACCCTCTGGCAATCCCATGGGAGGGTTTGGGTTTTTCGAATTTCTGAAGAACTTTACCTGTCATCGTGTATGGCGCCAAAAGTCAAGGATTGCCTAGGTGATGTTACGTGTCTGGGTGTTTTTCGTTGTTACGGGTGGTCCCCTTATTACGCTTAAGACAACGCTAAATGCAGAAATATATAAACACTGTGTACTGCGTAGTGTAGAGGAACAGTTTGGAGATAGTGACTTCATGACAATGCACCCTGTCATAAAACAGTATTTGTGAGGCGATGGTTTGTGGACAATAGTATAAGCGAAATAGACTGACCTTCCCAAAGTTCCTACCTGAACCCAATGGAACACCTTTGGGATACGTTAGAACGTCGATATCTCTCCAGACTTAATGTCCAAAATCACTGCAGTCTGCTGTTCTTATTCTTGAAAAATGGACTACCATTGCTGTACAGACATTCAGTACACCTCATTAAAAGTGCTTCCAGCGGAGTTCAAGCCGTGGTAAAGGCCAAGGGTTCGGATATTTCTGATGAGCCATTGTGATGCGGTCTTGGTGCGGAAGATCATTCTCGCCCTAAGAGCTGAGCGGTTGCATCAGTTTGTTCTGAAGGGGCGGCTGATGCAGTTCACTCTCGACTGCCATTGGTTCAAGAATGGTTCAAATGGCTCTGAGCACTATGGGACTTAACTTCTGAGGTCATCAGTCCCCTAGAACTTAGAACTACTTAAACCGAACTAACCTAAGGACATCACACACACCCATGCCCGAGACAGGATTCGAACCTGCCGTCGTAGCGGTTGAGCGGTTCCAGACTGTAGCGCCTAGAACCACCCGGCCATTCTGAGTACTTCGAGTGTTCTCGTTGCTCTGTCTTTAGTACATAGGGTGGCACAACATTCTTTGCGCACCTTACGTGCAGAGAACGTTCCTTACAAAAAAGCGCGTTTGATAAAACACCTTCAACTTATGTCGCAGGAGGCAAACGAGGAAGTAAATATCGCATTTGAAACTATGTTTGAGACGGTTGCAGGAATCGCTACCTATTCCACTTGCCTATTAAAGAATTTTTAGCATATTGCAGCCCCGTCAGCAACTGTGATAGACTGATATATTGAAAGATCCGCCTCAGTTGCGCAAACGACCGCGAGGTAAAGCGATGCCGCGGCTGGACTTCAGTTAAGTAATTTTAATTCGGCATGGTACCACGGTACTGTAGGTTTCAATCTTTAATATCGACTGTGCCTTACTCTGGCATGTTATAGTAATTTTATGCTTCTGAAGAAGGCTAATTATTCTAGCCAAAACCTGAGTAAAGACCAGAAATTTGCGCAACTGAATATTAGCTTATTAAAGAGAATCAAGAAGGAATAAGGCAAACATAGCCGTAAGTACTTCTCAAGACTTAGAAAGACGATGAAAATGTAGAAAAAAGTTTTATAGTTAGATAGTATTGCCGAACAGGTACCCAGGACTGACTCATAATTTCCATGCAGCAAATGTTCTTTATTTTACATTATCAGCATTACAATAAGCGACGCTGTCCATTATGCTGAATTTTTTACCTCTTTGTTGTTTTATGAGGTTTCCTTTTCGCACTGCATGGTTGTTCTTGTGTGGCTTTGGGTGATGCTTTTCATTTATACCACTGTTTCTTTTCTTTTACCTCGGTAACTATTGACTTTGAACGTCTCTATCTGTCGAATTATTCGTCGTATTGTCATAGCCTGTTAATACGATCATACCGAGCGAGATGGCGCAGTGGCTAGCACACTGGACTCGCATTTGGGAGGACGATGGTTCAATCCCGCGTCCGGCCATCCTGATTTAGGTTTTCTGTGATTTCCCTAAATCGCTCCAGGCAAATGCCGTGATGGTTCCTTTGAAAGGGCACGGCTGACTTCCTTCCCCGTCCTTCCCTAAACCGATGATGAATATGATCATTTTCAGATTCGCTAGCTATAGCTTACAAGTTATACAGGACGTCCCAGAAATACTGCGACAAACTTCGAGGGGTTGTAGAGGGTGTCTTGAGGAACAAATGGACGATAGGAACCTGTGTCTGGAAACGTCATCCAACGACGCTACAGAGCGTTGAAGTTATCGGCTGCAGCGCCTGTCACTAGGCTGTCCCTTTAACAGTAAACATGACTGTATGCTGACAGACTGTAGGCGGAAAGTCTCGCAATATTGTTTGTTATTCAGTGACCGCGACTGATTTCCACGATCGCCAACGGAGAAGATGAAGCTAGCTGCCGCATAGACAGGCTTTGTCTGCTATGCATGCAATGCCTTGGTGGATGACAGTTTTGGTGTCGGGTTTCCATCTGCAGTTTATTTTTCTCCTGTATACCGAAAAACATTGTAGATTTTAGACGGCTCAAGGAGAAAAATAAACTGTGCATAGAGATCTGTGTCTGAAACTTCCATCCATCGAGCCAACAGAGCATTGCATCAGTAGGAGCCAACATCTTTCTTCACAGCAGCTAGCTCCATATTTTCCCTTGGCTTGGAGCATTTCTCAGTGTAATAAGCACTGCATTGACTAGTTGTAAATATGTTTAACAGAAACGTTAATGTATTCATTGATTTTAGCAAACATTATTTGTGGCATATGTGACACACACGGGGGTGTCAGAACTGTCTTCTTGCTATGGGGTAGTGGAGCAACGTTGGCTTCTGCTCACAACACCCTACAGGATACAGAGAATAGCATGATCGCAGGAACACCAACTACAGAGCGTGGAGTTGCGGTACACATGGGTGTACATCTCTCTACATCTACATACTGTTTCAGGAGGAATAGTAAATGTTTTTGGAAGTCCTAGTATAGACTAAGTCGAGTAAAACATTCCATTTAACATGAGTGCAACTTTTGGTGGTTACAGATATATAGTTGTTAAAATGTAACCTAAACAAATAGTCACAGAAGCTGTTAAGCAAAGGCAAATGATTAAGTTCAGAAGGGATTTTCGTAAATTCCACCTTCGACTTCAATGAGCTTCCGATTTCTCTTGACAAGACTACTTGTCAGTCTTCTGAGGTCGTCTTGCCGTTCTTTTATGAGGGCAGCACAGTTCATAATTCGAATGATCAATTCGTCTCTTGTGTTGACTTTCTCTTTGTAGACTTCGCCCCTCAAAAGGCAAAAATGTACCATTAAAGTGTTTGGTTCAGCAATCTTGTTGGTCAAGAAATATGATCATTTCTGCCCATGCATCTTCCGGTGAATGTTACATTTAGGAGCTGGGTCACCTGACGACTATAATGTGCAGTGGTCCTGGTATGCTGCCAGTAGGCACCCATATTTGTAGACAACGGAACCGGTTTCTTATAATTCTAAAAACTCGTTCTCAAGGAAGTGGAGGTAAAGGGGCTCCGAAAGTCAGTGTGGTAAACAATAGGCCCAGTCAAGTGATTGTCTATCAGACCAACCCATACATTTAAAAATCAGCTTTCTTGAAAAACGGGGTGATTTACGAGTGTTATTGATACCATCATGAGAGAAAATGGCTTCATCAGTAAACAGTTTGAATTGGGTTATTGGGCGATTTTCATATACCCAATGACAAAATTCCGATCTCTTGCTTTCATTTTCTTCTCTAAAGTGTTGAATTCGCTGTAAATGATAGATTCCACGCATACGTTATGTCCGCCATATTCTTCGGTAAATATAGGTTCTTAATTGAGGATGTCTGATTACGAACCGCCACTGACTTCGGTATGAAATATTTTCCTACTTGTAAGGGACACCTTTACCTTACACCCTCAGAACCGCACGAAACCATGCTTAGAATAACACTCGATGAAGGAAAAAAAACAGTAGTCTGTCTCATTCCCATGCAAAACGTTGCACTCTACCACAAGTGACATTTTAATAGAGAGAAACAAAGTAACAACTATCAATACCATAGGAGGGAAGTTATACGTAATTCAGTAACATCCGTGTACAGTGCATAACACCCATATTCTACACACCTGACACTTTCGGATTCAAGCAGTCCAATATCAAAAGCCACACTAATTACATTTTCAAATGCTAATATGGGTATAACCTGCCGGTCGCCAATCATATTGCAACACAGGCGTTTACTTTGGTGCAGAAAATTAATTGTTAGTCACAGAGTGAAGTTTGATGATGAAAAGTGATCATGTATCTTCACTTGTCGTTTGGTAGATTGTAGTCTCACAAAGTTCTTCTGATATAGAGATTAAATATCTGAGAGAAGTAAACATCAACGGCGTGACAATATTTTGTTGTTTTCTGTGGAAATATCTTCAGTATAACATTTTTGTTTCGAAAACTTGCATTTAGAAGGATACAATCACACAGCGATAAGCTATTTTCACTTGTTACGTGTTTGCCAAGGACTGAAGTTAGAGAACGTCGCATGTGTTCTTTAGTCATTTTGCCACTCTTGCTTGCCTTCGCATGAATGTTTCGTGGGCAAGTTGTTTCAAATTCCTTTGAACTATTTGGGCCGAAAGTACCTAGTGCTTCTTGAAAACTGAGCTAGCTACAACTTGTTTGCTAGTCTGTTTGTCATTGATAAAGTCACATAAACTGTGTAGCTGGGGTAGAGCTATGCACAGACTGCAACAAGCCAGCTGTAGTTTTCTCTCTCCTCTGTGCCGATGACTTTTCATACTGGAATTCACTCTGGTCACTGTTCCAAATATTTCCTTTCTCAACACCCTGCTCTATCAGAAGCATGTTCACTTCCTCCACAAACCCTCGTGAAGTCTTTCTGACGTATACTATTATCGTCTTCTATGCCATCACGTGTGACAAATATAGTAATATCCCTGGATGAAATGCCATATTCAGCCTTAAGGTTGTCAGTGAAAGAAATCGAAGCTCTGAAATAGTCCAGGCCAACCATTTTAGACGCTTCTGGTGCCCACATTTACAGGTGACAATAGTAAACTGTAGATCCATACGACCTTGCTCTATGAAGTTGCGATATTTCATTCTCTTCTATATTTTGTAATTGACACAGTCTGTTTGCTATGAAACGAGCTCCTGCTCATCTTTTGCTAGACACATAATTTGAAATTAATCTATAATTTGATTTACTTTTAATTCCTCATTACTTTCCTACAGGAATTGGAACCACGATTGTAATAGGCTTCATAAATATTCCCTAGTACACTGTCATCAGCATCTTCTAATACACTGGACTTCGACTGTTTGGATGGAGATAGTTCGTATTCACTTTGACTGGACTGTTCCTGTTGCTCTGGGGATGAACGCCGTGTATTGCTTCAGCAGTCACCTTCCTTTTTAGGTTCTTCCTGTCCTTCAAAACCGGTATATCTGTCCAGTTTAACGTCATGTATTTCTGTGTCATCCCCATTATATTCCCTAATTAATACGTTATGTATAATGTATCCGCGACCTTCCTATCCTCGACCCCATATTCCGCATGTCGCAGCTTTGTCCCTAATATTTGGATCACATTCGTAGGATTAATTCTCTTCATGATATCATTGTACACGGTTTGCAAGTAAGCCACATGCCAACACTCCAAGAGACACATTCGTAGTGCAGCTGTACTATTCATACAACTCTAGCACGTGTTGGTGCAGCCACAACATGCCATCGTCTGATGGCGCTAGCATACAAATGCGAAGCTTTAAATAGAAATGACACATACTACGCTTGTTTCCGTAATCGAGTGTTAATGTAAGTTTTGTTTTGTGCGATCCAAGCGTTTGAGGTCAAAGGTGTCCTTCGGTAGTACAAATGTATCTGTAACATAATATTTGTGATTGAGCCTCTCCTCTAAATGTATTCTAGATCTGGGTGCCTGTTGCGTCGTTTTAAAGTGGTTTAAGTACTAATCTAATCGCAGCCATATAAATGATTTTAAAGATACTACAGGCAAAAAATGTCATATTCTTTAAAGTAATGTAACGCCGATACGGAGCGATTGTGTTTTCTGAAGCTGACTTAACGATACATGGAAGAACTGAAATGGTCTGTTGTGGTATGTCAGACTGGCACCATTGTGAGTTTTTAAGTGTATGAGGGGCACGTATACTGTATAGTTGGCGATAAGAAGTAGTGTGAACCTCTTAAATGCGCTGTAATTCACCATTGCACCAGCGCCACTTAGCCAGAGTATGAAGGCAACCTGACGCGCTACAGCGTCGACTTGGTTGCCCGCCTCCCAGGCGGCAAGGGAGTGCCTTGTGAGTCATAAGCCTAGAATTTTCAGCAAACGCTGCAACTAAAGGTTCCCCGTTCTAACGCATACTTCAACGTACATACTGATTCCGTAAAAAACAACACACAACATACTCAGAATATATATTCGGAGAGTCCATATACAAAACAAATCCATGTTTCTGCACAACATTTCGACGACTTATTGTTAGTCGTCTTCGTGATGTGCTGCCGACTCGGACCTGAACGCACTCTGCCTACACTCTAGCCAGTTTTGTAGTCTTGATCAGTTGCTAAAAATGATAGTCTTACTGTTGTACTGTCTGCACTCCAACGAGGCCTGCTGCCACCTCAGCTGCTGCGATCGACCGTGTGACTCGGTGCCTACTCGTCGTCACCGATTTTGTCCGACCGAGCGAGGTGACGCAGTGGTTAGCACACTGGACCCGCATTCGAGAGGACGACGGTTCAAACCGCTTCAAGCCATCCTGATTTAGGTTTTCCGTGATTTCCCTAAATCGCTTCAAGCAAATGCCGGGATGGTTCCTTTGAAAGGGCACAGCCGACTTCTTTCCCATCCCTCCCTAATCCGATGGGACCGATGGCCTCACTGTTTGGCCTCCTCCCCCAATCAACCAAACAATAGATTTTGTTCGAATTTATGGTATATGCAGGGTCCGGCCAGAAATGAAAGTGACAGAATGGAGAGTTCCAGATGGCCAAGGGTTTAAAAATAGCATTTGAACGATGTTTCCACTACTTGATTGTATAACTTTTTATTTTTTATTTCTATCAGGGTTTCGGCCTTAAGGCATTATCAAATGCAACGCTGAAAACGCTTTTTTTTTGCGCAAATACGTAAACAGTGAGTACGAACAAAATTTAACACCAGTATGCCATTCCAATGTCAGTTTACACATTATCGAAAGTAATATTACTTACATGTCGGGTACAATTAGACTCTGAAATGGGTGTCCCAACGAGTAGATAAGTACAAAATCAGCAAAATGTATGGCAGACAGGTAGCAAATACGTTTTCCAGCGATTAAACGATTGAGACATAGAAAAAAAATGTGTGTGAAATCTTATGGGACTTAACTGCTAAGGTCATCAGTCCCTAAGCTTACACACTACTTAACCTACATTATCCTAAGGACAAACACACACACCCATGCCCGAGGGAGGACTCGAACCTCCGCCGGGACCAGCCACACAGTCCATGACTGCAGTGAGACACAGAATGAATATCAATACAGTAGTTACAAGTACACTTAAAATTGTCTAAAATATACTGTATTATACTATGGAAGTTATTTGTTGACTGGTAGTCAAAGATGAACAGGGTAGTCTACGTCGCATAACCCATGAATACCAGAAAGATTATAGATACATGAAATCATAAATCTTTGGAAGAGCTGTATTATTTGTGAATACATCTGTGTGTACATCTTTGGAAGAACAGTGTTACCTATAAATACAAGTTGTAAACAATATCCTTATAACACGAAAATATAACATAATGCCGGAAAGAGTATCCTACATCATATACCAGGTTAATTTGGAAACACCCGTACATCAGTGCATAGTAGAATAATTATAACCTTTACAGATCACGACCATCCGTCGAATCTTATTATAAAGTGGGTCTACGTAACATACGTAAACATGGTATAGAAAATTAAGAAAGTTTGCCATTAAAATATTACGTGTTGTAACAAGTACGGTGTAGAAGAGCTACAATAAATGAAATATAAAAATACAGGGTGTTTCATAATTAATGGCGTAAAAGCATACAGTTGAAAGTGCATGATACTAGCAAAAAAGTCTCAGTAAACACAGGGTCGAAAATGCATACCTTAAGAGCTATGAGCAATTTTTCATCTTCGATACTGTGAAGCAAAGCTGTTCTACTGAAAGCTCTTCGTTTTCCAAATTTTGGGTAATGGTAATGTGGACCAAAACAAGAAAAAATGTCCAGTAAACATGTGCTCTAAAATGCATACCTTAAGAGCTATGAGCACGTGCTCATCTTCGCTACTTGGAAAAAACTCTTAACGAACAATTGCTCATAATTTTTAAGGTATGCATTTTAGAGCAAATGTTTACTGGACAGTTTTTTCTTGTTTTGGTCCATACTACTACCTCTCAAAATGTGGAAAGCAAAGAGCTTGCAGTAGAAGAAATTTGCTTAACAGTATCTAAGATGAAAAATTCCTCGTAGCTCTTAAGGTACGCATTTTCGACCCTATGTTTACTGAGACATTTTTGCCTCTAGTATCGTGTGCTTTCAACTACATGCGTTTTCGCCATTAATTATGATACACCCTGTATAGATATTAAATGAACATTTCATATAATGATCTGACATTTATAAATATGGAGTGAGGGAGGGGGGGGGGTATTGGTGGGGTGGGGTGTAATGGAGTTGGGATTAAAGCGGGTAGGAATGATAAGGTGGTGGTGGAAAAGCTATCAGTGGTTAAAAATACACCTATCAGAAGGGGGAGTGGGAGATGGAGGGGGGGGGGGGGAGATGACATGAATGACATGGGATCGGGAATGAAATGAATGGGGAAGATGTCAGATAAGACGTAGAAAAGATATCAGTGTAATGGAACTTAGCGACTGGGTGTGATGGGTGGAGGGAGGATGAAGGGCGGAGAGCGGGAGGGGGTGGGGGGGGGGGGCAAAAGCGCCAATGACCAGATTTAAAAATGGCTTCAAATGGCTCTGAGCACTATGGGACTTAACATCTATGGTCATCAGTCCCCTAGAACTTAGAACTACTTAAACCTAACTAACCTAAGGACAACACACAACACCCAGTCACCAGATTTAAAGAGAAGCAATAATTACAGGAGGCAGAACTATGGGATTGGCATGTGTAATCACAACTCCATACTTATCAAGAGGGACACTTACTTGTCAATCACATCGCGATTACGGGCAGCATGGGGTTCACGCCTGAGCCTCAGGACGTGCGCTAGCAGCGCATGTCGGGTGTTTCAAGCGTCAACTTCGCGTCTCAATATCTCGGGATGTAATGGGAATATTACGATGTAATCAACGCCATTGTGTATGTGCTTTGTCATGCTATGGATTGCTGAAGAAAAAATATAGGAGGTCCATTTAAAAAAAGATAAGTTTGTGTTAAAAAACACATATGCTTTCGTTTTAGAATGTTTCCAAATATTTACATTCATGGGCCCCAGCCCTACATTGATACCGGTGAAAGTCGTTTTCCAATAGCTGTTATTGTTCCAGAGATATTTTGGGTGGACAAGATAGCTGGGACACCCTGTATACAACAATTTATTAAAGCTATGTGTAGCCATAGAAGAGAGGAAGGGGGAGAGCCGAGTGAACAGGTAGCATTAGGAGGAACATCAAAGAATATGGAATGCACAGCCAGGTATGAATTAACCAGAATAAATAATTGCGGTATAGTTAGGGACAGACATGATGAAAATGATAATGTAATACAAGAAAATGTAAAATTACATAACTCATCTAACAATATAAGTCATAAATGCTAAAATATTGAAACTTATCCCGAATATGGAGACATTAAAATGTAACATGGTAAGCAGATCACATTTATTGTATACTAAGGAACTGGGATATAGGAATATACAAATTGTGTAATCTAAAATATAGAAAATATAGGTAAAAGGTATGCAGCAGGTATAAGCTGCTGTTTTTTTATATGCAAAATAAAATGTAATTTACAAACTATGTAGAATTATAGCATTATATGAATGTATTTAAAATATAGTGAAAAAATGTAATTGTAGTAAAATCGAAGAAATACACTGGTGTACAAAATTAAATCAATAAAGCGCTATTTCCCCGTCCTATGTCTAATTCACGATATAATCATACAAACTGTCAACCAGATGTCCGTGCGATCGTGTTCTGCATGGAAGATGGCATTCCGGTCAACGAACAACCATGCCAACGATGACGTCATGGCAACTATGAAACGAAGTAGTGTTTGCCACATGGCCTCACACCCACAATCACTGTGTACACGGTGGAGGTGCAGTATGGCACAGAGAAGATGCCTACCAGATTTTCTGCGGTGGAGGGCCACAGAAAGAAAGTAAGCTGGACAGTGGCAAACTCACTTGGCCTGATGGCTTAAAATGAATCGTTCTGTTGTTTCTCGGATGTGGTGACAGTTTATGGAGACCGAAACTGTATCCCGAAGACCAAGGTAGGGCCGACCACGTCTGACTTCAGAAGAGAGGGCCGTTATTTGACCGTAAGGGCACGACAGTACAGCCCTAGTATTGCACGGAAACTGTCATCTGGCCTCGCAGCATCCACTGGACATGTTGTACAGAGGCAAGCAGCGTGCAGAAGGTTTCAGCAGAGTGGCCTTAATTGTGAGAGACCTGCTGTATGTCTACCTCTGACGCGTCTGACTGGAGTGGACTCATCAACGTGACACCTGGACGCTCTCGAACAGTGGGCCAATGTTTTCACAGATGAGTCCCCATTTAGTCCTGAAAGTGATTCTCGATGGATTCGCATCTGGAGGGAACGTGGAACACGATTTCGGGACCCATTCATTACGGAAAGAGACTGATATCGGGGAGGATCCCTAAAAGTGTGGGCAGGACTCTTCATGAAATTGTATGGGTGAATCGGCAAGATCTAACGGCTGTCAGGTATTGTGACGAGTCCTTGGGACCTCATTTTCGGTTGTTGCAAGAAGCTGTGAGCCCAGACTTCGTACTGATGGACGATAATTCTAGAACTCACAGGTAGTTGATATTTTCTTGGAAACGGAAGGTGCTGCACGCATGGCGTGGCTTGCTCGCGCTCCCGATTTGCACCATCGTTGTCAGGCCCGTACTACTGCCAGAGGTGGTCACACCCCGTACTGATCACATTAACCAGTTGTCGGCATGTGAGTGCAAATCCATTAAGTTGGAAAAAACGACAAACATTTTTGTCTACCGTTATGAATGGTTCAGTTGTTTACGCTCTGTATTTTTTAGATTGTTTCTACTTTACTATCACCTGTTTATACTGTTCTGTGGCAAAATAAACGCGACCTTGCAAAATTTCCGTTCGTTGCTTTAATTTTGGACACCAATGTATATAATGGACGAAATGCAATAGCAAATAGAAGTTATTATTAGGGGCAGCAGACTCTAGTGGGTACAACAGACTCTTCAGGTTATACTATGTTATACTGGTTATACTGTATGGTTGTAGTATATCTGAGATTACATTAAACCGAAGAAAAATTAAAGACAACGAAATTCACGTGTTGGTATGAGCTTTCAATCGAAAAAATACACTTTTAGCTCGGGTCGGTCACGGCGTGAGCCATTTGTGTCAGCACAGTTTCCAGGAAGCGGTTGGTGCAGCGGTAAGAGTACAGAACGGTAGTCCGTGGGTCGTGTGGTCAACTCAATATGCGGAATTTTTTTATTTAAAATTTTTACGTTACTTACAGTCCAAATAAACCATAATAATGCTTAATACATTGAATTTATTAATATTTTCATAAAAGACATGAAAAGAAGTCGAGAGCGAGTAGCAAGCGAATGAGCTCCGACATTTCCTGCATCGGGAATCTATCGCTCGCGTGCAGTCGAAGGTAAAAAAGAAACAAAAAAAATACGAAAGCGTGCACGTTTTATTTACAATCCCTTCTTGGAAAGTTATTTGCAGTGTCCTCACTGGCCGGCTGGAGTGGCCGTGCGGTTCTAGGCGTTACAGTCTGGAGACGAGCGACCGCTACGATCGCAGGTTCGAATCCTGCCTCGGGCATGGATGTGTGTGACGTTCTTAGGTTAGTTAGGTTTAATTAGTTCTAAGTTCTAGGCGACTGATGACCTCAGAAGTTAAGTCGCATAGTGCTCAGAGGCATTTGTCCTCACTGACGCTTGGAAATATATTTGCAATCCCTAATTTTACTTT
Organism: Schistocerca serialis cubense; assembly: GCF_023864345.2. Lineage (NCBI taxonomy): Eukaryota > Metazoa > Arthropoda > Insecta > Orthoptera > Acrididae > Schistocerca > Schistocerca serialis. The sequence goes on from NC_064638.1 coordinate 291,952,766, forward strand.
GCCTTTCCTTTTCGCGATTTTTTATGAAAATATTAATAAATGCAAACTACTCGACTTTATTTCAGTTGCACCAGCTGCGACATAGTCGCGCATACAAACAGTGATCCAATACTGTCAAATGTTTATTCCAGTCTTTGAGCTCAATATCAATTCCTTAGACGATGACCGGTTTCAGTCCATAATGACCATCCTCAGATCTTTTTTACACGATGTGCTAAAGTGATAAGGCCATAATGGCATCGTCAGAACATGTAAATATAATCACCACAGCATCGTCATATAGATCTAAAATAAGGTGTAGAATAGGCCACATCGTCCACACAGTGATTATTTCAGTTTATTTTCAGTGTAAACAACGTAAAAACTGGAAATAAAAAATGCCCCTGCATATGGACGTGACCCCATGACCCTCGGATTACCATTCTGAACTCCTTCCGCTGCGCCAACCACTGTCGAAAGTCTACGCTAACACAAAAGGCTTAGGCCTCGCCCGACCAGCGCCAAAAATGGTGTTCTTTCTAAACGCTTGACCATCTGGAGCTCCCAGTTCTGTCACTTTCATTTCTGACCAAATCTTACATCCACTACACACAGGAATCAGCGGATCCTTCAAAACACATACGACTGTAAAGTAGGATTTTCTACTAACAATAATTTGAAGAACAATCTTATTCATAATTTGAAATCAGTGATTCCTCCTTAAAAAACTCAAGTGACTATAAAATTAGCTGTGATACATGTCCAGCCTATTGCATAGGACATATAGGACGACCAATTGCTGTTAGATTTAAAGAACATCTTTTAGGAAGAAACGGTACAAATATACACACATCAAAACAAGTTTTGCATCACCCTGGTTCTCGTAGCTCCTGAAGATAGACGTTGACTGTGGATATTGTATCACAGGCACAGTCTCTTTGAATGTTCAGAGATGTCACTAAACCCACCCTAAGATGTAAACAACCAGCGCCTATTAGATGGAGGGGGGCCGACATCCGATCAGTTCCAGTCATTTCACCGGGAAGGAGGTACACGGCTCGTATTGTCTGTAATGTGTGGAGGAGCACCATCTGGAGTGCCGTTGGTGTGCGAAAGACTCTCGTAGTTCTACGACTTGATCGAGCTCGCAGGGGCGAACTGTACGTTTCCCCTTGCAGAAACAACCACTGCTTGTATACAGCTTAAAGCATCATCGAATGCTTAGACCTACAGGAAGTTCAATGCAGTACTCTCGCTGAAAATCATTTCGCAAAGTTGTGACTGAATTGCCTTCAGTTCCGAGTTATCACCATTTCGACAATGTGCAGTGTGGTTATAATTAAGCTTTCGCTACTTGAGAAAGCCCCATGAAAGCATGCGAAGTTCAGAAGAACGCGAAATCCCGAAGATTGGCTAAAATTTACAGACGCGCGAAATTTGGCACGGACTTCAATGCGAGATGCCTTTAATAGGTTCCACAACGAAACATTGTCTCGAAATCTGGTACAAAATCCGAAGAAATTCTGGTCGTATGTAAAGTACACAAGCGGCAAGACGCAGTCAATACCTTCGCTGTGCAGTGCCGATGGTACTGTTACCTACGACTGTGCCGCTAAAGCACAGTTATTGAACGCAGTTTTCCGAAATTCCTTCACCAGGGAAGACGAATGGAATATTCCAGAATTTCAAACACGAACAGCTGCTAGCATGAGTTTCTTAGAAGTAGATACCTTAGGGGTTGCGAAGCAACTCAAATCGCTTGATACGGGCAAGTCTTCAGGTCCAGATTGTATACCGATTAGGTTCCTTTCAGATTACGCTGATACAATAGCTCCCTACTTAGCAATCATATACAACCGCTCGCTCACCGATAGATCTGTACCTACCGATTGGAAAATTGCGCAGGTCGCACCAGTGTTTAAGAAGGGTAGTAGGAGTAATCCATCGTACTACAGACCTATATCATTGACGTCGGTTTGCAGTAGGGTTTTGGAACATATACTGTATTCAGACATTATGAATCACCTCGAAGGGAACGATCTATTCATACGTAATCAGCATGGTTTCAGAAAACATCGTTCTTGTGCAACGCAGCTAGCTCTTTATTCGCACGAAGTAATGGCCGCTATCGACAAGGGATCTCAGGTTGATTGTGTTTCTGGATGTCCGGAAGGCTTTTGAAACCGTTCCTCACAAGCGACTTCTAATCAAGCTGCGGGCCTATGGGTTATCGTCTCAGTTGTGCGACTGGATTCGTGATTTCCTGTCAGGAAGGTCGCAGTTCGTAGTTTTTTTTTTTTTTTGGTCATCAGTCTACTGGCTGGTTTGATGCGGCCCGCCACGAATTCCTTTCCTGTGCTAACCTCTTCATCTCAGAGTAGCACTTGTAACCTACGTCCTCAATTATTTGCTTGACGTATTCCAATCTCTGTCTTCCTCTACAGTTTTTGCCCTCTACAGCTCCCTCTAGTACCATGGAAGTCATTCCCTCGTGTCTTAGCAGCTGTCCTATCATCCTGTCCCTTCTCCTTATCAGTGTTTTCCACATATTCCTTTCCTCTCCGATTCTGCGTAGAACCTCCTCATTCCTTACCTTATCAGTCCACCTAATTTTCAACATTCGTCTATAGCACCAAATCTCAAATTCTTCGATTGTCTTCTGTTCCGGTTTTCACTACCATACAATGCTGTACTCCAGACGTACATCCTCAGAAATTTCTTCCTCAAATTAAGGCCGGTATTTGATATTAGTAGACTTCTCTTGGCCAGAAATGCCTTTTTTGCCATAGCGAGTCTGCTTTTGATGTCCTCCTTGCTCCGTCCGTCATTGGTTATTTTACTGCCTAGGTAGCAGAATTCCTTAACTTCATTGACTTCGTGACCATCAATCCTGATGTTAAGTTTCTCGCTGTTCTCATTTCTACTACTTCTCATTACCTTCGTCTTTCTCCGATTTACTCTCAAACCATACTGTGTACTCATTAGACTGTTCATTCCGTTCAGCAGATCATTTAATTCTTCTTCACTTTCACTCAGGATAGCAATGTCATCAGCGAATCGTATCATAGATATCCTTTCACCTTGTATTTTAATTCCACTCCTGAACCTTCCTTTTATTTCCATCATTGATTCCTCGATGTACAGATTGAAGAGTAGGGGCGAAAGGCTACAGCCTCGTCTTACACCCTTCTTAATACGAGCACTTCGTTCTTGATCGTCCACTCTTATTATTCCCTCTTGGTTGTTGTACATATTGTATATTACCCGTCTCTCCCTATAGCTTACCCCTACTTTTTTCAGAATCTCGAACAGCTTGCACCATTTTATATTGTGAACGCTTTTTCCAGGTCGACAAATCCTATGAAAGTGTCTTGATTTCTCTTTAGCCTTGCTTCCATTATTAGCCGTAACGTCAGAATTGCCTCTCTCGTCCCTTTACTTTTCCTAAAGTCAAACTGATCGTCACCTAGCGCATTCTCAATTTTCTTTTCCATTCTTCTGTATATTATTCTTGTAAGCAGCTTCGATGCATGAGCTGTTAAGCTGATTGTGCGATAATTCTCGCATTTCTCAGCTCTTGCCGTCTTCGGAATTGTGTGGATGATGCTTTTCCGAAAGTCAGATGGTATATCGCCAGACTCATATATTATGAAGGCCAGCTCACGCAACTACTGATAACTTTGTCGCCAAATTCATGCTAAAAAAAGGGATTTGGCGTTGTCCTCGTCTTTTGCCTTATACGCGGTAGTGCTGTCACATACATTTTTCATATCAGTCCCAGATGTCTTATTTTTCTTCACCACAGAAGAAGAATGGAATATTACAGAATTTGAAACACGAACAGCTGCTAGCATGAGTTTCTTAGAAGTAGATACCTTAGGGGTTGCGAAGCAACTCAAATCACTTGATACGGGGAAGTCTTCAGGTCCAGATTGTATACCGATTAGGTTCCTTTCAGATTACGCTGATACAATAGCTCCCTACTTAGCAATCATACACAACCGCTCACTCACCGATTGATGTGTACCTACAGAATGGAAAATTGCGCAGGTCGCACCAGTGTTTAAGAAGGGTAGTAGGAGTAATCTATCGAACTACAGACCTATATCATTGGCGTCGGTTTGCAGTAGGGTTTTGGAACATATACTGTATTCAAACATTATGAATCACCTCGAAGGGAACGATCTATTGATACGTAATCAGCATGGTTTCAGAAAACATCGTTCTTGTGCAATGCAGCTAGCTCTTTATTCGCACGAAGTAATGGCCGCTATCGGCAGGGGATCTCAAGTTGATTCCGTTTTTCTATATTTCCGGAAAGCTTTTGACACCGTTCCTCATAAGCGACTTCTAATCAAGCTGCGAGCCTATGGGGTATTGTCTCAGTTGTGCGACTGGATTCGTGATTTCCTGTCAGGAAGGTCGCAGTTCGTAGTAATAGACGGCAAATCATCGAGTAAAACTGAAGTGATATCAGGTGTTCCCCAGGGAAGCGTCCTGGGACCTCTGCTGTTCCTGATCTATATAAATGACCTGGGTGACAATCTGAGCAGTTCTCTTAGGTTGTTCGCAGATGATGCTGTAATTTACCGTCTAGTAAGGTCATCCGAAGACCTGTATCAGTTGCAAAGCGATTTAGAAAAGATTGCTGTATTGTGTGGCAGGTGGCAGTTGACGCTAAATAACGAAAAGTGTGAGGTGATCCACATGAATTCCAAAAGAAATCCGTTGCAATTCGATTACTCGATGAACAGTAGAATTCTCAAGGTTGTCAATTCAACTAAGTACCTGGGTGTTAAAATTACGATCAACTTCAGTTGGAAAGACCACATAGATAATGTTGTGGGGAAGGCGAGCCAAAGGTTGCGTTTCATTGGCAGGACACTTAGAAGATGCAACAAGTCGACTAAAGAGACAGCTTACACTACACTCGTTCGTCCTCTGTTAGAATATTGCTGCGCGGTGTGGGATCCTTACCAAGTGGGATTGACGGAGGACATCGAAAGGGTGCAAAAAAGGGCAGCTCGTTTTGTATTATCACTTAATAGAGGAGAGAGTGTGGCAGATATGATACGCGAGTTGGGATGGAAGTCATTAAAGCAAAGACGTTTTTCGTCACGGCGAGACCTATTTACGAAATTTCAGTCACCAACTTTCTCTTCCGAATGCGAAAATATTTTGTTGAGCCCAACCTACATAGGTAGGAATGATCATCAAAATAAAATAAGAGAAATCAGAGCTCGAACAGAAAGGTTTAGGTGTTCGTTTTTCCCGCGCGCTGTTCGGGAGTGGAATGGTAGAGAGATAGTATGATTGTGGTTCGATGAACCCTCTGCCAAGCACTTAAATGTGAATTGCAGAGTAATCATGTAGATGTAGATGTAGATGAAAAGTGAGTGATCGTAGGTCAATGAAGCCTTGTGGAAACGTTTGTAAGGACATGCAGAAGTAACGAATTCATTGAAAGAAACACATTTTAATTTCCATATGAGAGGATAGGACTTGTTAATATTTGCGTTACAGGTTACAAAAGTTACTGAATGAGACAATCACCTGCGTCGACAACAGCCTGGAACCGAACAAGAGAAACTATTCCACAATTGTTTGCAGCACTTTCAGAACGGTGAACCACGGAATGTTCAGCTGTCGTCATGCAACTCGTGCTCTGCTTGAAGATTGCACATCGCGTCGACCATTCTCAGCCGTGGCAACAGTAACTTCTTCAACAATCTGAGCGCACTTCATCGCCGGCGTTTCCCAGGAGCAACTGGCAAATCACCTGTTACTTCGAACTCCCGAATCCCTTTCAACCCCAGAGCGGAAAAGAGATCTCTCCATATTCCTTTAATGCGTTGATACTTGCGAAGAGCAGCGGCACAGTTGCAGTTGTTTTGATAAAATAAACTACTGGCCATTAAAATTGCTACACCAAGAAGAAATGCAGATGATAAACGGGTATTCATTGGACAAATATATTATACTAGAACGGACATGTGATTACATTTACACGCAATTTGGGTGCATAGATCCTGAGAAATCAGTACCCAGAACAACCACCTCTGCCCGTAATAACGGCCTTGATACGCCTGGACATTGAGTCAAACAGAGCTTGCATGGCGTGTACAGGTACAGCTGCCCATGTAGCTTCAAAACGATACCACAGTTCATCAAGAGTAGTCACTGGCGTATTGTGACGAGCCAGACGTTTTCAATTGGTGAGAGATCTGGAAAATGTGCTGGCCAAGGCTGCAGTCGAACATATCCAGAACGGCCCATACAGGACCTGCAACATGCGGTCGTGCATTATCCTGCTGAAATGTAGGGTTAAGCAGGGATGGAATAAAGGGTAGAACCACGGGTCGTAACACATCTGAAATGTAACGTCCACTGTTCAGAGAGCCGTCAATGCGGACAAGAGGTGACCGAGACGTGTAACCAATGGCACCCCATACCATCACGCCGGGTGATACGCCAGTATGACGATGACGAATACACGCTTCCAACGTGCGTTCACCGCCATGCCACCGAACACGGATGCGACCATCATGATGCTGTGAACAGAACCTGTATTCATCCGAAAAAATGACGTTTTGCCATTCGTGCACCCAGGTTCGTCGTTGAGTACACCATCGCAGGCGCTCCTGTCTGTGATGCAACGCCATGGTCTCCGAGCTGATAGTCCATGCTGCTGCAAACGACGTCGAACTGTTCGTGCAGATGGTTGTTGTCATGCAAACGTCCCCATCTGTTGACTCAGGGATCGAGACGTGGTTGGACGATCCGTTACAGCCATGCGGATAAGATGCCTCTCATCTCGACTGTTAATTATACGAGGCCGTTGGGATCCAGCACGGCGTCCCGTATTACCCTCCTGAACCCACCGATTTCATATTCTGATAACAGTCATTGAATCTCGACCAACGCGATTAGCACTGTCGCGATACGATAAACCGCAATCGCGATAGTCTACAATCCGACCTTTATCAAAGTCGTAAACGTGATTGTACGCATTTCTTCTCCTTACACGAGCCATCACAACAACGTTTCACCAGGCAACGCCAGTCAACTGCTGTTTGTGTATGAGAAATCGGTTGGAAACCTTCGTCATGTCAGCACGTTGTAGGTGTCGCCACGGGCGCCAACCTTGTGTGAATGCTCTGAAAAGCTAATCATTTGCATATCACAGCATCTTCTTCCTGTCGGTTAAATTTCGCGTCTGTAGCACGTCATCTTCGTGGTTTAGCAATTTTAATGGCCAGTAGTGTAACTTTAGGAGTAAAGTCCTGCTCACTTTGTCCAGACCCATCTTGACTCTCTGCAACTGTACTGCACACTGATACTTGTGTTTCAACCCAACGCCGCCGTACCAGTCTCAGAGCCTAACGGTATCATTCCTGTAAAATTAGGTACCCATATGGTAAATAGTTTCCCGTCGACACAGGCTCAAGTAGCGAATGTTTACAATAACCACCCTATACATTGGACAACTAAAGAGCGAGTGAGCGAGCTCGCTAGCCGCATCAGAGAGACACCTACCGTCAATCACATGAATCGCCAACTTACAACTGGCGTCAAAGCAAACTTTTAGTTTCGACGTGTAAGTTCACCCTAGGTCTCTATATTCTGTCATCTAAAAGATATAGCTTTGAGAAATCGTACGAATATTTTTAAACAACATAATTAGTAAATTAGTAATGAGATTTCCTACAAAATAATGCAGCCTGCCATCTTTCATGATAGAGCGATCCATAATGATGAATTTGGGTGCTGATTTCAAAGAACGTAACCGAAAAGTGCGCTGTAACAGCATGCGAACCGAACTCTCTGGATGCCCATCCTAATTTGGGTTTCTTTTGCTTTCACTATGTCGCTTGAGCCGAATGTTGGGCTTCGAGTAGATCATGTCACATTCAGAAACATCTTGAAATAAACCTCTCCTGCTGTTAACGTAATTTGTGTGTTCTTCACGGAACCAGTGTGTACTGTTCCGGTTGTCTGGCAACTCCTACTGTGCTTCCTCCAGGTGCGATGGAAGTCGTGGAAACCTTCTGCTGCGTAAGTGGAATGGCTCACCACAATATCTGCAGTCTAATCTCTCACCACTCCCTATTAGTGGGCAACGTAGTTTACGTCAGTGTTCACATCGTTCCGGAATTCCTGTTGTCTAAATTCCCACTACGGGAAGTTAACTCCCGCCGCCTTTGATAATTACTGGCCGTTTATCTCAATTTGGGACAGCCCCTGCTTAGCAAGAGGTGGGGATATTGGTGCGGAACTGTGTTACAGCTTAGTAATTCGTTCCGCAGGCTGGAAGATACCGCTAAGGAAACGCCGCTTGCCTCAGCGAAATCCGCTGCCGCCGAGTGCAGGCCAGGGATGGCGGAAAGTGAGTGTCGCGCTGACAAGGACGTTCATGGTCGCGCCCTCGCTGGGCCCAGTTAGTAAGGGCGCTCGCGTGCGACGCCCAGGCCGACCATCTGGCGGTGAATCCTGTGACTAAATCATGTCACATTCAGAAACATCTTGAAACAAATCTCTCCTGCTGTTAATGTAACTAGTGTGTTAAGGATCTATAACTGTTCTTCACGAACCTAATGTGACCGCGCGACTTCGTCATCACACAGTTCGTTCCGGCTGGTCCCGGCGGAGGTTCGAGTCCTCCCTCGGGCATGGGTGTGTGTGTTTGTCCTTAGGATAATTTAGGTTAAGCAGTGTGTAAGCTTCGGGACTGATGACCTTAGCAGTTAAGTCCCATAAGATTTCACACACATTTGAACATTTTGAACAGTTCGTCCATATTTATGGTATTTGCAGAGCTTGACCAGATATGAAAGACGTAAGTGGGAGCTCCAGATGGCCAAGCATTTAGGTAAAGCAGCACTTTTGGAGCGCGTACCGTGAGATACGAGTCAGCTAGTGATTTCCAAGAAGCGGTTGGCGCAGCGAAAAGGGCAGAGAAATGTGATCCGAGGTCATGAGGTCCAGTCCCTATGCGCTTTGTGGCCGAGCGGTTCTAGGAGCTTCAGTCTGGAACCGCGCGACCGCTACAGTCGCAGGTTCGAATCCTGCCCCGGGCATGGATGTGTGTGATGTCCTTAGGTTAGTTAGGTTTAAGTAGTTCTAAGTTCTAGGGGACTGATGACTTCAGATGTCAAGTCCCATAGTGCTCAGAGCCATTGGAGCCCTATGCGTCAACTTCTTTCTATTTTTGATTGCTAATACTGCAAATAAACCGAAATAACGCGCAGTATATTGTATTTATTAGCATTTTCACAATAGCCATCAAAATAAAGGGCAAAGAAAAATTTGGGCTAGCAAATTTCCAGAAAAGGATTGCACTTACAACTCAAAGAGGAATCTGCAAATAACTTTCAAAGATGGAATTGTAATTAAAGCGTACTTACTCTGTATTCAGTTACTTTCAATTTGAGCTTGCGATGAGAAATAATCTTTTATGAATGTAAAGTAAGTTTGTCTCTCTGCAGAAGCTTCAAAACAACCATGTAATCGTAAAAATGCTGCGCTTTACGTATGCAAGATGCCGAGAAGAATACTGGTTACCCCATTTCTACTATGAATATATTCCCAGAACATGTAAACCATCAACTGAAAAGCAATAAAAGAATATGATTTAATAAACGAATTTCTTGTATGCACGTTACAATCCTTTACTGGAAATTTATTTGCAGAGTCCTCGAGGTTGCAGTAAGTACAATCTATTCTTGGAAATTTATTTGCACTCCCAAAATTCTCCTTTGCCTTTTCTTTTCATGCCTTTATTAATAAATACGATATATTGATTATAATTTCGGTTCATTTGCAGTGTAACGTAGAAGTTAAGAATCACAAAAAAAGGTTGCCACGCAAGGATTTGACCCCATGACATTCGACTTAACTGTTGTGTACTTTTTCCGTTGCGCTAGTGCTGCTCGGAAACTGCTTTAATTTAAATGGCGCACGTCTTGCCCAGACAGAGCCAAAAATACTGTTTTTCCTTAGCGCTTGGCCGTCTTGAGCTCTCTCTTTTGTCACTTTCATTTCTGGCTAAGCCCTGCACAAACCACAAATTTTTGACGAAGTTCGTGATGGCAAATAAGTGCGATCTCGTTGTGAGCTGGGGTAGACTGCAGGAAATTCCCACAGGAAATTCTAATGAGTGTTCCGATATTACACACTAATTAGCTGATTACAATAGACAACAGAGGAAGTGATACTTCGGATTACCGTTCCTAGGCAGACGCAATTGGCAGGATTCGTGATCTGCCTGCAGTGACTCTATTTATTTTATTTAATCGTATGGCTAGGGCCCCCCGCCCCCCCCCCCCCCCCCCCCCCACCCGTCGGGCGGGCCGTTCTCCGGGTGCCGGCCTTGCAATTTGACGCCACTTCGGCGACCTGCAGTCGATGAGGATGATAGGATGATGATGAGGACAACACAACACCCAGTCCCTGGACGGAGAAAATTCTCCGACCCAGCCGGGAATCGAACCCGTGCCCAGAGGACTGGCAATCCGTCAGCTATCGGGGGCGGACTGCACTGAAGTGATCTCTGCTAGGAATAGTAATTCGAAATATTACTCAGCGGGCTTGGAAGCTGTGAGGTGGCAGCCCCATCACCAAGCTTAACCTGTAAAACGATCGTAAAGCTGCCCGGAGACTTTATGCATACTGCCTCTCTTCACAATTCACAGCCTCAGATGAAAAAGGATGGATCATGGAGATAACCTCGGCACGTCAAGGATAAATGATTAGGTATTACGGATAGGATGAAAATTGCTGCATAGAACTTAACAGGGATTGGAAACGAGGAAATGGAGCTAGAATATAAATTAAGAAATAAAACATATAACTATTACGATAGAAACAAAAAAGAAGTTGAAATGCACAACAGATCTTGGTTACTGTACAGTGCTATACAGAGAACACAAACATGATGTCTTTAAGGGATACCATCTGGAACAAGAAAGTATCAGGAAATTTTATCAAATTCGGCAACAGAAATATTTGCTAGACTCTATAACTGTTTAGGATATAGAGAAAGAAAAGCAAAATGTTAAAGAATGCATAAAAAATTAAATGATCGTATGGCAGTGACCGCCGGGAATCTCCACACGGGGAAGTTCGCTCGCTAAGTTACATGCCTTTCCAGTTGACGCTACAATGGGCGCCTTGCATGTCGATGGTGATGAAAACAACACAACACCCAGCCCCCTGCGGAGAAAATCCCCAATCTGGCCGGGAATCGAAACCGAGCCCCATGCACGGCAGTCGGATGCGCTGACCGCTCACCTAACAGAGCGGACAAAGAATGGATAGAAAGAGCGGCATATGAGGCACTGAGGAAAAATAAGAACTTAAGGAAAAAGGAATGATTAAGGGTTTGCAATTAAGTTATCTCACAGACCATTGAAGGAAAAGATAGATCCCAGAAAGAAAAGTCCTGCAGAATAAAACGCCAGGGACTGAAGGGTAGTGTAAGCATGGAATCATTTTATAACTAAAGCAGAACAAGATATACGAGGGACGCAAACTTTAGTCTGTAAATAATGAAATACTAGAACGGAGAAAGACACTGCAGAACTAAATATAATTAGCGAAGATCAGTGGAAAGAATTTTATACAATATTGTGGCTGATAGAAGATCCAGAATTCAAGGATAAGGAGGGGATCGCATCACGTAATGGTAGAAGAATCGCAGTAGTTTTATAAATTACTAAGAACAGGAAAGCACGTGGACCAGATGGCATTAAACTATGCTGGCCCCTTTTGCAATTTTAGATTATTACATTTATTTTATGAATATTGGCACTGTTCTAAAATACCAAATTCTCGGTAAATATCAGAAGTAATACCAATTTCTTAAAAATTCAAAGAAACAATTGTGAAAACTATAGAGGAATTTGTCTCCTAAGCTCAGCCTATAAAATATTTGCAAAAATAATCAATAATAGTTTAAGAGCCATAACAGAGACTCTCCTATTAGAAGAACAATGTGGATTGCAGAAAGGCCATTCATGCAGTGATAATATATTTAACAAACAAAAATGTTATAGAAACAACGAGAAGTCAACTTAGAAACATATAGCTTTCATTTGCTTCGAAAAAGCTTTTGACAGTGTGAACAGAAACAAACTGAGGGACATAACGCTGGATGTACTAGACATCTTACTGAAGCTGTAGAAAGCTTATATACTGACATAAAAATAAAACGTGGCAATAATAAAACTGAAGGAATCGCTACCAATAAGGGACTCACACAACGCTGTATCTTGTCACCAACCTTATTAATGTATATATAAATGACTTGATCATCCCCCCCCCCCCCCCTCCACCAATGAACCATGGACCTTGCCGTTGGTGGGGAGGCTTGCGTGCCTCAGCGATACAGATAGCAGTACCGTAGGTGCAACCATAACGGAGAGGTATCTGTTGAGAGGCCAGACAAACGTGTGGTTCCTGAAGAGGGGCAGCAGCCTTTTCAGTAGTTGCAGGAGCAACAATCTGGATGTTTGACTGATCTGATCTTGTAACACCAACCAAAATGGCCTTGCTGTTCTGGTACTACGAACGGCTGAAAGCAAGGGGAAACTACAGCCGTAATTTTTCCCGAGGGCATGCAGCTTTACTGTATGGTTAAATGATGATTGCGTCCTCTTGGGTAAAATATTCCGGAGGTAAAATAGTCCCCCATTCGGATCTTTGGGCGGGGACTACTCAGGAGGACGTTGCTATCAGGAGAAAGAAAACCGGCGTTCTACGGATCGGAGCATGGAATGCCAGATCCCTTAACTGAGCAGGTAGGTTAGAAAATTTTTAAATGGAAAATGGATAGATTAAAGTTAGATATAGTGGGAATTAGTGAAGTTAGGTGGCAGTAGGGATAAGACTTCTGGTCAGGTGAATACAGGGTTATCAATACAAAATCAAATAGGGGTAATGCAGGAGTAGGTAAAATAATGAATAAAAAAATAGGAGTGCGGGTAAGCTACAGCATAGTGAACGCATTATTGTGGCCAATAATGATACGAAGCCCACACCTACCACCGTAGTACAAGTTTATATGCCAACTAGCTCCACAGATGACGAAGAGATTGATGAAATGTGTCATGAGATAAAAGACGTTATTCAGATAGTGAAGGGAGATGAATATTTTATAGTCATAGGTAACTGGAATTCGGTAGTAGGAAAAAGAAGAGAAGAAAACGCAGTAGGTGAATATGGAATGGGAGTAAGAAATGAAAGAGGAAGCTGCCTGGTAGTATTTTGCACAGAGCACAACTTAATCATAGCTAACACTTGGTTCAAGAATCATAAGGTTGTATACATGGAAGAGACCTGGAGATACTCGAGGGTTTCAGATAAATTATATAATGGTAAGACAGACATTCAGGAACCGGGTTTTAAATTCTAAGACATTTCCAGGGGCAGATATGGACTCTGACCACAATCTATTGGTTATGAACTGTAGATTAAAACTCAAGAAACTGCAAATAGGTGGGATTTAAGGAGTCGGGATCTGGATAAACTGACAGAACCAGAGGTTGTAGAGAGTTTCAGGGAGAGCACTGGGGAACGATTGAGCAGAATGGGGGAAAGAAATACAGTAGAAGAAGAATGAGTAGCTTTGAGGGATCAAATAGTGAAGGTTGCAGAGGATCAAGTAGGTAAAAAGACGAGGGCTATTAGAAATCCTTGGGTAACAGAAAATATATTGAATTTAATTGATGTAAGGAGAAAATATAAAAATGCAGTAAATGAAGCTGGCCAAAAGGAATACAAACGTCTTAAAAATGAGATCGACAGAAAGTGCAAAATAGCTAAGCAGGGATGTCTAGAGGACAAATGTAAGGATGTAGAGGCGCATATCACTAGGGGTAAGATAGATACTGCCGACAGGAAAATTAAAGAGACTTTTGGTGAAACGAGAACCACTTGTATGAATATCAAAAGCTCAGATGGAAACCCAGTTCTAAGCAAAGAAAGCAGAAAGGTGGAAGGAGTATATAGTCTGTACAAGGGTGATGTACTTGAGGACAATATTATGGAAATGGAAGAGGAGGTAGATGAAATGGGAGATACAATACTGCGTGAAGAGTTTGACAGAGCACTGAAAGACCTGATTGGAAACAAGGCCCCCGGAGTAGACAACATTCCATTAGAACTACTGACGGCCTTGGGAGAGCCAGTCCTGACAAAACTCTACCATCTGGTGAGCAAGATGTATGAGACAGGCGAAATACGCTCAGACTTCAAGAAGAATATAATAATTCCAATCCCAAAGAAATCAGGTGCTGACAGATGTGAAAATTACCGAACTATCAGTTTAATAAGCCATGGCTGCAAAATACTAACAAGAATTCTTTACAGACGAATGGAAAAAACTGGTAGAAGCTGACCTTGGGGAAGATCAGTTTGGATTCCGTAGAAATGTTGGAACACGTGAGTCAATACTGACCCTTCGACTTATCTTAGAAAATAGATTAAGGAAAGGCAAACCTACGTTTCTAGCAAAATTTGTAGACTTAGAGAAAGCTATTGACAATGTTGACTGGAATACTCTTTTTCACATTCTGAAGGTGGTAGGAGTAAAATACGGGGAGCGAAAGGCTATTTACAATTTGTACAGAAACCAGATGGCAGTTATAAGAGTCGAGGGGCATGAAAGGGAAGCAGTGGTTGGAAAGGGAGTGAGACAGGGTTGTAGCCTCTCCCTGATGTTATTCGATCTGTATATTGAGCAAGCAGTAAAGGAAACAAAAGAAAAATTCGGAGTAGATATTAAAATCCATGGAGAAGAAATAATAACTTTGAGGTTCATCGATGACATTGTAATTCTGTCAGAGACAGCAAAGGACCTGGAAGAGCAGCTGAAAGGAATGGACAGTGTCTTGAAAGGAGGATATAAGATGACCATCAACAAAAGCAAAACGAGGATAATGGAATGTAGTCGAATCAAATCGGGTGATGCTGAGGGCATTAGATTAGGAAAATTTGGGGAGCAAAATAAATGATGATGGTCGAAGTAGAGAGGATATGAAATGTAGACTGACAATGGCAAGGATAGCGTTTCTGAAGAAGAGAAATTTGTTAACATCGAGTATAGATTTAAGTGTCAGGAAGTCATTTCTGAACGTATTTGTATGGAGTGTGACCATGTATGGAAGTGAAACGTGGACGATAAATAGTTTGGACAAGAAGAGAATAGAAGCTTTCGAAATGTGGTGCTACAGAAGAATGCTGAATATTAGATGGGTAGATCACTTAACTAATGAGGAGGTATTGAACAGAATTAGAGAGAGGAGAAATTTGTGACACATCTTGACTAGAAGAAGCGATCGGTTGGTTGTACATGTTCTGAGGCATCATGGGATCACCAATTTAGTATTGGAGGGCAGCGTGGAGGGTAAATATCGTAGAGGGAGACCAAGAGATGAATACACTAAGCAGATTCATAAGGATGTAGATTGCAGTAGGTACTGGGAGATGAAGAAGCTTGCACAGGATAGAGTAGTATGGAGAGCTGCATCAAACCAGTCACTGGGCTGAAGACCACAACAACAACAAATGAGTAAGAACTTTAGTAAGAATGTAAATCTGAGTATACTGATTAGTAGAAATAAATATGTTAATATACCGGGTGGTTATAATTAAACTTTCCCTATTTAACAAGTTACAATGTGGAAACCAATTACCGTAGGAGTACCAAACTTGGTAATATTAATGTCGAGAGTATGGAGTGCATGCTGTCCATGCGTCACAGCGCAACCGTCCAGTTCCAACCATAACCACCAGGTGCCGTGATCAGTCATAGTGATTCATAGTCTCACACACCTGACTAGTCACAGTGCACTTGGTGACGTGTCAGCATGAGCTTAGACTAAAGGAGCAGGGCATTATGGGTGAAACTCAACAGTAATGCCGCAGATGCACTTCGCAAATATCGCCGGATGAAAGGATTACGGAGTGTGTGTGAATTCCTAAGGGACCAAACTGCTGAGGTCATCGGTCCTAGACTTACACACTACGTAAACTAACTTACGCTTAGATCAACACACAGGCACCCACGCCCGAGGGAGGACTCGAGTCTCCGGCGGGAGGGGCAGCGCAACCCGTGACAGGGCAACTCTAACCACGCGGCCACTCCGCGCGGCGAAAGGATTTGGAAGGGTCCTCTTTCTACTTGCTGTGCGGAGCATGGTGAAGACGTTCGAATCAAGTGGAGAACTGGGCGTCGCTCCGGGAAGAGGCTGACGACCGGTTGCACCACAGGTGGTCGATGAAATCGCTGTTATGGCATTGTTATGTACATAGTTCCGCGTAGTCAGCACGTACACAATTTTCCCACTAGAGCGCGCCCCGCTAAGCACAACAGCGCAGGCGCAGCGCTCGTCCGTCTCCGCACTACGAGATGGCGCTGTCTTAGCGACGGACCAAATTCTGCTTCCGCCGATCCGCGTATTAATATATAATGCAGCCAATGAGATTGCTGCTAACGTAGAACCATTCCTCCTGAAGGATCGCACTCGCGCAGTGATACCTGAACGCGTGAGGTATTATAACGAGTGTACAGACCTCCGATTAATTAGTATGCATCAGTCTGCATCAGTCTGCATTAGTCTGCATTAGTCTATAGTCAAGTTTCAGTCTGCGCCTAATAAGATTATCATATTCCTGTACATAGCCATGAAGAGAAATGTATAGACACTTTGTCAAGTATCAGAGATATGTGAGAACAAGATTAACGCACCAAGACCAAAGGAACTTCAGATTGTCAATTGTAAATAGCATCCAGAACCAAGTTAAGTTATTTTTATGATGATTATTATTTTAATAAATGTGTTTGAAAATTAATCAAGTTCTGTTTAAAGTTGGTCACCGTCAATCTGCTACTCTAAGCGTGCAAGTGGCATTTCTATCGTCTGACCTAACGGCAGAAGATAAACACGCCACGATAAGACCACGAGACATATTGCTGACACTCGCCTAGAGCGACAAGTCAAATAATCTTTTGTTGTATGTACCGAAGGTCTTACAGTACGCACACCACAGGCAGACAACGTTGCGCACAGTTCCCGATCGTCAGGCAATGCGCGTGCTGTGTCACGACAGTTGAACATCCCGTGGTCCACTGTACGGGAGGTGCTTCGAACCATTCTCAAAATTTATCCGTACAAGATCCATATCGTACAGCAGCTTTCAGAAGGACGCAGAATGACGTGTTGACTTCGCCCTCCACTTTCTCGCAAGGATTGACGAAGGCTGGCCATGGACCCTCCTATTGGCAAACGAAACTCATTTTTCTCTGACGGGTGAAGCGAACACAGAGAATTGCCGAGTGCGAGGATCTTCCTCTCCAGTCATTGTGCATGAAGTTACTCTGTGTGGCTTCACTGCTACGTTCATCATTGGCCCATTCTTTTTTTAACAAGTTGGCGCTCAAGGATCAAAGCCGTGCAGTGTGACTGGTCAGCATTACTGCAATATGCTTCGCCAGCATGTTATACCCGCCCTACAGGAGAGAGACGCATTGAACTCAATAATTTTCATCCAAGATGGGGCCCCACCGCACATCACTCGTGAAGTTCGCCTGCTTCTCCGAAACACATTTGGAAATTATCGAATTATCACCCTATCGTTTCCAAATGCTTGGCCCATACGGTCACCTTACTCCCTTTGATTTCTGGCTGTGGAGATACCTGAAGGATAGTGTTTACCAGGAACATTCACACATGTGCTTATACGAAGCGTGTCATATCAAGAGACATAGCCAACATACAGGGTGTTTCAAAAATGACCGGTATATTTGAAACGGCAATAAAAACTAAACGAGCAGCGATAGAAATACACCGTTTGTTGCAATATGCTTGGGACAACAGTACATTTTCAGGCAGACAAACTTTCGAAATTATAGTAGTTACAATTTTCAACAACAGATGGCGCTGCGGTCTGGGAAACTCTATAGTACGATATTTTCCACATATCCACCATGCGTAGCAATAATATGGCGTAGTCTCTGAATGAAATTACCCGAAACCTTTGACAACGTGTCTGGCGGAATGGCTTCACATGCAGATGAGATGTACTGCTTCAGCTGTTCAATTGTTTCTGGATTCTGGCGGTACACCTGGTCTTTCAAGTGTCCCCACAGAAAGAAGTCACAGGGGTTCATGTCTGGCGAATAGGGAGGCCAATCCACGCCGCCTCCTGTATGTTTCGGATAGCCCAAAGCAATCACACGATCATCGAAATATTCATTCAGGAAATTAAAGACGTCGGCCGTGCGATGTGGCCGGGCACCATCTTGCATAAACCACGAGGTGTTCGCAGTGTCGTCTAAGGCAGTTTGTACCGCCACAAATCCACGAAGAATGTCCAGATAGCGTGATGCAGTAATCGTTTCAGATCTGAAAAATGGGCCAATGATTCCTTTGGAAGAAATGGCGGCCCCGACCAGTACTTTTTGAGGATGCAGGGACGATGGGACTGCAACATGGGGCTTTTCGGTTCCCCATATGCGCCAGTTCTGTTTATTGACGAAGCCGTCCAGGTAAAAATAAGCTTCGTCAGTAAACCAAATGCTGCCCACATGCATGTCGCCGTCATCAATCCTGTGCACTATATCGTTAGCGACTGTCTCTCGTGCAGCAATGGTAGCGGCGCTGAGGGGTTGCTGCATTTGAATTTTGTATGGATAGAGGTGTAGACTCTGGCGCATGAGACGATACGTGGACGTTGGCGTCATTTGGACCGCAGCTGCAACCCGGCGAACGGAAACCCGAGGCCGCTGTTGGATCACCTGCTGCACTAGCTGCGCGTTGCCCTCTGTGGTTGCCGTATGCGGTCGCCCTACCTTTCCAGCACGTTCATCCGTCACGTTCCCAGTCTGTTGAAATTTTTCAAACAGATCCTTTATTGTATCGCTTTTCGGTCCTTTGGTTACATTAAACCTCCGTTGAAAACTTCGTCTTGTTGCAACAACACTGTGTTCTAGGCGGTGGAATTCCAACACCAGAAAAATCCTCTGTTCTAAGGAATAAACCATGTTGTCTACAGCACACTTGTACGTTGTGAACAGCACACGCTTACAGCAGAAAGACGACGTACAGAATGGCGCACCCACAGACTGCATTGTCTTCTATATCTTTCACATCACTTGCTGCGCCATCTGTTGTTGAAAATTGTAACTACTGTAATTTCGAAAGTTTGTCTGCCTGAAAATGTACTGTTGTCCCAAGCATATTGCAACAAACGGTGTATTTCTATCGCTGCTCGTTTAGTTTTTATTGCTGTTTCAAATAAACCGGTCATTTTTGAAACACCCTGTACCTACGGACATGCTTCGTTCTGCTGTGCAGAGTGCAATCTTGCGCTTTCAGACTCTCCTGGGCACTGATGGGCGCCATATTGAGCCCCTTTTGTACCAGTAATGGTACCGGTATGAAATGGTATGATGTACCGTAGCAGCACATTAAAGGTGTTTCAGTTGAACTGACTCTGCATTATTTCTCTTTCCCATGCCATTGATATTAATACTACCAAGTCTGGTTCTCGTACGGTAATTAGTGTCTGTGTTATAACGTGTTGAATAGGGAAGTCTGGTTGCAACATTCGGTACTTATGTACGCAAATGATGTTACAGTTTTGAAGTAAGTGAAGATGAGCTACAAAAATCAGTCTATAAATTACATCAATAAGGGAATTTTCTCAGGAGCGAGTAGAGGTATCAAGTTGAAGTTTATGTCAAATATTCAGGTATACGGTCCCTTGGCGTACAAAAAAAAAAAAAAAAAAAAAAAAAAAAAAAAAAAAAAAAAAAAATGTTTTCCATTAATCGAATTTTTATAGCGGGCAGGAGTGGCCGAGCGGTTCTAGGCGCTACAGTCTGGAACTGCGCGACCACTACGGTCGCGAATCCTGCCTCAGGTATGGACGTGTGTGATGTCCTCAGGTTAGTTAGGTTTAAGTAGTTCTCAGTTCTAGGGGACTGATGACCCCAGATGTTAAGTCCCATGTGCTCAGAGCCATCTGAACAATTTTTGAATTCACAAATTGCTACGTCTTGTAAACTTTGCAAGCTAATTAAGGCCATAGAACAATGGTCTTTTCCGAATGTACTTCTGGCCAAACAGCGATTCTAGCAGAGAGAGTCGCAGTATGTGTTAACCTTGCCTTTTGAGTTCTTGTGGTGAAATTTCCACAGAAACTTTCATCCTCTAACACATATTTCTTTAAAAGTAAAATACAGAATTTCATTCATTTAACTTTAAAAATGTTTTAACGCAACGAAATATTTTTATAAAAATTTATGCCCTATTTCACCTCCTTGGGTGCTGTCTTCCTAAAAAACTCAAACACGTAATTTTTATTTCTAACCAACAAGCCAAATACAAATTTACAAAGATTTTGTTTCAAAAATTATTTATTAACGAAAAATTTCCGTAAAAATTCTCATCCCCTATTTTACGGACTTCCAAAAACAATTAAATACGTAGTTCTTTTTATATTTAACTGACAAGCAAAATACAAATATTCTTACCTTTAACACAGGACTCCCCTTCGGGAGGACGACGGTTCGAACCCGCTTTCGGCCATCCTGATTTAGGTTTCCCAGAATTTCCCTAAAATCGCTTCAGGCAAATAGCAGAATGGTTCCTTTGAAAGGGCGCGGCCGACCTATTTCCCCTTCCTTCTCTAATCCAACGGAATCTCCTCCCAAACCAATTAATCAGTCTTAGCTTTAACTTAAAAAATGCTTTCATAATGATATATTATCATAAAAATTTTCATACCCTGCTTCACCCCCTTAGAGGTTGAATTTCCTAAAACACTGGACAACATAATTTGTATATCTAGCAGAGAAATTAAATACCCATTTTCATTGATGTAGCTTTAAAAACGCTTTATTCGTACCTGAGAAACGATTTATGTTTAAAAAAACTTTCACCAATTGTATTCCCGTTAGTGGTTGATATTCCAAAAATACTGGACACGTATTTTTTTTATTTCTGACCGATAAACTAAATACCAGTTTTCGTAATTCAAAATTGCATTAGTAGCGACATATTTTTAAAAATCCTCTCATCCTCTACTTCAGCCCCTTAGGAGTAGAATTTCGAACAATCCCTTGCTAAATGATGCCTGGAGCACAAGATCAACACCCATTCCAAGTTTCAAGTTCTACCCTTATGAGTTTGGGCTAGGCGGTGATGAGTCAATGAATTTAATCGAGAAGATAATTACAAAGTTTCATAGATTTACCTTTGAAAATGTTTTCATAATGATATATTTCCATGAAAACTTTCACCCCCTTATAAGGCTGAATTTCCAAAAACACTGAAACACACATATTTTATATCCAGCCGAGAAGTCAACTAGCAGTTTTCATAAATGTATCTAAAAATGCTATAGTAGGTCTTTAATAATGATTTGTTTTAAAAAAAGGTTTCACCAACTATTTCACGCCTATAGGGGTTAAATTTCCAAAAATGTTTAAACTCATATTTCTTTACTTCTGGTCAGGAAACTAAATACCAATTTTCGTATTTCTAGCTTCAAAATTGCATTAATAGCGACATGGTTTCAAAAACTCTTTCATCACCTATTTCACCGCCTTATGGGTGGGATTTGGAAACGTGCCATCTTAAACAATGCCTACGATATAAAACCAATATCCTCTCGAAATGATAACTTCAGCGCGGAGTCAGGTAAGGCTGCAAGCAATGAGGACAATGGACGGTGGACGCTACACGTGTAGTGTGCGACAAGTTGAGACCTTGGGTTGAACAGACAGCGTGTCCGCATAGCCAGAGCCGTTAAGACGACCACTCGCGTAAATCCTGGTTCGAGTCTCGGTCCGGCACAAAATTTCACTTGCCGGCTTTGCCGCTGAGATCAGTAATTCTCTTAGATCATGCATAAAAAATTTGAGCTTCTAAATCAATGCAAAAGATATAGCCGTTTATGTAATATTTTGATACTCGCAAACTCACCCATCAAAACCTATGGGGGACTTGCCGTTGATGTAGAATCATGAAATTTAGCAAGAACCAAGGTTCCACAGCGCAAGTGAAGGAAAAAGGCCAAACATTGTTAATTTGTAATTACATCGCATAAAAATATTTTTTGCCATTTTTTTGTCCATCTGTTCGTCTGTTAAGGCTCCTTTTTCTCAGGAAGTTGAAATTGGTGTCAAATAGTAAGATCTACGGTCCCTCGGCGGTTTAAAACGCTTAAAAGCTTCTAAGTCAATGCAATCAATGTACACTACTGGCCATTAAAATTGCTACACCAAGGAGAAATGCAGATGATAAACGGCTATTCATTAGACAAATACATTATACTAGAACGGACATGTGATTACATTTACACGCAATTTGGGTGCATAGATCCTGAGAAATCAGTACCCAGAACAACCATCTCTGGCCGTAGTAACGGACTTGATGCGCCTGGGCATTGAGTCAAACAGAGCTTGTATGGCGTGTACAGGTACAGCTGCCCATGTAACTTCAACACGATACCACAGTTCATCAAGAGTAGTGACTGACGTATTGTGACGAGCCAGTTGCTCGGCCACCATTGACCAGACCTTTTCAATTGGTGAGAGATCTAGAGAATGTGCTGGCCAGGGCAGCAGTCGAACATTTTCTATATCCAGAAAGGCCCGTACAGGACCTGCAAAATGCGGTCGTGCATTATCCTGCTGAAATGTAGGGTTTCACAGGGATCGAATGTAGAGCCACGGTTCGTAACACATCTGAAATGTAACGTCCACTGTTCAAAACGCCGTCAATGCGAACAAGAGGTGAACGAGACGTGTAACCAATGGCACCCCATACCATCACGCCGGGTGATACGCCAGTATGGCGATGACGAATACACGCTTCCAATGTGTGTTCACCGCGATGTCGCCAAACACGGATGCGACCATCATGATGCTGTAAACAGAGCTTGGATTCACCCGAAAAATGACATTTTGCCATTCGTGCACCCAGGTTCGTCGTTGAGTACACCATCGCAGGCGCTCCTGTCTGTGATGCAGTGTCAAGGGTAACAGCAGCCATGGTCACCGAGCTGATAGTCCATGCTGCTGCAAACGTCGTCGAAGTGTTCGTGCAGATGGTTGTTGTCTTGCAAACGTCCCCATCTGTTGACTCAGGGATCGAGACGTGGCTGCACGATCCGTTACAGCCATGCGGATAAGATGCCTGTCATCTCGACTGCTAGTGATACGAGGCCGTTGGGATCCAGCACGGCGTTCCGTATTACCCTCCTGAACCCACCGATTCCATATTCTGCTAACAGTCATTGGATCTCGACCAACGCGAGCAGCAATGTCGCGATACGATAAACCGCAATCGCGATAGGCTACAATCCGACCTTTATCAAAGTCGGAAACGTGATGGTACGCATTTCTCCTCCTTACACGAGACATCACAACAACGTTTCACCAGCCAACGCCGGTCAACTGCTGTTTGTGTATTAGAAATCGGTTGGAAACTTTCCTCATGTCAGCACGTTGTAGGTGTCGCCAACCTTGTGTGAATGCTCTGAAAAGCTGATCATTTGAATATCACAGCATCTTCATCCTGTCGGTTAAACGTCGCGTCTGTAGCACGTCATCTTCGTGCTGTAGCAATTTTAATTGCCAGTAGTGTATGTCACATATTTTGATACTCATAAACTCACTCATCAAAAACTATTAGTGAACTACCTGCATATATAATTAAGTTTGTATGGAACCCTCAGAGCGCCAGTCCTACTAACACTTGGCCGGTTTTTTTTAGTTTTAAGTGATTGTTCCGCAAAACTTAGAAAACCAGAAATATATTAGAACAAATAAGCCCTCGGTCACAAATATTAAGTCAAAATTGACCAGGTTTCGACGCTACTAGGAGCATCGTCTTCAGAATTAAATTAACTGTTCTAAAACATATTCAGTATATAATACATACGCTCATAGTAGCGTCGAAACCTGGTCAATTTTGACTTAATACTTGTGACCGAGGGCTTATTTGTTCTAATATAATTCTGACACGGTCACTGAACCTTAGCAGCTATGTTCAAAACCAGAAATATTGTACTAGTTTTGAGTGATTGCTTCGCAAAACTTAGAAAACCAGAAATATTGTACAAGCATACAGTTACTTTATTTTATATGTAAGTATGCGAGAAATATCTACGTCGTATTGATGTGACACACTGTTAAGTTCCCGACGTGCTTTGACGAGCTGGCTGTCTTACAGGCGTACGTGTCGTGCTCGTGGGGTATCCCGCACATCGGCTACGTGCTCATGTGCTACGGCGCCGTCAACTGCGCGTCCTCAGCCGTGGTGAGCTGGGTGTCCAAGTCCGTGGGCCGCGTCGTCGTCATCTCCATCTACCTGCTGTTCTACGCGCCCATCCTGGTGACGCTCTTCTTCTGGCAGCCCGACCCCACCGTCAGCACCGCCGCCTTCTTCATCTTCGTCTCCTTCTGGGGGGTCACCGACAGCGCCTTTCTCGTCGTCAACGGTGAGCCTACCTCTCACCCTGTCTGGGAAACAGTGACATAGACCATTGTTTTGCAGTGTACTGAGGACTTAGAGAGGTCCTCTAGATTAACTAAAGCCTGCGAGCATTTGCGCGAATAAAATATTCTATAATGGTATGTCGTTGTCATCCTCGTCATTGTCATCGTTCCATAATGAGATTTTCACTCCGCAGCAGAGTGAAATTCTCATTCTGGAAAATTACCCAGGCTGTGGCCAAGCCATGTCTCCGCATTTATCCTTTCTTTCAGGAATGCTAGTTCTGCAAGGTTCGTAGGAGAGCTTCTGTAAAGTTTGGAAGGCAGGAGACGAGGTACTGGCAGAAGTAAAGCTGTGAGGACGGGGCGTGAGTCGTGCTTGGGTAGCTCAGATGATAGGGCACTTGCCCGCGAAAGGCAAAGGTCCCGTGTTCGAGTCTCGGTCCGGCACACAGTTTTAATCTGCCAGGAAGTTTCATTGTCATCGTTGTTTTCAGTCCGAAGGTTGGACTGATCCAGCTCTCAATGCTAGTGTGTCTTGTACAACACGCTTCATCTCAGCATCACTGCAGGAACCTACAGCCACTTGAACCTGTTTGCTGTACAAAACCCTTGGTATCTATCTACAATTTTTACCCCTCACGCTTCCTTCAAAAATCAAATAGACGATTCCTTGATGCCATTAGATGTGTCCTGACAATCGATCCCCTATTTTAGTTAAGTTGTTCCCTAACACGTTTTACTCCCCCATTCGCTTCAGTATCTCTTCATCATATATTCGATACATTCATCCCATCTGTAGCATTCTTCTCTAACAACGTATTTCATTAGCTTCTATTCTCTTCTTGTCTGTACTGCTTACTATCCACGTTAGGCTGCACTCCATACAGATACTTTCGGAAAGTACTTCCTCGCAGTTAAATTTATATTAGATATCAAAATATTAGTCCTTTTCAGGAATGCTTTTCTTGCTATTGTCAGACTGTATTTTATATCCTTTCTGCATCAATCGTCGTTGCTTATATTATGGCCAAAAAATTAAAAGTCGCGTACTACTTTTAGTGTCTAATTTCAAATCTATTGATGTGTAAATTCTCTCTCTGCGGCTAAATGAGGGACTTTTTTGGTTGCCAGGCGCTTTTCGCTACTTTTATTTTCGAAGCACCATCAGTGCTCCTTTTTACATACGTGTTCTGGTCTGTACAGTCCAAGATGTCGTTTTCTTGGCGTTGGGTTATGGATTTAACAGTCATATTACTAGTATGTCTTTCAAATAATAAAGTAGAATAAATATAACTTTGAACTATAACTGCGAAATGTGCAACCCAACGCCAAGAAAGGGACACCTTGGGCAGTATAGAAGAACCAAACACAGTTCGATCGTGACACGGTGTAAAAATTACCTCTGGAGATGCTTCGAAAATAAAAGTAGCGAAAAGCGTCTGGCAACCTAACAAACAGCATTTCATTTAGTCGCAGATGCAGAATTTATACACCTAGAAGAGAGCGACATTTAAATGCGCCACTACTTAACGACGGAAGGTACGTGAAATGGGAATATTCTCGAACGAATCATTCCTTCCACAGTGAAGTGAGAGCCGTTACGAAATTTCCTGGCGGATGAGAATTGTCTGCTGCACCGGGATACAAACCCAAACACTTTCGCTGTCAATGGCCTTACCGGTTGGGCTACCTAGCTGCTATTCACAAACCGCTTTCATAACCTCAGTTCTGTCAACATCTATCTCCTATATTCTAAACTTTCATTAGCTCTCATGTTACCTTACAGTCCTGGAAGAAACAGCATTCATTTTGTAGATGGAGAACTTCCGACGTCCTGCCGCAAGGAATTCCTTAACTTTGATGGCAGAAATATTCATCTTTCTTATCTAAAAGGAGATCAGGATAATGCCTCAACGTTTGTTTTAAGCCGAGTTATTGCGCTCTGAATTTTTTTATCAGCCTTAACTGGTTTCATACAACCTGTTACGACCTTCCCTACTTCACAGACACAACCAACCGATTCGGCCCATATTTGGCAAATCGCTTGTGTGTAACATAAAATGAAAGACTCTAAGACATTTTGGCCCAACCTCATGCCCCATTTTTTGAGGAAACTACCCTAAAATTTCATTACGCGCAATAGGCTCAATTGACGGTATCGGTAGATAATTGAAAATTGAGCATTTTTAGTCAGCTTACACAGAAACTTTTCCGACTTCCGCGTTAAACGAAAGCGCCGCTTGCGTAGCTCGGAGAACGTGCGTTCGATTCTCAGTTGTATTCTGCAGGTTTTCTTATTCGTATATTTTGCGCGTCAAATCTGGTAGGAATAGGCGAGTTAGAAAGATAAGTAAAAAATAAACCAATAAGGAATAATAACAAAGTAGGCAAGTAAATTTCTCAAACGACTTGGATTTGTAAAGAATTAAAATTTAATCCTGTTTTGTTTTTTTTACTATGAGTCTTTTACTCACTCTGTTAAATGTCTTCAATTTTCTTCGAACAATATAAACATTCGAAGCAAAAATATCTCGCGGCACCAAGAACATCTAACGAATGCATTCTTCGCACAATTACATCATTCCTTCTGAAGATCTGGGGGAAAACAAACTTTGATTACATTTAAAAATATTACTTTTTCGAGAATTTATTTTGATGTATCCACGCATTGATAACATTTCCTGAAAAATCGCTGCTGAAAGTTAATTATGAATTATGCTGTGGATCGTTACTGGATCCACTCTGTTGTGCAATTTGCATTGGGTCTCCTAAAGCTGACTGTAATTTTGAAGCCTGGAAATAAAGATTTTAACTTGACAGTAAAAATGGAAATTACACGACTGAAGCAGAGGTGTACTGTTTAGCGGTATTACTTCTACCGTGCAAGTCGGTTGACCCTCGTCATTTATAGATATGATATCATACGTGACAGTGTTAGTTTTTCCACCTCGTAAATCGAGTATCAGACAAAATGTGCATGGCTTTAAAATGTTGGCAAGATATGTTTTGTAAATTGAATTTTTCTATGCCCCAATTTGAAGCAAGTTAAGTAAACATTTTTTAACGAGTCGGTTAAATGACTGACCTCTTCTATACCCCGAGGACCATATTAGTCATTAGTTTCTTATAAGCACGGGAAAACTATACGCAAAAATTTTCCGGACACTGATGGAATATTGCATCATGTACGAATGCGTTATTTTATGTACATTACCGAGTGCGAGAAGGGTTAATCGACTGCGTTATCTTATGTACACTACCAACTGCGACAAGAATTAATCTTTCTCCCTTATGCGATAACGTGCGCCGAATGCTCCTCTTCGCAGCCATCTTTCTCAGAATTGCAATACAACGAGGGTTAAAATTTTAAATCTTTTCTAATCCAAGTTGTTCGAGAAATTTACTTGTCTATGTTGTTATTATTCTCATTGATTTACCTAACGTATTAACTCTCCTGTTCCCAACAGTTTCGATGAGGAAAAATACAAATGAGAAAAAAAACTGCAGAATGCTACTGGGAATTGAATACAGGTTATTACAGAGCTACACTTCCTGTTAGTTAAGATTTTTAAATGGCACGTGCACCTAATATTTTCTGTTGTTTGGGAAAGGCATCAGGTCCGGACAATAAGGAAAATCAGGATAAGAGCAGAAATAACCGAATCGTTATCGCGCGACTTCTTTTGCACGATAACGATCGATAGAAATTTTGACAAAAAAGGAATAAATAAGAAACAGTTAGTGAAGTCTGGATTAAATGACTAAATCCGGGGGAGGACTCGAACCTCGGCTAATCCCGCGCGGCTAAAAGTTAATTGTTTGGAAAACATTTCAGGTAATGAATAACTTAGTGTTACTCACTATAATGAAAACTGTTGCTGATTTTAGAAATGCAAATGTTCAGAAATACTTGAAAAGTTTGTAATGTTTGATTTAGTGAAGGATAAGTAATTTTACGCTACTCTGTGAGCAGAGTTTGCAATGCACACAAAACCATGAAATGTATTATTCTGAAGTAATATTTTGTCAACGTTCATTTAAATTATGCTTTTACTTTTTTATTTTTAGTTATTATTCTTTAAGTAGTTGTTTTGCCAAGCAACAAAGTTCACTGCAGTTAAATGACAGTTTTATTTAGTTCTCGGTTTAGTAAACTGCTCCTGTTTATTTTAGGCACCGAAATTGAATAAGTTCATTACTTCCCCACTGGTGGTGTTCTTGGAGTCAGTAATGGTGATAAGACAGAGCCCTATTAGGTAAATGATTGAGGTAAAATTCAATTAAACTAGAACAGTTGCTGCACTAAGCACTCCATTATTCAATTAAGACAGAAATGGCTCTGAGCACTATGGGACTTAACATCTGAGGTCATCAGTCCCCTAGAACTTAGAACTACTTAAACCTAACCAACCTAAGGACATCACACACATCCATGCCCGAGGCAGGATTCGAACGTTCGACCGTAGCGGTCGCGCGGTTCCAGACTGAAGCGCCTAGAACCGCTCGGCTACTTAATTAAGAAAAACTACTTCGCTGGCTAACCTTGTACAATCTAAATATGAAACTAGTCGGAAATTACTTTGATGAGTCGCTGCTGACGCGATGTAAGCCATTATTAGTCGGTAATGGATGGCAACAGGCTCTTTTTTTTGTCGCTCCACAAAACAAAGTTTGGGCCCACAGTACTCTTCTTGAATATTAATTCCTCTTGATGAGAATGTACTGTGCCCAATTACAACTACATAATAAGTGTGGCCACATATTTAAAATCTTGCAGTTTATTCGGTACATTCGCAAGCACCGCGTCTGCATTTGACCACTTGTCGCTAACAACTCTCTCGGCCTACTTATGCCTGACTCCGCGCTTACGCGCCCAGTGGCAATACTGATACTCATTTCAAACATGTTTTTTCCTCTACTTACGGGAAAATATGCGTTCGTGCACCCTATAAATGTTGATGAAAAATGCTTAGTTTTCAATAATCTTCCTGTCTCCTCAATTTTCAATCGATTCCGAGTCGTGAACGTTAAGGGTAGTTGTCCAAAAAACGGGCGGTTTGGAGTGGGGATTGTTGAGTGAAAATATCTCAGAGTGTTTCATTTTAGGTTGTACACAAACGACCTGCCAAGTAAGATCCGGATCGATTGGCTGTGTCAGAGTATGATTTGCACCTAACGGCCTTGATTATTTGTTGTGTGTATTTCGATCTCTGTCTTTCCCTGCACTTCGCCTACTACGTGACCCTCAGTTATAATGTTAAGTTTCTCAACTAATCTCATTTCTGATGCTGCTCATTATTATCCCCTTTCTTTGGTTTACTCTCAGTCCATATTTTGAGCTCTTTAAACTTTTAATTCAATTAAGCAGGTCTTTAAGTCTTTCTCACTTGGACAGAGGATAAAAATGTCATCAGAAAATGTTATTGATGTCCTGTAACACAATCCAAATGCTGAATCTTTATTTTACTCCCTCATTGCTTCTTCGATGTACATGTTGAACAGAAAAGGAGAAAGACCACGCCTATCTCTTACACCCTTTTTAATCCGAGCACTTCGTTTCTGGTCTTCCATTTTTGTTGTTCCTTCTTGATTCTTACTCAAACTGTACATTGAGGAGAGAAAAATCGCAGGATAGCAATATGCACCTATACAGATGGCGACAGTATCGCGTATACGAGGTATAAAAGAGCAGTCCATGGCGGAGCTGTCATTTGTACTCATGAGATTAATCTGAAAAGGATTCCAGCGTGATAATGCCGCACGACGGGAATTAACAAGCTTTGAACGCGGAGTGAAAGTTGGAGCTATACGCATGGGACATTTCATTTCAGAAATCGTTAAGGAATTCAATATTCCGAGATCCAAAGTGTCAAGAGTGAGCCCAGAATACCAAATTTCAAGCATTAACTCTCACCATGGACAATGCAGTGGGTGAAGGCCTTCACTTAACGATCGAGAGCAACACCGTTTGTGTAGAGTTGTTAGTGCTAACAGACAAGCAACACTGCGTGAAATAACCACAGAAATCAATGTGGGACGTACGACGAACGTATCTATTAGGACAGCCCGGCGAAATATGGCGTTGTTAGGATATGGTAGCAGACAACCGACGCCAATGCTTTTGCTAACAGGACGACATCGCCTGCAGCGCCTCTCTTGAGACCATGACTAAGTCGGTTGGGCCCCAGACGATTGGACAACCATGACCTGGTCAGATGAGTCCCGGTTTGAGTTGGTAAGAGCTGACAGTAGGATCCGAGTGTGCCGCAGATTGTACAAAGCCATGGACCCAAGTTGTCAACAAAGCATTGTGCAAAATGGTATGGGCCATGCTTACATGGAATTGACTAACTGAACCGATCATTAACTGGGAATAATTATGTTCTGCTACTTGGAGACCATTTGCAGTCACTCATGGACTTCAGGTTCCCAAACAACGATGGAATTTTTATGGATAACAATGAACAATGTCACTAGGCCACAATTGTTCGCGATTCGTTTGAAGAACCTTCTGGACAATTCGAGCGAATGATTTGGCCACCCGGATCGCCAACATGAATTCCATCGAACGTTTATGGGACGCAATGGAGAGGCCAGTTCGTGCAGAAACTCCTGCACAGGCAACACTTTCACAATTATAGACGGCTGTAGAGACAGCATGGCTCAGAATTTCTTCATGGGACTTCCAACGACTTGTTGAGTCAATGACACGTCAAGTTGCTGCACTATCCGAGCAAAAGGAAGTCCGACACGATATTAGGTGATGTCGAATGCCTTTTGTCACCTCAGTGCGTATTACCTGTCTCTCTGCACCTTGCACTTATTTTTCTGAGAATTTCGAACACTTTGCACCGTTTTACGTTTACGAATGATTTCTGTAGATCGACAAGTCCTATGTGGGTGTCTTAATTTTTCTTAAGTCGTTGTTTCCATGATGAAGCGAAACGTCAGAACTGCCTCTCAGTGTCTATACCTTTTTTTTCTAATGCCGCACTGATCGTCATATAGCAGATAACCAGTTTTCTTTTCCTTTCTTCTTTCTCAGCAGTTTAGCTGGTTGTCCTTTGAAATTATCTTCTTCTTCACTTCATGGAGTGTGCTCCTCACCTACTCCAATCTCATTTTAGCCATTTCTTCTGTGGTTTCCTGTGATCTCGTTTTCCTGTTTTTAGTTGAATACTTGTTATGCTTCCTTGTGGCATCATCATTTCAGTATGTTACACCGATTTTAGTCTGTTTAGTTTCATTAATTCGTTAAGTGAAAAAATTCCTAACTCATCTGTGATGTCGCAATTTTTTCCTGATCCCTCAGACTGCAGCTTTTCGTGCACTTCATATATTTCTTTAGACTGCTCTGTACACTCATTTTGTCTTGCTTTTCATTGTCCACGACTTTGAGCCTTATGTCAGAACTGATATAGCCATTATAGTATAAATTTTTCCTTTTGTTTCTTCCCGTACTATGCTGCCTAGTGTTCTTTTTCTACTCTACGACACATTATCTGATGTTTATTTAATTTATTCGGTACATTATTTTCAAGTTGGCAGCTCACATTACATCCTAGAAAGTTAAAATAAGAAAATTGTTCTGAAACATGACCACCTAACATAGTTTGGAACATGGATGGTCTTCTCCTTTAAAAACTATAATCTAAGTCTTTGTAGGGAAAATATTGAAATTGCATATGTAGTCTAGGTAGTGTACTACTCTTTGTACGTCGACCTCACTCAATACAGCATGCAACAACGAGAGAGGATGAAAGGTGTTCCTAGCGCCTTGTATAGGACAGACCGAGAGGGATGTAGGCGGAATGGGACAAGTGGATTATCAGGCCGAATTAAAGTAATAAACTCCAAAAAAATATTTTGTTATTATTGCAAATACGTGTTGGGTGTTCCAGGAAGAATATCCCATGTGCCAGTAGCATGGGCAACAGAGTAGGTGGGCACAAGTTAAAAGGTGTTAAAGAGACCAGTGATACACTCAAAGGAATTATCCGAATGAGACAGAAGTCAGTAGACTGATGTACATGTACAGACAAATGATTACGATTTGCCGGCCGGGGTGGCCGAGCGGTTCTAGGCGCTTCAGTCTGGAACCGCGCGACCGCTACGGTTGCAGGTTCGAATCCTACCTCGGGCACGGATGTGTGTGATGTCCTTAGGTTAGTTAGGTTAAAGTAGTTCTAAGTTCTAGGGGACTGATGACCTCAGATGTTAAGTCCCATAGTGCTCAGAGCCATTTGAACCATTTGATTTGATTACGATTTCAAAACATCTGGATGATTTATTCAAGAGAAAGAACTTCACAAATTGTAGCGCATTGGACCAACTCTGACCTTTATACAAGCAGTTGGCTTGGCATTGATTCCTAGAGTTGTTGGGTATCCTCCTGAGGGATAAAGCATCAAATTCTGTACAACTGGCGCATTGGATCGCCAAAATTCCGAGATCGTTGGAGGGCTCCACCCAGAATGCGCAACATTTTCAGCTGGGGAGAGATCTGGCAACATTTCTGGCCAAGATACGGTTTGGCAACCACAAGCATTAGAAACTCTCGCCGTGTGCCGGTGAACATTATCTTATTGAAATGTAATCCTAGGATGGCTTACCATGAAAAACAACAAAGTGGGGCGTAGGAAATTGTCGATGTACCGCTGTGCTGTAAGGATGAAGCAGATGACAACCAGAGCGGTCCTATTATGAAAAGAAATGGCATCCCAGATCGTCCTTCTAGTAGTCAGGACATACGGCGGGCGCCAATAGGTTTGTTATTCCAATGCTGTCCTGGGCACCTCCAGACATGTCTTCGGCCTGTAATCTCATTGACTGGAGTAGAACTGTCTTCAGTTATGAGTCCTGCTTCACACTGAGCCCTGGTTACCAGTAAAGAGGTGTCTGGAGACACAGCCCACAACCAGGAGTGATGGTCAATGCCATTTCTTTTCGTATCAGGACCCCTTTGGTTGTCATCTGTTTCATCCTTATACCGCAGCGGTACGTCGATGATATTCTATTCCCCATTCTGTTGTCCTTCAAGGCAAGCCATCCTGGACTTACATTTTAGCAAGTTAATGGCCGCCCACATGTGGCGAGAGTTTCTAATGCTTGTATTCGTGCTTGCCATGCACTACTTGGGCCAACAGTGTCCCCGGGTCTTTCTCAGCTGAGCATGTTTGGACCATTACCGACAGGGCCTTTCAACCACCTCGGAATTTCGACGATAT
Source organism: Schistocerca serialis cubense (assembly GCF_023864345.2). Lineage (NCBI taxonomy): Eukaryota > Metazoa > Arthropoda > Insecta > Orthoptera > Acrididae > Schistocerca > Schistocerca serialis. The sequence continues at coordinate 291,986,480 of NC_064638.1, forward strand.
AACGAGTCAATTGGACAGAATTTGGCACAATATCCCTCAGGATGACATCCAACAACTGTGTTAATCAATGGCAAGTCGAAAAAGTGCTTGCATAACGGCCTGTGTTGGACCAACACTTTATTGACTTGCTCAATTTGTAAAGATATTTCTCTTGAATAAATTATCCAAATGCTCTGAAACTGTAATAATTTTTTTGTCCATACATGTAAATCACATTACCTATTTCCGTCCCATTTGTACAATTCCTTCGTGGTGCAACGTTTCTTTCTTCTTCTTTTTCTTAGAGTGTATTTCAGGACGAATGCGGAATATTAGAAAGAGACTGAGGCAGGGAGAGGAGCAACTTCCTGTAGAGGCAAGGGCAGAGGGCCTAAGTCATATGCCCTGGAGAAGAGCTACAGCGCAAGAGACGAGGAGACAGAGATGTAGAGAAGGAAAGGGCGAGATCCAGAAGCTTCTTCCGGCAGGCAGGCACTGGAGGCAGCCACATAGTCTCTCTCCCACGTTTCCTAGTTGATTATACGTAGTATGTAGAATTATGTAACATCTTGGACTATGGCCTGTAAATTCATTAAGCATACAGTGGCATATGTAGCTGGCTGGAATAACTGGGTACTGAATGCAGAATCTTAGCAACATAGAACTGCACTAAAATTTTTGATGTCTTGAGATCTACAGTGTGACTGACAACTGGGGCTGTACACGCAATTACTAGATTGTACAGTCCTAAAACTTGGGAGCCCTGCTCGGGAGAGTGGACTACAAGAGAAAGTGGCAGGTCAGGTAGCTTAAGGTGGTAGTCCCCTACTCGACTACCTAGCTAGAGACTGGTCATCTTTTAATGGGGAAATCTCACTACTCAGAATTACCAGCCAGAGCCAGACAGAGTTTGAAATCATGTCTACAGCAACATTGCTCATTGGACACGATTGCCTCCCCACACAATCACCCATTTTAAAGACATTCCACATCAACAGTTACACAGAATCTTCTTTTTCTTTTACCTTTTCCTACATGGTCTGTCTCAAAAGTTGAGAGAACAAAACTTTCAAGAGAATCAGAAGGGCTAGAGCGATGCAACATTCAGCGGCCTTTGTGCTGTGACAGTGTGAGTATCATGTTCAGCTCGTAATGTGTTATGGTGACACGTCGAGATTCAAGATGCAGTTGTTAGTCGAGGAGGGAGAGGCGATCAGATTTTGCGTTAAACTCAAAAAATTGGGCTCTGAGACGGAGAGTCTGATTCCAGAAGCCTTCAGAGAGGAAGCAATGTCCGAGCCAAGAACTTACAATTGGCACAAAATGTTCCAGCGAGCGAAAAAATGTCGACGACAATGAGTGATTCGGCTATCTGCCAAACGCACGAAAATGTGATCATGCAAAACGTTTTGAATGGGGATTGACACCTGAGAGTAAGGATGGTAGTAGAGATTTGCAATAAGCCCAAACCGAATGTTTACATATTTAGAGAATCGAATAAGGGATGAGAACGGTCTGCGCAAAGAATGTTTCAAAATTGCTGACCGACGAACTGAAGGGAATCTGTGAGCTGAAGTGTCTCGAGTTGGAAATCACGACAGTGACCCTAATTTTTGGGAAAGAGTAGTGAAAGGCGAAGAAACATGGATTTTCGAAGATGATGCAGAATCAAAGTGAAACAGTTAATGGCCAGTATTCCACTCAAGGCCTCACCCATTTATGGGATAGGATAAAGTGCGTCAGGAAAAACATCGTTAACAACTGGATTCGGCATGACAACAATTCACTGAGCCACCGCGGCCTCATCGGGCAAGAGTTTCTCGCTTGAGAACGGTATGGCATTATTGTCTCAGCTGCCATACAGCCCTTACTTCGCATCACCGGAGCTCCTTTTGTTTCTGAGAACAAAGAGAGGCTTTGAGGGACAGCATCAGGGGTCGTGGGAGGGGGTAAAGCACGCTTCGACACTCTTCCTTAACCCTTAAACGTCCCAGGTGCGATCTCACAGACTGCTAGCGTTTATTGTTACTCTGTTGCTAATGCATAGGTGAGGGGTAGGAGATTACATAGTTGTCTAGTCGTTCTTTCCTGAAGCTGCCGCAGCTTTCTTTGCCAGTAGCCGCTTGAATGTGATGTGGACCCATACTATTACTGCTTCTTTCGTGCTAGCATTCTCTGAGGACAGTGTAGGAAGTGACACTGTATCAGACAGTGACAACGAAACTGGAAGTGAACATTATTAAGAATAGGAGCAGCACAAAAGTGAAGATGAATTGTTTCGCCACCTGTGAATTTCTGTAATGACACAAGTGTTCAGAGTGATACAGACAGAAGTGTAGATGGTGAATCTTTAGCTAAAGTTTCAGCTAGAAATATATTTGGTCGAAACAAATATCGCTGGTCGCCGAAGCCTCCTCCAATTATGGGTAATACGTTTTGTTGGACATAAGTGGGGTGAATGCGTTTGTCCTCCACAATTCCTGCAAACACAATACTCAGGTGAGCTGCTTTAATGTTTTGAAGAAGCTTGCATACTCGAAGGTGACACAACAGATAAAAAGCGAATCAACAACTGTCACGTACGCTGTGAACTTTGTGCATCCAGTCACCGTGTTTTCGGTGTAGCGGAACCGAGAGTAGAAGTCATTGTAGAACATTTGGAAAAATGCAAAACATGCTCCACCTGTGATCCAAAAAAGAAGAGAAAGATGCCTTATATATGCCATTGTTGCAAGATGCTAATCCGACTTGACTTCTCTACAAAAAGTTCCAGTGAATGGAAAAAAAAATCTGAGAAGGAAGATACCAATCTAAAAATGTACTTCTATAATTTTCATTTTTTTAATTTTTTTATGCCTTTATTATTACATGTGTAACAAACAACAAAAATATAGCAAGAAGTAAAACTTAGGGTGGAAGGTATTTGAGTTTTCACAGCATCAATAGTGTCATGTAACATTATGTTAATTTTGTGCAGTTTTCCGTTTAAATGTTTCCTCATAAAAATAAACTTTAAACTTTATTTGAATTTTTTGTACAGTATTAACATAACGTTCTACATAAAAAAAACTGAAATGCTGCTCTGATATTGCTGAATGCAGTTTTTACGGCTACAGGTTGTTTCAAAAAGGATTTTACAACTTTGAAAATTCATATAAATTAATTCATAGTACCTGCAGAGGTGATTGTAGTGTCAATTTGTAGAGAAATACATCAAGTTTTGTCTCGCATAGTTCGCTAGTGCTAAATCGCACCGTAAGGCAGTTGCGTTAAAAATGGCTGATTTCACTGGACCCGAGTGTGCTAGCTGTGAGTTTTGGTTTGAAGAATCGAAGCCAGCGACAACAGTTCAGTGTAATTTCCATACCAAGTACGCTAAAGGTCCTCCTAGTAGGCCTACAAATTATGAGTGTCATAAATTTTTTTTAGAAACAGGATGCTCGGTAAGACAAGGGAAATCATGAGGTCGTCCAAGCACATCTGACGACGTCGTTGAGCGAGTGAGACAACGTTTTGTCAACAGCCGTTCGAAATCGACCGGGCGTGCATCTCGCAAACTGCAAATCCCACATACGACTGGCGTGTACTGAGAAACTGTTTGCATTTGTAACTGTGGAGACTGACGATTGTACAAGCAATAAAAGAAACTGATAAAATTGATTGCAAGATCTTCTGTGTGGATATTGTAAATCGTTTACATGAGGATGAACATTTCTTGGAAAAAACCATCTTTTCTGACGTCGACTTTTTACTTAAGTGTCAAGATTAACACACGTAATTCTAGGATTTGGGGCAGTGAAAATCCACATCAAACATTGCAGCATGTTAGTGATAGCCCTAAACTGAACAAGTTTTGTGCATTGAGGAAGAACAAGTGTACGGCCCCTTATTTTTCCGTGAGAGAACTATCAACAGGATATGTTACAACAATTTTTGATACCTGAGATCGAAGAGGACGACCAAGAACGAAATGTTTACTTCATGTAAGGTGGTGCACCACCCCACTATCTGGCTGACGTCTGGAATTTTCTCAGTGACTGTTTTACAGGTCAATGGATTCGCCGTTATGCGCCAATTGCATGGCCGTCACGTTCTGTAGAACTGATACCATTCGATTTTTTTTAATGGGGATTCATCACAAATATCATGTTTGTACCTCCTGCGCCGAATTCTCTACCTGAACTTACAGCAAGAATTTACGCCACCACTAAGCGTGTTTGGGCAGAAATTGACTTCCGATGGGATAACGAATGGAAGCCACATACAACATCTTTAGTTTAAGGGAAAAAAACTTGATGTGTTTCCCTACAAAATAACACCAAACCCAGCTCTATATCATCTTTCAATAAATTTATATGTATTTTTAAAGTTTTGAAACACCCTGTAGTGGTCTACAGGCCGCACCTGGGGCAGATTGTGACAAAAAGTGACCTGAGAAATAAAGGGTTAAGGAGATTTCCAATGACAGCTTTCAGGAAGCCTACGCAGACTGGGTGAAGCGTTGGAAGTAATGCATAGATATAGAAGGAATGAGATTTTCACTCTGCAGCAGAGTGTGCACTGATATGAAATTCCTGGCAGATTAATACTGTGTGCCGGACCGAGACTCGAACACGGGACCTTTGCCTTTCGCGGGCAAGTGCTCTACCATCTGAGCTACCCAAGCACGACTCACGCCCCGTCTTCAGAGCTTTACTTCTGCCAGTACCTCGTCTCCTACCTTCCAAACTTTACAGAAGCTCTCCTGCAGGACTTAGCCGAACTGGCACTCCTGGAAGAAAGGATATTTCGGAGACATGGCTTAGCCACAGCCTGGGGGATGTTTCCAGAATGAGATTTTCACTCTGCAATGGAGTGTGCCCTGATATGAAACTTCCTGGCAGATTAAAACTGTGTGCTTCATCGAGACTCGAACACGGGACTTCTACCTTTCGTGGGCAAGTGCTCTCCCATCTGAGCTACCCAAGCACGACTCACGCCCCGTCCTTACAGCTTTACTTCCGCCAGTACCTCGCCTCCTACTTTCGAAACTTCACAGAAGCGAACCTTGCAGAACTAGCACTCCTGAAAGAAAGGATATTGCGGAGACGTGGCTTAGTCACAGCCTGGGGGATGTTTCCAGAATGAGATTTTCACTCTGCAGCGGAGTGTGCGCTGATATGAAACTTGCTGGCAGATTTAAACTGTGTGTCGGAACGAGACTCGAACTCGGACCTTCGCCTTTCGCGGGCAAGAGCACACAGTTTTAATCTGCCATGAAGTTTCATGGAAGAAAATTGCTTTGAGATTTTTAAGGTTTTATACGTTAAAAGCGATAAATCTCTTTAAAAAAATTTATTCACGAAGCTTTTGGGACCTAGCCCGTATGCTCAATGTGCATTTCTCGTGTAACGAGAAACCGGTGTGTTTTCCTTGCCCGCAGCGCTGTTCGGCATCCTGTTCCGCGGCAACGAGCAAGCGGCGTACAGCAACTTCCGGGTGTTCGAGAGCGTGGGCTTCATCGTGTCGTACGCGTACAGCCCGGTGCTGTGCACGCACGTCAAGCTGTGGCTGATGGCCGGCCTGCTGGCTGTGGCCGCCGGCTGCTACTGGTCCGCGGAGTGGCTGGCCCGGCGCCGGGACGCCGCCTCCTTCTGGCCCCACGACAAGCAGAGGGAGCGCCACCACCAGCACCAGCACGACCACCACAGAGACTCCTACAAGAAGCCCGCCGGCAAGGCTCTGCACGGCTGGTAGTGACCCGATGAAGTGGGGAGGGCACAGCGACTCGAGACAACGACCCACACTCACAGCCTTCATTAGTACGTCTACTTACTAGCGAGAGAACTGATGTCTTCCCAGTTTCTTTGGATATTATACCCCGTCGAGTCCCATCGTGACCACACACAGCTGTTATCAGGGTTGGAGGGAACTGAGCTGCTGACAGGTCTCGACGGTCGTACGAAGTCGTACAGTGCACAGTGCTTCACCACTGACGTTTAGCAGGGTATAGCGATGTAAGCGGCCGTACAGAGTTTCGGTTGGGACAAGAAAAGTAGTTTGAAGTTTTCTTCACGCTCTTCCTCGGCAGACATTTCTGGCAGTTCGCTTAAGTGCATTATCCCACTGGACGTCTTTGTTATCCGCTTTGAATAGAGCCATTCCCTTTTGCAGTCCAAATCAGATCGGTCAAAGGCTTCATTACAAATTGGGTCATTTTTGCTAGACAACATCTTGAAAACATCCCCTGCAATGCAAAGTTGTGTCCATCTCTTTAATATTTGTTGTGCCTGTTCTCCAGCAGTCTCCAACTATTATACCTATGCCCATCTGTTCTATCAAACAATAAATGTGACTCATTGAGGTTGTATTGTATGTTAACCGGGGACCTAGAAACGACGGAGTGGCTCCGTCCCCGCCGCAGCTGCAGTGATTCACAACCCCACGATGACTACCGCAGTCCACTTCACACCTCCACCACACCGAACCCAGGGTTATTGTGCGGTTTGGCCCCCCGTGGACCCCCCAGGGAACATCTGACACCAGACGAGTGTAACCCCTATGTTCACGTGGCAGAGTAATGGTGGTGTACGCGTACGTGAAAAACTTGCTTGCGCAGCAATCGGCCGACATAGTGTAACTGAGGCGGAATAAGGGGAACCAGCCCGCATTCGCCAAAGCAGGTGGAAAACCGCCTAAAAACCATCCACAGACTGGCCGCTTCACCGGACCTCGACACAAATCCGCCGGGCGGATTCGTGCCGGGGACCGGGCGCTCCTTCGCGCCTGGAAAGCCGCGCGTTAGACCGCACGGCCAACCGGGCGGGCTTCATTGAAGTTACTTCCTCATCGGCAAATCAGCAGCAATTGAGCGTCGCTTTGGTGTCTTCGTCGTTTAATAGTGCGATTTTGGATGATCGACTGAGATGTCGATTCCATTTCACTGCACTATATTTCGACAAGCGACCCAGTCCTTTTCTTCGAGGGCTACAAGCTGTTTATTGTGCGTATTCGCTTCCTGGACTCCATCCAGATTGTGCGATATTTGTTGTTGTCTCGGCTCCGTTATAGCCGAGTTCTTCCTTCTCCCCTGGTGCCCACTGCTCCCATTAATGCTCACTTCTTATTCGAAGCCCGCACTGTCTGTACCGTAAACGTACATTGAGCGTTTTCCACCTCTGATGTATGAGTACCATAAATGACGAACAATTTAAACACAAAAAGGCTGATAATAAAGTCCACTAGTGAGCCAATATTTTTTGGATAGGCTATAGCATAGACCATGGGAAGCTGCAGGGCGTAAGAGTGGAACAGAAATGATTGTTCTTCTGCTCCCCACTTCATCCTTCTTCTGAACTTCCTACTGTACCCACTGCTGAGATCACGTTACTCCTGGTTCTTAGCCAGGCCAATTGAATCCCGTGGCAGTCTTGGTGTGGTACTCTTGTTGACCAGATTATTCTCACCATGTTTGACGACTCATCGTTGAGAATATTTGATCGTTACCTCTACCTTACACCTGTCCTGTCTGTATAAGCAGCTTACCTACTTGCGTGGGCGAGGGTAAAATAAAAACAGTTGAAACTTTGGGTGCCGAGCCTAACGGCTTCGTTGTGGCCTGGAATGGTCCTCATACACTAGTGACTGCAACAACATGGGTGGTCTAACACCCGAAATAAGTGCCCCTGGGTAAACCTTGGAGAACCATACGCGGTTTCATGTAAGATTGGCCACACTACAAAATATCAGTCGCTATTGCCATCAATAGCGCCAGAAAATGAGTTTCAACAAGATTGTGTCTTCCTTCAAAAAACTAGGTTCTTCGAAACAGATGGCTGGCTATGAGCATGCAATAAGGGCCAATTTTCTTTGGCCGTTTCTGTAATGACTGTATCATGAATTTTAAGTTTATAGCTCTGTAGAGGATCACTTGCAGATACATTTTTTAACTCAATCTTTTATCAGTTTATGGAAAAAACGACTATACTTACTAAATGAAACACTTTATTCATGTTTCACTACAGAAATAGATAATAAATAAATAAAAATTGTTACGGAAAGTCGAAAATGTTACTTTTTTGGTTATTAATATAGATCCTATTTCCCTTCTGAATCGTTACTAGCTCGATATGTTATCATCATGCACAATGTACAACTTTATATTCAACAGCAGACAAAAAAACAGCACGAGAAGGAACAGCGCCATGATGAGTTATGCAACACAGGATTGTTTGAAATATATTATTTAGCAATAAATTTCTGGCTGCTACACCAAAATTAGAGAAATTCGACAAGTTAGAGCCAATACAAAGACTTAAAGACAATCATTCTTCCCACGCGCCATTCACGAGTGGAGCAGGGAAGGGGGGACCAGTTAGTGTTACCAGAAGTACCCTCGGCCACAAAACGGCGGCTTTAGGAGTACTGATGTAGATGTAGCATCCACTGTCAAAAGCAAGGCAAACATCTCCATATGTGTTAATGTGTGTCTAGTAACGATGTGAAAAATGGTTAATAATGGGTCAGGAAAGTAAAGTAACGGTAATGCAAAATTTTAGTTATGTGGAATAGAAACTAAGACTGAATCATCACAAGAAGAGGAACTACGAGTAAAATAATCAGTAACGGTGGAAAATCGAGTTCTGCAAAACAAGTTGATGGCATGTCTGATTTCTTGCATTTTTCAGCCCTGAGTTCAAGAAACTATGTGCATTTACGTGAAGTTTCTCTTTCGGTCAGTAACGAGTGTTGGAGTACTATTGGGCATCACGTAATCTAAGAAATATTAAGTATCTTAATTTAAATTTTTTAAATGCCAGATGTAAATAATTATTAGTATTTAATACAAAAGTAGTTTACTAATACGACTGTTATGAAGCTAAATCTGAGGTTCATAATTTTGTGTAGTAAACTTACTTTATCAAATCATTATCTACTATACAACATGAAGTAAACGGATAAAACAGATGCCAGTACGTACAAGGGTTGCCCAGAAAGTAATGCACAGCGTTTTTTTTTGTTAAACAATTACACACTCGAAAGAATGGTGTTTTATCTACATATCCTATTTTTCCATGTAATCTACATCCTGTTCTATGGCCTTCCTCCAGCGCGAAACGAGGGCGTGTATGCCCCATCACTCCAATCCTTGTCCTGTGTGAATCACCTTCTCATCACCCTCAAAATGTCTTCCACGAATCACATCCTTTAATGGCCCAAACAAGCGGAAGTCCGAGGGGCTGGGTCAGAGCTGTAGAGTGGATGGGGTAACACTGTCCAATCCCGTTTTGCGATGTGTTCAGCGGTCCTCAGACTTGTTTGGGGTTGAGTGTTATCATGTTGCAGCAAAACATCTCCTGTGTTGCTGTGACGCCGAAGTCACCGGAAGCGCGTCTTGAGTTTTGTTAATGTGATGACATATACTTCTGAATTAATGATGCCGCCTCTTGGCATCACATAAATGAGAATCACACCTTCACAGTCCCAGAACACGGTAATCATGACCTTATCGGTGAAAGCAGTTGTTTTGAATTTTTTCTTCTGTAGAGAGTTAGGATAGCGCCATTTCATCGACTGTTGTCTTATTTCCGGCTCAAAATTGTGAACCCAGGTTTCATGACTTGTCACAGTCTACGACAAGAAGGCCTCCCCCCCAGCTACAAAACGTTGCAACAAATCAAGGCAAATGTTTTTTTTTCTGAACGATTTGTGAACCACTGTTAGACACTGCGGGACCCATCTTGCACGCAATTTTTAATATCCAAGAGTGCAGATAACTGCATCCACACTTCCTTTGCTGATTGACAGATGCAGCGCCTAACTGCCGAGTCGTAATGCTTCTGTCCTCATGAATGACATCAGCTCGCTGCAACATGTCAGGTGTGACAGCCATGGATGGTCTCCCCGACCGCTGCAAATCGTGGACCTCCGCCGAACACCCTTCTGATGACATCACCCACCGTGCCCAGCGACTAACTGTACTTCTGTTGACGGCAGATGCTCCATAGATGTTGCACAAGTTTTTGTAAATATTCCCCACAGTTTCTTTCTCTGTAGTGATAAATTCAATGACTGCACGTTGCTTGTAACGGACATCACCTAAAGAAGTCTTTTTGAAACTGTCCTGCAGCAACGCAATCTGTCGGAAGTGACGGAAACTAGAAGCGCTCACTCAGGAGACTTCAAATAATACACACGTAACGTTTCGCATTCGAAGCATTGTATTTTGCTGAGAAAAAGAAATGCGGTGCATTACTTTCTGGGCAAACCTCATATAGACGCCCGTTTTAAAACAAGAGGGGTAATGTGGTGTCACCGCCAGACACCACACTTGCTAGGTGGTAGCCTTTAAATCGGCCGCGGTCCGTTAGTATACGTCGGACCCGCGTGTCGCCACTATCAGTGATTGCAGACCGAGGGCCGCCACACGGCAGGTCTAGAGAGACTTCCTAGCACTCGCCCCAGTTGTACAACCGACTTTGCTAGCGATGGTTCACTGACAAAATACGCTCTCATTTGCCGAGACGATAGTTTAACATAGCCTTCAGCTACGTCATTTGCTACGACCTAGCAAGGCGCCATTATCAGTTACCATTGATATTGTGAATCATGTACCGGCCAGACCGACGTTCACCATTAACGGATTAAAGTTAAGTATTCCACCAGCTACGTCCGTTTTTCTAAATTCTAATTTCCTTGTCCTGTTCCAGACCTCACGCCAGCCTGCGTGAGCTAAAACGCGTGCCTTTCGACCTCCTCTAGTAACCCGGTGTTGGCTCTCCTGCCAACCAAAACAGGTAACGTTTCGAAGACTGAAACTACTGTGATATTGCACAAAGCTATAGCGATTAACGTAAAGCAATAGCTTTGAAAGGCATAACGAGTGAAATTACAAACGTGCATATACGGCGTCAATTAGTTGTGTTTTAAAAATACTCATACATAACTAAACAGAGGAGAATTAAGCAACTGAAACTGACAAAGCAGCTACGGTAAAGCTCATATGTGCAATTCCTTGGAATTTTCTTGCTGATATACACCTGTAGCGTATTATTTTGTCTTCCTTCATGTGTCTGTGTTACATGTACTTGATTGTTTTTAATAAAATCCTTATGGCTTGTGAATGCAAGAACGTCACTTCAAAACATCAGAATGCGAACTTACTAACGCGTGTGTGTGCCACATTGATAGAATGAATTCCACCTTGTCTCTCAGCACTATGAATTTTCTCATCGTCCTCCTGATTATTGAAATTTGATCGCCAAATGTGGGATCAGTGTCCAATACAGCATCAGAAAATCTTAGGTATCTTAATTTATAACAGATAGTTACCAATGGCGGATATTATAACCTTTCCCCCAGGCTGAAATGATTTATCACTGTCATATTTGCGTTGCAAGAACTTGCGTTGGTATAATTTAAGTCAATTCCGCAATTAAAACACAAAGCAAGACGGTTAAATTTTATAAACAGTGTCAGACTGGACTATATAGCTCACTGCATTAATCTTTCGACATATCCCATGAGTCTTCACGGTAAATAAAGATTTCAGTATCTTCGTTGAACAGACATTTTTGTGTCATAGTACTTCAACAATAATATTTGATCTACGCCGTCGTCAGGCGATAAACCGTGATCTCGACAGTCTTGACACTAATTGGGCAAGACGAAATCTGTAACACAGCTAGAAATACTAACAATTATTCCCTGTTACTGCCTTCACTTATGCTGAACAACTGTGGTTCAATTATCAGGCGTTTAAGGTAATCACACATTTCATATTCATCCCTACAGTAGTTATTCCTAGTTTTGAGATTACTGATGTATTATTTGTAACTGAAGATCAGTATTTTACTTACCTGCTTTATCAACACAACTGCAATGTGAACTGCAGTGAACTATGTGTAACAGAATTTCCTAATACACAGATTAGTAGCTAAGAATCTATTTAATAGTGTAATTAAAGCCTTAAACAAATCTTGATACTAGCTAACCTTTTCTATTTTGTGCATGATCAACAGTATGAGGTACAATCCAAGTAAGTAAGTAGCGAAAGTTCCTGGCAGACTAAGAGGCAGACCGGCACTCGAACCCGGTACGTAGGAGATGAGGTACTGGCGGAAATGAAATTGTGAGGGCGGATCGTGAGCCGTGATCGGGTAGCTCAGTCGAGTACAGCAACTGCCAGTGAAAGTCAAAAGATTCCGGGTTCGAGCCCCAGTCCGCAGGAAGGTTCTGACCAGAGCACACTCTGCTGCAGAGTGAAAATTCATTTTGCGAGCAAAGTAGCGCACGATTCTCAAAGGCTTTTCGGCATGCGTATTGCTGCTAAGAAGTATTTGGTAATTCACTGCAGCTCTACGACACTTTCACCCCATTTGCTTCACTTTTGTTTCAAGAGAGGTCACAGTTCGTAGTGATAGACGGTAAATGATCGAGCAGAACAGAAGTGATATCTGGCGTTCCACAAGATAGTGTCATAGGCCCTCTGCTGTTCCTGATTTACATAAATGATCTAGGTGATAATTTGAGCAGCCCCCTTAGATTGTTTGCAGATGACGCTATAATTTACCGTCTAGTAAAATCATCAGACGATCAATTCCAATTACAAAATGATCTAGAGAGAATTTCTGTATGGTGAGAAACTTGTCAATTGGCACTAAACAAAGAAAAGCGCTATGTCATCCACATGGGTACTAAAAGAAATCCGAGAAATTTTGGGTATACGATAAATCACACAAGTCTAAGGGCTGTCAATTCGACTAGATACCTAGGAATTACAATTACGAGCAGCTTAAATTGGAAAAACCACATAGATAATATTGTGGGGAAGGCGAAACAAAGACTGCGCTTTGTTGGCAGAACGCTTAGAAGATGCGACAAACCCACTAAAGAGACAGCCTACATTACACTAGTTCGTCCTCTGCTGCAATATTTCTGCGCTGTGTGGTATCCTTACCAGGTAGGATTGACGGAGGACATCGAAAAAACGCAAAGAAGGGCAGGTCGCTTCGTGTTATCGCGCAATAGGGGAGAGAGTGTCACTGATATGATACGTGAGTTGGGGTGCCAGTCACTGAAACAAAGGCGGTCTTCTTCGCGGCGAGATCTATTTACGAAATTTCAGTCACCAACTTTCTCTTCCGAATGCGAAAATATTTTGACTCCAACTGACAGCAACGCAAATCACTGGACATCGGAGAAACATGGTAGCTTCCTGCTACATGGCTGCTAGTAAAAGAAAGAAAATTTACGTGATAGTAATATGAAGGCAGTGCAAAGGTGTGGCATTGGGAAGGTGCGGTGTCCACACACACAGGCGAATATGGTGGATTCACAACCACAGCCACCATAGGGTGATACGTCTGTATAGAGCAGATGTAACAGCGGCCAGACAGCCGAGGCAAACACTGAAATGGTAGCAAAGTCGTCTGAGAATCATTTCAACTAAGGTTGGACTTTTCTAGGTATTAGGGAAGAAACTTGTCAAAGAGCCCTGAAATTCAGTATATAGTACAAGCGGCTAGCACAGTCATTACCAGGAATCAGTCAAAGAAGTAGCGGTGAGCAGCAGTAGGCAGCAGTGGCACAGTCGAGCTTCGAAGTCGCTATGAAGTGACGCTTTGATGCTCCTGCAATAATACACTGGGAAGCCTGTACACAGTTGGGAAAGAGCAACAGAGTTTCTATTAGTATCCAGCAATAGTCATCATCTTGCCTTTTAAAGAATAAGAAGCACTACAGTGTTTGTCTCTAGTAGCAACGAGTGGTATTTGATACGTTCTACCATAACATACTGAGTAACGAGCATTGCCTCAAACTTGTCTCCAATGATGAATAAAGTATCTGACTGCGTACGCAACTATGAATAATAGTTGATACCGGGTGTTTATAATTAAACTGATAGTGTTCCGAGTGCTGCAATGCAGGCTGTGTATATTGCAGGATATGCTGAAAAAAATAATAGTTCCACTTTCTGTTTTGACGTCAGTGCATCGTTTGTCACTTGGCGATGCATGTTGATTTCTTTTGTGAAGGGACTATTGGTGTAAAGCAGGTGGGGGCAAATAGCAGCCTGCGGGTCCGTGCGGTCTGCTAATGGTTTTTGTGCGGTCCGCCAAGACAGTCAGAATTTTTATGTAAAAATTTATACCTTCTTCTGAAATGCAAAGTTAACCAATGCATGCAAGCATTTTACAAGGTGTGGCCCACCACCAATCTCTGCTTCGACAAAGTGGTCCCCCAGCCAAAACTATTGCCACCCCTGATGTAAAGGGTTGAGAATATTGACGTTTTCCGTGTGAAACGCAATGGCTATTGAGACGAAATACCATTTACTGCTGGTAAACTTGTTTTATCAGAACGACAGCAACAGCAGCACTTCATTGCGGGAATATCGTCGACAGAAACGGCTGTGAAGAGAGCCATGTCAATCAATGCGCTAAAGAATATGAACCAGAAATTTGAAGAAGCAGGTGAATTAGGTGGTGCAGCAGGGAGAGGAAGGCGGCCCATTCCCATGGCAGTTGCTGGCGAAGTTGCTGCAGCTATAGCCGACAGTCCAGCATGTGCATCAAATTCTGCAGCCAGTGCGCGAGCTGTGTCGCAGGCATTGTCTCTCCCCTGGTCAGAAATTCAAAACATTTTGTGGCCCATTTTGCACCGGTATCCCCACAAGATTCTGAATGTGCACCAAATGAATCCCCAAGACAGTTTGTACTGCCGTGACTTTGCCCTTTGTTCTTCGGCACGCATAGAAATAGATTATGTGTGGCGAGGAAATATTCACTGAATGGATGAGGCACATTTTACTCTGCACAGTGCTGTGATTGCACAGAACTGTCGCATATGGGGTTCTACTCCGCTACATGTGCAGTAACATTCCCTGCCCTTAGCTTATATGACTGTGTGGTATGGTATCACAAACTCCTTCATTCTCAGTCTAGCTTCCTGCGAGGAGACGACACCTCCCAGGCCTAATAAGTGTATAGTGTTATCTACACAGTATGAGGACCTCCTTGTGGAACACGTGACACCAGCTTCGCAAGAACGCAACTGTGCCTCAAGATCTTCACGCAAGATGCGGATGACAACACATATCGCTTGTTAGGTGAAAGATTTGCTTCGAGAAACCTTTGCTGATCACCGTATCGCAGACAGCCCGACCTAATCCACGTGACCTCTGGTTGTGGAGGTATCTGAAAGGTTGTGTCCATTAGGGATGTATCTGGACTCTTCCTGATCTGAAGTATAGCATACAATGACATATCTCTCCGAATACACCAGATATGCAGCAAGCAACTGTCGGCCACGCCGTGTTACGAATGCAACATGTCACTGAGTCAGAAGCACATACTGAAAACTTGTTGTAACCCGTGACCACATGCTAACAAACAGGCCAGAACAAGCGTTATCGTGTACTTGATCGTTCCTCCCCTTTTGCCACACCCACACCGCATTCTGCCTGCTTACAGCGCTATATTTTCACATGGTGACAGAAAGTGGAAATATTATTTTTTCAGCTCACTCCCTGCGATCCTGATTAATGAACATACATATGATGTTTCGGAATCCTGCATTGTATACAGCCTGCCGTGCAGCACTCGTAACACTCTCACTTTAATAACAACTACCCAGTATTTTCTGCCTGTCAGAATATGGAAAAGAATCATTGTTGGATAGCACTTGTTGCCAATTGTGTATATGTGAATATATACAGTCATAATTAGTAAAAATTGATATTTTCTGTCTTTCAGAATGTAGAGAGGAGTAAGCGCTGTCTCACACTTGTCTTCAATTACGGTTAAGGTATTTTATTGTGTATTGTCGGAATGAGTTGCAAAGAGAATGAACAGAATGCTTACCTCTGACAGCTCAAGGTAGAATTCAGGAACTGAGAGCTGCTGGAGAGGTCAAACCTGTCGAGTGGTAGAGCGTAATTGATTTGCAAAGGTATACAGCCACTCTAAGACAACTCTTCGAATAAGGTTAAGCTACTGAGAAAATAAATAGTTCTTAAATTGAATCATTAAGTGTTTGCACCTTTATCACTTCCTACAACTCACAATTTCTCCATTGCAGAATTCCCTATGCTGTGCATCCTAGGAGACTTTTTTCCTCTCACTCTGTTAAGATTGACTTAGTAGACTTCAGCCCTTGATAAAAATTTTGTTGTCCGTATCCTGAGTGCACTATACAGGCCACACCTTCAGCCAAGCTGGTGATAGGACTTGTACCTGGACGTGTCAAAAAATCTGACTCTAGGTGTGGGATACATCGTGTAGAAGCATTCCAATGTATTCAATCAGGTGACCGAATATCGGAGGAGAAATAGGAATAGTATCAGAATCAGACCCTCGAGCCATGTTAGACAATAACACGAGTGACCAGGCTTGTGCAACAGGTCAAAAGAAGCAGAAGCCACCTCCGGAGGCCTGCATAAACTTGGTTAACTTGTTTATCCCAGCAGAGGAAGAAATACTTCAATGAGGAACTACATGGGATAACCAGCAGAACTAATGTCTCACAAAGAGCTCAGGCAAGAAACAACAGCAATAGTTTTAAGACTCTGTGTACGACATAGTAAGATTACTTCCGCTAGCTCAGACGTAAGGTGCATCAGTGTAAAGGATGCGCTTGTATTAAGGAATGAGTCATTTAGTGGAGCTAAGTCCAGACTTAGGGAGATCATTAAGAGTGTAAATGCAGCATTCT
The DNA here is from genome assembly GCF_023864345.2 of Schistocerca serialis cubense. Classification (NCBI taxonomy): domain Eukaryota; kingdom Metazoa; phylum Arthropoda; class Insecta; order Orthoptera; family Acrididae; genus Schistocerca; species Schistocerca serialis. The sequence continues at coordinate 292,003,151 of NC_064638.1, forward strand.
AAATAGCGCAGAGGAATAATAAACCGATGGTATTTGAAAACATCAAGTCTAAAATTAGTAATCTCAGATGAAAATTATTCAGATAACGGCACCATTGACTTTAACGTCTGTTGGATGTTTCAAGCCACACAGCACCAAGGGGAAGCAATTGCATCATGGCGAAATCGAACAGATGAATTATCACAATCATTCAATGAGGCAGTCACCAGTGAGACAGGGCGGCACATTCACAAAGCACATCAGAACTGGTATGCACTCTAGCATGGGCTTGCTTCATACAGGGCCTAGCATGTGACAGGATGCAGACAGTTGTATGAAGCGGGAGTGATGCAGTGGAAGTTGCGCTGCGAGAGAGAAGCATGTTATTTTCCATGAAAGGAAAGGGTTCCCAACAATGGTGTATAAGAAATTTGAATATGGAAATTGCATAGGGGGAAAATGTTATAATTGTGGGCAGAGGAATCACATGACCAGAGACTATGGAAAGCCAATGAGGACCACTAATGCACGACTGCGTAGCGTAACTCACGAAGCGGAAGAAGCCAAGAGCTTCCAGATTTTTTGTTATCCCTGTAATAAACCAGTTCTGCAGATACTGAATGTAAAAAAAAGTCAAAGCGCAAAAGATGCAGGCATCAAGCAAAAGATTCTAAAACATCTAAGGTTACAGGTGCGACCTATATGGGCACATTAGGCCCCAGAGCAGTAAGAAATTAGGAACTGTACAGACAAATTAAATGAGAAACTTAGAGTGTGATACAGTCACACGTTACCATGACGAAACGGCCAAAAGTTAAGCATTATAAAGGAAGAGAGGCTCATGAAAGAAGCAGTAATTAGTAAGGAGATATCTATAGGGTGAAGGGTGCGACGTAAAGTACAGTGAACACATTGGGAGCCACGTATCTGCAATTGCCAATTGTAGGGAAGTGCCAGTGAAGTACGAGTTCCATGTCGTAGGAAGAGGACCGATTATGACTGTTTACGGAGAAACGACGTCCAGAGGAAGCAAAAGGTTGCGATTAGTGTTGGTGAAAAGGTGATAAGGATACAAGGTCTAAATATTCCGCTGCTGAGAGCGCCCAAGACAGAAGTAACGCCACAAGTTTCTAGGAGATCCACAGGTCGGGCAGCAACCACGATTAATGGAAAACAAATTTCAGACTACCTGAAAAAGTGATACATAATTAAAGAAAGCATGTGTTGAGACAGTATGTGAGTCAGACTGCAAAGAAAGTGGAAATGAACGGGAATAGTAGAGGACAAAAAGGATCTACGAAAAGAATGGTAAATCCCACACGCAAACGAAATAAAACGAACCAGTGAACTTCATAGAATGACGAAGGAAAAAGTAAGATATCCAAAACAAAAACATGTCTTCAGACGAAAAGTGATGAGTTACCTTTAAGACAAAATAGCTTTGTACCAGAAAGTAACATGATAATGGTCCTTCGGAAAAAACATTATATGGACATGTATAGCAACAGGGTCAAATCCTAGTAATGAAAAAGAAGAAATTATTCCGAAATAGGAAATTGTAACAGGCATGCGTGTATCCAAATCGGTGGTACGAATAGAGCAAATGAAATGTATCCTCAGTGTATTGAATACGAATGAGGGTGAGTGCAATCTCAGAGCAGGAAAGGTAGTTGGCGAACCAATAAGGAAACTGACACGAATATGAAATGTATTGGGGACAACAGAGGTAATGGGCATGTACAAAAATGACATCGCCTGGGTGAGTGAAGCAATCCGAACAGAGCAGTCGAATAAAGAGGAGCGCTACCAAAATGAAGAAACTGTAGCTACATATTTCATTTGAAAGGTGACAGAATGTCTTTATAACGACGGTAAGGCATGCACTGATATTGGCAGAACACCAAGAGAATGCCACGAAAGCATCCCCGAATAGAATATTATAAGCACAAAAGATGGTATTACATAGGAGAAAATCGAGAAACTTTTTAACTAGGATATAATCTTTGGAAGTCAAAGTCTATGGAACGCACCTGTATTGCTGGTACCGAAAAAACAAGACGCCATCGGAATAGCGAAATATAGATTCATATCAGACTACGTAAAACTGAACAAAATTTCAGTGGGGAAAGCTTTTTCTATTCCCAACGTAAGTAAGATGTTGAATCAGCTAGGAAAAAGCAAGTATTTCTCCACTTTAGATCTACCAGCAGACAGAAAAAAAACAGCATTCAGTGCAAATTATCAGTATAATGACTACAAAAGCATGCCATTGGGACTAAAGTATGCAACAACTACATTTCAGAGACTAATGAATGTTGCTTTAGCAGAATTGCAAGGGACAAAGTGTCTAGTGTACTTGGGTGACGTAATTTTATATGGAAATCCATTAAAGGAACGTAAGGAAAAGCTGCAGGAGATGTTGCGCAAATCAAGAGTATATAGGCTGAAGTTATAACCAAATAAATGCAAATTCCTGAGAAAGGAGGTAATATTCTAAGGACACAATGTAAAAAGACAAGCGTAATGCGGAAAATTTAAATAACTTTCCAGTTCTGAAACCCACGAATGAATTACAAGGGTATCTAGGGATGATTGGATATTACCGTCTATTCATTTTGAACTTAAATAAAACAGCAAACTCATTACACAAATTGTTGAAGACCGAAGTGCCATATACGAATGGGGAAATCAACAACGACCAACAGTTTTAAAAACTGATAGAGAGATGAGTAAATCCTCCTGTACAGAGCTGCGCAGATATCCAGAAACAGTTTATAGTAACGATGGACGCCAGCGGAGAGGCATTTGGAGAACTGTCACAAGGAAAGATAGGTGTGGATCTACCAATAACCTGCGCTTGACGATCGCTGAATAAGGCTAAAAGAAACTTCCTGCATTTGATTTAGACTGCTCAGCATATTGTAAGGGCTGCAAAACGGGTAAGACCATATTTCTGTGGGAGACATTTCAGTGTAGTAACAAATGAAAAGCCACTTATGTGGATTTTTTTGTCAGTGATCCGTTATCAAGGTTACTAGAATGGAGTTTGAAACTAGGGTAATATTCTTTTGACATTATACATAAACCTGAAAAGCTCAATGCAAATGCAGGCGCATTACATAGAATGCGATCTGATGATGTAGAGGATATAAAGAAAGTACGGAACACAAAAGAGTGATCAGGGAAAACGAAGAACAGGAGGAGGAAAACGATGAAATTAGTGCAGAGAAAAAGGCTCTTCCTCCTAGGAAGAGCGACAAGAGACACATTTCAGATTACCTGAGCGGTCAGCACGAAAATTTTGTCTCCAGCATTAATAATCCTGAGCACCAATGGAGAAAGTTCAAGAGCATTGTAAAATAATCTTTGGACAGGACTTCTGATATTATAAAATTCATCTCATACTCGTCAATATTAAGCACAGTCCTAGTACTTTAGCGTGTCATAGACCTATGACTAACTAGAAGTAAATATAAAAAATTATATATTCAGTACTCAGTAACAATATCTTCTTTGTAAGACCTTATAAATTTAATTTATAATTTTTCTTTTTATAAATCAATAACAATCTCTTCTTTGTAAGACCTTCTAAATTTAATGTATAATTTTTGTTTTAATAAATCAATAACAATCTCTTCTTTGTAATACCTTCTAAATTTAATTTATAATTTTTCTTTTAATAAAATAACTAAATCCCTTCTCGTCTATAGAGAACCTAAAAAAGACAGAAAAAAATTATTTTTTCCCCTTCAACCCAATCACCAAAGCTAACCATCACATATTAAATATTATATTTAACAATTTAAATTATACCACTCTTAATTGAGCTACACTCACATCCACAACTAATTAATTCTAACCTTTCATCACTTCCACACCGCTCGCCTGCACAGCGGTCAAACATACACACACACACACACACACACACACACACACACACACACACACACAGACACACACACACACACACACAATCATTGTACCAAAATCGGCCTCATATAACACCATGCACAGAAGTGAATTTTACCAAACCGATCCCACTTGAACGACATTAGGCCATGAACTAATAATTAACTCTCATTCAAAAACGCACACAAACTTACCTAAACATTATTTTTATTGAATTCCCATGAACTGTACACAAGCTTTTGACACGCCATCTATTACTTTAATCTTCTATTAACTATATATTTGTTTTCTAATAAAGAGATCAAATTCAGTCGCATAGAAGCTCATCATCACACACACCTACCCCCCCAAACTAGCACTATCCCCCCATGCAGCACACATAAATAAAAAACAAATATATAATATTTAATCAATTTTTATTAGTTCATAAATTATTTGTACATCACCATCGTTGCCATCATTATTCGCTTGCTCCTTGTTGTCGGCGTATTCCTCCGGGAAGAGGTACCATCGGGGGTGATGGCCTGCTTCATCTATTCAAATAAATAAATTAATTAGTTAATAATAATAATATATAAATTACAAAACACACACACACACACACACACACACACCACACACACACACAGACAGAGAGAGAGAGAGAAAGAGAGAAGCACATCTATTTCTATATACATTATGGACCGCCCACTGTCCTCAAAGATAAATTATTTTCCATTTGATAGCCACCTCACCATGTGGTGGGCCGCACAACATCAAAGTACCCTAAGTGTAGTAGGAGTTAGATAATGAACAGTCACCTTGTTTAAATGTTGTAAGATTTCACTTAATAATGATCAGTCACCTCGTTTAAATTATGTAAGATTTCACTTAATCAGGGCGACTGGGGGGTGGATCATGTAGTTTAACGTTCGGCTCTGGTATAGCTAGTGCAGCGTCTACCTCATACGTCTGCTTCATTAATAGCAGATCGGGCAGGGTGAAATTACTTATTTCATACTTTTAGCTAACTAGGAAGCGAATCCGCCACATACAGAATACACTTCATATAATGGGCAAGGCTAGTAGATAAAAATGATCAACTTTACATACAGCCATTGTACAATTAGTAAATTAATTTTATGTGTTAAAAATGTTTATTTTATACTAAATCTTTAATTACGATGGTGATGAACTCTATGAAAATATGTGCGGGCTAAACGCTTCGATGAATCGCGTCTGCTATTCGCCACGTGACAGACTGTCAATCCTAAGTGCCCGGGTTCGATTCCCGGCTGGGTCGGAGATTTTCTCGGCTCAGGGACTGGGTGTTGTGTTGTCCTAATCATCATCATTTCATCCCCATCGACGCGCAGGTTGCCGAAGTGGCGTCAAATCAAAAGACCTGCACCAGGCGAACGGTCTACCCGACGGGAGGCCCTAGCCACACGACATTTCCATTTACATTTCCATTTAAGAGCAGTTTGCTATTGTGTGGTGAAATTAGGAGTTGTTTACATCTTTGTGGCCTGTGTGAGATGATCACAGTGGGATCAGTGCGGGTGTTTTGTGACAAATATACTCCATCACTAAATAAAAGGGCTCCAAATAAATAGAGTGCAGCCCTTCCTTACTTCCCCGAGCAGCACGGCGCGGTCTGAGCGGTTTTTACGCAAAAACTGCAATCTGGTCAGACTGTGAGTGAGTCGAGAAATAACTGGACAAAATTTATCTGTAGATGAGTTACAGGTCTGGATTGGAATGAATATCTTGATGGGTGTGGTTGTGTTGTCACGTGTAGTGCCCTACTGGAGTTCAGAACCTGCCTTATGTCAGCCTTACATATCGAAACCTATGAGATGCAGAAGTTTCAAAAATATATGTCCCAAATAAATAAAGTACACTCCATCCATCGGCCTATGGACTGAAATTATTTAGGAAAATTAGGAGTTGTTTGGCTATTTGGACGTAAATGTTTTGCATTATTTACGAGCGTTTGTAATGTCTGTAGGCTGTGCTACGCGTTATTTTTAACTGTTTACAATTAGCAAGCATGTGTCTAGAGCATTATAAATGTGTTATCTAGGAGTGTTTTGCAGGTCTGTATGATGTGGGACATTCCTAAATAAAGTAAATTCGTTCCTCCATCCATTGACCTAGTGCAGGGTGAGTCCTTTTAGCAGAAACGTGTAGGAAGAGGTTGAGTGCTGGTGGCTTAGTTTGAAACAATTTTCTTAGGTTGGTGGCGGAAGCGCAAGTGAGCTTTGTTCGCTGGCAGATTTCAAACTTGGCGCTGGTTCCTAGGAGGAGGAGGAGGTGGCGGTCTGGTCCTCAAAAGTAGTTGAAATTAGGGAGTTGAACACGTTTACATATATATATGAAATTGTAAATTGAATTATTTAATATAGCGGGGTGGTGAGAGTCAATTAGCGAGTGTTCTCGCGACGATCAAACGTGCTCTTATACGGTCATGGTGGATTCCACTGTGGGTCAAACTCTAGCACCAAACGTATCCTTTGTCTGGCATGTGGTCGACAGGTTATATCGTGTTGCGCATTAAGTGCTCGCGGTCGCGGCAGGATGTTTATGTAGCAGCCTCTGGAGCAGTGGCTAGTGTGGGCTGGGCTGCCAGTCGACGCCCTCCTGCCGCCCAGGGCCTTCGGAGAGAGCCCCGCGCGTCGGCTGAACAGGGTAGGCCGTGTGTACATCAGCCGCGCTCTGCAGTCGTTGTGTGAGGGTGGAGAAGTCAGTTGGGACACACTTGCATGAACGTAATGATTGAAATAAAGAGTCCTTTTCCCCACCTTGTCACTTTGGGTAGAACAAGTGATGAGCTTTTAATAATGTATGTGCAGGTGCTGATTTAGAAATACGTGGCCAGATTTGACTGGCCTATCGACGGGTGTGACGTCGGGGTGGATTCCACTTTCGAGCAAACAAATTTGGCGGCAAACGTGTGGCGTGGGGATGTTTGTCCCACAAAGCCACGTGGTGGATCACCAACCGACCAGCTGATGCTTACGCTGGCCGAGTGGCTCCTGTGACGTCAGCGGCGGCTTACTGGCTGGACCAGCGACGCGCGTGGGCTACCGCTGACCAATCTCTGCTGGCAACAACATGAACTAAACCATTTGGGATCAGGAGTCCGTGGTGTGACCATCTCGAAGTCAGTTGGGACACACCTGCATGACCATAATGCCTGAAACAAAGTCATTTCCCCACCTGGTGACTTAGGTTAGTACAAGTGGCGCGATTTTAATAATTTAGCGGCGGAAGCATAAGTGACCGCAAAAATTCAAACTTGGTGGACGTGACCCAATTGGATTTCTTGCCGCCATATTAAATGACGTCCTCGGGTGGCTGAGATACGAACTAACACACAGTTGGTCTCCAGACCTCGTAGCAAGCACGGTGGATGCTGCTGCGATCTCGAAGATTTGATGGTAGAAAACTAGTGATGAGCGTACTGTTTGAAATAAACACCTCAGTCCATTTCCCACGAATTCACAGGAGTTGACTTAGATTAGTGGAAGTGCAGTTTATTATTATTATTTGATGAGATTTTGATAACTTGGGAGTGAAACAATAAATGACAGCGAGAAAATTCAACCTTAGTACGATGAGGTGGCCTATTTAGTATGTGTGACCGATTATCGTGTTGGAATTTGAACTTGTGACCAATTTGTTGTAACGGAAATGGCTTTCTTGCCTCCAAAATAAGGTGTATTGAATAAATAATAATAAATGATTGAACTTGGCGCAATTTTCCATGTTAGTGGAGGTAGGCCAATAATAATAATAAATAATAATAATAAATGATAATAAATGAACATAAATAATAATAAATGATAGTGAATGGTAATAAATAATAACTAATAATAAGAAACAAAAGTAAGGGGATTGCAGCCATTATCATGCTGGAATTTGAATTTGGAGGGAAATTTCTAGTGGAGACAGGTCAATAACGATAAATAATAATAAATGATAATGAATGATAATAAATGATAATGAATGATAATAAATGATAATGAGTGTTAATAAATGATAATCAATAAGAACAAAAACAAGTACGGTTTTTGCATGTATTATCGTGTTGGAATTGAAACTTCCCGCTATTTTTTCTTCTGGAGGCTTAAGTTAGTGGACTCAGCCCAATTGGGCTATTTTCCCGCCAGAATTCAAACTTCCCGCCATTTTTTCTTGGTGTGAGGTTAGTGGACATAGCACAATTGGCTTATTTTCCCGCCAAAAGCCGCCATCTTGGATGACGTCATGCAATGTTGCCATGTCTACATGCCGCCATCTTGGATGACGTCACCGCCGCCATCTTGAATAAATTTGGCAACAATGCAGAGTGACCTGACATGAAGGTTGTCCCTCTACTAATGCGGTCTACGATATAATATAAGAATCGGCTTAATTTTTCAAGGAACTCATTAACAGAACAGGAGTGACCCATGAGAAAACTCTTCAGTTTCGATTCGAAAGCGCGTGGATTACTGCTAAGATTTTTGAATTCTTATGGTAGCTTATAGAAATGGATGCAGCAGTATATTGCACACCTTTCTGCACAAGAGTTAAGGAAGTCCGATCCAAATGCAGGGTTGATTTCTGCAGAGTATTAACTGAGTGAATGCTGCTTATTCTTGGGAATAAGCTGACATTGTTAACAAGAAACGGCAGTAAAGAATATAGATATTGAGAAGCAAATGCCAAATACGGAGGCTAGTGAACAGAGGTGGACAAGAGGTTTGGGAACTTACACCACTTATTGCCCGAACCGCCTGTCTCTGACCCAAAAATATCCTTTTAGAATGGGAAGAGTTACCCCAAATATAATACCATATGATATAAGCGAATGAACATCAGCAAAGTAGAATAATTTTCGTCTCGAACAATCACTTACTTCAGATACCGTTCGATTAATAGAATGGCAGCATTAAGTCTTTGAACAAGGTCCTGAACGTGGGCTTTCAATGATATTTTACTATCTATCTGAACATCTATAAATTTGAACTCTCCAGATCCACTAATCATATACCCTTTCTGTGAAATTAAAACTATAGGGTTTTGTTGAATCATGTGTTAAAAACTGTAAAAACTGTTCTTACTGTGATTTAGCGTTAGTTTATTTTCTACAAGCCATGAACTTAACGTCATGAACTACACTATTTGAAACCAAACCAATGTCGCGCACAATATTCTTTACTACCAAGCTAGTGTCATCAGCAAACAGAAATATTTTATAGTCACCCTTAATTCTAGTGAACATATCATTTATATAAATAAGGAACAGGAGTGGCCCAAACACTGATCCCTGGGGCACCCCACTCAGGCCCCACATCATAGCAATTCTCAACACTATGAACAATGACCTTCTGCTGCCTGTTGTTAAAGTAAGAGTTGAACCAATTGTAAGCCACTCCCTGTATTTCATAATGGTCCTGCTTCTGGAATAATTTTCTGTGATCAACACAATCAAACACCTTAGTTACATCAAAAAATATGCCTAGTGTTGGTAACCTTTTATTTAACCCATCCAGAACCTCAAAGAGAAAAGAGAATTTAGCATTATCAGTTGTTAAACGACTTCTAAAGCCTAACTGTATATCTGAGAGCAAATTATGTGATATAAAATGATCAATTATCCTTACGTACACAACCTTTTCAAAAACTTTAGCAATCACTGATGGCATAGAAATAGGTCTACAATCGTCTACATTATACCTTTCTGCCTTTTTACGAAGTGACTTTCCTGCTGAGTACTTTAATCGTTCAGGAAACTGACCATTCCTAAAGGAAAAATTACAAATATGACTAAGTACAGGGCTAACGCTAGGTACTCCATCATATCCATGAGATTCCTTAGTCTTCAGTGATTTAATTATTGATTCAATCCCCCCTTGTCTGTATCATAGAGGAGTATTTCGAACAGCAATCTCAGAAAGGCATTTGCCAAGAGAGCTGTGTTTCCATGTAGAAACTAAATTTTTATTTAGTTCACCAGCAATGCTCAGAAAATGATTGTTAAATATTGTACGTATATCTGATTTCTCAGTAACAGAAATATTTTTACTACGAACTGGCGTTATATCGTTGACCTTGTGCTGCTGGCCAGACACTTCCTTCACAACTGACCATATGGTTTTAATTTTATCCCATGCATTATTTATTCTATTTGCCCACCTCATACTCTTTGCCTTCCTAATAATATTTTTAAGCACCTCACAATACTGTTTGTAATGGGCTACTGTAGCTTGACTGACTACTTCTAACATTTTGATATAATTTCTATGTTCTAAATGATATGCTTGCCCCACTAGTCAGCCACCTGGGCTGCCTTTCACTGCTAGTACCCCGTTTACTACGTTCTAATGGAAAGCAACTCTCAAAGAGAACGAGAAACATGTTAAGGAAAGCATTATATTTGTCATCTATGTTATTGGCACTATAAACATCCTGCCACTCTTGTTCCTTGATGAGTTTTAAAAAACTCTCTATTGCTGTTGGATTAACTTTCCTGCATAGTTTGTAATTATATGCCCTTTTACTAACAGAATGCCCATCTAGTAATGAAGAAATATTGTCTATTGCTGTGCTACTGTTCCCCTGCACACTAGTTGGAAAAAAACACAGTGCACATCACATCATACGAATTTAGGAGATCTACCAACATCGTTTTTCTTGCACAGTCATATACTAAATTGGTATTGAAGTCACCACATATAACTAATTTCTGGTACCTCCTATAAAGTGAATCGAGAACCCTCTCTAGCTTGAGCAGAAATGCTCTGAAATCAGAGTTAGGGGACCTATAAACAACAAAAATTAGAAATTTAGCTCCATTAAATTCAACTGTCCCTGCACAACATTCAACTATCTGTTCAGTGCAGTGCCATGATACGTCGTTGGACTCTAATGGAATACTGTTTCTTACATAGCCATTATCAAGGCAAGAGGAGTTGTGATACAGTACTAACGTAATACTCCCCAAGTGACCAATTTCTTGTCCAGTGTGCTTGCATGTAACACAGAGAGAAGTGGCATGACTAGTGTTCAAAGGCATGTGACGTTGGTAAAGAGAAGGAACCAGCTCATATACTTAGTTACTGAGAAAAATACATAAATGATTGAAAAAAGTGATATTGCAATTGAAGATTGTAAGAATAGTTACAAGAACATTGTAATTGTTCAGCAACTTGCATGTTACTGATTATTTATAATTAATTACTCATCTCATATCAATTTATATTCAGATCAAGATAACGAATAACAGACATCGATTTATTCGTAGGATAAAGAGACTGCAGTTCGTTTATCATAAACATTACTTGCTAAACATTTATTAGACATATAATGAAATGCTGCTTAGGTTTTTGGAGGTCTGAGAGGATGTTCTGGATGTGCAAAAAGCAATGTGAAGAACCATATAGGGCGAGTGTCAAAATGTGTCAGTATAAATAATTTATGTTTGAAGTGTAAAGGTTGATGATATGAAAGTGTGCGAAAGGAATCCCTGTTTAATAAATGGCAATTCTCCATAGTCATTCCCAGTCTGTTCAAAGGTTGAAATTGTGCTTTGACAGGTTAAAACAACGATCTCATCGAATGTTCCTATCTATTGTGGGAACCACATAACATGTGTGCGAGCATTACGAGATGTAGACAAGTGTGACATATGGAGCACCAAAGGTATGCATGGATAGCCAAAGGCGACTGCTGGCGATAAGTGGGAAATCTGGCTTGAAGTCCCAGCCTGGAACAAATTTTCATGTGTCACCAATAAACAGTGTAGCTGAAGTCAATTTAGATTCGCAATTTGAGAATAAAATTTCATAATGCCAGGTCCAAATTGTCTATAATGTTGTTTTATAACAGTAGAAAACACATGTGATTAAAATAATGCACTAGACAGACAAGGTAGTTATACTTGACAATTCCAGACAAACAAATGAGCATTCATAATTCAAATAGTATTTAACACCGGAGGCTGACGGTGTGTGTCATAACATGGCAGTAGGTGTCAGTTACTGGAGGAATACAAATTATACTTGCATTAGAGAAAGTAATTGATATTAACCATATTTCTTCTACTCGAAATATTCTTCAGTTCGAAAATTATCAACGATCCACTTAACCACCATTGCCTGACACACGATCAGCTACTAGAAAATTAGTGTAAATGACTACCCAATAGCTGTGTCACCTTTATAATCTCAATACCTTTTATTAAAATTGGTAAATTCATTACAAATCATTATTAAGTATGATACAATAACTAGAACAATTGTAAATTGTTCAACTGCAATTTATAAGCTATTACTCTTATAGGTACGAAACAGAGGGTCATTAAGTGCTCCCAACTACCGATTTTTCGCTGCGTTTCAGAGATGAGAGTTGCTATGGTATCAGCTACCTAGATTTCGCTACTTTTCACCACCACCAGCGGAAGACACAATAAACCCTCAATTATTTTCGCATCACCCTCTCGCACTCTCTCTCTCTCTCTCTCTCTCTCTCTCTCTCTCTCTCTCACACACACACACACACACACACACATACACACTCACTGTCACTCATAATTTCCAAGGCTGGAGAAATCTTAGTGTGGTGTATCACTTGGAATACATGTTTTTGTAATACACAAGAATAACTATGGAAACAGCAGTGCTTCATCTCACCAAGGACCGTTATAGGGGAGAAGAAGATAATGTTTTATGTTCTACTTATGTTTGATAGGTGCTGCCCATGGTTGCCATTCTGAGGAAGGCTGACTATGACTGGATCTATGGTGCCAAGACTCTTTAAAAAATGTTATAGGCCATACAGAGCTAACTCCAAGATAAGATCAATAACATGTTTAGCCACATTATTGACAGTTTGGCACAATGAACTATACTAAAAAGGATCCATTTTCGAGAAACTTTCAATGCAGTGTATCAGTTAAACTGCCTACTGTGGATGACCCTTGCAATGCCAGTGTTGAGTTGAGTCAGTAGGTTGTCATCAGGATGATGCTTGACAGTCGCTCAGGGAAACATCATTATTAGTCATATGAGCTATTAGAAAACAAACTGCATCATTCAGAGTGACACTCTGCAGCAGAAACACCCCTCTCTTCTCCTCTCTCCCCCCTACATAAGAGTACTGATGACAGTGAATATGATGGTGCTGATGCAACTGGCAAGTGGCTGCGTAGGAACGCTGACATATACAGCTAGTGGCAGCACCAGCACACCTACAATCTGAGCACAACTCTGCATCTCAGTGTAAAATACACAGTTAGGTGCAGTTACGTTGGCAGCCTAAGGACCAGCAGTAGGCTCGCTATTGGTAAATGCCAAGTCTCATGGTCACTGTTAGCAGAACCATGTCACCCAATTTTCAGATGTGGGCCTCACTTCATAGATAGTGCTGCTGGACTGGCATCCCTTTGACTAAAAATGATGGATATTTGTACAGTTTCGGTGTCTTCTTGTTTTGCCAAAACATTGCTTCCAAACATGTACACCAAAACACAAACATAGCATGGAGATGTAGTAACTGGCGTGCTGATGCTGCAGTGTGGTGGCCCTATCTTTCCACTGTATCGATGTTATTGAGTTGTGGGACTTTGGCTCAGCTTGCTATGTGGACACTGACCAGTGTCTTGCTGCATGTGAGTTAATGGTGGTTTGGTCGGTTCTGCAACTGTCAGCTGCTGTGACCATTTTGCAATAGCTGTGGCACTGTCGCTATCTTATTCAGTAGCACCGAAAAATAGTAGCGGTGCTATACAACTGCCGTCTCTGTAGACGTGGCGTCAGGATCTTAGTTCAGGGAAATTCTGCAAAGACTCAACATACATTTCCACACTGAAAATTGTGTATAATATATTCTTCTTAAGACTAGTCAATTTAAATAACAAGGTTCATTGACTGCATACTAAACCTACAGTAGTAACCAACTGGCTCCTCATGTTTACACGTGATCAGTAACTTCTTCCATTGATCACCTTTGAAACAACAGGGTAAATCATCAAATTCTTCACCCATATTGTACATCCCTTAGTAAATGCTTAACAATTAATTGACTCAAACAATCCCTCATGAATTATCCAAAATTCCCTTAAGACACTAGGCCTTTTATCTCATTTGTGCATTGTAACACATGAAAAGTATCTGTAACATCACTCATTAAACATCTTAACCACTGAGAAATATATTTTATCATCAGTCACAATAAATGTTCACACGAAATGACGAACCCTTTAATACCACTGCCAACAGGTACAGAACAAACTAAAAGTAATACTGAAAAATGATTTTATCTCTAAACAAACTCTCTCGACAGATCGTCTTTAGCAGTGCATGGTCTGACTCCATTTCCTCTTATGTCGAGCATTTCTGTTTTTTATCTGAAGGTTTCTTAATCTGCTGTTTTGGCACATCATTCGGAGCTTTGTCTCTGCAACAACAGTTCCCGTTATGTTTTCTTAGAAAACACACCCCTGAGACCATTCTACCACAAAACACACATAAGGTACTATTACACACAATACGCTGACAAGTAGTTTCACTTATTTCTCTCACTATTGTGCTAATCACAGACTGAATTATTCTTGCAATGCTAGGCTTTCTTGTACCCTTGCTCATCCAAAGCAACTTCCATGTGCCTTGTGGCAGTGTATCATGCGAATTAAGCCTTCGTGATCTCGCTCACAGTTTAACAGGCTTGTCCTTCAAGACAGATGAATTGTGTGACAGTATTTCACTGGCGACAGCTTTCCCCAGCTGGAACAATGTTCCCCTGAATGCCACCATACATCGCCAGAGGTCAGTTTTGGCATGATGCTCGAACAGAAAGCCCAACCCTAGGGTTTACCAGTACCCTCTACCTACATTACACGTGTCATGCACAATGAATCGTGGCTATGTTGTAAACAGTTTGTCATTTGCGTCAGCAGCCTACGCTTTCTAGCACTCCACAAGACTGTGACATAGCGCTCACACTACTGCAACCTTCCGATCCCCATGCACACACTCCTCAGCCTTACAAATGCGTTCCCTCTCTCTTCTCTTACCCTCTCCCCGCTTCTGCAGGTGTGCCACCTCTTCAGGTGGCAACAAATCTGGGTTCTTTGGAAATAAATGCGTCTGTCCTACTCTATTGCTCACAACATCCACTACACTGTCAACCTTATCGAAAGTTTCTTGTGCATCCTCTCCAGTATCTACAAGAAAATTGCTGGCTGCAGTTCCACTTTTTACGATACAAAAATACTTCACTGTATATGTGGCCCAGGCTCCACACCCTCTAAATAACACCCATTATCACCCAATGGAGAAAATAATACTGCACTTAGATTGCCTGTGTTACTATCCACACACTTATTTACTTCAGTACATACACCTTTGCCTTTAACCCAAATGAATACAGACTCACTTACAGATATTTTTCTCTTACTACGAGTATACGATGACAATGCAGAAGATGACATATACACAGATTTACCAAAGTCTTTATTTGCTAATTCTCCAATATGATAGGTACGGTAGGCAATAATGTCTCTGTCTACAAAACTTTCAAGGCCAGGCACGTTAGGAACTCCAGTACCACCTCATACAATAGCTACAGTAAGCCAACCGTTACCATGTGTAAAAGAATCGTTAATGTCAATGCTAAAGTTACGTCTGCATCCACAGAACACACATGGTCCATCGACAAGTGCAGTAGCAGCAGTGTTCTTCACAGTATTCTTCTTCTTGTCTGCAGCAGATGTAGAGAATTCGATGTTCTCAATTGTTTTGTAAATTGTCTGCTTAGAACGACGGCGAATACGTCTGTACGGCATCGTGGCGGCGTTCAATGCAGTTGCGTGTGCGGCAGCAGCAGCGCGAATGAGCCGCTGCGCGGCGATCGCTCGCTTATGTATCATGCGGTTGCTTGGACTTAGAATATTTTCACACTGCCAGCAATTTACAAAACAATTGAGAACATCGAATTCACAACATCTGCTGCAGACAAGAAGAAGAATACAGTGAAGAACACTGCTGCTACTGCACTTGTCCATGGACCATGTGTCTTCTGTGGATGCAGACATAATTTTAGCATAGACATTAATGATTCTTTTACACATGGTAATGGATGGCTTACTGTAGCCATTGTACGAGGTGGTACTGGAGTTCCTAACGTGCCTGGCCTTGAAAGTTTTGTAGACAGAGACATTATTGCCTACCGTACCTATGATATTGGTGAACTTGCAAATAAAGACTTTGGTAAATCTGTTTATATGTCACCTTCTGCATTGTCTTTGTATACTCGTAGTGAGAGAAAAATATCTGTAAATGAGTCTGTATTCATTTGGATTAAAGGTAAAGGGGTATGTGAATATGTAAAGTTTGTTGGAGACTGTACTTTGTATTTTCATAACAATTGAGAACATCGAATTCTCTACATCTGCTGCAGACAAGAAGAAGAATACTGTGAAGAACACTGCTGCTACTGCACTTGTCAATGGACCATGTGTGTTCTGTGGATGCAGACTTAACTTTAGCATTGACATTAACGATTCTTTTACACATGGTAACGGTTGGCTTACTGTAGCTATTGTACGAGGTGGTAATGGAGTTCCTAACGTGCCTGGCCTTGAAAGTTTTGTAGACCGAGACATTATTGCCTATCGTACCTTCTGCATTGTCTTTGTATACTCGTAGTAAGAGAAAAATATCTGTAAATGAGTCTGTATTCATTTGGATTAAAGGTAAAGGAGTATGTGAATATGTAAAGTTTGTTGGAACTGTACTTTGTATTTTCATAAATAAATTGATCTGTAGCGTAGCTGAGAACCGGACAAGGGTACCTCACGAACCGGGGGCTCAAGGAGGCAATAGCATGTTCATGTTAAAGTTCTTATCAGTTTGACCTTTGACCCCGCCTGGCAACGCTAACCTTGGCTTACGCAACGTGGCGGCGCGCCAGCAGCGGACGGGAGCACTCTAGTACGGCTAGTGCTCCCGTCCGGGATAACGCGCTGCTGGCAATGTGAAAATATTCTAAGTCCAAGCAACCGCATGATACATAAGCGAGCGATCGCCGCGCAGCGGCTCATTCGCGCTGCTGCTGCCGCACACGCAACTGCATTGAACGCCGTCACGATGCCGTACAGACGTATTCGCCGTCGTTCTAAGCAGACAATTTACAAAACAATTGAGAACATCGAATTCACAACATCTGCTGCAGACAAGAAGAAGAATACAGTGAAGAACACTGCTGCTACTGCACTTTTCGATGGACCATGTGTCTTCTGTGGATGCAGACTTAATTTTAGCATAGACATTAATGATTCTTTTACACATGGTACCTCGTTTGACACTACAAACGATTCAGCCTTCGCATTTTCACAAGATCTTGTAGTAGATAACTCTACGTTTCTCCCCTTAACTCCTACAAAGTCAGTACTCTGAGCATCAACTAAACTTGCATTGTTAGCTTCTTTTCCCTTATTTTCTGCCCCCACATAAGTATTAGTCTTTTTCCATCTTTCAGTCCTCTCCAGAATCCTCAAATCCCTTATCACTGGAGGTCCGTTTTTAACCAACCAAATGTCAAATTCTTTCTGACTCTTATCCATATATTTTGGAGTAATGCATCTGTGTAAGCTATGTTCCATTCCTCAATATTTATTTCCTTAGATAAACATTGTCTGCTTGCAGCTAAGCTTCTTGAGATGCTAAAACTGCAATGTTAACACTCGCAGTAGCCCTCCATGGTATGGCAAATGTCATGGCTGAACTCATACTTACACATCCACATAACATTGCCTGAATTTACTTGCCCCATACTGAATCTACAAATACAATTTAACCTCTGGTAAAACATTCATTGACTTACCATGACACTTGCAGTCAAAAAGCACACAACAAAAAACACTGCACCACCCCACTTCACCTTGAAGCTATGAACTGCGGCTAGAGATGAGGTTTCTGGTCCAGTTGCAGACGTTATTCCCACTCCTGGCACCAAAATGTAGAGACTCTGGGTGGATCACCTCTTTGGTGGCAGTGTTGAGGTGCCAGATTGTCATCAGGATGATGACCGATGGTTGCTGAAGCAAATATCATTATTGGTTCAAGTGGCTCTGAGCACCATGGGACTTAACTTCTAAGGTCATCAGTCCCCTAGAATTTAGAACTACTTAAACCTAACTTAACCTAAGGACATTATACACATCCATGCCCAAGGCAGGATTCGAACCTGCGCCATAGCAGCGTGGTTCCAGACTGTAGTGCCTAGAAGCACTTGGTCACCCCGGCCGACAAATATCATTATTAATCATACATTTTACTAGAAAACAAACTACAACACTCAGAGTTATGCTCTTCATGATCAATGCCCCATGGGAGTGTCCTGACGACAGTGAGTGTGGCACCACTGATGCAACAAGCAGCTAGTGGTATGCCTGACGTAAGTGGGTGGACAGAAATGGTGACATGCTGAGTCCATGGCACCATGCATATTGTCTGGGTATGGCTCTTTAACTCAGGCGAAATGCACCAGTAGGTGCTGTCTCCCTCCATGATTCTTGTAGTGAGGACAGCCATCGGCAATGATGGCATAGGTGGTTACGTGGCTGCAGCAACCTGGGCACAATTGGGTGACCTCCAGGGCTGCAGGATACCACAGCTTGAGTGAGCCCAAAGGTGTCCCTCCCATCTAGAATGCGCTAAGTCCATGGTGTTGGACTAAGGAGCAGCAGTAGGCTCATCGATGGAAGAAATAAGTTTCGTGGTAGCTACTTGCAGAATAATGACACCCTGTTGGCTGTTGTAGGTCTCTCCATTTAGATGGCGCTGCCAGACTGACATTCATTTAGCTAAAACTGATGGCTATTTATAAAGATTTGATGTCTATTTGGTATGCTAAAGCACCATTTCCAGTCGCATACACCAAAGCAAGCCAATAGTTTGGAGGTGTAGTAACCAGCTTGCTGATGCCTCAGCGGCTTTGTCTTTCTGCTGTATCAATGCAACTGAGCTGATGTTCCCTCACTTGGCCTGCTATGTGAACATCGTCCAGTGCATTGCTGCATGTGATGCAGTGGTATTTTGGTCGCCTCTGCGCTTTCTGGCTTCTGTGGCCCTTTTCAACAGTAGTGGCAGTGCCACTATTTTACTCAGTAGCTCCAAAAAATAGGGTGGCACTTCAGTATTTTCGTAACACGCCGGTATCACTATGAAAAGCACCAAATAAGACACGTTAGCTTCATGAAGACATAGATCAACATGGCGATTGCTGGGTTTAATTCCACATCCTCTTAAGTGTATGTTTCTAATTCTGATGCATAATCTAGCGGTATTAGAGAACTAAGTTCAGCACCTTAGTTATGTTATGTTATGTGGTTTATTCATCTCATTACATACAATTTTCATATCATTTGATTTGATGTACAGGAGACATGTCAAGGTTTACAAAAGAAACTTTTTTCACTTTTTTAAGAGAACTACAAAAGTTTACATTATATTTTACATTTCTAAGTTACAGCTACACATGTACATAAAATAATAAATGTATTACAATCCCTGTGTTCAGATTGTGAAGCTGTCCTCAATGAATTCATCGACAGAATAATAACACTTTTCCACCAGGAGAGTAAAGAGCAATCTTTTCAGTGAACCAATCTCCATTTTAAATATATTACTGCCTTTTATTTTATTGAAAATTTTTAACCGCATATACTCTGGCGTTTGGGCATAAAGTTTTAAACGATGTGTTGGAAGTTTGAAGTTATCTCTGTGGCGAGTGCTGTAGTTGTGGTCAAAACGGAAATTGTCTAGTGTATGTTGATTTCTATATAGGAACACCACCATCTCATATATGTAAAGTGAGGGGATAGATAGTACTTTTAAATTTTTTAACAGTGGTCGACAGGATTCCCGTTTTTTTGCAACACACATGTTTCTAATTACTTTCTTTTGTAATACTAGGAGCCTAGTGACATTTGCTGAATTTCCCCAGAAAATTATGCCATAACGAATAACTGACTCAAAGTAGCAGTGATAAACTATCTTTCTGGTATCTATGTTTGTGGCACCTAACAAAATACACATTGCAAATGCTAAGTTGTTCAGTTGATTTGCTAAGTAATCTATGTGTACCTTCCAATTTAAATTTTTGTCAAGATTTAGGCCTAAGAACTTCACGTGGTTTGCTTCTGTGATATCCTGATCATTGCAAGTTATCTTTATTTCACTCCTTTCTACTGATTTAGCTTCAAATTGCATCATTTTGGTTTTAGTTACATTTAGTTTTAGTCCATTTTGATAGAACCAAGATTCAAGTTTTTCTAAAGTGTTTTTGGCTTTTTCTGGAATATTTTCAGATACCTCATTTTCAATTAGAACTGATGTATCATCAGCAAATAAGACTGAATGAACATCAATAGCAAGTAGTAGGTCATTTACGTAAAAAAGAAACAGATAGGGACCCAATATCGAACCTTGTGGGACTCCTTGGGGAACTGTTTTCCAGTCTGATGAATAATTGGTTCCATTTGAAGTTAAAATTACTCTTTGCTTCCTACCTGACAGGTAAGAGCTAAACCATTTTAAAGCAGTGTCTCTGATTCCATACATCTGTAATTTGTGGAGGAGTAATGCGTGGTTCACTGAATCAAAAGCTTTAGTCAGATCACAGAATATACCTGTGACCTTTCTACCTTTATCTAACGTGGAGCATATTTTATGGATAAACTCATTTATAGCATTCGCAGTGCTTTTACCCTGTTGGAATCCGAACTGGTTTTTAAAAATTATATCATTTACAGTAAGAAAGTTATTAATTTGTTTTGCTGCAATCTTTTCAAACACTTTAGAGAAGACCGGCAAGAGAGAGATAGGGCGGTAATTCCCCATATCTTCTGTCAATCCTTTCTTGAATAGAGGTTTGATCTCACCATATTTCAATACCTCTGGAAAGTATCCCTGTTCATAAGATTGATTTATAATAGTTGACAGTGGTTGGAAAATAATATCATACACATACTTGATTACAGATGTTGTTATTTCATCCCACCCATGTGAGGTTTTGTTTTTTAGAGACAATATTTCCTTTTCCACATCCCTTTGGGTTATTTTTTCAAATTGTTTAAAAGATGTGTTCTGGCTGTTTTCCAAATTTGTGATGCCCTGATAGAATGTCATATCCACATCCGATCTTACTATGTTTAGGAAGAATTCATTGAAACAACTTGACATCTGAACAGGGTTTACTATAATTTCATTTTCATGTCTAATTTTCAAAATCTCATGAATTTTTACTTTGGCTCCTAGTTCAGACTGAACAACTGACCACACTGCTTTTGTCTTATTTCTGTGTTCTCGTATGAATTTATTATTTGCCATTTTTTTAGCTGCCGCTACAACTTTCCTAAATACAGCTTTATACTGTTTGACATAAATGACAAAATCTGGATTTCTGTTTGATTTTAACTCATTGTGGAGCTCTCTCTTTCTGGCACTAGAGATCTTTATTCCTGTTGTAATCCATTTGAGTTTACCATTAACCTTCTTTTGCTTATATCTATGAGGAAATGATTCATTAAATACCTCTAAGAAACAATTTAAGAATTTGTCATAGTTAATCGAGCTTGAACTATTGTAGTCTACAGGCCAGCTTATTATACTTAATTTACTGCGGAATAAATCCATTTTACTTTTACTGAGATCCCTTTTTATACACACTTCTGGAGACTTTAGGTTATTTGCTTTTGGGAGCTCAATAAACAGAGCTGAGTGATCTGAAATACCC
Organism: Schistocerca serialis cubense; assembly: GCF_023864345.2. Taxonomy (NCBI): domain Eukaryota; kingdom Metazoa; phylum Arthropoda; class Insecta; order Orthoptera; family Acrididae; genus Schistocerca; species Schistocerca serialis. The sequence continues at coordinate 292,024,805 of NC_064638.1, forward strand.
AAGTCTAAGCAGTATTTGTGCTTATTTCCACTGTCAAATATGTAGTTAGTAATAATATTATCAATGCAGGTCACTGATCTGCTGTTTTCCCTAGTGCCTTCAGAAAAATTTAGCTTGAAACCAGATTTCTGAATTAAGTCACGAAATTTTGTGGAATCATTGCTTTCAACTAAGACATTTAAGTTGAAGTCTGCTGCTATAACAACTTTTTTCTTACTTTCTTTCTGGAGTTTTTCCAGGAGGCATTCGAATTTGGTTAAAAACACTTTTGTTACCGCACATCCAGGAATTCTGTAGATTGCTATAACCAATGTATTCAGATCACTCAGCTCTACAGAGCAACTTTCAAACACGCTCTCTTCATTTAAATAATTAAAACTATCTCTTACTGTATAACTTATGGAAGAATTGACAAGAATGCAGGAGCCTCCACGAGATTTGCTTATTCTACAAAAGCTAGCAGCTACCTTAAAATTATTAATACTATTTAGTACTTTTATACTATCTTCTGTTAACCAGTGTTCATTTAGGCAGATTATTTTAATATTTACAGATTCTGAAAGCAGAATTTTTAGTTCGTCGATTTTTGAGAATTTACGATTTGGTAGTTCTGCCCCTAAGCCATTTATATTTAAGTGCATCAATAGATCATTTTTTCTTTTAGTTATTTCGCGTGCATCCTTTGTTTGGTACCTAAACTTTTTATTTTCAGTTTGAATTTTTCCTTTGTCACCCCTATCACAATGAATTAGTTTCCCTTGCTTCTTAGGACTTTACACACGTCTATGAACATTTTACTAAGGTTCACAGAGCCTAATCTATTCAAGTGCAGGCCGTCTTTTCCCAGACACTTGCAGTTTAAGAATTTGTTTGGGTCAATGAATACTGCACCGAGTCTGTTGCACTGTTCCCTAATGCCGGTATTTATCCTGTTGATGTAAGTATCACTTACCGATCTTCGATGAATGATTCCACTAATTACCAGCCTGGCTGTTGGGTATACAGTTTTCGCCGATCTAATCAGATTCCGCGTTTCATTCACGATTTCTTCCTCACTGTTACTGCAGATGGAGTTTGTGCCCACGTGGATTAAGACACCTCTGTAATCGTCGGTACTTAAAGTTTTGTTACCAGTTTCGCCCGTGTTTCTTTTCGTGGACAATACATTCTTAAAGTGTTTGTGGAGCTGATGCGTTCGGATTCCAGGTCGAACATCGACCTTGCAGTCCGGCACAATAACATTTTTTAATATAGAATCACTTATTAACAGAAAATCGTTTTTGTCATCTTCTTTGTTCGTTGCACTTTTACGTTTGCCCTTCTTATTATAGGAAACTGTTTTCCATTTATACTTATCACTTGTTTCACTGACAGAGTTCTCTGTTGTATTATTTGCCGTATTACACAAATGCAGATGTTTGCCACTTTGTTCAGTAATGGGTTGATTTCTACACACGCAGGATTTTCTTTCAATAACCAGTTCAGAATTTTCTTGTTTCAATGCTAAAATTTCCGCCTTCAGCGCTTCAATGTCACTTTGAAGCAATTTAATAATTTCTTCTTTTGAGTTCACGGTACTTACGAGTTCGGCCGTCTCCATACGCAAACAATGTGGACACGACCATGGAAACTCGTCTTTTATGAGTTTTAAATTCACTTTCGCGCATTTTTCATGAAACCAGTAGTTACACTTCACACAAAAGATGCCTTTCATGACGCGTTTCGAACATTCCCTACACGATGAACTATTTAATTTAACCTTTTTTGAGGACTGAGATGTGTCACAACACTCTTCTATCGGCGCCATCTTGTCGTTGGTAAAGTTAGTAAACAAATAGTCGTTAAATGTAGTTATTCAATCAGTTTTAAACTCAGCAAATGACCTTACTGTTACTAGATACATAATGCAGAAACCATTACATTTGGATACAATTTTACCATCCTTTTTAAGCAAATCAAAATCTGAATGAAGATTCATAAACAGATTTTTCATATACTCTGCACTGCAGTAAACCTTCTTGGATCCATTGTTTTTTGTGAGTACTACAACATGCTGCCATCTTCTGTTAGTATTAAAAGGAAATGCTGATATCTTGTATTCCTCAAGTATATCCAGATTTTTTGCTACACTGTGTTTGAAGAAACCTGTATGTCTTGTTTGGACATCTGTAATGGCTTCGTCTTTTTCCAATAGCAAATTATATTCTTCCTTCATGGCAGTTGTTTTACCCAAATACTCCAGATTATGCTTGCTTTCTTTTTTCCTTTGCCCTCTTCCACTTCCAGTTTTACTTTGTTTGCACATAACAACACATTAACAGTACTTAAATCAGTAATTTCTGTAACAGGGATGGTTTGAGTCAGTTAGATACATTTCTTCTTTTTCCTTAACACATATATGGTAGCATTATTTGTAGGAGCTAATCATAATTCGGCAGTACCCGAATTTGACGGTATTGTGGAGAACAATATCCTGGATTCAAAAAAGTATTTTTCTCTAGCTTCAATATAACACTTTTATATAATAAAACACAGGAAAGTCCAAGATAGAGTAATTATAATACACTCATGTTCAGAAAAAACAGAACACCTTGAATGAATAGAGATAGGACTTCAATATTTACAGGACACTTGGATTAGTATGCTCTGCAGAAATGATTAGCATTCAGCCATCTCGATACAGCATGTGTCCTGTTGCCTACTAGGCACGGGGTCCACCATGGGTCTTGATAACTTGTTCCGTACATGATAGCATCGACATGTATAAGTTGTGAATGGCTTCTTGTGGTATAGCTACCCATGCTGTATTTATTTGGTTCCAAAGTTCATCTGTGGTAGTTGGCATTGCGTCACAGCACTGCACCCATTGTTCCACCATATCCTACTGCAAGTCTGGCGATCTGGTGAGCCAGGGCAAAAGGCTGACACCCTGCGACACCAAAAAATATGTGTTCATGCAGCAATATGTGGTCATGCACTGTCTTTCTGAAAAATGGCGTCTGGGGTGTTGTGCGAAAATGGTATGGCTAGGGGTCACAGGTTGTCATTCATATAGATCCCACTGGTCACAGTGTCCTGGACATGCATGAACTGTGGCTTGTGGTTGTACCCAATAGCATCCAACACCATAAGGCCTCGAATTGGCACTTAATGTCTTGTGCTAATGGAATGCCACTGTGGCGAAAATGCAGCTATCATTTTCAAACAAAAATAGTAACTGATGCCACTTCTGTCCCCAATGACATCGTTCCATATGCCATTACCATCTAGTACGTTTCTACACATTCATCAAAGATAGGTGGAGAAGTGGATGATGCACACGTAACTCATGCCATAATAAACAATGACAGAACTGTCACCCCTGACAGCGTATTATTTGTTACACTGTACCACTCTAGGACCAGAGCCGAGGAGGACACAGATCTGTCCTGCAATGCCATTCAGATGAAGTGTCCATCATCTCGGAGGGTGATTGGGGTGGTGCGACCTGACCCATCCCATCATGTTCTATCGCATTCTGTGGACCATTCTGCAGACATCCATTGCACTGGTGAAACACTTTATCCAACACAAGCAGAAATTTCCCACATGGATGCAGCACATTCTCTCATGCTAATAATGCACTCTCTTTCAAGCTCCTAATTCAATGATACCATTCGGGCATACATCTGCAAGGTATCCTGCATGTCTGCTCAAGTCACACTGATCCATTATCTTCGGTTTATTTAGACAACAGACGCCTGAGCACATTTTACCAGTGGGTGGTGTGGTGCCGCGATATCTATGTTGACCTTGAACCCATGGGCTGACATGGCTCAAATGCTAATCATTTCTGTATAACGTACTAAGGAATATGTCCTGTGAATATGGATATCCTGACTCTAGTCGTTCAAGGTGTTCTGTTTATTTGTGAACATAAGTATATTTTCAAAATGATAGACTGCTACTCACCACATAGAGAAGATGTTAAGTCGCAGACAGGCACAATGAAAACTACTCTGCACACACATGACTAATGTTTTGGATGCTGTCGTCAGACTGAGTTGTAACTGCACCTCAGGAGAGGTGTAATAAGGTGTTGGGGCTATGGGGGCAGTGTCAGGTACAGAGGGAGGGAATAGCAGGGTGGGGTAGGGGAAAGTGTAGTACTGCTTGTGAGAGTATGGAGGGATATGTTGGGGACAGGGTAGGGCTGCTAGGTGTAGTTGGGAGGTTTGGGGGGGGGGGGGCAGGGAGGAGAGCGGAAAATGAGAGGACTAGATGCAGGGGAAGGGACAGAGACTAACAAAGGTTGAGGACAGAGTGGTTATGGGAATGTGGAATATATTGCAGAGGGACTTCTCACCTGCGCAGTTCAGAAAAGCTGGTGTTGGTAGGGAGGATCCAGATGGTGCAGCCTGTGAAGCAATCATTAAAGTGAAACACATTGTCTTGGCCAATATGTTCTGGAACTGCGTAGTCCAGCTGCCTCTTGACCACACTTTATTGGTGGTAATTCATTAGGCAGCTTGTTAGTTGTCATGCCCATATTAAAAACAACATAGTGGTTACAGCTTATTTTGTAGATCACATGACTTCTTTCACAGGTATCCCTGACTTTAATGGGATATGAGGTGCCTGTGCCTAGACTGGAGTAGATGGTGGTGGGAGAATTATAGTGAGCCATGAGGCAAGGGGTTGGGGGTTGGGATAGTGTAAGTATGGATAAGACTACTGTGTAGGTTTGTTGTATGACAGAATACCATTTTTAGAGGAATGGAAAGACTAGTTGTTAGGATATTCCTCATTTCATGGCATGACAAGAGGTAGTCGAAATGCTGTTGGAGCAAAAGATTCAGTTGCTCCAGTCCTGGGTGGTACTGAGTCATGAGGGGAGTGCACCTGCGTGGTCAGACTGTGTGTCAGAGTTGGTACATGACTGAAGAGACTAGGCACAGGAGATCTGGTTCCATACAAGACTGCTTAGGTCATTTTGTTTTCTGAAGGATAAAATTCTCCTGCTTTGGAATCAAAAATTCCTGCATTCCACCTCTCACACTGAAATTCATGCCCAGCATGAACTAGAGCTACACAAATAATTCCTGCATTCCACCTCTCACACTGAAATTCATGCCCAGCATGAACTAGAGCAACACGAACAGCACCACCTCAAACTTTTCTACCTCCTACTCTCCCCTTGGACTACCACTATCCGCTACCTCTACAAGACCCTCCAAACCCCCCCCCCCTCCCACACACACACACACACACACACACACACACACACACACACACACACACACACACACACATTTTCTCATCGCCAACAAACCCTGCCTCACAGACTCTCTGCTTTTACCACGCCTCAGAGACTTCCTGGCACTGCTATCCAGAAACCAGAATCTAAACAGACCTGAAACACAGTCGTGAACATTACTTCCAAAAGCCTTGGTCCCACAGAAGTATCAGTCCTTCCCAAAGGCCTTAACTTTTGTGACACTCCTAAATCCAGTCAAGCTGAACTTAAAGACCTTCTCTCCTTCTTCCAGTCCCTACAGAGGAAACACTTTTTCGACACCAACCCCAACAAGCAGACTCAAATGAAAATTAATATTGGATGCTGCCCAACTCAGATCACTCCTCTGTCCAACTGTGATCCATCTCCACTGCTCCCTAATTGCCTCCTATTAACATTCCAGAATTTCCTAACCTCAAATCTTGCCTCACTATCATTCCCCAAATCCCTCAATATGGAAACCAACCTTACATCCCCAGAAACAACCACAATCCACTACCTAAAAACTGACCATGACCTTATAATCCTGCCTGCTGACAAAGGATCCACGCTGTGGTTCTAAACTGTACAGATTACCTGGCAAAGGAACTCTGCCAGCTGTCAGATTCATCCACCTAAAAACACTGTGACGGTGATCTCATCCAGAAATCCAACAGGATCTCCATTCTCTCTACATATTCTTACACCCATGTTAGAACTTGTTATCTGGGTCTATCTCCCTCCTCACCCCTACCACTGTCTGCAGTCCTACCTTCTACATGCTTCCTAAAATCCATTAAACCAACCACTCATGGCGCTCCTTAGTGGCTAGTTCCTGTAACCCCAATGAGAGAATATCTATTCTTGTGGATCAACACCTTCAGCCTATTACTCATAACCTGCACTCCTACATGAAAAACACCAACCCATTTCCTCCACCAACTCTCCATAGTTCCTGTTCCTTTAGCACATGGTGCCCTGCTTGTCACTGTTGATGCCACCTCCCTCTACACTAACATCCCCAATGCCCATGGCCTTGCTACTGTTGAACATTACTATCCTTCCCAACACCTGACTGACTCCAAATGTACATCCTCCTTCCTAGTCACCATGACCAACAATATCCACACCTTTAATTACTTCTCCTTTGAAGGCTTCACCTACAAACAAATCTATTTTACAGTAATGGTCACCTGCATGGCACCTGTCTAATCATAGGCCATCTAGGGGAATCCTTCCTAACTACCCAGAATCCAAAACCCTCACCTGGTTTAGATTCATTATGACATCTTCGAGATCTGAATGGAAGGTGAGGGCACCCTATCCATATTTCTCCATACTTGAACACTTCTCTCCCATTCACTTCATCTGGTCCTCTTAAACCCATCAAGCCACCTTGCTCGATCTTGACCTCCACCTCAAAGATGGCTGCATCAGTACCTATGTTCATATCAAACCTGTCAACCACCAACAGTATCTCCTCTTTAACAGCTGCCACCCATTCCATGCCAAAAAGCCTCTTCCATACAGCTTCGTCACACATGGTCATCACATCTGTAGTGACAAGCAGAGCCTCTCCTCATAGACCGGGGGTCTCACTGAGGCCTTCCTAGTCTGAAATAACCCTTTCAATATTGTCCAGTAACATATCTCTGGCCCCCTGTGTCTCCAGTCCTTGCTATCTCCCACATGTTCACTCCATGGCTACCGAGGAGCACTCCTCTCACAACTCATTACCACCCAGGACTGTAGCAACTGAATCACATTCTCCATCAGGGTTTGGACCACCCCTGCCTCTCTCTCTTTGAGGCTTGAATCCCCTCCAGAAAAATAGTACAAGCCACTTAATGGAATAATGTCTAAAGACAAATGTATTACATATTGCATGCCTTATCATACAAATTTTATATCTATAGACTGTATTGCAATTATATTTATAAAATAATGCAAAATTTTCAATACTTTTGTATTTTGTAAACTTTTTTTTTTAATTTTAGATTTGACTTGTGTCTTATAATAAGAATTAAATGTTTTGAAAGTTCTAAATAGAAATACTCACTTTAACCGTAGTGATGAGTGTCTCAACTGGCAGACAGTTAAAAAAAAACTAGCAAAAACTCACATAGAAAATTGTAAGAACCTGTACCTGGATACAATGTATTCTTCAGTTCCTTACATACTACTGCCATATAGATGGTAAAAATTTAATTATTCAACATCAGATAAATGGAAAGAAACTATAATACTTGGAGCAATAGTGGTTTATAGAACACAGTTCGATTTTTAGAATGTGCAATACAGCATTTATTGTATTTATGTTTAACCAGACAAAGAAGTGTAAGTTCATTTAACTGACTTCAGACAACATATTCTCACTTTCCAACACAGTATTAACTTAGCCTGTCTGAGATAATGTACTTTTCATATTATCGTTAAGGGCACATAAGAAGTTGGGTTGTGGTGCAGTGTGCAGTGACAAGAGGGAATGTAAAGTCCACGCGGAATACCGTGGCCCGTAGAACTGCAGATGGCAGGGCATACATGGGGAGCGCAGTAGTGGTCGAGGTTACAGGCAGGCATTGTAGGGGAAATGTGGAGTGCTGAATGGGAAGTGCAATTCTAAACTGAAACATATGCTCACGTTTTTTACGCATTTTAAGTGAGGCCCTCCAAGCACACACTTTCATGTTGACCATTCACCTCTGCTATGGTTAGTATCTAAAAAGAATTCCGCCAAAAATGCATAGATTTTCTTTCGCCTGGCTTTTTAACCATTTGTAACTTTGAATGATGCGTCCTGAATGGCGAATTTTGAGTAAAACCTGAACATTTCTCTGGTTATCACGTTAAAATTTGTTTCGTTTGCCAAAACTCAGCGAAGTTTACACAGTTCACTTCACTAATATGTTGTGCAAACACAACTGCGAGAGAATTCTGGAACAGTGGCCTGTTCAGTTTATTAAGCGAGGAAGGAAACATAAGCTTATGGAAAAGCACATCCTCGGTACAAAAAAAAAGTCTAATGTCTTTACTTACGTTGTTCCAAAACCCATAGCATTTCTCGTTTCACGAGCTATTAATGGCCCTTAAAAATTACATTCCTTCGCCCAAAAAGTCTATAGTTAGTGGAATAATATGACAGTGAATGAAGTTTTGCATAATAACGATATGACAAAATACTCTCCTCTTTTTGTACTATCATTTGCCAAAATCTCATTTCGAAATCTGAAATCGTTTCTGAAACATAAGGAATGAACCTGGCCCGGAAAACCCCTGTGTAAAATTGAGAAAGACTGCAGGGCGTGTGCCTCGATTCTGACATCGCCGACTGGCCGAAGGGTGACAAATACTTGTCGGCCTCCCTTTCCAAACAAACGAGTGAACTCGCCCAGCGCTTTGGACGAAAATTGGTCACTGCCCATCATCCACTGTATTCTGCATGGACTCTACCACGTGATGCTCCAGCCACATCCGAAATCACCGGATCTCAGTTTCTTCAGCAATGAAACTTGGGTTAATTCTCCTGTTGGGGAAGACTTTTTCCCACAGCTTTCTCTCGCCTTTTCCAGCACTGCTTCCAGAACGAGGAGGTGCGTCAGTCCCAGATCTAATCCACCTTGCGGATTAATGACAAGGATTGATGTACCGCCCAGCCTGGATGTAGTTTTTATGCGATTTCTGACATCGCACTAGGTGAATACCAGGCTGGTATTCACGTTTCGCATCAGCTACAAGATTCACAAGCGTTTATAAACATTTCGCTCACTTTCACATGAATAATACTACATGCAGACTGTTGTGGTACACGTATTCCTGTCCATGTGAGGAGGTAACCGGGTGACGACACGATGAGGCTATGGCCACCCCTTAGGCTAACCTTGGCAAGTACGTTGATAACACAGCCCACCCTGCGGGACAAAGTCACAAAAAGAATATTTTTCTCTCAGTGCATTCATTACTTCCTTTGACAGTGTATAATAATCATCGCACGATTATTTTTACTGTACTGTTGTGATTTTAACAATTTATGATATCGTATTTTCTGAATTCCCTTTCACATTATAAGAGTCTTAGTAAAATGTTTGTTTAATTTTTTAACAACCTTAATGAATTTTTTTCTTACTCGGCCTGCAACCAAGCGAATTGGGTAGCATGCTGGAATAAATAAAAAAGAAGTTCTCGATTTTTCCAGAACAGTCTTTAGAAGGCGCCGCATGTTCGATAGTTCGTCATTTCAATTCAAGCCAAGATAATAGGCATTAGGCAACCAACAGCTGCACAGCAGCAGAAGAAGGACTGTGAAAGTGTGAAGTTTGTAAACATGGAAGCTAATAAAATGAATTTTTGTGTAGTGTCTTGTGTATGTAGTGAGTTTGCGGATTGTGAAGCAGCTGGTGACGAGACCAGACTAATCCTGAAAATGTTGAAATTTGCTAGCATTCATAACAAAAAGTGAATGCGCAGAGCCTTGGCCAAAATGAAAAATATGATAAATTTCTTAGTGTAAAAAAGAATGATAGTACGTCGCAATGCTTGCCAATCCAGCAGAATCTACAGCTTAGATTTCAGGACGCTATGTCATTCTTACCTGCAAGGTGCTAAAAAACAAAAGATAGTATATTTATTCTGTGTTTCCAGGTGTTGGTGCCAAAAACAATGTGTGTGTTAATAGGCTGCGTAGGAAAGCGCTGACTATTACGCAATTTCGTGTCCTATATTTGTTCGCGGTCAGTTATGTGTGTCAGTGCCCTTGCCTTGTACCTACTTTCCGGACAATGCTAAAATATTAAATGGGACGAGTGTAAACACTGGCTCAGCGGAGTTATTTGGTTAATGCTAATGAATGACGTGCTACAGTGATCTCAGAAACTGGTAGTTTACATAAAATTTATAAATGTGAGTTACTTGCAGTTCTTACATTTTTTTACGATAATAAGCCTGTTCAGTAGGGTCAAATTCGATAAACAATTTTTCATGGTATTTTCGTTTAAGGTCAAATAATTTCTAATTTGTTGTACTTAGATGCAACGCATAACTCTCCACTACCGTTTACGTTTGTCTGCATGGAAACATGGATGTTTGCTTTTGAGTGAAAATAACATATCTATTAATCGTTCTCGTTAGTTACCACAATAAACGGCGCTACAACTGCTGCTATTTGACACTGCATGAGAAATGTCTCCAGAAATTCTGCTTAAGAGGATTCACGTTATAAGTATACGAGCTGTTTCGTTCAAGTTTCAAGCAAAAGGCTGTTTTGTGAATGAATATATTAATAACACGACAATTAACGAGATATAAGATAGCATCTCAGGTTGTATCGTGACCGGGGATACTTTGGGCCAGCTTTTCATGTTTTCACTTGCATATTAATTAGGGCCTATTAAAAAAATATAATAAATGAATTTTCAACGTCAAAATTGAGTTTTAACCAATGTACAAAGTATAAGGAAGTATAAACTTTTTTAAAGATACATTTTTTTTTTATTTTTTCACTATTTCTTAAATGTTGGAACAAAGTAACCCCAGAACTTCCTGGCAGATTAAAACTATATGCTGGACCGAGACTCGAACTCAGGACCTTAGCCTTTTGTAGGCAATCCGCTGCAGATTGAAAATCTCATTCTGGAAAGTAATCCCTGCCCAGGCCTAACTTAGACCACTCACTCATTTCAATACAAATCACTCGTTAGATTACTGTAACTCCCTTACATAACAATCAGATAATGAAATGACAATACAAAGTAGCAAAAACAATTGTTTACTTATTTAAATACCTATAAAGATAACAAAATTTTAGATTTGATTTGAAAAACATGAAAACCATTTATTTTTATTCTACAGAATTTTTGATGCTAATCTCTAATACCAACTCAAAATCAGCCATCTCAGGAACATTAAAGTGTCATTTCATGAGCTTCGGATGGTCGATTTTTTTCTTCGTGTCATTCTGCTCATAAACAAGAATATCCTTTTTGTCAAGCCACTTCCCGGACTTTTTGGTCTTCCTCTTACCATCTGCTGCAGAGCGTAATTCTCCCCCATTAGGCAGAAGTCACCTTCTTTCAAGTTACATTTTAATGATTCTAGGTCCGGTGCCGGTGGTGTTTCCTTGATAGGCTTTATGTTGCCAACTTCTTCATTGAAATCTTAAGATGTACTTTCAGTGAAAGAGAGGTATGAGCCATCATCAGAAGCATTGTCATCAATTCACTTTCAGTTAAATAAAAGTGTGAGCCATCATCAGAAGCACTGTCATCAAGAAGACTGTAAGAACCAGAGTTATCTCATTTGTTTGCTAGTTCTTGCTTTCTACGCTGGGCCCCTTTTTTCGGCTTAGGTGTAGAAGTTAATGTGCCTTCAAAGTACATTTCATTTTTGCTCAATTCGTCAAACAACTTTGAACAAAAACTTTTTCCAGCTGGAACATCCAACTTCTTATACTTCTGAGTTTGCCTATTACTTTTTGTCACATCCTTCTTTTTTTCCGCAAAGTGTTGCATGAAACTTTCTCCAATTAGATTTTTCATAGTGCTGTTGAAGTTACCATGTTGAGGCAAGTGCTCCAGTACTTTGGTTCTGTCGAAAGGTATGATACCTGTTTTTTTAAATCCAGATATCGTATTTTCTTTCTTTTCTACATACAAACAAAAGACCAGCTGTTTTAAAAAAAAAATGGCTCTGAGCACTATGGGACTCAACTGCTGTGGTCATCAGTCCCCTAGAACTTAGAACTACTTAAACCTAACTAACCTAAGGACACCACACACATCCATGCCCGAGGCAGGATTCGAACCTGCAACCAGCTGTTTTAGTGTTTTAGGAAATTGGTCCTTGGGCAAGCCTGCCATTGACTTTTTTTTTTTCCTTCCATGAAGTCAATATCTTACACCACTCCCTTTTCAAAGGGCCATAGTATGTGACATCCAATGGTTGATTAATATGTGTCAAGTTCAGTGGCAGACACACAAACTTTACATTGTTATCCTCCCAAGCTTTTACAATTTCTAAGTTGATATAAGAACTTAAGTTGTCCCCAATCACAACCTTGAAACCAGGCAGCTTTTTCAACCGAGGAAGTAAAGTGGTCATAAACCAATCTTCAAATGTTCCTGAACTGAGAACAGTTTGTATATGTTGTCAAAATAATCGTTGATTCCGTTTCATCAATAGCAGCTCTTACTCGTTTAATGTTGCTGTACGCATCGTTAACTTAGGGTGATGTTTTCTAAATGACGCTGCCCAATCTGGATCTGGAAAGCTGTTTTTAAAACTCTTTACTGCATGCCCCTGTTTGTCAAGATAGTATTTTATGGAAAATGTTAAATCAAGATCAGTGATAGGAAATCCAAATGGAGCTAACTTGTCAATATGAGGCTCAACGACTTATTCTTTGTCTTTATTGAAGACTGTGGGATGGCCATACATTTTGCAGTTAGGCCTACTGGTACCAGTAACCCATAGGTTTTAAGCTTATTTATTATTGTGCTTCTAGGTACATTATAATATTGACATGCACTTCGTTGTGTTTTTACTCAACTTTGTATGTCCTTCCAACAAGCTTCCAATAATCAGTGTACTCTCTTGAACCTGGCTTTCTCTTGTAAGTTCTCGTCATTCTACGATCAGCAACTGGAACAAAAACACCCAAAATAATATTTCAAAACAGTAACGTATGTAACAATGTTAGTAAAAATATTTTTGTTTTAATTTGAAAGAAAAAAACGTATTTGTAAATTGATGGGCTACTTTAGTCCAAATTAGGCCTGGTACAAAGTAGCCCCAAAAAACTAATTTTTAGGTGAAGTTTACAAAAAATTAAACATGTACTGTTTAAAAAAGAATAAAGAAAAACAATTATCACACATTGGTAATGAATCACAAAAGATATTTTGACACTTAACCTTATTTGTATCTTATTACTGAATTCGTCCACAATGAAAAGTTTGGAGTTAAACAAATCACACATCAAAACAAAGATTCACAAAAATTTCATTGTTGCCAATGGTAAAGATTTTAAATCGCCCCAGCCTATTAAAATACCCTGAAGTAGGGTTTAAAATATATTTTAAACCCAAAAAATACAAAAACACCAATATATCTTATCTTGTTTGTTTAGCACAAAAATTTAAAACTCTTTTTGGTGTTGGACCAAAGTAAACCCGCAAAGACCAAAGCAACCCCGATCAATGGTAGTATTATAGTTGTAGTGAAACGGAATAATTTTTTGGATAACATCAGAAAGAATGTTAATGTTACAAATACGGAGATACATTTTCTCGGGAGTTCAGCAACACAATAATGCTTACATAATCAGTAAAGAGACTGGTGATATTAGAAATCGCGCACTGAACACGTACACGAAATCATTTTTAATAACAGAACTAAAAGATTTTTGGTGGGATGGAAGCACTTAACCCAACAAGCCAAGATCTTTAACAATTTATGGAATATAATTAGCAAGTTAGGGGGCAATGTAGATTTCAGCATTTGCATTGTAAACAGGGCCTCTGTTGAGCACCTGTTGGACTGACTCTTTCATCTAGCTTTTAAAAATTGAGATTAATACTTTCGTATGTGTTGAATTCTACCTCTCTAGTGGCTCCATAAAAAAATTTTGACCATGTAAACACTCCATTTACCAACATCATCTCCATTCTGATTGGTGTCAACCATTCCACAGCTATTGCTGTGCCTTGAGATGAAGACTATACTACTCAAAATTGTATCCTCAGCCCTCAAATTAATGTTTCATCACCCACCCAAAATAAATATTTTAATCTGTCTCTATGTCACCCTGCTCCTACTACTGAGCAAAATTAATTACTACCATATGGACTCAGCAGATGAAAGAGCTGGCCAGTTCCACATGCTACTGCAGTCCAGTTGCAAGTACTTCCTATTCGATTTAAGTTAGTGCTGTAAGTGAAAGCAGCAGAGTCATATGCCAGCTGTGCTGCTTCACTGTGCATTGCTATATAAGAGTATGCTGACTCATCATTTGCTCGATAACATGAATGGCCATTGCCAAACTTTGGCTCATCACAAACTCAGCCAACCAGTTGCTAAACAAGTTGCAGACCACAATACTAATGACTTCAACATCTGCTTCAATAACTACCTCCCTTCAACCCCCCTCCCCCACACTCCTCCTCCCTCCCCCCCCCCCCCCCCCCCGCCCCAATTCCTCCCCATAGCATGTAAACTACATCATTGGGAACTGTCTTTGGAGCAGTTCCCCCATTCTCATAATCCCCACGGCCTAAATCTTTTCCTAAGATCCCCTTTTGTGTTTTGGTGCTAAAGTGTAAAACTGTGGTTTGTCTTAGCAAAGCAATCACCAGTCCGAAGGTTATTTTGAACACTACATTGCATTACTAGGCATGGTCCTGTTGGAGGGTGTGTGCCATAGCCTTCTTGACCTATGAACTGACTTACCCAGCCATTCATAGGAGGACCTACAGTTCAATGTGGATTCCAAACCAAAGTACAACTCAGCATTTTTCACGTCGACAAACATTGCCAGAGTTGAAAGAAGTGACAGGTAAAAATTGTAAAAGGAGGATCGAACCTGTGATTGTTGGATTTGTTGTTTGGCCCTTTGCCACTGAGAACATTAATAAAACCAACAAACTGCAGAGATGGATTTCTGACTGGAAATGGAGGAAGAAAGGTCTTATGAACATATGTCTGGAAATGAACTGTGTGCATGCAACACAAACAAATGTTCCAGTACGCAGTACAGAGCTGCATTGCATCCATATCACAACGGATGTTCAAAGTGGTCCCCATGGAACTGCAGGTGACAGGGATAGTAGTGGTTGTCATACAGGGTACATATAATCATACTTGGGCATATACAATGTTGGCGGGCCACTTGCCTGGAGCTTGTACTAGGGCTCATCTCAGTATCCTGTAGAAGCCGGTCCTCAAAATCTGGTAAATGCGTAATCTGCCCCCCCTCCCCTCCCCTGCCCGTTTGTCAGAATGGATCCATGATCACACAAATGCCTAAAAAGGGCTGGAAATGTGCAGTGTGGTTGGTGTCTGTGGTATTTGTTTTGGTATGGCCATGCTGTGTCTCAAACTTTTCCATCTGCTTGGCCATACACAAAACACAATTTCGGCTTGTTCCTCATATGAATACCAGACCATTCTGCTGCTTACAGTATGCTGCGTCAATCACACAGCCTGCGGCACACAAAGAACACATGGGATGTGATCAGAGGAACTGTCATGCGTCAGCACCGTCTATCATGGCAACGATGCATGTCCGGACACATGGTGGTAAGACCTTTTTCCCTCAATTTCCAGTCAAGAATTTGTCCCCGCAGTTTGTCAGTTTTATTAATTTTCAACCTGTGTAGGCAATAAAAAGAGCCTCCATCCTCACAGTCCATAGACAGTTATTTTGCTCTGAGTTATTAAAATCTTGTATATATGTCGAATACTTACTTTTATGCTACCTGAATGATATAACCAGTACAGTAATGACATATTTCAAACTGGCAAATTTTTTACCTGTTGGAAAATGTGTACTTTATAAGTTCCTGATGGCTGGATGCTTATCTCTACTACTCTACACCCTGACATGGTTCACTTTCCTCCAAAGTTTACTTTTATGCTGACAGCTCTGGAATATGACGTGCAAGTGAATGAATCATAAGCTGCTTTCTCAAAGACCTATCTTTTTCAAATGTATGTTAGGTTTATCTTAGATTTCAAATATTCCCCTGCTTTATTGTTGAGTTTACTTCTACATATGCAATGAGAACAATGGAGTTAAAATTATTTACAAATATGTCTTGAAAGGTGCAAATATTATGTTACATTGACTGTTTACCAAACATCTTTCTTTTTCTATCATTTTTACTTCACAAATACAAACTGTTTACTTTTGAACATTTTGTGCAGATGTAGTGCACAGTTAATAAGTGTTTTAAAAAAGCATGTTTATGTAGCACCAAGAGCTGCTGATGAAACAAAATTTATTTGCTACTACTTTTGAATTGCTATAGCAATCTATATGGACACACTTCCAAACTACTTTTTAGTACTACGTAAACAAAAATCAACTAGCCAGTTCTACAGTACACGAAGTGCACTCCATGTAGCAGCAGCTAACATAACAATGGACAGTGTACAAATGTTAGCAAAATGTATAAGTGCACATTTGTCTGCCGTCTTGTCTTTATTACATGTGGGTCTCTCTCACCCTGGGATCTGAATGACCTGTTCTGCCTTTTTAACCTTACCCATCTCTCTCTCTCTCTCTCTCTCTCTCTCTCTCTCTCTCTCTGTCTCACCCTCCCCCCCCCCCCCTTTCTCTCTCCTCTCCTGACTGAGGTAGAAACTATTATTAGTGCTGAAATCTAGGTAGTGTCTCTCTTTTACTTCTATTCTATACGTGTTTAATGGCAGAACAACATATTTTGGCACTTGACAACAAATACTGTCCAGCAATTCCATCTCGTAATTTACTAGTGTTTTTGATAAGAGTTTTCATTATACACTTGCATCACACATAATGTGTGATGCAAGTGATGTGACTAACAATTTATAATTATTAATGCTGCAGCAGTACTGATGCCATTGCATCAAGATATTCTTGATATATCTTTGGCTTCCCTCTGACAACCATGCCTCCATCCTTGCTACCCTCCCTGTTTCCCTTTCTCTGTTGCTTCATAACCTGGGTTGTGAGTAACTAAATCCACTTTCCCTTCTTCCCTTTTTTCCCCTCTCTCCTCCCTGATGAAGGAACAAAGTTCCGAAAGCTAGGAATGTAAATTTTCTGTTCTGTTTTGTGTTATCTATCGGCTGTACTGAGCTAAGTACTGGCCAGCCCCTCTATCTCTTTGTTAGTATTTGTTTCACATCTTTATATGAGATTTTCCATTAATCATTTAGATTCCCTAGAATTAATTTGATGAACATACATTATTGCTTTAGACAATCTTCCTTACTTGTAACTTTTTACTAAAATAGTAGACAATATGGTTAATGAAATTATAGGCTAAAGTGCACTTATGGTGTCCACAACTCTTATGTTGCGTTCTGCTGTTGCCGATGTAACTGCCATTAGCTATAGTTCTGAAAATGTCATTTGAACAACTTGATGTGGTTGTAATCCCATGAAGACTTAATTGTATTGTATTGTCATGAGGCTGCATTCATATCTACAACTGTTGCTTCTTTTAATGAAATTTCAGTTGGTTACAGTGTGACATTCTTCTGACATTGCAGAACAAAGATGTATGTGATAATAAAGTCTTTATGCCTCCAAAATTGTTCTTTTATTTGTGTGTTTCATATCAGCATAAATTTATGATTTTTATTGGAATGTCTAAATTGGCAGAAATCTGTCTCTGGAAAAACAAACTAAAGCTGAATGCAGAACTTTAGGACTATGTAGAAAGGCAATCAATCTCATACATTAGACATAGAAGGGAAAATGTAACACAACATAAATATTGATTAGTTATACATGGAAACAGTTGCTGCATTATAGATCACTTTCTGGACCGATAGAATTTTGCTTTTGATGCATGAAACAATAATGATAATCTGAAACTGCTCTAAAAACAACTTAACTTAATCAGAACAAGAATGGTAAAAAATATTTCTTTTCAGAAAGAATAAAATAGGACTAACTAGATTAAGAATCTTAAACCAATTTTCCTTGTCAACAGTTTGCTCTGAGTGACATAATGGAACAGAAGTTAGATGTGGATAAGAATAAATGCTGTATAGTATCATTTAATCATTGTAGCAGTTTACAGTATTTAAAAAATGATTACTGAACTAGAAATGTTTGTAATCCAGGTATCAGTATCATTGAAAAAAGGAATCCCTACATTTACAAGTATCGGGTGTTTGAATTGTCTGCAAAAGTGTATTTTTTATGTAGAGCCACTGTGAAATCCCATCTCCCAAATTGTCCTTTCTTTATTGCTCATACTGTTCTTAATGTTGAGAATAGATTAGATTTATTTTTTGTTCCAGAGAACTATAATGAGGAGATCCTTAAGGATTCAAAGTGGATAGTAATATAAATTTCTGTCCTATATTTTCTAAGAATACATAATAAATTTTTAAAAAATGAGAGAAAGTGGTGTAAGCTAACCTTCTTACACAGATGCTAAGCAGAATGTTCCTCGTGTATGTGTAATAAATCAAAAAAATGAAACATTTTTTATGTAAAAGATAATAACAAACACACCACAAAGCATGTAAATGTATGTTACACTGGCCAAGCACCATCAATGAGAAAGCCAAAGTACAGGAAGGGAAGAAGAAATGCCATAGAACTTCAAGAGTGGACAGGGTATGTGGTAATTGCAGTGGTTACAAAATCAAGTCAAATTAACAAAGAACTTGGCAGTATGAGCCCACTTATCAGTATGACATTGCACTCCCTCTAGCGTGGATGCATGTACTGATTTGTTTGGGAATAGTGTCATAAGGCTGTTATATCCCCTACTGGGCCAAACTGCCCCACAATTGTTGTAAATGATCCTGATATCCTCCATGCTGACATTGGGACAGAATTGGCATATCCAACTTGGTCCAAAGCGCATTCTTTTGGAGGCAGATCTGTGGATCTTGCTAATCGCAGGAGTACCTCAACATTACGCAGACAGTTCATAAAGACATATGCCATGCATGAATGAGGTAACACTTGAGGACACAGGATGTCCTTGCCATATCATTGTCCTTTCAGAATTTCATCAATTGGTACCAGCTGTGACCTGATGCCTCCCAACACCATGATGATAGGAGTAAGACAGCAACCTACGCATGGGATGATAAATTGCTTAGTCCGGTTGCTGCTAGTCTCCAGCCAATCATGCAAGAGACACAGAGTGTTCCAGGGAGACCATTACTCATTCTCAGATGCCAGGTGGAGATGTGAAGGGGTTACAATGTGCTTGGTGCACAATACAGAGATCATCTATTGTAGTGGTTAGATATGGTTGACCAGCGCCTTGATTATGAGTATGCCTACCCTCATGTTCCCATGACTGTCACAATCAAATGTGCCACAAATCTGGATATTTCACAATTCAACCAGCCAGCCACATGTAGACTTGCAATGAGGCCCTTTTCAAACTCTGTCAGGTGTTGCTAACACTGTCTCAAATGAGTACACAGCATCTCTGTGTCCTTCATAGTGATCACTCAACATTGACGTTGTTCAGTCCTCTAATATACCCTCCCAGACATTGTAACAATGCTAAACACAAACAACATTAATGTGGTGGACATTCTATTTGTCCCAGCAAATTGAAACACAGATGGTGAATACATGACAATGCTGTATTGGCATCCAACTGTGTCTTGTGGTTGCTTCACTTTTTTCTCAGGCTTTGTGTATACACATCAATGAGTTCTACTGAGAAATTCATCAGTGGTGTAGAAGTAGTTAGCCACTTGGAAGTCCGTTTGGCTCCTCTTAAACAGAATTGAATTAGTAGTTAAACTTTTTATGGCAGCTGGCAAATTATTAAAAATCTGTTTCCTAAATAATGGATCAAAGTAAGTGGCTTTAAATCTTTGTGTAGACTATTCTTATTACTAGTATTGATTCCACAAACTATGCTGGAGTAAGACAAACTCTAGTTAGCATTCTTGTTTCCCCAGTTCCTCAAACATTACTGAGTTCACAAATAAATTGTATTTTACACTTGTGCCCTCAGAAAATCTGAGATTGGTTTGATGAATTCCCCCCAAAATATTTCTGTATGGCGTTATGGAACAAATGTTAGCAATGCGCACTAGGTTTTTTTGTTTTAATAAAAAATTAATTGATAAAAATATAATTGGATAGGAAAATATTTGATTCACTGAGTGGCAGCAGGAGAAAACGCTTGCAAAAGTTAGGTAAATTTGCAAGGCTTTGGAGTCAGTGCTCCTCCTCCTGGCACAAGGGCTGAAGGGGAAGGAAGACAGATGAAGAAAAAAGAATTGGCGAGGTTTGGGAAATAGTAAGAATTACAGAAAAGTCGTTGAGAACCCTGGGTCAGGGGAGACTTAACTAGACAGTATGAGAAGGAAAGACAATGTTGAGGATTGCACTGGACTAGATCTGAAAACCAGAGAGCTTAAAGTTGGAAGATAGGCTAATAAGCAATATGGAGATTACTGATAAAACATTGTGCAAGAGATGATAAGAGTGTAAAGCTAAGTACATTATATGTGGTGGAGGTGGTGTGGGTCAAATAAACAGGTCGGAAAATGAAAGATATAGAAAACTGAAAGGGAGTGAAGAAAGGAATAATTACTGAGAAGAAATGCTGAGAAAAAATAACATAACTTAAGCCAAGGTGGTTGGTAAGAACCAAGAACATGCTGTAACTCCAATTCCCACCTGCAGAGTTCTTAAGAAACTTGTGTCAGGGGAAAGAATCCAGATAGCACTTGTGGTGAAACAGGCACTGACATTATGGCTATCATGCTGTAGAGCATGCCCTGCAACAGGATTTTTATGTTGGTGACGTACATCCTCTGTCTATGCCCATTCATCCTAACCATTAACTTAGTCATACTAATGTAGAAGACTATATAGTGTATGTGATGTATCTATCCACAGGTGGCTCTCCCTTTGATAGTATGTGTTTTGTC
Organism: Schistocerca serialis cubense; assembly: GCF_023864345.2. Classification (NCBI taxonomy): domain Eukaryota; kingdom Metazoa; phylum Arthropoda; class Insecta; order Orthoptera; family Acrididae; genus Schistocerca; species Schistocerca serialis. Next base: position 292,045,683 of record NC_064638.1, read on the forward strand.
AATTACAAGACTGGTATAGGTGGTGGTAAGAGGATGCAGAGGCAACTTTTACACTGGGGTAGGAGCCATATGATAGGGAAATGTGTGCTGAAGGAGCATAGAATTTCACCAGAATATTATGGGAATTGGAAGGGCAATTGAAAGATATTCTGGTGTGATGGGCAAAACGTCAGACAGAATGAACCTCATTAAGGGCATGATTTTACAAAGCCATAGCTGATTAATACGTTTCTGACCATGATAATACTGAGTGACAAAAGGTATATTCCTAAGTTGATTTTTGGAGGGTTCAGCAGTATTAGAATGTTATGTGATAGCCAAGGAAATCTGTTTTTTTGACTAGACTGGTGCAGTAAATATGTCATTGAAAGCTGAGATACAATGACAGTATATTGCTGTAAAGGGTCTGCATCTGAACACATACATTTACCTCAAATGCCAGGGCTGTACGGGAGGGAACATTTGGCATGGAATGTATGGCAGCTGTCAAAATGTAAGTACTGTTGTTTGTTCATAGGTTTAATGTGTAGCTGACCTTCAGTCAGGATGAGGTCAACAGCAACGAAAATGACATGGGGTTCAGAACAGGACCACAAGAAATTTTATTATTATTATTTTCGTATCCAGGACAGTACAATAAAATTATTTACAAAATCAAATGTATCTCCAATATATACTCAGCATTTTATATAAGTCAAATTGGTTTTGAGGCCTAGAAACTGCTAGAACATTTGCTGCAATCAGGTCATCAAGTGCGCAGGATTCAGGCAGACCAAGAGATGTGTATCATGTTGAGATTCTGTGCATTCGCAGGCTGAATCTCCAGAAATGTACCCGCATCATTTTAAGTTTTGTTTGCACCGTGTCACTCCGGTCCGCAGTGTGTTCAGATTCTTCGACGTCTGATAGTGTAGTTGGAAACCAGCAGCAGGCTCTTCCTGTAGGGTTTGGCTATTATTTCCAATTATTTTGTCCCACCACAGCTCAGTTCGGCGAGTGGAAGGTGAAGAAGTAATGGCTTCAGTTGTTTGCAGGAAACACTCTCTGGGCTTCAGCCTTGAAAACTGTGCTTCACTTCCAGACATGGGGTGCCTGGGATTGTTTTCCTGTTTTTTCTTTTCAATTTCTGCCACTGTTCTTTGTCTTATCTGTGGGGGTGCTACACCTGCCAGTTGGTAGATTTTGTTGACTGGAGTTGGTCATAGGCAGCCTGTCATGATGCGGCCTGTCTCGTTGAGAGTGGTATCAACATGCCCGGTGTGTGCAGAGTTCTGCCAGACTGGGGGGGGGGGGGGGTTAGTGTTTAATGTCCCATCGACAACGAGGTCATTAGAGACGGAGCTCATGCTCGGGTTAGGGAAGGATTGGGAAGGAAATCGGCCGTGCCCTTTCAAAGGAACCATCCCGGCATTTGCCTGAAGTGATTTAGGGAAATCACCGAAAACCTAAATCAGGATGACTGGAGACGGGATTGAACCGTCGTCCTTCCGAGTCCAGTGTGCTAACCACTGCGCCACCTCGCTCGGTAGTCTGCCAGACTGGCGCTGCATATTCAGCTGTGGAGGAACATACAGCTAGGACAGATGTGCACAGGACATTTGGTTGAGCTCCCCATGAGCTATTAGTGAACTTGTATATTACATTATTTTGGCTGCAGACTTTAAGCTTTGTTTTCCCGCAGTGACCTTTGGAAGTGAATGTTCGGTCAAGCTTTACTCCGAGGTATGTAGGGGTGTATGTATGTTGCAACTGCAGTCCCCTTCAATTTATATCCAGTTTTCTTCTAGCTTGTCTATTTCTCAAGTGAAACACACACACCTGTGTTTTTGGATGGGTTAGGCTTTAGGTGGTGGTTGTTATAGAATTTTGTCAGGTCTTCGGGGCTGCAGTATGTTTCATTTCCACCTCTTTAAATGTACGTCCTTGTGCTGAAACTGCTGTATCGTCGGCATAGATGAAAGATCTTGTATCTGTCGCAACAGGTTGGTCATTGGTGTATATATTGTACAGCAGTGGTGCCAGCACACTGCCTTGGGGGAGACCATTCTTCTGTATTCTCCATCAGCTTCTCTTGTTGTTCAGGATGACAAATACTGACTGTTTTGAAGGAAGTATTGGGTGAACTACATTTGTCGATAGTCCTTGGTTATTGTATAACTCTTCCTTATGAGCTGGTTGTGATTCGCTGTATCATACGCTGCTGTTATGTCCACAAATGCCACACATGTAATTTGCCCTCTCCGTATGCTGAGTTAGGTTGAGGATCTGGCCACAACATGATTTTCCGGCTGAAATCCTACCTGTTGTTTGATTGGGCTCCGGTCTACATAAGCTGATATGTGGTTCAAGATCATTCTTTCCAACAGTTTGTATAGATGACATAGAAGAGAGACTGGTTGAAAGTTATTGGGATCTGTCGAATCTTTCCCAGGTCTCAGTTAGGCTACCACTTTTGCTTTACGCTATATTTTGGGTATCTTTAGTTGAGAAATGAAGTTGTTAATTAGATTTAAAATCCACCTTTTAGTGCCTGGGTCGAACCTCTTTATTTGTTCTACTCATAGATCATCCAATCCTGGAATGTTGTTATTCTTCATGCAACACATGGCATCCTCTAGCTCTGCTAATGTGAAAGGGCAGGCAATAAAGTCATTTTCTTCAGCATATCTTTGTAGTTTGGTTTTATTGTGAGAATGTAGTTTACAAAAAAATTACAGGTCATCCTTACCATGAGTCCATATGGCAAAAATGTCATTAATATATCTAAACCAAACCAGTGGGTAAAGGCTTATGGATCCCAGGAAAGCTCCCTCCAAGTGGCCTTTGAAAAGAAAGGAGCCATCCTGGTTCCGATTGCAATGCCTCGTATATGTTTTTATGTCTTCCCCTCAAAGATAAATTAGTTGTCCATAAGTATAAAGTTGATTAAGGTGAGCAGGAAGGATGTCATAGGTTTGGAATCAGTTGGGAGCTGACTGACATAATGTTCAGCAGCAGACAGACCAAGTACCTGGGGATGTTGGTACTGAGGGAGATGGCATCAATGGTGACAAGCAAGGTGTGTGGTGAGTGTGGGACAGACACAGGTTTCATATGATGTAGGAAAATGTTGAAGACTTTAATATATGAGGGAGTCTTGGTGCTATAGATTGCAGGTGTTGGTCAACAAAGAGAGACATACATGCATTGGGTGCATTGGTCCCAACAACCATGGGACAGCCAGGGTGATTGAGTTTGTGGATCTTAAGAAGAAGTTAAATGGTGGGAGCGTGTGGTTTGGGTGGGGTAAGAAGTTCTGTGGATTGAGGTGTTACTCCATGTAAAAGACCGAGGTTTCAAGGAGGGACTGTAGGTCACTTTGTATCACAAGGATGAGATCTTGATGACAGATGCTGTACGTAAAGGTTTCGGACAGCTGGCATGATCCTCACTTACACACTCCAGTCATCAGGTACCACAGTGGTAGATTCCGTATCTTCCGGGAGGATAATAATGGAGTCATCAGTTTTTAGGGAACAAAGAGCCAGGAGTTCTGCTGAGGACAGGTTAGAGTAATGTTGTAGGAATCTGAGAAAAAGTTGTGAAGCAATACTGGATGTTAAAAATTCTTGTAAGGCTTGTAATGGGTGATTTTAAGGTAGTGGTGGTGGATCAAGTTGGGATTGTGACCGGAAATATGCAAGGCAGGGTTCAATGTGAGGTTTGCTGTTGGAAAGATTTTTGGATCAGGTTGCAGAGTGACATTTCCAGTTCATTTTATATTGAAGGAAAGAAGGTCCTTCACCAAAGCAGCATGATTAAATGCAGGTTTAGGACTGAAAGCAAACTCTTCTATGAGGCAGATAATTCATGAGGGGAAAGTGCCTTGGACAAGAGGTAGAGAACACTGTGTTGTTGTGCCTGCTTCTTGTGATTATGAGTGGTCATTGCTATGAAAAGCAGTAGTGGGGGCTGCAGGATGTTAAGAAAGTTGGCCAAGCTTGGTTTGTAGGACAGGAGTGGTGGTTGGTGGTATGCCTGTTTAGGGAGCTGGAGAGGGACAGGAAGAGAAATATCACTTGGGGCTGGCAGGGTTTGATGTTGAGATTGAACAGGCTTTGGTTGGAGGAGTTGGTGGCAAAGAAGTTTTTCCCCTGTACAGAGTGGGAGAAGGAGAGTAGATCTTTCAAGGTCTTTCACAGGTCCTATATGGTTAAACCTGGGAATAGGGCTGAATGTGATGCCTTTGGGTAGTACTGAAATTTCCATAGGCTGTCTGTCACCTGCATCCCTAGGTAGCCCACAGAGAGCTCTACACTCTCCGACAAGCTGCTAAATGCTTCTCCCAACACCCTCCCGCCTCTCTCCATACCTCACCCTACCCCACATCCCCACCTCACCACAGTATACCATCGGCCAGGAAAGAACTGGCAGACTACTGGACACAATGTAGGGAGACATGTGAGTGCATGTGTGTGTTTGTGTGCATGTTTTTCCTACAAGTTGAAAAAGAGAGTGCATTCCGAAAGCTAGCCAAGCTATGTACCTTTTATTTGTGTACCCATCGATGATTCAGCACTCCTGCCTTTTGGAGAGTCATCTCTCTTATCCCTAAATAATTTGTAATTCTCAGCCAGAACTTTCTGTACATTATTATACTGCCTAGTGGCTCCTTTCCATCCAAACTTCAGGTCATCCGTCCTTCGTTACTGTCTCCTATATTTAGCTTCCCTGTGTTGTCCATCTGTTTCTTTCTCTCACGTTTCTTCCCTCTCACCTTTATGACACACTCCATACCAGCCGCGACACATGTGGTTGCACATGACTTTTGTTACACCTTTTAGTACCCTGTTCTAAGCAAAGAAGGGAAAGCAGAAAGGTGGAAGGAGTATATAGAGTGTCTATACAAAGGCGATGTTCTTGAGGACAATATTATGGAAATGGAAGAGGATGTAGATGAAGATGAAATGGGAGATATGATACCGCATGAAGAGTTTGACAGAGCACTGAAAGGTCTAAGTTGAAGCAAGGCCCCGGGAGTAGACAACATTTCATTAGAACTAATGACAGTCTTGGGAGATCCAGCCCTGACAAAACTCTACCATCTGGTGAGCAAGATGTATGAGACAGGCGAAATACCCTCAGACTTCAAGAAGAATATAATAATTGCAATCTCAAAGAAAGCAGGTGTTGACAGATGTGAAAATTACCGAACTATCAGTTTAATAAGCCATGACTGCAAAATACTAACACAAATTCCTTACAGACAAATGGAAAAACTGGTAGAAGCCGACCTTGGGGAAGATCTGTTTGGATTCCGTAGAAATGTTGGAACACATGAGGCAATACTGACCCTACGACATATCTTAGAAAATAGATTAAGGAAAGGCAAACCTACATTTCTACCATTTGTAGACTTAGAGAAAGCTTTTGACAATGTTGACTGGAATGCTCTCTTTCAAATGATGAAGGTGGCAGGGGTAAATTACAGGGAGCGAAAGGCTATTTACAGTTTGTACAGAAACCAGATGGCAGTTAGAAGAGTCGAGGGGCATGAAAGGGAAGCAGTGGTTGGGAAGGGAGTGAGACGGGGTTGTAGCCTATCCCAGATATTATTCAATCTGTATATTGAGCAAGCAGTAAAGGAAACAAAAGAAAAATTCAGAGTAGGGATTAAAATCCATGGAGAAGAAATGAAAACTTTGAGGTTCGCCAATGACATTGTAATTCTGTCAGAGACAGCACAGGACCTTGGAAGAGCTGCTGAACGGAATGGACAGTGTCTTGAAAGGAAGATATAAGATGAACATCAACAAAAGCAAAACGAGGATAATGGAATGTAGTCGAATTAAATCAGGTGATGCTGAGGGTATTAGATTAGGAAATGAGACGCTTAAAGTAGTAAATGAGTTTTGCTATTTGGGGAGCAAAATATCTGAGGATGGTCGGAGTAGAGGAGATATAAAATGTAGTCTGGCAATGGCAAGGAAAGCGTTTCTGAAGAAGAGAAATTTGTTAACATTGAGTATAAATTTAAGTGTCAGGAAGTCATTTCTGAAAGTATTTGTATGGAGTGTAGCCATGTATGGAAGTGAAACATGGACGATAAATAGTTTAGACAAAAAGAGAATATAAGCTTTCAAAATGTGGTACTACAGAAGGATACTTAAGAAGGGATCAGTTGGTAGGACATGTTCTGAGGCATCAAGGGATCACCAATTTAGTATCGGAGGGCAGCACGGAGGGTAAAAATCGTAGAGGGAGACCAAGAGATGAATACACTAAGCAGATTCAGAAGGATGTAAGTTGCAGTAGGTACTGGGAGATGAAGAAGCTTGCACAGGATAGAGTAGCATGTAGAGCTGCATCAAACCAGTCTCTGGACTGAAGACCACAACAACAACAACAACAACAGTACTGACCATTATGACAGCCGTGCATGCTACTCTACTTGCCAAGTGACTCCCGATAACAGCATAACACTCTTCTAGCAACCCAAAATCATACCTCCCTCACACGTCACTCCTGATTTGCTTGTCCTTGTTTCCTTTTTATCTTTTACATGTGACAATAAATCAGCATTTATTTTGCATGCATGAGGATATAACATGCGTGATCAGATATACCCCAGTGACAATACTAGCCCCTACCCCCAGCACAATTCCTTTCACCCATCAACATTATTCAACTCCCTCTACCCCCCCAGGGGGTCCACAACTCTTTTGTGGACACGTGCGTAGCGAGCACGGGACCCCGAGCTAATGTGGCCCTCCTTCCTTTTCCGGGCTGCATACCTTCCCTTCCCTTTCCGCATCCCTCCCCGTCCCCCATCTTCGCCCCCCCCCCCCCCCTCACCTCTGTCTCTTTCCTTCCTTTCTCCCCCTCTGGGAGTATGGTTTGTGCCTACGTCCGGAGACGGACGCTCGAAACTGTTCCAAATTCCTTGCTCTTACACTTGCCAGTCCTCGTCCTTCCTCTGTCCTTCTCTTTTCCTTCCCTCTTCTCCTTGCCCTTTTCTCCGCTACGGCGTTTGAGACCCCCTCTTCTTTCCTTTCCCTTTCTCTTCTTTCCTCCCTGTGCGTGTCTGAAGGCCGACCCACGCACTTCCATGCGTAGCCGGTGACGGGGTAACGCGTAATTCCCCGCCCCGGGTAGACAGGTAGGACACGTACGTACCCCCTGGTAACGGCCAGGCCCAGGGAGAGGTGATTACCCGAGCTGATACCTTCCGAAAGTGCCGATTGGTCCCTCCGTCCGTTTGTCGGGAGGTGTGACCTGAGGTGTGAACAATCACCTAAGGCGGGTGTGCCCTCGGCGAGGGCCCCCACAAGGGAGGAGCGCGCCATCGGAGACGCCGGTAATCATGGGGGATTCTTCCGCAATGGTTTCCTCACCTTCCACTATGTCTGCTCACAAACGTAAGTTCACTGAGTCTCAGCCACAGACTGTTCTTCCATCGTTGCCACAGTTCCTTGTTGTTTCTCGGTCTGACGAAGGTCACGACTTTTCCACAGTCAACCCTTTCATTATACAGAAAGGTGTCGACGCAATTGCGGGTCCTGTAAAGTCTTGTTCCAGATTACGGAACGGCACCCTGTTGTTAGAAACACACAGTGCCCTCCAGGCTCAAAAATTGCTGCGTACTTCTCTGCTCCACACCTTCCCTGTCCGGGTGGAACCGCACCGTACCTTAAATTCCTCGCGTGGAGTCGTTTATACGCGCTCCCTCGATGGATTGTCTGACGAAGAAATTCAGCATTACCTGTCTGACCAGGGCGTCACAGCTGTTCATCGGGTTATGAAAAGGGTTGATTCGAACATCATTCCAACCCGCACTGTCTTCTTGACATTTGACAAAGTTCAACTCCCATCAAAAATCAAAGCAGGCTATGAGATAATTTCCGTTCGCCCTTATGTCCCAAACCCTACGCGTTGCTATCGATGTCAGCGGTTCAATCATACCAGCCAGTCCTGTTCCAATCCGGCCAAATGTGTTACTTGTGGCAAGGATGCCCATGAGGGTGCTTGTCCACCTCCATCCCCTCGCTGCATCAACTGTATGGGTGACCACGCTGCCTCCTCTCGAGATTGCCCCGTTTTTAAGGATGAAAAGCTCATCCAGGAAATAAGAGTGAAGGAAAAGGTGTCGACCTTTGCTGCTCGAAAGTTACTCGCCAGTCGACAGCCCACCGTGCCTCAGAAAGGTAAATACAGCGCTGTCCTTGCTTCTCCTCGACCAACAAAGGAGGCGGCCACGCAGACTTGCGACTTCACCTTTAGTACCACGGTCGTCAGATCGGCCAGCGCAAAGATCGCCCGTTCAACCTCACCCCTTTCGCCTGCCCACTCTATGGCTCACCCTTCATCGGGTTCTGTTAAATCTCGAGCCCAAAAGTCAGACGCCAAGTCTTCGAAAAAAGAGCATTCTCGTGAAGAGTTTTTACGTACCGCAACTTCACAACCATCGGTTCCTCCTTCATCTAAACATACTACTTCTAAGAAGGCTACGAAGAAACACAGTTCCTCTCCTTCTCCGCCAAGGCGTGTCCCATCTACAGCACCACCTGGCGGAAATCGCCCTCGGCCATCTTCTGTGTCGCCGAGGCGCACTGCTGGTGGCCGGTCAACTGGCCGATCGTTGGTGGCAGGAGCTGCTCCTGACCAACCTATGGATCAGGATCTTCTGCCTTCGACTGAATGCCATTCCATGCTGTCGGTCGCAAGCTCTGAGCAGTCGTTGAGTTGACAGCACCCTTGGTCACGTTCCTCCATTTTCTGTTCACCCTATGTCCATTATCCACTGGAATATCCGCGGCATTCGCGCCAATCTGGAGGAATTGTCGATCCTTTTACGATCCTACTCGCCGGTCATCTTCTGTCTTCAGGAAACAAAGCTGCGTCCCCATGACCGCTTTGTTCTCCCTCATTTTCAGTCCGTCCGATATGACCTCCCCTCTGTTGAAGGCACTCCAGCCCATGGAGGACTCATGATTCTGCTCCATGATACTCTCCATTATCACCCAATCCCCTTAAACACTTCCTTCCAAGCTGTCGCCGTCCGTCTTTCCCTTTCTGGATACACGTTCTCTCTTTGTACGGTATACATTCCATCGTCTACACCAATGGCACGAGCTGATCTCCTTCATCTTCTTGATCAGCTTCCACCCCCCTATTTGCTGGTTGGGGACTTCAATGCCCACCACCCGCTTTGGGGATCTCCACATCCTTGTCCACGTGGCTCACTATTGCTAGACGTCTTCCACCAAGCGGATCTAGTCTGCCTCAACACTGGGGTCCCCACATTTTTGTCTGCCTCCACGGCAAATGTATCTCATTTGGACCTTGCGGTCGGTACTGTTCCGCTAGCTCGGCGCTTCGAATGGTTCGCCCTTGATGATACACACTCGAGTGACCACTTTCCATGTGTTCTTCGACTGCAGCCTCAACTGCCATATATGCGCTCGCGTCGCTGGAAGTTTGCCCAAGCCGATTGGACACTTTTTTCGTCTCTAGCGACATTCGATGACCGTCGCTTTCCCAGCGTCGACGATGAGGTCACACATTTTACCGACGTTATTCTCACAGCTGCGGAACGTTCAATACCACGCACCTCCGAATTGCCCCGGCGCCCTCCAGTTCCTTGGTGGAACGAGGCATGCCGTGACGCAATACGTGAGCGGCGACGTGCTCTTCGCATTTTCCGTCACCATCCAACTTTGGCCAACTGTATCCGATATAAGCAGCTCCGTGCGCGATGCCGTCGCGTCATCCGCGATAGCAAGAAGGCAAGCTGGAAATACTTTATTAGCTCATTTAACACCTTCACTCCCTCCTCGGAAGTTTGGAGTCGGCTTCGACGGTTCTCAGGCGCGCCTAGTTTCTCCCCGGTCTCTGGGCTCACTGTCGCGCATGATACTTTAGTGGACCCCGTCGCAATTTCTAACTCATTGGGTCAGCACTTTGCTGAGATTTCGAGCTCTTCAAATTACCCGCCAGCGTTTCTCCCGAAGAAACGTGCAGCGGAAGTGCGACATCTTGCTTTCTCCTCTCACAATCGCGAAAGCTACAATACTGTTTTCTCCATGCGCGAACTCCAACATGCACTCTCTTCTTCTCGCTCCTCCGCCCCAGGACCGGATGGTATCCATGTCCAAATGTTGCTGCATTTATCAACCCATAGCCTGCGTTACCTCCTTCGCCTTTATAATCGAATTTGGACCGACAGTACCTTTCCCAGGCGATGGCGGGAAGCTATTGTCGTTCCCGTTCCGAAACCTGGAAAGGACAAACATCTCCCCTCTAGCTATCGCCCCATTTCTCTCACGAGTAGTGTCTGTAAGGTTTTGGAGCGTATGGTGAATTACCGTTTAGCTTGGTGGCTGGAGTCCCGCAGTCTTTTAACACCAGCCCAATGCGGATTCCGAAAGCATCGTTCTGCCGTTGACCATCTTGTTGCTCTCTCCACTTATATCATGAACAATTTTCTCCGGAAACGCCAAACGGTAGCAATATTTTTTGATCTGGAGAGAGCATACGATACCTGTTGGAGGACAGGCATTCTCCGCACACTGTTCTCTTGGGGCTTTCGAGGCCGGCTGCCCCTTTTTCTTCGCGAATTTATGGCAGAGCGCACATTTAGGGTGCGGGTGAACACTACTCTCTCCCGTACTTTCTCCCAAGAAAACGGGGTACCCCAGGGCTCCGTGCTGAGTGTTGTACTGTTTGCCATCGCCATTAATCCAATTATGGATTGTCTCCTTCCTGATGTCTCGGGCTCCCTCTTTGTGGACGATTTTGCGATCTACTACAGCTCTCAACGGACCAGCCTTCTTGAAAGACGTCTTCAAGGATGTCTCGATCGCCTCCACTCGTGGAGCATCGAAACCGGCTTCCGTTTCTCACCCAGTAAGACAGTTTGTGTACATTTTTGGCGACGTAAGGAGTTTCTTCCGCCCTCCTTACATCTAGGTCCTGTCAACCTTCCGTTTTCCGACGTCGCTAAATTCTTGGGTCTTATGTTTGACAGAAAACTGTGCTGGTCCTCCCACGTTTCCTATCTTTCGGCTCGCTGTCTGCGTTCGCTTAACGCCCTCCGTGTCCTGAATGGTACCTCTTGGGGAGCGGACCGAGTGGTCCTTCTCCGCCTCTATCGCGCCTTAGTGCGCTCGAAATTGGATTATGGAAGCATAGTCTACTCCTCTGCTCGGCCGTCTATTCTTCGGCGTCTCGACTCTATCCACCACCGTGGATTACGTTTAGTATCTGGAGCTTTTTACACCAGCCCTGTGGAAAGCCTTTATGCTGAGACTGCTGAACCTCCGCTGTCCAATCGGCGGGCAGTCCTTCTGAGTCGTTATGCTAGCCATCTGTCTTCCATGCCTGCTAATCCAGCGCATGACCTTTTTTTCGACGCCTCCTTTGATGTCGGGTATGCAGGCCGCTCCTCCTCCCTACTACCCCCGGGAGTCCGCTTCCGTCAACTGCTCCATTCTCTTTCCGTCCGCTTTCCTAAAACCTTCTTGACAACTTGGGGTACAGCACCGCCTTGGCTCCGTCCCCGGATCAACTTGCTCAGAGACCTATGTCAATTTCCCAAGGATGGTACCCCTACACTTGTTTACCGTCGGGCATTTGCTGCTCTATGTGCACAAATGACGGATGCCACATTTATTTACACCGATGGCTCGAAAACATCGTTAGGTGTAGGGAGTGCCTATATTGTTGGCGACACCCCAAATAACTTTCGGCTTCCCGACCAGTGTTCGGTTTATACTGCGGAGCTTTACGCTGTTCTCCAGGCTGTCCACTACATCCGCCGCCATCAGCGGATACAGTACGTAATCTGCTCAGATTCTCTCAGCTCTCTCCTAAGTCTCCAAGCTCTTTACCCTGTGCACCCTCTGATCCACCGGATTCAGGACTGTCTGCGCTTGCTCCACCTGGGGGGCGTCTCAGTGGCGTTCCTCTGGCTCCCGGGACACGCTGGTATCTGTGGAAATGAGGCGGCCGATATAGCGGCCAAGGCTGCAGTCTCTCTTCCTCGGCCAGCTATTCAGTCTCTTCCGTTTACCGATCTACGGAGCGTTTTATGCCGCCAAGCTGCTCATTTATGGCATGCGCATTGGTCAACACTTCCCCACAATAAATTGCGGGAAGTGAAAGCCCTTCCTTGCGCTTGGACCTCTTCCTCCCGAACGCGTCGTCGGGAGGAGGTAATTTTAGCTCGACTCCGGATAGGGCACTGTCTTTTTAGTCATCGACATCTTTTAAGCGGTGATCCTCCCCCACTCTGTCCCCACTGCTCTCAGCTGTGGACGGTCAGACACCTTTTAATTGAATGCCCCTATTTTAATCCGTTACGCTCCCGTCTACAGCTATCGCCTGATCTATCGTCGATTTTAGCAGATGACACGCGCTCAGCTGACCGCGTTCTACAGTTTATTAGTGACAGTGAAATGACGTCAGTCATTTGAAGTTTTTTTTTGGGGGACAACCAACCCCTTTCTATAGTGGATTTTTAAGCATTCCTTCTGCCTTTAGTTACTCAAATTTTATGATTTTGTTCCCATTGCTGCTGATTTTAAATTTCGTTTTTTTCCTGTTTTCTATGTCACGGGCTGGGCGCTAATGACCATAGAAGTTTTGCGCCCTAAAACCACAAACAAAAAAAAAAAAAAAAAAACCTCCCTCTACAATCATCTGACACCTTTACTCACCACTTCCAATGCCAACTTCTTTCCAGTGCTATCCCCCCTCCACAATGGACCCCTGCTCTATTTATCTGCACCAGATCAGAAAAGTTTCTGTATCCCTAGCCAAAACACTGCCCCATGTGCTGTTCCATAAATGCAGCCTAAATCATGGAATTCCCCACCAACCCCCCTTCCCAACGGTCCAACCATAAAAATCCCTATTTCTGGATCTCACCCCTCCTTCCACAATGACCTTCATCTCTTCATATTCTGCCAGTCCATTTCCCTCACAAACCTGGTTCTTCAAAAACACATCTCCACAGCACAGGCACTCCTGAACCACCTCTAGTTCCTCCATAAAATACTGTTACTATGCAGTCCCCACTACCTACACCTCGTCATCCAAATTGAAATACTGACACTTCAACACATAGAAGAACATTCCAAACATCACCTCCACAAGTTATGCAGCCTGCTAAAATCCTGCTTCTGCCTTTGGGCACTAGCATCCACCCCCATCCTATCCATAGTGTTCCCGTTTGTTGACCCCTCATAGCACCCAGACCCTGCCTTGCTGACCTTTTCAACCTACCACATCCTCCAAAACCCCCTACCAACACTCGACGAAAACAAGAACTCAAACAATCCCAGAACACTGTTGTCAACCTCTCTACCATAATCCTCAGGACAACAGATGTTTCAGTCCTACCAAAAGGCCTCACATTAAACTCTACTCCCAGCTTTAACCATGTTGAACTTATGAAAGACCTACTCCCCTTCTCCCTCCCTCTACAGTGGAGACACTTCTTTCCCACCAACCCCTCCAAGTGAATCCAACCCATTTCTGAAACTGAACCCTTTCTTTCCCAGTTCATATCACCATCCAGCTGTGACCCTCCTACTACCACCTAACCATCCCCTGGTCACCTTCCAGGAATTCCTAACTTCCAACCTGGCCTCACTATCCTTCCACAGGTCCCTCCCTAAGGACAACAGCCTTTTAACAGAAGAAAGGACTGTCCTACACAACATGAAAATGAATCCTGACCTGATCATCCTACCTGCAGACAAAGGTTCCACCACTGTTGTGATGAACTGGAGTGCCTCTGCTGGTTGCCCAACACCTCCATCTATAGCCCGCACACCCACTTTCTACATGCTTCCCAAAATCCAAAAACCTAACAATTTTGGGTGCCCTTTTGTTGTTGGGTACAGTGCCCCCATCAAAAGAATCTTATCCATTGTTGATCAGAGTCTCCAACCAATTGTCCAAAACCTAGCCCCCCGCATAAAATATACCAATCACTTCCTGCACTGTTGCCAGCATCAACACACCTTACCTGCCTGATCCTTATTCATCACTGTTGACACAACCTCCCTATACATCAACACCACTCATTTCATGGCCTTGCTACAATTGAACAATACCTCTCCCAACACCCAGCAGATTCCAAATCCACCACTCCATTTCTCATACACTTAACCAACTACATCCTAACCCATAACTGTTTCACCTTTGAAGGGAAGTTGTACAAATAAATTCGTGGCACAGGCATGGACATCCGCATAGCGCCCTCCTATACCAACCTCTTTATAGGCCACCTAGAGGAAACATTCCTACATTCCTAAAACTTCAAACCCCTGGTCTAGTTCACGTTTATTGATGACATCTTTATAATATGGACTCAAGGGCAGGACACCTTATCCTCATTCCTCCAGAACCTCAACACCTCTCCTATCCAGTTCACCTGGTCCTCCTCCACCAAGCATGCAAAAGCTCGGATTAGGAGCAAATGAGGAAGGAAATTGGCATTGCTCTTTCAAAGAAACCATCCCAGCATTTGCCTGAAGCAATTTAGGGAAGTCACGGAAAACCTAAATCAGGATGGCCAAACACAGGTTAGAACTGCTGTCCTCCCAAAAGCAAGTCCAGTGTTCTAATCACTGTGTCACCTCACTTGGTTGTGTGTAGTCTACAAATGCAATTATTCGAGACATTTCTTCTAACTCTCAACAAAATAGTGTGGAATCCTATAAGTCTGGGGCAAAATGCCTACATTGAACCTGCAAGTTGTCATTTTGAATGTATACTGTAATGTTTAAAACTCTACCATTTCTGTACCAGAAGTAGAAGAGTAACTGAGAAATAAAACATTATATGACCCATACCTATCAAAACATTTGTGTTTGTTTCATTGTTTCTTATACTTTGCTAATGATGGCTCTATGTATTAAGGAACATCTCTGACTATCCTCTTTTTTAATGAGATTAACTTAATCACTCTCTCTCTAGCCAATGTAACATTATTTTGAAACTAATACTACTCATCACACAAGAAGTTATAATTCATAAAACAACATTAAATATTGCATTTTTCTTGAATCCGTACAGGCATGGGTGGTTACATATTATGACCAACTGCGTAATAATGCATTGGTCCACTTTCGGAATGTAGCACTGCAGTGAATCTGTGTGACAGGCATTTGACAAGTCCTTGGTAGTTTCTGCAGTTATGTGACACAAGATGTCTACACACATCACGCAATTCTCATAAATTAAAGGCCAGTGGTTTGTGGGTGCGGAGCTGATTCCAAGTAGTGTTCCAGATATGTTCTCTCAGGTTCTGATCAGGCAAATGTTTGGCCAAGACATCAACTTGAGCTCACTACCATGCTGCTCAGACCACTGCAGCTTAATTCTAGACTTGAACATGAACATTACACTGCTGGAAGATGATATCACTGTCTGGGAAGACATCAACTGTGATGCAAGTGGTTCACAATAATGTTTACATAGTCCACATCTGTCATAGTGCCTTTGTTTGCTACCACATGCCCCAGGTTAATGTTGCCCATAGCATAATATTGTCCCCACTGGCTAGTGTCCATGGTATGATGCGTATGTCAAGTAGCCCTTCACCTGGATGATGGTGTATCTGGACATGACCATTCACCTGGTGTAACAAGAAATGTGATTCATCTGACTAAGCAACATGTTTACACTGGCCCCTGATCCTGTGCCCACTGCATCTGTAATTGATTATGTCGTTGGGTCAATGTGGGAGCACATAGGAGTTGTCTACTTTGGAGGTCTATGGTCAACCATGTGCACTCCAAAATGATCTGCTCCAAATTTCTTGTACCTGCACCAGTATTGCACTCTATCATCAGATCTGCCACCTATCCTGCTTTACAGCCTCTGAACCTCACATTTTGTGATTAGTTATGGACATCTAACACATTTTCACCTACTTGTGGTATCACTGACCTTCAACCCCTTCCCATAGATGCTCACGACAGTAACATATAAATAGCCAACCAGCTTCACTGTTTCTGAGATGCTTATTCCCCGGCACTGCCTTTTGTCAAAGTCGCCTGTGGCTCATTCATTAGAGAATGATTCCCCATTTGTCTCTGCTCTGCTGGTATACTTTCCTTACCATATTACATACCTGCAAGCAACTAGGTGGCATCCTGTCTCATGATGGGGAGTGGTATTAATGTTTTGACTCATCAGTGCATATTATAATAAATACAGATAAATTTTGTGTATTGTATCTGTGCCCATGTCTGCTCTACACATTCCGACATCAGGTGTTATAAAATGGATCAGGTTGATTTCAACAAGAAACTTCCTGTTTATATTCGAGTTGCAGATATTTTGCACAATTTTATCCTTAAAAAGCATGGCAAGTGCATGTTAAAGGTCAGTAAGTGTTTGAGGGGGTGTGATAAATGTCAAAAAC
Source organism: Schistocerca serialis cubense (assembly GCF_023864345.2). Lineage (NCBI taxonomy): Eukaryota > Metazoa > Arthropoda > Insecta > Orthoptera > Acrididae > Schistocerca > Schistocerca serialis. Next base: position 292,062,100 of record NC_064638.1, read on the forward strand.
TACACAAAGCCTTAGTTTGGTCCTGTAAATAGTTAAAGTTGTAACACAAAATATTTTTCTCCTAGTGCTTCTAGACTCTTCCAGCGAGATTGGTTATTTTAATGTAGTACAAATATGTAACCCTATATCACCTAATACATGAAATAGAATAGGAAGTGTCACATAATCTTCTTCTGTAACAGCACCAAAGGCAACCAGGTATATTTTAAAAGCTTGCTTCTACAATTTCCGTCGTTGTGTTGCTGTTGTTTTAAGATTGGCTTGATGCAACTCTCCAGGCTACTCTATACTGTGCAAGCCTCTTCATCTCCAAGTAATTACTGCAACCTACATCCTTGTGCATCTGCTTAGTGTATTCATCTCTTCGTCTCCCTCTATGATTTTTACCCTCCACACTTCCCTTCAATACTTAATTTTTGATACCTTGAAGCCTCAGAACATGTCCCACCAACTGATCCCTTCTTATAGTTAAGTTGTGCCACAAATTTCTCTTCTCCACAATTCTATTCAACACCTCCTCATTAGTTACATGATCTACCATCTAATCTTCAGCATTCTTCTGTAGCACCACATTTCGAAAGCATCTATTCTCTTCTTGTCTAATCTATTTATCATCCATGTTTCATTTCCATACACGAGTACACTCCATACAAATACTTTCAGAAAAGACTTCCTAACATGTAAATCTATACTTGATGTTAACAAATTTCTCTTCTTCAGAAACCTTTTTCTTGCCATCACCAGTCTAGATTTTATATCCTTTCTACTTTGACCATCATCAGTTATTTTGATGCCCAAGTAGCAAAATTCATCTACTACTTTAAGTATCTCATTTCCAATCTAATTCCCTCAGCATCACCTGATTTAATTCAGCTACATTCCATTATTCTCATTTTGCTTTGGTTGATGTTCATCTTATATCCTCTTTTCAAGACACTGTCCATTCTGTTCCACTGCTCTTCCAAGACCTTTGCTGTCTCTGACAGAGTTAGAATGTCATAGACAAACATAACATTTTATTTCTTCTCCTTGAACTTTAATTTCTACTCCAAATTTTTCTTTGGTTTCCCAAACTGCTTGCTGAGTGTACAGATTGAAAAACATTGGGGATAGGCTACAACCCTGTCTCTCTCTCTCTCTCTCTCTTCTCAACCACTGCCCCTCGACTCTCATTACTGTGTCTGTTTTCTGTACAAATTGTAAATAGCCTTCTGCTCCATGTACAAGGTGTACAACTTTGCTTCCGCTGTTTTTTCCGCAACATTTGAGGCATTAATGAAACAAATTGGTTACATATGTATCATTCAAAGTATTTTCCATCACTGGCCACTACTTTCTCCCATCTTTCAGACAGTGTACAAATCCCACATCAAAAAAATTGTCCATCTTTTGCAGCGATCCATGAATTGATCTAGTTTGTGACTTCTTCATGAGATCGGAAGTGTTGGTCAGCCAGGCCATGTGCCATTGATCTAAACAGGTGATAGTCAGAGGGAGCAATGTCTGGAGAATACAGTGGGTGGTGTAGGACTTCCCATTTTAACGTTTCCAAGTACGTTTTGACCTCTTTTGCAACGTGGGGTCGAGCATTGTCGTGCTGCAAAATCACTTTATCATGCCTCTCACTGTATTGTGGCCATTTGTCTTTTAATGCTCTGCTCATACACATTAACTGCATTTGATAATGAGCACCTATGATTGTTTCACTTGGTTTTAACACCTCACAGTACATGGCGCCAAGCTGGTCCCACCAAATGCAGAGCATGATCTTGGAGCTGTGAATATTCGATTTGACAGTTGATGTGGAAGTATGGCCATGATATCCCCATGATTTTTTGCATTTGGGGTTATTGTAATGAACCCATTTTTCATCCCCAGTCACAATGCAATGCAGAAATCCCTTCTGTTTTTTCCTCTGAAGCAACTGTTCACAAATGCCGTTCAACGTCTCTTGGTTTCAGCTCACACAGGACCCAAGTTCCTTCTTTCTAAATGATGCCCATAGCCTTGAGATATTTTGAAATGGCTTGCTATGTTGCTCCCAATAATCATGCCAGTTCTTCTTGAGTTTGACATGAGTCTTCACTCAGCAATGTCTCCAATTCTGCATCTTCGAAAACATTCTCTCTTCCACCACTATGCCGGTCTATGACATTAAAATCACCATTCTTGAAGCATTGAAACCACTCACGACATGTTCTTTCCTAATAGCATCCTTACCATACATACTTGAGAGCATTTGATGAGACTCAGCCTCTGTTTTCTTCATATTGAAACAAAACAGTAACACCTCCCGCAAATGACGAGAATTAGGCTCGTAAACTGACATTTTCAATCAAGAACAACTTTATGATGCAAACACGAATCGACCTATGTTTGAGTGAGGTTATGTTGACTGAGGTCCAAGCTAACTGTCTGATGTCTGCGATCTGTTTCTTTTGACCGCTACTTACCGTTGTCGCCACCTATTGGCAAACAGGGAAGCAAAGTTGTACACCATTTATTTTACCTCTGCCATTTTAAGAATTTGAAAGAGTGAGTTTCAGTCAGCATTGTCAAAAGCTTTCTCTAAGTCTGCAAATGCAATAGATATTGGTTCACCTTTCCTTAACCTATCTTCTATGAGAAGTCGTAGGGTTATTATTGCTTTGTATGTTCCTACATTTCTCCATAATCAAAACTGATCTTCCTGAGGTCAGCTTCTACCAGTTTTTCCATTTGTCTGGAAAGAATTTGTGTTAGTAGTTTGCAACTGTGACTTATTAAACTGATAGTTCAGTAATTTTCACACCTACCATCACCTGCTTTCTTTGGAATTGGTATTATTATATACTCCTTGAATTCTGAGGGTATTTCACCTGTCTGATACATCTTGCTCACCAGATGGAAGTGTTTTGTTATGGATGGCTCTTCCAAGGCTATCAGTAGTTCTAACAGAATGTTGTCTATTCTTGGAGCCTTGTTTTGACTTAGGTCTTTCACTGCCCTGTCAAATTCTTCACACAGTATCATATCTCCCATCTCATCTTCATCTACGTCTTCTTCCATTCCCATAATATTGCCCTCAAAGCATCTCCCTGCTATATACACATTATACACTCCTTCCACCTTTCTGCTTTCCCTTCTGTGGTTAGGCCTGGTTTTTCATCTGAGCCCTTGATAGTCATTCAGGTAGCTTCTTTTCTCCAAAGGTCTGTTTAATTTTCCTACAGGCAGCATCTATCTGATATATGCTTCTACATCCTTACATTTGTCCTCTAGCCATTCCTGCTTAGTCATTTTGCACTTCCTGTCGATATCATTTTTGAGACATACAGATTCCCCTTTGCATGATTCATTTACTGGCTTTTTATACTTTCTCCTTTGATCAGTTAAATTCAATTTCCATTAGTCCCTCATAATGCAAATTTAAATTTAGAATTGTGGTTAGTTACAGTCATTAATTTTTCTTTAAAAATAGTACTTTCACTCTTTTAGTGATGTTTAGTGATGTGATGATTTTTAAGAAATCATGTTCATAATAGAGAACTAATTATCTGAATTATTATCTGTAGTAATAATCAGGTACTAAGTAGATTAAAACTGTGTGCCATTCTGTGACTCAAACCCGGGACCTTGGCTTTTGTGGGCATATACTCTACTAACTGAGCTACACAAGCCAACTTACGACTCGTCATCACAGTTGTGCTTGTGCCAGTACCTGATCTCCTACATTTTAACCTTCACAGAAGTTGCATGAAACCTGCAGGACTAGCACTCTAGGAAGAAAGGACATTGCAGAGACATGGCTTAGCCACAGCCTGGGGGTATTTCCAGAATGAATTTCTCACACTTCAGTGGAACGTGCACTGGTATGACACTTCCTGGCAAATTAAAACTGTGTGCCGGACTGGAACTCAAACCAGAGGTGTTTGTAGAGCACTTGCCTGTGAAAAGCGGAGGTTCCATGTTCGAGTGCTAGCCCAGCACACAGTTTTAATCTGCCAGGAAGTTTCACATCAGCTCATACCCCTCTGCAAATTGAGCTTGCATTCAGGAGGAGCTGCAGTCCAAGCTCCACCCAAGAATAAACATTTTTCCATAGTTTCCATAAATGATATCATGGGGATGCTGTGATATTGATTACATGTAAAGATGTTCCATGCTCAGAATTATCTGTTGCCATCACTAGTATAGCAATGGAAAATCCAGGGTGGAATAACAATATTCTGAAAAGTATAGATTGCTACACACCATATAGAGCAGATGCTGAGTCACAGGCAAGCACAACAAAAAGACTGATATACATCTGATCTTTCAGCCAGAAGGCCTTATTCTAAATTGGAAAACACACACACACACACACACACACACACACACACACACACACACACACGGCCACAATGGCCAGAGAAAGTGGTCACATTCAGATGCGCGCACCCTTTGTGTGTGTGTGTGTGTGTGTGTGTGTGTGTGTGTGTAATCTAGGAAACAAATGTACAATAAATGTAAAAACGTATTATTTCAGAAACCTCCTATTTGAAATGAGCAAAATGTATTTCCTTCAGAGACAGTGTAACATGTTCTCTCATTTCTGTAATGGTGTTTTGAAGTTCCTCCAATAATGGGGTCCTACTACTCCTTCCCCCTGTCTTTCCCTTTCACCCCTCCTCTCTTCTGAAACACGTTTTGATGATTTATTATTCATTGTATTGAGCCATACTGCTAGAGGTTTCATAAAATTATAATTTGCTTTCAGTTTTTACACCTCTTTTCCATTTTATTCTGCAGGTTCCTCTGTTATTTTTCTCTATTTTTTTTTTTTTTTTTTTTTTTTTTTTTCAACAGTCATAATTTCATTATGAATGAAATACTGGTTCTAATTGCAACAAATATACTGTGACTGGAATTGTATTTGATGTTGACTTCAGATAAATTTTAATTAATTCCTGTTAAGATAGTGTGAAAATAAAGAACAAGAGATGTCTCCTTAATTTCACAACTGTATTCATTGTCAGACAATCATCTCACGTTTATAAATTAAAATTCTCACATTACTGTAATGAGCCTTCTTTCTAAGTGAAGTTACTTTATTACCTGAAACATCAAGAACATTTTACTGTTATTCTTAACAACAAAATCATTTAAAGTTATGGAGTCATTATCAGTGATTTTTCTGTTTCCATTTCAGACACCATGGTAGGAAATCCGCACAGGTATCGTGCTGCCTTACACCCACTAGAAAATAGACATGCTACTGCAGGTATGCTCAATTTTTTAATTGTTATGAACACTGAATGTGACTTTCCCTCGCCATTGTATAAATTATATATAAAATATTGTTATAATGGAAGGAAACATTCCACGTGGGAAAAATTATATATAAAAACAAAGATGAGGTGACTTACCGAACAAAAGCGCTGGCAGGTCGATAGACACACAAACAAACACAAACATACACACAAAATTCAAGCTTTCGCAACAAACTGTTGCGTCATCAGGAAAGAGGGAAGGAGAGGGGAAGACGAAAGGAAGTGGGTTTTAAAGGAGAGGGTAAGGACTCATTCCAATCCCGGGAGCGGAAAGACTTACCTTAGGGGGAAAAAAGGACAGGTATACACTCGCACACACGCACATATCCATCCACACATACAGACACAAGCAGACATATTTAAAGACCAAATATGTCTGCTTGTGTCTGTATGTGTGGATGGATATGTGCGTGTGTGCGAGTGTATACCTGTCCTTTTTTCCCCCTAAGGTAAGTCTTTCCGCTCCCGGGATTGGAATGACTCCTTACCCTCTCCTTTAAAACCCACTTCCTTTCGTCTTCCCCTCTCCTTCCCTCTTTCCTGATGAGGCAACAGTTTGTTGCGAAAGCTTGAATTTTGTGTGTATGTTTGTGTTTGTTTGTGTGTCTATCGACCTGCCAGCGCTTTTGTTCGGTAAGTCACCTCATCTTTGTTTTTATATATAATATAAAATATTGTGCTTGATAATTGATAAATATGGAATATATAAAGCAGAAAGTAGAAATAATTTACAGCATATATACCTGACAAATTTATAAACGTCTGAGCAAATACTATGATAAGCATGTGTTAATTTAGTACCTTGACAATACAATCATTATCGAGAAAACTGCAACGGAGGCCTACTTTTCAGATGTACAGTCAAGATTAAAAATATTGCGTCTCCCACCAAAAAAATATTTTCTGAAAACTGTCTTTTTAAATGCGTAGCACATAATTAGATATGCTATGTACCCAAAAGTCCCTGGATACCTGAAAGAATACTATTAAATTGAAAAGAAGGTTCAGTTACTCCAATATACACACCACAGCAAAATGGTGTTGCAGAAAGATAAAACCCCACAATTGTGGGTTGTGTGTATACTATGTTGAACCCTAGTAAAACTGTCAAAAGAACTGTGGGCAGAAGTGTACGGTATCGCTACATACCTCCTGAATCACTCTGGGAAGTCCTTTATTGAAAACAAACTCCCTTATGGATTGTGGCATGGACAAACAATAGATAATCTGAATCACCTGAGAATCTTTGAAACAGAATGTTGTGCACATGTGAACAAGAATTTCTGTTCAAAGTTTGATAGAAAGGCTGTGCTTGGGCATCCGGGTGGTCACAGGAATGTCAGAGATGGCTTTGGGTCTCAATTCCATCTCGGAACAAGGTTCTACTAAGTCACAATGTAAAATTCAAGGCTGAAGTTGTATTCAATCTGCACATCAGTGTCACTTAATTTTGAAGTTGTTCATGATAAAACTGTCTGACAGAGTCAACCTAATCAGACTTCTGATGAGAAAAAGGAATCAAATAATGTCAGCATTGAGAAGAGGAGAGAAGGTTAAGTGAAGAGGAAGAAGATTTGGATACAACATCAAATTCCAGAGAAGGTTCAGTATTAAGGCAGAAACAAAGATGCAAATGCAAAAAATAAGAATCCAGAACTAATGACCAATGGAGACTGTGTATACATGGCTGGAACTCCTACCACCAGGGAAAAGGATACGACCTCATATACTAAAGCTTTGTAGTCTAGCAATAAAATTTAGTGGCTGGAGGCCATTCAAAAAGAATTGAATTTCCTGTATAATACTTGGGCATTAATTGAGCATCCAAGTGGTGCACAGATTTTGCAAAATTGATGCATTTCATAGAAGAAAATCAAACAATGGAAAATCCAGGATGGAATGTAACAATATCATGAAAAGGAAAGAAGTTGTCACTCACCATATAGCGGAGATGCTGGCCACAGATAGGCACAACAAACAGACTGCCACAAATTAGCTTTCAGCCAGTAAGGCCTTCATTAAAAATAGAACACACACACACACACACACACACACACACACACACACACACACACACACATGACTGCAGTCTCAGGCAACTGTAGCCACACTGTGAGCAGCAGCACCAGTGCATGATGGGAATAGCAACTGGGTGGTGGTAAGGAGGAGGCTGGGGAGGGGAAGGAGAGGGATAGTAGGGTAGGGGCGGCAAATAGTGAAGTGCTGCAGGTTAGGCAGAGGGCAGGGGAGAGGCAGGGAGGAGGGGGGGCAGGGAGGGCAATGGAAAAGAAGAGAAGTAAAAAGACTGGGTGTGATGGTGGGATGAGGACTGAGTAGTGCTAGAATGGGAACAGGGAAGAGGGTGGATGAGTGAGGACAATGATTAACGAAGGTTGAGGCCAGGAGGGTTACAGGAATATTAGGATGTATTGCAGGGAAAGTTCCCCCTGCACAATTCAGAAAAACTGGTGTTCTTGGGAAGGATCCATATGGCACAGGCTGTGAAACAGTCATTGACATGAAGGATGTTGTGTTGAGTAGCATGCTCAGCAGCAAGATGGTCCACTTGTTTCTTGGCCACAGTTTGTCAGTGGCCATTCATGCGGACAGACAGCTTGTTGGTAGTCATGCACACATAGAATGCAGCACAGTGGTTGCAGTTTAGCTTGTAGATAACAAGATAGGTTTCACAGGTAGCCCTGCCTTTGATGGAACAGGTGATGTTTGTGATCGGACTGGAGTAGGTGATGGTGGGGGAATGTATGGGACAGGTCTTGCATCTACGTCTATTACAGGGGTATGAGCCATGAGGTAAGGGGTTGGGAGCAGGGGTTCTGTAGGGATGGACAAGTATATTGTGTAGGTTTGGTGGATGGTGATATACCACTGTGGGAGGGGTGGGAAGGATGGTGGACAGGACATTTCTCATTTCAGGGCACAATGAGAGGTAGTTGAAACCCTAGCGGAGAATGTAATTCAGTTGCTCCAGTCCTGGGTGGTACTGAGTTACAAGGGGAATGCTCCTCTGTGACCGGATGATGGGAATTTGGTAGGTGGTGGGAGACTGGAAAGAGAGTCTCACTGAAGCCTTCACAGACTGTAATTATCTTCCTAATCTTGTACAAATGTGAGTGGCAACTTTCCTTTTCATAACATTGTCATGGAATAAAATTGCAAAAAATGAGTGTTTGCTTCTAGGGTTGACTTGCAGCCAAACAATGCATAGGTGGGTCTAACCAGTTAGCTGATCTACTAACCAGACCATGGAAAAGGGTCCCACTCAAGATGCTGTATGACAGACTTGGAATGCAGAAGATTAAATCCATTTGAAATTCAGTACTTGCTTTTCTATTTTTCTTTTGAGCAAATGTTAACATTACAAAGAAAAATACAAAGTGTGTTGTCATATATGTGTTAGATGAGTTTTTATATCTTTGTTATGCTAGTGCAATTGAATCTTTGGATTGGTAAAACAGAAAGTATTTGTTAATATGTTGTTGTGAGTGTGTCTCTGAGTAACCAAGCTGTTGTGGATCTTATATAATTTTAACAAGTACGCTTAGTATAACTTCAGCCTTTGTTTCTTCATATGAAAGAAGACACAGTGTGTTATATCATACATATTTGCTCTGACACAGTGAGTAATGGTAATAATTTATAATTGTAGAAGTTCTCAAGTTTAGGCAGTGTGTAAGAGAAATTTCACAGAAGTTATATGTTTCCATGTCCTTTATTAATAATATTATTGTAAACTGTAAATCTCAAGTAACCACTAAACTAAACCAAATCATCACTGTGGTACATGTAATGCATTAACTGTGATAGGGACATACAAGCTGAAAGGTGCTCTGTGAAAACAAATTGTCGCAGACCATTCTCGGATGACTTCCATTGTGACTCAGTTACAAAGCTAGACTAACCTGTTGGAAGCAGGTAGGACTCAGTTTTCATAATTGTTCTGCTTCTGAACACAAAAACACATGTGTGTGCCACCACATACAGTGGTGCAAATAGTGCTACCGCTGGGATGTGGGTGGTGTGTGTGTGAGGGGAGGGGGGGACAGAGATGGAGTTGTGCACAACAGTATAAAAAGATTCACACATATACTTGTAGGGAACTGACACATTCCTCCAAAATGGTACAAATAATATACATTTAAGTGGGTTTTGGTGATAGTGAAATTGACAGAAGTTCTGTCATAATGTGTTGATGTACTGCCCGATTTTGGCTTGGACCATTAGTTTTGACATTTGAGTGTTAGTAAAATGAATGTTAATGTTCATAAAAAATATTTAATATAACCAACTTATTGTGACACAGTGGTACCAAGTTTGAAATCACATTTTAAATATGAGTTATGGCAGAAAGTAAGTGTACTAGATTTAAGTGTAGTTGAAAAAATTACAGAATATTGTTCATATACTTATTGGCTAATTGCCATCATGTTCAATGCATGTGGTCCATGAACCATGGACCTTGCCGTTGGTGGGGAGGCTTGCGTGCCTCAGCGATACAGATAGCCGTACCGTAGGTGCAACCACAACGGAGGGGTATCTGTTGAGAGGCCAGACAAACGTGTGGTTCCTGAAGAGGGGCAGCAGCCTTTTCAGTAGTTGCAAGGGCAACAGTCTGGATGATTGACTGATCTGGCCTTGTAACAATAACCAAAACGGCCTTGCTGTGCTGGTACTGCGAACGGCTGAAAGCAAGGGGAAACTACAGCCGTAATTTTTCCCGAGGGCATGCAGCTTTACTGTATGATTACATGATGATGGCGTCCTCTTGGGTAAAATATTCCGAAGGTAAAATAGTCCCCCATTCGGATCTCCGGGCGGGGACTACTCAAGAGGATGTCGTTATCAGGAGAAAGAAAACTGGCGTTCTACGGATCGGAGCGTGGAATGTCAGACCCCTTAATCGGGCAGGTAGGTTAGAAAATTTAAAAAGGGAAATGGATAGGTTGAAGTTAGATATAGTGGGAATTAGTGAAGTTCGGTGGCAGGAGGAACAAGACTTCTGGTCAGGTGACTACAGGGTTATAAACACAAAATCAAATAGAGGTAATGCAGGAGTAGGTTTAATAATGAATAGGAAAATAGGAATGCGGGTAAGCTACTACAAACAGCATAGTGAACGCATTATTGTGGCCAAGATAGATACGAAGCCCACGCCTACTACAGTAGTACAAGTTTATATGCCAACTAGCTCTGCAGATGACAAAGAAATTGAAGAAATGTATGAGGAAATAAAAGAAATTATTCAGATTGTGAAGGGAGACGAAAATTTAATAGTCATGGGTGACTGGAATTCAAGTGTAGGAAAAGGGAGAGAAGGAAACATAGTAGGTGAATATGGATTGGGGGACAGAAATGAAAGAGGAAGCCGCCTGGTCGAATTTTGCACAGAGCACAACATAATCATAACTAACACTTGGTTTAAGAATCATGAAAGAAGGTTGTATACATGGAAGAACCCTGGAGATACTAAAAGGTATCAGATAGATTATATAATGGTAAGACAGAGATTTAGGAACCAGGTTTTAAATTGTAAGACATTTCCAGGGGCAGATGTGGACTCTGACCACAATCTATTGGTTATGACCTGTAGATTAAAACTGAAGAAACTGCAAAAAGGTGGGAATTTAAGGAGATGGGATCTGGATAAACTAAAAGAACCAGAGGTTGTACAGAGATTCAGGGAGAGCATAAGGGAGCAATTGACAGGAATGGGGGAAATAAATACAGTAGAAGAAGAATGGGTAGCTTTGAGGGATGAAGTAGTGAAGGCAGCAGAGGATCAAGTAGGCAAAAAGACGAGGGCTAGTAGAAATCCTTGGGTAACAGAAGAAATATTGAATTTAATTGATGAAAGGAGAAAATATAAAAATGCAGTAAGTGAAACAGGCAAAAAGGAATACAAACGTCTCAAAAATGAGATCGACAGGAAATGCAAAATGGCTAAGCAGGGATGGCTAGAGGACAAATGTAAGGATGTAGAGGCCTATCTCACTAGGGGTAAGATAGATACCGCCTACAGGAAAATTAAAGAGACCTTTGGAGATAAGAGAACTACTTGTATGAATATCAAGAGCTCAGATGGAAACCCAGTTCTAAGCAAAGAAGGGAAAGCAGAAAGGTGGAAGGAGTATATAGAGGGTCTATACAAGGGCGATGTACTTGAGGACAATATTATGGAAATGGAAGAGGATGTAGATGAAGATGAAATGGGAGATATGATACTGCGTGAAGAGTTTGACAGAGCACTGAAAGACCTGAGTCGAAACAAGGCCCCCGGAGTAGACAATATTCCATTGGAACTACTGACGGCCGTGGGAGAGCCAGTCCTGACAAAACTCTACCATCTGGTGAGCAAGATGTATGAAACAGGCGAAATACCCTCAGACTTTAAGAAGAATATAATAATTCCAATCCCAAAGAAAGCAGGTGTTGACAGATGTGAAAATTACCGAACTATCAGCTTAATAAGTCACAGCTGCAAAATACTAACACGAATTCTTTACAGACGAATGGAAAAACTAGTAGAAGCCAACCTCGGGGAAGATCAGTTTGGATTCCGTAGAAACACTGGAACACGTGAGGCAATACTGACCTTACGACTTATCTTAGAAGAAAGATTAAGGAAAGGCAAACCTACGTTTCTAGCATTTGTAGACTTAGAGAAAGCTTTTGACAATGTTGACTGGAATACTCTCTTTCAAATTCTAAAGGTGGCAGGGGTAAAATACAGGGAGCGAAAGGCTATTTACAATTTGTACAGAAACCAGATGGCAGTTATAAGAGTCGAGGGACATGAAAGGGAAGCAGTGGTTGGGAAGGGAGTAAGACAGGGTTGTAGCCTCTCCCCGATGTTGTTCAATCTGTATATTGAGCAAGCAGTAAAGGAAACAAAAGAAAAATTCGGAGTAGGTATTAAAATTCATGGAGAAGAAATAAAAACTTTGAGGTTCGCCGATGACATTGTAATTCTGTCAGAGACAGCAAAGGACTTGAAAGAGCAGTTGAATGGAATGGACAGTGTCTTGAAAGGAGGATATAAGATGAACATCAACAAAAGCAAAACAAGGATAATGGAATGTAGTCTAATTAAGTCGGGTGATGCTGAGGGAATTAGATTAGGAAATGAGGCACTTAAAGTAGTAAAGGAGTTTTGCTATTTGGGGAGCAAAATAACTGATGATGGTCAAAGTAGAGAGGATATAAAATGTAGGCTGGCAATGGCAAGGAAAGCGTTTCTGAAGAAGAGAAATTTGCTAACATCCAGTATTGATTTAAGTGTCAGGAAGTCATTTCTGAAAGTATTTGTATGGAGTGTAGCCATGTATGGAAGTGAAACATGGACGATAAATAGTTTGGACAAGAAGAGAATAGAAGCTTTCGAAATGTGGTGCTACAGAAGAATGCTGAAGATTGGATGGGTAGATCACATAACTAATGAGGAAGTATTGAATAGGATTGGGGAGAAGAGAAGTTTGTGGCACAACTTGACCAGAAGAAGGGATCGGTTGGTAGGACATGTTCTGAGGCATCAAGGGATCACCAATTTAGTATTGGAGGGCAGCGTGGAGGGTAAAAATCGTAGAGGGAGACCAAGAGATGAATACACTAAGCAGATTCAGAAGGGTGTAGGTTGCAGTAGGTACTGGGAGATGAAAAAGCTTGCACAGGATAGAGTAGCATGGAGAGCTGCATCAAACCAGTCTCAGGACTGAAGACCACAACAACATATATATATATATATATATATATATATATATATATATATATATATATATATATATATATATATATATATATATATATATATATATATATATATATATATATATATATATATATATATATATATTAGAAAAAGTGTAGTTGAAAAAATTACAGAATATTGTTCATATACTTATTGGCTAATTGCCATCATGTTCAATGCATGTGGTGTACTGGGACACAAGTTTCAATATGCCCTCCTTGAAGAACTCTCCCACCAGCTCCTTCCCTCACTTCAGAACCTCGTTCAGCACCTATTCATTGCTTCAAAATTTAATTCCAGTCCTATGAGCCTTCAGGGAGGTGAAAGGATGATAATCTGAAGGTGCTAAGTTAGGGGAATATGGGTGATGGTTTAAAATGCCCCAACCAAATGAGTCCAAGAGGGCCTTGGTGGCTAAGCTGTGTGAGGAAGGGGGTTGTGCATCAAGCACCCTCCTCTCATCAGCATTCTCCTCCTTTTATTTTGAATGTTCCTTTTGAGTTGATTTAAGGTCTCATAACTTCACTGTGTGTTAATGGTCTCCCACTGAGGCAGAAGTTCGACCAAAATGATGCCTTTTCAGCCCTAAAGCAATGAGGCCATGATTTTTTGCTCAAATGGTGGTTTTGAATTTTTGGCAGATGAGGAATTGATTCAGAGCATGTGACAACTATCTTTTGTTCTCAGGTGTGTAATGAGCCACCAAAGTTTCATCTCTAGTCACAGTAGAGCTCAGAAAATTCTCACCTTCCATTTCAATTCACTCAAGGAACTTTTTCTTATTGCTGCTCTGTCAGCTGTTTTGGGATTTGTGTGCAGTTCCTGTATCCCAGTGTTTCTGTGAGTGTCCTGTGTAAGACTTGTAGAAACAGTGCAGAAATTTCATCCACTGTCTCTTGATGGTCTACATGAACAGTCTTCTTGATTTTTGCACCAACTCATTAGTCAAAATGAAAGGTCTCCTATGCCTCTTTTTGTCATAAACATTTGTTCTGCCTTGACTAAGCTTCCTAAACCACTTAAACACACTCATTCTGATCATAACATCCTCTCTGTAAACTGTTTTGATTAACAGAAAAATTTTGGTAGGCATTATACCTTCTGGGAATAGAAAGCAGATCACATCAAGTGGCTTGCACTTGGCAGGATTTCTTCCCGACATCTTTCACACAACTAAAGACTGCAACGTGAGTTTACATACTGTCATGTTTCTGTGATGCTCCCTCTGTTCAGGTTATCACCCTCAACCACTCAACGTTACCATTGTGGTCACAGTACACTTAGTTTCTGAACATGCCTTGTAATGGCTTTTCTGTCACACTGTAGTAAAAGTTTGGAATCACAGCCTTTTTTTTTATCAGTTCTGGTACAATAATGATTTTTTCCACAAAACAAAGACCATTTAATTAAGATGAAAAGAAGATTATGTAAAGCTGCTGTAATTGTGTTCTTGTAATCTGACTGGAACCACCTCTGACATATTTGTGATTAACTAGTTTTGGTTGAGTGCCAGAGGCAGTTCTTCACCTCATATCAGAAACAAGGGTACCTAATTTTGCATTCTGTATATCACAACTTAGTTGAAATCCTGTCCCATGACAAAGTTCTCAAAAACCCTATTAGATTCATAGCTGAGGTTATCTTTGAAACAAACTGAAATGAACCAAATAGTATACAATAAATTGTTGTTAAGTAACCAAACATGAAATTTGTGTTTCATTGTAAACTATATCTATATCTATATCTATGTGCAAACTCCAGGAGATGGCTTTTTATATTCCCAAAATGACAAGTAAATGCTATTGTGATCCAATTACGGTAGTGAGTGACTGTAAAAAGTCATGAATTGTGAAGAATATTAACTTCTGCAAATGCATATTGTTACTTTATTTACTTTGCCTATGGTATTTTCCAATGTGGAAAAAAAAATAAAAGTAATAAGGAATTCATCAAAGAATGAAGTAGTTGTGCTTTCAAAGATATAGCTAATAACTGCCTGTTGAACCAAGACTGCTACAGACTTTTTACAGTAGTTACGAATAATACACAAAAAATTTAACTTTCCACTGAACTAAAGACTGTGTTAAGTAACATTCATGTCATACAAATGAAAGTATTGTTGAGGGATTAGTTTAGTGTTTTACAATGTCAAAATAATGGCTTTGCCACATTACCACAATTGGTGATAAAGAACTTGGACTGTTATAGTGAAACTGTGGGAAAAGAATATTATCATTGGCCTTCAGAAGAAACAAACACCAATGAACAAAAAATGGTGTATAAAATGACTGACATGGTGTGAGTGCCTCAGATTCTTTTCTCAAGAATTCATAATGTTGGATTTCATTTTTTGCTGGCAAGGCTACTAAGTATAAATGTTTAGAAAGAAACAAAACATGAAGTATTAGCAATGAAAAAAAAAATGGTTCAAATGGCTCTGAGCACTAAGGGACTTAACTTCTGAGGTCATCAGTCCCCAGCAATGAACTAAATAGAAATAGTGTATCTAGAGCACGATGAAAAAGTAGTGTGGAAAATGAATTGGATGATGTCTACATAATGTAGATGCAGGTGCAGAAGAGCATTTTGTTGGAAATAGTACAGGACAAGCTGGAGGAAGGAAAGAAATCATGGAAAATTTTCTTGAAAAATCAAGAAATTTTAGAAGGTTCTCTATCACACATTATTTGAGCCTTATAATTTCATACACAAGATGAAATATGACTTTACTTTTTCTTTACTAAGCCTACAGTTATGGTAATCTTTTATAGATGTAGTGTTAATTTTAAAGTTTGGATAATTGTAAATTTCCATTTGCATTCAGGTTGCATGTTGGCAGTACTTCTGATGTTTCCACTGGCAGCACGCAGCTATGGTTTACCTGTTGTCACAGTCATTTCACTGCTGTATGTTGGGATTGTAGTGCCAGTAGCAGCAGGGTTTATGTCATTGTCAACTATCATACATGCCCTTAGGTAATGTATATTTCCATTGTTTATGTTATGAAAGGTATTTTATTTTGAAACAATATATTAATAATGTGCTAATACATTCTTTGCTGCTTATATGCCTCCATTCAGCAAGTTAAGCAAGACACAGTATCCAAAACTTTATATACTAGGGTCATACAAGTGCATGACGTAACTTTGATAAAAGAATGGCATCTCAGCAGACTAAGGCCTTAAGTGAGCACATTTTTGTCTTTTAAAATAGGACACAACTTGTTGTATTTCCCATCTTTATCCTATCTCAGCCTGCACTCCACCTCTAGTGACCTCATTATTGATCGGTCATTGAACCCTAGTCTTCCTTCCTTTCCTATTGGAGGAAGCATGTCACTGCCTTACTCTGAAACCAGTGTGTCCTAAAAATCTGAAGCCTAAAATATATGAATTTTTTAAATCCTCAAACAATGGCTTCTGCTCCTATGGCTGCATAAACCTTCTTCCAAGATGTTCACGATACTTGTAAAGGCAGTAATTTGAATCACAGTTTGACACGGCAGTAGACATGCCTCCAGACCAACTATCAACACATCTGTATCCAAGCAAAAGTCTTCTCTTAGGTCGTACATGAGAGAGGTATGTTTATAGAAGGTGTCTCACATTCCTCAGTGATTATATGAAGTGTCATAAAAAATTAAAGGAAATTTTTTAATTTTGTGAGGTTTATACATTTTATTTTCAGTTTACGTTGTTGGTACACATGTCCCTGATGCATGTTTGCATTTTGAGTTGTTCTGAATATTTAGTTTATTGTTGATAGTCAAAATGGTTAAACGTGTTTTTGAGAGCTCGGTGAATTTTTACTTTAAAAAAAGATGGGTCAAGGGTTCTGCATTAAATTTTGCTTGAAAAATGCAATAAAATGCGGCACCACATTGGAAATATTGACTGTGGCTTTTTGCAATCTACTATGAGTAAGGCAAGAGTTTGTGAGTGGTATAAACATTTCAAAGAGGGTTGAGAAGCTCTTGAAGATGACAACCATCCTGAACGCCCTAGTACATCAATTACTGATGACAATGTGGAAGAAGTAAGGAGAATAGTTCATGGTTCTGTCAAGTCACAAGATCACCATCAGAGAGGTTGCTGATAAAGTCGACATATCCTTTGGTGCATGCCAAGCTATTTTCTCATCTGTTTTGAGCAAGAAATGTTTAACAGGAATGTTTGTTCCAAAATTGTTGAATTTCAATCAAAAATGACTTCAAATAGGCATCATTCAGGAACTGTTGAATGAAGTTGACAACAATCCAGAACTTCTAAAGAAGGCTATAACGTGTGATGAAACATGGGTGTGTGGGTATGTTGTTGAAACCAAGGCCTAATCATCCCAGTGGATCTGCCTGAAGAGCCAAGACTGAAAAAAATTTGACAAGTTTGATCACATGGGAAGATTCTTCTCACTGTTTTCTTCCATTACAATGGGATAGTGCATCATGAGTTCCTGCCTTATTGTTGTATGGTCAGTAAGGAATACTACATGCTAGTAATGAGCTGCTTGTATGAAGCAATCTAATGAAAGCAACCAGAATTATGGTAAAACCACTTGTGAAAACTGCATCATGATAATGCTCCTGTGTGTACCTCAATGATTGTTTGTGGTTTTTTTGCCAAAAAGCAAACCCATTAGTTTACTTTACCATGTTATTCACCAGACAGGCCTCCTGCGACCTCTTTCTGTTCCCAAGGTGGAAGAGAACCATGAAAGGATGTTGTTTCCCACCACTCATGTGATAGAAACAGAATCACTGAAGTGCTGAACACCAAAATAAAAAGTGACAATATTATGAAAGGAAGGTTGTTACTCATCATATAGCAGAGATGCTGATAGGCAGATAGCTGACAAATCCTATATCGCAGACCTACTAAATTTACCCTACCCTCCAAAACATCCTTCCACTACCACACAAAATCCAGAACCAAAACAGAGCTGAAACACAGTCATGAACCTTTCCTCCAGAAGACTTAGCCCCACAGAAATATCAGTCCTTTCCAAAGGCTTCACCTTTTGCCCCACTCCCATATTCAACCATGCACCATTTGTTAAAGACCTTCTCGCCTTCTCCCAATCCCTATAGTGGAAACACTTTTTCGTCACCAACCCTACCAATCAGACTCAACAAGACCAATATTGGACACTGCCTAACTCAGTTCACTCCTACATCCAACTGTGATCCAACCCTGCTGCCCCTAAATCACTCCCTGTTAGCTTTCCAGAATTTCTTAACCTTGAGCTTTGCCTGACCATCATTCCCCAAATCATTCAACATACAGACTAACCTTACATCCACAGGAAGAACTGCAGTACACCATCTAAAAACTGATCCCAACCTGATAATCCCACCTGCGAACAAAGGATCCACCACTGTTGTTTTGAACTGCAAGTATTACCTGGCAGAAGGACTCCGCCACCTGTCAGATACATCCAGTTACAAACCTTGTCACAGCGACCCCGTTCCAGAAATCCAGTAGGACCTCCTGTCACTCCTCAAATCCCTAGACCCATTCCAGAACCTGTCCACAGAGTTCATTTCTGTGCTCACCTCTACCACTCCCCATACTCCAACCTTCTACGTGCCTTCTAAGTCCATAAACCCAATCACTCAGGAGGTCCAATTGTGGTCAGTTGCTGTGCCCCCACTGAGAGAATCTCTGCTCTCATAGACCAACAATTTCAACCTATTACCTGGAACCTACCCTCCTATATAAAAGATACCAACCATTTCCTCCACCAACTCTCCACAGTTCCTGTCCCTTTACCACATGCTGCCCTGCCGCCTCCCTTTACACTAACATCCCTAATGCCCATGGCCTTACCACTATTGAACACTACCTTTCCTAATGCCCGATAGATCCCAAACCTACAACCTCATTCTTAGTCGCCATGATCAACTATATAATTGCCCAAAATTACTTCCCTTTGAAAGCATTACTTACAAACAAATCTGGGGTACAGCTAAGGGCATCCGTAAGGGATCATGCTATGCCAACCTATCCATGGGCCATCTAGAGGATCCTTCCTAAACACCCATAATCCTAAACCCCTCATCTGGTTCAGATTCACTGATGACATCTTTGCAGTCTGGATCGATGGTGAGAACACCCTATCCATATTCCTCCAGAACCTCTACCGTTTCTCCCCCATTTGCTTCACCTGATCCTACTCAGCGCAACAAGCCACCTTCCTAGATGTTTACCTCCACCTCAAAGACGGCTACATCAGTACTTCTGTCCATATCAGACCTGCTAACCACCAGAAATTCCTCCACTTCGACAGCTGCCACCAGTTCCATACCAAGAAGTCCATTCCATACAGCATAACTACCTGTGGTCATCGCATCTGCAGTGACAAGTGATCCCTCTCGATATATACCGAGGGTCCCACTGAATCTTTCAGGGACCATAATTATCCTCCCAACCTTGTACAGAAACAAATCTCCCATGCCTTATCTTTCCAGTCTCCCACCATCTCCCAAAGTCTCACCATCCAGCCACAGAAGAGAATTCCCCTCTTAACTCAGTACCATCCAGGACTGGAGCAATTGAATTATATTCTGTGCCAGGGTTTGGACTACCTCTCATCATGCCCTGAAATGAAAAATGTCCTGCCCACTATCCTTCCCACCCCTCCCACAGTGGTATACCAACGTCCACTGAACCTACACAATACACTCGTCCATCCCTACACAACCCCCGCTCCAAATCCCTTACCTCATGGCTCATATCCCATACATCCTCCTACCATCACCTACTCCAGTCTGCTCACAAACATCACCTATCCCATCAAAGGCAAGGGTACCTGTGAAATGAGCCATGTGATCTAAAAGCTCAGTTGTAACCACTGTCCTGCATTCTATGTGGGCATGCAACTAACAAACTTTCCACATGAATGGCCTCCGACAAGCTGTGGCCAAGAAACAAGTGGACCACTCTTTTGCTGAGCATGCTGCCCAACATGATACCCTTCATTTCAATGACTGCTTCACAGCCTGTGCCAAATGGATCCTTCCCACCAAAACTAGCTTTTCTGAATTGTGCAGGTGGGAACTTTCCGTGCAATATATCCTTTGTTTCTGTAACTCTCCCGTCCTCAACCTTTGTTAGTCATTGTCCTCACCCATCCAGCCCATTACCTTTTCCCATTCCAGCACTACAAAGCCTTCATTCCACCATCGCACTGAGTCTTTTTACTTCTCTTCTTTTCAGCTATCTCCCCCCCCCCCCCCCCCCCCACCTCTCCCCCGCCATCCGTCTAACTTCGCAACTGCACATAACCCCACCTCATCCCGGTGTGCTCCACAACAACATTTCACTGTCCTCCACCCCTACCCTACTATCCCTCCCCCTCCCCACCCTAGCCTCCTCCTGACCCTCACTCAGTCGCCACTCCCATCATGTACTCATGTACTGGTGCTGCTGCTTGCAGGGTTGCTTCAGTTGCCAGCGACTGAGCACTCCTGTGTGTATGAGGTGCATTTGCAAAAGTGTGTGTGTGTGTGTGTGTGTGTGTGTGTGTGTGTCATTTATTTTTGATGTAGGATGTACTGGCCAAAAGCTAATTTGTGACAGTCTTTTTGTTGTGCCTATCTGCGACTCAGCGTCTCCCTTGTATGGTGAATACCAACGAAATTTTGATAATATTGTTACATTACATCCTGGATTTTCTGTAATGAAAAGTGAGTTCCAGAAGTGCTTCTAAGACTGGAAAAAGTGATGGCACAAGTGTGTTATGTCTGAGGGGGTTACACTAAAGGGGACAAAGTTGATGTTGATGAATAAATAAATATTATTTTAGAAAAGCAAACATTCCCATTATTTTTTTATCACATCTCATATTCCACACTTTTGACAGAACATTAAACTCTAACCTTCTTTCCTTCAGTCATTATATATAGCATGATTTTACACAACTTGCACAGCACCTCACTGTGAAGTCCTCAGGTAACTATGAAGTGTCAGTATAAGTTACACCAATGTTTAAAGGATTTTAACTGAAACTTAGTTTAATGTTATGTTAAATTTCATATAACAGTGATCTTATTTTAGTTGGGTGGTATGCCTTCTGGCATAATAACTTATACCAAAAATATTATATTTGATTTCTTCCAAAATTGATTTTCTTTTTCAAGTTAATAGCTATCCCCATATTCAACAAGGCACAAATTAATGTATTCCACCTAAGCAGTTGTACCTGTTAACACCTCATCTAAGTCATCTCTATTTGCTTCAGTCCTAGTACCTGATCTAGATGTAACATTGTCTGGTCTCATATACTCATTTGAACCACAAAGAAAAGCTTTCAGTTTCTGGCTCCTGCTACATGTAGAAAAACAGTGTATTGCCTTGATTCTGCTGCCTAAGGAATTTGCAAGTATGATGTTCTCAAGATACTGTTGGATAGGTACTTCACTCTATAGAGCCACAGAGTTTGTTCCTCCAAGCTCTCCAGCCTTCTTCCGGTAGGTAATAGTATCTTACGAGTAGCACAACTGTCCAGAACCAGGCATATTGCATCATTGTGTTTTAAGAAAACAATTAGTGGGCTGTTGATTGGGTTGACTACTTTGCCTACTGCTGCACGCTTGGTGAGAAGAATAGAGTAGGGTTTGACCAAAAAGGCTCATGGGGGTTTATCTTAAGTTTGGATTCTTAATTTGTTAGTATAGAATAATTTTCATGAAAGTTATCATGGAACTGTAGGTGCAGCTCCTGTAATTCAGTTTCTCCTGACTTCTTAATCTTACCTTGTTTTCTCGGTACACCATCATACACCCTATCTCCGACTTTCAAGGTTCATCAGGTACCATATATTAGCCCATAGAGAGTACCTACTAATTGGCTATTTCAAAATTTTAGTATTATTTGGGTGACTGTGACATTTTGGTTGCTCTAGCACTGCACCTTTATGTGTATATGCTGATATACATTTAATTTTTTGAATTTTGTTCCAGGAAGCCAGAAACACTCCTAAAAAGGAGCTAATTAATATTTCTGGCTGTATCTTTTTCTTGCAGGGATTAAATGCAATGAACATTTGATTGCAGATATTGTTTTTATTGTAAACATAAAATAGTGCAATGTAACAGATTCATTCAGAGCATGAGGCAGTCCATAAATTTGTACTCCAGTTTTCTTGTGAAATTATCAGTATGTATTGCCATCTTCAGATCCGTAAAACCAGGCATTGGTAGTTACACCATACAATGCTTAAACCCTTCCATCACATTAGGACTGTACTTAGCATATTGTATAATCCTGTTGTGACAGAATAGTTTAAGCATTGTATGTTGTAACTACCACACACTGTATCTGAAGATGGCAGTATGCCTTGCCAAAATTAGCAATCTAGTAATTGTGTTAAAATGGTGATCTTGGTAAATAAATTGGTTTTCATAAGAAGACTACAATGCTAAAATATTTCTGTTGAGCCATTCAAATTAATGACATTCATTGGACTGGCTTTGTTCAGGTTTTTCTGCCTATGTTTTAAGCCAGTTAATGACTGCATTCAGGCATTCATTACTGGCTACACAATGCCATCATACATTTCAGACTTTTTGTGTTTCAAATAGTGTA
The DNA here is from genome assembly GCF_023864345.2 of Schistocerca serialis cubense. Taxonomy (NCBI): domain Eukaryota; kingdom Metazoa; phylum Arthropoda; class Insecta; order Orthoptera; family Acrididae; genus Schistocerca; species Schistocerca serialis. The sequence continues at coordinate 292,084,734 of NC_064638.1, forward strand.
CACATTTGTAACTTCTGGTTCAGTGTCCTTTAATGTGGTAATTAATTAGCTCATATATGTATTCACTAACTGACCTTTCAGTTCCCTTCATGTTAGCTGTAAATTGATGTTTGTTGTTATTTAAGTATTATTGCCATTGAGTGTACAATTCACTCCACACAGTTTATATGCTCTCAATTGTTCTACAAAAGGCCTAATTAATTTCTTTGATTTCCAGTTACTGAGCATGCTTTTTACTTCTAAGTGGTGTCATTTCATTGAAGTTTGCATCTCCATTATATCTCTTTCAATTCAGGTTCTAAGTGCTCCTTTAATCTTGTTCCTTTCTTTTCAATTGTAAGAAATTGGGCTTGCCTTTCTATGTGTGTGTAGTAGTAGGGGAGGGGGGGGGGGGGGAGAAGACAGCAATTCAAATCCCCATCTGCCTATCCAGCAACCAGATAAGTCCCATTATGGCATTTGTGAAATACTTAAAGACTGTACCTTCTACATAACCTTTACTATTGTTAAAAGGTTAACAGAAATCTTGGTTTACCCAACTTACAGGAGATACATGTAGGATGGTTTTTTTTCTTTAAAAGGAAACAGCCAATTTTCTTCCTCAACATTCCTAAATCTGAGCTTGTACTCACTAATGATGTAATTTCCATTGAGACATTAAACCCTAATCCTTCTTCTCTCTTTTTGCCTCTTTCTTCATCCTGTAGCAACACTATATTTTACATCATCGAGGATCACCATACCCAAAAGAATTCTGATGATAACTTATTTGGTTAAAGGTAACACAGTGGAGTGTGTTTGGGGGAAAAGGGGGGGGGGGCGATTTTGTATACTGCAGCATCTGTAAATATTCTACTATTCTCTACAGCACTACCTGCAACTGATTATGTGGTAAACACACTACAGGTTATTGGCATCAAGAAGCTTAATGTCATGCTGTAGATTTAGTGACATAGTTATTATGAAGATTGTTTTCGAAGGCATCAGAATACTCACATCTACCTTACTGATGGAATGTAAGTTCATTTGGTTTTGACTTCTTCCCACATGTAAAGTAATCTTCGTGTTGCATATCTTCTCTTTTTTAGGATATACTCTGTCACTACTATCAACATTAGGTATTTCAATAATGAAATTTATCATCTGCCATAAAATGGGAAGCAAGTCCACAGACTGTAATGTGTTTGTTCCTTGCACAACCTTGCCGTCACTTTCTTTATAAACTTATACATTTATATCCATACTCTGCAAACCACCCTGAGGTTCATGGCAGGGCGTATGCCCCATTGTACCAGTTATTAGGCTTTCTTCCTGTTCCATTCATGTATGGAGTGTGAGAAGAATGATTGTTTGAATGCCTCTGTGTAGGCAGTAATTATTCTAATCTTATCCTCATGATCCGTATGTTATCAATACATAAGGGGGTTGTAGTCTATCCCTAGAGTAATCATTTAAAGCCGATTCTTGAAACTTTGTTAACAGACATTCTCAGGATAGTTTACACCTGTCTTCAAGAGTCTGCCAGTTCAGTTCCTTCAGTATCTCTGCGACACTCTCCTACAGATTAAACAAACCTTTGTCCATTCATGCTGCCCTTCTCTGTATACGTTCAATATCCCTTGTTAATGCTATCTAATAAGCGTGAGTGATTTGTAAGCAATCTCTTTTGTAGACTGAATGCACTTCCCCAGTATCCTACCATTAAATTGAACTCTACCAACTGCTTTACCAACAGCCTAACCTATTTGATCATTCCATTTCATATTCCTACAAAGTGTTACACCCAGGTATTTGTATGAGTTTGCCATTTGAATATAGTCATAGGATAATACATTTTTTCATTTTGTGAAGTGCAAAAATCTTACATTTCTGAACATTTAGAGCAATATGCCAATCTTCGCACTGTGTATAAATGTTATCAAGATCTGACTTAATATTTATGCTTCTCCTCTCAGATCGTACTTCGTTACAGATAACTGCATCATCTGCAAAAAGCCTGGTTTTACTATTAGTATTGTCTGCTAGGTCATTAATATACAACATGAACAGCAAAGGTCCCAACTCGCTTCCCTGGGGCACACCTGAAGTTACTTCTACATCTGACAGTGACTCGCTATCCAAGATAACATGCTGTGTCCTCCCTACCAAAAAATCCTGAATCCAGTCACAAATTTCACTTTATACCCCATATGATCGTACTTTTGACAATAAGTGTAGGTGCAGTACTGAGCCAATGCTTTTCAGAAATCAAGGAATGCTGCATCTACCTGGTTGCGTTGATCCAAAGCTTTCAGTATATCATGTGAGAAATGGGTGAGATGGGTTTCACATGGTTGACATTTTCGAAATTCGTGCAAGTTGGCACTGATGCATCATTCTGTTCAAGAAGACTGATAATGTTTGAGCTCAGAATATGTTCTAAAATTTTACAACAAATCAATGTCAAAGGTAGTTAGAAGAAGGGCTAACTCAGCCGCAAACTCAGTATAGAATTTGACAGGGATTCCATCGGGGCCGGGAGTTTGTTCAGTTTTAATGACTTCAACTGTTTCTCAACCCCACTGACACTAATATTTATTTCAGTAATGAAGATCAAATTGGGGCAAGTCTCCTGGGTTTTCCTTTGTAAAGGAACATTTGAAAATAGAGTAAAGTGTTTCAGCTTTTGCTTTGCTACTCTCAATTCCAGTTCCTGTCTCATTTGCTATGGACTGGACATTAACTTCAATGCCACCAACAGCCTTTACATACAACCAGAATAATTTCTTTGATTTTGTGAAATGTTATTTGACAATTTTCTGCTACAGTAGTCACTGAAACTATCACACATTGCTCTCTTGATAGCCAAACTTGTTTCATTCAGCATTTCTGTATCTATAATCCTGCGCTTTGTCTTACACTTATTATTCAGTAATCTCTGTTTCTTTAAAAGTTTCTTTACAGTGACTCTATACCATAGAGGTCCCCTCCCATTATGAGCTGTTCTACTAGGTACATACCTATCCACTGTGTGGTCAACTATTCTCTTAAACTTGAGCCAGAGTTCCTCTACATGCTCCTGAACTGTGCTGAAAGTTTCAAGTTCCTCATTGAGATATGACACTACTGATTTTTCATCTAGGTTACTGAACATACATATCTTTCTGCATATTTTAGATGTCCTTTGCACTTTGGTAATCATTGTTGCCATAACTTCATCATGGTCACTAATACCAGTTTCAATGTGGACATCCTCAAAGACATCAGGTCTATTTGTTGCCATTATATATATGTTTTTAAGAAATTCAAATAGATTAACTTCCAGGCTTTCAAAAAACTATGACCTAGAGAGCACCATATTAAAAGAGTATATGTTCAGAATATCATTAAAAGGTGTGGCCTAAAAATTCATGGTTCAACATTTCTCAATAAATTTACTTCAAGGTATTCAACATGAATTATTTTGGTTCAAAATATTTGACATGAGCTACTTGCATGCCCTCTCTTTGTCAATTTGATAACTGTAATGACACTGTGATATTTGTTTTAACATTTTTTCGAGAAAACTTCAACAAATGTTTATTGATTATGAATGAAAACACTCACAGCACTGTGTAATGGTCCGCAATATTTATTATTTATTTTACAAACTTTTTTTCCAGTTACACCATCATCAGATTTAAAGATAAATATGTGTGGTGGTGAAATTTTTGTCAGATCAAAGATTCTAAACTAGTGCATCTACAGAGTATCTCAGTTTCCAAATGTGAATGACAATTGTTGATATTTGCTTTAGGACTAAAATTAGAGGATTATTTAACTTAGATAAAATGTATGACACATTAACTGATTAACTATATAACAAATTACAACAGTGTACATCTATATACTGTGTAAGCCACTGTACGGTGCATGGCAGAGGGTACCATATACCACTACCAGTCATTCCTTTCCTGTTTCACTTATAAAGAGAATGAGGGGAAAAATGATTGTCTATAAGCCTCCATATGAGCCCTAATTCCTTGTATATTATCTTCATGGTTCTTACACAAAATGTACATTGGTGGCAGTATAATCATTCTTTAGTCAGCCTCAAATGCCAGTTCTCTAAATTTCTTCAATAATACTTCACAAAAGATTGTTGTCTTCCCTCCAGGTATTCCAATTTAAGTTCATGAAGCATCTTCACAATACTTGCATACTGATTGAACCTTGAACCTACCAGTAACAAATCTAGCAGCATGCCTCTAAAATACTTTGATGTCTTCCTTCAATCTGAGCTTGTGAAGATCCCAAACACTTGAACAGTACTCACGAATGTATCACACTAGTGTTCTATACACCTTCTCCTTTATGAATGAACTACAATTTCCCAAAATTCTCCTAATAAAGCTAAGTCAACCATTTGACTTCCCTACTATCAACCTGATGTGCTCATTCCATTGCACATCACTTTGCAAAGTTACACCTAGATATTTAATCGATGTGACTGTGGCACGCAGCATCCTACTAATGCTGCATTCAAATGTTGCAGGATTGTTTTTCCTATTCATCTGCATTTACTTACATTTTTCTACATTTAGAGCAAGCTGCCATTCTTCATACCAACAAAAAAGTCTCTCTTCTTAGTCATCCTGTGTGCTCTTACAGTCACTCAATGGTGATACTTTCTTGTACACCACAGTGTCATCAGCAAAAATGAATTGCTCTCACCCCATGCATCGGGTAATTTATGTATAAAGAGAATAAGAGTGGTCCCATCAAACTTTCCTGGGGCACTCCTGATGATACACTTGTCTGATGCATGCTCACCATCGAGACAATGTACTGTATTCTATTGCTGAAAAAGTCTTCTGAAAAGAAAAGATATGAACAATAAATTTTGGTGACATGCTCTAGGGGAGTGCCTGAACTAAATAGTAATCCTGTCTGTAACAGGTCCTTATTACATATATATAAGGTACACTAGTTAGATTAAGCATGTACAAGAAGCAGCAGTGATTATACAAAATAAAAATTTGTAACAGATCAGTTGAAATTATAGTAACTGAAATAATGGAAAAAAATGTGGCATGTGAGCAAGTATGGTAATTTACAACATGGCCTGAATTGGATTATGAGTAACATTTGACAAGTAAGTGACAAGTAAGGGAACTATGTTTGGTCATTCAGTACTAAGCTTGGGCAAATGGACATATGTTTATTAATATCCATTATTCAAAGTAGTTCATCTTCCTCCATTTATGGATTTTAAGTCTTCAAGTGGCACCTTGTAATTATAGCCCTCTTTAGGCAGGTGGTTTGAAAAAGTAGAGTCTCCTTTACTAAGTTTCCATCTTCTGTGGTGTTCTTTCAAGTGGGCGCCTGCTGCTCAGCCAGACTGGCCTATATAGGATTTGCCACAACTACAAGTGATTTGGTATATTCCACTCTTTTCCAAAGCTGAAGTGGTGTATGTACCATTGGGCAAAAAGCCCTATTGGACATATTTTGCCCAGTGGTAAAGACACCACTTCAGCGTGGGAAAGGAGTGGAATACACAGAACCATTTGTAACAGTGGAAAATTCTATATGAGTGAGCTGGGCAGGGCAATATGCACTTGCTTGAAAGAATACTAACAGGTTGGATAATTAGGAAAGGAGACTAATTTTGCAAACCCCCTGCTTAAAGAAGGCTATAGTTACAAGATGCAAACTGAAGTTTTACATCAAATCCATATAGGGAGCAAGATGAACTACATTGAAATGATGTAAATTAATAAACATATGTCCATTTGCGTAAGCTTTGTACTGAATGGCCAGACACAGTTCCTTTACTTGTTACTTCTAACTACAAGTACTATTTATAATCCTATCCAGGCCATGTTTTAAATTACCCTTCTTACTCACATGAACAATTGTTTCTTTTATTTCAGTTACTATAATTTCAGTTGACCATTTACAAATTTTTATTTTGTGTAATCACAGTTGGTTTGCTTTCCTGCTTAATCTCACTAGTGTATCTTATCTCTTTGTAACAGGACCTACTAAACACAGTCCACTAGAACATGTCACCAAAATTTATTGTTCAATTTATTTTCTTCTCAGAACAATTGTTGTAATTTGTTATATAGTTCACAAGTTAGTCTGTCACATTTTTATCTAATCATATTTTCACTGAAATTATTCTGCCTATTTCAGTGCTAAATCAAACATCAGAAATTGTCAGCTTTAGAAACCAAGATATTCTGTAGAAGCACTATTTTAAAATTTTTGACCCTACACGAATTTCACTGCCACACACATTTATCTTTGAACTTGGCACTGACGTAAAAGCTGAAGATTTGTTTGTTTAATAAATAATAAGTGTTATAGAATGTTACACAGAGCTGTGTGTGTTTTCATTCATAATACGTAAGATATTTTACCAATAACCAATGAAAAAGTCAGTCAGTGCATTTGTTTGTGAGCATTACTGATTATTTTCTGATGCTGAGATGTAATGAATTTTTGCATAATTTATACGATTTCACATTTGGAAATATGAAGTAGTAATGATTATGTTCCAGGCAGGTGTGGGAGCAGGTACATGAGTGGGCACTGCGTGGGCCTGCGTGGTGGCTGAGACTAGCATGGCTGTTGTCCGTGTCCATGCACCGTCTCATTGTTAATCGGGTTTCAACTAGACTGCACATCACTCTCAACCAGGTGTGCAGGTGCCACACATGTGATACAAAGGGTGCATTAAGTTAATCCACACCTGTGTTCATTTGAACAAAATATTTCATTCATTCTAGATACTGTTTTTCATCACTATGGAGAAGGCAATGTGTCCAAATCAGAGATGCGTCAGTTTGTATTTGTTGCTGTTTTATTCAGTGCTGTTGTATCTTCATCAATCTCTCAAGGTGAGTTGATGCTGTCTTATAGCTAATATGTGACAATTTTGAGAAATGTCCAGTCTAAATTTAGAACACATGACTATTTTCATAATTTGGACAATATGTTTGTCATGTACGAAGCGTGTTTTTGAAGTAAGTACCATTTTGAAATTAAAAATGGATGTGCTAAGATATCTCAATAATTTTATTTTTACATGAAAGCCTGTACCTTAATCTACTTTTCTACATAATTTCTGTCAATATTGAGGCACTTGTCATAACGTTGTACCAGTTTTTGAATACCCTCCTCATAGAAGTCTGCTGCCTGACTTGTTAACCACTGCATCACCACTGTTTTGACTTCGTCATGAAGATGCTGACCGCCTAGGTGTTTCTTCAAGCCCAGGAATAGATGTTAGTCACTGGGTGCAAGATCAGGGATGTACAGAGGATGATCTAGAGTTTCCCATCGAAAAGATGTGATGAGATCTTTGGTCTGATTCGCCACATGCGGATGGGCATTGTCTTGCAGCAAAACGATGCCCTTGCCCAACTTGCCATGTCTTTTGTTCTGAATTGAAAACAGTGTCTTATAGTAAGCTGCTGCATCGATTGTCTCATTATGAGGCATAAATTCTACAAGCAATACTCCTTTTCTGTCCCAAAAAACTGTGCACATGATTTTCCGTGCAGAAATTGTTTGCTTAAACTTCACTTTTCTGGGTGAATCTGAAAGCCACCATTCCATGGACTGTTGCTTTGATTCTGGTGTTATGTAGGTCACCCATGTTTCATCTTGAAGAAACACCTGGGCGGTCAGCATCTTCAAGACGATCACGAAGTCAAAACAGTAGTGATGCAGTGGTTAACAAGTCAGGCAGCAGACTTCTATGAGGAGGGTATTCAAAAACTGGTACAATGTTATGACAAGGGCCTCAATATTGATGGAAATTATGTAGAAAAGTAGATTAAGGTACAGGCTTTCATGTAAAAATAATATTATTGAGATATCTTAGCACACCTTTTTTTAATTTCAAAATGGTACTTACTTGAAAAACATGCCTCGTAGTACTCACACTATTTCAAAATTGAAGACCATTTTCACAAAACTTGCTGTATGCGGTTCTTTTAAATTGCTTTGTTTTCTTAACACATGCTGTTCAGCTTCCTCTACAAACCTATCCAGCCGGATTTAGCAAAACTTGCTTTATTCCACCTTATAGAACAGAGAATACAGCCTGTTTTTGGAAAATTTTCTTCATGTTTATCTAGGGGTAATTTCAAAGCTTGCTTTATGCTACTTAGTTTAATAAAGACATTAGAGGTATTGCTGGGTTTCCTCATAATTTGTTTAATGTGTGATAGGTGTCACAGCATGTAGTTATATGACTGTGTTATGGCCCTCCTGGAATAACTATTTCACTTGGCAGTAGATGGCAGTGTGTATTACTGTACATGCCAACTAAACTGAGAGTCAGCACAGTGGCTGATGGGAGCTCACATTAGCCACAATGGAAGTTCCCATTGACTACCGCACTGGTTTCTATTTAGTTCGTGCGAGCAGTATCAAGTTAAGTTTGTTGATGATAGCTGTTATATGATTTGAGTGCCAGTTTCCACCATTTTGTGTAAGTTGAATGTAGAAGACTACACTTGTGTTAAATAGTGAATATGGAAGCTGGTGGTGAATATAATATTCCTGTGGTTGAAACACATGGTGGGCATAAAAGAAGAGAAACAGAGCAGTCAAACACCTCCAAACCAAAATCATCTTGATATTCAAAGCAAAATGCCGCACCTGACATTGTCTGTTGGCATTGTGAAAGGAGTGAGGCAAGCATCCGTGGAGAGAAAGACTGTCTTGCAGGCAAATTATCTTAAGCTGACTTATCATATTTCAATATTATATATTCTTCAATATTATATATTCTTCGGGAGACAAGAGCAAGTAAGATGCATTCCTTTTGTCAAACATTTTACATGGGCAGCTCAGCACCAGCTAGATATGTGTAGATCCCACTGAAGCTAAGGCTTCTAACTCAGTGTCAACAAGCATATAACAATACTTCAAAATGGATCCAAAGTAGCAGTTTGTGCTGCTACATTTCAAAAAATAACATGTGTATTGTGGGATCGCTTAGCTCGGATTGCTCAGCACCATCAAGAACTGCACAACAGGAATGAAAAGGTGGCTCAAGAACAACACAGTCCAACATAGTTATGATGCAAGAAGTGAAAGAGCACATTTTGACATGTAAGTGTAGAGAGTGTCATTAGAGCAGAGGGAAAATGAGTAGGTCATATTTGCCCCAACATTAAATGTAAATATGATATGGGAAAATTTTTATGAAGAACAAAGACAAGTGGGCAAAAAAGGCTGTTGTGTGTCAAAATTTAAGACACTGTCTTTTATGAATTTTAATCTTCGCTTCAGTAACCCTCACAGTGACACCTGCTCAACATGCAAGGAGCTCCAACTGAAAATAAAGAACGCAAAAACTGAAGAATTCCAGGAAATGTGTAAAACTAACCTGGACGTGTGTAATGCTCATGCAAAGTAGTTCCACACATCATGAACAAATACTCTGAAGATGCTGTAAAAACTGTCTTTGACATGCAATGGAATGAACCTCTGCCAAACCTTTCTATTGGAGAAGTCTTTTCTACATGACATGTATGATTCTATAACCTGACTGTGGTGATACATGAACCAAAATGAGGTACTGAAGACGTTTTTCAGTACACATGAGGTGAAGTAGAAACTGGAAGTGGTGCAAATGAAGTCACATCTGCACTACAGCATTTTCTGCTATATTTTTTGGAAGAGAGGACTAGAGATATTGGTAAGAGAGGATTGAAACTTGAACTTCTTTCAGACTCAAGCAACAGCCAGAACAAGAATTCTGTATGCTGGCTCATTTTATGGAATGTACTACAGTGTTCTCTGAACTTACCCTCTAGTTTTCTATTCATGGACACAGTTTTATGCCATGGGATCATGTATTCAGTAGAATTGAGAAGGAATATCAGAAGGAAGAAGAGATCATATCATCTTGTGAATACAGGAATATTCTAGTGAGGTTTGGAAAGGTGCTGGTGTGGAGAAGACTGGTTTTCCTATGACTTCAAATGGATTTCTAAATAAATATTGGAATCCACCTTGCCTTTCTAAATGATGGATGTACGAGCAAAAACTAACAGATGAATCCCTGGTAAGATTCAATGTGCTGTTAAAACAAAGTATTTCTCTGGATCAGAAGTATGTTGTTATGTTTTGAAGAAGGATGTTCTTTCATTGAAAGCCATGAAATGTGCTGCTATTATTCCCAATATTAATCATATGGGTGTTTGCAAGTGGTGAGGAATATGAAGATTATGACAGCTCACATAGAATTCATGAGGATGAAGAGTCCCCTAAAGTTGTATAGAAGAGAAAGAAGAAATATTATTTTAAAAATTTAATGTAAAAAGCAGGCATTTAAAATTCTGGTGCTATAAATGCCTACAGATGTCCAGTATGCAGTTGCCCATAACACAGAATAAAATTACTAATACTTTGCCAAAAGAAAGCAGCACAAGATTCACTAATATCTCTCAATTTGGGCCCAGTTTATTTCGTTTTAAATTTATGTAAATTGCAATGTGCTATAGATCTTGATGGTGTTAGCAACATAATATGTAATTTTAACTTAAAAAAGTCTGTACCATTTGACAAAGAACAATGTTTCTTGAATACGTCCAATTGAACAGTAGTAGTAAAGTAAAACTTCAAAAAGCATTATCTTAAAACACCCTCCCACCTCACATTTACTTCCATATCTTGGGAATTTGTGGTCATTAGAGGTTAACAGAAGCATAAGTGGCAAAAAGCAATCAACATGATGGCCAATAATACCACTCTTGTTGCACACTTGTGGCCACCATTAGAAGTCTCGTAGATTTTGGGTTTTGAGGCAGTCATTGCAAGATGGTAATGCACATTGCTCACCAGAGTGGGGAAAGTGGAAGTCTCTCTTGAACTGATGGAATCCTGTGAATTGAAACTTCCTGGCAGATTAAAACTGTGTGCCGGACCGAGACTCGAACTCGGGACCTTTGCCTTTCGCGGGCAAGTGCTCTACCAACTGAGCTACCCAAGCATGACTCGCGCCCCATCCTCACACCTTTACTTCTGCCAATACCTCGTATCCTACCTTCCAAACTTTACAGAAGCTCTCCTCCTCATTCTGGAAACATCCCCCAGGCTGTGGCTGAGCCATGTCTCTGCAATATCCTTTCTTTCGGGAGTGCTAGTTCTGCAAGGTTCACAGAAGAGCTTCTGTAACGTTTGGAAGGTAGGATACGAGGTAGCGGCAGTAGTAAAGCTGTGAGGATGGGGCATGAGTCATGCTTGGGTAGCTCAGTTGGTAGAGCACTTGCCCATAAAAGGCAAAGGTCCCGAGTTCGAGTCTCTGTCCGGCACACAGTTTTAATCTGCCAGGAAGTTTCATATCAGCACACACTCCGCTGCAGAGTGAAAATCTCATTCTGGATCCTGTGAATTGATTGAAAGGTCATAATTTAAGCTATGTCTGTAGGGTGGTGTAGTGAGCTGGAAGTTTGACTTGATATTGCAAAAGCTTGAGTAACTGGCTGCACTTGGCCAAATGACTGATCAGTTAGTATTAATGCTTCATGCTGTACATGTTCACTGGTAATGTGACAAATTATTATGTCCTTAATAAGGGAAATGGCACTGGACATTACTACACATTAAGTTGTACATATTACTTAAACCATGTGAGTCGCCAATCCAAACACCAAGTAATGTGACACAGTGGTAAGACACTGGACTGTCATTCAAGAGGTCAGCAGTTCAAATTTCCATTAGCCATCCATGGTTTTTCCTAAATCAGTTTAGGTCATGTTCAGTGGTGGTTCCTTTGAAAAGGACATGGCTGATGCCCTTCACCATCTTTCCTCAATCTGAATTTGTGATACATCACTAATAAACTCGGCATTGACGGGATGTTACATACTAATCTTCCTTCCTTCCTTTCTACCTTATTACGCAAGCAGCATATGTTTGAAATTGCTTCTTCTGACATCAGTGAAACTTAAACTAATGACTGTAATAGCCTTCTAGTATTTTACACAAGTGATCAAATGGTGTATGACAACAGCTGCACTTCCAGCAGCGAAAAATTATAGAGCAATTGAACCAGTTCTACCTATGCAAGAAAAAATGTGCACTGTTACTCCAGATCAAGTAATCTGAAAGCAGAGAAGTGCTACTAGAGCTACTGGCAAACAAGCTGTACTAGCTGTTGTGCTTGTTCTCTGATAGTCTGCACTGATTTGAGCTTGCATTGTTGGAAGTCTGTTGTTTGCCATGGCACTCAATTATAGTCCAAATGTGAAGTCTGAGTAAGACCAAAATGAAAAGCCAGTATTGTGCACAGTATGATGGGCATACAGAGAGCAGCCTAATCATGAAGGCAAGAGTAATTTTAGTTGCCTGTGGCGACTACTTTTATTATGTCCAGAGCCAGCTATTTGTCACTTTGTCACAAAATGGGGTTGATGATACAAATTTGCATAGTCTCACTTGTGGCACTAAACAGTAAGGTAAGCTCTGGATGTGCTGCAGCATCCGCTCTATTGTTTAAGCAAGAAACTAAAATTTCTGCTTCTACAGAAGGTGATATTATGTTTGCTTCTAAAGTGTCATTCATTCAACTCTGTGAGTTTTCTTGCTGTGTCATTCATAGAATCTTTTACCTTGATTCACATGTATGTAATATTATGCTGCAATTAAAAGTATGGATGAGTGGACACATATTTTTATTTCTGTCTTAGTGATGTCTTATTTAATGTTGTGTAATCTTATATTGAGATAGATTTTTCCATTAGATGTGTTTAAGATTTTCTACCAATATGCTGATTCAAAATGCTATTTGAAATCTCAAGCACAGTAAAAGATAGTTGCTTATTCTTTTCAGTAAAAAATGACTAGATCCAATGCCTGTTATTATTTTTATAACTGCTTGTTGTTAAAAAGGGATAGGCTGATTCTTTTAAACATGTGTGTCTGTCGAAACAGGCACGGCACTGGGTGCAGCTCTCAAGTGATACAACTACAGCTGACTTGTTGCGACTTACAACAGCTTTCATTATGGCACGGCTTGCCAAAGGAGTTGCTTTGTCATTGGTGCTTGTGACATTTACAATGCATGTTGGTGACTTAGAGCCAAGCTTCAGTTTTGTTCTTGTGACAGCCATGTACTTCTTGTTGACAGAATTCCCAGGTACAGTTCTCAGGCTGAAATGTATATATCATTTAAATTTAAGGCATAAGAATGAGACAATAATGTATTGTTAATTTCATATAAGGATTTTTAATTGGTTGTACTTGGTGGCACATTTAGAGCTCATTGTATAATAACCTAATTCCATCAAAAAATTACAATGAATAGTAGAATGTTTACAATTTGTGTTATTTTAAATTGTGTTCTATTTCATTTTCTATTCATGATAATGTATCTAACGTATTTCCTGAAGAAATGAACTTATCAGAACATTGTTTTGACTAATATGTAATGCCTCTTTACCTCCAGAAGAAGGAACATACAGTCCCGAAAGTTAGGATTACTATTTTATATTTTGAAATGTTTCTGTCGGTAGTACTAGGAATTGTACCTATGTCTTATTGTAATTTTAATAAATTTCTTGACTGAATTTTCTTTTTTGATATAAATATACTAATATTTTCAGTAGTAAAATAAAAATTAAATGTATGCTCTCACACTCAGTGCAAGTAAGCTGTACTGCATGCTTTCAGCACTTCTCAGCAGGACACAGGAACACAGTTGTTAAATGTTAAATTCGTGGGAAATATTATGAGATTTTAAGACAGGCTCATATCCTTCCATCAGAGACGAAAGTTTCATCCATTGTGACATAGAAGTTTTTTGCTGATTCCTTTAATCGCTTTAGCTTAATTTTCAACTTGCTTTCCATTCAACTAACATGCCAACACCAAATCAGCATATTTCTTTCTGCCCTGACTGAGAGAAGTAATTTATTTTACTTGTTTCCAACTACATAATTTTTGTTTTATAAGATTCAGTATTAAACTACATCCTATCCGTGGATCAGTTACAAACATGTTCAACTATTATCTTACACATATCTATATGCTGTTGTTTAAGTCAGAGGTGACTATGTCTCTGTTGGCAGTGAACATTATAATTCTCAAATGTTACATAAAAAAATGGCAGTCAGATAAGATAATTTTATTTAAGGACAAGAAAGGTAAAACAGATATATGATTTTGGGACCAGATGTTTCTCGTCCTGGCGAAAGAAGGGAAAGTATTGAAAACTACGGAGTTATTTAGAAATTAGACTGGAAAGTTATATAAAATCCCAGTCCAGGAACAAAACACAGGACTTCATTCCTGAACAGCTGTTTCCTCAACCTCTTTGATTTCTTTTGACAAATGAACAAGCAATTAAAATCATACATAGTACAATAATGTAAGTATAGGTCAGTGGGAACCAAAACACCAGACTCAAAAAAATACTACATTTCTTCAAACTCATGAACGATTCTGATTGTGAGTAAGACTGTGATATAAATCCCGACCCTTAACTTTTAGAGGCCGTGTTCTACACAGCTGCCCCATCCAAATATGTCCCATAGCTCTTATTGAATCTTCAGTCTCAGATAGTGTCAGCTTTCCGCTGAACAATGAGGGCCATCTCTCTATATCACTTGACAAGAATATTCCCTACCAGAAGAAAAGGTCCAGATCTGAAACATTCACGAGTATTATAACAGTGTGCACTCTACTACATTCTGCTACAGAGTTAAAGATGCTTCCTCCATTCCAATTACAGTTTATTTCTGCCAGAGGTATGCTCTCCCCATGAAAAAGAGGCAACAAGGCACCATACAGCAGGAAACAATATGTTGAAGCATACATTATTACCAATTGTTTCCATTAATTTTCTGTGTCATGGGACCATAAATCATTGTTACCATAGTAAAGAGTAAATAGTAAAATAAGTCTTCATTCAAGCAGTACACAGATAATTTCTTATTCAACTTCCCTGAAATTTCCACTTCATAATGAGATCTTTAGAACTTATTACCTGAGTGACTGATTGAATTTTTCGAAGCTCCAATTTTGTGCTCATCTTTGTTTGAGACTGCAGTATCATATACACTCTAAGACACAGAAAAAAAAACACTGCACCACAAAATAATTATCCAAATGGGATGGAAATTGGTAGGTATGATGTACATGTACAGAGAAAAACAGCTGACTACAATTTCAGAAAAACTGAATGATTTGTTCAATAGAAAGCGCTTCACAAACAGAGCAAGTCAGTAATGCATTCGTCCACCTCTGGCCCTCTTGCAAGCAGTTATTCAGCCTGATATTGATTGACAGAGTTGTTGGATCTCCTCCTGAGGGATATTGTGCCAAACTTTTGTCCATTTGGCACAATAGATCATCAAAATCCTGAACTGGTTGGAGGGTCCTGACCATAATGCCACAAATGTTCTCAATTGGGGAGAGATCCAGTGACCTTGCTAGTCAAGTTAGGGCTTGGCAAGTATGAAGACAAGCAGTAGAAACTCTTGCCATGTATGGGCAGGTATTGTCTTGCTGAAATATAAGCACAGGATGGTTTGTCATGAAGGGCAACAAAACGGGGCATAGAATATCAATGACATATCACTGTGCTAAAAGGGTGCTGCGGATGACAACCAAAGGGGTCCTGTTATGAAGAGAAATGGCACCCCAAGACCACCACACCTCGTGAGGCTGTATGGTGGGTGACAGTCAGGTTGGCATCCCACTGTTATCAAGGGCATCTCCAGACACATCTTATGCTTAGCATCATGGCTCAGTTTGAAGCAGGGCTCATCACTGAAGACAATTCTACTCCAGTCCATGAGATTCCTGGCTGAAGACATGTTTCGAGACACCCTGGACTGTAATAGGATACTATCCTGAGTGCTGCGCACCATACAACTAACAACCGGGACCGATGCTCTGGGATGCCATTTCTCTTCATAGCAGGATCACTTTGGTTGTCACCTGCAGCATCCTTACAGCACAGCAGTACGTCAACAATATTCCATGCTCCATTTTGTTGTCCTTCATGCCAAACCATCCTGGGTTTACTTTCCAGAAAGATAATGCCCACCTGCACATGGTGAGAGTTTCTACTGCTTGTCTTCATGCTTACCAAACACTACCTTTGCCAGCAAGGTCGCCAGATCCCTCCCCAATTGAGAATGTTTGGAGCATTATGGGCAGAGAGCTCCAACCAGCTTGGGATTTTGACAGTCTAAATGTGCCAATTGGATAGAATTTGACGCGGTTTTCCTCAGGAGATATCCAACAACTCTATCTGTCAATGCCAAGCAGTGTAACTGCTTGTGTAAGAGCCAGAAGTGGACCAGTTTGTTATTGACTTGCTCAGTTTGTGAAGATTTTGCTCTTTAATAAATCATTCAATTTTTCTGAAACTATAATAATTTGTATGCCTGTACATGTACGTCACATGTACCAATTTTTGTCCTGTTTAGATAATTTCTTCAAGGTGCACCAGGCTTCTCCCATCCCCCCTCCTTGGAGTGTATATTTCCAAAGTACCCAGATCTAACTACTATGAATAATAATACCAATAACTATCACATTTGAATGTGAATGTTGATTTGGACAATTACACAAAATCATAATAGAGGTGCTGCAGTAGTTCCTTTATCCCATGTAAATTTTGTTATAAAGTTATGTTCATGATAATAAATGTTCCATGATATGTATAAGAGAAAGGTTTCTGTACATTAAATTTAAAGCCTGCTGAAACACATTGTCCACAATGTTTAGTACCTTTATCTTTTTTAGCCATATTTGATATGTAACTTGTTTAGGGTCTGTCCTTTTTCTGTCCTAATTTATTAAATATCAGCATGAAAAGTTCATAAAACATTTTGTTTTTACAATATAGATTTTTGTGACAACATTCTTGAATAAATGCATCACGGTGTTCTTGCCATATCAGACTTCTATTGAGTCTCAAACTTTCGACGACTTCCTCTATCATCCTCGTCAGGAGATTTCAGTAAGCTGTTAGGTACTTTATTTAGATGGCTGAGTTAGGTTATGAAGAGATCAGAAAACCTCAAACTTCCATGTGCTATCAGGGATTATGTCTGTGTCTGAAAAACATTGTTAGGGATGCTGTGTGGTGTAACCGACTTGCAGGGGATAAATGTTGTCAAAAGAAAATCATTCAGAGTAAACATCTGTACAAAATGTAATTTTTTTAACAGTATCCAAACTAAATGTTCTTAAAATTGGGTGGGTGCAACTCAGTGTGTTCAAAATAATAAGCATTGACCAGAACTTACCTTCATTTCATTGCTTTGCTGCAGATGATTCATCCTGTAATTTTCTTAAATGAGGACATACCAGAGAATGCTGCAGTTCCCAAAAGACATGTCAAGTCAGTTAATGTTTAAAGTGTACAATTTATTACAGCACAGAGTGCTCCTCAAAATCTTGCATTGTACTGGACTCCCCATGCGATTTCTTGTAGGTCTTATATACTCATCCAAACAGATGATGATGTGTACAGCAAATTTGCTAATTACTATTACAGAAGTTGTTGATAATTTCAAAAAATATTATCACCTAATGGCTACAATTGATTTCATTAAAAAAGTGAAATTATACTAATAAACAAGAATGATTACATGAAACTTCCTGGCAGATTAAAACTGTGTGCCCGACCAAGACTCGAACTCGGGACCTTTGCCTTTCGCGGGCAAGTGCTCTACCAACTGAGCTACCGAAGCACGACTCATGCCTGGTACTCACAGCTTTACTTCTGCCAGTGGTTCGCAGGAGAGCTTCTGCAAAGTTTGAAAGGTAGGAGACGAGGTACTGGCAGAAGTAAAGCTGTGAGTACCGCGCCTGAGTCGTGCTTCGGTAGCTCAGTTGGTAGAGCACTTGCCCGCGAAAGGCAAAGGCCCCGAGTTCGAGTCTCGGTCGGGCACACAGTTTTAATCTGCCAGGAAGTTTCATATCAGCGCACACTCCGCTGCAGAGTGAAAATCTCATTCTGGAAACATCCCCCAGGCTGTGGCTAAGCCATGTCTCCACAATATCCTTTCTTTCAGGAGTGCTAGTTCTGCAAGGTTTGCAGGAGAGCTTCTGCAAAGTTTGGAAGGTAGGAGACGAGGTACTGGCAGAAGTAAAGCTGTGAGTACCAGGCGTGAGTCGTGCTTTGGTAGCGCAGTTGATAGAGCACTTGCCCGCGAAAGGCAAAGGTCCCGAGTTCGAGTCTCGGTCGGGCACACAGTTTTAATCTGCCAGGAAGTTTCATATAAGCACACACTCCGCTGCAGAGTGAAAATCTCATTCAAGAATGATTACATGTTTGTTAATTTCTCTGAATTTACTTTAAACCAAATATTCCTACCATATTTCGTATTTCAAATATGAGTACATTATTTTTTTAGTGTGCACAGAATTTCAATATATATACAACAACCCAAATAAACACTTTGCTTACATTGTTAATCTGTTTTTGTTTTATTAATTACAATAACAATGAGGTAATTAGATGCTGTTGTGTTAGCCAATAACATAGTAAGCAGACAGTATGACAAACATAGTTGTTACTGGTTTCAAACATTATAATTACAGTGTATTTGTTATCTCTTTTGTTACTATATTGTTCATAAATGAAAAGCTCTAATTGCAGTTAAACAAATTGCAATTATGTTCCTACCAATCAGTGGAAGTAATATTAGTGAGTTCTTTGACATGAAGTTTGAGAATTATGTTACAGAGCTCAAAAGATGAAATTAATTACATAGATCCTACCTAATGACATATAAATTGATCAAGCAATCCAAATTAGCTTTGAAATAGTAAGAAGTATGAACTGTTAAATTTCACCTGATTTCATTAGAAGGTGGTGACTCGACTGATTTCTCTGTTGCTTTTCACCATCAAGTCCATTTCAGCATACCACTAAGGGTATAGCTGCTGTCCCAGGTGAAGTTGTTGTTACTCATTCTGAGCCCAACAACTTCTTTGATGACAGAATCTCAGTAAGTAGCTGCATGGTATAATATTTGCATTTCGTCAAAAATAATGTACCTGCTGGGATTCTGTCATCAAAGAAGTCATCGAGATACGGATCTGTAACAACTACTTCAACAAGGACAATGCCTACACCCAAAGTGGTACATGGAAATTGGGCACTAGATGCTGAAACACAACAGAGAAGTAAGTTGACTCATCTGTGATCTAACAGAATTGGCATTACTACTAATATTCTACAGTCATAGACAGTGACACAACCTCTGGTAGTGTACAGAATTTCGATGACTTCATGAAGTCTTCATGATTTAATTTGGCCAACTGAAGAAAGTACCTAACAGCTTGCTTAATTCTCCTGATGATGACAGTGGGTGGAAGTTATTGAAAACTTGAGACTGAATACAAATCTGACCCTGCAGGAACTCTGTGAAGCATTTATTCAACTTTTTTTCTGGGTTGACCAAAGATGGTCACATTCCAAATTCAGACCATTTCCTTTCATTGTTATTTCCTGTCCTTCCATCATTATTTCATCTCTTCTTTTGCCATCAAAGGTGCTCTTATTTTCTTGGTTTCCCCACCTTGGAACTCTTCTAAGTTTAACACATTTTTTCTAAAGAAACTTCTTTCAGTCATTTTTGATTCTTGAAAAATTATTTCTATTCAGGCATTTCTTAGCCTCTTTGATCTAAGATGTTGATGATTTATTTTTGTAGACATATTAGAATTGGTAATCTTTCCCATTCATTTTCTCAGAATGTAAAAAGAAGATCAACCTACATTCCATTATTACTTCTAGTATTTTCTGGATATTCTGATAATTTCTTCAGTACTCTATTTTTCAAACAATCCTTTGTTTGCATTACTGCCATTATTTTTCTTACAAGTCTTCTTTCTGATCTGTCCATTAATCTAGCTTGTAATCAGTTGGTAGGCTTTCATGACAATAATTTTATTTAACCACTGTGCTGTAGTGAAACTTTGAACAAATAACGTAATTTTAATCTCATTTTATAATTTTGTCATTTTCTACACAGCAAGGCCTGCCGTGAACCACTGGCTGATAGAAGCTATGGTTAGTTTAGATTTGACAGTTTTGGAAGGCTTAGAAGAATACTGGCTCCCTGTACTGTTCAGCGGAGGTGCTGTGATTCTTTCAGCTCTGGCTTCCATTCTAGCTGGGCCAAAATACCGGTTATTGCGTATTATACTTGTGTAAGTAATATACAAACTGTATTTCTAAACAACTTTTCTTTTATTTACACCATTTAGTTATGGTGACATAACTTCACAGACATGGATGCTACTAACCTGCACCTTGCCTTTTGACATGTTACACATCATAACGGTTTTTCTGTACAATTGATCAATGGAACAAGTAACTAACTAAAAACCTCATAATGAAAATGTGAGGGGATTGTTTATTATGTATTCACTGTAGCTTTATTAAAAGTTACTTGATGTACACATTTTCTTGTTTTCTTAATAGAAACTTAAGTAGTTTATTTGCAAATGTAATTTAATGGAAACAAAATTATGAAAACTGTATCTGGAATTTATACGAGCCCACCATAGCTTTACTGACATCTCATATGAAGTTTCATGCCCAAAGGCAACATAAAATTAATGAGAGGCTAAATCCAAATGATGGAAGGAAAGATTATATACTGTTACTCTGCATGTTGTCTTTTGGACATACTCATATCCAGTGAGTCCACAGCTCGTGGTCTCATGGTAGCATTCTCACTTCCCGAGCACAGGGTCCCAGGTTTGATTGTGCCACACTGCTGATACACTGCCTGATCAGCATTACAGAGAAGAACCCAAACAGCCTCACAGCTGCCCTGATAAATAGGTATCAACCAGCCTCAGAATAAGCACCAGTAAACGTACCAGCTGTACCCTACAAATTAAAATACCTTGGAGAATACTTCATGCAAAAAGGTTACATACTAGGCACAGCAGGAGACACAAGAATGAGGATGACCAAAAAGCTCTATGTGGAACTAAGAGGAGAAACGAAATGGAACAAGATTGTATCCAAGAAACCCACGCACAATTGGAGAGAAGTGTGGCTTAACCTGCAGGAAAGCACACTTAATACTAACGTCAAAGCAACATGGTACAAAGCAATAAACAACACTGTACCCACAAATGAAAGGTTAGTGGCAATTCACCTCAGATCATCAGGAAAATGTCAGACCTGTAATGAAAATGATACTTTGGAACATCACTTCCAATGCGGAGAAAGGAAACAAATATGGGAGACATGCGAAACGATGATGCCACTGATAAACAGAAGTACACCTGAAAGGATAAACATCAAATTATTAACCACCCCGGACATAAAACCTTTCCCCAGACCAAAGAAACAAAGCACCACTTGGATTTTAGGTTAAACATGTATGCAGTAATAGAACAAAACCAAGAAGATATCATGCAATACCTCTCGCACTTATGGGAGGAAAACAATAAAGCTATAAGATCCAAGAGGTACAAAGCAGAATTCTCGAACTTCCTGAGAATCGCCATAGAAGCAGCCTACAAGAGAGCCATGCCAACCCCCCCTGCCGCCTGCCGTCACTGCCAACCTGACCGCCATGGATGGAGCCCAGCTGAGGGAGGGCAGCGGCCCACGGCAACGCCCACCGCTGCTCCAGCCCACCACTGCAGATGGTGCCATGCCTACCAGCCATCCCAGAAAAACCAGCAAAGTGCTTCTGTGAAGTTCTCTTTCAATGCCCACGCTGGGAATAGTTAAAGTGAAAGCAAAAGCAAAATCACCCTTCTTACACCAAATCAATAATAAGCAAATAATCAGTTGCCAAGTCTATGTCCTTTTGTTTTCTAATACATTAGAAAAATATTGTCCACATTTATCGCTGCCAAAAAACTCATAATTAAAAACGATCAAGTCCATTATCACGACACAGCAAGACACAAATTTGACAAAATTTCAATACAAATGGAAAAGGTTTTAGAAATGAAATAAATGAACTCAACACAGTAATGCAATAAAAACAATAACTATGAAAATGTAAAACTGAAAACAAAATGTAATGAATTTTAAAACTAAACTTATATCTACTATATACCTTTGAATTGAATAAAGTTTTAAGTACTGTTAAAAAAAAAAAATTCCCTGTGGGGTCAGTGATTTTCACCTGCCCCCAAGATGACTGGGAGGTGTTGTGTCATCTTCATCATCATCATTCATCCCCATTACGGTCAGAGGAAGGCAACAGCAAACCATCTCCATTAGGACCTTACCTAGTATGGTGGTGCGAGTCTCCCGCATCATTCCCCTACGCTCTGTCAAGAAGCATGGGACTTCATTTCATTTCATATCCAGTGAATACAAATTAATGTTATTCTTAAGTGTTCAGATTGTGTTTAAGGTCTAGACATCAGATAAAGAGATTATAGAGCACAATATTGTTCTTTGTGGGCTTTGGACCTTTAGGCACAGATCAAATTAATGTTGCATTTGAGTGGGAGATAATGAGACATGTGCAACAGACAACCATACACTTTTATGGACACCATATTAATTGTGGTCTGCTACCCCACATTTTTCAGTAAACACTCCACAAAAAAGTCATTATCAGAAACTCAGTTTACACAACACAGAGACAGTATTTGAAGAAGAGTCAGGATATGCACATCAATCTTTTACCACAGCCTTGATTTTGTATTCACAATAGTTAGTTTCACCAACTCACATTCAGACTCTCACCATCTGACAACCTAGACCTAAGGCTATGCTCCAGATCACTTTGTCATCACAACCATGATTTCATCTTTGGAGGGGGAAGAGGTCTGGGCAGTTTTCACTCCTCAGCAAATAGGAACAGTTTATAATCACTCCCACTGGTGGTAATTCTTAGACTGGTGGACAGTCAGTTCCTCTGGCCAGTGATGATAGAGTGCACAAAGTGAATGTGACTAAACAGAAGCACAGTCCAGAGGGTAGCGAAAGTCATCCTAAACATGCACCAACAACACAGATAGTGATCCAGATTGAAAAACATAAACACAGAAATGTCAATCACTGCACTATCAATGTTGCATATCAAAGGCTTGAGAGAACAGCGAGAACTGCTGGACAAGTGCGGAACCGCATCAGTAGATAGACTCACGTGACATCGTGATATGCCCGTGGCAGTGGGTGAATTAATGCATCTGCCAGATGCATGAAAAAACTTTACAGCATGGCATCATTGTGTAAACTAAACTATGGAGGTACAAAATGGAAACACATAACCTATGTGGTACACTAATATGGTATCATTTATTACATCTGCAACAGTGTATGTGGGCATACGTCTTGGGTACTTGTGATTCTGACTGCATGTTTTGTGCATTGGAAATGTATTATTCAAGTGCTAGGGCAACAGAATGGCATAGCAGAAATGTCTTGATGACTTCATACATGACTGGATTATTCAATGGAAAATCTGGGGTGGATAACGACAATGTTACAAGAAGGATAGACTGCCACTCACTATATAGTAGAGATAGTGAGTCGCAGACAGGCAAAACAAAAAGACTGTCAAACAAGTGAACTTTTGACCAAATGGTCTGATTCTAAGGTAGACAACACACACACACACACACACATATATATATATATATATATATATATATATATATATATGGTTATAATAGAGGGAAACATTCCACGTAGGAAATATATATCTAAAAACAAAGATGATGTGACTTACCAAATGAAAGTGCTGGCAGGTCGACAGACACACAAACAAACACAAACATACACACAAAATTCAAGCTTTCGCAACAAACTGTTGCCTCATCAGGAAAGAGGGAAGGAGAGGGAAAGACGAAAGGATGTAGGTTTTAAGGGAGAGGGTAAGGAGTCATTCCAATCCCGGGAGCGGAAAGACTTACCTTAGGGGGAAAAAAGGATGGGTATACACTCGCACACACACACATATCCATCCACACATATACAGACACAAGCAGACATATTTAAAGACCAGACATGTCTGCTTGTGTCTGTATGTGTGGATGGATATGTGCGTGTGTGCGAGTGTATACCTGTCCTTTTTTCCCCCTAAGGTAAGTCTTTCCGCTCCCGGGATTGGAATGACTCCTTACCCTCTCCCTTAAAACCCACTTCCTTTCGTCTTCCCCTCTCCTTCCCTCTTTCCTGATGAGGCAACAGTTTGTTGCGAAAGCTTGAATTTTGTGTGTATGTTTGTGTTTGTTTGTGTGTCTATCGACCTGCCAGCACTTTCGTTCGGTAAGTCACCTCATCTTTGTTTTTATATATATATATATATATGGTTTTTTTTTTTTTTTTTTTTTTTTTTTTTTTTTTTCCACGCAACCACAACTCACACACACATGACTGTTGTCTCCAGCTGCCAAAGCTGAATGGTGAACAACTGCCAAGTTTGCTTCAGCAGCTAGAGACAGTGTTCATGTGTGTGTGTTGTAATTGCATGAATGTGTGTATAAGTTGTCTACTTTAGAACAAGGCCTTTTGGCCAAAAGCTCACTTGTCTAGCAGTCTTTTCGTTTTGCCTATCTATGACTCAACATCTCCACTGTATGGAGAGTAGCAATCTTTCCTTTTCATAAAATTGTTATGATAGCATTGCTGGCAGATTAGAGGCCAACCATTCAGTGCAATGTTGGCTAGGAGTTGAATGCTGTCCAAGCTGTCTTATTACAGGCATGGTGAAGATTCCAGGAAGTAGGAATCATTCAGTGGCTGTAAGGGCCAGGTAAGCCATATATTACAACCCACCATCAATATTTTAAAAATATTGCAAGTGCCTGAAGACATCAAAGTGACATATCACATGGCCTGGCTAGAAACCTCATGGCAGCCTCTTCTGGCATGTGACATATTGTTGACTTAGGTTGTTTTCCTTCAAAGGCACTGCATCATTCAAGAAATGTGGTATCCTGCCCACTGTGTGAACACAGGGATGGGAATGAAATGAATGAATGAATGAATGGTGTTGGATCTGTTCACATATACATCACAGTTTAGTCTAGAGAGTAATTCTTGCCAAATGGGACTTGATGCATTTCTGTCAGTTCTGTAGAAAAGGGAGAGTGTAGTGGACAAAAGTTCCCATTGGTGTGAGCATGTGCACCGCTGCATATGTTTCCTTAGGAGTACTGTGATGACTGATATCCAATAGGGCTGACACCATGCAGACCAATATTTATTCCTTTTTTTGGTGCTTATGGACATGTGTTCTGTCTGATGAATAATGATGGCATACCACATAGGACTGGTGTGGTAGACAAGTACCTGCAGCATAAAGACATCACATATATAGAGTGAGAGCTCTTTGAACTTCAATTTCATTGGTATGAAACGCTCAAGACTGAGGAATCACAGCCTAATACCACCACCATGGAGCATTGCTGACCTTGGGAGGGTGCCTTTAAAGTAACAGCTCATCCACATTGCTAACAGTTCTCCAACTTGCTGGGCTCTATAGAACACAATGAGTGAATGAATGAATGGGGGGCATTATCACAAGCTGGCATTTTCTGTATTGCCGTGTGATGCTATGCCATCACAGGGAGGACACAACATTTAGTAAAAGCTACCCATTGCCTGCACCCAGTTTTCTTGTGTATCTTGTACCCGTCTCCCTATATCCTGCGTCAGAATGTTACCAGGTCACGTATTTGTCTATCCATAGTCACTGTACCTCACATTACTTGAGGAATCTCAAAGAGCTCATAACTTATGGATATGAGCTTATGTTTTTAACAACTGGGCCTACAAAACACCTGTAATGCTCATCTCTTATGTTGATGGCATTTACACCTACCTTTTCTACTGTATGTAACATTACAGTTCTGTATGAGATTATTGGATATCTTGAATGCAGTATTTTAGTGAAATATGATTATATGTTCTCCTTACACATTCTGTGAATATTAGCCCCCTATTTGTATCTCCATGAGGAGGTTGCATGGGACTGGTGAAATTTGTGGTGTACATTAACTTTTCTTAGCTCATTAAATGTGGACCAGAATTTGTTTATTTCTTTGGAGACATAAACAATGAATGGCTTTACTTTGAAGAGAATTCCATCACTTGACTTCCATGTCTTTATTAGACAATGACCATTTTGTGTGTCATCCAGCACCTGTTCTTCCAGTTGAGAGATGTGAGAGTTGACAAACAGTAGGATGCATACTGATGCCAGTAACTAATCAATAATTATTAAAATGCTGGGAAAGTGGGTAATTAAGATTAGTGACAGCACATGAAATTCTTGCTACAAATACTTTTAGATAGTATACACAATGATTTGCAATTATGCAGCAAAATTTATCTTGCTAAAAAATACTGATGCTTTCCTCCACTGGTCCATAAAAGAATATAGGCACTGGGCATCCCTACTGCAAATTAATCTACTTAACGTGGAATTCAGATATGCTGACGCCTTATAAGATGATGCTATGAACTATGGTTAGCAAGGGAGCTACATCTTATCTCATTACCTTCTTCATTAGAAAATTGAGAAAACAAGTACTTTTTTCTAGTATTTTGATAGAAAATACTGAAAACTAAGTTGAACACTTCTGAAACTTATGCAACGAATCCTATATTACCTTACTTGACATTTTGCATATTCTGTCATCAGCTAATGATGTTTTAAAGTTTCTGAAAGGTTTATGAGCTAATGAAATATTTAGAATGTTTAAAAATGTGTTAATTCATGCTTGAAGTAAAATAATTGTTGTAGAACTGCTAAAATTATAACAATTAATGAGATTGAGGACAGAAAATTCTTTTTGCAAAACTCAAAAAATATGTTTGAAAGCCTTAGTAACACGGTAGATTGCTCTCATCTAGTTATCAAAGTCACAAGCATAAATATCTAATATCAGGTATCTTTCATAAGGAATGTTTTTAGTATATGCAGGAGAGACTATAAAAGGAGAAAGTGATGTAACATGCTCTTGCATTTTAAATTTTGCGTATGGTAATAGTATGTTCCATTAAATCTCATGATGATATTATTTGTGTAAGTTTGACAATTCAGGTTAAGAGCTTTAATTCAATTTAAATTATTCTCTCAAGTTAAAAAAAATTCATTTCAGTTTTATACATTTTCAGGTATCATAATGTTTGGGCAGCAAGTGACTATGCATTGGAAGAATGTGTGATGCCACTGATTCAACAGTATCGTATGCTACAACAGTTTCCTTTGGCATCTCATAAACAATTAGCAGACACACCAACATGTGCCGTGTGTCTCGATGACATGCGCATTCTTGCAACCCGAGTGACTCCTTGTGGTCACCTATTTCATGCAAGATGTCTGCGTCGATGTCTCCTACTTAGCAGGCTCTGCCCATTATGCAAGCAAGTTATGTAATTTTTTGACTAATAATATACTTGTTTGTGTGCTGTTTCAGGCTTGATTATACTTTATCAAACTTCTCTTTGACTGGTGTTCCCAATGCAGAATCATGAAATTTCACATAAGTTCTCACGTCATAATTGATCCTTCATTTTGGAGGTAGTAATAATTGCAAACGCCTTTACTGTGGCATGGAGTGAAGTGGGTTGTGGCTGTCAATATAGTTGGGGAATATGGTTAAGTGTGTTCGGGAAGGTAATACAGCATAGTGATATTTGTGTTTGTCATTCATAGTATGAGGCATAAGGCTGATGTGATGCTCTAGTGAAAACAATTCAGCTAATCAAAAGTCATCCTCAGGAAAAAGTGTATTACCATGTAGCATTATGTAGGTTTACCAGCAGCTGCAGAAGTTTAGGTTTGCAAGTATTACATTTGAGAGTTGTAGATGACAGGTGATCATGATAGCAGAGGACTGCTCATATCTTTATAAATCAGAGCTGTTATCAATAATATTCATGGAGGTGTTACCCACTAGTAGGAGAAGGTGTCTGACCAATGGTACTATTAATACAAATATGAATATAGCTTACATTCACTGTACTGCCACAGAGCAAACTGTAAACATTTCTTCTGTAGAACTTTTATATAAATTCACATTCACAAAGGAATGTTTTCTGTGTGCAGAATGAAAATTATGATGTTAAAATATCAGTCTGATGCCCTTTTAACTGTAAAAAAGTATTTTTATTGTTTTCTGGAATATTACTACTTCCTGGATCTTATTTCTTTGAGATGAAAGGAACTGAATGTAAAGAAAGAACTTTCTGACAGTGTTCAAAAGTTTGAAATGGGGGCTTAATTCTTTTGTCACCCACTGACAAGCAACATATAAATTATTAATACTGAACAGTGTATTAAAGATCTGTAATGATGAAATTTACAGTTATGTTCTGACAAATATATCAATGAAAACAATCAATTTTTGATAAAATAATTTAATTGGATAGATTGGATTGATTTCCTTCTCATCGCATCTAGTCAGTCTCTCCTGACCTGTGGTTCTGAGTGGCTTTCCCAAACTCTATCCCTTTTCCTAGACCTCTCCAGTCCTTTTCCTTCACTTCTCTTCCTCCCACTTCAACCCTTCTTCTGCCTGAAGAAGGACCTTCTACCCCTCTTCCTGTAGAAGGAGCCACTGGCTCTGAAAGCTTGCTTAATTATAATGTTTTCTTATATGTGTGTTCAGCCACAGCTTGTTGCATAGATTTTTATTTGTCCAATTAACTTATTTGATAAATCTATCACAACACACAAATTCAGATCTGAAATAGAATGTTTCAGCTGTGACTTAAATGCAACGTATTGTTTCTGTAAATGCTTCAAGAGCCATATACAAAATAAAAATGTGTTTTTGTCTCAAACACCACTTATATTTGAACAACATGTTTTTAAAAGTCAACTTGAGATTTAACAATTAATGTGCGCAGTGTTTTTATAGAGTTTCTTATTTTTCCCATTAACCTTAAAGGCAACAACACATTTACTGTAATGACATGGTCAGAAGTCCAAATCTTCACACCTTATCAGCCATGTTGAGAAAGCCTGCGAGATGAGAATGTTAAATTACATTTTATGCATTTGATGAAAAGAATAGAAAAGGGGCAAGGAGAGTAGGATAATTACTATCTCAGTAGCTGATACTGACCACAAAATTGTCTGCTTGTCCATGGAGAAATACTGTAGCCCCATTCATTAACAAACCAGCCTTCTTTGCTTCATAATATATTCCATTACTGAAACATAACAAAAATTCTTGCACAAGTATTATTGCATACATGAAAGAAAGCCATATTCATATTCTCACATTAATACACCCCTTGACATGTGCATAGTATGAAACTTACACAATAGTTAGTCTACTATTTTTTGTTAAAACATGAAAGATAGATACTGCCTGATACAAAAAGTGTGTAAAAAAATATTTCCTTTGGCAATAGTTGTAAAATGATTAACTGGGGGACCGTATACTTAGAGAAGGGTCACTCTGAAAATTTTGAGGAAGTAGTGGTAATTCCCACTTTTCCAGAAACTCAACTGCACATGTTTTAAAAATAACTTACTTGAGTTGTATCCACTGGTAAATTCTCTCAAACCATTTCATGATGGCTCCTCAACATTTCTTCTTGGTAAGGTGGGAAGGAAGATTAGAGTTTAACCTTGTCAGTTCAAGGTCATTAGAGACGTAACAATAACTTTTCATTTATCAGAAATGATTTGGGATAATATCTGTACTCTACAAACCACCGTGAAGTGCATGGTAGAGAGTACTTCCCATTGTACCATGTACTAGGGTTTCTTCACATTCTACTTGCAAATGAAGTGCAGGAAGAATTGTTTAAATGCCTCTCTGCTAATGTAAATAGTCATTTCTTGTCTTCACGCTCTCTGTAGGAGCAATATTTGTGGAGGTGCACTATATTCTTAATACCAGTTCTTGAAACACTGTAAGTTTGTTTTGGGAAGATCATTATCATCTATCTTCAAGTGTCGGCTGGACAGGATTTTCAGAATTTCTATGACTTTCTTCCATGAGTCATATAAACCTGTGACCATTCTTATTGCCCCTGTTTATATACATTTGTTATTCCCTACATGGTGTAACAGAGAATTGGAAACTGTTATACTGATGCCTCTTCTTTAGTCTTCTTCTTGCTTCTTGTTTATCCTGGCTTCTTGAGATCTCTTGTGAAGAGACACGATACAACAAGTTCAGTAGTGGTGTGGGACAATCAGTGAAGTTACACAACAGTTAGTAATTAAACTTTGGAAACCGCCAGTTTATTGGCATTTCTGGAAATAAAATCACTCTCATACGGTCAGCAAATTTCGTGTAATGGTTTGTATGTGTAATGGGACTTATTACATCGCAAATCGTTCTAATGAATTAATTAATCTGCATTACAGTGTTGCTAAGCAGTGTGATCAACAAGGTGTCTCAATTAAAACAGAACCTTGATAGTTTGAATAAACTTTCAGTTCATTTTTGTCAAAATTAGCACTTGTCTCAAAATTAATTTCCAACTTCATGCATTAAGTCCAAGTGTGTTTGCAACTATTGTACGCGATTCGCTGGACAGCTCGATCACACACTAGTGTATAACATATTTCAAATCGAGTGCGCACGTTTCCGTTTTTCCTAATAGGCTAAATGACTCTTTTGTAATGCTGTGATATGTCTGTCTCACGAAAGTCTAAATGAAACTGGATTTGTCTCCATACGAGTCACAATCACAAAAATAAAATTCACCGTGCAGGTCAGCAAACTGTACACATGCACTTTTTTACTCATCTCAGAGTAAAAGCCACACATAAATTCACACTTTTTCATGCTTACGAAATTCAAAACACCTTTATATTAAACAGATAATTTATGGCCTGCAATTACTAATTAACATTTCCCATTCTAAATAAACTTCAATAACTTGTATCTCATAATCAATAAAATTTATCACCTGAAAGAAACTATTAGTATGCTAAAACAGATTCAGATTACAGTCAACTCGTGTCTAGATGATGATGTCATGAATCGATACTTGCTTGGAATGAACGAAATACCTATACTGAAAAATACTGTCCATTGAGTAATTTACTGACTTTTATAACAAATTTGGCACACCTAGCATCACTACGCTGTCACACTGCTGTTCTTACTGCCTTAACAAATACAGGTGAGAAAATGACATAATTAAATGTAATGCATGTAAAGGCAATTGATTTTTATTCATATATTTAATTTGTATCATACTACAGCTGTTTATTGCATGAATGTTTCTTTTCTCTGTTTCATATTGAGATCAGGGGGAATGCAGTACTCCGACAGTAAAGTCTTCACTGCAGTGGACAGAGATATTGTCCTGTCCATTGCGATATCTGAAGCAACCACCAGTATTAGCAAGAAGATCCTGCTGGCAACTGTTGCAAAACTCTAGTTTTCACAGGGCATTGTTGGAACTAGCACAGCTAAATAAGTAACTCTGAATATGAAAAATGCAGGAATAATTTTAACATCCGTAGCTACATAGGATAGCACATTACAGTATATAATTAAGGTAATGCCACAGAGTATACAAAGCATAGTCATAGAGGTCTATTACACTCCATGCAGTACACTTTGCCGCACACACATTCGCATATGAAATATGTAGTTCATATATCCCAACACCCCACTTTGAACAGATATTTCGGAAGTTTCTTTCACAAGTCAAGCAATATTTTCTCACTATTTTCCAAAATTTCTCCTTGTTCATAGGTTTGGTTAATAGATCAGCCAACATCTCTTCCGTGCATAAACAATCTATTTCAATATTCCCTTGTTCTGTGTGATCCCTTATAAAATGGTGCTTTATATCAATTTGTTTAGTGCTGGCACTAGGAACATTATTTTTGGCTAAGTTTATAGCTCCCTTGTTGTCACAGAATACTGATATTAGGCTCCATATCACTTATTTAAGTCCTAATCCACAATGCTTCTTGAACTGATGTTTGACAGAGGCATATACTCAGCTTCTACAATGCTCAAGGCTACTGTTTTCTATCTTTTACAGGACCAGAGTGTAAGTCCTCCCATTAATCTAAAACAACATCCAGTAATTGAATGTCTGCTCTCCAGCTCACTTCCCCAGTCTGCATCACTATAGCCCTCAAGTTCTATGTCTTCCTTTTTATGGTACCCTACTGGCCGAAAGCTTTACTTGTGACAGTCTTTTTGTTGTGCCTGTCCGTGGCTCAGCATCTCCACTATATGGTTGTTGGTTGTTAACTTGGTTCATGGTTCTATAGGTGTAGAAATGGGTTTACAGTCACTCATGCCAAACTTTTCAAATTTTCTTCGCATAAAATCATTGGTCTATGCGTAACTCTTCTGTCTTCTTATTTTTAAAAATTTTCATACCCCAATTTTACCTCTCCCAAGTCATGCATGTTAAACTTGGTTCTTAATTGTCTTTTACAATTGTTCATCTGTTCTTCACCTTTATTTAGAATGAAGAAATCATACACCCATATAACCACAATCGTGGTCTCTTCTTTACTTCTTCTATAATACTGACCAGGATCTGTCTCTGGTTGTTTCATACCTATCTTTAGCAAGGTTTCATGCAGGCATCTGTTCCAGCAGTAGCCACTCTGTTTCAGCCCATAAATACTTTTCTTCAATTGCCAAATCTTCCCTTTTTCTAGACAAGTTTTTCTAGTTTCTTCTGGTGGGATCACATACATTTCTTCATCTAATTTCCCATTTAAGTAAACTGTTTTACTTCCATTTGGTGAATTAGTGAATTTTCTTTTATTGCCAGGGCTAAAAGATATCTGAGTGGTTCCTATTTTACCACTGGCAAAAACATTTCTCTGTAGTCCATCCTTTCCTTTTGTGAACTTCCCTTGAATACAAGTCACGCTTTATATTTTGGTGCAGCACTCTCAGGAATTTTTATGTTAAACACCCATCACGATTGTAACTGTTCTTTCCTTTCTGATATATCAACCCATTCAGAAGTTTCGTTTTGACAAAATGATTCTAATTCTCTTTCCATAGCTTCTCCCCATTGTTAAGAATTCAGACCACTCAGAGCCTCTTCAACTGTTGTAGGTCCAGTGTTAAAAGGTTGTTTATGTA
This sequence comes from Schistocerca serialis cubense, assembly GCF_023864345.2. NCBI lineage: Eukaryota > Metazoa > Arthropoda > Insecta > Orthoptera > Acrididae > Schistocerca > Schistocerca serialis. The sequence continues at coordinate 292,117,728 of NC_064638.1, forward strand.
CATTTAACAATCAGGGTATTCTTTAGGTTTAGGTACATGAAAAGAATGTCTCAAAATAATTTTTCCTCTTCTACATCCTCTAGAACTTCATCATCATAGAGTGTATCTTTGTGCTCATTGCCATCTTCTTCCTCTTCAGCTTCATTTTCTGTATCTTTTCAATTTGAATGAAGTGGTTCTACTTTCTTGATGATCCTCTTTTATTTTGTTCTTATTATTCTCCAAAACTACAACTTCTCTACTAGTGAGTATCTTCTTATTCATTGGATTCATGAGTCAGTACCCTCCAAGTCTTCACAATAGCCTACAAAAATATATTTGTTATACTTTTGGTCTCATTTTCCCGTCAACTGTTTCAGGATCTGTTCCATAACCTCACATCCAATAACTTTTAAGTTTCTTAAATTTGGCTTCTTCCCTGTCGACACTCCATAAGTGTTCTGTTTTTTACTGCTTTGGTAGGCAATCGGTTGATCAAAACGTTTAGGTAGCCCAGCAACAGTTAACTTACTTCTAACTTTTTCAACACTAGTCCTATTTCCTCTGTCTGTGACTCCATTCTGGGTTGGACTGTATCTTGATGGTGGTTTGGTGTCTAATTCCTACATTCTTTAAATGTTTCTTGAATTTTTGATTGGTCTACTCTGTCCCATTATCAGATCTGACAATTTTAATCTTCTTTCTCATTTCTCTTTCTGCCATATTACAAAAATTCTCAAAAATATCACTCACTTGATATTTATAACTTAAAAAATAGTTTATATCTTGAATAGTTGTCTATAAAGGCAATAAAATAATGTCTTCCTCCTATAGATTCACACTACATCAGTCAACAATTATCCATATGTATTAACTGCTAAACTTAAAGGATAATGCACTCTGGTTCCCTTGTAAACATATTTCACAGATTTCTTTACACATACCACAGTCTTCCAGTCCTGTCACTATATCATTTTATAATAATGTGCCTTTTCTGTTTAAGTGTCCAAGTCTTCTGTGTCATAAGAAACCTTTTGCACAGTACAGAGACTGGTTTACAACTTCACCTACATCTTCAGCAGTATCTAACGTGAAAATTTCCCTTACATTTGTCACTGTAGCTATAACTTCCCCATATTGGTCAACTACTCATATTGTTGCTCCATTTATATTGAAGATTACTATGTTTGCCTTCTTGACTATTTCACTTACGGATAACAAGTTAGTTGCATCATTACATAGTAGACATCATCTGACTTAATATTTTCTTGTTCTCCATTTACAGTTATCTTAAGATCAACTTTACCACCAAGCTCACACTGGAACTCGGAGCCATCCACTGTGGGTCTAACCATATGCATTTTATTAAGAACATCATAAAGAGCTGTTTTGTCTCTTAATAATGTACACTGATGCTCCTGAATCTAATACCTATTCTGGTTATCTATACTCATTACTCGAAAGAGTAACTAATGGAGAATGCCTTCTCTTGATCAGCAGTTCTTCTCTCTGGACTATTTGTGTCTTGCTTTTTTTCCTTTGTACTTGGCCTTTGGTTACATTGGGATGCAATGTGACCGATCTTGTGACAGTTGTATCATTTGGCTGGTTTCTTCTTTTTCTTCTTAGAATTAATTGTTGTAGCTGTTTCCTCTTCCAAATGAAGGCACACTGACATACTTTTCATATCCTGCAGGATCTTCACTTTTATGCTGTCTCCTGTAATCGGTATGCCTGAGCTTTCTAACCGCATAATCATGAGTGCATACTTTTCGGGCAGTGCTGCTAGCAATACTGTGCCTACCCACTCATCCGCAATCTTGTATCCAGTGTCCTTTAGTCAATTTGATGTGGATATTATCTTATTGACATACTCATCCATGTTTTTGCAGTTATCCAGTCAAGTGATTATAAGTTCACAGTGTAATCCGACTTTTCTTGTAAGGCCACCATTTTCAGAAGCACTCTGTAACTTGTCCCAAACTTCTTTTGCCATAAAACTTTCTCTATGTGTACATAGTTCACTGAATCAGTCAAGAGTATCAGCTTTGATTCTTGCCTTCAGGTACTTATTTGCGTAATTTTGCTCAGTGGACTTCAGTGTACCATTCACTATGTCCCATACATCATCCTACTGTAAGTATGCTTCCACAGAAAATTTCCATGTAGCATAGTTCTTGTGATCTACACAGCTCTCTATTTGTGGTATTTGTGCTGCAGTCATTTTCACAATTATTTTTACTGGTAGTAAAGACAGTATTAAACTATGCTGCAATTGACTTGTCTCAGTAGCTTTCCCTACACACTTCCAGGACTATTCTGATGATATTTCCTTCTATATGTCAAAATATGTATTGTGAACGCATTCAATGGTACCAGGAACCATAACTTGTTGGAACTAGCAAAGCAAAATAATTAAATCTGAATATGAGAAATGCAGGAACAAGGCAAGCTATATTTTAACATCCATAGCTACATAGAGCACCACATTACAGTATGTTGTTAAGGTAATGCTACAGAGTATACAAGGCACAGTCATAGAGGTCTATGACAATCCATGTAGTATACTATGCAACTCATAAATTCACATATGAAATATATTGTTCATATGTCCCAACATGCATGAATAAGTGATATTATAATAAAGAAAAAAAATCTAATTGTACTTGAAATGATGTAAAGGGTAGCCTGCCTATGGTCGTCTGCTACTGAGAACATACGGTATATATTGTCCTATGTATTAGAAGTCATCAAAAGTGTATAGAGTTGAAAGTTAATTTCATGTAGTATTTACTCCTGAAGTAATAAGGCTAATTTATTTTCAGATGAAGATTAAAGACAGATTTATATGTTGCCAAAGTTTTGAAGTATAATAGTGAAAGATTTCTTTAGTAAATCTGCAGATACATTGTATTGGAAAGACACTTGAATGGAAAAAAGAGATTCATTATCTTCTCAAAAATCAAACACACACACACACACACACACACACACACACACACACACACACACACACACACACACACACACACATATTAACTTTCATCTCTATACACTTTTATTGCTTTCTAGTGCATAAGACAATATGCATGCTGACAACAGCAGATGGACTGACACTTTACAGCATTACAATTTCATTACAAGGACAACTAGATTTTCCCTTTTTCTTTTAATTAAAATATCATTGAGTGATACGCAGCTAAAACCACAATTTCGCAACAGTCACTGGCAGGTTCTTGCTCTTGCTGACCTCTGCTTCATTTGTGGCAGCAGCAAAGACTCCACTGTTGGTGTATAGCATCGTCCTTGGTTTCAACATGAAACAAGGAAAACAAACATCCATGATGCAGTAAGATACAAACTTAGTATATGAATTCAAATTATTTACATTTACATGCATTAAATTTAATTACATCATCATCTCACCTGTACTCGCTAAGACAATAAGAACAGCAGTGTGATAGCTTCCAATATTCTGTTACCCCAAATTTCCCTCTTGCCAACCTAGCGATACAGGTGACAAAATTGTCACTATATACATGGTTAATGGCTAATGGTTTTTATATCTATGTTATAGAACTACAGGCTCCAGGAGTAATGTAATATATTCACCCTAAAATTTCTGTCAAAAGATGCTATTTTTAGCAAACTTTAACCATCTATCTTTTGAAATATTGATTCATAAATTCTATTACTCATAGCACACAAAATAAACACCTGATCTTAATTTACTCCTTAACAAATTTTCACTTTCCTGATTGAACATTAATTCTGCTACAGAGCACAGAGCTTGTAATAACATCATTTCTGTCTCATTACTTCATGCCTTCCAGGTTGAATATTCAATAAACACCCTTACATTCTTGTGTATGTTATTTATGGCTCCTGGGCAAAATAAGTTTTTGACAGCTAATTATATCTAAAAACGTTACACCTTCAATGTGAAATTGTACATGGTTACAGTTCCTGTTTAAAACCAATTTACACCTACTGGGTGAACATTGCAAATATTAAATTCTCAAAGTTTTAACACTTCTTATGGTGTCTGTATTAAATTGGCAAACTTAAGTACTACTGGTTATAACACATTATATGTCTATTAGGCAGAATGTCCACAGAGAATTCAGTAAATTAGCACCACATAAAATGCCTCTTGGATGAGATTGTTACTACTTGTGCCCATACCCATAATTAATATGCAGATCAGAATGTCAACAGTAAAAAGAAATATATATAAATATAATAGAATATCACCATCAAGATGACACAATGAGTTGCAGACAGGCACAGTGAAAAGACTGTTACATATAAGTTTTTGGTCAAAACCTTCTTCAGAAAAGAGAAATGCCCACATATACAAACAAGCACACCTCACATGTAAGACTGCTACCTCCGATGTGTTTAGACCAGCATTCTACAACAACAAATGTATAAATAACTTCTATGCTTCAGTCTACTATTAAAGTATTGTGAACATAAAGAATCAGTTTCTTTAATAGCTATTCTCTGAGAGCTGAGACTAATATTTGAATTAAAACAGCAATATTTAAACCTGTCAGTACTATAAAATGGTAGGACCTTCCTTCGAAAAGGTACACCATATACTTTATGGAATCTGGATGCAAGGAGACCTACCATTAGCCATCTGTCAGATCTATACTATTAATATATTTAGCCACATTCTATCTAATTAAAAAATTTTCCATAGGGATGGAGTGATCTCTCTCCATGTTGATGATTTGGTTTAGTGTCCTTGCATCAAAAACCAAACCTGCACCCCCTCCAGGTTTCCTTACAGATAAAAGTGGGTTATCAAAAGCACTTTGTGATTGTTCAGTAATACCTTGATCTATCATTTTTACAATTTCTCTCACAGCTGCTTCTTTTAATGCTAATGGTATAAGATATGGACAATTAAAGAAAGGAGTTGAGGTCTTGATTTTTAATTTATATTTGTATCCCCTGATGGCTCCAGATTTATCAGAGAATATGGGGCTAAATTTTAACAACAGTGCCTTTAATTGTTTCTTTTCCTCCTTATGTAATGAACTATCCACATTACATTTGTTTTCTGTCTCCTACTTGATACTATTGATGGGATAGTTTGTCACTAATTTCTGTTTCCAAAAGCAAGTTTGTTGAAACAGCCATTTGAACTTGAGTATTTAGTGTAACCTGTACCTGTTCTTCTGAATCCAAAAAATAAACAATCATGTCTTCATCATAGTTTTGTAGGCTCATAAAATGATTGTTGAAATCTAATAAACTTCAGTGTTTTCAAAGCCAGTCAACACCTCATAAAAGAGAAACATTTAAATTTGATACTGCCAGAAAAGAATGGATAAATACTTCCTCTTTTATACTAAAGGTGAGTAACACTTCTTCTGTAACTGATTTGCTTTTACACCCAGGGACACTACGACTGATTCTCACAGACAGTAAGACAGGACAATCTCAGTGTTTATGTATATATTCATAAAGGACTTTCACAAGAATACTAACATCACTCCCACAATCTAGGATAATGGTCACCTCAATATTTCCTTTGATTATAGTTTTCCTACAGATAGTATTTCTAACTGAATTGTTTTGCAGTTAACAAAACATCTTGTAAGTTCATATCACTATGTCCTATAAAATTTATAACTAGAGGCCAATTATTATTTAACGTTTGCTGTCCCAGAGATTGGCCCTTACCTTATTATCTCATTAGTTTTCTGGATTTCCAATAATAACTTCCCCTATGGGATGTGGATTTTTCATTATGGTGTGGTTCCCATATATCTTACACATTTTCTTTAGTATCGAAGAATAATGGTTTGGCTTCCCCACCTAGCCCATGTATCAATATAGAGAACACATCAGAAATACTCAGACTCCAGACGAAAACCATGGACCATGCCAAGCATGTGAAGTGGTGCCATCCTCTGATGACTTTTACCAATGTATCCCAGTGCAGAGATTGCCAGCAGTTTTCTCGCTAGTTTCTGAAGCCTGAGTATGATGGCACTGAACAGCAGAGCATATTGACCTTGTGTGATTACGTTTTGAGATTTGGATTTTAACCTGGATTGTTGTAAATATTTAGACAACTGTGCTACCCTTGGACAAGTGTTGGTTATACATTCACCTTGGTATCTTCACCTCTGTGCAGACCTGCCTGTTAATTCTGCTGGTTTCTATGTTGCCACCAGTGCAAGTTGTTATAAGCTGTGTTTTGACCTGTGTAGAGCATGATATAAAACTGGCGACCATAACTTGCTCACTGTGTGAGCAAGTTAAAGCAGAACTAGACAGTTGCAAAATGTGGGTGTTCTCTCATCAGTATCATGTACTCAATGGACTACTCCATGTTTGCTGTTCAGAATGATAATGGATCACTTCTCTTCTGAGGTGATTTTAAGCCTACCTTTAATGCTCAAGCAAATATCAATTTGTACCCACTTCTTTGACAGGAGGAGTTGACTAAATTCATTGGGGGCCAATATTTCTCAAAGATAGACCTCGATGAAACTTACGTTCAATCAGATGAAAGTTTTTAATGCTTAATATGCACTGGGCATGTGTCATTATAATAGGCTGCCATTTGGGGTTTCAAGTGTCCCATGATATTTCAGAGATATCTTGAGCAGCTCATCCAAGTTATACCCAACTGTAATAATCATTTAGACAATTTGTTTGTAACTGGGGTCATGCAGGAGCAGCACCTGTGCAATCTCCAAGAGTGGTTTGAACGTCTCCAAGCCAGTGGTCTATGCTGCCACCTCGACAAATGCACCTTGTTTGTGTTGAGTGTACTTGTGTCATGTATTAAGCTTAACCCAATGCAGGGTTGTGTAGTCGCCATTATTGGCTTACCAGCTCCTAAAAATCTCAAAGATCTACAGTCATTCCATGGCAAAGTAAATTATTACGCCAAGTTTATTGTAAATGCAGCCCAAATTTCCCATCCACTCAATCAGTTGCGTAAAGAAAAGAGGTTAAATTTGTGTAGTCAGAGGTGTGCCAGAAGGCGCTCATGCAACTTAAAAAACGTCTTAGGTCAGCCCCTTGTTTAGCAATATTCTAGTGCAGCATGCATTTGACCCTGGCCACTGACACATTTAGTTTGTTGCATTTGTGTCATGCTATCCCACAAATGCACCAACAGTATAGAACAGCCCATTGCATTTACATCAAAAACATTTAATTTTTCACAAATTGAGAAGCAGGTGTTGGCTATCATTTATGGTTGGAAGTTTCATGTGCCTCTCTGTGGTACAATGTTTCATCTGACCACAAGCCCCTTATTTCACTGTTTGGCCCCAATTTGAAACTTCCCAATAAGCAACAGTGGGCGCTGTTCCTCCGTAACTATACCTAACTGATCCATTATTGGGCCACCACACAGCATTCCAATGCGGATGCACTTTCTCAGTTTCTTGTGGCACAGATACTGAATGTGATAGGCATCAGGAACTGTGCTTTGCCTAAAAGCAAACCAGAAACACACCTTTGATGGATTACTGATTACCAATTACAGCATGCAAAGTAGCAGTAGAAACGGCCTGTGATATGCTCCGCCAAACGGTTTTGTCTGCTCTAGGGTGTGACTGGCTGAAGCATTTCCCAAAGGAGACCAACCGGCACCTATTTTACGGTATGGCAGAGGCTTAACGTCACTGAAAAGATCATTTTGTTGACTGCAGATGATGCTGAATGCCAGGTGCTGGTTCCTCCCACACTCTGCCCCTGCATACACCATCTCCTCCATACTGCACATTGGAGAATGTGCAAAATGAATGCAATAGCACACCGTCATGGGACTGATACTGCCTTGCCTGTGTCCACAACCAGTCCACTCCAGCACATTTGTTCAACCCTTGGATGTGCCCTGACAAACCCTGGCAGAGGTACATATTGATTTCATTGGTCCATTCTGGGGAACTATGTGGTTGCTTATTGTCAATGCCCCATGTAACTTCCCCCCATATTGTGAACAGATAGCTGCAACTACTGCACCCTATCATATTTGTGATGGAGGTGACCCAATCCACCAAGGTTTCTGACAACAGTCCTCAGTTCATTGCATTTGCAATCAGGATGTTTGTCGGCACAGTGGAATTTAGCACCTGACCACTGCCCCTTTCCATACCTTGTCCAACTTGGAAGCCAAGTGGGCTGTCAGGACATACATGACACAGATTCGCAAACTACTGATGACACACAGCTCCAGTGAAGTGTTCACCAGCTTCCTTGGCTCCTACAGATCCGCCCCATGAATGTTCATATCCTTGCTGAAGTTTTACATGGACACAGACTCCAAACAGTGTTCAACCTACTACATACACTCTATGGGGCCATTGCCTATGCACACAGCCATATTACAGTGTGAGCATCTCTGTCTGGGTTTGTACTTTCGGCTGGAACTGCAGATGGACCAAAGGTATTGTTGGCAGTAGGAGGAGGCACATGTTTGAGGCTGATACCAGCCAGGCACCAAAGTCAATTCCGTCTGCCCCATGACATACCAGCCTCCCATTTCTCACTACTGCCAGCTGGGAGTGCTTACTACAGTCACCCAGAGACATATCAACCCCTGCCCTGCTTCTTACTTCTATAACCTCCAGCCTCATTTTAGGTGTCAGCAGGAAGTAGGCAATGACCGGCATTGGGAGCTGATGGGGGTCAAACCCCTTCTTCCATCTTCACCACTTCTAGCTCCCACCCCTCTATCAGTGGCCCCCTTCACTCATCATGGGGAAGTCAAATAATATCAGCCTGTGGTGCCAGGGAGACTGACCCATTGGTCCCCCTCTGCAATTTCTGATGCCCCCTGTCCTGCAGGCTGGCCCAAGCTGCATCCCAGACTCCATCAAACAACCAGCACTCTCCCACCCAGGACGATCACAACGGGGGCCCTTCATGGATGCCTTTAGTGGGCATTCCTACATCCCTCTCTCCCCTTCCTCTGCCAAGATGATAGAGTCTGGGCTTTTGGCCCTATGTGCTGGTTAAAGGGACAAAGGATTTATTATCTGAGAGTGATTTGGATTCCGTGCCTAGCCAAGGTATCCATAGAAAGAAAACTTCAGAGATACTTGTGCTCCAGGTGACAGCCACAGCTCGCAGCACAGCCACCGTGGCATACACGTGAGGTGGCGGTGCCCTCTGATGGCTCTTTACTGATACATCACAGCCCAGTGGTTGCCATTAGTTTTCTCGCAAGACGCTGAAGCCTGAGTATTATGCCACTGAATACCAGAGTATTTTGGCCTTGCCTGATTATATTTTAAGATTTGTATTTTCCCTTGGATTGTGGTATATGTTTAGAAAATTTGTGTTGGTTATTCGTTCACCTCATGATCTGTGCTATCATTCACTTGTGGACTCTCCTGTTTGTTCCACCAGTCTTCACATTGCCACCAGTGTGACTTATTATAGACTGTTTTGACCACATAGAGTTGAACTGAAAAATTTTGAACCATTCCTTTTTGCTCAAGTGTCAGCTTTTATCTCTTAACCTGATAATATTTCTAAATTTTGTACATGGCTGCACGTTCAGAGACCGTGAATAGTTACAATTGAAAGAGAAACAGCCTTCGGTAACTATTTTTAACAAATTAACCTGGTTTCATCACTGCTAGGAGTGTCTTCTCCAGAATTTAAAACATGGTCTGTATTCTATAACATGGTCACAGAATAATTATTCTATAACATGGTCACAGAATGACTAAAAACGTATGATAGGGTATAAGTACAGAATCATCATAAAAGACAGACAGTACTTATATGTCATTTATAAAATAATAAATATGCCAAAATGGCATGGTCTTTGTGACTAATGCCCTTTTGGCATATTTATTATTTTATAAATGACATATAAGTACTATCAGTCTTTTATGATGATTCCTTACTTATACCCTATCATACGTTTTGAGTCATTATTCTGTGACCATGTTATAGAATATAGACCATTTATTGTTTTAAATTCTGGAGAAGACACTCCTAGCAGTGTTTAAACCAGGTTAATTTGTTAAAAATAGTGACAGAGGGCTGTTTCTCTTTCAATTGCTGATAATATTGCCTGCTTTTATCATTATTCCTCCTGAGGCGCATATCCATATGTAGAAGGCATTGGCTGCTGTGGTGTGGGCGGGTCCAGTTCCATCAGTAGGATGGAGGAGGTGAAGGCTCCATCTCCATGGGGTCGTCCCACGGAGCCGTGATGACACCCTCTGGCGGCTGTTGTGGCCACACTGTCCTCGGGATCCGTGAATCTGGGGAAGAGACACAGAAGGATCACCATGCACGTGACAGTGGCTAATTTGATTATGACGTCAGTGCTGCAATCCGTCTGGGCATAAAATTAGATACACTGATGTGCCAAGTCAATGAAGGATCTCACCTCATGCCCACCATCTGCTGCTGCTAAAAACCATGAAAAACACAATGTCATGTGGCACGAAGCAATACTTGTGGCCTTCCTTTGGTGCCAGTTGCCAAGGAGCCTGGAGCATATGGAGCGTGTCCAACGGCGCCGGCTGTGAAGCAGTTTTGCTGGCAAAGGCCCATCTTGTGGATGACCCCAGTGTGTGCACTGTAAAGTTTGCTCATCTGTTGCTTTAGGATTCTGACAAAATGTTCCACTTCACTGTTTGTGGATGGAATGGTGCACTAATTAGATGCTGTATGCCATTGCGTTCACAGTGTGTTTCAAATTCGTTTGACATGAACTGAGGGCCATTGTCTGACACTATGACTTCAGGCAAACAAACTTGCTGTAAGAGTCTACCACAGTAAACCAATGAGTGTTCCAAAAAAGTCCCACAAAATCAATGTGCACAAGTTGCCAAGATGTGCGAATGTATTTTAGTAAAATATTAAAATCTGAATCATCTTCCATGGCCTGTGCAATGTTCCTATAGTTCGGAGGAAAGGATTGAAGCAATTCAGAATCTTGAATATTGATGTGACAACAAGATGCAGCAGAAGTGTAAAAGTCTGTATCATGACCAATCGGAAGACATGAAAGTGCGTCCGCATTACCATATTGAGCTGTCAGATGATACACAATCTCATACTGATATTGAGACAACGACAAAGCCCATCATAGCAATTTTTGGGCAGTTTGTACAGGTACTGGCTTCGTCAGATGAAAGAAGGATTACAATGGCTCAGACACTATGACACCTGAATCATACTGATCTAGAATTTGCACTACATGCTGAAGTGATGGATCTGGCTGTTTCAGAATCTGTTCTCTAAGTCTGACATCAGTTACATTGTACATGATTGCATCATGCAACATATCATCTGAATATAAGGCATCACAAGCACATCTGAATTTGCATTTCCTCGTCATACCCTGCAAATCTGTTACCCACTCACGATAAACCTTTTCTTGCAATGAAAGAATTGGTACCTTGCAGCGACTACATTCACTTGTTGGTCATAATAGTTAGTTAGAGAATCTACAACCTGATCATAGAAAAGCTCACTCAGATTGGTGTTAGGGAACAATTTTTGAATGAGGCAAAAGACTGCACATCTTGCTGTTGAGAAAAAGTTATGTAGTTTCACAGGTCCTGATATGTTGGAAGCAATAATGTGGGCTTGATGTTGTTGCAACCACTTGAGCCATTCCTCCTCTTTTTCATTAAACTGGTGAAAAGGTGATATGGCACTCAGAGCCACAGTTGTATTTTGTGCTGTGTTGGAGCTTGAATGGTTAGTAGCTGCTGTACCGTGTTTAGCAGTGTTGCTAATTGCTGCATCTGAAACTGAAACATCCATGTTAGCTGTGTTGCATCTATCATTTGCAAAGGTGTGGTGCCTGAGCAGGGGGAGGGAGAGGGGGGTTGCTCAATGTGGAATATGCGAATGAAATAAACAGACAATGCAAGCAATAAAAAAAAGCACACAAGCAAAGAAAATTTCTGCAATGGCCACCTGAAAATGCTGATTAGCAAAAACACTATAAGAGACTCAGTTAAAACATGTAAACACACCCCTGCAAAGGAAAGACAAGGTAGAATTAAGGTGCCAGCATAACACAAAAGCCCACGACAAAACAAAATTTGTGGCAGCCAGGCTCTTGATTCTTCTTACACCTCGTTGCCAAATATGTGGTGTTTAGGAAGCCTGGATATTCAGTTCACTAGATAAATCATCAAACCAGTCATATTAATGAATTTTATTACAAAAAGAAAATTACAGTACTTAACTTTTACAATCATACAGATGTGTTGCAAGCATAGGGTGACATACAAAACAAGCAATCTTCTTCAGTATAAACAATTCCAAGTCTTTGCTACATGGAGAGTACAAGCGAAGAGTCCAGCATTTATGATGCTATCCAGGTCACTATTCTTGATGCTTTTATTGAACTAGGTTGTCACCAGTCGGTTGCGGCACTTACATCCTCTTTGCATAGGGGCCATTACTGCTGTGTTGTTGTCCTGGAGGGAAGTGAGTGTGCAATTGGCTGATCTCTTCTCACAACCTTCCCTTCTCTGCCATTCCTGGCTGGCATGCTGGCACTTGACTTTACACTTTAACATTAACAGACAAACAACACTGTATGAAATAACCACGAAAATCAATGTGAGATGTATGATGAAGATATCCATTAGGACAGTGCAGCAAAATTTGGTGTTAACAGACTATTGCAGTAGATGGCCAATGCGAGTGCCTTTGCTAACAGCATGACATTGCTGGCAGAGCCTCTCCAGGGTTTTTCACTATCTTGATTGGACCCTAAGCAACTGGAATACTGTAGCCTTGTCAAATGAGTCCTGATCTCAGTAGATAATAGTTGATGGTAGGGTATGTGTGTGGCACAGACCCAACAAAGCCATTGACCCAAGTTCTCAATATGGCACTGTGCAAGCTGGTGGTAGCTCCATAATGGTGTGGGCTGGGTTTATATGAAATGGATTGGGTCCTCTGGTCCAGCTGGATGAATTATTGACTGGAAATGGTTATGTTCAGCTACTTGGCGAACATTTACAGCCATCGATATACTTCATATTCCCCCAAACAATGGTGGAATTTTTATGGGTGGCACTGCACCAGGCCACACTTGTTCACAACTGGTTTGAAGAACATTCTGGACAGTTGAATGATTTGGCCACCCACATCACCCAACATGAATCTGACTGGACATTTACGTGACATAATCGAGAGGTCAATCCATGCACAAACTCTTGCATCACAAACACTTTCACATTTATAGGTAGCTACATAGGCAGTCCATGCTTCAATTTTTTTTGCAGGAGACTTCCAAGGACTTGTTGAGTCAATACCATGTCAAGTTGCTCCAGTACAGTGGGCAAAAGGAGGTACAACACAATATTACAAGACACCCCATGACATCTGTCACCTTAGTGCATGGGGATCAATCTTAGATAAAGGAGAATGGAGAAGGAGGAAGGATGAAGAAATCTACCACTTGATGCAACAACCAACAATACTACAGAAGCTGAAAGCAAATTAACCCAGTGGACATGCCATGTATCCCATATTCCAGAAGAAAGACAGGAGAAGAAAGCAGTTGAGAGGAAAACAAACACCAGATGCCCCATAGAATAGCTGAAGTGACACTGGGTCAGTGACCTGGCAAAGGATCTAACAGTCCTGAGGACTGAAGGCACCTGGAAGAACCGAGTACAAAACAAAAAGGAATGATGGCAGTTTGTGGAACCACCACGTGGTCTGCAGGTCCTGTAACTGCTGGATATATATGAATATATGCATGCAAACATCAACAAACAAAGGAACACAGACCAGACCAACAAAATTTGCAACAAAATTTGGCATAAACAGATTACAGTCCACAATAGCAGACCTACTGCAAGGAATACAGCTAAACTAGACTCAAATGTGTACATGTACAATGGCAATACAGTACCTTACAACTACAATATCAGCTAAGTCAAGAATCAACTACAACAGCTAACAAAAAAGGGAAATTTAGCAGAATACTTTTATGAACTTGGAAACAAAAGCTGTAAAGATCAATCAGATAAGAAAATACCAAAGGGCAATCTGTAATGTGACCTCTGCTTGAGTTTTAATATGTTGACTCCCACAAGGCCACCAGCAGCCACAGCTGAGTTTCATGCCAACAGTGTAACACTATGTGTGTGACAGTCAAGGTGTTATGGGAGTTTTCCTTCAGCATTCAGGTGAATGCTGAGGTTGTGACAACCCTTCCAACAGCAACAAAAGAAGTAAATGAAATGAGACTGACCAAACCCAATTTTTAAAAATGAAAGTAACCACATCATAAAAGACACTTGCAAGGTTGAACCCACTGAGAGGTAGGAATGAGTAGCTGAGCCCTCCCGCCCTAGAAAATTTTTTTCAGAAAGTGAACTCGCATACTACCCTGCCAGACAGACAGACAGACAGATGTAATTAAATCAGTTCAGCATTCATTTGAAGAACAGATTCCTTCTCACAACTCAGGTCATGGGTATGCTCTTGAACACTTGTTGAAACCAACTATGCTCAGCAGCCCCAGATCTATGGTATTTCCAAACCAGGGCAAAAACTTGACAGATATGTAAACTTTCTTACTTCTTATTCCTCTTAGTCATTCCTTTCTACTCTGGTAATCTGAATCTATGGATTTTGCTGATAATTATTATAATGCTTATCATTCACACACCCAATCAACCACATAAACAAATAGTGATTGGCATTCACCCGTCTGGGTCTATTCAGCTCAGCTCAAATAGCCCCATCAACACTTGTATGCAGGAAGGTTATTTATTTCTAGATGTGATGGGGATTTCCCTGGCAGAGACATCACATACACTATACACACATTCAAAAATCAACATATGATTCTTTCAGAAATCAACTTAGAATACATTCAAAAACCAACAGAATGCATTTCAAAATCATATGAATCATTGTGAAACAAGGTTTTTTTCCTTCAAGGATATGCATTTGGCGCCCCCTGAAATTGCTGCCCAGGGCAGGTACCACAGTTTGCTGCCCTCTAGATCCCGGCCTGATGCTCAGCAGTAGTCCATCAATACCATAACGAGCAAGGAATAAAATCACAAGTTATTGGCTGGAGTCTATTCAGTGAGTACACTTAAAAATAATTGATCACAGCACCTGAAAACAATGAACAGGTTTCTCGTAAGTAAAAGTATGTCCAAAAAAGGAATAAGTCATCCCAGTTAGAAACCCAAAAGATACCATCAATACACTTGTCACTATATGTGGAGGTAGCATACAACAAATTGCAGTAATTATGTGTAACATGGAGACTACCAAATGGTGGAAGACCAAGAACATATGAAAGAGATCAGCTGAAGACAGTACTTACAAATAAGAGCATATTCTCAGCTATTGCTTGGCGTTTGTGCCTTCTATCTGACTTCATCCTAAAAGGTCAAGCCTCTCTACATGCTATCATCAGAATTTAGTCTTGAATGAATTCAGACCCACCTACCATCACTTAAAATCTTCGCCAACCATCCCATCCCAATCCTGTTTAGATGTAGGATGTGTCTAGTATAGTCTCAACTGGCACCAGTGAAATGTGTGTCTTGTCAGCAGCCATCATCATTCTCTCAAAAGCTTCACAGCGCTGTCAATATGGGGTTGATCGTACAGCTGTAAAAAGAGAACATTAATGTACAAATTCTGAATAACAATCCTGTCCAAATCACCATCTATATCATATACCCAGACCCCATGAGGATTATTCCCAGCCCCTCCCACCATCACCACTTGATCCTCTTTAGTAAAATACTCTGCCACCTTACTCAGTCCAGCACCTGGTTTAAAAATGCTGGTGACCTAGTGCTTCTTATATAAAGTCTGCTGGAACTGTGAGCCTACACTGTGCCCCTGACTACTACCTAGCAGCAAAAAAACTCTTCTGCTTAATTTTCCTACCTAATTTCAACTGCCCATCAAGCTACATGTTACTTGCTTCTGCAAACTACTAGAGGCTCCATAAAAAATATCTGAGACCATTTGCAACAGTGGGAATAACATAGCAGTCAACATCCTTGCAGTGATAGGGCATACCTGAAGAAACTTGTGGGCTCTGTTCAACTCTGAATTGAGGCCATTATCAAGGACAGATGTGTCGTTACATGGTATTGTGTAATGACATTGTCCACTGTGCTTGTGTCACATGCCCTTGCTCCATGAGACATTGTCGAGAGGTTCGGTAATTAAACTAGGACATTGGCATGCAGTCTGGTGATCAAGAACTTAACGACCACCTCTCTTCCCCCTTCCGACCAAATATTGGCGGTGAACATTTCATTTTTTACACCACCAGAATTTAACTGAGTAGAAATTACTGAACTGAATTGTAGAAAAAAGAAAGTTATGAAGCAATCTGATTAAAAGAAGAGAGAGGCTTGATAGGACACATTCTGAGAGATGAAAGAAACATTAATTTTGTAATGGAGAGAAGTGTGTAGTTGGGTGGGGGGAGGAAGGGATTATAGGAGGACACTGAGCTGACTGGAAAAGCAGAAAAAGTTTCATTTTCTACACCACCAGGATTCGAATAAGCTCCCCCCCTTCCCCAACTCGAACGCCTGTGCACAAGTATGCATTAGTGACCTCAGGCACAGAGGTAGGTTGGAAGTAGTAGTTCCAAAGAGAATAAGACGGGGCTGTAACTTACACTGATGTTATTCTATTTGTAGACTGAGCAAGCAGTAAAGGAAATCAAGGAGAAAATTCAAAATGGAATTAACATTCAAGCAGAAAAAAGAAAAACTTTGAAGTCTGGCAATGGTACCGTTGGACTAGTTTTGTCAGAGATGCCAAAGGACCTGGAAGATAATGTGAGCAGAGCAAATAGTGTCTTGAAAATATCAACAAAAGTAAAACAAGAGTAGTGGAATGTAATCGAATTGAATAAGGCAGTGATGAGAGAATTGGACTAGGAAATGGGACACTAAAAATGGTAAATGACTTTTGCAATTTGAACAGCAAAATTACTAGCTGTGGCTGAAATAGAGAAAATATAAAATACAGACTGCCCATATTAAGAAAAGCATTTGTGAGAAAGAGCAATTTGTTAACCTTGAATATAAATTTAAATGTTAGAAAGTCTTCACTGAAGATATCTGTCTGGAGTGTAGCCTTATATGGAAGTGAAACATGGACATTACACAGTTCAAAGAAAATGACAGTAGAAGCTTATGAAATGCTGTGCTACAGATGAATGCTGAAGATTAGTATGGTAGTTCATATAACTGATTAGAAGTTACTGAACTGAATTGAAGAAAAAAGAAATTTATGAAGCAATCTGATTAAAAGAAGAGAGAGGCTTGATAGAACACATCCTGAGAGATGAAAGAAACATTAATTTTGTAATGGAGAGAAGTGTGTAGTTGGGTGGGGGGGGGGGGGGACATGGGGGAGGAAGGGATTATAGGAGGACACTGAGCTGACTGGAAAAGCAGAAAGAGTTGACTGTAAGTTTCAGTAGTTAATCCAGATTTCCATAGGCATGAACTTACACATGTATGCCCTCAACACCAGTCACGTAAGCCAAGTTACATGTATAAACACTCCACTTGCACACTGTGATGCAAACTCGCTTGTAAGTTACAGAACTTAAAAAGGCATTCAACTTTGTTGTACAAAGTTGCTTCCGCCACCATCACCTATAAGTTTCCGCAACTATTGCTAGGTGGATCTGGTCCCATTGTGCTTTCATTTGTTCGACAGTACAGACCTTGAGTCGTTGTTTATGTACACACATCAAAAAAAGTTTTGAATCACCCCAGTTCCCAGAGCTGCTGAAGATAGTCATTGACTGTGGATATTGTATCACAGAGACAGTCCCTGTGACTGTTCAGAGATGTCACTAAACCCGCTCAAAGGTGTAAACAACCATGCATGAGCAGCACCTATTAGATGGAGGGGGTCCGACAGCCGATCAGTTCCAGTCATTCCACCAGGAAGGAGTTACACGGCTCATGTTGTCTGTAGTTCAACCATGCCTAGATGGTCAATACCATGGTTCGATCACATCCGCATTGTTACTTTGTACCAGGAAGGGCTGTCAACAAAGGAAGTGTCCAGGCATCTCGGAGTGAACCAAAGCGATGTTGTTCGGACATGGAGGAGATACAGAGAGACAGGAACTGTCGATGACGTGCCTCGCTCAGGCCGCCCAAGGGCTACTATTGCAGTGGATGACCGCTACCTACAGATTATGCCCAGAGGAACCCTGACAGAAAAGCCACCAAGCTGAGTAACGCTTTCCGTGCAGCCACATGACATTATGTTATGATTCAAGCTGTGCACAATTGGGTGCATGATGTGCAACTTCACTCCCAACGTCCATGGTGAGGTCCATCTTTGCAACCACAATTCCATGCAGCGCTTTACAGATGGACCCAACAACATGCCAAATGGACCGCTCAGAATTGCATCACATTTTCTTCACTGATGAGTGTTGCATATGCCTTCAACCACATAATTGTTGGAGACATTTGGAGGCAACCCGGCCAGACTGAATGCTTTAGACACACTGTCCCATGAGTGCAGCAAGGTGGAGGTTCCCTGATGTTCTGGGCTGGCATTATGTGGGGCCGATGTACGCCACTAGTGGTCATAGAAGGCACCATAATGGCTGTATGATACATGAATGCCATCCTCCAACCAACAGTGCCACCATATCGGCAGCATATTGGGAGACATTCGTCTTCACGGAGGACAATTCAGGCCCCCATCGTGCCCATCTTGTGAATGACTTCCTTTAGGATAACGACATCGCTCGACTAGAGTGGCCAGCATGTTCTCCAGCCATGAACCCTACCAAACATGCCTGGGGTAGATTGAAAAGGGCTGTTTATGGATGATGTGATCCAGCAACCACTCTGAGGGATCTATGCCAAATCACCGCTGAGGAGTGGGGCAATCTGGACCAACAGTGCCTTGATGAACGTGTGGATAGTACGCCACGATGAATATGGGCATGCATCAATACAAGAGAACGTACTACTGGGTATTAGAGGTACCAGTGTGTTCATCAATCTGGACCACCAGCTCTGAAGGTCTCGCTGTATGGTTTTCATGAGCAATAAAAGGATTGGAAATGATGTTTATGTTGATCTCTATTGTAATGTGATTTTCTATACAGATCCGGAACTCTCAGAATCTAGGTGATGCAAAACTTTTTTTACGTGTGTGCATGAGAGGTCCACACACTGGTACCAACGCTGGCGCCGTCATTGGCCAATTTTTGTGGGACAGTGCCCACTCACTGGTGTTCATATTCAGTTGAACCTATAAAGAGCCTACGTAAAGACGTCGACACGCCGAATGTGACCAGTGCATTTGTAGTTTTGAGCATGAGTAATATTGCTGTACTTTCCCTGTGACGTATCAAAGAACTCAAGTTGGAATTAAATATTATGATGATGAACGAACAATCTTGGTTTCGAAACGGCAAGACAGAAAACAAACAACAATGGGAACAATGTATGGCCGGTGTATCAATATTGGCCCAGCGTCCTTTGATGATGGATCGAAATATCAACAGTCTGAATGGAAATGGGTTAATAAGTGCTTGAATAATTGGAAAAGTTGATTGTAAAGAAAAATTGAGAAAATTTTGAAGATAGTTTATGAGTCTGTGGACAATCTTGGGAGAAGTTTAACTGATACCAATATCAACAGACCTTGTATAGGCCTGTCATTACAGTCAAGGTCAATAAACATAATTTGCATTACGTACTGCTGCTTACAGTAGTGTGCGGTACCAAATAATCCTGGCAGCCATTGAAACTGTTGATCTGTCTACAAGTTCCTAAATATATGAAGCACTATATTTTTAGTATAAGAAAATGTAGTTCAATAGGTGCCTATCAAGTTTGAGTCAATACCTTCACATTAATTCCATTGTGTTTAGTTTTGAGTGTGACAATGTGAATGCAAGAACACTGCTCCAGATAAGGCGTTAATTATTCTTGTTTGCACCGAACCTCTTGATGCAGGATCTCGGCGGCGAGTGAAATGATGAACAGATAGGAGTTGACCTTAAACTATGCGAATAAATATTCCTTTCCTTTCTAATAACTTTTTGTAATACTTCTAATGAACGGTTAACACGTTTTTAACAAAGCTGATACGACGGATCCAGGCATACGTCTGTAAGCTAGGGTCTACCACTTCCTGGAGCAAAAGGGTGAAGGTACATGAATTAATAAACTGAAGAGCGCATTTCTTAATTTGTTTCATACAGATATTTACCGATGTATCAAAACATTATCCTTGCCACAAAACAACTCATTAATTTACTTTTGGCGGTGTCTTTGGTTTACAGCTCATTCAGGTTATGGATAGCTTAATTATATAGGAAAAGAAGAGAACGAAAAATATGATTCTGTAAACGTTGTATCAACGCTGGAGCAAACATTGCTTCGAATGGCATTTCATTGATGCACAATGGTGGCGCCGACGTTGGCAAAATAATGGGCTTCGTTCTCACCTAAGTAGTAGTAGTAGTAGTAGTAGCTTTATTCATCCGTAGATCTCTTTTTATAAGGATATAGGACATGTCAAAGTATTTACAAATTTAGATCAATTTAAAATAAGCTAATTCATATACACATGTATTTACTGACTTCTAGTTAGAGACAATCATTAGATTTACTCCTGGTATACAATACTTATTTTACAAATAACTTATTAAATAGTGTAATGCCACATTGTTCACTCATATCTCACTATCAGTCACTGCACACACTATACACACATTGTTTCATAACACGACACACACACACACACACACACACACACACACACACACACACACACACACACACACACACATATATCTACTTTGTAAAGCAGCAAAATGTTCATAAGTGTGTGACAGGGCTTTTATTGTAGCATTCAAAAATTCTTTATAATCACTTATTTGAAATAAAGTAACACATATCATTTGATGTGATGAAACTATTGGAATGTTAATATTACAGCAGAACAGTCAATATTGTTAAAGTACACTCCTGGAAATGGAAAAAAGAACACATTGACACCGGTGTGTCAGACCCACCATACTTGCTCCGGACACTGCGAGAGGGCTGTACAAGCAATGATCACACGCACGGCACAGCGGACACACCAGGAACCGCGGTGTTGGCCGTCGAATGGCACTAGCTGCACAGCATTTGTGCACCGCCGCCGTCAGTGTCAGCCAGGTTGCCGTGGCATACAGAGCTCCATCGCAGTCTTTAACACTGGTAGCATGCCGCGACAGCGTGGACGTGAACCGTATGTGCAGTTGACGGACTTTGAGCGAGGGCGTATAGTGGGCATGCGGGAGGCCGGGTGGACGTACCGCCGAATTGCTCAACACGTGGGGCGTGAGGTCTCCACAGTACATCGATGTTGTCGCCAGTGGTCGGCGGAAGGTGCACGTGCCGTCGACCTGGGACCGGACCGCAGCGACACACGGATGCACGCCCAGATCGTAGGATCCTACGCAGTGCCGTAGGGGACCGCACCGCCACTTCCCAGCAAATTAGGGACACTGTTGCTCCTGGGGTATCGGCGAGGACCATTCGCAACCGTCTCCATGAAGCTGGGCTACGGTCCCGCACACCGTTAGGCCGTCTTCCGCTCACGCCCCAACATCGTGCAGCCCGCCTCCAGTGGTGTCGCGACAGGCGTGAATGGAGGGACGAATGGAGACGTGTCGTCTTCGGCGATGAGAGTCGCTTCTGCCTTGGTGCCAATGATGGTCGTATGCGTGTTTGGCGCCGTGCAGGTGAGCGCCACAATCAGGACTGCATACGACCGAGGCACACAGGGCCAACACCCGGCATCATGGTGTGGGGAGCGATCTCCTACACTGGCCGTACACCACTGGTGATCGTCGAGGGGACACTGAATAGTGCACGGTACATCCAAACCGTCATCGAACCCATCGTTCTACCATTCCTTGACCGGCAAGGGAACTTGCTGTTCCAACAGGACAATGCACGTCCGCATGTATCCCGTGCCACCCAACGTGCTCTAGAAGGTGTAAGTCAACTACCCTGGCCAGCAAGATCTCCGGATCTGTCCCCCATTGAGCATGTTTGGGACTGGATGAAGCGTCGTCTCACGCGGTCTGCACGTCCAGCACGAACGCTGGTCCAACTGAGGCGCCAGGTGGAAATGGCATGGCAAGCCGTTCCACAGGACTACATCCAGCATCTCTACGATCGTCTCCATGGGAGAATAGCAGCCTGCATTGCTGCGAAAGGTGGATATACACTGTACTAGTGCCGACATTGTGCATGCTCTGTTGCCTGTGTCTATGTGCCTGTGGTTCTGTCAGTGTGATCATGTGATGTATCTGACCCCAGGAATGTGTCAATAAAGTTTCCCCTTCCTGGGACAATGAATTCACGGTGTTCTTATTTCAATTTCCAGGAGTGTATTTTGTATTTCAGAATAACGATAATTTTTTTTTTTAGTCACTGAATGCACGAATTACGGCGAAACGGAAATGTACTTGCGGTTTTAGAGAATTAAAGCAAGTCGACTGGTGTGGCCGAGCGGTTCCAGGCGCTTCAGTCTGGAACCGCGAGACCGTTACGGTCGCAGGTTCGAATCTTGCCTCTGGCATGGATGTGTGTGATGTCCTTAGGTTAGTTAGGTTTAAGTAGTTCTAAGTTCTAGGGGACTGATGACCTCAGATGTTAAGTCCCATAGTGCTCAGAGCCATTTGAACCAAATAAAGCTACTGTTGACCCTAATTAAAATCTTGTGTAAATATAACAGTGTTCGCACTAGCGCAGTCAGTGGGTAATGACGTATTTACAGCATCTGTCACCTATAAAAACCTTATGCGACTCTGATAATAAAGACTAAACACAACGTTTAAGACAAAAGCCTTACTTTCCGATGTACCTTCAGTATATTGTGGATTGCATCCAGTACTTCACATAAAAATTTAGAAATCTGGAATGCGATAGATATATTGTAGTGTTCCAGTTGCCGGATATCGAAAAGTTATTGGGTTGGTGCGTAAATTCGTTGCGTTTTTCCATAAGTTTAATAAACACAACAGTTACGCATAATGGAGACTTTAGTTATCAATGATATGTTCTTCTTCTGTGCCAATGCTGGGGTAACATTGTGATTCGCGACTGTAGAAGTCACGTGGTTTTGGGGCGAAGAACTCGTCGAACCATGTTCCGAGAGCATTTTCATCCGGAAAGGAAGTTCCTTAGACGTTGTTCGATAGAGAGTGGAAAAGGTGAAAACCCGAGGGCGTAAAATCAGGTGAATAAAGTCGGTGTGGAATAAGGGCGAGCGTTATCATGGAGTAGCGTCACTTCTCACAGTCTTCCTGGTCGTTGATCGTGAATTGCGTCTGCAAACGTCTCAGTTGTTGGCAGTAAATGTCAGTAGTGATAGTTACACCTCGGGCAAGCAATTCGTAGTATGTCAAACCGTCGCTGTTCAACCAGATGCATGACATCATCTTTTGTGGATACGCGCAGGTCTTTGTACGGGGAGTTGCTGCTTTGTTTGGGCTCAACCATTCCATTCTCTTCCTTATGTTACCATAAATACACCACTTTTGTCAACACTGATGATACAAGACAGAATGGTAGGTGCTGTTCACGAGCCAATCCCTCACGAGTAAGCAGAGATACACATATGGCCACCAGGTGATTTTTGTGATTTTGGCTTAGAGCATGCTGTGCGCATACACCCGATTTTTTAATCTTCTGCGTTGTATGCAAATGTCGCACGATGATGGAATGATCACAGTTCATCATATTTGGTAGTTCTCGAGCAAACTGGCGTGGATTATTGTGGATTAATGCGCTTAAGGGGCTCCGGAATGCCCTGTACTTGCAATGTTAAAGTAACGCTTATAAATTACATCTTTCCTCACAAAGTATTTGAGGTAGGAAGTTGAACTTTTTACAGATTATTTATTGGAATATGGGCTACAACTTAAGACAGGGATTTTACAAAATTTTAGTTCAGTTATTAAAGATGATTTTTTTTCAATTGTAATGAAAATTCACAACATTTTTTTGCAATTTTTTATTTATATATTCAAAAATATACAGTTTTTTGGGAAAAGGCTGTGTTAAATTATGCAGAAGGTACTGTGTAACATTTACTGAAAGTTTGAAACAAATATGTTTGGAAGATCCTTAGAAAACATGTAATTAGTATGAGAAAATAAAAGTTTTGGGAATCGAGTGACAAAAATTGGATTAACTTTTTAGTGCATTCCAGGTCCATAGGATGGATTATCTTCATCCTCTGCAAACTCCTCCTCCAGCTTCCTCTTGTTCCTCCACCTGTTTACTCTTGCTTGTATTTCTAGACTCTTTACAGCCCTGTCTGCAGCCCAAAGGCGTTCCTTGTCTAAAGCAAGCATCGCTCGTTGTTGTGTTCGTAGATTTTGCTACCATTTTTTTCAGTTGCAGTTACTGCAACACTGTTCCAAAAGGTGGTCATGTATGAACACTTATCACATTTCAGTTGTATTTCACTTGCAAGTCCTACGTGCTTTATTATGGAGAGTTCCAGACCAACTTCACTACAATGAATACATCTTACACAGTTTGAAAAAATTCCTTTGAGAACCGATATATCAAATATTTCATTCACATCCGATTCACCCATAAAACATTCATTGTTTTCACTCATTGAACCAAGCTTCTTCTGTGAAGTATTTTCTTTCCCACTTTGACTGCTATGGGCAGGTGTACTTGAGAGGTTAGGTTCACTCACTTGGTTATCGTCTTTATTGTTTACAGTAATAACACATATCTTTGGCTTTCCAACATTTCTCCTTTTCTTAAAAGCCTTCAGAGGATTTCTAATAACTTTACTTTTACTCATTATTATACTTCAACAAAACAGAGACTCAAGAAACAGAATTAATTATGAATATTTTCGAGATAACGACAGAGTAAATAAACATAAAACAATCGACAATCACACCAGTGATATATATTGAACCATCACAGGTTAGCCACAACACATACTTTATCTCACATCACTAAAATGTACCTGATGAACACGGACGTTAATATTAACACCATTTGACAGCAGTTTAACAGCGCCACAGTGGTCACGCCCATGTAGAACACATTTCAAAAAAAATTTAAAAATAGTTGTAGTCTTCGGAATTGAATAAATTATACATGTATTAAAAGGTAATAGTCTGCAGATTCAGAAAACGCAAAAAAGTAAAAATTGAACTTTTCATGATTTTGAGCCTTTCCGGAGCACCTTAAACGATCTTTGTCAAACCCTGAAGGTCATCCTGAATGTGGAGACTCACTAATGTCAAAACGATCCTCCTTTAAACTAGAAAACCATTTTCTTGCCTTGATCTGTCCAATGGCATTATCCCCGTACACGGATCAAACGTTATTGGCTGCCTCCGCTGCTGTCACCCCTCTAATTGACTCAAGCAGAAGAACATGTTGGAAATGTTCCGACTTCTCCTCTTGGCACTACATTTTCCAGCGTCGACAGCTCCACTCATTTATTTCCAAATGATGCTGAGCGGTCTAAGGCACTGCAGTCATAGACTGTGTGGCTGGTCCCGGCGGAGGTTCGAGTCCTCCCTTGTGTGTGTTTGTCCTTAGGATTCAAATGGCTCTGAGCACTATGGGACTTAACTTCTGAGGACATCAGTCCCCTAGAACTTAGAACTACTTAAACCTAACTAACCTAAGGACATCACACACATCCATGCCCGAGGCAGTATTCGAACCTGCGACTGTAGCGGTCGCGCCGTTCCAGACTGTAGTGCCTAGAGCCGCTCGGCGGTTAAGTAGTGTGTAAGCTTAGGGGCTGATGACGTTAGCAGTTAAGTCCCATAAGATTTCACACACATTTGAACATTTTTTCCAAATGACAATGTGTAAACTCAAACAGTAACATCGAACTACAAATAAAAAATGACAATCGATAAATAAACCCATAGCAACCGGAGTACCGACACTCAAAACAAAAAAGCTACAAATTTATGCACCAACCTAGTACTTCTAAAGCATCAAACGCGTATTAGACTTTTATATGGAGCCAGAAACGTCTCAAAAGTATTTCAAAACTGATTTTACTCATTCGGAAATGATTTTCGAACGAGATGTCTTCCTAAGCCTCATTAGCATATTGGATATCCCCAAACGATTCCACGAGAATCCCATTTCTGTACCTAGCATTTGTGGGTCCTATTTTTTTTCTTCATCAGGGTCACTATAAGCGCTTTGGCTAAACACTGTGCAACTCCTGTACGAATAAAGTTCACTTGTCGCCATCATAAAGGTCGCCTATATATCGTTTCCATCTTTAGTGTGTGGAAATGCTAACTTGCATGTAAGAGTAGCGTTAGAGGGTTGCGCGTGTAGTTCATGGCTAGGTCGGCCAACAATTGAGCATGGCTTTAAGGGACATAATCAATATCAGACCATGATTTTAAGGGAAACTTGGTGACGAAAAATTTCAACTGCACAGTTACATCGTAGTTTCTTGGTGACAATGGAGATATAAATATTAAAAAAACCGCCTTACTTTGTTCGTTTTTACTGCGTTATCATACTCAGTATGGTAGTTTGGCGTAACTCCAGAAACTGAAAGTTTTTAGAGTATAAAAGCCTGTAATAAGACTCAGTATAAGAGCATATGCAAGGGGGGCAGGGGACCTGTCTTCCCCCCTCCTCCTTTCCCGAAATAATGAATATAAAGAGAAAAAAGTACGGTATCTGAATCATGTTAATGAATGATGTGTGAAGGCATCGCAGTGCTAGACAGTCATACTTCCCTGTATTGGTGAGGGGAGTGGGGTGTTACTAGTGTGAAGTTCGTGTCCGTCAGGTTTGATTCGGTCTGTATGCGCCAATTACCATCTTCGGAATAAAGGCCAATTCACACTATCCGTCTCCGCTGCTGCTCATTTCCTTCCCTTTCAGAGTCCGTTCCGTCTCAGAAAATGGTGTAGCATTCATGCTAGCTTCTGTCAGCATTCCGTATGTTGACGTGACATATTCCTTTTTCTCATCGTCCAGCTGTTTTTGTACGAAGTGTGAATGTATAATGGATTTAAAAACCAATTTCATACCATGAGCGTAAGGGAATATATCAAAATACTCGTCAAATCGCATCGACTCCGTTTTGCTTCAGTTCAAAAACAAACTTGACTTTTTATCAATATACATGGTCCGAAACATGTTATTTGCTTTTGGTAATTGTAAAAATTTAAGCTGATTTCTCCACAAGTAATTCCTGAAAGGTGTTTTAAGAGATCTTGTTCAAATGTCAGGTTCGTCTGAGCTGAAGCTATGTTTGAGACAAAAGTTTTGTAATGAAATTCTGTTAGTTGAAATATGTCCACACCAGCAGCTTAAAATTACAAAAACTTCTGACGTGTGATGTTTTAGTTTATTTATAAGTGCGTAGTATATATGCGATACACTGGTTCACTATTAATACGTATCACATAACCTTTGATAAGTAAATTAATAGAGGAACAGAAAACTGAATTGTAACAGCATTCACTAGGAAAGGAATGTTGCAGGGTGACAACACAGCGCAGTTCTTGAGATCTTCTCGCGTCATACCAATTATTTGCTGAAGTAGGAATGCCGCGGAAGTAACAATGTTTCGTAAAAGCACATTATAAACACGTTCATGTTCAAATGTAGATTGTCATGGTGTGAACAAATGTAATGATATAATAGGCTCTTTTTATGTAGCACTACCCATTGTTGGCGTTTGTCTCAACGGCGACGGTTACCGACACTCTAAATTTGTATTTGTCAGATGCGAGCAAAATACCTTCTGTATGGGTGTCATAAAAGAAGTCCGTGGATCTTTCATTTGTCAGCCAAATGAACAGAAGTATTGAAATCAATGATTTATGATGTTGCCCAGAACGAAAGAAATAGAAGCTTATTTCACTGTGCGAAACCCGATGGGTAGAAAGCCACAACCCAGTACTTTTATTTAAAGACAGTTGGAACCTATCTTTCTCTCCCTTTGCAAAATAGAAGGGGAATTAAGTGACACGGCATCTAAGGCTCACACTCTAAGTAGTGCTATTAATCAATTTGCATTGCTGGTTAATCTTTCTGTTTTGAGCCGGATGCTATCAACCTCCCGTAACTTATGTTTCAAAACAAAAATATTAATCTTCCACAGGCCTTGACTAAAGTTACGGGGACCGATGACCAAGCACTTTGGTCCCTCCCCCCGTTTTAAACCAACCAACCAACTAAAGTTACGAGTATCTTACACCTTCTGTCAAAGGAGAGGGCAAATGCAGATGACTCACTTAAAGCTTTGTATAATGAAGTGAAGACATTCGCTGCAAAACTTGACATTAAAAATGAGATTCCAAGAACTTGCTGCCTTCAATTAGCACATGGCAACGCCCCTTACACCACAGAAGAAGAATACTATCGACTAGATGTTTATGTGCTGTACCTGGACGATTTTTGTACCTCACTTAAAGAACGCTTAGAATCTGACAAGGAAACAGTTGCATCCTTACAAAACACTCTTCCACAGTTGTGCATCACAACAGATTTCGGTTCATTGGACGCTGCTTTTAATTTCTACGAGGAAGATTTGTCACTCAAAGAGATTGTGCAAAGTGAGTTTGTGTTGTGGAAAGAAAAGCGGAGTCAGGAAAATCCTTCAAATCTTCCAAAAACAGCTATGAGTTCTCTTGAAAAATGTGACACGAATTTTTTTCCCAACATTTATACCCTTCTGAAATTACTCGCAGTTCTTCTCGTTCTGTCGCAACCGTAGAACAATCTTTCTCCAGTATGAGAATGATGAAGACTTACGTAAGGAACAGTATATTTGAAAGTACACTTAACGGGCTTGCATTACTTTCTATCCACAGAGACATTATAGTTAGTGACGATGAGGTTCTTGATACTTTTTCAAGTGTACCAAGGAACCTGGACTTCGTTTTGTAAACAATGTTCTATATAAAAAGTGAAATGCCTTTTTAATTTTATGTATTCTTTTTATTGTTAGTTCGACAGACGATTAATAAAAAAATTGTTTACATTGTCATTTGTGAAACAGTCAATTTAATAAACATTCTTGTAAGGTCTCTCCAAAACAATACCTATTCAAAAAAGTCTTTTGAATTATAGTTAGTAAAATACATATGGGTGTATACACAAAAAGAAAAAAAATAAGGATGTTGGCAATTAATACATGACAGAACAAACCCATAATCATAACTATACTCACTCCGAACACGATAATCACAATCGCGTTTTCACTCTTTTAATTGGATAAGTGTTTGCAGCTGAGACGTTCTTAAAATATTGGCTAATCTTTGAAATACAGGGTGAGTCACTAACTGTTGTGACCAAGAATAACTCCCAAACTATGATAAGAGCTGAAAAGTTTGTGGGACAAAAGTTGCGTTGGATAATGGGGGCCATAACATGACGTTGGTTTTTTGTTGATAGGTGGGTTCGCTTGAGAGATATGAAGGTTAACTTTATTTAAATGGGGTGCTATAGTTTGGTACTTATTTTCTGATAGCAGCTATCGAGATGAACCCAATGATGTGTAACAGTAAGAGCTTTGAAAGTCAACGAAGGCCACAAAGGTGGCATGAACGTCCATTTACAGAAGGTGTTCGAAGTGATCACCATTGGTATTAATGCAGTGCTGCAATATTCTTATCATGGATTGAGTGGTATTCCTCATCACATCGACACTTATCAAAGCATATGCTCTGACAATTCTCTCTCACATATCTTCAGGTGTAGTTGTAACATCTTTGTAAACAATGTCTTTTACAACTCTCCGCAAGAAAGAATCCAGAGGCGTCAAGACTGGAGAACGAGCCGCGTCCAATCCAACAATTTGGGAATTGTCTCTGCAACTCATTTCTAGCCATCAGCGAAAAATGTGCCAGACACCCATTGTGTTGATACCACATTCTGTTCCTTGTTCCTAAAGGTATTTCTTCCAATGTTTCTTGAAGGAATGTGGTGTACTTCCTACCATTAAGATTTCCTTCAATGAAAATGGGGGCCTATAATTTGTCCTCCAGAATCCCACACCATACATTCACTGACCACGGTTTTTGGTGTGCAACTTGCCGCAGCCAACATGGATTTTCACTTGCCCAATAATGCATCTTATGCAAATTAACATTTCCGTGATTCGTGAATATAGCCTCTTCAGTAAACAAAATCAAATTAATAAATGTGTCATCCCTCTGAATCTGAAGTTGAGCCCATCGGCAGAATTCAGTGCGACGCATGCAGTCCGTACCAGTTAATTCGTGGTGGAGAGTGATATGGTAAAGATGATATTTATGCCGTGCAGAAAAAAATGGCTCTGACCACTATGGGACTTAACATCTATGGTCATCAGTCCCCTAGAACTACTTAAACCTAACTAACCTAAGGACACCACACAACACCCAGTCATCACGAGGCAGAGAAAATCCCTGACCCCGCCCGGAATCGAACCCGGGAACCCGTGCGCGGGAAGCGAGAACGCTACCACACGACCATGAGCTGCGGACTATGCTGTGCAGATATGAGCAACACTACTCTGGCTCATGCCTGCCAGATTCCCTTGCGATCTGACGTGGATTAACACAAGGATCACGAACCACAGCGGCGAAAGTACGAATTTCCATTTCCTCGTTAGTAACTTTCCTTTGCTGGATATGTTTCCGATGCCTTAAAGATCTAATTGTTCTCAGTTTATCATACACATATTAAAATGCACGACGTGTACGGTGAATACGTTGAGGATATCTCAACGTATGTCTTTAGCTCTCACTGAATTTCGTTGGCATTCTCCGTAAATGAGAAGCATATCGACTTGTTCTTCGAAGGAATACATCATTCACATTCGCTTGATTCCTACCAGTGTTGTATTGCGAAACCGTAGAATGGTGTTTGCATGTCAATGACACGTTAGATGGATACGCCGTATTAGGCGAATATTTACTATTTGCACGATATACGAGAGAGAATTTTCAAGCATGTGCTTCGATAAGTGCCGATGTAATAAAGAATACCACTCAATCCACCTTAACCTTAGTTTACCTTCTAAGACCTTACTGTTACACATCACCGGATTCATCTCGATAGCCGCTATCAGAAAATAAGTACCAAACTATAGCATCCCATCTAAAAAAACAAAAGTGACCATGTCTCTGAAGCGACCCCACCTAGCAACAAAAAACCGTCATATGATGGCCCCCGTTGTCCCACGCAACTTTTGTCCCACAAACATTTTCAGCTCCTATCATACTTTCGGAGTTATTGTGGGTGGCAGTAGTTAGTGATTCACCCTGAATAGCATTATTGCCTCGCTATGTTGGTTCTCCAGCGACTCGCCTTGTTTCCTCGATGCTGCTATAATCACAAGATACCGACTACCGTGACAATGTACGGTACATTATTGAATTCGACATTGTCGCGTTGGTCGGCATCTTGTAATTAGAAAAGCGTAGAGGAAACATAGCGTGCCGCTGCACAACCATCAAAGCGAGACAATAATAACTGAGAACTTTTCAACTTTTTTTTAAAAAAATAGCTAATTTTTTTATAATTTAATGTCAACAATAAAAAAGCTTGATCTCGGTAGAATTAAAGGGTCTTCAGTGCAAATTATCCTCTGAATACGAGCAACAAAACTGATACAAAATAACATAGGATGTCTACTTAGAATTACTTAACTTACCTTCACATTAATCTTGCCCCCCCCTCCCCCCCCCCCCCCCCCCCAAAAAAAACTATGCTATATTCGCCAAAGCTTAGTATAGTACAGTTCAGTACAGCAGGTACAGTTACGGAAAGAAGGCTACACATATTGGAACACTTCGTGTTGACCGCCACCTGTTTTCTATTGCTATCAACTTAAGCTATCTATCAGTACTGCTGATCGGTATGCGGAGAGAGCATCCGTGGGTTGCCAGTACTGACTGAGAGAAAGGGAATATCTCCTCTCACCATCCCTATACACGCGTACGCTATGACATTTTTTCTCTGCTTCTCGCATTCCGTTAAGGCAAACCGTCTTGTTTCCATAGAAGCACAAACAGAAAAAGATTATATGCCGACTAGAGTACCGGCTATCATACGAAGCCATTTCGAGATCTGTCAGAGAATTTGAACTATCGATACTAATTCGCGGGATTCATATTTATAATGATGATCACTGCCGAAATGTACGGGATAACAAGCGGTCAATAAGGGAGATGGTAGGATTTTTTTAAAAATTTGCCATAACACGGTACGTTCCGGGAAATACGGGAAATTTGATCACCCTATTCATGAGTGTGGAAACTTGGCTTTGTGCAGCGAGTAACAGGCTTGCATGGGACAGACTAGCGTTAAGAGGTGAACCAAATCAATCTTCGAACTGAACAGCTAAACAACATTAAAAAGGCACTACCCTCGAGTGGTAGGGGCTTTTAGAGTGTACCACTTTCGGTCTGTAGCTATGCATGTAGAGCTCTCAGACTGACCAGTTACAACAGCTAATGGTTATAAATGTACCAGAAGGAAAACAATAATTGGACATGACTGGTGCGAAAAATACACCTGGCAACAACATCTAGCATGTCAGAGCTGAAATCCTTGACGTCTGTCTATTTGGTGACGTCAGGAGTTGCTAACCATTAGTGTTAACTGGCATTGCCTTACCTCTAAAATTCCTGTATAACTTCTCACGTTATGACCATGATAGTAACGCTGGCGAATTTCAGGCAGAAACGTTTCTTGCCCAGGTGCTTAGTGTGCATAAATGTAGTTGAAAAAATAAAAATCAGTTTTAAATACAGGTCAGATCCGTTACAAGTTTTAAAACGCACGAGTTAGTCACGCTGGCGTGCTAGTTGAAGGAATTTGTTAACTTTCTTTTATAAACAGTAATCTTTTTTCTTATGGTGACATTGTATACTTGTCTGAATATCAATGTTAAGACACTGGTCTTACATTCGGAAGGCCCGGAGTTCAAATTCTCATCTGGTCATTCAGATTTAAGTTTCCCATGGCTTCATAAATCGCTGAAGGCAAATGCAGTGATGGTTCCTTAGAAAGGGGCACGTCAGATTTTCTTCCAAAATCCGAGTCTTTTCGTTGTTTATACCGATTTGGTCGCGTATGGGACGTTGGACCCGAAGCTTCCTTATTCCTGACTGCTAATGTTCTTTACTTAACAAAATGCTGTATACAGTATGAGGAAATCCTTGTTTTACAAGCAGATAATAGCTGTTCTCCAGAAGTGCAAGCTAATGATCAAACGCTAAAAGAGACACTCAGTATAGTGAGACTAAGCCCTTGCCAGTAACAAACTTTCTCACAGTGGCTGTTAGTAACCAAGTGTGCAGATTAAGAAAGACGAGATCCAAACCTAGGTAACCTTTGGAGACAGAAGACATATTTTAATATGTGAGTGAGAACACTGGCAAGCGGAGAAGGCAAGCCATTGCAACACTTTCCATTAATCGACGTTACTGGAACTGCTTCATCTCATAAGAAGTTCGGTGAGGAACCTACCCTGATGAGAATACACTAGTTTCATGTGGACCAAGTGCTGTATGGTACATCTGGAATTACACTATGCTAGTCTGTTTGGATTTCCGTTTACACCGGATACAAACGTTGACAATATGTTAAACGTAATACATAAATATGATGAGATTAAACGATGAGTAGACCGGGGGGGAGAGAGAGGAGAGGCTAAACAATGTTTCTGTTCAAGAACTAAATAAGACCAATTGCTGACTATATTAGATGACGGTAGGTGGTGAACTCAGTTGTATAAACATACCCCATGTGGGCAAGAAAGATCCATGTAAGTGCCCCTCTCTCCTCCCCCCCCCCCCTGCCCCCCTCTGACGAACTCCTCCACAAGTAATAAGAATGCACAAAATACGAGAAGAAAGACACAAGTGTAGCTTTCTAATGTTAAGTACTACCCGATTCGATCGATGTTTCTAGTATGAATGCTGGATGGGTTCCTTTTATCAAAAGTATGAACAAAAAGGAATACGAATAAAGGCGAAATGTATAACGCAAAGTTGGCTCCACATGTCGGAATCTGAAACCCGCCATTTTCGAGCGTGTCATCTCGATAAGTGTATGAAATAATAATGGATAAGCCACTTCCGACACGACGGAATTTAATTCTCCGCTTTTATTAATTAATTTCGTGGCACAATATTTTCACTGGAATTGCTATTTATTGGCGATAGATACTTTGTCGTCTCATACCGACAAAATACGTACACATGGTACGTCTGCAGCGCACGCGGCTTATAGCAAGCTTTTGTCGCAAACAATAGAGGAGATAGCGCATGACGACATTACATTGATACCAACATCACCATCAGATGAATGGTGGATACTGGTTGCAGGTGCCAATGCAGTAAACGTTAGTTTTTCTCTAACGTAGTATTTCATTCAAAGTTTTTTTATTGTAGAATGGCCCAGTCACGTGAAGCGTCGGATTATATGAAATTTTGTGTGGAAGGTAATAGTATTTCGCCCCACAAGTAAGGTTAAAAATCTGGCGAACAGCGTAATCGTCATCAATAATGGACTATAATGATACGTAGGGTGACGTTTATTGAACTATATGAAAAAAAACGTAAATTAGTTACAAACTACCTACCGTATGCACACACTTCATTCAACATGTAAACGTCATTACAGATATTCAAATTTAGGTTATGACATGTTCGATATGCCTGCCATCATTGGCGATGGTGCGACGCAGATGAATAGCGAAATTCTGCATGACCCACTGAAGTGTCGGAATATCGATGCGGTCGACGACCTCCTGAATGGCTGTTTTCAGCTCAGTAATGGTTTTAGTGTTATTGCTGTACGCCTTGTCTTTAATATAGCCTCACAAAAAGGAGTCGCTTTTGTCCAGATCCGGAGAATTTGTCGGCCAATAAAGGCCCATGTCAGTTGCCTCTGGGTACCCCGGAGCCAGAATGCTCCCTCAGGACATCAAACACTCAATTGATCGATTGGGCTCGAGCTCCGCCTTGCATGAACCACATCTTGTCGAAATCAAGGTCACGTTGGATAATGGGGATAAAATCATCTTCCAAAAGCGTGAGATTGATCAGAGGAACACTTAAGTAACTCACGTACAGTTCGGTAGTAGGAATATCGCACCGATTTTTCTGTGTCTGGACCTTGCACACCACACAGTCGTCCTAAAGTCGAAGAGACTTCTCTATCGCGAAATGCGGATTCTCAGTCCCCCAAATGCGCCGATTTCGCTTTTTGACGAACCCATCCAAATGAAAATGAACTTCGACGCTAAACCAAACCATACTAATTCCCATCATGCCCCGCGGCCAATCGTGCATTTTGAACGTCCTAACGCAAACCGTTCAGGAGTTATGACGATTTTATCTCATATAGTTCAATAATTGTCACCCTGTAGATACTGATCAGATGCGGTTGGTCTTTCATTTAACACTGAAGTCGAAACAAGGCCTGCGGACTAGACATTCCCTCAGAATTATTGAAATCCTTAGGAGAGCCAGCCATGACAAAACTATTCCATCAAATGTTCAAGATATAAGAGGAAATAATATTCTCATACTTCAAGAAGAAGTCCAGTTCCAAACGAGCTACATGCTGAGAGGTGTGAATATTATCGAACTATCAGTTTAACAAGTCTCTTGAAAGACATCATGTTTACGCCAGTGAATGTTAAACTTTTTATTTCCACTATTGCAGTTTCTGCCTTAGGCCATTATCAAGTGCAGATGTTTTGGCTTTAAGCCATGTCTCCTTTATACAAGCTGACACATTTATATGTCGTTGTCATTTGCTGTTATATACATTCGTAACGTTGCTAAGTGTAATGTAATGTAGTGTATAACAGCAAATGACAACGACATATAAATGTGTCAGCCTGTATAAAGTAGACATGGCTTAAAGCCAAAGCATCTGCACTTGATAATGGCCTAAGGCCGAAATTGCAATAGTGGAAATAAAAAAGTTTAACAGTCACTGGTGTAAACATGATGTCTTTCAAGAAATTTCATATGACTGTGAATCCCAGTTATGAGAAGTTAATTAGTTTAACAACTCGTGGTTACAGAAAAAAGACACAAATTATCTACAAATGAACAGAAAAACGTGAAAGACCCGACCTCGTGGAAGATTAGTTTGAGTACTGGTGGAATTTAGATAAAAGCAAGGCAATGCTACCCCTACGATTTTTCTTGGAAAAAGGTTGAAGAAAGAAAGACCTACATTTGTAGCATTTGTAGGTGTAGAGGAAACTTTTGACAGTGTTGAATAGAACACACCCTTTGAAATTCAAAAGGCAGAAGGAATAAAATTCATGGAACGAAATGTTTCTACAATATGCACAGAAACCAGACTGCTTTTATAAGAGTCGAAAAACATGAAAGGGAAGCAGTAATTGTAAAGGGAGTGAGGAAGGGTTGTAGCCTACCCCCAATGTTAGTTAATCTGGTGGTGGTTAAGTTCCTACGGGACAAACTGCTGAGGTCATCAGTCACCTAGGCTTACATACTACTTAATCTAACTTAAACTAACTTACGCTAAGGACAACACACACACCCACGCCCGAGGGAGAACTCGAACCTCCGACGGGAGGAGACGCGCGAACCGCGTCAAGCGCCTGAGACCGCATGGCTATCCCGCGCAGTAGTTAATCTGTACATAGAGCAAGGTGTGAAGGAAACCAAGGAGAAACTGGGAAATGGAATTAAAGTTCAGGAAGAGGAAATAAAAACCATGAAGTTTACCGACTACATTGTAATTCTGCCAGAGACAGCAAAGGACTTGGAAGAAAACTTAAAAGGAATGGACAGTGTCTCGTAAACAGTTATACGAGGGGCGTTGAAAAGGTAATGCCACAATTCTTTTCGCGGCCAATACCGGTTGAAAAAATGCGAAATTTGTTGTGAAACATCAAGGAATATTCCGGCTTCGGCCCCCACAGTTTCATGAAGTTTCGGTTGGTGGATAGGTAATGGCGTCTGCAATGGCGGTGCGTTCCAAGCAGAGAGCTGCCGTTGAGTTTCTTTTGGCAGAAAACCAGAGCGTCGCAGATATTCACCGGCGCTTGCAGAATGTCTACGGAGACCTGGCAGTGAACAAAAGCACGGTGAGTCGCTGGGCGAGGCGTCTGTCACGCAACAAGGTCGCGTAAACCTGCCCGATTTCTCGCGTGCCGCCCAGCCTCACGGAGCTGTGACCGTGTTGGAACGTGCGGACACTCTCATTCGACGTATCACAATCAACACCTCGCTGCTCAACTGGACGTTTCTGTTGGTACTGCTGACACACCAGTTCGGGCAATCGAAGGTGTGCGCCCTCTGATTTCAAAATGTTCAAATGTATGTGAATTTCTAAGGGACCAAACTGCTTAACTCATCGGTTCAAATGGCTCTGAGCACTATGGGACTTAACATCTGAGGTCATCAGTCCCCTAGAACTACTTAAACCTAACCAACCTAAGGACATCACACACATTAGTGCCCGAGGCAGGATTCGAACCTGCGACCATAGCAGTAGAGCGTTTCTGGACTGAAGCGCCTAGAACGGCTCGGCCAGGTCATCGATCCCTAGACTTACACACTACTTAAATTAACTTAAACTAACCTACGCTAAGAACAATACACACACACACGCCCGAGGGAGGATTCGAACCTCCTGTGGGAGGGGCCGCGCAGTCCGTGACATTGAAACGTCCCCTTTGAACAATTATACATGACTGTCCCTAAACTGACACACAATATTTTCAGCGCAACGTAATCTGACTTTCAATAATCCCTACAAAAGAGTGGCCCTGACTAACATTAACCTATACCTTTCACAAATCACTTACCTCACAAAAATCTTCGTTACTCGAACTACTGCAATACAGCGAGCGCCACTACTGCCAGCTAAATAAAAGATGCAAACTACGGAAGGCGCTAACTACTGATAGGCATAGTTAGCAAATGAAAGATTTTAATAGAGAACAAACAATGTATTTACCTTAATAGTGTTGAAAAATCATAATATACATAGCAGTTCATGACATCCAGTCTTACAAATTTCAAAACTCCGCCATTTCTCTCCCCACATCCACCACTGCTGGCGGCTCACCTCCAACTGCGCAACGCTACGCACTGTTCACATGCAGCTGCCCAACACTACAATGGCAGACAACAATGCAAACTAGCCACAGACTGCACACAGCACAGCCAATGATTTTCATACAGAGCGCTACGTAACGTTGCCAATAAGAAAACATAAACAGCCTACTTACAACATGACGCCTTAAACCACGCGGTCACTCCGCGCGGCCCCGCTGGTTTCCTTGCCGCCTAACAGAAGACCACGAAGGACCATCTGTGCGGAGTTGCTTGCGTATTACGATGCTGATCGTAACAAATTTTTGTCGAACGTCATCACAGGCGATAAAACATGGATTCATAACTTCGAACGGAAACAAAACAGCAATCAGTGGAGTGGCCCCACACCACCACTCCTCGGAAGAAAACGTTCAGGGTCGCATCCTAAGCCGGTAAAATCATGGCGACAGTCTTGTGGGACTCCGAAGGTGTTATTCTGTTTGACGTCCTCCATCATGGTGCAACGATCAACTCAGAAATGTATTGTACTGCCATCATGAAATTGAAGAAACGACTTCAGTTTGTTCGTCGCCACAAAAATGCAAACGAACTTCCGCTTCTCCATGACAATGCAAGGCCTCACACAAGTCTGCGCATCAGAGATAAGCTCACAAAACTTCATTGGACTATTCTTCCTCATCCATCCTATAGCCCGGATCTCGCACCTTCTGGCTTCCGTCTGTTTGGCCCAAAAAAAGGGTGCACTCCGTGTGAAGCAGAACGTGGCTGATGGGGAGATTACTGATGCGGCAAGACATGGGTTCCGACTTCGACCAGCAGACTGGTACCATGTCAGCATATAGGCCCCCAGTAAGCTGGCATAAGGCCGTGAGCGGAGATTCCGTTGAAAAACAGAGTTTTGTAGCCAAAAGATAGGGGAATAAGATGGTGTATAGAAATTCTGAAAAAAATGTGCTTTCAGAAAAAAAGTGCTGCATTACTTATTGAAGACTCCTTATAACATCTTGGTCAACAACAGTAAAACAAAGGTAATGGGATGTAATCGAATTAAATCAGGTGGTACTGATTAGGAAATGAAACAATAAAAGCAATGGATGAATGTTACTGTTTGGGCAGTAACATAACGAATAACCGAAATAGGAAGGATATAGAATGCAGACTGGCAATAGCAAGAAAATTATTTCTGAAAAAGAGCAAGTTGTTGACGTGGAATCTCCTCCGAAGACTTTTGTGTGGAGTGGAATCTTGGACGGAAGTGAAACGTGGATGATAAACTGCCGAGTCAATGAGAGAATAACCAGGAAATGAATCGACATGGGGAAAAGAGAAATTTGTGGTCAACATGATTGAAAAAATAGAACAGCTGATAGGACGTACCTGAGGAATCAAGGAATTGTGAATCTGATAATGGTGGAAGGGAATTAAAAATTGTAGAGGAAAACCAAGGCTTGAATACTGTTAGCAAGTTGAAATAGATGTAGGTAGCAGCAGTTATACAGAGATGAAGAGACTTATACAGGATAGATTATCATGGAGAACTGCATCATACTAGTCTCTGCACTGACGGCAATATAAGTGTATTGATACTGGTCGTTCAAAAACACTATCATACAATTACACGAGGAACAATAATAAATATGACATTGTCTTTCTTTTTACCCCTCTGCTGAGGTGCGAATAAATTATTCAGTCCTTGATTTGAAGATGAAACGTTTTATGCCCAAAGAGCGTACAAAGGAAGAGAGCAGATGGCAGCGGAAGAAAAAAGATAGTTGGATGAAGACAATAGCAGTGGGACCCAAAGAAAGAGGAAATAGTGATGAAGAGAATAGCAGAGAGAGAGAGTGACAGTAGAAGAGAGAAGAGACAGAGCCAGTGAGAGAGAAAGAGACAGGAAATAGTGATGGAGGAAGAGAGAAGGTGGCAGCGAAAGAAAAAAGATAGATGGATGAAGACAATAGCAGTAGGACCCAAAGAGAGAGGAAATACAGATGGTCAGCGAGAGACATAGCAATAAAAGAGAAAGAGTAATGCGTAGAGATACATTGGGATCAAACAGAGAGGAGACAGTGAAAATGAAAAAGGGAGATGAGTGGAGGCCATACATACTCTGGTAGAGGGTCGGAGGAGGGAGGTATCTAGACCCCCCCTCCCAGACCAGCGAACTTTAACATGATAACAATTGCCCTCTTTCCCCCATCGCATATACCCACATGTTAAAGTTCCCCGGTCTTGAGTTCCAAATCCTGAGCAAATCATCCCCAAACACATATGTGGAGAGGAGACACTGGTGGTTAAAGAAGAAGATGACAGACTGTCAGTCGGAAAGAAACAGACAGTGGCAATGGGAGAGAAAAAGAATCGGACAGAGACAATGGCAGTTGGACATAGAGACAGTGAAAATGGGAGAGAAGCAGACAGTGGTAAGGAAAAGCAAGAAAAGGGCTGAAGACAGAGACAGAGGGAGAGACAGGCTGAAGGAAGTGTCAATGGGAGAAAAGGAGACAGTGGGAGAGAGACCATGTATAGGTAGTGGCAGTGAGAGGCAGATAGCCGGCCTTTGTGATCGAGCGGTTCTAGGCGCTTCAGTCCGGAACCGCGCTGCTGCTACGTTCGCAGGTTCGAAACCTGCCTCGGGCATGGATGTGTGATGTCGTTAGGTTAGTTAGGTTTAACTAGTTCTAAGTCTAGGGGACTGATGACCTCAGATGTTAAGTCCCATAGTGCTCAGAGCCATTTGCTATGAGAGGTAGATGCTTTGTATGAAGTTTTCACTACAAAGGG
Source organism: Schistocerca serialis cubense (assembly GCF_023864345.2). Lineage (NCBI taxonomy): Eukaryota > Metazoa > Arthropoda > Insecta > Orthoptera > Acrididae > Schistocerca > Schistocerca serialis. The sequence continues at coordinate 292,158,595 of NC_064638.1, forward strand.
AGACTGATTGTCTCTTTGTCAAAAGAGGGCGAATATCTTTCCATGCCAAAATTTTTGGTGAAAAAAGCGGAATGAGGATTGAGACACAGGTGGTTCCCCACTTTTCTGTCGAAATCTTTTAATGAGGAGCATATTCGCCTATTTTTCAACTGGAGTTACTAAATGGCTTCCAGGGGCCACAAAAATTTGATTTTTCGTATTTCGCATAATTATTTGGTAAATTTAAAAATTTAAAATGCAGCTATAATCCACGCTTTAAGTTTGGACCTCACGTTTTACAATAATACTGTCAGATACTGCGTATATGTCTTGAGTCAGCTTAGAACACTACGAGCAAATTATCCAGTATTTAAGAATGAAACCAGTTAGCGGCTTCCAACGCACTTTACACATAATCACAAACATTTACGAAACTTTTTCTCGCTGACACCCCCCCACAAAACGATGAAAGGAAAAAAGTTTAACGTTTACTACGATTTCGATATTTATGCAGTGAAACTTTGGCATCAGGCGTCATTGGCATGCGGCAGGTACTGGCTTGTTCCGTATCCTCTGCTCTACAGCTCCAGTTGGTGGGAAGCCTTAGCATTGAACGGATGTGTTGTTGCAGTGTTAAGTATGGAACCCTGCGCAGACGGCCGGTCAATGCGATGTAAGCAACGTGCAATTATTGAATTCTTGACAACAGAAGACGTCACTCCAAAGGAGATTCATCAGAGAATGAAAGCAGTTTGTGGTGAGTGTGGTGATGCGAGTACTGTGCGTCATTGGGCGAGTAAGTTTAAAGATGTTGAGGCGGGAACATCTGACCTGCGTGACAAACAAATAGTTGGACGTCCTGTGACAGCAACATTTCGACAGATCGATTCGGGACGATCGTCGTATCACTCAGAGAGAAATTACAAGCACAATCGGCATTTCAAAAGAATGTGTGGGTCACATTATTGCTTTGCTTGGCTATCGGAAGATATGGGCACTATGGGTACCCCGGATACTGACTCCTGAAATGAAACTGCACAGACTTGAAATTGCCAGGGACTCTTCTCGCGTTACGAGAATGAAGGTGACGCCTTTCTCCATTCAATTGTGGCAAGAGACGAAACGTGGCTACACCATTACGACCCGGAGACGAAACGTCAGTCTACGGAATATCGACACAAAGACTCACCCCAGAAAAAGAAATTCAAGACACAGCTCTCAGCTGGAAAAAACCATGGTCACAGTGTTATGGGACGCAGATGGTGTTACCCATGTTGACTTCCTTGATCGTGAAACAACATTAAATTCAGAGCGTTACATCACAACGGTGCGAACTCTGAAAGGACGGCTAACAAGTGTCCGAAAGGAAAAGGGAAATGTTTCCCTGTAGCATGACATTGCCAAACCACATACTTCACGTGCCACCACTGCAGAACTTCAGAGACTGAATCTCACCACCGTACGGCATCCTCCATACAGTCCAGATTTAATCACCATGTGACTTCCATCTGTTCCCGATAATGAAAGACGATCTGCGGGTACATCATTATGCTTCTGATGAAGACGTTGAGCGAATTGTGAGACTGATTGCGGAAACAGTGTGTCGACTTCTTCCGTGACAACTTCAGAAAATTTGTTCATCGTTGGCAGAAATGTATCCAATTGGCTGGTGACTATGTGGAAAAGTGAATATTGGTAATTAAAGATCACATTCTAAGAATTATTTCTGCGTATGATTAATTAAAATATTCCCATCCAAACCCAATTAACGAAGATGGAGGCATTACTTTTCATTCAACCGTCGTATACATATACTACTGCCCATTAAAATTGCTACACCAAGAAGAAATGCAGATGATAAACGGGTATTCATTGGACAAATACATTATACTAGAACTGACATGTGATTATATTTTCACGCAGTTTCGGTGCATAGATCCTGAGAAATCAGTACCCAGAACAACCACCTCTGGCCGTAATAATGGCCTTGATATGCCTGGGCATTGAGTCAAACAGAGCTTGGATGGCGTGTACAAGTACAGCTGCCCATGCAGCTTCAACACAATACCACAGTTCATCAAGAGTAGTCACTGGCGTATTGTAATGAGCCAGTTGCTCGGCCACCATTGATCAGACGTTTCCAATTGGTGAGAGATCTGGAGAATGTGCTGACCAGGGCAGCAGTAGAACATTTTCTGTATCCAGAAAGGCCCGTATAGGACCTGCAACATGCGGTCGTGCATTATCGTGCTGAAATGTAGGGTTTCGCAGGGATCGAATGAAGGGGAGAGCCACGGGTCGTAACACATCTGAAATGTAACGTCCACTGTTCAAAGTGCCGTCAGTGCGAACAAGAGGTGACCGAGGCGTGTAACCAATGGCACCCCATACCATCACGCCTGGTGATACGCCAGTATGGCGATGACAAATACACGCTTCCAATGTGCGTTCACCGCGATGTCGCCAAACACGGATGCAACCATCATGATGCTGTAAAAAGAACCTGAATTCATCCGAAAAAAATGACGTTTTGCCATTCGTGCACCCAGGTTCGTCATTGAGTACACCATCGCAGGCGCTACTGTCTGTGATGAAGCGTCAAGGGTAACCACAGCCATGGTCTCCGAGCTGATAGTCGATGCTGCTGCAAACGTCGTCGAACTGTTCGTGCAGATGGTTGTTGTCTTGCAAACGCCCCCATCTGTTGACTCAGGGATCGAGACGTGGCTGCACAATCAGTTACAGCCATGGGGATAAGATGCCTGTCATCTCGACTGCTAGTGATACGAGGCCATTGGGATCCAGCACGGCGTTCCGTATTACGCTCCTGAACCCACCGATTCCATATTCTGCCAACAGTCATTGGATCTCGACCAACGCGAGCGACAATGTCGCGATACGATAAACCGCAATCGCGATAGACTATAATCCGACTTTTATCAAAGTCGGAAACGTGATGGTACGCATTTCTCCTCCTTACACGGGGCATCACAACAATGTTTCACCTGGAAACGTCGGTCAACTGCTGTTTGTGTATGAGAAATCGGTTGTAGGTGCCGCCACCGGTGCCAACCTTGTGTGAATGCTCTGAAAAGCTAATCATTTGCATATCACAGCATCTTCTTCCTGTCGGTTAAATTTCGCGTCTGTAGCACGTCATCTTCGTGGTGTAGCAATTTTAATGGCCGGTAGTATATATATATATATATATATATATATATATATATATATATATATATATATATATCCATTTGATATACGAGTATAATCCATTTGATTAAGCACTCTTCCATTATTCTATATTTTACTTGCTACAAAATGGTAAACAGTTGTATTTACTTGCTCTGTTCCGCTATGGTCTGCTGTACATTACAATGAACTTGTGCCACATCAAAGATGGCAAAGATTATTTGCTTTACATTAGCTACGTTCGGCAGATTTCGCTTGTTGATACACTCTCGCATGAAATGCGACAAGCTGTGGGACAGTGAGACAACCAGAAAACTCCTAATATCTGACAGCTCTTCGTTTGACTTAAAGGTGAGAAACAATTTAGCTTACTTCCTCATTTACATTCCTTTCACAAATTTTTAGTCAAAATACAGTGTATATTTATAGCATGTCTGTCTACCTTGTTTGAATACTTTTATATAAAGCTTTTATGCATGCTTTAATGTTTAATACATACAAATAAGTGGTATAGCAGTGGCAGTTGGAACACAGCTTACAGTGTTGCCAGATGTCCCCCTTCCCATATGATGACGTCCATAACATCAACTACAGTTGCCAGTATCGCCCCGCAGCTCTGACGTAGGCCAATTGCCCCATGTATAATATGGTGGGAAATTCATAAATTACCAAGAGAGTCAAAAATGGGTGGTAAATTCAAAATAGCCAAATTGTAATCGTGCACTTTCCCCCACTCCTATGACATCATGATTTAGAGCTCAGTTATCCTAGGCATAAATGGGTGGGAAATCTAACATGGTGCATTCTCCTGATGGTTGGAAATCCATATGTCTGACCTGGAACTTCAGCCATAGTACCCTACAATTCAAGATGGCTGGGCTGATCTGGGAATGTGGAGAACAGCCTCTATGTTGTCAGAATTCATGATGGCAATCCCAGGTGGCAGACATGGGAGTACGCACACAGGCCGCATGTTGTCAGATTTTCTATGTGTGTGTGTGTGTGTAATCTTATGGGACTTAACTGCTAAGGTCATCAGTCCCTAAGCTTACACACTACTTAACCTAAAGTATCCTAAGGACAAACACACACACCCATGCCCGAGGGAGGACCCGAACCTCTGCCGCGACCAGCCGCACAGATATTTCCTATGTTTTCCCCAATCCTATTATGTCACATTCCCAAATGACTGACCTCAATACACCAACACAGTCTGCATAGTTGCCAGGTTACTGGTGCTAAGTATAAAATGCTGCAAAATTAAGAAAATCGACAGTTTCTCCCACTCATATCACATAACAGTTCCCTTGCCTTGAGTTTAACTCCACTTGTGCTATGCTTAAATAACTACCACCACAGGTGGGATAACATAGCAGTATGAAAAACAACTCAGCAGATGTAAACCTGTTTTCTCCACTCAGGCAGAAAGGATTATTCACTGATATGTGTAAGGACTTGCAAGGCTATTAATTAAATTTCAGTCTGCTTGTGCTATATTTGAACAACCCTCCCTCCCTCTGATGTTGTAGTCAAAACAATTGTCACCCTACATTGGAAACCCAAGAGCAGACATATCCTAACTTCAAAACTGTGCAATGCATATGGTTGTTAACACTTGTCACTACTGTGCATAGTGGGAGATGAGCAATTATGTGTTTATCATTTAAACAAACACCGCATGGGGGAGCCTTTTCCATACCACCCAAACAAGCTCCCAGGTCTCACACCATGTCAAGTGCAGCTGACTCACCCATATTATTGACAGTATAGTTTTCATGCCAAACTGTCACAGGGTCAGGTTTGCGCCATCACTTGCAGTTGAAGAGGGCCATTGGTGAGATCCCACGGTGCTACTGCTATCACCCCACAGCCCACAGCAGGTAAACGAATCTAGCACAAAACCAGCCAGGTAGCCAGGAGTCACACCGTCATTGGCTGGGGACGTCTCACCCCCCAGGGTCACCACACACATATTACCAATTTGATAGCCTAGTACTAAATTCAGAATAGTAGTTCTGGTTCTCATGGCTAGAATGCTGTTTGTGATGACGCCAAAGTCATAGCCCACATGACCGAAATTAAAATGGCAGGGAACTTCGAAAATACAGAAACACATTTATGCTTTAACCCAGATTGAGAAATGGTGGGGGAAATTAAAATTCAGGTACATTTAAAATCACCTATAGTCCATAAATACATTCTGCAGGGAAATTTATTAAAAAAATCACAGATGAATATTCGTGCTCATGGGATAAGAATTGGAGTGGCCCAGGGGCTGAAACAAATAGGTTCAGGTACTAGGTTCACTATTTCTTGTCCTATCACCCTCAGCTGCATGTAATATTATGTTGATAAACCGTCTAATCAAAAATGTACGAAACAACTTTTTTCACAGCCTACAAAAAAATAGGTAAAGGTACTATGCTTGCAAAATTCACCATGAAGAAATATATGTGTGTGGGGATGGGCGAAAGCAGCAACCAGTACTGTTCAAGGTTCTAGGTCTGTCAATTTTTTATTTTTCTTTATTGTTATTTCACTCCCCAAAATGGAGTGGGCTGGCAGCGGCACAATACGCCGCTCATTAGCCAAGAGTGGTACAGAAGACAACATAGTCAAATGAGAAAAGAACACATAACAGAGAATGGTATAAAGTGATGAAAAAAACAATAACAAAAAATAGATGAGTATAAGCTGTAGATTTAAAAACAACATCGACGAGAACCACCCACACATGCGAAGAACGAACACTGTGAGTGGATGCTGGAGACACTGTTGGCTCTGGTGGAACGTAGCACTGCACACGGCACTGGAGTAACACTGACTAGGTCTGTGAAACATATGTTAATCCTATATACACTCATCTGCACACAGCACATTTGAGAACTGAATACATTTATGTGATGTGATGGGACGAATCAAGATCATTAAAAATTGCAGCAAACAAGATGATGAGAAAAGAAAGATGTTTTAGAACGGTAGTGGTCTGTATCCTCCTTATAGAGAGCAATTCGATACGAAAAACATCAGCCTACAATGCTAGGTCCTAGATTCAGGTGCCTCCTGATTGATAAGAAGCATAACTATCAAGTCGAGAGTGATCCAGCGAGTCAGACCACTACTTGCACTTCACAATGGTTTTTTCAGGAGACAATAATGGAACTTGGTGCTCCACAGTCACAACAAGCCAGAGGCGACAGGCACTGGCCACATGCATGCCTCCAACCAGTCTGAGCATTTGCATATGGCCACTGCTCTTGTCAGCTACAGAAACATGGTCTTGCTCTACCAGAAGCTTTTTATGTTTGTGGGACACACAATAGCATTGGATGGTAACATGTCAATACATCAATTTGAAAGTGTACAGAGATGCTTTGACAACTCAAATGAGCATGAGGAAATGGTTGTAGCCCTATGAACCTGCTAGCAGAAGACATAGCTACATACAGAGAGGTCCTTTCCCTAGAAACTCGTAGTGTCAAAGAGATAAACATACTCGGTGAAGTGCTTTAAGAAGATGACTATGTAAATTGGCAGAATGTTGTTAAGTGCTAAGTGACTTTTCATTCTCCTATGCTATCCCACCTGTCGTGACAGCTGTTTAAACATAGCACAGGTGGACTTGACAGCCAACTGTAAAGCCAAAGGAGTGGGGAAAACCATCGAGTTTTTGAATTTCCTGGCATTTTATACTTACCACAAGCAATCCGCCCACAATTCAGCCTGTGCTCGCATCTCCAAGTCCGCCATCTTGGATTCTGACATCATAGGGCTGTGCTCAATTTCGATGTCGCCATACAGGATCTCAGTATTGGATTCTGACATCATAAGGTTGCGCTTGTATTACCAGGTTAGGCAGCTTGGATTTTCAACCAACAGGACAATCCATCATCTTGAATTTTTTGCTAATTTAAACTTAGGGCAATGGAGCTCTGAGCCCTCACATCATAGGAGTGTTGGTAAATTCTGTAGTTCAATTGGGCTATTTTGAATTTCCCATCAGTTTTTTAAATTTCCCACCAATTACTGAATTTCCCACCATATTACACATAGGACAACTGGCCTATGTGAGAGAGGTAGGTGAGATTTGACAACAGAGTGTGATGTCATTGATGATCTCAAAGGTGGAGGGGGAACTCTGGCAACAGTGCAGACTGTGCTCAATGCACAGCGCGGATTAGCATTTCCTGTCTGGTATGGTGCGACGTTTTTCTGTTCTGCAGCACATAACGAAATTTAATTATTATTCAGAGATGTAAATTTTATAGCTTTCTTATGTGACGCATTTCACTTTTTTAATGTGGGTTGTAATCATTCATAACCAATTTTGAAGTATTCCGCACAGTTCAATGCCTGTGAGAGCAGGAAACTGTCAGTTCTGCTTGTTGGAAATCTGAGTGGTGGTAAATGCCTGGAACAGTGGTCACATTTTGAGAACAAGGGTAAGAGTGTTCTGATCACTTCAGCAGCTTGATTGTATACATAGCTTCAGTCGATAGTGAAAAAAATGTATTTCAGTTTTGTAATACCAACTATTCATAATAAGTAGAGCTACAGTTTGTATGAGAGGCCACATGTTTTTCAGTAAGGCTGACATGTTCCTTACATACATATAGGTGCGTGTTATAAAAAACCTAAATGTATTACTGTAATTTGTTAAGTCATATTTTTGGATAGACACTGATCAGCCAGAAAAGTATGACCAGCTACCTAGTAGCTGGTATGTCCACCTTTGACACGGATAACACTGCAACATGTCATGGCATGGAACTAATGAGGCATTGGTAGGTCGCTGGAGGGAGTTGGCACCACATCTTCACACACAAGTTACCTAATTCTCTTAAATTCGGGGTAGGAGGGCAATGAGCTCTGACAGCACATTCAATCACATCTCAGATATGTTTGAACTGGTTCAGATCTGGCGAGTTGGGGGGTCAGCACATCAACTGGAACTCGCCTCTGTGTTCCTTGAACCACTCCTGGTCTTGTGATATGGCGCATTATTTTGCTGAAAACTACAACAGCTATCGGCGAACATGATCGTCAGAAAGCTTGTACGTGTTCTGCAGCCAGTGTACGAGGCTCCGTAGCCATCATGGTGCCTTGCAGGAGCTCCAGTGGACCCATGGTTGCCCACATGAATGTTCGCTGGAGCATAGTGGAGTCACTGCCAGTTTGTCTCCGTTCCAACAGTACAGGTGTCAAGGAGCTATCCTTTTGGAAGACGATGGATTGGCGCCCTCCCAATGGCGTGATGAAGAGGGTATCGGGATACATCAGACAATGCAACGCTCTACCACTGCGCCAACGTTCCCTGTCGATGGTCATGTGCCCATTTTGCCCATTTCAGTCGCAGATGTCGATGTTGCGGTGTTAACATCGGCATATTCATGGATCGTAGACTGCAGAGGCCCATCATTAGGAGTGTTTGGTGCACTTTGTGTTCAGACACAAGATTTAGACTTAAACTGAGAAATTTTCCCAGGAGCCTAAGAACAAAAAGCAGAGTTGAAATTGACGGTTTGCTGCCATGGAACACGTGATATTTGCAAATGAACTGAGTTTATATAGTGTCTAAACAATATTCTCTATCTTGAAAACGGAAATTTGTGTTAGTCACCAGTAGTTTATATTTCTAAATGTTTTTACTTCTAATTAGGTTTTGATAATATTTTTTTCTTAATTTGATTTCACTTACTGGTTATTGGTATGTAGCAGAGCAATGATAGACACTGATCAGCCGAAAAGTATGACCACCTACCTAGTAGCTGGTATGTAGTTTGACAAGATTTTCTCGATTGCTACACTTTTAAATTTCATTAGAATATTTATTCCTAGGCTCATGTATCTTGGATAGTTTTTCACATTTGGAAAAATCTTAGCTTTTCAGAGTAAGTTACTACTGGCCATTACAATTGCTACATCACGAAGATGACGTGCTACAGACGAGACATTTAACCGACAGGAAGAAGATGCTGTGATATGCAAATGATTAGCTTTTCAGAGCATTCACACAAATTAGGCGCCGGTCGCGACACGTACAACGTGCTGACGTGAGGAAAGTTTCCAACCGATTTCTCATACACAAACAGCAATTGATCGTCGTTGTCGGGTGAAACGTTGTTGTGATGCCTCGTGTAAGGAGGAGAAATGCGTCCCATCACGTTTCCGACTTCTATAAAGGTCGGATTGTAGCCTATTGCGATTGTGGTTTATCGTATCACGACATTGCTGCTCGCGTTGGTCGAGATCCAATGACTGTTAGAAGAATATGGAATCGGTAGTTCAAGAGGGTAATACGGAACGCCGTGCTGAATCCCAACGGCCCCGTATCACTAGCAGTCGAGATGACAGGCATCTTATCCACACGGCTGTAACGGACCGTGCAGCCGCGTCCCGATCCCTGAGTCAACAGACGGGGACGTTTGCAAGACCATAACCATCTGCACGAACAGTTCGACGACGTTTGCAGCAACAGGGACTATCAGCTCGGAGACCATGGCTGCGGTTACCCTTGACGCTGCATCACAGACAGGAGCTCCTGCGATGGTGTACTCAACGACGAACCTGGGTGCACGAATAGCAAAACGTCATTTTTTCGGATGAATCCAGGTTCTGTTTACAGCATCATGATGGTTGCATCCGTGTTTGGCGACATCGCAGTGAACGTACATTGCAAGCGTGTATTCGTCATCACTCATCACCATACTGGCGTATCACCCGGCATGATGGTATGGGGTGCCATTGGTGACACGTCTCGGTCATCTCTTGTTCGCATTGACGACACTTTGAACAGTGGACGTTACATTTCAGATGTGTTACGACCCGTGGCTCTACCCTTCATTCGATCCCTGTGAAACCCTACATTTCAGCAGGATAATGCACCATCGCATGTTGCAGGTCCTGTGCGGGCCTTTCTGGATACAGAAAATGTTCGACTGCTGCTCTGGCCAGCACATTCTCCAGATCTCTCACCAATTGAAAACGTCTGGTCAGTGGTGACCGACCGATTGGCTTGTTACAATATGCCAGTGACTACTCTTAATGAACTGTGGTATCGTGTTGAAACTGCATGGGCAGCTGTACCTGTACACGCCATCCTAGCTCTATTTGACTCAATGTCCAGGCGAGTCAAGGCCGTTATTACGACCAGAGGTGGTTGTTCTGGGGACTGATTGCTCAGGATCTATGCACCCAAATTGCATGAAAATGTAATCACATGTCAGTTCTAGTATAACATATTTGTCTAATGAATACCCGTTTATCATCTGCATTTATTCTTGGAGTAGCAATTTTTATGGGCAGTAGTGTATATAAAGTGGATGTTATCATTTAAAAATGAAGTAAGAAATACACCAGTCTTGTATTATAGGCTTGGCTGGAGGCGAAAGTCTGAAAAGCGTTCAAGATACAATACTCTCTCCTACATACTACAGGAAAAGGTCCCTGCTGTTCATCAGTGGTAGGGCCAGGTGCGACTTTAAACCAGCCCTGACTGTTGGCTACGTTATACCGTATCTCTTCACCCCCAGGCAATCTGAGGATGTGCCCAGCGCCAGATTAAAGGCCCTCATACTCAGGCAGACCAGTCCACGAACTCATCCACGGAACAGCTCTGTGTTGACCTAATTGGTGTGGGTATTGGGCCTGTTGTTGAGTCCATCAGTTCGACTGGCGAACCTCTATCTGATTGCCCTAACCTAACCACTACCAGCCAGCCCACACTCCATCAATGCAGCCTTCAGTGGCAGCTCATAAGTATACATTCTGGATGTTCACAAATTTTTAAATAGAAGAGTGTGAAATTAATAGCATCTACTGCATAACATTTATGCTTATCAACGTATTTATACAACTTCAGCAACTGTCGATAGTAATAATAATAATAATAAGCATAACTAGTCTGTAAAATAGAAAGAATTGTTTTTGTCAAATTTTGTTGGTTTGTACATAATTAAGAACAGTTTAAGGCGAGAACGAAATAATATTTAAGCTTTCACTTCTGTCCATTTATCACATTTTTGTGTATGTAGGAGTTTTTTGTGATTTTTTATGTTTTCGGAGAAATGCACAAAATCTCTGATACTTGTATTGGTTAATGAAACAGTTTCTGGGCTGAAAATCAGACATTCTTATGTTGCACCCACACAACAACTTACGTTTATTATAACCTGTCAACAATGTCACTCGAGTAGAGTACAAATGAGACACAGAGCTACAAGAGCCAAAGGCACACCATCGTCAACTAACAGAATATCAGAGAAACTAGTGAGACAGCTTTTCATGAATGTTCACATGTACGTACAATGTGGGTCTACAGTACATGTAAACCTAACCCACCATAAGATCAACAGATGTCAGAAGCATGAATAAATGCAACAGACTCACATTCGATGATGATATGTTTTATAGCTCTCAGCGCCTCAAATGGGTTACTGTATAATGAAATCCAAAACTTAATATACTGTATCTCAATCATAATCCCACAAAATAGGTTTTTCTATCAGTATGAGCGTAAGTCAATTATTATCTGCAAAGTAGTTATAAAATTTTATTGTAATCAAATAGCCGGCCGAGGTGGACGAGCGGTTTTAGGCGCTACAGTCTGGAACCGCGCGGCCGCTACGGTCGCAGGTTCGAATCCTGCCTCGGGCATGGATGTGTGTGATGTCCTTAGGTTAGTTAGGTTTAAGTAGTTATAAGTTCTAGGGGAATGATGACCTAAGAAGTTAAGTCCCATAGTGCTCCGAGCAATTTTTGTAATCAAATAGGAAAATTACAAAAACATAATTTTTCGACATAGTCTCCTTGCGTTTCAATGCACTTGGTCCATCGTCGTACAAGGTTCCTGATGCCCTCATTAAAGAAGGTTCTCGGTTGAGCTGCGAGCCAGGAATGCACCGCATCTTTCACTGCTTCGTCCGAGACAGTTCCACGGCCCCTTAATGTTTAGGATCAAACAAGTGATAGTCTGAAGGGGCAAGATCGGGACTACATGGAGGATGATCCAGTACTTCAAATTTGAGTTTCTGGAGCGTTTCAGCAGTGTAGGCAGCAGTATGCGGACGGGCATTGTCATGCAACAACAGAACACCTTTTGACAGCAATCCTCGGCGTTTGCTTCGAATTGCTGGCTTTAGCCTGACAGTAAGCATCTCACTGTAACGTACACTGTTTATTGTTTTGCCCCTTTCCACATTCTGTTCCAGTACTGGACCTCACAAGGTCCCAAAAAACGGTAACCATCAGTTTTCCTGCGGACGGTTGGGTCTTAAACTTTTTCTTGCACGGTGAATTTGGATGTTTCCATTTCATACTCTGCCGTTTACTCTCTGTCTCGCGTAATGATGGATCCATGTTTCGTCACTAGTAATGTCTAAGAAGTTGTCCCCTTCGTTACCATAGTGATCCAGATGTTTTTTGCAGATGTTCAAGCGCGTTTGTTAATGGAACTGTGTGAGTTGTTTTGGGACTCATTTCGCACAAACTTTATGAAACTCAAGTCTGTTGTGAGTGATTTCGTAGGCAGAACCGCGACTAATTTGCAGACGATGTGGCACTTCGTCAATAGTTAATCGTCTGTCCAAGAGAATCATTTCACGTGAACGCTCAATGGTTTCTTTATTTGTGGCGGTAAACGGTCGTCCGGCTCCTTCACCGTGCGTAACACTTGTGCGACCATTTCGGAATTTTTAAACCTGTTTGTAGACACTCCGTTGTGACAAAACACTGTTCCTGTACTGTACCGAAAGTCTTCGATGAATTTCGGCCCCTCATACGCCTTCCGACAACAAAAAACGGATCACTGAACTTTGCTCATCTTTGGTGAAAATAGACAGCGGAGCAGCAATGATTAACAGCACAGCAGCGATAACGAAACTAACCTAGCAACTTGAAAATTGCAAAGACAAAACAACAAATAAACAAAGCATGCATCGTCAATGTATAACGACAGTACTACCAAAATACACAAAAATGTAACTAAATTGCGGATAATAATTGACTTACCCTCATATAACTATAGCGTATACTGATGTCAATTTTACTGTATAGTGAGTGAATTGGCATATCTGAGGAATGTCCTACTGACTAGCGGGATTTATGCAAAGCGAATGGGGATGAAAGCCTGCTGCTGTGTGCTACCACCTGGTGGCTTCGATGTGAACTTTGTGAGTAGCAAGGTAGGGCTACCTGCTGACGCCGTAAACTGCGCATGTTGTTTATCAAATCTGTACGTATTTGACCAGTAAGGCAATTACGTCATGCCAGTCTCGCATGCTCAAAAGCTCCTTAAAACGCGCGCAACTGAAGGTGTGCTTGTGAGCCTGATGTCAAGTTTTATCGAGTCTGCAGGAGCAATGTAGCAAAGCACGGAAGATTTAGCGCCGTGTGTTTCAGGCTGCCACATGTGCATTACATTTAACAGCATTTAAAGAAAAATAACCAATAAATCCACAAAGTGTCAAAAGTTAGTGTGTTGACGTGTGCTCTTCCACAACAGCCACCACTGGCAGTCGGCATTGTCCACACACAATGTCCACACACAAGCTTTACTGTATGGTTAAATGATGATGGCGTCCTCTTGGGTAAAATATTCCGGAGGTAAAATAGTCCCCCATTCGGATCTCCGGGCGGGGACTACTCAAGAGGACGTCGTTATCAGGAGAAAGAAAACTGGCGTCCTACGGATCTGAGTGTGGAATGTCAGGTCTCTTAATCGAGCAGGTAGGTTAGAAAATTTAAAAAGGGAAATGGATAGGTTAAAGTTGGATATAGTGGGAATTAGTGAAGTTCGGTTGGCAGGAGGAACAAGACTTTTGGTCAGGTGAATACAGGGTTATAAATACAAACTCAAATAGGGGTGATGCAGGAATAGGTTTAATAATGAATAAAAAATTTGAGTGCGGGTAAGCTACTACAAACAGCATAGTGAACGCATTATTGTGGCCAAGATAGACATGAAGCCCACGCCTACTACAGTAGTACAAGTTTATATGCCAACTAGCTCTGCAGATGATGAAGAAATTGATGAAATGTATGATGAGATAAAAGAAATTATTCAGGTAGTGAAGGGGGACGAAACTTTAATAGTCATGGGTGATTGGAATTCGAGAGTAGGAAGAGGGAGAGAAGGAAGCATAGTAGGTGAATATGGATTGGGGGTAAGAAATGAAAGAGGAAGCCGTCTGGTAGAATTTTGCACACAGCATAACTTAATCATAGCTAACACGAGGTTCAAGAATCATAAAAGAAGGTTGTATACATGGAAGAATCACGGAGATACTAAAAGCTATCAGATTATATAATGGATTGGATTGGATTGTTTGGGGGAAGAGACCAAACAGCGAGGTCATCGGTCTCATCGGATTAGGGAAGGATGGGGAAGGAAGTCGGCCGTGCCCTTTCAAAGGAACCATCCCAGCATTTGCCTGGAGTGATTTAGGGAAATCACGGAAAACCTAAATCAGGATGGCTGGACGCGGGATTGAACGTCGTCCTCCCGAATGTATATAATGGTAAGACAGAGATTTAGGAACTAGGTTTTAAATTGTAAGACATTTCCAGGGGCGGATGTGGACTCTGACCACAATCTATTGGTTATGAACTTTAGATTAAAACTGAAAAAACTGCATAAAAGGTGGAAATTTGAGGAGATGGGACCTGGATAAACTGACTAAACCAGAGGTAGTACAGAGTTTCAGGGAAAGCGTAACGGAACAATTGACAGGAATGGGGGAAAGAAATACACTAGAAGAAGAATGGGTAGCTATGAGGGATGAAGTAGTGAAGGTAGCAGAGGATCAAGTAGGTAAAAAGACGAGGGCTAGTAGAAATCCTTTGGTAACAGAAGAGATACTGAATTTAATTGATGAAAGGAGAAAATATAAAAATGCAGTAAGTGAAGCAGGCAAAAAGGAATACAAACGTCTCAAAAATGAGATCGACAGGAAGTGCAAAATGGCTAAGCAGGGATGGCTAGGGGACAAACGTAAAGATATAGAGGCTTATCTCACTAGGGGTAAGATAGATACTGCCTACAGGAAAATTAAAGAGACCTTTGGAGAAAAGAGAACCACTTGTATGAATATCAAGAGCTTTGATGGAAACCCAGTTCTAAGCAAAGAAGGGAAAGCAGAAAGGTGGAAGGAGTATATAGAGGGTCTATACAAGGGCGATGTACTTGAGGACAATATTATGGAAATGGAAGAGAATGTAGATGAAGATGAAATGGGAGATACGATACTGTGTGAAGAGTTTGACAGAGCCCTGAAAGACTTAAGTCGAGACAAGGCCATGGGAGTAGACAATTCCATTAGAACTACTGACGGCCTTGGGAGAGACAGTCCTGACAAAACTGTACCATCTGTTGAGCAAGATGTATGAGACAGGCGAAATACCCTCAGACTTCAAGAAGAATATAATAATTCCAACCCCAAAGAAAGCAGGTGTTGACAGATGTGAAAATTACCGAACTATCAGTTTAATAAGTCACAGCCGCAAAATACTAACACGAATTCTGTACAGACGAATGGAAAAACTGGTAGAAGCCGACCTCGGGGAAGATCAGTTTGGATTCCATGGAAATATTGGAACACGTGAGGCAATACTGACCTTACGACTTATCTTAGAAGAAAGACTAATGAAAGGCAAACCTACGTTTCTAGCATTTGTAGACTTAGAGAAAGCTTTTGACAATGTTGACTGGAATACTCTCTTTCAAATTCTAAATGCGGCAAGGGTAAAATACAGGAAGCGAAAGGCTATTTACAATTTGTACAGAAACCAGATGGCAGTTATAAGAGTCGAGGGGCATGAAAGGGAAGCAGTGGTTGGGAAGGGAGTAAGACAGGGTTGTAGCCTCTCCCCGATGTTGTTCAATCTGTATATTGAGCAAGCAGTAAAGGAAACGAAAGAAAAATTCGGAGTAGGTATTAAAATCCATGGAGAAGAAATAAAAACTTTGAGGTTCGCCAATGACATTCTAATTCTGGCAGAGACAGCAAAGGACTTGGAAGAGCAGTTGAACGGAGTGGACAGTGTCTTGATAGGAGGATATAAGATGAACATCAACAAAAGCAAATCGAGGATAATGGAATGTATTCGAATTAAGTTGGGTGATGCTGATGGAATTAGATTAGGAAATGAGACACTTAACGTAGTAAAGGAGTTTTGCTATTTGGGGAGCAAAATAACTGATGATGGTCGAAGTAGAGAAGATTAAAAAGTAGACTGGTAATGGCAAGGAAAGCGTTTATGAAGAAGAGAAATTTGTTAACATCGAATATAGATTTAAGTGTCAGGAAGTCGTTTCTGAAAGTACATGAATGGAGTGTAGCCGTGTATGGAAGTGAATCATGGACGATAAATAGTTTGGACAGGAAGAGAATAGAAGCTTTCGAAATGTGGTGCTACAGAAGAATGCTGAAGATTAGATGGTTAGATCACATAACTAATGATGAGGTATTGAATAGAATAGGGGAGAAGAGGAGTTCGTGGCACAACTTGGCTAGAAGAAGGGACTAGTTGATAGGACATGTTCTGAGGCATCAAGGGATCACAAATTTAGCATTGGAGGGCAGCGTGGAGCGTAAAAATCGTAGAGGCAGACCAAGAGATGAATACACTAAGCAGATTCAGAAGGATGTAGGTTGCAGTAGGTACTGGGAGATGAAGAAACTTGCATAGGATAGGGTAGCACGGAGAGCTGCATCAAACCAGTCTCAGGACTGAAGACGACAACAACAACATGGGCGCCTTAAGGCCGCCATACATCGGTAGACCAGTCCGCCAACTCATCCACTGATTGAGTCTTCCCGCGAAATGTTCCCTTGCGTGTGGGTGAAAGGTTCGCGGTTGCGCCCGTGTCCACAGGTGGCAGTTTGACCAGTGAACTGTTACCTGATTGCCCTGACCGCTACCTGCTAACCCACACGCTGTCAGTGCAGGTAGACAGGATCCACTAAGCAGCTGATCAGATCAGCAAGCGACTCGGCGAACCAGTCAGACTGTGTACGGGTGCCATTAAGGCCAAAGCAGCTCTAGAGACTGCTTGGGGTGTTAAGCTGAAAGGAGCACTAGGGGCCCCAGGCGCGGAATTAGCGTGCAGATTGCATCCTAATTAGTACTGAAACTACCACAGGTGAAAGTATGCGATAACATAAGCAGACACGTACCACTAAATATGGGTCTGCAAACGAGCCGTTTTCGAAATTCTGCCAGCGATGACTTCTGTCAAATACACAGACAAAGAAAAATTCACAGCACCAAGAAGGAGTCGTGTGACGTAAACGAAAGTTGGTAGGCGGACTTCTACATCTGAAACGCGATGTTTGTTTACATTTTTCGCCAGCCGCATAAGAGCTGCGCTAGGAGCGCCGCTATGAGGAGGCAAATCAGGTTTGTCTTAAACACACGCTGTGACGATCACGAGCGTTAGTTACCTTTGCGACGGGACGTGGGAAGTTGACGCTAGTCAAGAATATCTTTAAGGGGAGGTTTACTATCTTTGTCCCGAAAAAAGTATTATCTTTGAGAATTTTTTTTTTCAGGATGTGTGATAGATACCCATGTCAAATTTGTTCAAAATGTTTATTGATATTTCCTCTACAAACTGGAATTTTTTCGACCGGAAATGTCGAAGAGAAAAGGCGGAAGTGCCGTCGGAACGAAACAAAATTTCTATGTAGACCTCCACGCGCGGTATGTCACAGGTCATCCGGCTCGTCTGAAATCAAAATTGAGTTGACGTTAGCGAAGTATATAAGATTCTTTAGGAGTTGTACCTCGCTTAAGTTATTTGGACCAAAGGAAACAAAATGGCGGCCATTTGAAAAAAATAGGGTTTTTTTCCATCGATTTTTCAACTTCGTCGGCCAAGTAAAAATGTTTATAGTTGATGGATCGGAATAAAAGTGGTACAACTCCTAGACAATTTAGTTAGCTTCGTCGGCAACAAAGAATCATGCCAATCGGTTCAGTAGATTTGAAGCTACTATACCGCGCGATAAGAAAAAAGTCATTTCGAGAAAAACGCGTTTGAAGTTTTGACTACAAGTAAATGCAATATTATGCAACTTGCGTTCAATCTGCTGTTCCGGGTCCATAAACTAGTCCTTCCTCTTCCTCAGAGAGGGCGTTCTGCTCGATGTGGGCCATCCTGCGCTGCTTCAGAGCCGTCTACGGCCGGTGACAAGCGGTTTTCGGCCGCTTCAGTCCGGTGGTCGACCGAATGCTTGGCGAACTGCGTCGAATAGAGTCCCAGGGTGACGTCCATAGTTGTCATGGTCTACAGAATTGCTGAATACCCTTCGTTGAAGCTGCTCACTGGCAGGAAAGCCGCAATCTCCACAGTCTTCACGCCAGAATGCAAATGCTTGGGAATTAACTTCCAAACACACGCGTTCAAACTTTCATTTGAATTTTATGTGTTTCCTCCCAAGCACCGGTACAATAATAACTCGTCCTTCGAAAGGGCCTCGTAGATCGGATGAACTACTTTTTGAACTTCTCTGGAGAGCAGCTGGTCGTGTTGATATTCGTCCGGATGTCCGGTAGCCTCTGCAGTGCTCCACTTGCACCAACTAGTTTCCCCAGCCGGGTGGTCATCCATCGAACACTTTTGTAAATAAATTGCTCAAATTGCCTTCTTCATCTGTTCCACCGAATTGGAATGCCGTCGGACTGCCAAGCCGTAGTGCTTCGTAAGCTCCTTGACCACTTCATCAGTTTTAGTGATGGGCAAGCACATAGAACAATTTTTCGCGACTACAAAGTCGAAACTCCCGAAAAAAACAGGTGCGTGAAAAAGCCGATTTCAGGCAGGTGCATTTTTTTTGTTCAACCGCGAATAACAAACATTTCTGTTCCATATTCGGAAAAACTGTTTCAGAGGTGGATCCTAAACACTTTTATGGATCCAAAAATGCAATTTAAAAAAATCGATTTTTTGAACCAAAAGATAGTATACCTCCCCTTAAGGTAGGAGTTTGAACGAGGTCGTGTAATAGGGCTAGGAGAAGTTGGATTTCCTTCTACAATAATGCAGAAAGACATGACAGTAATGTTGCCATTCTACCTGATTGTTGGCAGCAGTGGTCGCGAGAACGTACGGTCGCAAGAAGATCGTGCTGCGGACGGTCACGTGGCAGTATCGAGAAGGAAGACTATAGTGTTCAATGTATGACGCACCGTACTGCATCTGCAGTAGCAATTTAAGCAACAGTTGGCAACACTGTGGCGCAACGAACAAATTTGTTTCTTCAAGGACAGCTCCGATCCAGGCGCTTTTTAGTATGCCTTCCACTGACCCCAAATCACCACCACGTCAGTGTTGTCAAACGATAGCTCATTGGAGGGCTGTGTGGAGGTCTGCTGTGTTTTCTGATGACAGCTGGTTCTGCCTCAGTGCCAGTAATAGTCGCGTTTTGTTTAGAAGGAGGCCAGTTGAGTACCTGCAAACAACCTGTCTGCGTGCTACACACATTAGGCCTTCATCAGGATCTGTGGTCTGGGGTGCGATTTCGTATGACAGCAGAAGCACTCTCGTGGTTATCCCAAGCACCCTGACTGCAAATTTGTACGACAGTCTGGTGATGCTGCCATTCATGAATAGTATTCCAGGGGGTGTTTTCCAATAGGATAACGCTTGCCCACATAATCCTGTTGTAACCTAATATTCTCGACAGACTGTCGACATGTTGCCTTGGCCTGTTCGACGATCAGATCTGTCGGCAGTCGAGCACATATGGGACACCACTGGACGACAACTCCAGTGTCATCCGCATACAGCATTAAACGTCCCTGTATTGACCGATGAAGTGCAACAGGCATGGAACTCCATTCCACAACAAACTGACATCCGGCACCTGTACAACATGGAGATACACGTTTGCATATTTGCATTCAACACCGGTTAGTATTGTACCAGCATTTCACATTTGTAATAGCTTATCTCGCGCTTGCATTAACCCGCGATCTTGCAATGTTAATCGCTTAAATATGTTAACCCATACAAATGTATTCCCAGAATTTCATTACTCTGCATTAGTTATCTTTTGGTGTTACGACTTTTTTGTCAGTGTACTACCCTAGTTGGTGTAGTTGTATTGGAAATGTAAACATTCAGGTCTGCATCTAATTGGGCTGTGATTTCACCCAGGGTCTACCTTAACAATAAATACAACACCGCTTCAGCACTTTTTATTGCAATTTACTTTACAGTCGCACCTATTAATGGAGATGTTTAACTGTCGCTCTCAGATTTAGAGGTAGTACTGCACTCGTCTTCGCAGTGAGCTATGACCTCTTTCAAACACCGCCTGGATCATCTCAAAATCTTCGCAATATTGTATAATTCGCTGCTCCAGCTCTTTATCTGTGCAAATGTGTTCTGTCCCATTCATTTGAGAAGTGGCATAAGCCTCCTCTCATATTTCTATCTTACTCTGAGTAATTCGATTTTCCTCTCTAATTGCATGCAGTGAAAAGTTGCTATTCCTTCACACGCCGACTTCCCACGCAGCGTCTCTCGTCACCCGGGTGGTCCGGTGACAGGCGAGTTCTGCTGAGCTTGAAAGGGTTAAGCCGACTGGTGTGAGGGAGTTGAGTGGATGCTTTCCAGACGCCGACATTGTCATAATAGCGGCGGCGACACGCGCCCAGAGGGGCCAGAAGGAGCGGCTGGGCTAGAGATTCCGTTACTTTGCAGAAACTTACAAGGGAACATCCCCATTGCAGCCCCCTCAGATTAAGTTATAAGTTGGCACAGTGGATAGGCCTTGAAAAACTGAACACAGATCAATCGAGAAAACAGGAAGAAGTTGTGTGGAACTATGAAAAAATAAGCAAAATATACAAACTGGGTCACCCATGCCTGAGATAGGCAATATTAAGGGCACTGTGAGCCGAGGAGCGCCGTGGTCCCGTGGTTAGTGTGAGCAGCTGTGGAGTGAGAGGTCTTTAGTTCGAATCTGCCCTTGGCTGAAAATTTTGCTTTCTTTATTTTCGCAAAGTTATGATCTGTCCGTTCGTTCATTGACGTCTCTGTTCACTGTAATAAGTTTAGTGTCTGTGTTTTGCGACAGCACCGCAAAACCGTGCGATTAGTTGACGAAAGGACGTGTCTCTCCAATGGGAACCGAAAACATTTGATCGCAAGGTCATAGGTCAACCGATTCCTCCACAGGAAAACACGTCTGATATATTCTATACGACACTGGTGACGGCATGTGCGTCACATGACAGGAATATATTGTCGACCCACCTAACTTGTACACTTGGCGAATGGGTAAAAAGATTCTTCTACCTTGCCCGATTTAGGTTTTCTTGTGGATGTAATAATCACTCCAAAAAAAGTGATGAAAATATAAGGGTTTGTCACATAAACTGAAAATAAAAAGTTAAAATTCTCAGTCGAGGGAAGGTTTGAACCAAAGGCCTCTAGTTCTGCAGCTGATCACGCTAACCACAGGATCACGGCTCTCCTCATCTCACACTGCCCTTAATATTGCCTATATTGCACATGGACGACCCAGTTTATTTTGCTTATTTTTTCATAGTTCCACACAATTTCTTCCTGTTTTCTCGATCGATCTGTGTTCAGTTTTTCAAGGCCTATCCACTGTGCCAACTTATAACTAAATCTGAGGGGGGTGCGATGGGGAGGTTCCTTGTTAGTGAAAACCGTTTCTGGCGGGCTACCAGCGAGGTGTGGGAAAGACTTGTGTTCCCAGGCAGTCTTGGCGAGCAAATTCCCGCGTTTTCTGCAAAATCATAACTGTGATTAGCTTGCTCAGGGAATAGCTTCGTGACGTAGCAAAATCGGCACAGAAATTGGCGCCAAGTATCTCCATTGGTGGATTAGTACTGCATCGGCAATAGAGGGGAATTTTCCGCCGGTTTTCGAGTTGCTGATTGGAACGTTTAACCACGACCACTGTCGTGGGGGCGGGAATGTTCTGGGTTCGGCTTGTATGGGTTCTCTTGAGTGGAGTCGTCTCTCGCCTTTCGGTCGGGGTAAGTTACAAGACTGAGCTCTCGCTGCTATGGACAGCCTGCCTTCCGTTGCCTGTCTAATATACTTTCATTTAATTGTAACTGTTTTACGAAATTGCTGAAGTTTCGACTTCAACGTAACTTTCTGGGTACAGTTGGCAATTGAGTGTTATGCGTGCAAGCGGCCTATGCTGTCCGTCTTGCGCAGTTTTGGCTAAAGTTGACTGTATCGGAGTTACTGTGTGACTTCGCTTGTTAAAATCAATCACTGTACCGTCAGTGATTGTGTGGCAAGCCTTTTCCGTCTCCCTCAGAGGCGCATTTGTATTGATAGGAAGTCTTTATTCTGGAACAACCAGACCAGGATAATTTGTTTCGGAATATACTCGTGATATTATCATCACCACGACTGGACGTTGAAGCAACCAGCCATCACTTCCGGTACGCCAGATCGCGTCCTTGCAGTTAAGAACACAGGTTGGTAATGTATGTCCGCAGCACCGGCGGATTAGGGAATTTTGCTCTGTGATAATCAGAGCTCAGCAGAGCGCGCCTGTTCCCGTCTTTTCTTACGTGGTTCTGTCTTGGGTGTTCATTGTCTGAGTTCTCACTACTGTAACAGCAATTAATGTTGGGTTGGCTGGGTGTTTCTCTTAAGATTTGAGTTGCAAGGAATTGGTTCCACGTATCACTTGGTCATAAACGTCGCAAGCTAGTTTACGGACAACTTCACCTTCACAGCATTTATTTGAGTATCCAATTTGACGTATTGTAAATGTTTCATGTGTTGTGTTTATTATTTTGAGTTTAGTCATAATAAATCAAATTGTTATTTTGGACAGAACTTTCATCGGTAGAGCAACCCTTTCATTTCCCACCACGTTAATTAAACTTATTTATCAAATTAAATTATTGCAGGTGCCAAACTCTTTTCTACTCGACTTGCAGGGTCGATTAGAGTCAGTTCGCGTTTCTTCTTAATCCGTGTGCAACAGCAAAAGTCAGAGTTAGAAAAGGGGGAGCTTAGAGCATCATTTCCTTATAATGATTCTAGAAGAATTTAGTATTAGATACACTGCTAGCCCCGGCACCTCGCACATTTTTCAAATGACCCCAGACAAAGAAAGCCAGAGGATTGAAGTTACGTGACCTTGGAGGCCAAGGTTCGGGTGTGTTCGAGCTATCCATCTCGGACTATTCTGGAGTGTTACATGTCGTCTTACATCAGCAGTAAAGTACGCTGATGTCCCATTACGCATGTACCACATTCCCCATCTATGGCTCATCGGTAAAATTTGAGCCCACTTAAATGGAGACTTAATCCAAAAGTTTATGTTTCAATTACGTTTCTCCCAACTAGGACAGCACTTCATAACGAAGTGAGTAACGGCTCGTAATCACACATTCGCAATTCAGTCAGTAACAGCTCGTTTGCGGACCCGTATTAACTTGAACAATTTCGTCTCTGTTATTGTATACTTTCACACGCATCAGTTTTCGCAAGAAATTGTGATCCCCCCACATTGCAGAGTGTTAACGCAAATTCGAGCATACGGAATAGGTTCCCAGGTATGGGAGTGGCCATAAGATTTCTTACGTAATATAACTGTGTACTTTGTCCTTGACAGCGAGTGTTCATCAGAGACAAGTGTATCGTCAGAAGTGCCCCAGGGAAGTGCGATGGAATCGCTTTTGTTCTCTATATTTATAAACGATTTGACAGAAAGGGTGAGCAGTGATCTGCGACTGTTTGCTGACGACGCTGCAGTATACAGGGAACTGTAGGAGGATACGATATGAGTTAGACAAAGTTTCTAGCTGGTATGATGAATGGTAGCTTGCTCTGAATGTAGAAAAATGTGAGTTAATGCAGATGATGAGGAAAAAGAATCCCGTAAAATTCGTAGACAGTATTAGTGATGTGATACTTGAAACACTTACACGGTTAAATATTTAGGCCTAACGAGGATAGTGGGAAAGGCAAATGGTCGACTTCGTTTATTGGAAGATTTTAGGAAATTGTAACTAATTTTCAAAGGCGACTGCTTATAGACCATTTGTGGGTCTCATTCTTGAGAATCATTCGAGTGTTTGGGACCCCCACCAGGTCGGATTAAAGGAAGTCATCAAAGAAATTCAGAAGCGCGCCTCTAGATTTGTTACTGGCTGTTTTGATCAACAGTATTACAGACAAGCTTCCTGGACTCAGGCATCCCTGGAGGAAAGACAACTTTCTACACGCGGAACGCTATTGAGAAAGTTTAGAAACCAGGCAACTGAAGGTGGCTGCAGAACGTAAGGACTGGGACGACATGATAAGCGAAATTAGGGCTCGTGTGGAAGCATATAGACTGCCAATTTTTCTCTCGCTTCAGTTGCGAGTGGGACAGAAAACGAAATGGCTAGTAGTAGTATACAGTCCCCTCCGCCCTACACCATATAGAGTGTGTGTATAGATGTAGATGTTTGTGTACAGGGTGGTCAGAAACAGCCTGAAAAGCTTATAAACGAGTTGCAGGGTAAGTTGTGCTGAAAAATAATAGTCAAGGAAAAGTTCGATATGTTGCGCCGTTTCCGAGTTAATTAGTATTGAAGTTAGCCAATCACGCCGTTGCGCGCGCAAATTCAGGCGACCCGCCAGTGTCAGTTGCTCCCATAGCGTAGACAGAGCATGAGACAGTTCAGCTTTTGGCTCGCGTTCGATTCTTACTACCGTCCCAAGTCCAGTTTTTGTAGCGCTCTCTTGTTCGGATTTAGGAAACCAGACGGAGATACAGTCTCTGACGAGCGGCTTGAATTTGCGCTCTCCGGCCGCTTTGACCGAGCGGTTCTAGGCGCTTCAGTCAGGAACCGCGCTGCTGCTACGGTCGCAGGTTCGTCTGTGATGTCCTTAGGTTGGTTAGGTTTGAGTAGTTCTATGTCTAGGGGCGTGATGACCTCAAATGGTAAGTCCCATAATGCTCAGAGCCATTTGAACCATTTTGAACCATTTGCGCTCGCAACGGCGTGATTGGCTAACTTCAGTGCTAATTAACTACTCAGAAATGGTGCAACGTATCGAATTTTTCTCTTAACAGTTATCTCTCAGCACAACCAATCCTGGAACACCCTAACAAGCATTTCGGACTCTTTCTGACTACTCTGTATAAATCAAAAATTTTACATAGTATTTACAGGTAAATAAATAAAACCCCACTTGTTACTCACAGTTTGGTGCAGATTTTCATCAGATGTCATTTCCGTGACGAGCCTGTCAGCTTACATTGGTTCTATCGGCAGTACTCAAACCCAGCTACACAGCTTGAAAAGCGTCAAAGCTGTCCTCCAGCTATGGAGGAAGATTATTACACTACTGGCCATTAAAATTGCTACACCAATAAGAGATGCAGATGATAAACGGGTATTCACTGGACAAATATATTGTATTAGAACTGACATGTGATTACATTTTCAAGCAGGTTGGCTCCATAGATCCTGAGAAATCAGAACCCAGAACAACCAAATCTGGCCGTAATAACGGCCTTCATACGCCTGGGCATTGAGTCAAACAGAGCTTGGATGGCGTGTACAGGTACAGCTGCCCATGTAGCTTCAACACGATACCACAGTTCATCAAGAGTAGTGACTGGCGTATTGTGTTACTCGGCCACCATTGACCAGACGTTTTCAGTTGGTGAGAGATCTGGAGAATGTGCTGGCCAGGGCAAAATGGTTCAAATGGCTCTGAGCACTATGCGACTTAACTTCTGAGGTCATCAGTCGCCTAGAACTTAGAACTAATTAAACCTAACTAACCTAAGGACATCACACACATCCATGCCCGAGGCAGGATTCGAACCTGCGACCGTAGCGGTCTCGCGGTTCCAGACTGAAGCGCCTTTAACCGCACGGCCACACCGGCCGAGGCCAGGGCAGCAGCCGAACATTTTCTGTACCTAGAAAGGCCCGTACAGGACCTGCAACATGCGGTCGTGCATTATCCTGCTGAAATGTAGGGTTTTGCAGGGATCGAATGAAGGGTAGAGCCACGGGTTGTAACACATCTGAAATGTAACGTCCACTGTTCAAAGTGCCGTCAATGCGAACAACAGGTGACCGAGACGTGTAACCAATGGCACCCCATACCATCACGCCGGGTGATACGCCAGTATGGCGATGACGAATACACGCTTCCAATGTGCGTTCACCGCGATGTCGCCAAACACAGATGCGACCATCATGATGCTGTAAACAGAATCTGGATTCATCCGAAAAATGACGTTTTGCCATTCGTGCACCCAGGTTCGTCGTTGAGTACACCATCGCAGGAGCTCCTGTCTGTGATGCAGCGTCAAGGGTAACCGCAGCCATGGTCTCCAAGCTGATAGTCCATGCTGCCGTCCGCAGCTCGTGGTTGTGCGGTAGCGTACTCGCTTCCCACGCCCGGGTTCCCGGGTCGATTCCCGGCGGGGTCAGGGATTTTCTCTGCCTCGTGATGACTGGGTGTTGTGTGATGTCCTTAGGTTAGTTGGGTTAGTTCTAGGGGACTGATGACCATAGATGTTAAGTCCCATAGCGCTCAGAGCCATTCCATGCTGCTACAAACGTCGTCGAACTGTTCGTGCAGATGGTTGTTGTCTTGTAAACGTCCCCATCTGTTGACTCAGGGATCGAGACGTGGCTGCACGATCCGTTACAGCCATGCGGATAAGATGCCTGTCATCTCGGCTGCTAGTGATACGAGGCCGTTGGGATCTAGCACGGCGTTCCGTATTACCCTCCTGAACCCAACGATTCCATATTGACATTGGATCTCGATCAACGCGAGCAGCAATGTCGCGATATGATAAACCGCAATCGCGATAGGCTACAATCCGACCTTTATAAAAGTCGGAAACGTGATGGTACTCATTGCTCCACCTTACACGGGGCATCACAACAACGTTTCACCAGGCAACGCCGGTCAACTGCTGTTTGTTTATGAGAAATCGGTTGGAAAGTTTCCTCATGTCAGCACGTTGTAGGTGTCGCCACCGGCGCCAACCTTGTGTGAATGCTCTGAAAAGCTAATCATTTGCATATCACAGCATCTTCTTCCTGTCGGTTAAATTTCGCGTCTGTAGCACGTCTTCTTCGTGGTGTAGCAATTTTAATGGCCAGTAGTGTAAATTAATAACACGAGCAAGACGCGTAAAAGCCTTAGAAAAGACAACTTATGTCTGAGGGCAGGGGAATGTTGGACGTCAAATTATATGTCGCTTGTGTAGAAACATGTTCTCAAAACAGCCCTAGATGCGCCTGTTTGTAATATTGTATTCTGTATCAATATACCAGTCTTCAGTGGCTGTAAATTTATTTTAGCTTCTTACCGTCGAAAAAAGACATTATTTTGAACGTTTCAAGGAAAACCACAGCAAACTCGACTAACCTTATCGTTCATGGGGTGGAAGTTTTCTTCAGCACTTGTGGTTATTAGGGAAATGACGTGTGCGCTCCGCGGAATGATCATATGTGGATATTTCCTTCATAGGAAGATCCTGGCCAGCGCCATCATCGCAAATAATAGATGGCAAGAAAGAGAGAGGGAGAGAGACAAAGACTAAGAATATCGTTGAAGCGGTGCGGACACATCCTGGAAATCCTTTTCCACCAGGAAGCGTCAGAGAAGTGGAGCTCAAACTGTGGTTCTGGGTTCCATCTATCAGAATAAAGTCGAGAATGAGAAGAATACGCAACGATTACTGCGTTCCTTCTTTGCAAATCGGTTACCAAAGCCTACAGTCTGAGACAGACCAAGGTTCGTCTTCCAGTCTACGGTCCGGTGCGACGTCTCCGCGGCGCTATACAGCTGTGCAGACGGCAAAAACAAAACAAAAACGAATCGCCGCGCCGTGCTCGAAGGCCGGCGGTGTCTTCGCCTGGATGGAATTTTTAACCACGTCGCGTCTTGGCTGTTGTGTTCCAGAAGGTCGTGGCCTTCCATACTACTAGTTTCAGAAAACATTCGCTTACGTGATCTCGTAAGTTTCTGAAACTTGCTTTATTCAATTGATTAAGTGAGGTGATAATAAGTGCGAATGAGATATATTAGCCAAACACTGAACTTCAAACACAGTTCACTTTCTAGAGCCAATTATTCTCCACAAACCCCTGGACACTTACGTGAGAAATGCCACGTTAAACGTCTTCCCAGAAGCTAAGCACATTAAGAATTTCGTGGCGCAGTTAACACAACAACCACTGTGACTTCAAGGCTGAATGTTTCCGTTATGACTGCCACAATTTAGTTTCGACTGTACAGCAACAACAATTTTCTTTCTTTGACGACTGTTGTTAATTCCACTGCGTGTGATTTAAAAGAATGATGATTACGAGTGAACACACGTGTGTAGACTGATAAGTAAAATGAATTTTTTGAGACAGCGGAAAACATTTTGCTGAACTGTCACTAGTGGTAAACATAATACTTGTAACGGATTTGATAAGAATTTTCAAACAGGTATGACATACAGTTAGGTAACAGCGGTAGCAGAAGCACAGAAACTTGGTTTGTCTATCCCCAGAAAACCACTTAAATTATTGACGATACAGCCACGGAAAACTGCAGCAATAACTTACACAAAAGTCTCACAGCTGAACGAATATACTACGTTTAGGAAAAATTGGAGATGAAGAAGTCCAGTGTGAGCTCCCTGCCGCGATTCATGGCATTTTGATCAAAACTCAATATGGGACAACATTTAAACGTTATTTTCGGCGTATTTAGGCGCAATCTAGAACGCACGTGGGTCCGTTATCACAGTCTTGAATTGAATAAACAAAATATGGACAAAAAATTCAGAGAGCCCGCAAAAAAAAAAAAAAAAAAAACGCGAAGACCGTATTGCAGTGCGCAGTCGTGCTGTCTATGTTTACAGTTACACCCATACTCAGCAAACCATAGTGAATTATTCGGTCGGTGCATAAGTTCGTAACGTCCTTGTTTTGCATGTTGGTATTTCAGTTGCAATGGGTTTATTTATCGATTGTCCTTTTTATTTGTAGTTCACTGTTCCTATGTTGTCTCGTGTCGAACATCAGCACTTGCACCGGACAATGCTGTGGAAACAGGAGCAGAAGCCCCATTTAAACACCCATTAATCAACATCAGCTAGTGACTTAACGACCTACCTTCGCAACCTGAAATTGCTTTTCATCTACTTGCTAAGTAATAAAGGCATATACAGTCTAAGTAGCTACGTCAGTGTGTTCATTAGTTCGTCCTGTCACACTTTTCTCACTATAAATTAAACCATGCGATGTTTCGTGTATGGCTAAAAGTTGATGATGCCATGTGGAGAATTTAAAATTGTAGATCTCTTCGTAGTAAATATTGTTGTTGTGAGAGTGTTGTTGTTTGTCCGTAGTGAGGCAGCCTACGTACAGAATGCCACCAGCAAAAAGTCATCAGCTGTGGAAAATAATGCACTTCGCCACAAAACACGGAATATTATAATCACTGCAGTACAATGAGTCACAATTTGAATAAACACGAAGAAACCACAATATTTGTGGTATAATGGGAAGTAGCCTCTGCCATGCACATCACAGTGGTTTGCAGAGTATTAATGTTCATGTGTATTAGAGCTCTTACGAATTTCTCGTGTGACAATGTCTGTCGAAATGCTTCTTTGTTCTATCTTCGTAGCTTACCTTGAACAGACACTTTACAATCCTCGAGCACTGCTTTGAACAAGAAGGCACACAGATACCTTCATATTGCTTTTCTTTCTTACTTGAGATTTGTTATTAAAAAATATCAGTCACAGTTAGAAAACTGAGAATATCTTATTTTGGGAAACAGAGCAGTGAACTGTAGACAAGTGTTTGGGCAAAAAAATATTTTTATACAAATTATAATGATCATAGAAATTTATGAATAGTTAGTATCGTAATGAATGTTCTTGCAATAATTAAGTTTGTTATAAAAATGCATATAAGATACTCAAGTAAATGGCCAGTACTTCGGGGAAATGTGTTGTTTTATAAACTAATAGTTCTATTTCTGCCACATTAAGCAAGGACAAAAAAAGCTGATTAATTTTTACCTAAAGGACAATGAGTTCGATTTTAGGACAGGCATGGGAATTTGGGAATAGTTTCAAGCTCACTGGTGGTACAGAAGAGAAGAATTGATGTAAACTAGGAAGACATTTATGTCGTTTATTGCTTTGGAAAAGGTCTTTTAGGCATGTTAGTTTGGTAAACGGTGTTTGAATCTATACAGTGAATGATCTGGAGCGGAATAAGAAACGGTGTACTAAAACAGGTAGTAATGGAAGAAGAGATGAAATCAAGAAAACACGAATCAGAGCTGTTCCCTTTCGCTATACTTATACATTGTGGTTATTGATGAAAGAGTTTAACATTTTAAAAGATAAGTAAAACAGATTACAGTACATTAGGGGGCGTCCATTAATTATGTGAGACGATTTTGGCATTTTTTCAAGTCCCTCTCCCCTCTTCGTGAGATGTCGTGAGATCTGACTCTACCCCTCCCAACACCTAATCTCATGTGAAAATCGAACAATAAAATACTTAAGTAAAAGGAATATTTTTTTCTAATTCAGTCCACAGGGACTCGTGTGTGATCACAAGGTCGACTACTGGAATCAACATGACCAAGTGAATTCGAGTAAAATCATCTACCCCTTCAACCTCGCTCTGATTTAGCTATTCTAAATCGTTGTCGCCTGCACACAGTTCAGTACCTAGACGTGTAAATCCATAAGGGACACACTTTGCGCGCTGGAGCAGCTTATGGTGGATGAAAAGTAGATACCGCATATACTGCATCATCTGTTTTCTGGATCACCACATACAGTTGGGCAATAGAGGTCATAGGACAATAGGACATGCTGATGAAGGCATGCAAAGGTTGAACTGGAAAAAAATTACGTGATATTTGCGAAGACACTCCCTGTCCTCCACGTGAGATTGAGTGAGATTCGGCTCCATTCCCTCTTCCCTCTACGCGCCTCACGCAATTAATGGGCGCTGTTAATATTGCTTAATTCAAATAGTCTCGAATAAATATGAACAGAACGCTGAAAGCTACAGCAGCTGTACTTAAACTGTATTAATTAAAAATCAGGTCGTTAGGCCTCCACCCTCTTTCCATTTTACCTCTTGCTCACTCTTTATTTGCATTTTGTTTGCCTTGGTGTTCGTCTTGTCCCTATGTGTGTTCACTTCGCCCTTGTCTTTTAGGCTGGAGATTTTAGTGTATTGCAGAGTGACTGGCTCATCCTTTTTTATTCTGGTGATCAGCCAGCCACGGCCTTCTGCTATATAATTTTAATACTATTCACTACTTTTCCTTGTAGTGTACGTTTTCCCCTTTTGTTTTCTCTTTCAGTGTGGTTACCCGTCAGTTTTACGCCCTTTTACTTACCCTGACTCCTTTTGGGAATTGTTTTATCTTGAGACTTGTTTTCATGAGGAAAAAGGGTCTGATGACCCTGTGGTTTGGTCCCTTTACATCCCAAACCAACGAACCTATACACGGCATTCGTAAGAGAACTGAAAGAGTGTAACAATTTCGTTATTTAGAAATAATTTTTGAATGCAACAATTGCACTCTGGAAATTAGAAACCGAATATTCCTTGCTAAATGTCCTTTCGGAGACGAGAGAAGACCAAAAACCGTGCATCCAAGGGAGACCACCGATAAATATCTCGTCTGCATCTGTTACTCTGTGGAAAGGCATCTGGGCAGTGGGTGAAAAAGATGGACACCAGCTGGAAGCAACGGATGTATGAGTATGGAGGAGAGTCGTCAGAACACAAAGTAATCAGAGAAAAGTAAGGCAAGAGGTCTATGAATGCATAAACGAAGAAAAGCATGAAACGAACAAGATATGACTTCTGATTCACATACTGAGGTACACTGCTGTTCAGGATCAACACGAAAAGGTTTCAGGTTGTGGCATAAAAAGCGTCAATGAAATCATCCTTTTATTGTTGGTGGCTGAGGAAGACATTTCAGACTCACTGTCGCTCAGAATCGACACGAAAAGGTCTCAGGTTGTGACGTGAAGAGCGTCAATGAAATCAGCCTTTAATTATTGGTGAAGAGGAAGACATTTCAGACTCACCACCGCTCAAACAGACGCGAAAAGGCCTCAGATTGTGGCATAAAGGACGGCAATGAAATCATCCTATTATTTTGGTGGCTGAGGAAGACATTTCAGACCCACCACCACTCAGAACAGTGCCGAAAAGACCTCATATTTTGGCGTAAAGAGCGTCAATGAAATCATCCTTTTATTATTGGTGGCCGAGGAAGACATTTCAGACTCACTGACACTCTGAATCGTTACGAAAAGACCTCAGGTTGTGGCATAAAGAGCGTCAATAAGATCACCTTTTTCCTTAGGGCGTTTATTCCCACACATTACGCTGTCGAAAACGACGGTTCGCATTGCGGCGAACAACAGGACAACGTTCATGGCAGTCTTTGACACTACTGACAGTCCCCAGACGATTCAACCCTTCTCTAAGAACATAGTGGAGCAGCAACCCCAATGCATGTGCTCATACCACTTTGTAATGCAGCGCGACTACAATTTTTGCTCCGATGTACAGTGTTGAACCACCTGGGACCATTCGAAACCATTAGATGAAGTTTGAACATAACCCGAAGTAGGGAAGCATACTCATATTTTTTCAGGTCTCATGCCCTTCTGTGGCATGATCATGGGAGGGTGTGACATTGACACATGCGTGAGTAAAATGGCAAAGAGTCTCTCTAAGACTACGCAGTTTGGCAACACTCTCAGTGCCACACGCCCAACTTTGTTGAGCATATTTACTGAGACCTAGATGGCAGCAGACAGACAATTTCCCAGACACAGTTAGTTGAAGGCTGCGGTCACGGTGGCACCAAAACCTGTGGATTCCGCTGACGATTGACACAGGCTGACGTTGACCAACTTTTTCAAATCAGTATGCACGTGTGCTTCCACAGCGATGCCCATCACATCGTCGGAACATACAGATTTTGGACGAAAATCGATGAATTTCAAATCAGTTTCTTTTCTTTGGTCGAACTGACTGACGTTTTCACACATGAAGTATGGACTGTGAGCAACTGATAAGATTATTCCAATAAATAATGAGTTTGTGGCAACCTGTGGTCGAAAAATACTATAATCTGGATATAGCTCGGAATCTATGGACTACAGCAACAGCCTTAGTGGATTCCACAAGTAGGCAATATCTTTATCGGAAATTTTAGGCGTAAATTAGAATCTCAAAAAATAAGTTGTTCAAGTAAGAAGGGTGCTGTACCGTATGCTTAAAGTTACCGTCGTAGATCTTTCTCGGATTGTGTTAGGTGACTTACTGGCGTTTTTATGGCTGTTGGGTGGTCTGCAATTTTTCAGTGCTTTAGATATTCAGAGTATCTGATTCTAAAATTAATGGTTGTTTTTCACAATATACTGAAGACAATCATTGAAGATTAATTGACGCACATGTCTGTTTTGCTGAATTTACTTGAAGCTGTGCTGGGTGTTTGTAATCTTGTTTCTCAGTCTCCCCATGAATTATCTCGAGTAGGCTTTTCTTTGTTCATCTCATATATTAGTAAAAGTTATCTGGTTACTACAATAAAAAGTGTGTACAGTACCTGCCACATTCTTTTCGAGATAGATATAGCCTATTCATATGCATTCGGCTTCTTTTTAATAGCAAAAGCCGCAATGCAGTACTCGTCTCCAAACACAGTAGTAGCATCTATAACGTTCTTAGGGGTTGTTTTACTCATCGTATCTGGCACTCTGTCGCAGCATAAGTACTGAACAGTAACTGTAAAAAAAAAAAAAAAACCTCTAAAGCTATTTTTTAAATAATTAATCCTGTTTTTTGTTTCCACTGAACATTTATTATAATCTCAAATTAATTAAAAGCATCTTGACAAATCTGAAACAAGTTGTAATATACTTACAATAATGAAATAATTAATTCACAACAGGCTAAATGCTTTCTGTCTAAAATCCGAAACCAGACTGACTCCCTATGCCAACATGGCAGTCACTATTTATAATTTCTTAACAATCCCGAACAAACCTCGGCATTGTTTAAAATTATTATTTCATTAATTATCAATTAAAACTCTCATCCTAAAACAAACGTCACATTTTAAAGATTATCTAGATCCTTATATACTAAACACATGAGTAAATTCTAGTCTATATACTATTTATATAGTGTATAAACGCTTAGGTGTTAATGTTAACAATACACTTGTTATACAGAGGGGTCCAAAAAATGTATCCACTGTTTAAAAGTCCATAACTGGCAAACTAATTGACGGAGTTGTCTCATCTTTGCTAGTCTAATAGTTTGTAGTTCCGGCAATCGCCACACAAGCGTTGTATGGCGTTGTTTTGTTTTGTCGGGTGACAGTCGCCAGATAGTGTTTTGTCAGTCCAGCTAACTCCCGTCGTGTGTTACAACAATTCACTCGCTCACCACAGAAGTCTGTGAGACAGTGTGCCCGTGAAACTGGAGTGAGTCTCTCAAGTGTTCTGCGAATTTTGAAGACAGAAAAGTGGAAGTGCTACATCCCACGATCGCTACACGCAATGAACGAGGACGACACAGATCGTAGAATGGAGTACTGCGAGTGGTTTACTAACATGGTGTGCAACGATGAAGAGTTTGCAGAGATGATTGTGTGGTCTGATGAGGCACAGTTCAAACTCAATGGTACAGTAAATCGCCACAATTGCATCTACTGGGCCACCAAAAATCCGAACTACCGTGTAGACAAAGCCGTGAATTTGCCAGGAGTGAATGTGTGGTGTGGGTTGTCTTACCGGGGCTTGATTGGGCCATTCTTCTCTGACGGCACAGTTACCGGTGAGGTGTACCTTCAGAAGCTTCAGACATTCATTTTACCTGCCATCCGAGACTTCTATAGAGACGGAAGAGTTTATTTTCAACAAGATGGTGCCCCAGCCCACTACCAAAATCGTGTTAGTGCGTATCTCGACGAAAATCTACCAGGAAGATGGATAGGCCGTAGAGGTGCTGTGGAATATCCACCACGTTTCCCAGACCTAGCTCCTCTGGACTTTTACCTGTGGGGAACACTAAAGGACGTCGTTTATCGACAAAAGCCACGCACATTGGGTGAACTTCGAGAATCCATCGTACATTCTTGTGCAAATATCCAACTGAATATGTTGCAGTCAGTAGTTCGTGCTGCAGTTCGGCGTCATCGTTTGTGTGTGGATGTTAATGGTGACCAATTCTAACACCTACAGTGATATCTTTAAGTTGGACTTTAAGCTACACTTTCACCAAAAATGAGACAACTCCGTCAATCAGTTTGCAAGTTATGGACTTTTAAACAGTGGATACATTTTTTTGGACCCCTCTGTGTTTACTAATTACAGAAGATTCATATCATATAAAATGTCCCTACCAGTTAACAGACTTAATGTAATTAAGATTCCGTAATTATTTCCTCCGTAACTTTTCCACAAGTACACATTTCCATACACCTCTATGTCAGAAACTATTGTTTATGGTTAAAATTTATGCGTTTTTATTAGTTTCAATTGGACTGTTACGTTTCACATCCATCTCCTCCCCGCCCCCAAAGATGTTCTAAACTCCTTCATAGGAGAGATGACCTCCTCGATCCCGCCAAAAACTGATGAAGGAGATCAGTCGCACTGTGACCAAGCTGTTGGCCTATGTTATCGGGCGACCTCTGGCGACGATTGTAAACAAAATTGGAAGCGGGGATAAAGGCGGCACAGGACTCTTTTTCGGGAGGAGCGGTAACAGGACTAACAGTAAGTTGGTTCATTCTGATTCGTCTGTGGCTACATGCACTTGTACTTCCCGTCTGGCTCCCCGCCTTGTGCAAAACTTTCTACTGGACGTCATTTCGGCGGGCTGCATTTCCAAAGTGAAATTGTCATGAACGCTTGTGTGATGTAGAGGACTGTGTTTGTGTTGTCGATGATGAGGAAAGCGACAGGAGAGTGTGAAACATGGTGCTCATACGTAACGCGCTGCTCTCGAGTTACATCACGGGAGGCGCCTGTTGTGTCGTCCTCACCTAAGTGACGGAACGTCAATGCCAGTGCTGTGTGACCTCCCTCGTGAGAGGCTGCGAGAAGGCTTGGCTTTTAACCAGGGACAGTGGCGTAAAAATTTTGTAAACAAAAAATTTATGTTGCCATCTCTCCCTCCCATACTACGGACGGAAAGTTTTTCCCTCGCCGAAATTCGATATAGCTGTCTTCGAACCGAGAGCTAGCACCGAGAGCTAGCACACAGTTGTGCTTAGTCTCTCTCTTGCGGAGGCGGGGCTCCCTAAATCGTTACATGTAACCGCTGGATCTGTTGCGTCGGCGGCGGCAGATCGTGAACAATTTCTTCGAC
This sequence comes from Schistocerca serialis cubense, assembly GCF_023864345.2. Lineage (NCBI taxonomy): Eukaryota > Metazoa > Arthropoda > Insecta > Orthoptera > Acrididae > Schistocerca > Schistocerca serialis. Next base: position 292,195,180 of record NC_064638.1, read on the forward strand.
ATTCCTCGTTCCAGCTGAATTAGTGTTTCGTCTCGAATGATTTAGTTGACGAAGAAACATTAAACTCTAATCGTTCTTCCTCGTTTCCAAAAAAAAAAAAATTGTATGTCGTGATGGAATGTCAAGATCGTGTGCTTTTAAGACGTCAATATCCATGTGTGAACCGTGGCATAATATATATCTGTGGACGAAAACAATAACAATCTAGTCTCAAACAGATAGACATGTGAAAACAAGAGATGGTTACCACATGTGCTATCTAAACCTATACAAGTAGTGGTGTAACTGTCCGGCGGGGGTGGCCGAGCGGTTCTAGGCGCTACAGTCTGGAACCGCGCGACCGCTCGCCTCGGGCATGGATGTGTGTGATTGCCTTAGTTTAGTTAGGTTTAAGTAGTTCTAATTTCTAGGGGAATGATGACCTCCGAAGTTACGTCCCATAGTGCTCTGAGCTATTTGAACCATTTTTTTGGTGTAACTGTCAGCAACCCCAAAGGTAGGAAGTGATAAGTGATAAAAAAAAGTGTGTTGTGCTACGACATCAGGCCACAAGACGATGAATTCGTGTCCGCACAACGCCAGGCGCTGCTTCCTCTTCATCTGCGGGGGCTGTAGGGGGGGGGGGGGGGAGAGGGGGAGTTGCACCTCTTCTGACGACATTAACTGGCATTGCTTTAACATACCACATCAAAGTCGTTATAATGAATTTCCAGCATCAATTGAATCAACCCAGCACATAGCTCAGACATCAGCAACAGCGAACAGACCTCTACAATAGGTTTTGCTATCGTATACTTTATTTTATAGTTTTTTTGTATTAGATTTAAGCAAATAAGGCACCAGACGCTGATCGAAATGGCATATAAGCAATAAAAAAATATTTGTATTAATAATGTCCTGTGACTGCTTGTGGCCACAAACAGAAAGAGTATTACAATTTTCAGGCTATTGTGTTTCACCTACTTTTGGGCAACGATAACAGATACGGCGTGACTGCTAATTACTATGGGTTTCTTGGTATAGACGGATGTAAGCTAGTAGCAACTGCTACTGTAGCACTGTTACCTTCAGAAGTAACAGGCCGCATACACTGGTGGGAACAAGATCGCGGCACCAGAAAACAATTAATATAGAGCACTGGAACTTCGGGAATACTTTGGTTAAGGTAACATATTCAAGTGATTAACATTGCAAGATCACAGGTTAATGTAAGCGCAAGATAAGCCATTGTAAACATGAAATTCCGGTACATTGATAACCGATGTAACTGCCAAAATGTTGTATGCAAGCATGCAAATGTGCAAGCACTGTGTTTTACAGGTGCCGGATGTTTCATGCCTGTTGCACTCGGTCGATCAATACATGAACGGTTGATGCTGTTTGCGGATGACGCTGGAATTGTCATCCGATGATTCCCATACGTGCTCGGTTGGAGACAGATCTAGTGATCGAGCAGGCCAAGGGAAGATCTTGATACTCCGTAGATCAAGCTGGGTTACAGCAGCCGTATGTGGGCGCCTGTTATCCTGTTGGAAATTTGGAAATTTGTGGTAAGATCTTATGGGACCAAACTGCTGAAGTCATCGGTCCCTAAGCTTACACACTACTTAATCTAACTTAAACTAACTTACATTATGGAAAACACACACAGCCATGTCAGAGGGAGGACTCGAACCTCCGACGGAGGGAGCCGCGCGGACCGCGATAAGACGCCCCAGACCGCGCGGCTCCCCCGCGCGGCTATCCTGTTGGAATGTACCACCCGGAATGATGTTCATCAATGACAGCACGAAAGCTCGAATCATCAGAATGACGTACAAATTTGCAATCAGACTGCCTGTGATAACCACGAGAGTGCTCCTGCTGTTCAAAAATGGTTCAAATGGCTCTGAGCACTATGGGACTTAACATCGGAGGTCATCAGTCCCCTAGAACTTAGAACTACTCAAACCTAACTAACCTCAGGACACCACGCACATCCATGCCCGAGGCAGGATTCGAACCCGCGACCGTAGCGGTCACGCGGTTCCAGACTGAAGCGCCTAGAACCGCTCGGCCACTCTGGCCGGGGCTGCTGCTGTCATACGAAGTCGCACCCCAGACGATAACTCCAGGTGTAGGTCGAGTGTGCCTAGCATGCAGACATATTGGTTTCAGGCCCTCAACTGGGCTACTTGTAATCCACACACGGTCATCAGTGGCTCCGAGACAGAATAGTTTCATCAGAAGCTATCGCCTGACTCCTCTGAAGTCGCAAATGGCGGTGGCTTGGTAACAGTAGACTGCATGCTACAGATCGTCTGTCTCGGAAAACAGCTGTTCCAGATTTACTCAGCACAATCGTTATTTCTTCTCATTTAAATATTCTAGGTAGACAGTTTCAGGCTCAGTTTAATATTTCTGCTTCTTCTACACTGCACAGTAAGTCCATACTAGTCGAATATTTTGGAAAAAAGGACATAACATGACAATCCAAGCACATTTCAAAAAGGGTTGTGCGTTTGTATGGGAGCGAATATCGATTGTGGAAGTGGAAAACCGACAACTAGAAACTGATTCACAGAATCAATTTAGGAGTGTTTACATGACCAACCAGAAACGGTACTGTAAAATCGGAACACCATAGAAACATAGTTTATACATGGTTAGAGACACGATACAAAACTTTGATAGTCAGAGGAAATTCCTTTGCAGAGCGAGCGCCTTGTTTTTGATGTAGGAAAAATTGTGTGAGAAAAGAAAAATTTAAGTTTCTGAATTTGTACGTAAGCGTGAAATTGTGGCGCCAGCTTCCTTTAGTATTATTCGAAAACTTTGTATGTATGTCGGTTGACGCTTTCCGCTGGCTTCTAATTACAAGTGAGAGGGAAATTTTTTTAAAAAAAAAGTTCAAACATGTGTAAAATCTTATGAGACTTAACTGCTAAGGTCATCTGTCCCTGAGCTTACACACTACTTAACCTAAATTATCCAAAGGACAAACACACACACCCATGCCCGAGGGAGGACTCGAACCTCCGCCAGGACCAGCCGCATAGTCCATGACTGCACCACACTAGACCGCTCGGCTATTCCCGCGCGGCGAAATTTAAAAGACGCACACTGTTCAAGCACGACCAATGTAATAGGATGAAAGGCTAGAATTAACACTCTGGTTTTTAGCAATTTGAGACATTTCTGTTACTGTAGTGATTGTTTCACATTTAAATAGCTGCTACAGCTCCGATAGCTTCTGAAGTCCGGAGTGACATTGCGAAGCGCCTAAAGGAGTTTATTGATCTGCAAGCACTGAAGGTAACGCCAACAAAATATAATTAATGAAATGTAATATATCCTGTTGCTCAGGCTACCTGACAACACCTGCGATGTCGTTTTTTCGAGGGCAGACAGCTTTGTCCCGCTAAACCATTTTCATTTATCACGAGAAATCTCTAAAATAACAGTGACACATCAGACAAGTAGCTACAGTTACCATGAACATTAGCAACAAGAATGATCAGGTCTTTCATATACTTTTTTTAATCACCATAATAGATGCATATTCGCACATGTTTACTTTTAAGGAAATCTACTGTGCTTTTCCTTTTTAATAAAAAAAGACACGAATTTTATGCTTCTTCATTCTATTTCCCTTCGATGCAAGCAAACATCTAATGAATTTATCGTCTTTCTTACGTCCCCAGTTGGACCTATGAATGCTTCGGAAATTTTGTGCCAATCACATTTCCTTTCCTTCAGAATTTGAACAGTGAATATCTTGGATCCCAGGTGGGGTCAGGGATTTTCTCTGCCTCGTGATGACTGGGTGTTGTGTGCTGTCCTTAGGTTAGTTATGTTTAAGTAGTTCTAAGTTCTAGGGGACTGATGACCATAGATGTTAAGTCCCATAGTGCTCAGAGCCATTTGAACCATTCATCTTGGATCTCAGAAGCACGTTTGCTATCTATCTTCTTCTATCAGAAACATTATATTTTCTTCGGACCACTCCATCGCTCGCAGAACTCATGCCAATAACAGAAGTAGACAAGACAGCAGACGAAAGCCTTCTGTACAGGTGAAGCCGAAGCGGAGACGACGTGAAAAACCCTTTGATGGCTGCCTAAAAAAAGGAAACCAACGGAACACTAGGGAATGCGAATCGAACATGTTGAAAACAGTTCGCCCGCGAGTGACTACCTTCGCTTATGTTGGCTCCAGTATAAACTAGACTTTAGGCAGTGAATGCCCTGTGCGAATCCAGAGATGTCATCTCACACTCATCTTCATTCTTGGCAGCGTTGCGTATGCAACAGGAAGTAACAAACTAATCAAACATTTATACAAACTGTAAACATTATTGCAAAAAGGTAGAAAAATAAGAAAATGGGGCCAGGATAACCTGAAAGAACCAGATGCTGTTGAGAGATTCAGAGAGAGCATTAGGCAACGGCTGACTAAAACAGGAGAAAGGAATTTAGTAGAAGACGGATGGATAGCTTTAAGAGATGAAATTCTGAAGGCAGAGTATCAAATAGGTAAAAAGACAAGGCCTAGTAGAAATTCTTGGATAACACAAGAAATATTGAAATTAACTGATGAAAGGAGAAAATATAGAAATGCAGCAAATGAAGCAGACGAAAGGAAATACAAACTTCTAAAAAATGGCTTAGCAGGAATGGCTAGAGGCCAAATGCAAGGATTTAGAAGCATATATCACTAGGGGAGCGATAGATACCGCATAGAGGAAAATTTGGAGGCCTTTGGAGAAAGGAGAAACAGATGTATGAACGTCAAGAACTCAGATGGAAAACCAGTGCTAAGCAAAGAAGGGAGAGCTGAAGGTGGAAGGAGTGATTTGAGGGTCTACACAAGGGAGATGAACTTGACGGCAGTATTATAGAGATGGAAGAGGATGTAGATGAAGATGAGATGGGAGATACGTTACTGCGGAAGGAATCTGACAGTGCACTGAAAGACCTAAATCGAAACGAGGCCTCGGGAGTAGACGGCATTCCGTCAGAACTACTGATAGTCTTGGGATAGTCAGCCATGACAAAATTCTTCCGTCTGGTGAACAAGATGTATGAGACAGGCGAAACATCATGAGACTTCTACACTCCTGGAAATGGAAAAAAGAACACATTGACACCGGTGTGTCAGACCCACCATACTTGCTCCGGACACTGCGAGAGGGCTGTACAAGCAATGATCACACGCACGGCACAGCGGACACACCAGGAACCGCGGTGTTGGCCGTCGAATGGCGCTAGCTGCGCAGCATTTGTACACCGCCGCCGTCAGTGTCAGCCAGTTGGCCGTGGCATAAGGAGCTCCATCGCAGTCTTTAACACTGGTAGCATGCCGCGACAGCGTGGACGTGAACCGTATCTGCAGTTGACGGACTTTGAGTGAGGGCGTATAGTGGGCATGCGGGAGGCCGGGTGGACATACCGCCGAATTGCTCAACACGTGGGGCGTGAGGTCTCCACAGTACATCGATGTTGTCGCCAGTGGTCGGCGGAAGGTGCACGTGCCCGTCGACCTGGGACCGGACCGCAGCGACGCACGGATGCACGCCAAGACCGTAGGATCCTACGCAGTGCCATAGGGGACCGCACCGCCACTTCCCAGCAAATTAGGGACACTGTTGCTCCTGGGGTATCGGCGAGGACCATTCGCAACCGTCTCCATGAAGCTGGGCTACGGTCCCGCACACCGTTAGGCCGTGTTCCGCTCACGCCCCAACATCATGCAGCCCGCCTCCAGTGGTGTCGCGACAGGCGTGAATGGAGGGACGAATGGAGACGTGTCGTCTTCAGCGATGAGAGTCGCTTCTGCCTTGGTGCCAATGATGGTCGTATGCGTGTTTGGCGCCGTGCAGGTGAGCGCCACAAACAGGACTGCATACGACCGAGGCACACAGGGCCAACACCCGGCATCATGGTGTGGGGAGCGATCTCCTACACTGGCCGTACACCACTGGTGATCGTCGAGGGGACACTGAATAGTGCACGGTACATCCAAATCGTCATCGAACCCATCGTTCTACCATTCCTAAACCGGCAAGGGAACTTGCTGTTCCAACAGGACAATGCACGTCCGCATGTATCCCGTGCCACCCAACGTGCTCTAGAAGGTGTAAGTCAACTAGCCTGGCCAGCAAGATCTCCGGATCTGTTCCCCATTGAGCATGTTTGGGACTGGATGAAGCGTCGTCTCACGCGGTCTGCACGTCCAGCACGAACGCTGGTCCAACTGAGGCGCCAGGTGGAAATGGCATGGCAAGCCGTTCCACAGGACTACATCCAGCATCTCTACGATCGTCTCCATGGGAGAATAGCAGCCTACATTGCTGCGAAAGTTGGATATACACTGTACTAGTGCCGACATTGTGCGTGCTCTGTTGCCTGTGTCTCTGTGCCTGTGGTTCTGTCAGTGTGATCATGTGATGTATCTGGCCCCAGGAATGTGTCAATAAAGTTTCCCCTTCCTGGGACAATGAATTCACGGTGTTCTTATTTCAATTTCCAGGAGTGTATAAGAAAGCAGTTGTTGACAGGTGTGAAAATTACCGAAATATTAGTCATGGCTGCAAAATACTAACACGTATTCCTTACGGAAGAATGGAAGAACTGGCAGGGGTCCATCTCGGGGAAGCTCAGTCTGAATTTCGAAGAAATGGAACACGCCAGGCAATACTGACCCTCCGACTTATCTTAGAAGATACGTTAAGGAAAGGCAAACTTAACATTTATAGCGTTTGTGCACTTAGAGAATGTTGACTGGAAACCTGTCTTTGACATTCTGAAGGTAGCAAGGGTAAAGTACAGGGAGCGATAGGCTGTTTACAACTTGCGCGAAAATAAGACGGCAGTTATAAGAGTCGATGGGCATGAAACGGAAGAAGTGCTTGAGAACTGAGTGAGACAGGGTTGTAGCCAATCCCTGATGTTATTCGGCATGTAGGGTGAGCAAGCAGTAAAGAAAACCCAAGAAAATTTGGAGCAGGAATTACGGATCAGGGAGAAGAAATAAAAACTTTGAGGTTCGCCGAAGACATTTTAATTCCGTCAGAGACAGCAGAAGACTTGGATGATTAGTTGAATGGAATAGACAGTGTCTTGAAATTCGTATAACGAGCAAAACAAACTGTAAAAGAGTCACTCGCTTAACGAGTCATGTTTCGCGTATTGTGTGAAGACGATTTATTGTGACATCATCAGCTGTTCGCGCGCGGCAGCGGAAACGTACAACAATATGAACACCTTTCATTGTCGGCAGCGGCATATGAACAATGTCATTAGCACGTACTGCAGTCTGGGTTTAGAACTCTTTCTGCTACTGTCTTAGTACAGCTTGTGATTACACATTTTTCTAAACTTGTGTTCACACAGTGGTTTTTTTTGTGCAAATTTTAATAACCTTAGTAGAAATGCCTCCGAAGATAAAGCGGCAAGAAGACGACCGTAAGAGAAAGAAAATTACCTTAGAAATGAAACGTAAAATCATTGAAAAACGCGTGCTGATTTAGTTCGCACTTACAGTCGGTCTAGATCAACTATTTGCACTATCCCCAAGAACGAGGGCAAGATAAAGGAAATAGATGCTTCAAAGGAACTGACAAGAGTATCTAAACAATGGTTTTGTATTGTGGATGAGGGATCATCAGCGCACGAAGAAATGTTTAAGGGAAGCTGTGGGTGGTACGAGAAGTTTAAGACAAGAACTGGAACCCATAGCATAGTCAGGCACGGCGAAACAACCACCTCCGACACGGAGGCAGGAGAGAACATCATCAACAGCTTCAAGATGCTCGTAGATTCTGAGGATTATCTGCCGCAACAGATCTTTAATTGTGACGATACAGGTCTGTTCTGGGAAAAGGTGCCGAAGCATACCTTTATAACAGCTGAGGAGAATGCATTGCCCGTCCACAAGCCAATGAGAGACTGTCCTACATTGCTACTCTGTGCCATTGTCAGCGGCTATTTGAAAATGAAACCGCTGCTTGCTTACCATTCAGATACTCGACGAGTCCTCAAGAAATGCAAAGTCCAGAAGAGCAAGTTAAATGTGACCTGGAGGTCCAACAACAAGGCCTGGGTGACACTTGATTCTTTTTGTGATTGGATCAATGAAATGTTTGGTACTTCAGTGAAAAACGGTTACTTGAGATGAACCCGCCACTCCATGTCTTGCTTGTTATGGACAACGCTCCTGCCCATTCACCAGACCTACAAGACCACCTCCTTGAAGAATTTCAATTCATCAAGATCCAATTTCTCCCTCCCAACACCATTCAATTACTCCATCCTACCAGCAGATTATTTCCAACTTAAACAAGCTCTACACTAAAGCACTCCTCGAGCATTGCTTTGAGTTGACTGAAGCTACCAGTCTCACTCTCAGAGAGTTTTGGGAATATCACTTCAACATCGTCGCTTGCGTCGAGATGATCGAAACGCCGTGGGAAGGAGTCACCAAGAGAACTCTCACTTGTGCTTCAAAGAAGCTTTGGCTAGAGTGCATTGTCAAATGTGACTCTGGGGCATTTAAGTCAGTACCTGTGGAGCCTGTAGTCAACGAGATTGTGTCTGTGGCCAAGAGCGTGGGACTAGAAGTGGATAACAATGATATCGATGAACTTGTGGAAGAACAGAGCCAAGAAATGACCACCAAAGAGCTTATGGAGTTGCAGTCTGTTTCACAGCAGGAAGTGTGGAGAGGAGCTCTTCAAAGGGGGAGGAGGAGACCGTTACAGCAAAGCAGCAATCTTCTGCCGCAGTAAGAGAAAAGTTTTGTGTCGTCCTGTTGCCACCGTTGAGTTTTGTATCATGGGAAGCAAGGGTGTTTGATGGCAAGTATCATCTTTCTACAACACAACTGCACACTTGTATTAACAGGGTTCTTTATTCAAAGGAACAAGAAGCTACTTATCTTTAAGCAAGTTGTTGTGGTAGAAGCTCTTCTGTAATAGTCCACGTTACCCTCACTGCTGGTGAAGTACACTACTGGCCATTAAAATTGCTACACCAAGAAGAAATGCAGATGATAAACGGGTATTCATTGTACAAATATATTATACTAGAACTGACATGTGATTACATTTTAATGCAATTTGGGTCCATAGATCCTGAGAAATCAGTACCCAGAACAACCACCTCTGGCCTTAATAACGGCCTTGATGCGCCTAGGCATTGAGTCAAACGGAGCCTGGATGACGTGTACAGGTACAGCTGCCCATGCATCTTCAACATGATACCACAGTTCATCGAGAGTAGTGACTGGCGTATTGTGACGAGCCAGTCACCATTGACCAGACGTTTTCATTTGGTGAGAGATCTGGAGAATGTGCTGGCCAGGGGAGCAGTCGAACATTTTCTGTATCCAGAAAGGCTCGTACAGGGCCTGCAACATGCGGTCGTGCATTATCCTGCTGAAATGTAGTGTTTCGCACGGTTTAAATGAAGGGTCGTAACACATCTGAAATGTAACGTCAACTTTTCGAAGTGCCGTCAGTGGGAACAAGATGTGACTGAGACGTGTAACCAATGGCACCCCATACCATCACGCCGGGTGATACGCCAGTATGGCGATGACGAATACACGCTTCCAATGTGCATTCACCGCGATGTCGCCAAACACGGATGCGACCATCATGATGCTGTAAACAGAACCTGGATTCATCCGAAAAAATGACGTTTTGCCATTCGTGCACCCAGGTTCGTCGTTGAGTACACCATCGCAGGCGCTCCTGTCTGTGATGCAGCGTCAAGGGTAACCGAAGCCATGGTCTCCGAGCTGATAGTCCATGCTGCTGCAAACGTCGTCGAACTGTTCGTGCAGATGGTTGTTGTCTTGCAAACTTTCCCGTCTGTTGAGTCAGGGATCGAGATGTGGCTGCACGATCCGCTACAGCCATGCGGATAAGATACCTGTCATCTCGACTGCTAGTGACACGAGGCCGTTGGGATCGAGCACGGCGTTCCGTATTACCCTCCTGAAGCCACCGATTCCATATTCTGCTAATAGTCATTGGATCTCGAGCAACGCGAGCAGCAATGTCGCGATACGATAAACCGCAGTCGCGATAGGCTACAATCCGACCTTTATCAAAGTCGGAAACGTGATGGTACGCATTTCCCCTCCTTACACGAGGCATCACAACAACGTTTCACCAGGCAACGCCGGTCAACTGCCGTTTGTGTATGAGAAATCGGTTGGAATCTTCCCTCATGTCAGCACGTTGTAGGTGTCGCCACCGGCGCCAACCTTGTGTGAGTTCTATGAAAAGCTAATCATTTGCATATCACAGCATCTTCTTCCCGTCGGTTAAATTTCGCGTCTGTAGCACGTCATCTTCGTGATGTAGTAATTTTAATGGCCATTAGTGTACAAGTCCTGGTAGTACTTCGCCAGCAGTGAGGGTAACGTGGACTATTACAGAAGAGCTATAAACACTCACTCTTGTAGCCAATATTGTAAACTGACAGACGCCAACTAGAACAGTGACTGAGCTAGTAACTGAGCTAACTGTGATGTGATTGACTGTCTGCAACTGGGCTGGTTGTCTGTGACTGACTGGGTCCTCCGGCATGTGGCGGCGATCTGAATACTGGTGGTCGAGAGGGCGTTCGTGGAGAATAGCTTACTAGTCTTTCTTTGGCCTCTGTCCTGATAGGCGCGCTTGATTCAGCGCCTATTATCGATCTTCCAACAACCTCTTTGCCGACCGCTGTGAAGGCGACAGCTTAAGCCAGGACATTCCTGCCCCCCCCCCCCTCCATCCCCACCCCACCCCAAAATGCTACACCGTTGTCGTGAAGGGAGGCTTCAAACGACCATGGGAAGGGAGGCAGGACGCTGGACAGCGAGATGAGCTGGAAGCCGTTGAAACGTCCCCTTTGAAGAATTATACACGACTGTCCTTAAACTGACACACAATATTTTGTTAGCGCAACGCAATCTGACTTTCAATAATCCCTACAAAAGAATGGGCCCTGACTAACAGTAAACTATACCTTTCACAAATCACTTACCTCACAAAAATCTTCGCTACTCAAGCTACTGCAATACAGCGAGCGCCACTACTGCCAGCTAAATAAAAGATTCAAACTACTGAAGGCACTAACTACTGATAGGGATAGTTAGCAAATGAAAGATATTAATAAAGAACAAACAATGTATTTACCTTGATATCATCATATATAAATATAGCAGTTCATGACAAATTACAAAACTCCGCCATTTCTCTCCCCACATCCATCACTGCTGGCGGCTCACCTCCAACTGCGCAACGCTACGCGCTGTTCACAGCCAGCTGCCTAACACTACAATGGCGAGTATTACAACAATGCAAAGCAGACACAGACTGCCCGCAGCACAGCCAGTGATTTTCATACAGAGGTGGCGTTACCAATAAAATAACCTAAACAGCCTACTTACACCGTGACTGTGGAGGACGGCATACTCCTGACCGTAGCTCGCCATCTGGCTTGCGAGGCAACAGGAACATCCGCTGGAAAACTGCTGCCAGGGCAGACGTGCAGGTTTGAACGCGTGTCCTGGGGCGAGGACGGCAACGGCGATGGCGGGTCCAGGTCTATCGAGTCGGCGAGCATCGTCCATCCGCTCGTGGGAGAAGTACCTGATGGCACCAGCAGGCGGCTGCGAAGGCCGCGCGGTCCCGTGAGGCCGTGAATCTGGGGAAAGAAAAGCAGCGGAATCGCGAGGCATGTGTGAAGTTGGTTCTGGTGGCGGTGCTGAAACCATCGGGATCTGCAATCAAATCCACAGAAGAGCCAGCGCATTCCTGGATCACGCATTTTTCCCAGCATCCTCGGTTGCCGTAAACCCTGAAAAGAACAAGATCGGGCGGCGCAGAGGGATACTTGCAGACCATTGGCAGCGCTGGATGCTGCGGCGGGTGTAGCAAGTGTAGCAGCGTCCGATGGCGGCGGCCATGCAGAAGTTCCGCCGGTGTGGGAGCGATAGGAGGCAAGATAGTGTTGCAGCGCCTGTTCCCGCGTGTGGGTAGTGCGAAGCTTGGCCATCTGTTTGAAAGAGCGTACGAAGCATTCTGCTTCTCCGTTGGGCTGCGGGTGAAACGGAGCACTTGTTAGATGAGGAATGCCATTTTGTTCACATAACTGTCCAGTCACGTGAACTTTGTCTGGGAAGGTCTGTGCACACTCATTGCCATGGCGATTGAGTGTTAGGCCAAGCTGAGAATGTCTGTTGCGGAACGGACTGGTTACCCGCGCATGGGCGACGCTGTGACGTCATCTGTTCAATATTGTCTTCCATACCATACCAAGTACAGAGCCGGTGCTCTAACTGTTTAGTGCGAAGAATTCCACAATGTCCTTGGTGGAATAATCGCAATACATCCTCTCGCAATACTTTGGGAATAAGCACACGCGTTTGTCCACTATCATTTTGAATTAGAATCACGCGTTGTTGTACCGAAAGGTTATACCGACGTGCAAAATATCGGCGCATTACTGAGTTCTGGATACTGATCAATGAGCGAGACCAAGACGTGCGAATGTAATGCCACAAAATCCTGAGACCTGGGTCTGCTTCCATGGCCTGTGCAATTTTTCTGTAGTGCAAGGGAAAAGATTCCAGCAATTCTGAGTCCTGGGCAACAAGCTGCGGCAGATGCATGAAAATCAGATTCTGGGCCAATTGGAAGGTCAGAGAGGGCGTCTGCATTGCCATCTCTGTCGTAGGTCTATACACTATTTCGTACTGATACTGCGAAAGCAACGAAGCCCAGCATTGCAATTTTTGAACAGTGTTTGTAGGAACTAGCTTTGAAGGATGAAACAGGGACTACAAAGGCTTGTGATCTGTCACTAAATAGAACTTGCGACCATACAAATAGTGGTGGAATTTTGTTACACCATACACAATAGCGAGAGCCTCTTTTCCTATCTGAGAATAATTGCACAGAGTTTGACAACTTTGAGACAAAAGCAATAGGTCTGTCTTGTGCATCAATTCTGTGCGAAAGCACAGCGCCTATTCCTTAGGAGGAAGTGTCGACTTGCAAAACTACTAGCTTGGCAGGATCAAAATGTACTAAACATCTGTCACCAAACAAAGCATTTTTGAATTTCCGAAACGCGCCTTGACAGTCTTTAGTCCACACAAAAGGTGTATTTTTGCGACGCAAGCGATGCAAAGGAGCCGCGATCTGAGCGGCATTCGGTATGAAAGTTATGTAGTATGTCATCTTGCCTAGTAATGACTGCAGTTCAGGCACATTGCGAGGAACAGGTAGATCACGGATTGCGAGCAAATGAGATTGGGGGGGGGGGGGGGGGGTGCACACCCTGACTGTTAATCACATGACTTACGTACTGTAATTCAGTTTGAAAAAAGTCGCACTTTTCGAGACCACACTTGAGTCCTGCTTCTGACAACATTGTGAAAAGGAATACGCAAATTGGCAATGTGTTCCTCTGGTGTACAACCTGAGGCGACAATATCGTCAAGGAAGTTTGAGTAAAGTGACACTTTGCCAGTCAATTGTTCCAAGCAACGTTGAAAAATGGTGAGTTCGGAAGCACTGCCGAAGAGGATTCTTCATCCAATGGAATTTGCAAGTAGGTATCATGCAAATCTATCTGAAAAAAGTAACGCCCTGCACCAAGCCTGTCCATAAGTTCCTCAGGGCGAGGTAGCCGCTAAGTGTCAACAAATGTCAGACTTGAAGCCAACTCAAATGCGAATGCACCAGAAGGCTTAGGCAACTCAACGAGAGGACTTGCCCATTGATTAGCGTGAATGGGAGCAATTACACCATTATCTAGCAATTCTTTCATTTCACTGGCAATTTTGTCTCTTAAAGCAATTGTAACGGGCTCAAAAAATGGTTCAAATGGCTCTGAGCACTAAGGGACTTAACTGCTGAGGTCATCAGTCCCCTAGAATTTAGAACTACTTAAACCTAACTAACTAAGGACATCATACACATCCATGCCCGAGGCAGGATTCGAACCTGCGACCGTAGCGGTAGCGCGGTTCCAGACTGTAGCGCCTAGAACCGGCAATTGTAACGGGGCGGGCCCGGAAAAACTTTGGCTGTTCATTGTCTTTCAATGTAAAATGTGCTACAAAGTTATTAGCTTTTCCCATTTCTTTTGAAAATAGCCTAGGAAATTCTATTAGCAAGCTAGCAACACTGTCTTTTGGTGCAAAAGCTGATATGGAAAGTACGTTCTCGTGGATGTTAAGGCCAAACAAATCAAAGACATCTAACACGAAAATGCTCTCACTGTCTCTGGATTTCAACGCGGTGAAATTCATTGTCGTAATGTGAGATTTGTAAGTAGCAGGCAAACTACACTGTACAAGCACTAGAACTGTCCGTTGTAAGCAGTTGGTGGTTGTTAGATTTAGAAAGGGGTGGTGAGCCTAACTGCTCGTACGTGCCACGATTAAGCAAATTGACTGATGCACCTGTGTCTAACTGAAAGTTCACAAGGCGGTCAGCAATTCATAATGAGAAAAATAGTTTGTTAGAATGTCGTTGTACAGCATCAGGGCGAGAATGAGGCACAACCTTCATTGTGCTGTTGTCAGAACCTGTTATAGGTTTGGAAAACAACGTTCACTGCATGTGCACGAGCCTGCTTTTTTTTTTTTTTTTTTTTTTCTGGGAGCGGACAAAACTGACGTTGCAAGCAAACTGCTAGGACATGATCTTTTTTCCCACAAGTGTAACACGTGGCATTACATGATGAGCAACCCTGTCTTTTATGGCGAGCAAAACATCTAGGGTAAGGCTTCAGGCCTGTTTACATGTCTACGTGGCTCCCGGCGCGGCTGTGTACGGGGTCGTTGTGGCTGCTTGGGGCGGTCGCGAGCAACACCCGACCTGACAAATCGGGGCCTGGTCAAACTTATTGACCGCTATGTCACCCGAATCATATTGCTCTACGATTTGCAATACTTGAGGAAGTGAGGGACCAGACTACATTAAGATCTGTTCCCGTATTCTACTGTCTGGGACATTGAATGTTATTGCATCCCTTACCATTAAATCACTGTAAAAGTTGCCACAACTACACTTGAATTTACACTTCCTAGTCATGCCCGTTAATTCTGTGTACCACTGACGGTACGCCTGTTCCGGATTTTTCTGCAAAAGAAAGAATTGGTATCTGGCTGCAGCTGCTTGGACTTGCTGGTATTGAGTTAATGTTGCGATTGCTTGGTCATAGCTGAGTTCGTCGGGAGACGCAGTTGGGAATAATTTTTGAATTAACCTAAACACTGGGGACTCCGCAATCGAAAGAAAGTATTGTAGATTTACAGTAGTTTCAACAGAATGAACTTGGCAATGTGCTTAGAACTGTGTCAGGTGTTCGAACCACTCCTCTTCTGTGTTGTTAAATTGCCGGAACGGTGGTATGCTGGTCGTCGGCGCTTGTTGGGCTGGTTTGTTGGTGTGTTGTGCGGCTGACGCGGCTTGTGCAACCAATAGTTGTACCTTCGTCAGCAAGGCAGTAATTTGTTGTCTCAGATCCATCACATTGGCCATCTGCGGCTAAGGCGCGGGGACACGGGGTGGAGGGGGCGGGCTAGCCATGGTTTACACAAATACGTTATAGCAAAAAACTAATAAAAGCATTTGAACAGAGAAATTTGATTAGTTCTGCGGCTGGAATACATGCAAGAACAAACAACAACAATTTAGCGAAATAATCAACCCTGCAAGCTAAAACGCAAGAGAAGCAAGACAATCTTCTTCTTCACTGAATTATCCTGATCACCACCTTCGTGTCATCCCGTTGCCACCGTCGAATCTTGTACCATGGGAAGCAAGGAGAGGATGTTTGGTGGCCAGTATCCTCTTTCTACAACACAACTGCACACTTGTATTAAGAGGGTTCTTCATTCATAAGAACAAGAAGCTACTTATCTCTAAGCAAGCTGCTGTGGAGCAAACTGATCCATAATAGTCCACATTACCCTCTCTGCCAGCGAAGTACAAGTCCTGCTATAAACACTAACTCTCTTAGCCGTTAATGTAAACTGACAGACGCCAACTAGACTGAGGCTGACTGTCTGCGACTGGGCTGACTGTCAGTGACTCACTGGGCCCTGCGGTCTGCAGTGGCGATCTAAATACAGGCGGTCGAGAGAGTGTTGGCGGCACATTGCTTGCGAGTCTGTCTTTGGCCTCTCTCTTGCTAGGTGCACTTGATTCAGCGCCTTCGATCTTTTTGCAACCTCTTTACCGACTGGTGTGCTGGCGATAGCTTATACCAGCACAGAAAGCATGGGAGTCGGTGGCCACACAGGGTAGCCGCGTGGTCTGAGGCACCCCGTCGAAGGTTTGAGTCCTCCCTCGGGCATGGATGTGCGTGTTGTTCATAGTGTAAGTCAGATTAAGTAGTGTGAAGTAGTGTGTAGGCTTACGGACCGATGACCTCAGCAGTTTGGTCCCACAAGACCTTACCACAAATTTCAAATTGGTGGCATTGTACATTGACAATCATCATCACAATAATGTAGTGGCTACACACATTGCAAATTTATTTGACGGTAATACTGTGTTGCATTTTCACCAATTGCGTGTCAGCAGAAACAAATGACTATAAATAGATTCCTAGTAAAACTGAATTATTTACGTATTGTGAATAATAAAGTACAGAATACTGTATGTATAATATTATTTCAACAAATGGCATGAATAAGATAAATCTTTTAGCACTTTTTTCTACGTAGAACACATTATCGTATTTAACATTAAGTTATACAGGATAAATTGTTCCACTTAACAAGTGTTTCACACTACAAATAAGTCTGTGGAACGAGTTATGCTCGCTATGCGAGGTTCCACTGTCTAAGACGATCTTCAACAAAAGTGAAAAATGGAATCAGTAGGGTAGAGCCGGTTCAGGGGTGGTTGTTAGTGCTGGTTGCTTACATTCAGGGGCAAATTTGATTGATTTAAGAGTTCCTTTCCCTCCCATTAGCAGTTTCTTTCCTAAGAGATTTATAATGTCGTGAGGGTTGATTTATGACCTGCTCGGGACAATCCATCCTTCTGAGAAACCTCCTACCTCTCCAGCTCTCCTTCCTCCTCCCCCAGTCCTCTGGCAAGTCCCCAACCCCTCTTCCCTCCCCTCTCTGATACAAGCCCACTGTTTATGCCAGATTAATTGACTTTGATTAATTGATCAATTAATTAACCCCTTGCTCTCTCGAAATACTCCAGTTATCCCTTCCCATAGCCCGCTCCCCTCCCCTCACCCATTTAGAAATTGGTGAGAAAAGGACTCAGTCTGTGCTGGAGAGGAAGGACCTCATGATACGAAATTAAAGTATCAATTACATAGTGGAGGATATATTGCTTATTTATAAAATTCAATTTTCAGGGGTTGGATCTCTTTATATGGTGGGGAAAGCTCACATCCAACAACTAATGTCCTAATTATGAAATTACACTGTTACACATTGGAGTTGTGGTCTTGACAGAAAATTTTCGTGAGTGTGCTCACCTTGACATGCAGGAAACGGCTGAGCTAGCACACAGTGCCACTAAGAGAGGATGTCCACTCCCCCACCTCTCACCTCATCTCGCCCATCCCTTCCTGAAAAAATTGGCAGGAAAAACTCATTCTCTGCTGGAGAGGAAGAATCTCACCGCACGAACTTCAAATCATTGTCAATAATATATTGATGCATATTCTTTATTTAATCAGTTTGCAGGAGATGGGGCTCCCCCAATTGGGTAGAGCTCACATCTGCACACCCAAATCCCGTTCCCCACGATGTAATAACTAAAAGCACTGAGAAATGGAATGAAGTGCGGTATAGTAGCTGTTGCTTAGGGTTCCCACGCATGTGTCTGTCGTCCAGACACTGCCATGGAGGTCAAAAACCACTGAAAGTACTTATTAAAGACCACAATACTAAATACCATCGTCCACGGACCGAATGTCGGTCTCCTTTGATCTTGCGACCCCAAACAAATCATCAGGCGGTGGCAACTCTATTATTGCTCTCTCTCTCTCTCTCTCTCTCTGTTTGTCTCTCAAGTCGCTACTTCCTGCGCAGCTAGCAGGCGTCTGTCCTCTGCCACACTAATCCCCCTTTAGTCCTGAACAAAGTAACAGATACCTAGTAAATCACCAGCTGTGGATGTCTTTGATTGACTGAATAATGAAACCGATACCCTCTATGTGAGACAACTTTCCCCTTGCATCCTGTTGATGGATACTAGGATGGGTTTATTGGCTGGATTTGATCCCGCAAATGTCCAGTTTCCGAACGTCTCTAGATTTCTCCGCTTGCTCCTATTGTTGGATATTGGCACAGTTACATTGTTTGGTAGAAGGTCCATTACGTTGGAAGTAGCTGACAGTTTCAAATTTCAGCTCAACTGTATGTTATGTCCTTAAACAAGGGTTGGATTGATCTGTGTGCTCGCAGTACCACTATTGGAAACCATAAATTGACCATTCGGGAATTTGATGTATCGATTGGAAGTGGTGGTGTATTAAATAATAGTTGGAATTTCGAATTTCGACGTGAATTTATACCGTCGCTGTTGCGGAATTCCTGACCTCTAAGGTCAACTAACAAGGGGAGGCCGCCAATTGTGAAATTCAGATTCGATTCATACTGCGCATAAGAAAAGCTCATAGCCAGAGGTGTAATGTGGCAAAGCACCAAGATGCACTTCTCGGCCGTTGTCGAGAAAATCGACAGTTAAAAGAAACCGTTGCGGTGAAATACTCTCTACGATTAATAATTTTGTACAGCGTCGTGGCGTAGCGGTATGCGCTCGGGTTCTTAATCTGAAGGTCGCTGGATCGAATCTCGCGCCATGCAATTTTTTTATTATTAGTTTTTTGTAATTAAAATATATATATATATATATATATATATATATATATATATATATATATATATACTATTAATGAATTGCTTATGCATACTGGTGAAGGCGGATCGCTCTCCAATTGTACCGCCTCCATTTTTCCGTTTTTTTAACAGGGTGTACCAAAGCTCTCCCGTCCGCACTGATTTTCGACGATGTTATAAGTTGCGCTAGGGACCGCATCTACCTTCTTTCGAAGTTAGCAGGCAACTACGCTGTTATGCGGCGGCTCGTTTCGGCCCATTCAACATCTGTCCTTCAAGTGTAACGAGCGAGTAACGGAGTTTATATTTCACACATGCCGCAGCAAATTTGTGTTCGTGGGGTCTCTATTCTAATTCGAAGGTTTGACTTACGCTACACGTATTCGTTTCGGAATACCGTTTCTACATCTTCCGTTAACTATACGTGCTTAACATTATGAAGACAATTAATAACATTTGTGAAATACAACTTTGTTTGCGGAAAACATAATGATGTTCGAAGTCGCCAGTTTTTGCACGACAAACGACTTTCAACAACGTATTATATGCATAATTGTTGCTACTGATTGCCGGGAATTATACATACATACATATATATATATATATATATATATTACAAAAAACAAATACAAAAAAAAGGGTTGCATGGCGCGAGATTCGATCCGGCGACCTTCGGATTACGAACCCGAGCGCTTATCGCTGCGCCACGACGCTGCGAAATAATTATTAATCGTAGAGAGTATTTCACGGCAACGGTTTCTTTTAACTGTCGATTTTCTCGACAACGG
The DNA here is from genome assembly GCF_023864345.2 of Schistocerca serialis cubense. Classification (NCBI taxonomy): domain Eukaryota; kingdom Metazoa; phylum Arthropoda; class Insecta; order Orthoptera; family Acrididae; genus Schistocerca; species Schistocerca serialis. The sequence continues at coordinate 292,214,835 of NC_064638.1, forward strand.
CTGAGAAGTGCATCTTGGTGCTTTGCCACATTACACCTCTGGCCATGAGCTTTTATTATGCGCAGTATGAATCGAATCTGAATTTCACAATCGGCGGCCTCCCCTTGTAAGTGTATTTTACAAAGCATTATAGAATTCCTAAATTTCTTCTCTCAGATACAGAAGGATGAAGAAGGAGGAGGAAAGGACGTATCACGTGTTAGGATAGCAACTACAACAAATACCACTACAAGATAAAGCGCATTGCAATGTACTGAGAAGCACTAAACCGTGATCCTAGTAGTTGTCATGGATAGATATGTGATAGTACTGATAACACTCTTACATACAGCACAATCAACTCCAGATGTCCTAACGCAATATACCCGTCCCCTTGTACAAGGATCAGAGGCCAGAACTGCAGCCACAACCACACTCATGGATGCACGCGTCCGCCAGAGCGCATCACCCTGGCCATGGAGGGCATCTGGAGATCCTTGGACTGGTAGGAATTCGTATGTTATCAATATGTCTAATGCCAACACTTAGCACTGATCGATATTGAATCATTCAGTTTTCCACAGAGAATACATGCAACTCACACGATCGCAGATACAGCCCAATGCATACTAAACATTTGTTCACTATTCAGCTGTCCAAGACTTGTCCCCTCAGCTGTTGGCAAGGACCGACTAGCTGACCAGCTGAAACTTTGCTTTGTACACGCCGCTCACGACATCCTTAGGCCGGATATGTCAATTTCTTCCAGTCAACGAGTACCTCCGCTACAAACCCACATGGCCAGCAGAGTCGTCCTAAGAAACCAGCCAAATATTTATCACAGTAATTACAATTAAATATTACGATCGCAATCCGAGACAATGAACAAACTTGTTCAAATATCTCCTCCTGACGGTTGTGACTCAGTGACGAATCTTGTGTTGTCACCGCCAGACACCACACTTGCTAGGTGGTAGCTTAAATCGGCCGCGGTCCATTTAGTACATGTCGGACCCGCGTGTCGCCACTGTGTGATCGCAGACCGAGCGCCACCACAAGGCAGGTCTCGAGATACGGAATAGCACTCGCCCCAGTTGTACGACGACTTTGCTAGCGACTACACTGACGAAGCCTTTCTCTCATTTGCCGAGAGACAGTTAGAATAGCCTTCAGCTGAGTCAATGGCTACGACCTAGCAAGGCGCCATTTGTAACATTGCATGTACCTCAAGATAGAGTCTCACTTGTATCATCAAGAATGCTGTATACCAAAGGACGATATAAAAGTTAAGTGTTCTAGTAGCTACGTTCTTTTCTTTATCACATTCATTACGAATCCTGTTTCAGACCTCTATCTAGCCTACGTGAGATTACGCGTGCCTTTCGGCTACTTCAGTGTGGCGTAGCTGTCTTGTTACGCCACTACAAATCTCACACTGAAACATCAACTTCGCTACCCCCCCCCCCTCCCCACCCCCTTATAACAGCACATAATTTTCCACATAAAATCTTCCATTCCCCCTGCAGCTATCGATGGGTTGAAAACACAATTTTCCACTTCAAATCCATACCTCCCTTATGACTGAACATAGTCATTTACTTTGCACATGTCGGAACACTGACCACAGTAACTCTTAACACCCCAGCACATACATTATAAACCCGCCAGTCACATCGAACCTATCACACGTCCCCTACCAAGCATAATACTTCGCCAGTAACTGAATGCTGGTGGTACCAAACATTATTGAGCGAAAATCCGCGATCGATGATATTGACTCATTAGTTTTTCTTGCGAGTGGTACCAGTGTGTCTTAGGAAGAGAGAAATAATCGTCTTATAAGCGAACAGCTGTTAAATACACAATCACAACGACTACGTTACCCTGCTTAAAAATCGGTCTTGGTTCTACAGCCATACACAAGTATCGCTAATGATACACGCTTTGTAAATCGAAGCATGGTATTGCTTCCGAAGGAAGTGATCTTCCACACAAATACCGCGAAATTCAATATAGCCGGGCAGGGTGGTCGAGCGGATCTAGGCGCTACAGTCTGGAACCGCGCGACTGCTACGGTCGCAGGTTCGAATCCTGTTTCAGGCATGGATGTGTGTGATGTCCTTAGGTTAGTTAGGTTTAAGTAGTTCTAAGGGACTGATGACTTCATAAGTGAAGTCCCATAGTGCTCAGAGCCAAATTCGCTATAGATGGTGATTCCGAGGAGTGTATTAACAGACTGAAAGTGCGGGTGCATGTCGCCAGCAGTGTAAGCTCGTAATATAATCACGCATCTTCAGAATTTTTAAAGTGAGTCGGCTAAGGAACGTAGTATCAAGCCAATATTTGCAACTCCCTCATGCCGCTACAAGATACGTATTTCGCACGCTAACGCATTCTGTCTCGATCCTATGTAGACAGTGTAACAGAGGTCCTGCGACATATCAATGGGGCTATAGGCGAGGGAGGACGATGGTTGATTGAGAATGATCACATACAGTAGACGGTGTACTATGTGAGGAAACATTTAAAAAATGCAAGTCTAGATTGAAGTCGTAAGAAACAAACAAAATCCTATGACCAATACACTGGCTTTTTTATCTATAGTGTTCGACTATCCGGTAGAAATTCTGTCTGCAGTTTGGCATAAAGTGTCACCATTTAACCACACACTTGCGTTGAATAGTGTGGAGATGTCTTTTAATGATTAGAGCCATTGGCGAATCATATTCGTGGCACTTTCATATCTCGAAACGGGTTGCCTTTTTCGAATCTATCTGCTAAGAATCTCATATAGCACAACGCCAGAGTGGCATTTTTTCAGCATCTTGTAACTGTTCCAAAGTCTCTGCCCTGACCTGCATGCAGCTTTGCCCATGTGATCTGACCTGCAGCCACATCTATCTGTCTCTAGAACGCATCATCAGTCTATCATTAAATCATACCTCGTTGTAGCCCCTCTCAATATGCTTTCTATCCTCCTTTAACGCAGATCCATGTCAATTTAGAAGCAGATGGTTCTCCTTTCCAGGAAAGAATCAAAGACAGCAGTCAACTTGCATGCATTCCTCTTACATCAATAGACATACATCAGAGTGTTGTTAAAAACCATGAAGCAACTGTGCTGTAAAGTATTTTTTAGCTGACACCGCTTGGTTGCGATTTGTAGAGAGTACAGAGAAGCACATTGCGAATACTCTTTGTTAGGGTGTAAAACACCTGAACAGTCTTGCACCGAGTTAAACACGCAATCCATTCTGTAGTTGTATATTGCAGTCACCGAGCTGATAATATAACGCTCTTTGGCTAAGGAGATTGTTAATAACTTTGAGGTGACACTAGATCTTGTAGTCCGACATATATGAATTCAATACTCTACATTTGGTGATCATCCAAGTTAAATAATCTACTCCAGCTGTCCTAACGCTGTAGACAAAAAATGACTGGCTGGTTCCCGGTGCTTCCATGTCAACTTTTTCTTATATTTCTCTTCTTGTCACATACTCCTTCCCAAGTACAATAATTTTCCTGCACCATCCAGAAGACATGCTAAGTAGTCCCTCATTCCCCTCAATTTCTCCGCCTGTTGTCGTATTTTTCCTTAATTTACATATGTTTTACGTCAATGTACACACACACATACATGCACTAAGTGTTGACAACTGTACTACATTTAGAAGCAATTTTAGAACACGTGGCAAGAAGTGATCTCATGATCACATGGGCAGAAGTGGGATAAAATCGATAAAATTAAGAAAGTTGACGGAAAATATGTATAAATTCAGAGAAAATACTACAAAATGCGGGGAAATTGAGGGGAAATGAGGGAGTACTTGTATGTCTTTTGTTTGATGCAGGAAAATTTTAGTACAGGAGAACGAGTATGTGACATTAAGGGGAATATGAGAAAAAGTGGACATGAAAGCACCGGGAGCCAGGCAAATAGTCATCTGTCATCGACAGCGATAAGATGGCTGGAATAGATTGTTTAAAGTGGATGATCACCAAATGCAGAGTAATAAATTTATATACCAGGGTTGGAACTTTAATAGTGCAACTATTTATTTACAGCTCGTACAAAACAAATACGTGTTTCAAAGTTCTACTGCCCTTCAAAGTAGTCACCAGCATTGTGAATAACCCGTTGCCAGCGATGTGGAAGTCGTAGGATACTCTTAGCAGTGCCAGTTGTGTTGACAGTTCGAGTGCCGCGGACTATTACCGGACGAATTTGTAGCAGTTCTGAAGCGAATGCGGTGAAGTGTTTTCTTCAGTTTAGAAATCGAGTTGAACTTATAAGGGCTTAAGTCAGGGGAGTGCAGAAGGTGATATAGCACTTAGCAGCCCTATCAGTCAAACAAACCAGTAACAGCTTGGACTGTATGTGCTTGAGCATTGTCCTGCAAAATGATGGTCAGGTCCTGCAGAAAGTGTCATCACTTCAGTCTCTATGCTGTTCATTTTTGGAACACGACCTACGACCAGCTTAGAGACAGAAGTGATGACACTTTCTGCAGGACCTGAGCATCATTTTGCAGGACAATGTTCAAGCACGTACAGTGCAAGCTGTCACTGATTTGTTTGACTGATGGGACTGCTAAGTGGTATACCACCTACTGTTATTTATGATCGTGCATTGAACCACTTTTTTCCGTTGTTCTCTCGGGGTGCATCAGTTGAAACTGCTGTATCTATCACCTTCTTCATCCCATGGAGAAAGAGGGTGAGCGAATTAATGCGACAGGACCACGTTTTGACCACTTGGTGGAAATGGGAACATGTTACTGTAGCTTCGCCAACCTTGTAAAATACACTCCTGGAAATGGAAAAAAGACACCGGTGTGTCAGACCCACCATACTTGCTCCGGACACTGCGAGAGGGCTGTACAAGCAATGATCACACGCACGGCACAGCGGACACACCAGGAACCGCGGTGTTGTCCGTCGAATGGCGCTAGCTGCGCAGCATTTGTGCACCGCCGCCGTCAGTGTCAGCCAGTTTGCCGTGGCATACGGAGCTCCATCGCAGTCTTTAACACTGGTAGCATAAAGACAGAGGAAGAGTTTCGAAACGCATAGAAAGAGGACATATAGAGGTTTGCTCAGGGACCTTAGCCTATAGCTCGTTTTGAAATAGAGGGCTGAGTGCTACAATTTTGAATCTCTGATTTTATCCCACAGATGCAAGAATACTTCGTGACTCTATCCTCATACAGGGAGATCGCAAATCGTAGTATAATCTTACAGAATTCACAAAGCGTATTGTCTAAGAAGTGTAGCTTTTGCACCTCCTCTCTGCTGATGACTGTTTCCTACACTAAGAAACAGTATTTGTGTCGATGTAGGCTGTATAACAGGGTTCACGATATTTCCACATGTATATGATCTACCCAGACTATTACAGAGCAATGATACAGAAACTGAGAATCATACTGCAATGTCATTGGCTGATAGCAACATGAAACCGACGCGATGGGACGCTTTGATGACGTTACAACTCGTTGAGAGTGATTCGAAAATGGTTCAAATGGCTCTGAGCACTATGGGACTTAACATCTGAGGTCATCAGTCCCCCAGAACTTAGAACTACTTAAATCTAACTAACCTAAGGACATCACACACGTCCATGCCTGAAACAGGATTCGAACCTGCGACCGTAGCAGTCGCGCGGTTCCGGACTGAAGCGCCTAGAACCGCTTGGCCACAATGACCGGCCGTTGAGAGTTGTGTTTTATATCTTGAGAACTCAGTGAAATGCGCTGAAATTACGAAAACCTGGTAACATTACGAAAATTGGTGGAAAATACGTAAAATTGATCAAAATACGACAAAAAATGAGGAGGGATGAGGGTACTTACATGCTTGCCTGGTTGTAGGAATTTCATTCTATTACTCCACTGCTGGGACTGACAGCTTATGGTGCTCTATAGGTTTAAGTCACGCAGAATACCTCCATGTTCCACATGTAGTTATGCACTGTTATTCATAAAAATGAGTGACGCAGTGTCAAAACATCTGGAGGTCAGGATGACTACCACCTAGGACACCAAAACAGCGATCACATACGTGGGTACAACGTGAACCTCCAATATGAGGAATCAGCACTCAGAGCCTCTTCAAAAAACGGAAAAAACTGGACATATGCTATCTCATCACTGTGGAGGATAGGATTAAATGTAGATATTATCACCCTCGGGCAACTGTTTGGAAACGCTCTACAACGGCGCAAACTCTTCCAGTTTCCATATGTTGCGATGTCCACCACACTTTTTGTCCGTAAGAAACACTGTCTGCATTTTTCATTTCAACCATCCTGTATATTGTGGGAGCAGCATAATATATACATGGGATGTCCAGCCAATGGATCAAAACGTGTTAATATCGGTTTAGCACCTAATACAGACCTCAATGTCGTGGTGGAAAAACAAAATGTACGGTGGTGTACAAAGCTGTAGTCATACAGTGCTTGATTGTGTTACAGCAGAAAAACAATGTATCCAGCTGCTTATGAAAGAACAACACAGGAACCCTCTCATGTGATTGATGGTCTGTGGGGTTTAGTTCTCCTACAGTACTGGCGACAGAACTTTACTCTGGCCTATGAAAGCCACTTCGGTCACTGGCCACCTGCTCCAGTGGACCAGTCAGTACCTGTCTATTTAATAGGATCGTCACATATGCTCTATGTCAGCGTTCAGAGAGTATTTGTTTTCGATGATCAGACGAGGGAGATGTGGTAATATCGTATCAAGTTCTCTACCAGGTGACGTTAGCGATGTTTGTATAGCTCATAGTTTTATCTGTTGGGGGTACAAAATAACAAAGAGGGAGAGAATGTTTGGGTGACAAACATGAATGCACCCTTAGAGACACAAATCTGCTTTGGTCTGCAGAACCTGTACGTAGTTTAAAAATGCACCACAATGTAGTAGCAAAATCCTTGACCTTCTTCAGTTCCTGTGTGATGTGGAGTCTTCCAAATTTCCTGATAAGGAAAACCACCGCAACTGCTTGTACTGTATTTTCTACTACCTCGCATTACAGGATAAAGTTTTGTTTGGTGCTGGTCTTACATACACTCCTGGAAATTGAAATAAGAACACCGTGAATTCATTGTCCCAGGAAGGGGAAACTTTATTGACACATTCCTGGGGTCAGATACAACACATGATCACACTGACAGAACCACAGGCACATAGACACAGGCAACAGAGCATGCACAATGTCGGCACTAGTACAGTGTATATCCACCTTTCGCAGCAATGCAGGCTGCTATTCTCCCATGGAGACGATCGTAGAGATGCTGGATGTAGTCCTGTGGAACGGCTTGCCATGCCATTTCCACCTGGCGCCTCAGTTGGACCAGCGTTCGTGCTGGACGTGCAGACCGCGTGAGACGACGCTTCATCCAGTCCCAAACATGCTCAATGGGGGACAGATCCGGAGATCTTGCTGGCCAGGGTAGTTGACTTACACCATCTAGAGCACGTTGGGTGGCACGGGATACATGCGGACGTGCATTGTCCTGTTGGAACAGCAAGTTCCCTTGCCGGTCTAGGAATGGTAGAACGATGGGTTCGATGACGGTTTGGATGTACCGTGCACTATTCAGTGTCCCCTCGACGATCACCAGTGGTGTACGGCCAGTGTAGGAGATCGCTCCCCACACCATGATGCCGGGTGTTGGCCCTGTGTGCCTCGGTCGTATGCAGTCCTGATTGTGGCGCTCACCTGCACGGCGCCAAACACGCATACGACCATCATTGGCACCAAGGCAGAAGCGACTCTCATCGCTGAAGACGACACGTCTCCATTCGTCCCTCCATTCACGCCTGTCGCGACACCACTGGAGGCGGGCTGCACGATGTTGGGGCGTGAGCGGAAGACGGCCTAACGGTGTGCGGGACCGTAGCCCAGCTTCATGGAGACAGTTGCGGATGGTCCTCGCCGATACCCCAGGAGCAACAGTGTCCCTAATTTGCTGGGAAGTGGCGGTGCGGTCCCCTACGGCACTGCGTAGGATCCTACGGTCTTGGCGTGCATCCGTGCGTCGCTGCGGTCTGGTCCCAGGTCGACGGGCACGTGCACCTTCCGCCGACCACTGGCGACAACATCGATGTACTGTGGAGACCTCACGCCCCCCGTGTTGAGCAATTCGGCGGCACGTCCACCCGGCCTCCCGCATGCCCACTATACGCCCTCGCTCAAAGTCCGTCAACTGCACATACGGTTCACGTCCACGCTGTCGCGGCATGCTACCAGTGTTAAAGACTGCGATGGAGCTCCGTATGCCACGGCAAACTGGCTGACACTGACGGCGGCGGTGCACAAATGCTGCGCAGCTAGCGCCATTCGACGGACAACACCGCGGTTCCTGGTGTGTCCGCTGTGCCGTGCGTGTGATCATTGCTTGTACAGCCCTCTCGCAGTGTCCGGAGCAAGTATGGTGGGTCTGACACACCGGTGTCTTTTTTCCATTTCCAGGAGTGTATTTTACAAGGTTGGCGAAGCTACAGTAACATGTTCCCATTTCCACCAAGTGGTCAAAACGTGGTCCTGTCGCATTAATTCGCTCACCCTCTTTCTCCATGGGATGAAGAAGGTGATAGATACAGCAGTTTCAACTAAATATTGAAAGATCACATGGGCAAAGCTGCATGCAGGTCAGGGCAGAGACTTTGGAACAGTTACAAGATGCTGAAAAAATGCCACTCTGGTGTTGTGCTGTATGAGATTCTTAGCAGATAGATTCGAAAAAGGCAACCCGTTTCGAGATATGAAAGTGCCACGAATATGATTCGCCAATGGCTCTAATCATTAAAAGACATATCCACACTATTTAACGCAAGTGTGTGGTTAAATGGTGACACTTTATGCCAAACTGCAGACAGAATTTCTACCAGATAGTCGAACACTATAGATAAAAAAGCCAGTGTATTGGTCATAGGATTTTGTTTGTTTCTTACGACTTCAATCTAGACTTGCATTTTTTAAATGTTTCCTCACATAGTACACCGTCTACTGTATGTGACCATTCTCAATCAACCATCGTCCTCCCTCACCTATAGCCCCATAGATATGTCGCAGGACCTCTGTTACACCTACTGCACTCCCCTCACTTAAGCCCTCTTGAGTTCAACTCGATTTCTAAACTGAAGGTAAACTTCATGGCATTCGCTTCAGAACTGCTACAAATTCGTCAGGCAATAGACCGCGCCGCTCGAACTGTCAACACAACTGGCACAGCTAAGAGTATCCTACGACTTCCGCATTGCTGGAAACGGGATATACACAATGCTGGTGACTACTTTGAAGGTCAGTAGAACTTTGAAACACGTATCTATTTTGTACGAGCTTTAAATAAATAGTTACCACTATTAAAGTTCAAATTCTCGTATGTCGGATCACAAGCTCAGTTGTGACCCCAAAGTTATCGGCAACCACCTTATAGATTATTATGAAGTGTCCTTAGCTGGTTTTTAACAACATTCTGCCTATGTCTATTGAGGTAAGAGGGACGTATGCAAGTTCACTGCTGTCTTTGATGCTTTCCTGGAAAAGAGAACCATCTGCTTCTAAATTAATATGAATCTGCATTAATGGGTTGTAGAAAGTAGATGGAATGATCGGTTGAGAGGGGTTGTAACGAGGTATGGTTTAATGGTAGGCTGATGATGCTTCTAGAGAGAGGGAGGTATTGCGCAGGTCATTTATCATGCATTTAACCAATTTTTTCCGTTGTTTTCTCAGGGTGCATTAGTTGTGTGGTATAAATTGTGTTCGACTTACATACAACTGCGTGTTCTGTGTGTGGCTATGAGCGTTTTTTACGTGCGGTCATTAACTGCAAACCTCTTTTTACCACCGTCAGCAGAGAACTTCCAACGCATATGTAATGAATCATGTTCATCAATGGAAAACCTATTTCAACAACCTCCTGTAAACGAAAGAAGTACTCAATTTCTCTGTTGCATTTTGGACATAAAGTCTTTATTTTCATAACTGCAATGCTTCTAAGTTAGTGACAAGTATTTGTGTGGTACTACAATTCCTGTGTATAAATTTGCTTGACAAATATTGTCTGTATGTGGAAGAGAGTGGGTTCTGTTCATGGAGTAATGCAGTGTGGCACGTAGTTTCACATATCAAACCGTACTGCTATGCGTTTGTGTTTATGTTCTGCAATCATTTCTCTCTTCCCAAAATCTTCTTGGTATGGAACCCAGACACCACAACAATTTTACAGAAACGATAGCAGAAGTGATTTTAGTCAAGTGTATCAAACTCTCTCCATTGGAGCTCCATCATGTACAACTCAAACCTTTCTTCTTCTCCTCCTTAATCGTCTGTTATTTCACCACAACACTCTCAAATGTTTTTGGCTCGTATCTACTATACACCAATAAGGAGTTCTAAGCTCCTCATCATGCAAGCATGTAGAGAGATCATGTGTAGCTGGACAGGTAACATGTGTAAGATTGTTACGGAACAGGCTTTGCAGAACGACAGTTAAAGTATTGGAATGAGAAAACCAGTCTTATCAATAGCGCTAGTCAGTACAGTGCAGAACCATACTGCAATGTCATTGGCTGATAGCAACATGAGATCGATGCAGTGAGACTTTTTGTTGAAGTTACAACTCAGGTAATTGAGTAAAATGCATTGTAATTATGGAAAACCTGGTAACATTACAAAAATTGATGGAAAATACGGTACTTACATGCTCGCCTGGGTGTGTAAAATTCATTCTATTCCTCCACTGGTGGGACTGGCAACTCATGGTGCATATTATCTCTGCTCTGTGGGTTTAAGTCATGCAGAATACCCCTTTGTTCCACATGTAGTTGTGCACTGTAACTCATAAAAATTAAAGACGCAGTATCCAAACATTTGAAGGTCAGGATGAGTACCACCTAGGACACCAAAACAGCGATCACATACCTGGGTGCAATTTGAACCTCCAATATGAGGAATCAATACCATGGGCCTCTTCACAAAACGGAAAAACTGGATATCTGCTACCCCATCACTGTTGAAGATGGGATTAAATGTAGAAATCATTACCTTCGGATAGCTGTTTGGAAACATCTACAATGCGGCAAACTCTTCCAGTTTCCATATATTGCGATGTCCTCAACATGTTTTGCCAATAGGAAACACCGTCTCTGTCTGTTATTTCAACCATCCTGTGTGTTGTGGGAGCAGCATAGTTTACACCATGGGATGTCCAGTTTCCTGTGAAAGCCAATGGTTGTAAATGTGTTAATGTCAGTTTAGCACCTTATACAGACCTCAAAGTCATGATGGAAAAACAAAATGTGAGGTGGTGTTCTAAGCTGTAGCCATACACTGCTTGGATATGTTACAACAGAAGAACAATGTATCAGGCTGCTTATGAAAGAAAAACACAGGAATCCTCTAGTGTGACTGATGATCGATGGAGTATGGTCCTCCTACAGTACGGGCGATGATGCTTTACACTGGTCTGTGCAAGCAGCTTCGATCACTGGCCACCTGTTCCACTGGACCAATACCTATCTATTTAATAGGATCACCATGTAGGCTCGATGTCAGCATGCAGACAATATTTGTTTTCATATACATCAGAATAGAGGGATGTGGTAATATCGTAACCGTAATTGCTTGTACCGTCCATCCTACTACTTCGAGTTGCAAGATAAAGCTTCGTTTTGCACTGAGCCTACACACTGTACATGGTTGGCAGTGACAAACATGAATGCACCCTTTGACACACAAATCTGCTTTGGTCTGCGGTACCTGTATGTAGTTTCAAAATGCACCACAGTGCAGTACCAAAATCCTCGACCTTCTTCAGTTCCCATGTGATGTGGAGTCTTCCTAATTTTTCTGATAAAAAACACCGCAGCTGCTCCTACTGTCTTTTCATCTACCTCGCACTACAGGATAAAGTTTGGTTTGGTGCTGGGCTTACATATTGTAAAAGGTTGGCGGAGCTACAATAACATGTTCCCATTTCCACCAAGTGGTCAAAACATGGTCCTGTCGCATTAACTCAGCTCACCGACTTTCTTTATGGGATGGAGAAGGTGATAGATACACCACTCTTCGACTTCCGTTCAGTTCCGACTTAAATTGGAACAATCATATGGACGAAGCTGCAGGGAGGGTGCGGCAGAGACTGAGAAACAGTTACAGGATGCGGACAGACTGTCTAAAACCACACTGGAGTTGGTGCTGTGTGGGATCCTTAGCAGATAGATTCAAAGAAAGTGACTCGTTTCGAGATATGAAAGTGTCACAAATATGATTCACCAGTGGCTGTAATCATTAAAAGACATCTCCATACGATTCAACGCAAATGTGTGGTTGAATGGTGAGACTTTATGCCAAATTGCAGGCAGAATTTCTACTACAAAGTGGAACACTATAGATAAAGAAGCCAGTGTATCGGCCGTAGGATTTTGTTTGTTTCATGCGACTTCAATCTAGACTTGCATTTTTTAAGTGATTCCTCACATAGCACACCATATACTGTATGTGATCATTCTCAATCAACCATCATCCTCCCTTGCCTATAGCCGAATAGATATGTCACAGAACCTCTGTTACACAGTCTACATAGTACTGAGATAGAATGCGTTAACATGGGAAATATCATGCAGCGGGATGAGGGAGTTGTAAATATTGGCTTAATATCCTTAGCCGAATCACTTTAAAAATTCGGTAATAAGGGTGATTATATTACGAGCTTACATCGCTGGCGACGTGCGTCCACACATTCAGTCTGTTAATACACACCCCCGGGATCGCATATATATAATCAATTTCGCGGTAATTGTGTGGAATAGCACTTCCTTCAGAACCAACACCATACCTCGATTTATAAAGCGTGTATAGCTTTTGACAAGGATATTGTTAGCGATACTTGTGTGTGGCTGTAGAAACAAGACCGATTTTTACGCAGGGTAATGTAGTCGTTGCGATCATGTATTTAATAGATGTTCGCTTATAAGACGATTACTTCTTTCTCCCTAAGACACGCTGGTACCATTCGCAAGAAAAACAAATGAGTCATTTCAATCGATCGCACATTTTCTTTCAATATTGTTTGCTGCCATCTGCATTCAGTTACAGACGAAGTAGGGGCTGTGTGATAAATTCGCTGTGACTGTCAGGTTTATAAAGTGTGTGTTGGGGAGTAAAGTTACTGTGGTTCGTGTTCTGATATGTGCAAAGAAAATGACTATGTTCAGTCGTAAGGGAGATGTGGATTCCATTTGAAAATTGCGATTTCAGTCGATCGATAGCCGGGAGGGCGATGGAAGATTTTATGTTGAAAATTACGTCCATTCATAAGTAGGATATAGATATTGATATTTCAATATGAGATTCGTCCCAGAGCCATAGCTGACAGAAGGAGGTGTCTGCAATACTTCATTCATTTCGAATATCACCAGACAGGGGCTGCAATCTTAATATACACTGCTGGAAATGGAATAAAGAACACATTGACACCGGTGTGTCAGACCCACCATACTTGCTCCGGACACTGCGACAGGGCTGTACAAGCAATGATCACACGCACGGCACAGCGGACACACCAGGAACCGCGGTGTTGGCCGTCGAATGGCGCTAGCTGCGCAGCATTTGTGCACCGCCGCCGTCAGTGTCAGCCAGTTTGCCGTGGCATACGGAGCTCCATCGCAGTCTTTAACATTGGTAGCATGCCGCGACAGCGTGGACGTGAACCGTATGTGCAGTTGACGGACTTTGAGCGAGGGCGTATAGTGGGCATGCGGGAGGCCGGGTGGACGTACCGCCGAATTGCTCAACACGTGGGGCGTGAGGTCTCCACAGTACATCGATGTTGTCGCCAGTGGTCGGCGGAAGGTGCACGTGCCCGTCGACCTGGGACCGGACCGCAGCGACGCACGGATGCACGCCAAGACCGTAGGATCCTACGCAGTGCCGTAGGGGACCGCACCGCCACTTCCCAGCAAATTAGGGACACTGTTGCTCCTGGGGTATCGGCGAGGACCATTCGCAACCGTCTCCATGAAGCTGGGCTACGGTCCCGCACACCGTTAGGCCGTCTTCCGCTCACGCCCCAACATCGTGCAGCCCGCCTCCAGTGGTGTCGCGACAGACGTGAATGGAGGGACGAATGGAGACGTGTCGTCTTCAGCGATGAGAGTCGCTTCTGCCTTGGTGCCAATGATGGTCGTATGCGTGTTTGGCGCCGTGCAGGTGAGCGCCACAATCAGGACTGCATACGACCGAGGCACACAGGGCCAACACCCGGCATCATGGTGTGGGGAGCGATCTCCTACACTGGCCGTACACCACTGGTGATCGTCGAGGGGACACTGAATAGTGCACGGTACATCCAAACCGTCATCGAACCCATCGTTCTACCATTCCTAGACCGGCAAGGGAACTTGCTATTCCAACAGGACAATGCACGTCCGCATGTATCCCGTGCCACCCAACGTGCTCTAGAAGGTGTAAGTCAACTACCCTGGCCAGCAAGATCTCCGGATCTGTCCCCCGTTGAGCATGTTTGGGACTGGATGAAGCGTCGTCTCACGCGGTCTGCACGTCCAGCACGAACGCTGGTCCAACTGAGGCGCCAGGTGGAAATGGCATGGCAAGCCGTTCCACAGGACTACATCCAGCATCTCTACGATCGTCTCCATGGGAGAATAGCAGCCTGCATTGCTGCGAAAGGTGGATATACACTGTACTAGTGCCGACATTGTGCATGCTCTGTTGCCTGTGTCTATGTGCCTGTGGTTCTGTCAGTGTGATCATGTGATGTATCTGACCCCCGGAATGTGTCAATAAAGTTTCCCCTTCCTAGTACAATGAATTCACGGTGTTCTTATTTCAATTTCCAGGAGTGTATAATTGATTTACCCTAATAAATGTATGGCTGTCTCTATCACATGTGGTGCATGTATCCTCTGGAGAAAACAAAGTGATTCAATATAGATCACTGCCAAGTGTTGGTGCTGGGTACATTGATAACATCCGAATTCTTACCACTCCAAGTAGGCCTGGACGCCCTCCATGGACGGAGTGGTGCACTGCGGCAGACGAGTGCATCCACGACTTTGGCTGCGGTCATGGCATAAGTTTTATCCAGCCTCTGAACGTTGGCTTTGGTAGCGTACAAGGGGATGGGATTGCTGTGTGTGGCCATATAGGAAGTGAGTAGGCTGTACGTATGTTTTCAGCGACCTCAGGTATCTATCCATGCCAACTATTAGGATTGTGGTTTAGTGCTTCTCAATACAATGAAGTTCACTTTGTCGTGCAGTGGTATTTATTGTTATTGCTATCCTATCATGCAGTAGATCCTTTCCTCTTCCTTCTTTGTCATGGTGTAGCTGAGAGAACAATTTTAGGAATTCTATAGTGCTTTATAAAATGCACTTAGCAGACCTGTAGTGGTCAGGAATTCCACAACAGTGACGGCATAAATTCACGCTGAAATTTGGTATTCCATCTATTATTTAATACACCACGACTTCCAATTGAGACGCCAAATTCCTGAATGGTCAATTTATTGTTTCCAGTAGAGGTACTGCGAGCACACAGATCAAGCCAAACCTTCTGCAGCTTGTTTAAGGACATAGCATGCAGTTGAGCTGAAATTTGAAATTGTCAGATATTTCCAACATAATGGACTTCCTACCAAACAGTGTAACAGTGCCAATATCCAGCAATAGGAAGCCAGGGGTAAAAATCTATAGGGGTTTGGAAACTGGGCAGTTTTGGGATTGAATCCGGCCAATAAACCAGTCCTAGTATCCATCAACAGGATGCAAGGTCTCACATAGAGGGTATCAGTTTAACTAATTAGTCAATCAGTTTGATTCAGTGAGATAATATTTCCGAGACATTCACAGCAGCTGGTGATTTACTAGGTATCTACTACTTCGTTCAGGACTAAAGAGGAATTAGTGTGGCGCAGGACAGACGCCTGCTTGCAGGGCAGGAAGTAGTGACTTGAGAGACAGACAGACAGAGAGCGCGAGAGAGAGAGAGCAATCAAAGAGTTCTACATCTACATCTGCATCTACATTTATAATCCGCAAGCCACCCAACGGTGTGTGGCGGAGGGCACTTTACGTGCCTCTGTCATTACCTCCCTTTCCTGTTCCAGTCGCGTATGGTTCGCGGGAAGAACGACTGTCTGAAAGCCTCCGTGCGCGCTCTAATCTCTCTAATTTTACATTCGTGATTTCCTCGGGAGGTATAAGTAGGGGGAAGCAATATATTCGATACCTCATCCAGAAACGCACCCTCTCGAAACCTGGCGAGCAAGCTACACCGCGATGCAGAGCGCCTCTCTTGCAGAGTCTGCCACTTGAGTTTATTAAACATCTCCGTAACGCTATCACGGTTACCAAATAACCCTGTGACGAAACGCGCCGCTCTTCTTTGGATCTTCTCTATCTCCTCCGTCAAACCGATCTGGTACGGATCCCACACTGAGGAGCAATACTCAAGTATAGGTCGAACGAGTGTTTTGTAAGCCACCTTCTTTGTTGATGGACTACATTTTCTAAGCACTCTCCCAATGAATCTCAACCTGGTACCCGCCTTACCAACAATTAATTTTATATGATCATTCCACTTCAAATCGTTCCACACGCATACTCCCAGATATTTTACAGAAGTAACTGCTACCAGTGTTTGTTCCGCTATCATATAATCATACAATAAAGGATCCTTCTTTCTATGTATTCGCAATACATTACATTTGTCTATGTTAAGGGTCAGTTGCCACTCCCTGCACCAAGTGCCTATCCGCTGCAGATCTTCCTGCATTTCGCTACAATTTTCTAATGCTGCAACATCTCTGTATACTACAGCATCATCCGCGAAAAGCCGCATGGAACTTCCGACACTATCTACTAGGTCATTTATATATATTGTGAAAAGCAATGGTCCCATAACACTCCCCTGTGGTACGCCAGAGGTTACTTTAACGTCTGTAGACGTCTCTCCATTGATAACAACATGCTGTGTTCTGTTTGCTAAAAACTCTTCAATCCAGCCACACAGCTGGTCTGATATTCCGTAGGCTCTTACTTTGTTTATCAGGCGACAGTGCGGAACTGTATCGAACGCCTTCCGGAAGTCAAGAAAAATAGCATCTACATGGGAGCCTGTATCTAATATTTTCTGTGTCTCATGAACAAATAAAGCGAATTGGGTCTCACACGATCGCTGTTTCCGGAATCCATGTTGATTCCTACATAGTAGATTCTGGGTTTCCAAAAACGACATGATACTCGAGCAAAAAACATGTTCTAAAATTCTACAACAGATCGACGTCAGAGATATAGGTCTATAGTTTTGCGCATCTGCTCGACGACCCTTCTTGAAGACTGGGACTATCTGTGCTCTTTTCCAATCATTTGGAACCCTCCGTTCCTCTAGAGACTTGCGGTACACGGCTGTTAGAAGGGGGGCAAGTTCTTTCGCGTACTCTGTGTAGAATCGAATTGGTATCCCGTCAGGTCCAGTGGACTTTCCTCTATTGAGTGATTCCAGTTGCTTTTCTATTACTTGGACACTTATTTCGATGTCAGCCATTTTTTCGTTTGTGCGAGGATTTAGAGAAGGAACTGCAGTGCGGCCTTCCTCTGTGAAACAGCTTTGGAAAAAGGTGTTTAGTATTTCAGCTTTACGCGTGTCATCCTCTGTTTCAATGCCATCATCATCCCGTAGTGTCTGGATATGCTGTTTCGAGCCACTTACTGATTTAACGTAAGACCAGAACTTCCTAGGATTTTCTGTCAAGTCGGTACATAGAATTTTACTTTCGAATTCACTGAACGCTTCACGCATAGCCCTCCTTACGCTAACTTTGACACCGTTTAGCTTCTGTTTGTCTGAGAGGTTTTGGCTGCGTTTAAACTTGGAGTGGAGCTCTCTTTGCTTTCGCAGTAGTTTCCTAACTTTGTTGTTGTACCACGGTGGGTTTTTGCCGTCCCTCACAGTTTTACTCGGCACGTACCTGTCTAAAACGCATTTTACGATTGCCTTGAATTTTTTCCATAAACACTCAACATTGTCAGTGTCGGAACAGAAATTTTCGTTTTGATCTGTTAGGTAGTCTGAAATCTGCCTTCTATTACTCTTGCTAAACAGATAAACCTTCCTCCCTTTTTTATATTCCTATTAACTTCCATATTCAGGGATGCTACAACGGCCTTATGATCACTGATTCCCTGTTCTGTACATACAGAGTCGAAAAGTTCGGGTCTGTTTATCAGTAGGTCCAAGATGTTATCTCCACGAGTCGGTTCTCTGTTTAATTGCTCGAGGTAATTTTCGGATAGTGCACTCAGTATAATGTCACTCGATGCTCTGTCCCTACCACCCGTCCTAAACATCTGAGTGTCCCAGTCTATATCTGGTAAATTGAAATCTCCACCTAAGACTATAACATGCTGAGAAAATTTATGTGAAATGTATTCCAAATTTTCTCTCAGTTGTTCTGCCACTAATGCTGCTGAGTCGGGAGGTCGGTAAAAGGAGCCAATTATTAACCTAGTTCGGTTGTTGAGTGTAACCTCCACCCGTAATAATTCACAGGAACTATCCACTTCTACTTCACTACAGGATAAACTACTACTAACAGCGACGAACACTGCACCACCGGTTGCATGCAATCTATCCTTTCTAAACACCGTCTGTACCTTTGTAAAAATTTCGGCAGAATTTATCTCTGGCTTAAGCTAGCTTTCTGTACCTATAACGATTTCAGCTTCGGTGCTTTCTATCAGCGCTTGAAGTTCTGGTACTTTACCAACGCAGCTTCGACAGTTGACAATTACAATACCGATTGCTGCTTGGTCCCCGCATGTCCTGACTTTGCCCCGCACCCGTTGAGGCTGTTGCCCTTCCTGTACTTGCCCAAGGCCATCTAACCTAAAAAAACCGCCCAGCCCACGCCACACAACCCCTGCTACCCGTGTAGCCGCTTGTTGCGTGTAGTGGACTCCTGACCTATCCAGCGGAACCCGAAACCCCACCACCCTATGGCGCAAGTCGAGGAATCTGCAGCCCACACGGTCGTAGAACCGTCTCAGCCTCTGATTCAGACCCTCCACTCGGCTCTGTACCAAAGGTCCGCAGTCAGTCCTGTCGACGATGCTGCAGATGGTGAGCTCTGCTTTCATCCCGCTAGCGAGACTGGCAGTCTTCACCAAATCAGATAGCCGCCGGAAGCCAGAGAGGATTTCCTCCGATCCATAGCGACACACATCGTTGGTGCCGACATGAGCGACTACCTGCAGATGGGTGCACCCTGTACCCTTCATGGCATCCGGAAGGACCCTTTCCACATCTGGAATGACTCCCCCGGTATGCACACGGAGTGCACATTGGTTTTCTTCCCCTCTCTTGCTGCCATTTCCCTAAGGGGCCCCATTATGCGCCTGACGTTGGAGCTCCCAACTACCAGTAAGCCCACCCTCTGCGACTGCCCGGATCTTGCAGACTGAGGGGCAACCTCTGGAACAGGACAAGCAGCCATGTCAGGCCGAAGATCAGTATCAGCCTGAGACAGAGCCTGAAACCGGTTCGTCAGACAAACTGGAGAGGCTTTCCGTTCAGCCCTCCGGAATGTCTTTCGCCCCCTGCCACACCTTGAGACGACCTCCCACTCTACCACAGGTGAGGGATCAGCCTCAATGCGGGCAGTATCCCGGGCAACCACAGTCGTAGTCCGATCAGGGGATGCGTGGGATGAGCTGGCCGTCCCCGACAAACCCCCATCCGGACCCCCACAGTGATGCCCATTGGCAACAGCCTCAAGCTGTGTGACCGAAGCCAACACTGCCTGAAGCTGGGAGCGAAGGGATGCCAACTCAGCCTGCATCCGAACACAGCAGTTGCAGTCCCTATCCATGCTAAAAACTGTTTTGCAAAGAACGTCTGAACTAATCTACAGAGAGCGCAAACAAATCGACAAAAATTAATGGTTATTAAAACACAAGATTGCCTAGTAAATGCAGTAATGCTGCTACTTGCGCACTGCTGACACTGCTTGGCGGCGGAAGGAGATTACGCGAATTTACACTATTCAGGTACTAAAACGCGATGCTACACTCTCAAATACTATAATACGCACGAAATTTATGAATTAAACAATGCAAGTACCAAAAACACGCAAAGAAATTAAGAATTAAACTATGTAACAAATGAGTGAGCTAGGAGTATACGACTTGCTGCTGCAGCTGCTTATCCAACGGCGGCAGGGAGCTGCCACCTGATGCTTTGGTCTGGGTTTCAAGATCAAAGGAGGATGACATCCCGTCCGTGGATGGAGATATTTAATATTGTGATCTGCAATTAGGACTTTGGATGGTTTTTGACCTCCATGGCGGTGTCCGGACGACAGACACATGCGTGGGAACCCCAAGCAAAGGTTATTCTACCGCACTTCAATCCTTTTCTCGGTGCTTTTAGTTATTACATTGTGTGAAGCGGGATTTGGAGGTGCAGACATGAGCTCTACCCAACTGGGGAAGCCCCATCACTTGCAAACTGATTAAATAAAGAATATCCATAAATATATTATTGACACTGATTTGAATTTCGTGCTGTGAGATTCTTCCTCTCCAGAACAGAGTGAGTCTTTTCCCCGCCAATTTTTTCTGGGAGGGGTGGGGCGAGATGAGGCGACAGGTGTAGCAGTGGACACCCTCTCTTAGTGACACTGTGCGCTAGCTCAGTCGTTCCCTGCATGTCAAGGTCAGCACACTCACGAAAATTTTCCGTCAACATCACACCTCCAACATGTAACAGCATAATTTCATAATTAGGACATTAGTTGCTGGATGTGGACTTTTCCATCATATAAAGAGACCCAACCCTGAAAATTGAATTTTATAAGTAAACAATATATCCTCCACTATGTTATTGACACTGACTTCAATTTCATATCATGAGATCCTTCCTCTTCGGCACAGACTGAATCCTTTTCCTACCAATTTCCAGATAGGTGAAGGGTGGGGAGTGGGGTTATGGGAGGGATAGCTGGGGTATTTCCCAGAGAGGGAGGGGTTAATTAATTGATCAGTTTAATTAAATAGTAAGTTAATTTGCTATAAAAAGTGGGCTTTATCACAGAGGGAGGGGAGAGGGGTTGGGGTTTGCCAGAGGAGTAGGTGAGGAAGAGGGGGAGGAGGAGGGATGGAGGTTTCTCAGAAGACAGACTCTCCCCAGTGGGTCATAAATCAATCCTCAGGGGTCACAAACCACTTAGGAGAATAATACGTTATGGGGAGGAGGTCATAAATAAACTAAGTTTGCCCCTGAATGTATGCAACCTGCACTAACAAAACGCCCCAGAGCTGGTTGTACCCTGCTAATAAAGGACAATGGAATGCAGACAATTAAATCAAGTGATGCTGATACCCTTAAAAAATACATGAGTTTTGCTATAATAACTGTCTGATGATAACTGAGACAGAGAGGATATAAAATGTAGGCTGGCAATGGCAAGAATAGCATTAATGAAGATGAGACATTTATTAACATCGAATGTAGACTTACGTGTTAGGAAGTCTTTTCTGAAAATATTCGTTGGAGTCTAGTCATGTATGGAAGTGAAACATGGACGATAAGAGAATAATAGCTTTCAAAATATGGTGCCACAGAAGAATGCTGATGCTTAAATGGCTAGATCATGTAACTAATGATGAGGCAGTGAATACAGTTGGGGAAAAAAGAGATTTGTGGTACAGCTTGACTAAAAGAAGGGCTTGGCTGACTGAGTGCATGTGAGAAACCAAAGGATCACCTAGTGTGGGGAGGGGGGAAGGGGGTAAAAATTATAGAGGGAGACCAAGAGAGGAATACAGAAGGAGCTAGGCTGCAGTAATTATTTGGAGTTGAAAACACTTCATAGGATAGAGTAGCATGGTCTGCATCAAACCAGTCTTTGGACTAAGGATCCACTAAGTGAGGTGGACTCGCATTCGGGAGGACAATGGCTCAAACCCCCATCTGTCCATCCTGATTTAGGTGTAATGCTCCATGCCGATTTGACTGACACCTCATGTCACAGCGAACAGATTGGAAAAAATCCAGCTTTTCAATACTGGTATAGCCAGTCCAATTAACAATGAACAATGGATGGTACACCACACTGCATGTGATGGAACTTGTCGGAAGATCAGTTACGATTTGTTAGACAAATCACTTTTGTAATATCCTAGCCAAAAGTGAACTGTGGTTATTTCGTTTGCAACGTAGAATTCACCAACGATGTAACTAGTGCCGCTGACAAACACAATACCAATCTGAACCTTGACACAATACTAATTTCGGGTTACATGGCCGATGTTAGATTTAGTGGTTGAAAAAGCTTTAGGATAACGCATCTGACTTTAATTAACAAGAACAATTCCAGAGTTCCTACAATAAACATCACCTTTGGGACTAGTTTGGCAGGCATTGAAAAATGCACAATTTTGAAACCTGAGTATGCTCTCCTTACTAGCATGCAACTTTTCGTAATCCAGAAAATAACAAATCACGTCGACATTTAGACATCACGTATCAATGTCGCTCTCCGAGTACTATGGCAGAACACACGCCAATAACAATCGACTGATATGAAGTTAACCAAAAGCTCTATTCACTTTCAAAAAAAGAAGAAAAAAGAACTACCTGTTACACTGTCACAACGACGAAAAGTATAATCAGTATTATAGTGGCCGGTACGAAAGCAGAGTCCTCAAAGTCACTGCTGCTGCCTGCCGCCTGCATGGGCTGTGGGCTGTGATTCACCCGCCTCTCGGCTTTGTTGCCATGTACGTGCCGTTAGTGGTGCGGTAGGTCAGAGTAGCTTAAATTTCCGTGTCCCTGTGCCATATCGAGTGTTCACGTCTGATATCGGTGTCTTACTGTCTTTAGAAAGGTGCTCTGACGTCTGTTCGGTGGTGAACAACAATGCAGGAGCAACAGCCTACTTGTGGTACTCCTCCGGTAGGTGTGCGTAAAGGGCGGAAAGACATTTGTAAGCAATCGAAAATTATCATATCGAATGTACTTAAGTTTTTTACTGATCTGGCTGACAATGAAGAAGCGAGGAATAATTTAAATTTTGCTCAAATTCATAAAGCATGTGGTGTCTCCAAGTCAATTGTAGGACGTATTAGCATATCTGTGTCAATGGCAGACTCTCCAGACGTGAATGAGTGTTTCGATTCTCCAAGAAAAGAATATGAAAGTGAACGGAAATCAACCGAATTGACGATTTTAACAGAGCTCGTGCGTGGAGCTGTACTTGGATATTACGACAGAGGAGTATCCAACTGCTTAAAAAAATACAGGTCTCGCCTCCGCGAAAAAATTAATTACTCGGGCTCAGAGACCTCTGTTCTTCATCTTCTCCGCTCCGCTGGTTTCCGATTCAAGAAGTGTAATGACGGACGGAAATTCTTAATGGAACCCAGAGACATTGCAGCAGCTCGAGCGAAGTTTTTGCGTATAATGCACTTCTTGCGTGCTGAAGACACCAGGCCTGTAGTGTACTTGGATGAAAGTTGGATTTCACAGAACCACACCAATATATATGGCACTGTACCGATATACTGAACAAAATACTAAAACGTGCGACGAAAAATCAGACACAAAACAAAGTAAAATGAAAATAGTAAAAACTATGAAAATCCACGTGCAATATTCTCTCATGTTGGAAATTTATAACAAAATGAAATAATAATGGTACAGACTCTATAGGATAACTGAATAGTATCTCTATGCTAATAGATTATTCTTTTACTCGCTGACGAAAGAAACAAAGAAAACCGGCGTTGTTACTCACTCTTTGTTCTAGTCTCGACGCTAACACTGGCTAAGGCGGCCATTACACATTGTAAGTTATAAATTTTAAGTAATATGTGATAATTTATGCTGAAGTGCATTTTTTCCGTCCGAACAAAACTCTTGGCGACGGCCTACAACGATTCGCGCGCTGCTGCGCACGGAATATCGCGGAAGTAATTTGCCTCTGTACGTGATACGATGCAATTATGATGTCTGAAATGTTACCAAAAATAATTTTGTAGTTTTCTGAACAACTTTCTCGCGGGAAGTTTCTTCACAGTCCTACAGAACGAAAATTCATAAGCGACTACATGTTTCGCTACGCAGTCGGCACAGTTTCACACTTCTTATAATATTTTACTTTTTATCTCGGAATACTTTTACGTTTCCGAAATAAAAGACACAGCATTTGCATCTGTAAGCTTTGGGGATGTTCATATATTTTTTCAGTCCAATTAGATTAGTGATTCTGTTACTACCACAGGTTGAAGTAAAAAATTATTTTCCTCCAATATTTCTTGTAACGTTAGTTTTCGTTTTTTTCCTAGCAGCTAGTGAGGACCATCATATTTTAGACTAAAAATAGAATTGCCCAATATTTTTTTAAAATTTTTACAAACATTTGAAATTATCACTATAAAAAAACTGGCAATGCTGTAAGACGGCGAGATGACCTTGAAGCCCTGTTTTCGTGCTGGCCACTATAGCAACAGCATTAGTTAATATTCTATTATCTACCATTGCTGAGCTTTAGTATGCACCACATCCACTAACAGACTTTGACTACTAGTGATAACAAAATCTAACTTTGACTCTGGCTGATTCCACCACAACACTGTTGTCTGCTTAAACTGAAGTTTAGGACATACACTCGCACAAATAAAACAACGACGTCCTTCTAAAACGAAAGCAAACTGACAGTCACCAATGGAGTATTACTCCGGTTCAATGTGAGCACACACAACCTTGTTTAATAGTCCTACAGGCGTATTATACGTTCATGAAATATTATGTATTTGTATGCCATTAGTTTCTGATGAAGCAGCGATATTATTATTACGTCTTATTTACATACCATTGCGAACCAGCGACTGTATTATACGCAGCCTGAGAATTAATCATTTTATTCCAATGTTCCAAATCCATTGCGAACCTGTTTTTTCGTAATGTTGCTTCTCCTTTCGTATTTGTACTATCTTTTGCTTTCCAACGATTCCTTCTTTTGCCCAAGGCCGGCTCAATCCCATTATTATCATATATTTCTCAAATTACTTAAAGCCAAATCCTTGGTTTTCTACATTTACTGAATATTATATTCTTGGCTCTTCCTGAGTCCAATAAATGGGATTTACTTTAATTTAATTAACTTTTCCTAAAGGAACTCAAAAAAATCACCTTTTCTCTCTCCCTACTTTCATTATCTTAGGCTCTTTACCTAGTTCTTTCTCTTTACCAAAAGAATGAAAACTTTCTTTAGTACTTTCTCTGTACTACAAATGACATACGCAGAACACGGTTTTAAACTTTCAAATAATTAAACAACTTTATTTTTATCTTGAAAATCTCAGTGGTTACAGTTTATAGTGGCTGGTTCAAGTGCTGTTTACAAACTATTCCCCTTCGAATCGGAAGCCAAACCTGAAAATAAAAAAAAAAAAAAAAAAAAAAAAACCTAACTGTCACCGCCACATTGTGTTCTATTTTAAGATTTTAGCAAAATTCAGACCTCTTCACGCGTTGACATTCGCGTACCCGCTACACCTTGAATTTACTAAATCAATTACAGCGCCTGAATCGTAAAAGATAACCACCGTTCGTCCCTTCTTTAAATGGTTCTTGATTGGATCGTTTTCTGCCTTGACTCTATCAAAATATAGGAAGATAGTCTGTTTTCAAAGACAATCGCGATATATGGTACAACATAATAATGTATACTGACGTAAAGTTGCACCGTCTGGACCTCAAAACTGGAAATCTCACCTCAGTATGTGGTCGTGGGGTTCTCAAGCATTGTTCAAATTCCTTAGAACACGCAATAATAATAATTCTCATTGGCGATTGCCGGCATCTCGTGGTCGTGCGGTAGCGTTCTCGCTTCCCACGCCCGGGTTCCCGGGTTCGATTCCCGGCGGGGTCAGGGATTTTCTCTGCCTCGTGATGGCTGGGTGTTGTGTGATGTCGTTAGGTTAGTTAGGTTTAAGTAGTTCTAAGTTCTAGGGGACTGATGACCATAGATGTTAAGTCCCATAGTGCTCAGAACCATTTGAACCATTTTTTTTCATTGGCGATACTCAATCTGTATTCCTATACACCCACTATTACATCAGCTGTGTCACTTTCTATGGTGCACGCATCAATACTCCAAACTATCTAAAATATTGGATGGTTAACGGATGAGTTCTCCAACATTCACATAAACCCCTAACCAAAGAAAAGAAACCTCCACAACATCTAATAGCCGGTACAAGCAACTATTCCTCAAAATTCATCAACAGATCTACAATATAATCGCGTACGGTATTTCCGTGCTTATAGTCAACAGTGCATACTGTTACATGGACGCCCACCTAGCCATTTTCCGAATCTAAATTATTATGCGCTCATATAGCAATCACGTTGGGCTGCCACGCAGGCACCAACACTTCTCAGTACTAATCCAATCGATTAAATTCCCGATTTCAAGACTGGCTGCCGAATCTTGAACAAGTTAATTTAAATTAACTTGTTGGAGTATTTTATTACCGATGACGAACGAGAATTCAGAATTAAACTATGACACGTCAGTGTCCTGTTATACACCACTACGACCGACCGTTACCCGTCTGCGTCATAATAGCGACTACTCACGCTTCCTTCATCGAGGATCGAACTAAGAACCAATTTTAGAACAATCTTAGAACGGTGATTATATAGCGTCGCTGACTCGCGCTGCTACCAACTCGCTCTGGTGATGGAATATCTCTGAGTGCAACCTGGTTTTCGTCAGCTTTTTCTCTCGGTCTTTAGATACTATAACATGTCAAACGAATATATACTAAAACATCCTTTACAACGTCTAAGCATCAATTTCCTTGTCGAGACGAAGTTGAGTCGGCTCTATGACGTAATGCGCAACGAAAAAATCGTAACAAAAGTGTTTGGCGCATTACATAGGTTACCCGTGATTTCCCTAAATCGCTTCTGGGAAATCCCGGGATGGTTCCTTTCAAAGGGCACGGCCGATTTCCTTCCCATCCTTCCCTAATCCAATGGGACCGATGGCCTTGCTGCTTGGTTCCCTCCCCTTAATCAACCAAACCAACAGAAGACCACAACAACAAGAAACATTATTCAAACTTTATCCATTCTCATTTCGACATAGGCTACGCTAGCGCAAACAAAACACAGAATGGGGCTTTGCGAAATTCTAACATACTAACAACGGCAGTACAAAGACTTCAAGGTGAATTCTGCTGGTTAGATCGTGATATAGACCTCGGTAGTGATATTACAGCCACCGCACGACGCGATGCACTCATCCACGGATACAGACGAGGCTTAGTCACGTGTACTCCACGCTGGAGAAGATACGCGCTCTGCGTGCCAGAAAAGACCATCACATCCGCCGCGCTGCCACACGGACGCGCAACGTCCATACAGATGCTGCGGCCTTGGAGGCTTTCACTCCTTCTGCAGCGGTAAACCACGAGCGCCGATTGCCGTTTGAATGGGTCCCAACTGCCAGCATTGCTTTCCCTGAGTAACGCTACAGTAATCCTTGGCATCGTTTGGCACATCAACAACTCTGCAGCTGACCTCACAACTGGACGCGGAAGCGACGACACATTGTGTTTTGAGACATCTACATGACTTCTCTGCAATTCATAATTAAATGGCTGGCTGCGGGTTCATCGCACAATCTATTTCTCTAACGTTCCACTCTCGAACAGCGAGCGGAAAAAACGGACGTTTCAGTTTTTCCGTGCGAGTTCTTATTTCTCTTATTTTATTACGGTTATCATTTCTCCCTATGTACGAGGGTAGTTTCATAAGTGTGGTAAATTTCCATGAAAGAATGGAACATTTTTGTTGCGTCTTCATGGCTGGTAACCTTGATTATTCCAAAAATCGTATAAAGGGTTGGGTTGTTTTGGGCCGCGCGGGATTAGCCGAGCGGTCTCAGGCGCTGCAGTCATGGCCTGTGCGGCTGATCCCGGCGGAGGTTCGAGTCCTCCCTCGGCCATGGGTGTGTGTGTTTGTCCTTAGGGTAATTTAGGTTAAGTAGTGTGTAAACTTAGGGACTGATGACCTTAGCAGTTAAGTCCCATAAGATTTCACACACATTTGAACATTTTGGTTGTTTTGGGGGAGGAGACCAAACAATGAGGTCGTCAGTCTCATCGGATTAGGGAAGAATGGGGAAGGAAGTCGGCCTTGCCCTTTTCGAAGGAACCATCCCGGCATTTGCCTGAAGAGATTTAGGGAAATCACGGAAAACATAAATCAGGATGGCCGGACGCGGGACTGAACCGTCGTCCTCCCGGATGCGAGTACAGTGTGCTAACCACTGCGCCATCTCGCTCGGTGATCGTATAAAGAATTTCGATCTTTTGCAGCATACAGTTCGTTGTTGACAGCCGTCTGAACTGGGCAGTGTGCCGACTGCGACTGAAAATGGAGAAAATCGAGTTTCGTGCTCTTATTAAACACTTTCATATGAAGAACCAAAACAGACCTGGATGAAGTTTACGCTGACTGTGCAGCATCAGTGAAGACCATTTACGTTTTGATTAATGAATTTAAGCGTGGTCGGATGAGCACCGATGATGAAGCGCACTCCGGCCGTCCAGTTGAGATCACCACAGAGGTAACCGTTAGTAAAATTCAAGACCGCTGAATAAAAACTCGTGAGATAGCGTGGGTGTCGCGAATGCTCACAGTTGACCAGATGCGCATCCGGCACAATATTTCAACACTATATCCACAGATGTTTAATCGCAATCCGCAAGACATTTTGCGTCCATTTGTGATTGTTGATGAAACCTAAATTCATCATTACACACCAGAGTCAAGCGACCATCAAAATAATGGAGAAACGCTGGTGAATGAGCAACGAAAAAGGCAAAGACCATATTGTCAGATGGTAAGGTGATGGCTACTATTCTTTTGGCTTCCCGAGGAATAATCCTCATAGATTACTTAGTAAAAGGCAGAACCATAACTGGATCCTATTTCGCTTCATTTTTGGATCGTTTGAAAACTGCGTTGGCTGAAAAAAGACCAAAGTTGACACGCAAACAGCCACGTTAACACACCATCTCGCACATGAGCGATAACAATGTCGAATATTCAGAATTGGGCTCCTCATCCACCCTATTTACCAGACTTGGCCCCAAGTGACTCCTTCCTGTTCCCTAATTGGAAACTTTGGTTTGCTGGGAAGAAATGTTTATCAAACAAGGAGGTGATAGCTGCAGTCAAGCTATTTTTTCTGAAGGCATGAAAAAGCTGCAGGATCGCTGGACCAAGTGTATATCCCTCACAGGAGACTATGTCGAGAGATAAGGTGAGTTGTTTACGAAACAAATATTTTTCTTGCTGTTTTACCAGACTTATCAAACCACTCTCTTTGGTGGGCACCAACAATTAATTTCGCGCCCAGAGCAGAAAGTTGGTGATTGAAATTTAGTGAAATGATCCTGTAGCAGCGAAAAACGCCTTTGTTTCAATGACTGCTATCCCAACTCGCGTATCATATCCGTGACACAGTCTCTCCTATTTCGCGATGATACAAAACGAAGTGTCCTTCTTTGATGTCCTGTCCCAGCCCTATTTGATGCGGATCCTATGCAGCAATGCAATAGTTCAGATGAATACGGACAGGCGTAGTGTAGGTAGTCTCTTGCGTAGACCTGCTGCATCTTCGAAGTGTTCTGCCAATAAAACGCAGCCTCTGGTTCGCTTCCCCCACAATATTATCTATGTGATCGTTCCAGTTTAAATTCCTCATAATTGTAAACCTTGAATGTTTAGTTAGGATGACAACCTTTATGTTTGTGTGATTTATCGTGTAGTCGAAATTTAGCGGATTGGCTTTAGCACTCATGTGGATGATTTCATAGTTTTCATTATTTAGACTCAATTCTACTTTCCTCAGCGTACATGTACCTTGTCTAAATCATTTTGCAATTGATTTTGATCTTCTGATAACTTTACGAAATGGTAAATGACAGCATCATCTGTAAACAATCCAAGAGAGCTGCTCTGTTTGTTTCTTAAATCATTTTATATAGATCAGGAACAGCAGAGAACCTATAACACTTAGTTTGGGAACGCCAGATATCTCTTCCTTGGGGAACGCTGGATATATCACTTCCTTTGCCGATTGTGGAGAGCACCACAATTTGATATGGTTTTGGGAATTTCATTCATACCTGGCGTTAGGGTATAAACTGCTATCAGTTATGTTGTACCCATTCTGATTTTTTTTTTATTTTTTAGTCGACGAGACATGGAAATGTCAGGAAGGTGCTGTGTCCTCCACTTGCGACATAACCGGGCGTGGTGGCGCAGTGGCTAACTCTTGGAGGACAGGGTCTTAAATACCTGTCCGGACATCCACATTTATGTTTTATGTGGTTTTCCTACATCGTGTAAGGTATACGTTAGGATGTTCCTCTGAAATGAGGACAGTCTACTTCGTTGCCCACGCACACCCAATCTGGACTTGAGCTCCATCACTAATGATCCCATCATCGACGGAACGTAAAACCCATGCCGGCCGTTGTGGACGAGCGGTTCTAGGCACTTCAGTTCGGAACCGAGCTGCTGCTACGGTCGCAGATTCGAATCCTGCCTTGGGCATGGTTGTGTGTAATGTCCTTAGGTTAGTTAGGTTTAAGTAGTTCTAAGTCTAGGGGACTGATGACCTCAGATGTTAAGTCCCATAGTGCTCAGACCCATTTGAACCATTTGAACTTAAAACCTAACCTGCTTCCCTTGTTGTAACAAATGCAAAGGAGAAAGATTAAAATTAAGGACCTGTCGACGTCGAGGTTATCAGAGGCGGAACAGAGGTTAGAACAGGGTGAGAGGGAACGCTGAGATGGTCTCTTCTCAAGGGACAATCCTATCTCCTCTCTGAGTTGATATAGGGAAACCACAGAAAACCCACATCATACGAACCGGTGGCATTTGAACCCCGTACTCCCGAATCCGAGTCAAATGTGCCAAACCACTGCGAAAGTTCGCTCTGTATACCTAAAGTTGTTTCGTGGCAGGACACAGATGTGCCTGTTCAGTCAACGTCACGCAGCTGACGTGTTGACACTATCCATTGGCACGCAAGGTCATCTGACTGGTCTTCCACTAAGCACGCAGGTCGATGTTATTTCCAGTACAAACGGCTCTCACAAATACTGTGAGACATGGAGAAATGTGCTTTATGATTCAGTTCACTGTCTGTACTGTGTGGGACCTTCCTTTATAGTCATCAAAAGATGCTACAAAAAATGGTTCAAATGGCTCTGAGCACTATGGGACTCAACTGCTGAGATCATTAGTCCCCTAGAACTTAGAACTAGTTAAACCTAACTAACCTAAGGACATCACAAACATCCATGCCCGAGGCAGGATTCGAACCTGCGACCGTAGCGGTCTTGCGGTTCCAGACTGCAGCGCCTTTAACCGCACGGCCACTTCGGCCGGCAAGATGCTACAGCTTATACTAAACGAGTTCTTCGAGATACTAAACAAGGTTCACTTTATACTTCAAAGATAAACCTCACAACGATTGTAAAACGGCTTACCGACATGCAATACATTAATGAATGCACCCGCCAGGTTAGCCGAGAGCGCTAATGCGCTGCTTCCTAGACTGGGTAGGCGCGCTGGCCCCTGATCGAATCCGTCCAGCGGATTAACAACGAGGACCGGTGTGCCAGCCAGCCTGCATGTGGTTTTTAGGCGGTTTTTCACATCCCACTAGGTGAATACCGGGATGGTCCCCACGTCCCGCCTCAGTTACAGGTCTCGGAGACATTTGAAAAACGTTCGCACTATTTCATGTTTTAAACTAGTTACAGGCATCTGGGGTACACTCATGCCATCCCAGGGGTATGGGTTGGCGACAGGAAGGGTATCTGGCCACCTCTTAAAATTAACCATGCCAAATCCGACCTTCACCATACCGACCCTGCGCAAAATGTGGGACAACGGCACTAGCGAAAGAAGAAGAAGAATACTTTGATGAATCCCTAGCGACTGAAACAACTGTCATTGTCAGAATTATTGCAGTGTGAAGAAAACCACGAAATAATCCGTTTGATTTGTTGATAAAGGAACTCAATTTCTGAAATATTCCCTATGCCATTATGAATTTAATAACAAATAAAAAAATCAGTTAGCGGCCCAGACAATATTTTTCACTAAAGTACATTTGATATTAAAGTTGCGGCTACATTGTCAAACCTTCTTCATATCTAAATTATCAATCAGTATATAATAGGCGTTGTCATTTAAACTTCAAATAGTATACTTGACACCTGTAGTAGAGCATCCTTCACTTTCTAAACGACTGCTTTGTACCTAGCACTTTTCGGTTTCATTAAGGGAACCATTTTCAGTTCTTTATCTTTTCTTCAGCATAATCATTTCCTTTTTTCTTTTTCCTCTTCAGCTTCGTCTTATAAATTTTGCGTTATATTTCCTTTCTATTGCACGCTATAATTGACCATCTTTGTCAGGGCACCTTTCTATCCATTAAAAACGTCGTTACGTACAGGTGTCTGTGTTTTTACAGCTTTACAAGTAAAAGTCTTCTAGACGTCAGTCTGATACTCTGTCACAGTTTCTACAGAACCATGTTATATCTCGAGAAAATCATTTCACATTATAATCTCATTCTTACATAGTAGCGTCATATTTTAATTAGTTGTCGTTGAAATTGCATTAAAAATCGTTATTAAATGTGAGATTGATCTAAAGAAATCCATGAGGAAATTTTATATAGGAATGAAAACATCGTTTATCTGAGTTCATAAGCGAATAACTTTCTTGAAATACACTTCATTTTCTTACGATCTAGACCTCGGGGTCATTTTACTCCTTTCTAAATCGAAATGATACTAGAAAGTGGGCTTATAACATTAAAACTATGTTATGTGAAAATAAGATCTATTTGGAATAAAAGCTGAAGATATGTAATTTATGTTTCGTTGTAATAGTTAGAATATTTTATCCAGAATCCACACATCAATAAACAGAAACGGGTAACTTACCATCATTCATATCCAATATTCGTTACTTCTTATTCCCTAGATGAATGTCAAGATATATTTAAGTTCTTTTGATCAATAAAAATGATATGAGAAATAAAAATATTAATAATTACATAAGATTACTTATATACTTGAGTATTTGTTATTGAATATTCAGAAACGAGGAAATATTTTCTATTCAGTGGCATTACACACGAACTTCAGGGCAGTGCTTGGATCTCTTCAGACAGAGTCCCCATTCATTTAACCAATCAGTGGGCTTGGCAGTACTGCTGCAGCCACGTATTCGATGGGTTGGAAGTGACTTCGACTCCTCCACTTACTGCAGTGACTTAGCACTCTCGACCGTAACGTTTATTTTGCCTCCCGCAGTGTGTCATGGCCCTGACACATGCACACAGCGACTCATTACATTTATTTGCTTGTAAAAATTAAAGTCACAAGCACTAAATCCAAACAATTGTTTTTTATTTTGGACGTATTTACAACGAAACACAGAAACCTATAGATCAACACAAATACGCTCCTGGAAAATGAAAAACGGTCAGTCTACAGTAGCAGTCCCTTGTGATTGAAGTTTTACCCACATATTGTCAATGTGATACACTCTTTACGATCACAGGGTCATTCCTCTAGCGACATATTCTCAGGTACAACCATTTGTATGACCTCCTCAAGGTATTCTACAATCGTTCATAGAGATGATTGTAGAACTGTTGCATGTCTCCTCCCGCACAGTCTTCTCCGTTATTTCTACCTGGTACAGTATTGGTGGAGTGATATAGCCAGAAATGCATATGGTTCAGTCACCGTCCCGTAGATATTCAGCGGAAGATCTGTGTTTCAGCGTGCTGGTCAGGCGAGTCAACAAACTTCTGGGAAAGTACATTGGGTTAAGCGGAAGTGTGTGTACAGTTGTAAAACGATCGTAGACTATCGTAAGTAAGTGTAGACTACGGCATTTTTCCTAGTAGCTTTTCTCAGTTAAGATCGTCACCGTGTTACCTGTACGTTAGGTGTGTTGCATACTTATCCGCATTACCTCATTTCAGTCTCTTTATTTGCGTATGCGACCAGTCTCATACTGGATTCCCCTAGAAACCGGAAGCAGTGAACTGTTTAGAAATTGAGTGAGGATATATAAAGGATCGTTTAACCTAGGAAACATTTCTGTTCTATTTAGTTATCCTCCTGTCTGGTACCTAAAAAACAGTATTTATAGCAAAATTGCAATTATCAATGTTGAACTCTGGTTTTATTCGAAAATTGTTAATTTGCAACGTGAAACAGAGGGCTGTAGTAGTAATAAATTTTTTTAAAAAACAGGTTTATCAATTAGCACTAGAAAACACAATTTCCTATAGAAAAGGTAAAAATTAAAAAAAACGCAGAACAAAAGCATAGACTATCATACATAGCTTCAATATTTTGTCGAGCTTATATTAAACCTGTTTGTATTATTCATAAACAACTTTTGCACTTATCAATAATAACAGGAAATTTTGCATTTGATCATGATGAAGAACTTTCTGATGAGTACAAAATAACAACAGCAATTATAAAGATTTTTTATGTTTGTGCGTGAGAACTATACTTGCATCAAAAGTAATCTCTTCAGTTACATAAAAGTGCAGAAGTTGCGTGATCAACTAATTTCTGTTACTTGTAAAATGCAGTTTATGTTTCGTAGGAGCATAAAATACTCATTGGACTAACACTGACCGGTAGGCGGTTCTAATAATGTGCAAAACAAACAAACAAACATACAAAACACATGTTGTCGGCTCCCAGTTTCTCTTTGAAACATTCATTTGCTTCTTTCCCTACCAATGCTACCAATACTATCGGTAATCCTACAATTTACTTCGTCAGTTACGTACTGTTCCAAAATTACGAGACGGTACTTTTGGTAGAGCGCAACTCTGTGTGTGATCCTGCTGGGAGTTCAAATTATCCTGACGATACTGGATGTAGCCTATATATCTCAGTATCCTCTCAACAAACACTACAGATTTACTTTCATTGTAGTCTATGGTTTGTGATGAGTATGTCCAAGAGTACCACGAGCTACCCACATTCCGTATACATGGAGAAAGCAACGCGGACAATTTCGCCACAGGAAGGACTCCCCAAAACATTATACTCGTATGTGAGCTAGAGACGTATTACTTGTTTTGCCTGTGGGTCAGGACGTTAATTCGCGATGGAGGATGATAGAATGAGGTCAATTGGGCCTTTGGAGGAGACAGATGACACTGATATACAAACAGACTAAAGACTTCAAAAAATGGCTCTGAGCACTATGGGGCTCAACATCTGAGGTCATCAGTCCCCTAGACTTAGAACTACTTAAACCTAACTAACCTAAGGACATCACACACATCCATGTCCGAGGCAGGATTCGAACCTGTGTTCGTAGCGGTAGCCCGGTTCCAGACTGAAGTGCCTAGAACTGCTCGGTCACACCGGCCGGCGAAGACTTCATAAGCTTGACCACACTGATGTATTTAAAATATCACTGGCTTTCGGCTTACAGCCGTCGTTAGATATTAAAAAGAAGAGCGACGCTCGGAATGCGTGGTCATATTCTGAACTCGAGAGAGAGAGAGAGAGAGAGAGAGAGAGAGAGTTGTTTGTATGGTGAAGGAGGGCGTTACGCAACAGCAATGGAAGCCACTTCCGTGAAGGTGACAGCGGGGTCAAGCTGTGTAAGGTGTCTTTAAGCTGTGACTCTTAACAGCCACCGCTTACGCTCAGAACCAAAGTCTTCCTGAAATGCCTCCCATGACCCCTAGTACGTGCCACGATGTACGCGATTGTTTCTGTCCTCAGTGCCTAGTCTGCACTGGTAGATACCACTCTCCTGCTTGACGTTGCTCTCGCAGACTCCGTGGAAGGATATACTCTCATCGATAAACACACCTGTGCAGTTTTTAACCCCATGTTGCAACTTTTGTGCACAATCGAGGACGAGCTACACGGTGGGGAGACGCCAGAGAAATTTGAACGAGGAGCGAATTTCCTCATATCCCAACTTCCTTCATACGATACCCGACAATCCTAGCAGTGTGTGTGCAACATGGATCCTAGGCTGTGCTACGGTCGTTATGCAGTTAGCAACGGAT
Source organism: Schistocerca serialis cubense (assembly GCF_023864345.2). NCBI lineage: Eukaryota > Metazoa > Arthropoda > Insecta > Orthoptera > Acrididae > Schistocerca > Schistocerca serialis. The sequence goes on from NC_064638.1 coordinate 292,251,034, forward strand.
ACTTATCCGGAGCGACAGTCCATGCCTATTTTCCGTGAGCTGCTTCCGTCCAGAAGATGGAAGGAAGATTAGGATTCAACTTCACGTCGACGATGAGGTCATTCAAAATAAAGTAAAAGCTCGGTTTGGGGAAGTAAATACCACATGCCCTTTCAGAGAAACCGATATATGTCTTATTAGATTTAGGGAAATAACTGAAAACTTAAATCAGAATGGTGAGGTGGGGATTTGAAACTGCATTCTCCTGAATAAGAGCCTGCCTTACTACAGCGCCACCTCACTCGGTTTCTCTCTAAGACTATGGTGAGGACCACGTGCGCCATCCTTAGTCTACCGTATCCAACAATGATACGCTATGTGATCAAAAGTATCCGGACACCCTACGTAATGCGGGAGTGACCACTAGATGTCACGAGAAGTGGACTTAACAGTATAAAAGAACGTGTCGGGCAGGAGAGCTTCGAACATGGACGAATCGATGGGTATCATCTGATTAACAAATCCATCAGGGATATTCCAACCCTTCTACGGCTGGCCAAGTCGACTATTGGTAATGTGTTTACGAAATGGAAAAGCGAAGGAACAGCCACCGCTAAACCGAGACCACACCTGTGTCATACACTGACGGACAGAGACTGTCGAGCAATGCGGAGGGTGGCTGCAAGAATCACATGAAATCACAGGAGGAATCACTCGTGATTTCCAAAGTGCTCCCAGCAATCCAGCTAACACGTTGGTTGTGCGTAGGAACTTAAAAACAATGGCACACAATGAGCGAGCAACTCCTCAAACGCCGCACATTTCAGTAGTCAGTGCTAAGCGACGTTTGAGGCGGTGTAAAGAGCGAAACCACTCGATAGTGGATGAGTGGCAACAGAGATGGTTCATGGCATGGGGTTGTTTTTCGTGGTTATGGTGTAGTCCACTTATTACGCTTAAAAAAACGCTAAATGCGGAACGATATGAAGCCATTCTTTCACAGCATTTTGTGCTGCGTACTGTAAATGAACAGTTCAGATACGATGACGGTTTGTATCAGCACGACCATGCACACTGTCGTAAGGCAGCATCTGTGAGGCAATGGTTTGTGGACATTAGCAGTCCCGAAATGTACTGGCCTGCCAAGAGAACCGGCTGGAACCCAATGGAACTTCTTTGGGAGTCATTAGAAAGTCGACATTGCTCCAGATACCACCGTCAACATCACTACATTCTCTGGTTTCGGCTAACCGAGCAAGGTGGCGCAATGGCTAGCACACTGGACTCACATTCGGAAGGACGACGCTTCAAACCCGCGTCCGGTCATCCAGACTTAGATTTTCCGTAATTTCCCTAAACTGCTCCAGGCAAATGCCAGGACGATTCCTCTTAAATGGTACGTTTTCTAAATCATTACTTACTTATTAGCATAATCAAACACACTCCACTTTATAATCTCACTCATTCCTCACTCAGTTAATAAGTAATCCATGGAAATGAGCGTTTGGCATCATTGGCCGGGAGGCCCCTGGCGGGGCAGGTCCGGCCGCCTTGGTGCAGGTCTTATTACATTCGACGCCACATTTGGCGACCTGCGTGCCGGATGGGGATGAAATGATGATGAACAACACAACACCCAGTCCCTGAGCGGACAAAATCCCATCGAGCCGGGAATCGAACCCGGGCTCGTAGGACGGCAATCCGTCGCGCTGGCCACTCAGTTATCGGGGAGGACATAAGTAATCCATTACTCTTTCTTTCTGTTAATTACTACTAAGGCGCTACTGATAAACCAATCAACTTCTCTCATTTCCATATGTAGGTAGATATGACACCGTCAAAGCAACATGTCAAAAACCATTACAATAAAATTACAAAATTCTTACTCTTCAGCAAATCATTCCACAGGAAATAGTTCCATTTAACTTTATCTTACCTTTGGCATCTTCCTTCGGTCTCAGGTGGCTCCTTGACTCGCTGTTTCGGTGCGTCATCTGGAACTTTGTCTTCGAAACAGAAGTTTCCCTTACGTCTCATCCTTAGAACTTAACTTACACAAGAATACTTACACTATCACCGCATCCATCATACTGTTCAGTAGTCATTTTACGACTACTCAGAGACTGACTGTATCTTGCAATACCGTGCTATCTTATAGCGGTTCTTTTTACAACCAACTTCCTTGTAGTCTTTGGCACTTCACGACGTGCGTCGACTCTTAGCCATGCCATACGCAGTAATGGTACTAGATCCTGGCGACAATATAGCACTTGCATCTGTTGTCTCCTTCGGCCGAAACAAAATCTCCCCGCGTTTGACTGCACGTTTAAGAATAATCACACGAAGTTTTTTCCTTACTCTCATTACCTATAACATTAAAAGTATGGTCAAATTTACTCGGTTTCTCAGACACACATTCGTGAAAGTTCAAAATGGTTCAAATGGCTCTGAGCACTATGCGACTTAACTTCTGAGGTCATCAGTCGCCTAGAACTTAGAACTAATTAAACCTAACTAACCTAAGGACATCACACACATCCATGCCCGAGGCAGGATTCGAACCTGCGACCGTAGCTGTCCCGCGGTTCCGGACCGAGCGCCTAGAACCGCTAGACCACCGCGGCCGGCACATTCGTGAAAGCATTCAGTCTTGTCGGCTCGATCGTTAGCTGTACAAGCAGTTTCCCTCGTACGTCTTTTCCTCCCTCTCTCTTAGGACTATGCAACGCAACCTTAAGTGGCGACGGATCTGTGTCCTTTAGAAGTAAATGCGTTTCTACTATTCCGTTATCACCGACATTCGCAACGCAACTTACGTCATCGGTAGCATCCACAGTATCTACCCTACAATCATCATCTGCAGTGGCACTCTAAGCCATCCAGAAATCACTGGCATATGTACTGCCCTGTTCATCTGGCTCAGGCTTCAGAGCCTAAAATCAACACCCATTATCGCCCAGTGGCGTAGATATCACCCATATTGCTATTCACACACCTATTTGCTTCCGTACAACACACACTTACTCCATCTGGTGGGCCGCGCGGGTTAGCCGCGCAGTCTGGAGCGCTTTGTCACGGTTCGCGCGACTCCCCCCGTCGGAGGTTCGAGTCCTCCCTCGGGCATGGGTGCGTGTATTGCCCTTACATAAGTTAATTTAAGTTAGATTAAGTAGTGCGTAAGCTTAGGTACCGATGACCTCAGCAGTTTCGTCCCATAAACCACAATCTGGTGGTTCAAAAATGGCTCTGAGCACTATGGGACTTAACATGTCATCAGTCCCCTTGAACTTAGAACTACTTAAACCTAACTAACCTAAGGACATCACACACATCCATGCCCGAGGCAGGATTCAAACCTGCGACCGTAGCGGTCGCGCGGTTCCAGACTGAAGCGCCTAGAACCGCTCGCCCACACCGGCCGGCTACCATCTGGTGGTACAGCTACTTCAGACACCATATTTCCACAAGATATTGGAGATGATCCCACTACATCACTTTTCTTAACTGCTTCAAGATAACCCACAGGTATCTGCACAACGCCAGTAGTATATTCTAATATCCAAATCTTCCCATTAATGGAATCGTCCAATCAGTCGTACCGTTTTTTCCTGCAAATTACAGGGTCGACAGGTTTAATTAGGTCATTGGTAGTCGGACATACTGCAGGAGCAGGTAAACTACACAGAACTGCCAAAGAAACTGGTATAGGCGTGTGTATCCAAACACAGAGATGTATAAACAGGCAGAATACGGCACTGCGGTCGGCAACGCCTACATAAGACAAGAAGTGTCTGGCGCAGTTGTTAGATCGGTTACTGTCGCTACAATGGCAGATTATCAACATTTAAGTGAGTTTGAACGTGGTGTTATAGTCAGCGCACAAGCATCTCTGAGATAGCGATGAAGTGGGGATTTTCCAGTGAGAGCATTTCACGAGTGTACCGTGAATATCAGGAATCCGATAAAACATCAGATCTCCATCTCTGCGGCCGGGAAAAACCCTGCAAGAACGGGGTCAATCGTTCAACGTGACAGTAGTGCAACCCTTCCGCTAATTGCTGCAGATTTCAGTGCTGTTCTATCAACAAATGTCAGCGTGCGAACCATTCAACGAAACATCATCGATATGAGCTTTCAGAGCCGAAGTCCCACTCGTGCATCCTTGATGACTTCACGGCACAAAGCTTTACGCCTCGCCTGGACCCGTCAACATCGACAATGGACTGTTGATGGCTGGAAACATGTTGTCTGGTCGAACGAGTGTCGTTTCAAATTGTATCGAGTGGATGGACATGTACGGGTATGGAGGCAATCTATGGACATTTCATGGCAGTAGGGGACCTTTCAAACTGGTGGAGGCTCTGTAATGATGTGGGGCGTGTGCAGTTGGAGTGATACAGGACTTCTGATACGTCTAGATATGACCCTGACAGATGACACTCACGTAAGCATCCTGTCTTATCACTGCATCCATTCATTTTCATTGTGCATTCCGACGGACTTGGACAACTCATGCAGGACAATGCGACACCCCAAACGTCCAGAGCTGCTACAGAGTGGCTTCAGGAACACTCTTCTTGGTTTAAACATTTCCGCTGGGAACCAAACACTCCAAGCATGAGCATTATTGAGCATATCTAGGATGCCTTGAAACGTGCTATTCAGAAGTGATCTCCACTCTCTCGTACTCTTATGGATTCATGGACAGCCTTGTAGGATTGTGTCAATTCCCTCCGGTACTACGGTATTAGTCGAGTCCATGCCACGTCGTGTTGAGTCACTTCTGCGTGCTCGCAGGCGCCCTACACGATGTTATGCAGGTGTACCAGTTTCTTTGGCTCTTAAGTGCATATATAGTTCCCTTCAGCAGCCTTCTCAATTTTCTTCTTATTCGCTATAGGCGCTTGATTTGCATACACAGCCCCTACTTGCTTAAACATGTCAGCATGGCTCGCCCGCAAGTCAGGTGCTTGCACTGCCAAAGCCCGCAACCCTTCCTCCATTTCCGATTCAGACATAGTTGACCCTCTAACAGTTGCAGGTTTGTATGAGGGAAGATGTTTGGAAAATCCACTGGAGAAATCGGAAACTTGGATGGCATTTTTGTATGAAAATCTCAATGAAAGATATGTGATTATCGGCTTGACAGTTCCGATTTATGTCACTTCATTAAATTCATGATCTTACTGAAACTGTTTTGTTCCAATTCATACAAATTCAAGGAAAGATTTGATTGATGAAACCCTTCTCGACCAACTGACTGCCTAACGGACAAGCACGGCCTAAACCACTTCATTTGTGGTATGTTCATACGGGCCCAGGCTGTTGAGGTCATCGGTCCGTAAGCTTACACACTACTTAATCAAACTTACACCAACTTCGCTAAGGGCAATACACACACACACACACACCCACACACACACACACACACACATGCCTGAGGGAGTACTCGAGCCTCCGGCGGGGTCAGAGGCGCGAGCCGTGGCAAGCCGCTCAAGACCATGCGGCTAACCCGAACCGTTTAACCCGCGCGGCACGGCTTTTTTTTTTTTTTTTTTTTTTAAATGGACTTGTAGTCCGGGGTGATATGTTACAATACAGCATCACCGGTCTATTGCGGTCTAACTGTGTTGGTGAGGCAGTATATTTCGACAGGGCAGTGATTGCGTCACTGCAATTCACTTTGGAGGTGTGGCGGTGGGACTTGTAGTCCCTTACCACCCTCTGACGGTGATGGTACTACATGAGTCAGGCAGAAAAATTTTGCCTAACATGGGCACGGCCTAAACCACCGGAGATATAGACTATACAATGAACACTTTCTGTTAAATCGCCTGCGAGAAAGAACATGCTAAGAATTGTTGTGAAAATTTGTGATATTGTTTTCCTTTTCGCAGTCATTTTTACCAGGAAACAGGAAAGTTGTGTTTATGGCAAACTTTGTAATCCTGTCTGTCCGTAGATTAAAATCATGAGAAATACTGTCATTAAAGCTTCTATCTTCACCTATCCAGCAACAGGAAAGTTCTCTCTGTGTAGCCGCGCGGTCTGTGCACCTTCCACGGTTCGCGCGGTTCCCCCTGTCGGAGGTTCTGAAACGTCCCCTTAGAAAAATTAATGAATTACTGTGCTGATAAACCCCTTACGTTATTTGATTTTCAAACAGCTGAGCAAAACTGAACGTACTCAGACATTTACTTGTTCTGATCATCACTAAACTGACACACAATAGATTTAGCGCAACGCAATCTGACTTTCAATAATACCTACAAGCTGGCCGAAGTGGCCGTGCGGTTAAAGGCGCTGCAGTCTGGAACCGCAAGACCGCTACGGTCGCAGGTTCGAATCCTGCCTCGGGCATGGATGTTTGTGATGTCCTTAGGTTAGTTAGGTTTAACTAGTTCTAAGTTCTAGGGGACTAATGACCTCAGCAGTTGAGTCCCATAGTGCTCAGAGCCATTAATACCTACAAAAGAATGGCCCTGACTAACAATAACCTAAAACTTTCATGAATCACTTACCTCACAAAAATCTTCGTTACTCGAACTACTTCAATACGGCAAGCGCCAATACTGCCAGCTAAATAAAAGATTCTAACTACTGATAGGCATAGTTAGAAAATGAAAGATTTCGATAGAGAACAAACAATGTATTTACCTTTATATATATATATATATATATATATATATATATATATATATATATATATATATCAGTTCATGATATCCAGTATTACAAATTTACTCTTTCTGGCGGACACACGTCCAGATCGAGAGCGCTCTTAAAATTCTGCCATCTCTCTCCCCACATCCACCACTGCTGGCGGCTCACCTCCAACTGCGCAACGCTATGCGCTGTTCACATCCTACTGCCCAACACTACAATCACAGAACACCAATATAGCAAATATTCCAACAATGCTAACCAGCCACAGACTGCACACAGCACAGTCAGTGATTTTCATACAGAGCGCTACATGGCGTTACCAACATAAAAACCTAAACAGCCTACTTACAGTTCGAATCCTCCGTCGGGCATGGGTGTGTGTGTTGCCCTAGGTGTAAGTCAGTTTACGTTAGATTAAGTGGTGTGTAAGCCTAGGGACCGATGACCTCAGCAGTTTGGTCCCATAGCAACTTACCACCAATGAACTTTTGCAATAACAGTTGGGTTGTTTTGGGGGAAGAGACCAAACAGCGAGGTCATCGGTCTCACCGGATTAGGGAAGGACGGGGATGGAAGTCGGCCGTGCCCTTTCAAAGGAACCATCCCGGCATTTGCCTGGAGCGATTTAGGGAAATCACGGAAAATCTAAATCAGGATGGCTGGACACGGGATGCAATAACAGTGGTCAGAGAGAGGGGGAAGAGGAGACGGACATAGAAAACGGGGGGGGGGGGGGGGGAGAAAATGAATACAAAGAAGGATATGGACAGAGAAATGAGGGAGGAAGAGAAGGATAGAGAGAGTATGAGATAAGAGATGTACAGGGAACGGTGAAAAGATGCTGGAGGGAGATAAGGAGAGGGGTTGGGGGAGGAGGAGAGAGAGGAGGGGTTCACGTAGCAAGCGCGAAACCGTCACAGAGGTGTTTGGCCAAATACAGTTGTAGAAGCTGCAGGAAAGATGTTATGTGTGGTCTGCTGTTGAATCCCGACAGCGTACGTTCGTAGAAGACCGACCAATATATATTGCTTCCTCCTGCGTATCTCTCGCGGAAAGAGCATCAAGAGGGAAGGCACACTGTGGCGTACCAGCAATCGTTCCCCCCCGCGAACCATACGCGGCTGGAACATGAAAAGTGGGAGGTGATACTGGTACACAAAGTACTGTCGGCCACACACCTTAAGATGGATTACGGAGTATACGTGTCTACGTAGATGCTGAGTTTGGAGGACGGTATACGACAGTGGTGGTCACGCGATAGCGAGGCGGGCGAGGAAAAATTACAACAGAGGAGACAAAATACAGTCATGGAGAACGAAAAAAGGCTAACTAGTACGGTATTTGAAATGCAGGGTAAATTAATCAGGTGTAGAGTAGTCAGACAAAACTAAGAATGCTTCCAGTATTCAGCATGCAGCAGGCGACCTGTATCACCAACAAGATAATGAACTACCCCATCGCCACCAAACTGTACCAGAAAGTGGTTTATTTATACCCAAGTTATCTGGACTTTGGGCTTATACCACCAGGCGCATATATATATATATATATATATATATATATATATATATATATATATATATATATATAGGGTGTCCCAGCTATCTTGTCCACCCAAAATATCTCTGGGACAATAACAGCTATTGGAAAACGACTTTCACCGGTATCAATGTAGGGCTGGGGCCCATGAATGTACATATTTGGAAACATTCTAAAACGAAAGCATACGTGTTTTTAACACAAACTTATGTTTTTTTTAATGGACTTCCTATATTTTTTCTTCAGCAATCCATAGCATGACAAAGCACATACACAATGGCGTTGATTGCATCGCAATATTCCCATTATATCCCGAGATATTAAGACGCGAAGTTGACGCTTGAAACACCCGACATGCGCTGCTAGCGCACGTCCTGAGGCTCAGGTGTGAACCCCATGCTGCCCGTAATCGCGATGTGATTGACATGCGTAATCACACTTCCATACTTATCAAGAGGTCCGAAACGAATAATACGGTCTGCTGCCATCAGCTCTCATAAGCACATAATGGTTTCCCTCTTGCACGTTTTACGTATCTACGTACACAATATGAACCAGTACCGATCGGTGTACACCCGTCAGGTTGTCTTATTTATCCTGCACACCCAAAATAAGGTTTATCTAATGCGTTATATGAACCATTGTGCCTGTCGCGCAGGTCCTGGCTCTACCTACCAGAGATATTTTGGGTGGACAAGATAGCTGGGACACCCCGTATATGATGCCGTTGAGCGACATGTTCTCGATGTTCTCGCCTTGAACTCAGATTCAGTAAATCTGCATGAGTTGTGGAGGGGGCTGGACAGCCATAAATCAGAATCGGACCATAACGCTTTCAGTCTCATGAAATTCGTGCTGCAGGCGTTGCTGGCGTCAGTGGAATGGAAGGAGGTTCTGTACGTATAGAAGGTTTCTCTACTCCAGCTGCTCCTAATATTCCTCTCTTGATTCTGGCATATACAAGTTTCTAAGGAACTCATAGTGGCCTGGCAAGATACTGTTTTTGTGCCACACTGCATAAAATGATTTTAATGCCATAAAGCATTAATACTTTGTTCAAAAGCGAAGGATGCGCTCAAAATAACTTGGACCACAACTGCACAGATGGCGCAGTATGGGAGGGGACAGCGGTGTGGTCGGAGGCTGCACTGTGAACGACCACAACGCGATAGGGGAGGTGCAGTTGGAAGCCTGTGCACGAACGCATACATATCTCGTATAACTTGTTAACTATAGCCAGCGAGTGTGCAAACGCCGGCCGGGGTGGCCGAGCGGTTCTAGGCGCTACTGTCTGGAACCGCGCGACCGCTACGGACGCAGGTTCAAATCCTGCATCGTGCATGGATGAGTGTGATGTCCTTAGGTTAGTTAGGTTTAAGTGGTTCTAAGTTCTAGGGGACTGATGACCTCAGAAGTTAAGTCCCATAGTGCTCAGAGCCATTTGAACCATTTTTCGAGTGTGCAAACGATGGTACTAACAGATCGTCTTATTACGACCAATAATTCGATAAAGATGTCCCAAAATAAACTTTACAACTCTTATAACATATCATACAGTATTACTAACCAACTATCCCGAAACCCAGAACCCAGTACATCGCAAATTGTCTGTCAACAGCTTCCAGGGGCAACAAAAATCTGATTTTCAATATTTCGTGCAATTATTTACCACATTTAAAAATTTAGAATGCTATCATAATCTACTCATTAAGATGTATAATCTTACACTCCTGGAAATGGAAAAAAGAACACATTGACACCGGTGTGTCAGACCCACCATACTTGCTCCGGACACTGCGAGAGGGCTGTACAAGCAATGATCACACGCGCGGCACAGCGGACACACCAGGAACCGCGGTGTTGGCCGTCGAATGGCGCTAGCTGCGCAGCATTTGTGCACCGCCGCCGTCAGTGTCAGCCAGTTTGCCGTGGCATACGGAGCTCCATCGCAGTCTTTAACACTGGTAGCATGCCGCAACAGCGTGGACGTGAACCGTACGTGCAGTTGACGGACTTTGAGCGAGGGCGTATAGTGGGCATGCGGGAGGCCGGGTGGACGTACCGCCGAATTGCTCAACACGTGGGGCGTGAGGTCTCCACAGTACATCGATGTTGTCACCAGTGGTCGGCGGAAGGTGCACGTGCCCTTCGACCTGGGACCGGACCGCAGCGACGCACGGATGCACGCCAAGACCGTAGGATCCTACGCAGTGCCGTAGGGGACCGCACCGCCACTTCCCAGCAAATTAGGGATACTGTTGCTCCTGGGGTATCGGCGAGGACCATTCGCAACCGTCTCCATGAAGCTGGGCTACGGTCCCGCACACCGTTAGGCCGTCTTCCGCTCACGCCCCAACATCGTGCAGCCCGCCTCCAGTGGTGTCGCGACAGGCGTGAATGGAGGGACGAATGGAGACGTGTCGTCTTCAGCGATGAGAGTCGCTTCTGCCTTGGTGCCAATGATGGTCGTATGCGTGTTTGGCGCCGTGCAGGTGAGCGCCACAATCAGGACTGCATACGACCGAGGCACACAGGGCCAACACCTGGCATCATGGTGTGGGGAGCGATCTCCTACACTGGCCGTACACCACTGGTGATCGTCGAGGGGACACTGAATAGAGCACGGTACATCCAAACCGTCATCGAACCCATCGTTCTACCATTCCTAGACCGGCAAGGGAACTTGCTGTTCCAACAGGACAATGCACGTCCGCATGTATCCCGTGCCACCCAACGTGCTCTAGAAGGTGTACGTCAACTACCCTGGCCAGCAAGATCTCCGGATCTGTCCCCCATTGAGCATGTTTGGGACTGGATGAAGCGTCGTCTCACGCGGTCTGCACGTCCAGCACGAACGCTGGTCCAACTGAGGCGCCAGGTGGAAATGGCATGGCAAGCCGTTCCACAGGACTACATCCAGCATCTCTACGATCGTCTCCATGGGAGAATACCAGCCTGCATTGCTGCGAAAGGTGGATATACACTGTACTAGTGCCGACATTGTGCATGCTCTGTTGCCTGTGTCTATGTGCCTGTGGTTCTGTCAGTGTGATCATGTGATGTATCTGACCCCAGGAATGTGTCAATAAAGTTTCCCCTTCCTGGGACAATGAATTCACGGTGTTCTTATTTCAATTTCCAGGAGTGTATATTAAAAGTTTAATACAATGAGATAAGTAAAGTTAGAAACAATGGATTCATCTTGAGGTAGCTGAACTGTCGGCGCCCAAATACCCGGACTCATTCACCCAGTGTTTGAGAGTGCGAGAACTCAGCGACTTCCAATAACATTTACACTCAATTTCAAACCATTTCTAATTTTCTAATTTTTTTCTCGCTGACACTCCCATAAAATGATGAAAAGAGAAAAGTTTATCACGTACTACATCTTCGCATATTCACGCAATAAAACTTCAGCATCATACTCGACGTATTAATTTATTACTTCTTTACGACTGACTATAGTCGCAACGCATTTAGCAGACGATATCCACATACACCATTGAATGTATCTGCAAAATTATTTCTATATACGACAGAGAGTCCAGGAGATATGATGTCATAGAATTTTAAATGCCTGAACTAGCTTTTGCTTAAAATAGCGGACAGTAAAATTTCAATAGCGGGCGTGACTTATTAATTTATTACTTCTTCACTACTTATTCACGACATATTTTCCAGACAGTATCTACACATATCACTGGATGTGTCACCCCTTTATCTGGGTGGTCAGCGCTCCTGACTACCACGCAATGGGCCCAGCTTCGAGCCGGCCGCGGTGGTCTAGCGGTTCTAGGCGCTCAGTCCGGAGCCGCGCGTCTGCTACGGTCGCAGGTTCGAATCCTGCCTCGGGCATGGATGTGTGTGATGTCCTTAGGTTAGTTAGGTTTAAGTAGTTCTAAGTTCTAGGGGACTGATGACCTCAGATGTTAAGTCTCATAGTGTTCAGAGCCATTTGAACCATTTTGTTACGTCTTACGTGACTCACCCTGTGTTCTAGGGGACTGATGACCGTAGATGTTAAGTCCCATAGTGCTCAGAGCCATTTGAACCAACCCAGCTTCGATTCCCGTTCCAGTTGGAAATTTTCTCTGCTCGAGGACTGGGTGCTGTGTCGTTTCCATCATCGTTTCATCATCATGGATGAGCAAGACGCACAGTGTGTCTCAACTGAGAAGATCTGCAAGTCGGCGGCCGAACTTTCACAGGTGGGGGGACTCCTGGTCATCAGTGCCATGCGGTCATTTGTTTTCATTTCCTTTCCACCGAATGTACCTAGAAAATTACATTATTGCATGACGCATAGTTCATAAGCATTTACAATTAATAAAACTGTCGGGTCTATTACGCCATGATTGAATGGGATTCCATTAAAACCCGACATTTCGTCCCCAACTGCGGAGGATACTTTCAAGGAAGATCGTAGCTTCTTTGAATGTCCGATTCGCACCCTGACTCACTACTGACTGAAAATGTAGTCCGCAGATGGGGACGAAACGTCGGGTTGTAACGTGAAATCCATTCGACTAAGGCATAATAGCCCGAAACATTTTATTAGTTATAACATTTCCGGCAGTGAAAGTTTACATTTTACAATCATAAACATTGAGATGCATGAGAAATTTGTTTTTGCTTAGAATGGAGCGCAAATTATCCAGACCACATTTATTCGGCGTTTCACAATAAGAGCACTTGGCGGCTTCCAACAAATTTTAATCATAATTTCAAACCTTTTCTAAACTGTTTCTTGTTTACATGCTTAACGTGATACGTGTAACAGATGAATTTCGAAGAATGATTGCCTATCGATGTCGCAGGGTCCGAACGATACATGTCGAGCGTGCGATCGTAAATTGATCATACGACTCTGGTGGCGGGCGTTATGAGTACGTTTACGTTGGTCACTACAGCAACGACAAAAGAAGAGCGTTACATAAATACTTGTAATTGCAAAGGAGACGACATACCTTACACGTCGTCGGTGTTGTCATGTGAAAGTCCATTACGGTGGTCTGGATGGATAATTTGGAAGAGTATAACCATGTATTCTTCCTGATACTCGTTCGTTTTCCGCACTATCCGCAATGAAATTGTAACGGTATTTCAGCATCGAAACTGTTCTTACGAAGTTTTACACCACAACAGTCAACACAGTCCCTTCTTTCCTCGTCCGGTTGTACTCCATATTTGCGACAAAAGTCGAACAATTTTCTACGCTGGATCAACATGGAATTAGTTCCATCTGAGAGGATCCGCTGAAGAAACGTCAAGAATACCAGATATCCCCCTCTCTAGCGACGATAAATCGTCTGGGTTTTCCTAGCAACGCACAAATAATTCGTGGAGGTATGTAATTTAGAGCAAATAAGGGAGAAACGGAAAGCAGGTAAAAATGACGATCACAAATAATTGATCAAAACGCCCGCCACCGGAGTCGCATGATCGATTTCTGATCGCACGTTCGATATGTATCGTTTGGACCCAGCGACTTCGATAAGCACTCACTCTTGGGAATTACCGGTTTTTCAGATGTGGGGACGGGTAGAAAGGTCGGGTTGCTGCATAATGTCCACGTATATGTAAAGTTTAAGTAGTCGTTTAATAGAGCTGAATGCGTGCGCCATCAATAGCGCTCACAATATCTTAGCAATATTCCAGTTCCCCCCATGTCCGACCTAGCAAGTCCTTATTAACGCGCGAAATTGCTGCTCTGCGGAGAGCTCAGTACCTGCATGTCGCGCATCGACGCCTGCTACACAACATCCTTCACAAAGCCCCAAAGAAAAAAATCTGATGGGACTATGTCTGGAGACCTTGGGGGCCAGGAGATAGGCTCTCCTCTGCCAGTCCAGCGAACTGGAAGTGTTTCGTCCAAAAACGAAGGCAGCATCCTCCTGCCGCATGATGTGACGTTGCAGTTCTTTGGCCTGTGGAAATGCAAACTGTTCCACCACGTACAGATAAACAGTCTGCAAAGAAAAACTGTCCCACCACACGATAGTGAATCAGAGCGTACACACGTTTAACTTTGGACTGTCGCACACAATTTCCACGTGGGGTGCTGTGTGTTCTCAGTCTCAGATCTTTACATTGTGCAGGTTTACCTTCCCAGACAAATGAAAGCAAGTTTCGTACCTTTTTCAGGTAGTCTGAGTCATTGTTGATACGAATCAGCATCTCAAATGCAAATGCTGTGCGCTTTCGCCTGTCGTCAGGTTGAAGCACGTGCACCAGCTGCACCTTAAAGGCATGAAACTTCATTCTTTTGTGTTGAAATCTACGCACCGTGGTTGCTGACAGCTGCAGCTGCTGAGATGCTTGATGTATTGATTTGGCGTGGTTCACGATAAATGGCTATTACGCTTGTTCCACATCTGCAACACACGCGTTTGGACATCCAGTACTCGTCTGCTTCGTGAAACTTCTGGATTCGTTGAACCTCGTGTACCATTGTCCGATGTTTGGGCGTGATGTTGGTGAGCTTTCGCATTGTGCTGGACTTGGGTGACAGATTTGGTCTTTATTAACTATTCCATTCTCTGTGCCATCTGCTGGGGGCTGGCCATATTCGTTAATAACTAGGAAAAAACTTCAGATCTTTGTGAACATTACAGCGCAAACCGCACTATTCTTCCTATCCCTATTTCTGAAGTACACTTGATCAAATTCGCGAAGATCATTTTGGAGGAGCCTGTATAAGCGTTCAAAGTCAATAGTTTCTCACTACAGAGCCAAACAAGGAATAGTCGTATAAATAAAGGACCAACCGAAGCAAAACAAGTCCCACCATGTGCTGCCATATGAAAATGTTATAAAACAAAGACTATAAATAAGTAGGAATAGGACTCGCGCATCAAGGGTTCCGTACAAACTTAATGACATACGAGGGTGGTTTAAAAAGTTCTCGGAATCACCACGAGATGTCAGCGCTAGCGCAACGAGTTGTTCACGTGATATTCATTGGACTGTTGCCTCTTGCCTGTAAACATGTGCCACGTCAGTGCTCATGGAAGAGAACCGCGGCGGTGACGTGGTCTGTTGTTGTTTCCGCGTAGTGATTTGCTAAGATGGAAAAAGACGAGATTCTAGCAGCGATTAAGTACTTCGTAAAGAAAGGTATAAAAGCAAAGGACATTCTTGCCGATTTCCAGAATATACTGGAGGACTCTGCTCCTTCTCCTTCATATTCAACTGTTGCGAAGTGGACAAATGAATTTAAATGTGGTCGGGAAAGCGTAGATCATGATTCGCGCAGTGGTCGACCAAGATGTGTCACTACTCCAGAAATCATTGCAAAAGTGCACAACATGGTCATGGATGATCGTCGACTGAAAGTGCGTGAAATTGCTCACGCTTGCTACATGTCATCTGAAAGGGTATATCACATTTTAACTGAAGAATTAGAAATGAAAAAATTATCTGCAAGATGGGTCCCGCGACAAGACAATGAGCGCCCGTACACATATGCCGTCGCATGGCAGAATTACACGAAGTAAGATATGAATTGCTGCCACACCCGCCTTATTCACCTTATATGGCTCCGTCAGACTTCCATCTCTTCACAAAACTTAAAATTTTTCTTGGTGGACGAAGATTCACTTCAAACAGAGAATTGATAGCTGCAGTTGACAACTATTTTGCAGACCTGGAGGAAACTCATTTTCGAGATGGGATCAAGGCACTGGAATATCGTTGGACCAAGCGCATTAATCTACAAGGAGACTAAATAAAAGATAAAAAAGTTTCAGTGATGTAAGTACTTTCTTTATATTCCGTTCCGAGAACTTTTCAAACTACCCTCGTATGTAGATAGTTAATACATACAAGGAATCGACGGCCTCGAGATTTTTGCCTGTTATCGGTATGGGTCTGGCATGATATCGGTCCTGGGAATCCCAAGATTTTTGAGAATGTTTTAGGTTTAAAGCTTAAATTTTTTATTTGGTTTTGTATTCACTGTTGCAATTTTTCACTTATTTTATTAATTTTCGAGTTATATTAATATGGTAGTTATAGGTGCTTTGATTTCTTCTGCTCTTGTCCCTGTTGCGATTACTGGTAAGACTTGTCGGAACTCTCCGGAGAAGAAAACGGTACAGCTTGCCATACAACATAGGGCTATTGTTATTACACAAATGTTAAACTGTTCCGTGGAATGCTTCAGTGAATATTTATAAACAGTATGTGACACCAGCCTACAAGGCATCAGTGAACACGACTTCCACACCAGCAGCTTCAGGAGGTACATCAGGTGTAGCAGTGGGTCAGAAACTACTTGGATCCAGAGCAATGAGGATGGAAGTTAACAAAAAGAATGGTTGGTCTACCATTACCCTACTGAAAGGCCCTGACGGCTGAGAGACTTTTCAGCTTTTATCTTGCAAATGCACACAGATTGCCAGGGTAGATGTGGATGTAGGCGAGCAACACTGCAATGTCAAGGGTCGTGCTCCAACATCGACGACAATATTTTAAAATAGAAGACGAATGACCTGGAAGAGCCCCTTGCAGTACCAATGTGTGATTCAGCTGAGACGACAGAAGCTATTAATAAGTGTAATATTTTGCAACATTATGCATCTTTACTAATCAATTTTCTCTATCAAAAACATTAATCATTCAGTTACTCTTTTTCAGTTGAAGAACACCAACAACTCACTGTTCAGTCTGGGTCTTACACAGCCCCTCACGCTTTGCCTGGACCCGCTCTTCCCCATTTCACCCGGACCTTCTAGTGCGAAGAAATGTTGCCTCAACCACCAGCAATCAAACGGAGAAGAGTGAAACAACAGCGCGCCTGGCATCTGTACCGTTATTTCTTCATACATAGATAGTTCACTATACAAATTAACTCTGTATTTATATTCTACCAGTAAATGCTGTCTTATTCTCGAAGTGAGGATCCAACCCTGGGCTCGGCACACTCATTTCATGACGCATGCGGATTACTGCAAAAGGATTTCATATTCATCTTTCTATTCAGTGTCGTGTACCTAATATGTTGTGAATATAATTTGTCAGTATCTACATCCAGCACGCTCTCCCTTTCAGTTCATTACAACAACCTCTATTCAACATAATACAGTGGAAGTATAGCGCCGATGAGAGAGAGAGGCAGGGTTTTGGGTGTAGGGCGCAGAAGGCATTTTTCGCAATGTTCTTTGCTCCTTCCCTCTTATGAGAAAACTGAATGGTACAGCAGTCTCTTGTAGGAAATTTAATATACTTTCAGTTGGTGTGGAGTTTTTGTTGATAACATGTATTGTGGATGATGGGAGTGGGCATTTCTGACGTTTTTTCAGAAGGGCCAAGAAATCGCTGTTTTTCAGCGTGCTTCTCCAAAAGTCAAACTTGCCTTGTGGAGTTTGTAGGGAATTTTCTGTACTTTAACTTTGTATCGAGTGGTCATCTCACTTTTGAAAAACGTATTGTTTTATAAATATGAGAGAAACTGAGAAAATGTGTTATAATTTTTTGAAGTGTTTGCGTATTCTTTGTGAAGCCGACTTCCTACAAGGTAGTAAACATGAAGTTCGGATTCACCACCGCAAGAAACAAGCAGAACCGTTGAACAAAAAAATTTTCTCAGTTTTGTTACAGGAAAGCCACCATTTGACTGGGCTAAGTTTTGGCAGATTACCAATGCAATGTAAGTTCGTAATAGCAAAAAATAGCTTTGTGTTAAATAATTACATTTAACCAATTTTCGGATACTTCCCTTTATTTGTACTTGTCAAATTTCATGATTCTAGATCTAGGGGTTTTGATGGGTGAGCCAGCGAGTGTCAAAATATGTGACATAAATGGCCATATCTTTTGATTAACTTGACTTAGAAGTTAAAATTTTTTACAACGCCAGGGGACCATAGGTCTTAGTATGTGACATATATTTGAACTAGATATTCTATCTATTCCTGAGAAAAAGGGTTCTTATCATTCAGACAGACAGACTTACAACAAATTGATCGTATAATGATTCCGTTTTTACCGACCGAGGTACGAAACCGTAAAAAAAGGATAAAAAATATACCGTAGCACACAACATCGGTTACTAGAACACTGGCAATGTAAAATAAAGGACGTATGTGAAATGGAAATTATGTGTAAGTTCACTGACAACATGTACTGAAGACGTGGGACGTACCTGCAGCTACATTTCCGCCTCCTTTATTCTCTTATCGAGCGATTGGTTTATGAAATCTTGTCAAGTACAGTTTTTAATAATATTTTTGCTTGCTTATT
The DNA here is from genome assembly GCF_023864345.2 of Schistocerca serialis cubense. Taxonomy (NCBI): domain Eukaryota; kingdom Metazoa; phylum Arthropoda; class Insecta; order Orthoptera; family Acrididae; genus Schistocerca; species Schistocerca serialis. The sequence goes on from NC_064638.1 coordinate 292,269,460, forward strand.
TGTCTGTTTGCCCCTTCCAACAAAAATTTAATGGAATTGCATATAGTCACATGTGCCTGATTATAGAGAACATTCCCTTCACAGAGTGTGGTGGTATGCCGTGCAGTAAAGAGACGGCAACGAGTATGCTCTAAGCGCACAAGTTGGCAGGCGATAGTCAGCTGAAACTGTCGTGCCTTCGGAACAGTGGTATGGACACGCCCAAAGGATGAGGGGGCTTCAATTCTTAATAGTTTCACGATGAATAACGAAATAACTTTTAGATTTCATGAAAAAAGGCTCGGGATAGACTTGTACTATTATATACTCGTATCTGTTATATATTCGGACTTTCTGCAAGCTGGTAGGTGCTTCAGTCCGGAACCACGCGGCTGCTACGATCCCAGTTTCGAATCCTGCGCCGCGTGGGATTAGCCGAGCGGTCTAAGGCGCTGCAGTCATGGACTGTGCGGCTGGTCCCGGCGGAGGTTCGAGTCCTCCCTCGGGCATGGGTGTGTGTGTTTGTCCTTAGGATAATTTAGGTTAAGTAGTGTATAAGCTTAGGGACTGATGACTTTAGCAGTTAAGTCCATAAAATTTCACATACATTTGAACATTTTTTTCGAATCCTGCCTCGGTCATGGATGTGTGTGATGTCGTTAGGTTAGTTAGATTTACGTAGTTCTAAGTCTAGGGGACTGATGAACTCAGATGTTAAGTCCCATAGTGCTTAGAGCCATTTGAACCATTTTTTTTCTGCAATCTGGTACTGAACTGATGCGAGTTCTGCTGTTGAAGACGTTTTACTAGGGAGAAGCGGGAGCAACTGATTTCACCAGCCCCTCACTGCACACTCCCTTGGGTGTGAAACTACCTTGGTATCTGAGATAAGTAAAAAATCAGAAATGTCGTACACCTCAGCTCTAGAGTAGCCAATGGTGGATGATACTTTCAGCATCAGCATTTTGTTAACAGTGGCATGAGACGTGGTAGGCTGTAGCTCCTGATTACAGCACCGCGTCAGTTTCCCACATTGAGTATTAAACCTGTCCACAATGGAAAACTTGATGATACAGAGGAATGTCTCGATCGAAATACTATTTCCACCAAAAAAAGAAAAGAAAAAAAAAGACAGGCATCCTGAATGAATTATCCGAAAGGGACGTAAATCGGTAGACCTGATGTATAAGTACCGACATACAAATGATTACAAAATGGAACTTCCTGGCAGATTAAAGCTGTGTGCCCGACCGAGAGTCGAACTCGGGACCTTTGCACTTCGCAGGCAAGTGCTCTACCATCCGAGCTACACAAGCACGACTCACGCCCCGTCCTCACAGCTTTACTTCTGCCAGTATCTCGTCTCCTACCTTCCAAACTTTACAGTTGCGAACCTTGCAGAACTAGCACTCCTGAAAGAAAGGATATTGCGGAGACATGGCTTAGCCACAGCCTGGGGGATGTTTTCAGAATGAGATTTTCACTCTGAAGCGGAGTGTGCGCTAATACGAAACTTCCTGGCAGATTAAAACTGTGTGCCGCACCGAGACTCGAGCTCGGGACCTTTGCCTTTCGCGGGCAAGTGCTCTACCATCTGAGCATTTTGGAAATGATTCCAATTCCGGAAAAAATGGATGATTTCTTCATGAGAAAGATTTTCATAAATTGAGCAAGTCAATAATGTGTTGCTACACCTGTGGCTCGTATGCAAGTCGGCTTGGCATTGATTGATAGAGTTGTTGGATATCCTCCTGATGGATATCGTGCCAAATTCTCTAAAATTTTGGTGTTAGATCCCCTGGTTGGAGGGCACTGCCCATTACGGCCCAAACGCTCTCAATTGGGTAGAGATCGGGCGTCCTTGCTGGCCAAGGTAGGGTATGGAAAGCATAAACATAAGCAATAGAAACTCTCGCCAGGTGCGGACGGGCATTACCTTGGTGGAATGTAAACCCAGCATGGCTTGCCGAGAAGGGCAACAAAGTGCTGTAAGGCTGCCGCGGATGACAACCAAAGGAATCCTGCTATGAAAAGAAATGGCACCCCAGACCGTCAGTGGTGGCTGTCAGGCCGTTCGATAGGCGATAGTCAGGCTGGCATCCCACTGACAACTGGGACGCCTCCAGACATGTCTTCGCTGATCATCGGTACTCAATTCGAAGCAGGGCTCATCACTGAAGACAATTCATTCAACGAGATCCCAGGCCGAGAACGTATCTGGAGATGCCCCGGACATCCGTGGCTTACCAAACTGACTGTTGCTCGCCATACGGCTTGATAACCAGGAGTGATGGTCTGCAGCGCCATTTCTTTTCATAGCAGGACCAGTTCGGTTGCCATCCTGCACCATTGCAGCACAGCGTTACGTCGACGGTATTCTACTTCCCGTTTTGTTACCGAAGACAAGGCATGTTGGGCTTACATTTCAGCAAGATAATGCCCACCCGAACACGTAGAGAGTTCCTGCTGCTTGCCTTTGTGCTTGCCAAACCCTACCTTGGCTAGCAAGGTCACCGAAACTTAGAAAGTTTGGAGCATTTTGGGCAGGTCTCTCCAACCATCTCGGGATTTTCACGATGTACGAGTGGGGACCCAAAAATAACGGAATTTCTTTCTAGAAAGCATATACTTTATTGTTTTCAAATACGACCTTAATCTCCTTCGAAGTACTCTCCATTAGCATTAATACACTTGTCCAAACGTTCATTCCAATGTTCGGAACACCTTTGAAATTCATCCTTTTTTATACTTGCTAGCACTTTCATGACACTGCGTTTTACGTCTTCCACATCCGTAAAACGCTTTCCTTTCAAGTCTCTTTCCATCCTGGGGAATAGGAAAAAGTCCGAGGGTGCTAAATCCGGCGAATAGGGCGTGTGGGTCAAGGTAGTCGTCTTCGTTGAGGCCAAAAACAGGCGAACGTTGAGAACCGTGTGGGCGGGAGCGTTGTCGTGATGCAGAAACCATACGCCAGAATCCCACAAAGCCGGACGATTTCGCGACAAACTTCTGCGAAGCTGTTTCATAACCTCCAAATAGAATTGTTGGTTTACTGTCTGGTTTTCAGGGACAAATTCAGAGTGTACGATCCCTTTGATGTCAAAAAAACAGATCAACATCGTTTTCACATTCGATTTCACTTGTCAAGCTTTTTTGGTCGACGTCAGCCAGGTGACTTCCATTGTGATAACTGTTGTTTACTTTCTGGATCGTACCCATAGCACCATGACTCATCACCTGTAATGATTTTGTTGAAAAAATGTGGATCATCTTTGAACGCGTCCTTTATTTCGAAACAGGCTTGAACGCGACGATCCTTTTGATCTCCGGTAAGAAGCTTCGGCACGAATTTTGCTGTCACTCTTCGCATCCCCAAATCGATGGTCAAGATGCGCTGAATTGAGCTCCAGGACAACCCGGACAAGTTCTCGAGTTGGTCGACTGTCCTGCGTCGATCTTCACTGATGAGATCACGGATTTTGTCGATGTTGTCTTCGCGTCGAGCAGTTGAAGGTCGACCGGAACAGGGCTAATCTTCAACCACCATTTCTTCCTTTTTAAACCGAGAAAACCATTCGTACACTTGCGTTTTACTAAGAACACAGTCTTTGTAGGCTGTCTGAATCATCGCAACAGTTTCTGCTGCGTTCTTGCCGAGCAAGAAACAAAACTTCACTGCTACACGTTTTGCGTAAGAACTAGCCATTTCCTCGTGTCACGTCTGCATGGTACGCACACTCAAAGAACTACCAAAGAAACCACACTTCTCACTATTGGGTGACGCTGCATCGCAGAATGACTCAGTAGAGCTCCTACTACAACCTCCTAGCAGCGCAACCTGCTACTACAAGTACACGATGTGCAGCATTACGATTCCAGTTACTTTTGGGTCCCCACTCGTAACACTTCAATTTGGAACGATATCCATAACGCGTTATTGATTTGCTCAATTTGTGAAGTAATTTGACTTTAACAAATCACCCATTTTTTCTGAAATTGTAATCATTTCTTTGTCTGTTCTTCTACATTACAACCACTTATTTCCGTCCCATTTAGATAATTCCTTCGTGGTTCATCGTTTTTTCTCCCCTTTGAGTGTATTCCTCGTCCTTGACATATTTCAGAAACAAAACTTCGTGAGGAAATAAATTTAACTGTAGCCGTAGAAAGCTTAGGTGACAAGATTATCAAAATATTGGCTCTCTATGGAAAGCATGAAGTAATGGCGTATGACTTTGTTGATAGACCTCGTCTGTCAAGTCGGGCATTGCCTTGTCGTTACTCGAGAGGTGTGTGTGCGTGCCGACACATTCACTCACTCTCTCCGGTTTTCTACACAATCCTTAGCAATACAAACATGACACCAATCTGCCGAAACATTCATCACACAACAGTGACTGAAGAACAGAGACCTTACGTCACTGTCTCCATATGTCCCACGAATACCGACGAGAGTCACATCTTTTGAATTCACAAATATACGAAGATCCATACTGTTATAGTCTCCCTGACTTGAGTACAAGGCACAGAGTATTCATACAAAGATGCGAAACTGTCAAATGGTTCAAATGGCTCTGAGCACCATGGGACTTAACTTCTGAGGTCATCATTCCCCTAGAGCTTAGAACTACTTAAACCTAACTAACCTAAGGACATCACAAACATCCATGCTCGAGGCAGGATTCGAACCTGCGACCGTAGCGGTCGCGCGGTTCCAGACTGTAGCGCCTAGAAACTCCTGGCCACCCCAGCCGGCCGAAACTGTCAGGAAGGTCTGTCTTTGGGATATTGTTCAACTCGGGCGTCACATTGGCTTGAATGGCGGTGGTGTCGTCGACGCGTTGAACCTGTATGTGAATTTCTGCAGTATATAGTTTCGTAGCAGGTTCTTGTTGATAATACCAAACTGTGATGATTTTTTTCTAGAAAAGAATTGTCCGCATTTTGCCTTTCAATCGAGTCACAGCAGGCGTCCACACGTCATATTTGTTCAGAAGTCAAAATATGCGAGACAAATTTTGCACACATTTTTCTCGCTTAAAAACATTCTGGAAATTGTCTTGAACACTTGACCTAGAGATGTAGCTTCATTGCGATTTACGACACAACAAAGTTGACATACTACGGCCTCATGTTATTTATGTGCCAGGAATAAAATCAGTGCTGGAACTTTTTAGACCAACAGTGTAGAATTCGAGTCCCAGCCCAGTACACAGTTTTAATCAGCCGAGGAAGTTCAATCTCTGATAGGTCGTGAACTGCCAAAGTCCAGAGACTCGACGATCTATTTTGCAACGTAGTTGTCACCCTGTCGTTCGTGGAGGTCACAAACTCCACCTCTTAGGCAAAACTAATACATTGGTACTTCCCACAGAAATATTAAGCTTTCTATCTATCACGCGAATACCCATCTTGTGCAAATTTTGCTTAACATTCCTTCACCAAGATCATAACGTATTTTTTTTTTTTAAAGTATCTCTAGAGCCGCCCGTCTGTTCGAAAGAAGTAGTTGACATTTAAAATGTTAACACAAATGTCACCAGCCAGCGGATGGAATGTGAAGCCACAGCCTTCCGTCGACATACTTTTTTATCGTCTTCATTAGTATTAAAGATAGGCAATAGAAACGACTCGTCTTCGCCAGTACGACTGTATTTTGTAACAGGCGTAGGAGCTGACTTGTAGGCGTAGTCATAAAGAAAGCCCCTCTACTGTCTGAAGGAGCCCTGTGGTCACCAAACGGTTCCACGAGCTGAGGTTGCGGGAAGAAAATAAAACACGTGGAGTGCGGAGACGTCCATGAATCACGGGATGAGAAGAGAAACGCACGTGCGGTACCTGTTAGCCTTCCCGGCCGCGGTTGGATAACGCAGCCAGCGCCTCTGGGGGAAGCTGCGTTAAGTAACCGCCGGCGCGCGCGGGAAGACGGGTGACAGTCGCCGGCGAGATGTTCAGGCGGACGGTCGCGATCGTAGCCGTGGCGTTCGCCGCCCAGGGTAAGATGTCACGTCCCCCTGCAATAGCGCTGCTGTGACTAACGGCCATTCTGCGACGCTTCGAGCACAAGCACTATTCCGTACTCCCTAAGGCTAGCGCGACCAGCTCTCGTATATTACACTACCTTTTTTTTAATTCTCCCGGCTCCGTTTCTGACCGCTTGATCCTTACATATATTTCGCCAGTGTTCACTGTTATAAATATGAATCACGTGAATTACTAGGCCTATCGATAGTTGAAATTCCATGACCGAGAGATCTCGAAAAGTTTTTCGTATGATAATCGATACGATTGTCGACGTTTAGTCATCTTCCTGTTCGTGTTTCTACGGAAAAAAGACGGTTTGGCTTAAGGGAATGCTAGGAGCGGAGGAAAACTGGCATAGCCTACGCGTCTAGAAGAGCCATGGTAGGGGGGATATTTACTTGCTTTTCGGCCAGTACTGGCGACTCACGGATGCGCTCACATCGTACCGATCTGCAGCTGCGGTATAAATAACACAAGGAAGTAACAAGGAGTCGCTAAAGTGGATTATAGAGACGTTCACTCGTTACATTATTTATTTCTAACGTACGTTTTCATTTGCGTCTAAAATGAATCAGTTTTCATCACATAATGTGCTCGCGCAGTGAAAACTGATGTGTAAAAACCAATCATGCCAGTTTTTTTTTTTTACCCATTCAGAGAAAAATGCGATGTAATTGTACAGTTGTCATTTATTGCAACTGAATCTCCCTTAAGGTCCCTTGAAATCATGGCCAGATGTTCGTCATCTTCCTAAAACCATGATCAAATGTTGGTCACCCTATTGAAAGCCCCTCCCCTCATATGAGCAACGGATCGCAGCAATCTGTCCGTAAATCGCACTCGTGTGTGTGCAGATTGCAGATCGATGAATCTCAGGCGACGTATCGTCTGTCTGGCTATATAGCTAGCTTGCAGCGACCCGTTTGTCTATTAAGCGAGGTTGCGTACGTGTGTTAAGTTTATCTATGGCCTCATGCAGTAAGGACTTTACGTTAGAATTTGTAGAGCTATTCAGGGGACACGACAACTCTCAAGAGTGAAAGTCAAAGAAGGAGTCGTAACCTTAAGAAGGGATACAAATATATATACATCTACATTCTGAAAACCACTAGAAACGGATGAAAAAGCGTACTTTCGATGTATCACTTGTAAGGTCATCTTCCCGATGCATTCACACACGAAACCCGGGAAGAATGATCGTTTAAACTCCTTGGCGCGCGTTGTTAGTGCGTCTAACTATTGTTTACGCGATCCGTAGGAACTTATAGTATATTTCCACATTCGTCATTTGAAGCTGGTTCTTAAAACTTGTTAAGTAGGCTTTTGCGGGGTAGTTTGCGACTGCCATTTCAGTATCTTCATGACGTCTTCCCATGGGTGAAACAAACCTGTGGCCATTCGTGCTGTCCTTCCGCGTACAGCTTGAACATCCTCTATCAGTCTTATTTCGTATGGGTTCCAGTCACTTGAGCAATGTTCTAGGATGGGTAACACACTTGTTTTGTAACCAGTCTCCTTTGTAGATTGATTTCCCAGTGTTGTATGAATGAACCGAAGCCAGCCAGCTTATTTGTCTACGAGCTCCTTCACAGACCGTAGAGGCCCAAGGGATGTCTACCGGCCGCCGTGTCATCCTCTGACTTGCGGTATCATGCGGATGCGGTATGGTAGGGCATGTGGTGAGCACATCGCTCTCCCGGCCGTTTTGTCGACCTTTCAGGCCGTGAAGCCGCCAATGTTCCGTCAAGTAGCTCCTCAATTGGCATCACGAGGCTGAGTGCACCCCTAACAGGCCATCGAACAAGGAAAACTCTTGGCAGCACCGGGAATCGAACCCGGGTCCTCCACGTGGCAGCTATCATAGCTTAAATACTCGTTGTTAAGTTGTAAGACTAATAAATTGAGAAGAAACTGAGAAACTCAAGACAAACTGGAAGGATATACTCAACGGATTGCCGTTAAAGAAAAATACGTTTTCTGTAAAAATGCGTGCTGTCCCAAAGAAAAGCGTTCCAACATAACTTTAATGTATCTCAACTCCAGTTTCTTAATCAGTGACATAATGTGATTAGCTATCACCGCTGCTGAACATAGCAGTACGTTTACCATGGCAGGACTTCACGGCACATAGTCGTTCAAAATAATACTAATAGTTGAAGTTAATTGGTAAATCGTTCGTATGTGGTGGCGTCCAAGAGAGCGACCGACTGGCATCAATTAATTGTTCATATGTGGGGCCATTAGTACGTTTTGTTACTCCCATATTTTCTTCCCACGCAGTATTTGGTTCCAATTTGTCACTCTGATTGGATCTATCGTCAATGACCAGGAATAAAGAATTCGTTTAGTCATTATACTGTTCCCTTCCCCACATTTTTTGGTAGCCGACTAGGCCGAGTGCATAGTTTTCGTAATCCATTCTGTTCCTCTCAGATAGGGATGGGAACTACAAGAGAGCTCTGTTTTCGAGAGCTAAAAGAAATCAAACACACGCCCGAAAACCCAGAGCTCTTACACGAACAGCTTAGCTCAGGTGTGGTAAACAACGGCCCGCTAATCGTTTTTGTGCGATACGTCGGGACAGTCAGAATTTTTATGTAAAATTTATATCTTTTCTGAAATACGAGGTTAACTAATGCTTGCAATTATTTTAAAAGGTGCAGCCGTCAGCCAAGCTCTCCTTTCACAGAGTTGTCCCTGAGCTAAAGCTATTGCCCGCCCCTGCCCTAGCTGATAGAAGTACCGTATGCTTCAGTCAAGTATTTGTCGGCAGCAGCAGTAAACTTCTCGATCTCTGATGTGTACGTAGTGTTCCTACGTCCATGTGGCACTTCATGCCATCTGCTGCGCGTTTTAAAAATAGTTCTATGTAAAGGACGTGCCATCCGTTTTTCGGATAATATTTTTTCCATAGGAAATTTAAAAAAAGCCTTAATAGTGTGACTTGTTTTCTTTAGTATACAGTCTTTCTCATCCGATGTAAGAAATCTGTAAAAATTCTGTGGGGTAATGTCAATGCAAATAATATACATGATTGATCCATTTTTTAAATGTCTGTGGACATGACCCCAGAGGTCTGCGTTATGTCAGTGTCTAGTGTGGTCTACAGACGTGTTCAGATACCTCGTGGAGAGAAGTGTGACGTTTTGATAGTAAAACACATACTTTCGTAATGTAATATGTGGTGTGTGCCATCATCTGAACCCGGAAGATAATTTATATTACAGCGTACATTCCGTTAGAGTGTAAAAGATTCATTTTTAAAACAGTCCCTAGACTGGGCTTTATCCTCTGCCATGTATTTTCTCCGGGGCTGGCAGCCCAATAATGTAAGCATAAGAGTTTCTGCCTGACTTGGTGGATCAGGGAGGGATATAAGCTGGTGAAAATTTCAAAGCAGGCCGTGAGGCCTGATAAAGGGTTCAGAAGGCAAGATCATTGCTCACGAAAAGTAAACAGTCCAGGTGTAAGCTCGGGTCTGGCACACATTTGAAATGCAGGAAATTTAAGCCCAAACCTTCCAAAAGCATAAAGCTGAGATCGTGGCTGTAATTCTTTTTTGTTTGTGTGGTTTAGGTATGTCCTATCGATTCAGACATTTTAAGCTTGTTGGTCCGAGTTGGAGGACATAAAGTCAGGACACTGGAAGCTTGCTCTTGCTTCACCTGTTCTCGCTACTCTCAACGTACACATAACTTTCAGTGTCGGCTGCTGTGGCCGAGCGGTTCTAGGCGGTGCAGTCCAGAACCACGCGGCTGCTACGGTCACAGGTTTGAATCCTGCCTCGGGCATGGATGTGTGTGATGTCCTTAGGTTAATTAGGTTTAAGCAGTTCTTAGTCTAGGGGACTGATGACCTCAGATGTTAAGTCCCATAGTGCTTAGAGCCATTTGCACCATAACTTGAAGCACTATTCAATACGACGCCAGCAGATCCACTAACGTGGATTTCAACGAAGAAAATCTGTTGAACAATAGAGCATTTTGTACTATAGCTCCCACTTTCCACCAAAATGTGTATGGTTCTACTTGTCACTGACTGATTCTCATAGATTCCACACACATGGTAACTTGACCGCCTAGGGCACGTTATCGTACTCATTTGCACCCAAAAAGTGATGGGCATGGTGAATGGGATGCTGGGAGAAACAGGGCTCAAATCCTTGTCTGTTCATTCAGATTTGCGTTTTCCGTGGCTCCCAATGTCGCTTCGGGTGGATGACGGTATGCTTCCATGTCGGTTTCATGCCTCTGAGTCTTCATCACTGTGAGCTCCGCCTGCAATGACCTCAGTACCTGCGGGACGCCAAACTTCGCTTTTCCTCCTGCGCGGGGGGCAAGTGCATGAGAGTCAGAAAGAATAATTCGAAGTAGACTTTACAGTTTCGTCGTCGACAATATGAGGATCACTGGAGGGAATCAGTGGTGTAGTTACAGCGTTCTTTCAACCATTTGCTTCGAGGAATTCAGGGAGACATATGAGAATCGGAATCCTCCAAAGCCCCTAATTCTAGTCCATTGGGTTAACAAACGCGCCACCCTGATCGATATGTGACTTATTTTAGTTCCTAGTCAAAGTGTTTGCTGTTAAAAGGAAATGTTTCAGTCATTTCAGTCGTATTGCCAATTTCATTCTTCTCGAAATTATTTAGACGACCCGTCATTTTGGCTATGCTGCAAGCCATTGTCTTAAACACGACGGGAATAATATGTCAACTTAGTTGGACTCTCTTGCCATATTATTTAAATTACATGTAGAAGAATAAACGTACAACACTGGGCAAAACTAACGCGAAAAGCCATCCAAAGTCCATATCTTGACTGGTCAGTGTACCTAAGTGGTTGTCTTTCATTCCGTACCGTAAGTAGTAGTGTCATTTATCGACGGCAGTTTCACTTGTCGATGGTGGTATATACTGGTCAAGAAGATGGACACGTATTTGGAAAGCTAGTAAGGATGGAAGGAGGATAAAGGTTTTAAAATTCCGTGGATGGCGAAGTAATTAGAAATGAAGCACAAGTCTATTTGAGTAAGGATGGAAACGAAGTCAGTCGTGTCCATTCACATCTACCATCTCCACATTTTGCATTAAAAGACTTAGGGAACTCACAGAAAAATCTGGATGGTAGAATGGGTGTTTGAGCCACCGATACTTCGGACCACGAATCCAGCGCCTTATCACTGCACCACCTCGCTCGTTGGGGAGTGCGTTTTGTTCAATACCCGTTCGTCCAGCCCGATTAAGATTTTCCACAGTTTTCCTAATCATTCCAGGCATCGTTTCTTCGTGTCAATAGGAATACGTGTCTTGTCTCCAATAACGCTGGCGTTGACAGGATGTTAAACCACAACCTTCCTTCTTCCTTCTAGTGAAGCTTAAAATTAGTTTTCAAGCGTTCATCTATTACAGAGCTCCTAGCATAAATCATGGACATGAAACATAAACTTTCGCTCGCGATGAAATCCCCTTTTCAATGGTTCGTAAGAGCATGTTACTAAATAGACTATAGCTTAGCGCATAGGATGTGCCGACCATCTTTCTCCCTGTCTCATCAGTGTCAGCAAGCTATTGTGTGCTGCAAATAAAACGACTAGGACGTTAGAGAGAGTCTTCGGGAATGAAGTTTGCAAGTAGCATAAGGGGCAGGCACGGAGTTAAATATCCCTGAGATACGAATTCCCGACATTACCTCTGGCTTCAGAGCTATTTCAGCTGAAACGCTCAGTTATCCTTCTCAGTTATCTGTCTTGTGATGTGCTACTTCTGGAACCTTAGACATTCGCTGCGAAGTTTAAGCATTCCTATACGAAATCAGTATTACGTTTGTCTCGTTGTCCTCGGCTTCTGGTGAAGTTAACGTTACAATGAGTACGAAAATCAGCTTGAAATTTTCGACTTTTAATACAAAATTATAAATTCGATCCTAATAACTATGGACACGGTTTAAAAAGACAGATGTAATTTGCAGTATTAGAAAATATGATCGGGTCACATTTGACAGCTTTCACTGGGAAGGGCGTGATTTTGTGAACGTATTTATATAAACTAAGGGCAGCTAAAATGTGATACTTACTTGAAACCTTGTTCATTGAACTTCAACAGCACGTGGCGAAGATTAAAGAATATTACATCACACTTTCAACGTAAAATTATAGGAATTTACGAAAAATTAATGCCATATAAATGATTCAATTTTAACGAAAAGACTATCGGTATTACCATTATACAAAACCAATCCCATTTTTGCAGTGGTCAAGTGTCAGGCGATAATTTGGTACCCCTTTTCTGGAAGTTGCTAGTAACACTAGTTCACTTGTTGTAACTCTGGCTTCTTGAAATTATCGGATTCAGCGCTTTCGCCTGTGGGCATGAAATCTTCCCCGTAACACAGGCTCCGAGTCGCGGAGTGCCTCAGGGTTCTGTGCTACGACTTGCGCTCTACTCTATACACAACGACATACCCAAGAAAAGCAGGGTGCGAAATTGGTCTGTATGCCAATGATGTTGCTTTTTTCAAGCACTGCCGCAACACAAATTACACTACTGGCCATTAAAATTGCTACACCACGAAGATGACTTGCTACAGACGCGAAATGTAACCGACAGGAAGAAGATGCTGTGATATGCAAATGATTAGCTTTTCAGAGCATTCACACAAGGTTGGCGCCGGTGGCGACACCTACAACATGCTGTCATGAGGAAAGTTTCCAACCGATTTCGTATACACAAACAGCAGTTGACCGGCGTTGCCTGGTGAAACGTTGTTCTGATTCCTCGTGTAAGGAGGAGAAATGCGTACCATCACATTTTCGACTTTGATAAAGATTGGGTTATAGCCTATGGCGATTGCGGGTTATCGTATCGCGACATCGCTGCTCGCGTTGGTCGAGATCCAATGACTGTTAGCAGAATATGGAAAAGGTGGGTTCAGAAGGGTAATACGGAACTCCGTGCTAGATCCCAACGGCCTCGTATCACTAGCAGTCGAGATGACAGACATCTTATCCGCATGGCTGTAAAGGGTCGTGAAGCCACGTCTCGATCCCTGAGTCAACAGATGGGGACGTTTCCAAGACAACGACCATCTGCACGAACAGTTCGACGACGTTGGCAGCAGCCAGGACTAACAACTCGGAGACCATGGCTGCGGTTACCACTGACACTGCATCACAGATAGGAGCGCCTGCGATGGTGTACTCAACAACGAACCTGGGTCCACGAATGGCAAAACGTCATTTTTTCGGATGAATCCGGGTTCTGTTTACAGCATCATGATGGTCGCATCCGTGTTTGGCGACATCGCGGTGAACGCACGTTGGAAGCGTGTATTCGTCATCGCCATTGGTTACACGTCTCGGTCACCTCTTGTTCGCATTGATGGCACTTTGAACAGTGGACGTTACATTTCAGATGTGTTACGACCTGTGGCTCTACCCTTCATTCGATCCCTGCAAAACCCTACAGGATAATGTACGACCGCATGTTGCAGGTCCTGTACGAGCGTTTCTGGATACAGAAAATGTTCGACTGCTGCCCAGACCAGTACATTGTCCAGATCTCTCACCAACTGAAAACGTCTGGTCAATGGTGGCGGAGCAACTGCCTCGTCACAATACGCCAGTCACTACTCTTGATGAACTGTAGTATCGTGTTGAAGCTGCATGGGCAGCTGTACCTGTACACGCCATCCAAGCTCGGTTTGGCTCAATGCCCAGGCGTATCAAGGCCGTTATTACGGCCAGAGGTGGTTGTTCTGGGTACTGATTTCTCAGGGTCTATGCACCCAAATTGCGTGAAAATGTAATCATATGTCAGTTCTAGTATAATATATATGTCCAATGAATACCCGTTTATCATCTGCATTTTTTCTTGGTGTAGCAAATTTAATGGCCAGTAGTGTATATAGTCAGGGACCTCCAAAGACATGTGGACCAAATCTTCCAGGAAGGTGAAATAAACCACAACAAAAGCCAAGCCCTTCTATTCACTATCAGGCTCAAGCACCCAAACCGCCATATCACGATTGATTTCATAAACTTGACTAAGTGTGGCTCAGTAGAATGTTCTCGCCTCACGTTAGACAAGACGTATGGGTTTTTGAAACTGAAGGGGTACCTGACGACCAAAAGCTGACCACACATTTACGTCTGTACTCCACAAACCACCTTATGATGTGCGGCTGAGGGTTCTTCCAGTACCAATTACTTTGCCCTCCTTCCCTGTTTCATTCGCAAACGGCACGTGCGAAGAATGGTTGTCGATAAACCTCCGAGTTTCTGTGGCTTTTCTCGTTGTGGTCATTTTACGAAGCCTTTGTGCGAAGAAGTATTATGTTTCCCGATTGATCCCGGAAAGAACTCTCTTGTAATTCCAGTAGTAAACCGTTTTGTGATGCACAGCGTCTGTCTTGCAGCGTCCGCCACTGCGGTTTGTTGATCATCTCCGTATCGCTCTGGCGCGGACTAAACGATCGTGTGATGAAGCGCTCCGCTTTTCGTTGGATCTTCTCTAATTCTTCAGTTAATCCAAAATGGTAAGCGTTTTAGACTGATGAGTAATACTTAAGGCGGGATGTAACGGAAAATGTAAACATTTACTTAAAAAATCATTACAGCCATATTTATTAATGTTGTTGTTGTTGTCTTCAGTCCTGAGACTGGTTTGATGCAGCTCTCCATGCTACTCTATCCTGTGCAAGCTTCTTCATCTCCCAGTACCTACTGCTACCTACATCCTTTTGAATCTGCTTAGTGTATTCATTCTTGGTCTCCCTCTACGATTTTTACCCTCCACGCTGCCCTCCAATGCTAACTTTATGATCCCTTGATGCGTCAGAACATGTCCTACCAACCGGTCCCTCCTTCTTGTCAAGTTGTGCCACAAACTCCTCTTCTCCCCAATTCTATTCAATACCTCCTCATTAGTTATGTGATCTACCCATCTAATCTTCAGCATTCTTCTGTAGCACCACATTTCGAAAGCTTCTATTCTCTTCTTGTTCAAACTATTTATCGTCCATGTTTCACTTCCATACATGGCTACACTCCATACAAATACTTTCAGAAACGACTTCCTGACACTTAAATCTATACTCGATGTTAACAAATTTCTCTTCTTCAGAAACGCATTCCTTGCCATTGCCAGTCTACATTTTATATCCTCTCTACTTTGACCATCATCAGTTATTTTGCTCCCCAAATAGCAAAACTCCTTTACTACTTTAAGTGTCTCATTTCCTAAACTAATTCCTTCAGCATTACCCGACTTAATTCGACTACATTTCATTATCCTCGTTTTGCTTTTGTTGATGTTCATCTTATATCCTCCTTTCAAGACACTGTCCATTCCGTTCAACTGCTCTTCCAAGTCCTTTGTTGTCTCTGACAGAATTATAATGTCATCGGCGAACCTCAACGTTTTTATTTCTTCTCCGAGGACTTTGATACCTACGCCAATTTTTCTTGTTTCCTTTACTGCTTGCTCAATATATAGATTGAATAATGTACAAATCTAAAATATTGATGTGTAAAGCAAAAGAGCTGCGTTTTAAGGAATAATATAATAAAACATGCAGAATTAAAATTTTGCCAGAAATCTGAATTTTTAATTTTTTTATTGTCTTTTTTATAAAAAGTCATAACTCAAATTCTAATTATGCAATTAATCTGAAAATTTTATTGTAGTGTCCTCAGAAGGTTGTAAGATCACTGAACTACAGTTATTATTTTGTGGTAAAAATTGTAGCATTAACACAGTCTTTAATTTTGCACATCCAAAATCAACTTTTCTTTCTACGTACAATCATCTAAAAAACAGAATGTAATTGCAGGGATAAAGCTACACGTTGCGAACAATTCCTGAAAATTTCATAGGATTAGCGCATATACACTGAGAAAATGCTACCAATAACGTAAAATACGTGAAACAGGGAAAATGAGATTCAAAGATTTTCTTCTCATACTTCTACATGTAATAAGCTTACCTCAGTTTTAAAATCTTCCATATGATACTCCACATCCTCCAGGTTTCTCTTCTCTCCTCCTCGAATCTGCCTGGCCTGTATTTGCAGGTAAGACGCCGATCTGTTAGCTTTCTTGACCCTGGTCTCGTCGATGGTGTAAAATACTCCTGTTGTAAACACACCAGGATCTATACCATATCTCTTCAGCACTTCAATTCTGCCATTATTTCCGTTATTGTAACGTAAAACTGCATCATAGGCACCTATTCTGAGTACTTCAGACCCACAGAATGTCCTTTTTGAGCATCTAATCCAAATTAAATTACTGAGGCTTTCATTTGCATTTTGTGTCTTTCCGTGAAGACACTTCCTCAATAAATCGGGGTTTGCAAGAAACCTGAATGTGGACAGTTGTATTCATAACAGGTTGTGGTAATCAGTGTTTATGTGAATACGTCTCATTTCGCTTGTTGAAATTACACCAATCGTTTTTGGGACACAGAGTGTTCATTAGTGTTTGGTCAAAGGACAGTTGGTGGGAAAAAATTGCCCGCATAGCACACGTCATTGCCTCTGTGTGTGTTTTTCCTGATAGCTATCCCATAAAATAACTGAAGAGAATCAGTTTCTTTCAGAGTAAGTCTGCCTTTTCCTTCTAGTGGTTTTCCATCCTGAAGTACTTCACCTTTCTTCTCTTTCAGTAAGCGACGAAGCCTACTACCAAGCCTCTTTTGGATGTGTCCAACACATTCCAACTTTTCTATTGTTGTATTGTACGGTTTTGTATCAGTTACAGCTTTGAACCAAGAGGAGTCCCCCTCACTAAGGTATTTAGTGTATCTAACACCGTACTGGTCCTCAGATCTGGATGAACATCCTTCAGCAGCCTCCATGCCCCCACTTGAGCCACTATAATTTTTAGAGCACGCTACTGTATGCTTCCCTTGCCACAGTTTCCCACTGTCTTCATTGTTGAACTTTTTTGCTGCACACTGGTGGCAGTATTTAGACATAATTTCTACATCTAAATCTTTACCTGAATCAAAACCAGTAACAGATGCAACAGAGATGTGTGATCATCGTATGGGAAAATTTCACCTGCTTCAAAAATGTTAAATTAACTCTGCTTCTAATTACAATTAAAAGCAATTTTTATACGCTTAGCGACGTTATAGAAGTCTATATCATGCACGAATTACAAATTTATTACGGGGTAATTGTAGGAAATAGAAATTCTAAAGTGATTTCGTATTTCACCGGAGACCACATCGCTGTTGTGGCTGGCTGCAGACAACGTCACTATTCTCACCCTTAAACGTCAGATGCCAAATAATTTTAATTGCAATATATTTGTATAAAAGTGACGAAGGTATGTAATGTGCACTTTAAGCGTGGCGCTTAAAGCAATGTTTACCATTTCAGCCCGTAAGCCGCCGAAATTTTGTCCGAGTTACTGGTGACCTGCCTGGGACCTCGCGCCTTTAGGGCCCACGGAGTGGTGGAAGCACGTGCGGGCTTTGGCGGTCAGCTCCTGGACGCGTCCAGAGTCTTCCATAACGGGTTCCGTGTCGGCTTAACGTCAAGGACAGGTCAGGAGACGGCCGTACGGGAGAAATCAGCAGTTACGACCCGCGCCCTCGCCCACACGACTTTCACCCGGTTGTTTCGACACTCGGCTCGTCTTCATTTACATACATCTGCCTTGCACCAGCCTCCCCTGTCGCGCCTGTCGCTGTCACACTTGTCTGCTTCCTGGAAAATCAACACAGATCCGAATCTTCTATTCGGTCTTCCTTTTTATTGCTACGGTTCAAGTCCTACTTCATTCATGGCTTTAAAAACTGAATTAGAGTGATTAAGAGCAACCATGGACATCTTTCTCATACGAGATCAATACTTATAGCACCATCCAAGTCGTTTTGTATAGTGTTCCTGGCGTAATAATCTAGGCTTCCGTAACTTTTAGTATTTCAAACACGGCGTGCAGCTACTCCATTTTCAGATCGTTGATCCATACAGAAATGAACAACTGCGTAAAATAACTTGTAGAAAGGCCTCCTCTTCACCTTCATATATACTCCACAAGCCAACTTACGGAGTGTATCGGAGAGAACTTCTGGTAACGCTATATGTCCCCCACTTTCCTGTTCCGTTCGGGGATAACGCGTGGGAAGAACAGTTGTCGATAAACCTCCCTATGAGCTCCAGTTTCTTTGATTTTCTCGTTGTGGCGATGTGAGATCTATGTGGGAGGAAGTAAGATGCTGCCCAATTCTTCTTCGACGTACGTTCAAATGGCTTCAAGCGCTATGGGACTTAACATCTGAGGTTATCAGTCCCCTAGACTTAAAACTACTTAAACCTAACTAACCTACGGACATCACACACATCCGTGCCCGAGGCAGGATTCGAACCTGTGACCGTAGCAGCAGCGCGGTTGCGGACTGAAGTGCCTAGAACCGCTCGGCCACAGCGGCCGGCTTCAACGTACGCTATCGGAATTCACCTCTCCGTGGTAGACAACTCCACACCACTGGAGTTTGTTGGCAAACACCGTAACGCTCCCTCGGTCACTAAACGAACCCTTGATAAAACACGCCGCTCTTCGTTACATATCCACTGATTCTTCCATTAAACGTGCTAAGGATCTCAGACTGATGAACAATGCTCAAGAATCGCTCTATCAAATATTTAGCAGACCATGTCTTTCGTTAATGAATTATTTCTAAAAATGGTTCAAATGGCTCTGAGCACTATGGGACTTAACTTCTGAAGTCATCAGTCCCCTAGAACTTAGAACTACTTAAGCCTGACTAACCTAAGGACATCACACACATCTATGCCCTAGGCAGGATTCGAACCTGCGACCGTAGCGGTCGGGCGGTTCCAGACTGAAGCGCCTAGAACCGCTCGCTGACATCCCCCACAATATGATGAAAGGAAGAAAGTTTATCGCTTACTACATTTTCGCTGTTCACGCAGTCAAGCTTCAGGATAAATCATGTTTGAATTTATTCCTTATTTACTCTAGTCGCAACACTGTTTGCAGACAGTATCCACACATATCACTGAATGTACCTGCAACATTATATTATTGTACAACACATAGTTAAGGAGATATAACGTCATCAAAATTTAGATACATGAAGAACTTGCTGTTGCTTAAAACGGCGCGCGGTAAAAATTTAAAATCACGCAAGATGTTTCAATTTATCACTTCTTTAACACTCACTTTGCAGAAGGCATCTTCACATATCACTAAATGAACCTCCGAAATTATATCCCTATACGACACATAGTTCAAGAGATATGACGTCATAAACATTCAGATGCGTGAAAAACTTGCTTTTGCTTAAAATGCAGACAAAGTATCTAAGCCATATTTATCCAGTGTTTCATAATGAGTGCATTTAGCGACTTCCAACAACTTTAAGCATAACTTCCTACTTCTGATAAACTTTTTCTCGGTTACATTGCTTAAAGTCGAATATTCCAAACGTTAACTCATTTATAAGGTAAATACAAACATGCGGGGTTCGGACTCCAGTGTACGAGTATTAGGGATTGTTTCTGTTACTACTCACTTCTTCCACCTCTGGTGAGCAACTGTCAATGTGAAAAATTACACGTTTCGCAACGCTTCGGAGTCAACGTCAGACAGTAGTTCCTCCTATTGTTTCCTGGGTAGTCAGATCGAAGGTCGGAGGAAGGCAACGGCATACCCCCTTTAATCGAACCCTGGCTAGTAAAGCACTGTAGTAGCGAAACCAATCTCCAGACTGCTGACAACTTTAAATAAAAATAGCAAAGTAGCTAGGTCGCTTATTTAAATACGCTTTACGTTCACGAAATTCCTCCTCCAGTTAGTGGACCATTGAATGTTGCACGTACACAGAAGCTTGCAAAACCGAAAGGCAACCACATCAATTCACTGAGAGCGAATATTTTCCGGCCACAATACACTAAGTGTGAGAACTATCTTATTCGTTGTTGGTTTCCCGTGATAATTTCTGCAATGCTCTGGTGCCGAGGAAGATTTAAACTGGTTTACTGATGGCCACGTGGACCACAGCCGTATCTCTCATGACATCTTCACATGTATTTCCACTAGTCTGCCATTAAAAACATCTCATTGACATTTCTTTGTGTACAACGCTTGAGGAAAAATTGTAGATCAATGACGGACGCATCGGAAGGTAATGACATTTATAGCAAGTATTAAAATCAGAGATGTAATTAAGCGATTGTACTCTGACTGCTACAACCAAATCCCTGCCAAAGTCAAGCTATCATTAACTGTAATCTGAGGTCTAGAGTCATCGAAATAAAGAGATACACAATGGATTCTATTGCACTATGTCCCATGCAACTTTTGTCCCACAAACGTTTTAGCTCCTATCATACTTTCGGAGTTATTCTTCGTGGCAATAGTTAGTGACTCACCCTGTATAACTACCTTGGTCCTACTGGGACTCGTTTCTGAGTTTGAGCGGCACGCACATTGTTTACTTACTTTTATAATATACAGGTCGATTATAGTTCGTTAAACTTTCGAAACGCTGTAGAAATAACACCACTAGTCAGAATGACGTCAAATTGCAACGGACTATTATCGGAGAAGGGGGAAAACGTATGGCAAAAGGAAAAAGGTAGTGCGAAAATTGATCCATAGATGGCGCTGTATGTGTCAGAATACGTAAATGAAAACACCTACTATCGCACGACCCACGGAAGTTGGTATAAACACGCTGGGTACGCGTCTGCGACGTTCGCCATGACTGTCTCAATGCAGGATCGCGCTCTGCTTATAAAGCTGTATTACAAGAATGATGACTGCACGGGTTGCTCTGCAGAAGTTCCGGACACTGAAAGATTTGAAAAAAGGCGTTGGTCCGATGACTGCCGTGGGTCTGGAGAAAATGATTCGGAAATTCGAAAAGACGGGTTCTTTTGGTGTGCAACGTGGTGGAGGGAAGAAACGAATGATTCAACGTCAATAGAAGCAGTGGCCCCAGAAATTCAGGAGGAGACGAGTGATGGTGTGCAAACGTGTAGTGCACGGAGAAACGCCCGAACATTGGACATAACCATGAGCACGGTGCATAAAATCCTACGAAACTTCCTTCTTTGCTATCCATCAAAATTACCCATGTGCACGAGTTTCTTCCTGTTGTGTTGCCATCAAGAGAGACCTTTGTTTTAGAATTTCTTGCTCGCATTGAAGTGGGCATGACTGGCTGCGGAAGATTTTGTGGACAGGCGAAGCCCACTTCCATCTGACAGGATATGTAAATACAAAAAATTGCCGAATATGGACAACGGAAAATCCACACGCAAATCAACCAGTACCACTTCATCCTGAAACGGTCATCGTGCATTGCGGGTTTACGGCATCATTTTTTTATAGGGCCATATTTTTTCGAAGACAGGTGCTTCCGGTCCTGTTACCTGTACCGTCACTGGTAAGCGCTATCGCATCATTCCAGCTCTCCAACAGCGTGGATGTGTGGATGGGATCATTTATATGCAATATGGCGCACCTCCGCACATTGCAAATCCTGTTAAGCAGCTGCTGAAGCGGCATTACGGAAATGCTAGAAGTATCAGCCGCCATTTCCCTACAGCCTGGCCGTCCCTATCACCTGATCTTAATCCATGTCACTTCGCGTTGTGGGGCTACCTGAAAGATGTTGTGTTCAGTGTTCCGATTGCAAACTTAGCTGCATTGAAGACACACATTGCGCAATACATTCTGAACGTGATCCCGGGAACACTCCGATCAGTTGTGGAACATGCTGTTTCTTGATCTCAACTTGTTGCAGAAACCGGTGGACAGACAGCATATTGAACATGTTTTGCGCCTGTCACACGGAAATTAATCATCCGATTTGATTTTGATTGATGCTCTTTATGCGAGTTTTGGCCTCAGGACAATTAAAAACTGATGTGATTGATGCTTTTTATGCGGGTTTTGGCCCCGAGACAATTAAAAACCAATGCGAGTGATGCCTTTTATGCGGTTTTTGGCCTCAGGACAATTAAAAACTGATTTTTCCCATCTGGTGTGATAAGACTTTGCCATGGTGGATGGGCTTACGTAACTAACAGTATCACACCTGTTCACCCATGCACATTGAGTAGTACAGTTTGTTTAACGTCAAACGTACACCTTAGGCATTGTTGTACGATTCATTTGTCATTTGTAGTCGACCACTATTAAATTATGATGCGTACAGCGCCGTATACAGCTATATTTTGTAGCTAATTATTTTTCTTGTGCCATACGTTTTCCTCCTCCACCGATAATATTCCGTTACAATTTGATGTTATTCTGACCAGTGGTGTTATTTCTACAGCGGTTTGTAAGTATTACTTTAATTATAATCACACTGTCTATTGATTACCAACGCTCATATAATTGAATAATTACTCTAATGTTGTCTCCAGTGTCGTTGGCATTTGACAAAAACCTAATATACTCGTAGAAAGGGAAAAGTAAAATTATGACACTTCAAAAAATAGCATTTACATTAGTTGCTACAAAACATTTGCTAGACATAATTGTGAAAGGTATTTTGCACGCTTTAATGCAGAGTGTCGCTGGAGATGGGCAATAAAATAAAAATAAATAAATAGTATTCTCTAGTTCGCAGCTTGCATGTCAATACATGCTTATAGTAACGTGACATTTTTCATTATTTCTGTAACATTTATGTAAAATAATCTAAATGATAATACTTTAGCCATATAATTGTTTTTCAATTTCGTTGCGTCCTAAAGGCAACCACAGAAAAGTCAAATGGAACTCATGTTATCATTTAGACAATTCTACATGAACTGTGGCTCCCAAAATTAAGAAAATTCTCTTGACGTAGATGTTTCAGTATAGGTATAGATCAACTAAAGGTACATCTTGGCCGTTAAATAATGACGTAACTGTTCCTAGTCTTACATTCTGCGTGGCTGGAAGATGTCCCAGAACGGTCGCCCGTTCGCCCTAAGCAGCCCGCTCTAGAACCCCGCGTTACAGGCAGGTCACGAACTCCTTAGCATGCCGCGCAGACCGTCCCCCAACACACAGCGAGACACTTTCGTCCTCGAGCAGCGTCCCTGAACGAGCGGAAAATCCGATTTCGCGCGTTTGAGACTAAAGGCGACATCTCATTCACGCCTGTAACGACGGTGCTGAATCAGGCTACTGGATGACAGCAACCTTAGTCACGCTTTTCCCGCCAGGAAAAGTGATTTCACGCACATTCTTCCTTGAATCTTTGAGCATTTGCGATGCAACTTACGCGTAGCCGTTCCATGGAGCAGCAGTATTTCTGTGCTGCTTTTTGAGTAATGTGGTATAACACTGAAGCGCCAAAGAACCTGGTATAGGCCTGCGTATTCCAATACAAATATGTAGATAGGCAGAATACAGCGCTGCGATCGGCAACGCCTGTATAAAACAACAAGTGTCTGACGCAGTTCGGTTATTGCTGCTATAATGGCACGTTATCAAGATTTAAGTGAGTTCAACAAGTATCAGCGTGCAAACCATTCAACGAAACATCATCGATATGGGCTTTCGGAGCCGAAGGCCCACTCGTTTACCCTTGATGACTGCACGACACAAAGCTTTACGCCTCGCCTGGGCTCATCAACACCGACGTTGGACTGTTGATGTCTGGAAACATGTTGTCTGGTCGGACGAATCTCGTTTCAAATTGTATCGAGTGGATGGACGTGTACGGGTATGGAGACACCCTCATCAGTCCAGGGACCCTGATGTCAGTGGGGAACTGTTCAAGCTGGCGGAGGCTCTGTAATGGTGTGGGGCGTATGCAGTTGGAATGATATGGGACCCCTGATACGTCTAGATACGACTCTGACAGGTGCCACGTACTTAAACATCCTGTCTGGTCACCTGCACCCATTCATGTCTATTGTGCATTCCGACGGACTTGGGCAATTCCAGCAGGACAATGCGACACCCCACACGTCCAGAATTGCTACAGAGTAGCTTCAGGAACACTCTTCTTAGTTTAAACACTTCCACTGGGAACCAAACTCCCCAGACATGAGCATTATTGAGCATATCTAGGATGCTTTGCAACGTACTGTTCAGAAGTTATCTCGACTCCCTCGTACTCTTATGGATTTATGGACTGTCCTGCAGTATTCATGAAGTCAATTCCTTCCAGTACTACTTTAGACATTAGTCGAGTCTATGCCACGTCGTGTTGCGGCACTTCTCCGTGCTCACGAGGACCCTACACGATATTAGACAGGTGTACCAGTTTCTTTGGCTCTTCAGTTAGTCGTAGTACGCTGTAGGTATGCTTCTTCCTAAATAAGTGATAAATATACTTGTAAATAGCGTTGAAAAGTAATGCAATCTTATTGTGAAAATGCTTAAGTTATAAAAGTTACTGAAAATGGCCTCTGTTACGCGATTCACGTGATTGAATACGAGGTTAAACGTTTGTAAACGCATGTTGTAACGGTTATTAATGTATTGCAGCTACACATCTTTCTGCAATTTGGGAATAGTGTGAGGGTGAATTTTGTACGCTGTCCTGACGGAAAGGAAATCGCAACACCAAGAAGAGTCTCATGTAGAGTAATGATATTTCGGGAATATATTTTTCTAGGTAACATATTTAAGTGGTTAAGGTTTCAAGATCACAGGTTAATGTAACCGCGAGAAAAGCCATTACAAATATGAAATGTTGGTATATTATTAACCGGTGTAGCTGCTAAAATGTTGAATGCAAGAATGCAACGGTACATACATTGTGTCGTACAGCTGCCGGATATCAGTTTGTGGGATGGAGTTCAATGCCTGTTCCACATGGTCGGGCAATAGTTGTGAGTGACGCTGGAGTTGACGTCCGATGATGTGCTCGATTGGAGACATATCTGGTGATCCAGCAGGCCAACGGAACATGACGATACTCTGTAGAACGTGTTTGGTTACAACAGCGGTATGTAGGCGAGCGTTATCCTGTTGAAAAACATCCCCTGGAATTCTGTTCATGAATGGTAGCAAAACAGGTCGAACCACCTGACTGACGTATTAATTTACAGTCAAGTTGCGTGAGATAACTACGACAGTGCTCCTGCTGTCAAACGAAATTGCGCCCCAGATCATAACCCCAGGTATAGGTGTGTATAGCACGCAGACAGGCTGGTTGCAGGTACTCACCTGGCGTCGTTCTAACCAACACACGGCCATCAATGGCAACAAGGCAGAATCAGCTTTCATCAAAAAACACAACAGACCTCCACTCCACCCTCCAGTGAGCACTTGCTTGAAACTACTAAAGTTGCAATTGGCGGTTGTTTGGGGTCAGTGGAATGCACGCTACAGGGCGCCTGTCTCTGAGCTGTCCTTAAAGTAACCAATTTGCAACAGTTCACTGTGTCACTGTGGTGCCAAATACGGCTGAAACTGCTGCTGCAGATGCAGTACAGTGTGCCACAGCCATACGCCGAACACGACGGTCTTCCCTCCCGGTAAGGACAAAGCTGCCGTTCAGAGTCCAGTCTTCTTGCCACCATGAACAGTGGCTACATTCCTGCCAAGCCCTTCTGCAGTATTGGAGAAAGAACATACAGCTTCTCGTAGCCCTATTATACTTGCTCGTTCCAAATAAGTTAAGTGTTGTTAATGGCGTCGTCGTCTTAAAGACTAACCTAAGGACATCACACACATCCACGCCCGAGGCAGGATTCGAACCTGCGACCGTACCAGCAGCGCAGTTCCAGACTGAGGCGCCAAGAACCGCTCGGCCACAGAGGCCGGCGTTGAGTTCTGTTCAAATGGCTCTGAGCACTATGGGACTTAACATCTGAGGTCATCAGTCCCCTAGAATTTAGAACTACTTAAACCTAGCTAACCTAAGGACATCACACACATCCATTCCCGAGGCAGGATTCGAACCTGCGACCGTAGCGGTCGCGCGGTTCCAGACTGAAGCGCCTAGAACTACTCGGACACACTAGCCGGCGTGACTTTGTGCTTCCACTTATCCATAGAGGTGGAATCATATCTCGTCACATCAAAACGAATCGTAGTATTCTTTCTCGTCTAGCACTGTAAATGACGAGAACCACTGACTGAAAGCAATATGTTTTCGAATATCTTCAGGGAACAACTGGTACACCTCGACCTCAGATGTTAAGTCCCCTAGTGCTTAGAGCCATTTGAACCATTTTGTCCTAAGAGTCTGTCTGAACATAATGAACATAAACGTGTTCTGTATTGGCACAAGTGCAGTGATATATATTAGTTGGAAACTCCACACTTAATAAATTATTAAATGCAAGGTTCTTACCAAACATATATCACTGCAATCGTACTGAGCGTCATCTGATCGCCGAAGAGCGGGACAAAATGAATCACTAGCACAACAGCCTCTCACAAGGGAAACTCCCCGTCACATCTCCCTCAGATTTAGAGGTAAGATGACCCTGTGGATAGCCCGTCAAAAAATGTGCACTGATCAAGCATGAAAACAGGAAGAACGTGTACTGAACTGTGAAAAAAGAAGAAAAATACATATAGTGAAGGTCTAAGCTCAAGATGTGTAACGTCCGCAGATCGTGGTCTAGGGGCTAGCGTTGCTGCCTCCCGATCACGGGGTCCCGGGTTCGATTCCCGGCCGGGTTGAGGATTTTCTCTGCCCGGGGACTGGGTGTTTGTGTTCTCCTCACCATTTCATCATCATCATTTGTGAGAGTTGATTGTGAAAAGAAAATAGACTGTATAAAACATAAGGACTTTGTACTGGCGCTAATGACTGCGCAGTTGAGCGCCCCACAAACCAAACATCATCATCAGGATGTGTGACATCGAACGTACTGAAATGGCAGCGCTGTCGTGGTTGTGTGGACAAGCTGTTGGACTCCGGAGGGGGAGATCCGTGTTCGAATCTCCCTCGGACTCCTTTTTTTCTCGCAAAATTATAAGCTGTCCATGCGGTCATTAGCGTGTCTGTTCGCCGTATTGAAATTTGTGTCTATGTCGTGGTGTAACGTCCGTTGCAATAGCGGGGTATATGGAAGAGATCCCCGGACGTACGCACCTTCTGTATGTTCTACATGAGTACCACATGTCATGATCCTTAGGTTCCGTTTTAGAAGTTTTGACTCTTGACTTTCTTTATTGTAACATAGTTCACGCTTGCTTCCCTTATCAGTGTGCACAAGTTATACCCTGGTGCCACCGAAAACAGTCCTTGTGGATGTTATGAATGTTACAGTTGTTTTCGAATTCTGATTGATTGTCGACAACAAACTTCATATAAGAGTAAACGTGCTTCGAGGGTGTTTTCAGTATGCCCAAATGATTAAAGACTTGTCTGGGAGAGTTTGTAGTGTGGGTTCCACATATTGTTCTTATTACACTCTTCTGAGCAATAAACACTTTTTTTCTCAACGTCGAGTTAACCCTAAAATATAAAGCAGTATGGAATTGGTCAAATAAATCAGATTTTTGAGACTTTCATCAGCCGTTTTCTTGTCAGATGAGTCATTCCATCGTTCAGTTGAAGCGATTTGGATGAAAGCCCGGAGGAACGTAATTCCTTTCCTGCCGCTGGGGGCTCATACTTGGAGTGAATTAGATGAGTTATTCACGAAGAAGGATTAACGCTGTTCATTGATATGGTGGTCAACTGTGGT
Organism: Schistocerca serialis cubense; assembly: GCF_023864345.2. Lineage (NCBI taxonomy): Eukaryota > Metazoa > Arthropoda > Insecta > Orthoptera > Acrididae > Schistocerca > Schistocerca serialis. The sequence continues at coordinate 292,297,098 of NC_064638.1, forward strand.
TCTGAAAAGGACCAAGATGATGTTTCTGGTGTGAAAGGATCAGCCGCCAGACAAGTAGACATTGCTCTCAACGAAACCTGCAAGTTGATCACAGGTTGCTTAAGACCTACCCCAACTGATAAGCTCTACTGCCTGGCTGGAATAGCGCCACCATGGGTACGCAGAACAATGGCTGCCAACAAGGAGAGACTGAAAGTGGAACAGGACAGTGCCCATCCACTGCACGGACATAATCCACCACAGCAACGGCTGAGATCGCGAAAGAGCTTCCTGAGAACATCCGAAAAGCTCACCATTTCACCAGAGAAGCCAAGGCTGGAGTTATTGAAGAAGTCGACGCCTCACCTGCAGACGCCAGAAGCTGAAGAACTACCACCTGGACACAACGAGAGCTGGCTGGTGTGGAAATCTTTAAACAGATTACGATCAGGAGTTGGATTGTGGACAAGAACAAACCACAAGCCACATGCTCCAGTGCCTTTTGTGCCCTACATCCTGCACGAAGATTGATCTCCTGCAAGCCACTCCAAGCGCCTTGGAGGTTGCAAAGTACTGGGCACATGTAATATAAATACAATATATATATACATATTTATGTGTATTTGTATGCTTCTGTGTTTCTGACTCGAGAATAATAAATTAAAGCTGTTTTAGGGCTCTTTCAGTCTCTAATTGCTTCTTAATCTTCTTGGTTCTACGTCTCCCTTTTTGCGAATGCGCTCTGTTAATCAAGAGATGTGGTGGTGGTGGTGGTTAGTGTTTAACGTCCCGTCGACAACGAGGTCATTAGAGACGGAGCGCAAGCTCGGGTTAGGGAAGGATTGGGAAGGAAAACGGCCGTGCCCTTTCAAAGGAACCATCCCGGCATTTGCCTGAAACGATTTAGGGAAATCACGGAAAACCTAAATCAGGATGGCCGGAGACGGGATTGAACCGTCGTCCTCCCGAATGCGAGTCCAGTGTGCTAACCACTGTGCCACCTCGCTCGGTCAAGAGATGTAATGGCAACTACAGTATTTTCCTCAAAGCAGTTGCGAGGGTCACAAGTGCGACTCTTCGAAAGATGCGTAACTCTGCGAGTATGCCAAGGAAGCACCAGCGGCGGCATCCTCAGGCAGGTGTGGGGAAGCTGCTAATGCCGATGGCTGCTTCGGCCAATGTGTACGCCGCGAGGTACGGCCTTCACGCTCGCGCATCGCTTTAGCACTCTCTCCTTACGGCGCTAATAACAGCAGCAAGGCGGTACACTCTTAGCGTGCGTTACCGCATCCTCTGTCACGACTCGCAGCTTTCACTTTCAGAATTACGGAACGTCAGACAAATACACACACAGTTTATTTTCCGTGTCTCAGCCATTGTATGGTGAATAGTCACAAATCGTCGCATCGAAAAAATTAAACATTTTTCCTTTTCTTTGCCTGCATGCACATCTGCGAGGTCTGTTCAAAAAATTATGGAACTTTGTCTACAAAATTTTTCTTCGCTTATCTTTTATCTATTGTGCATGGTCTTGTAAGGGGTCCGTAGGCCCTTACTATAACTTTGCATTCGGCACAGGTCGATAGGGCGAACAATCGATTGTGACGTGTTGCGAGAGCGAGTGCGGAGATGCGCCAGAGTGGTTGGCGGGAATGGTGTGTGTGTGGAGGTCATTATTGGAGTACAGGGTTTTTAACCGAGAAGGGTGTCACCATCGCCATGGTAAGACCCCTAAATAATAAATGAATACCGGGAAAGTGATGAAGTATCTTTATAAAAGTGAGCAGTGAAGTTACTAGTGCCGATATTTAGTTTCGCGTCTACCGCGCCGGCCTAACCTTGGATTGCAGTGCTGAACGCAGTGATGGATTAGCGTGGGACGATAATGTCAATCTGCCTCGTGATGACTGGGTGTTGTGTGATGTCCTTAGGTTAGTTAGGTTTACGTAGTTCTAAGTTCTAGGGGACTGATGACCTCAGATGTTAAGTCCCATAGTGCTCAGAGACATCTGAACCAGCCATTTGACAATGGCAAATGAAGAAAGCCTGTGATGAGATTAGCCGTAATTAGATATGTATGACGAAGGCAGTGGCTGTCTCCTTTTTGTGTTTTGAGAAGAATATAAGTTCGTAATTAGTAAAACTGTGTTGGTGTTCCTTATTACCATACATTCAGTATTATAGTATTGAAAAGGACGAAATGGAAAGTAACAATTCCGGTTACAGCCCCATTAGGTTCACGGTCATGTTAATAATAAATATTGGGCTGCTATTCGATCAGATCAGGTCAGGATAAAAACGGAGGTGTTTCAGTCTCCTTCGAAATACTCTCCTCCACAGTTGATACACCGTTCCCAACGCCGTCTCCACTTCCGGAAGCAGTCTTGGTACGCCTCTTGCTGGATCGCACGAAGCGCCGTCAGCGAATTTTCTTTCATCTCGTCTCTCGTTGCAAATCTTCGTCCTTTCTACGGGGTTTTCAACATTAGAAGTAAAGAAAAAGTTCTCAGGGACAAGGTCTGGAGAGTACGGAGCTTGAGGCAGCGCGGTGATTTCGTTTTTTTGTGCTATGGTCATGCACCAACGGGGATGTGTGTGCAGGTGTGTTATCGTGATGCAAGAGCTATGTCTTATCTCGCTACATTTCAGGCCGTTTCCTACTCACATTTTCACGCAGGCGTCGCAAAACGTCCTGATAGTACCATCGATTAAGTTTGCCCCTGCGGCAAAAACTCATGATGAACTCATCCTTCAAAGTCGAAGAAAACAGTGTGGTTTTGACATTGACCTGACCCGAAGAGCTTTATTTGGTCTAGGAGAACCTACCCCGACCCACTGTGAAGTCTCATCACCAGTTAAAATGTGTGGTTCTCTCAAGCAGCATCTCGTTCTCATTTGCGCGATGAAAAAGATCTTTACAGACTGCGAGGCGAAGGTCTTTCTGGTCTTGACGCATGAGTCGTGGAACGATCTTGGCGGCAAAACGATACATTCTAAGATGCCGTGTCAGTCTTTCATGACATGATCCAATTGAAATGTTACATTCTTCTGCAGTCTCTTGGACAGTCAGTCTTCGAAAAAAAAATGGTTCAAATGGCTCTGAGCACTACGGGACTTAACTTCGAAGGTCATCAGTCGCCTAACTAACCTAAGGACATCACACACATCCATTCCCGAGGCAGGATTCGAACCTGCTACCGTAGCGGTCGCGCGGTTCCAGACTGTAGCGCCTTTAACCGCTTGGCCGCCCGGCCGGCCAGTCAGTCTTCGAGTATCACGCACAATTCCGTTGACGTTCCTGATATTAGCATTGTCGGTAGATGTCGAAGGGCATCCTGAACGAGGGTCATCTTTAACTTCCGTCTGGCCATTTTTATACGGTGTGAACCATTCGTAACACCGAGCACCGCTTAAGCACTTATCACTGCAGACTTCGTGCATCATTTGGTGTGTCTCTATAAAGGTTTTCTTGAATTTCACGCAAAATTTAATGCAAACGTGTTGATGCTCTGAAAACTCTGCTCTCTCGAGATTCGCAAACTGTGGGACGCCAACATCCTACTCAGTACAGCGCAGACCAATAACTAACGATATACAGCAATGAAACTTACGGCAGGTACTCACTAAACAAAGGCGTGTGCGAGGATGCCAACCGCATTTCGCTCCTGATCTTGAATCCTATAGTACACCTCTGGGATGATTTTGGAACGCCGATTTCATGCCAGGCCTCACCGACCGACATCGATACCTCTCCTCAGTGCAGCACTCCGTGAAGAATGGGCTGCCATTCCCCAAGAAATCTTTCAGCACCTGATTGGACGTATGCCTGCGAGAGTGGAAGCCGTCATCAAGGCTAAGGGTGGGCCTTCCATTCAAAAGGCTGTTGCATTCAGCGACTGTTATATTGATTTGTAAATAATAGATTTCAGCTATCAGTCGTCCTTTTTAAATTTTATTGGAAGATCCAGATTTCAGCTAGAAACTAGCCATTCTCAATGCACTATCATTTTTGATCAATGCATGTAATGCCTGTTGGTCGGACTTCATCCACAATTCATTGAAAACTGAATTCCATCATTACCGATGGAGGGCGCCACTAACTTGTAAGTAATTTTCAGCCAATTGTCCGGATACTTTTGATCACATAGTGCAACACATGTTCCTCGTTACGAGTCTATAGACCCTTTCCATAGTTTTCCATCAATGACAGCCTCTATTCAAATGTTTTCGTTAGTCCCATCTCGTCACTGTCTTTGTTATAATAGTTGTACTTGCATCATCTTCAGCGTCTCTCTCGCTACCTACTGCCATCCGCTTGATGTATTTAATATAGTTCTGCCTGTTGACATTCCTGTCACAACGCCTACTCATCTTACTTTTGCCTGGTTCATTTTATTCACATCACCTAACGCCATTCACTCTTGACCTCCGAGGTCTGGTACAATGTCAACCCTCTTCTCAGAAGTTCCCATTCAAAAACAGGCAACTTTTGTTCATTTGCCCTACTGACATTTAGCGTTTCGCATCAATACCAAGCAGATTTTTGCGGAAGAAGGAAAGATTGCGGTTTAATGTCCAGTCGGCGACTGTTCAACAAACTGAGACAGGCTACAAGGGCGGCGAAGGAAATCGGCCGTGTCCTTGGCAAAGAAACGACATTGGCACTCGCCTTGATTGATTTCAGGTTAAACTACGGTAAACCTAAATCCAGATTGCTGGACAGGGATTTCAGTCCCACTTTTCTCTAATTCGTCAATCCGCTCGATTTTTGTAGAAAACTGATAGTCAAAACTAAGAAAAAGTCCAAATGATCTATTTGTCAGTACGTATGTGAAATTAAAATGTGCCCCATTAGCTGTTGATTTCCTTGCTTTAATTTCGACACAAAGAACTATTCCCACGTGATTAAAGTTGTCTGTTCTTCGGAATATCAGATTATCCGCTATAGAAGCAACCTTTCATTGTACACCTTTCTGCTCTGTATGTTATCCATATTCCGTTCACTGACCACGTAATCTTGGACGCAGTAATGTGAGTTACCCGTCTCAGAAGTTTTCTCTGTGTCCAGTTACTTTGGAGAAACTCTGCACACACATTTATTTCCCTTGGTTGTCAGTTTTGAAATTCCGGTGAAAATTTTCTAGTTCTGGTTTGTGATGAGTAATTGTTGGGGACAAGACGTCTCCTTATCTCCGGCTATTTTTAACCTCGAGCAGCTCTGAATTTGCTGCAGTGCAGAATGTTTGTGGTAAACATATTATTATTAACAAGCCAGCCTATATTTGCTATACCCTTAACATTTTCAGTACACTCTGCCTTTACACACAGTCATATGCTTTTCAGAAATCTATAAAGAGGAGATGTGCGTCAGTAGAAAATACCCATTTTATTCCAACATGTTATTAGAGTGTAAAGAGGTGGTTGAAGATAGAACTGCTTCTCATTTCGAAGGGGTACTCTAAGCTGCTGGCAGTATCCGATTCAGTAGATTTAACGGTAGTACTTAATACCTCATATCCATCGAGGCTATTCTGCGGTAGCTGTTATATATTAGTAGAACATCACTCTTCAATAACGGGGAAATGGTGTCTGGTTTCCAGTCACCAGCATCGGCTGACTTTGATAAACTAGGCACCTTTTCGACTCCAATAAACTTGCTGTAGACGACACGTTAAATTCTAGCAATACGTAAAAAAATATCCCTTACCACTGATTTTTCACAAATTGTAACACCAAGTGCTCTTCTATCTGTTTAAGTTCACAAATGCACATTTGATTAAAGTACAATGCACGATATTCTGAACCAGCATTGGGAAAGCAGGCGCAGGCAGATCCAGGGTTGTGTTTGGGTGGCGAGGGGGGGGGGGGGGGTCACTGGGGTCACACTTCCTTAACTCTCATCTCCTCCCCACCTCCTAATGTAATTTGCTGTCGCTATTCCCTTTAATGTTCTACGCATGCCTGGGACTCTAGCAGTAAAATACATAAAATTTTGCAATAAAATAATAATTTGTGCATCTTCATGCAGTAGTAACTTGTGTTTTTGCTTGGCTTGCAAATAATTACAACTCATAAAAAATATGATACTTTAAAAAGTCCGAAAACCTGAGAAGTTTGTGTGTTAGCAATTGCTGTAAGAACTAAAACGTGAGCATGAAATGTTTCTCTAATTACAAAAAATTATTTCTAAAGAACTATAGTAGATATAGCTAAGCGCTTTGTTGCCAATGGCAGCTAAAGTCATATTTATGTATGCCCTTTCTACATGTGTTCCGTTTGTTGCCCGCAGAACGTCTAGGCGATAATCAGTTTCTCCTCATGTCTTTGTTAACATCTCTTCCGTCAATGCCACTACAGAGTCCCGTATTCGTGCCGTAAGAATCTGCACACCAGGAACTGGTGAACTGAACACTTTTTCCTAAAAGCAATCTCACAGAAAAGGTAAATAGCGATTATGTTTGGTGGACGTGGTGGCCACGTCGTTCGACAGTCCCCGCCGATCCATCTATCCGGAATGATTTCATCCAAGAACTGGCGAAAAAAAAAGAAAAAAAAACAGTGTGGCGGTACACCGTCTTGTTGAAATAATACCAATGGTTGAAATTCCTGTAACTGAGGTGCAATGTAAACTTCCAACACGTCCAGCTAACCTGTTGCTGTAATGGTGAGCTTAGCAAAAAAGAACATTCCAATAACTGTGTTGTGCGTCACGCTGGAGTGATGAAAGTCGTGGCATACCTTCTAATATCGTGTCTGTACCCGGATTAGTGCAGCAACTCGATCTGGCGTGGACTCAGTAAGCCGTTCCTGCAGATATACTGAGCCTTGCTGCCTCTGTAGCCCAAAGCCGGCCGGTGTGACCGAACGGTTCTCGGCGCTTCAGTCTGGAACCGCGCGAGCGCTACGGTCGCAGGTTCGGATCCTGCCTTGGCCATGGATATGTGTGTTGTCCTTAGGTTTGTTAGGTTTAAGTAGTTCTACTTCTACGTTCTAGGGGACTGATGACCTCAGATGTTAAGTCCCATAGTGCTCAGAGCCTTTTGAACCTCTGTAGCCGTCCATAATAGAGAAAGTATTGCGGTGCAGTATTTTGTGCTCAAACTGACCTCTCGATTATGTCCCATAAATGTTCGATGGATTCATGCTGGCGATCTGGGTGGCCAAATCAGTCGCTCGAATTGTCCAGAATGTTCTTCAAACCAATCGTGAATAAACTGTGGCCCAGTGACATGGCGCACGGTCTTCCATAAAAATTTCATCGTTGTTTTCGGTCATGAAGTCCATGAATTCTGCAAATGGTCTTCAAGAAGCCGAAGTTGGCTATCCATTCAGCTGGATGAAATGACCTAATCCATTCCATGTAAACACAGCCAACACCATTATGGAGCCACCTCCAGCTTGCACAGTGCCTTATTGGTAACTTGAGTCCATGGCCTTGTGCGGTCTGCGCCACACGCGAACTCTATCATCAGCTGTTACCAACTGAAATCTACATCTACGTATACATCTATAATCTGAAAACCACCGGCAGGTGCATGGCAAAGGGTACATCCCATTGTAGCAGTTATTAGGGTTTCTTCCTGTTCCATTCAAGTATGGAGCGCGGGAAGAATGATTGTTTCAATGCCTCTTTGCATGCAGTAATTATTCTAATCTTATCCTCACAATCCCAAAGTGAACGATATATAGGGGGTTGTATTATATCCCTAGAGCAACCATTTAAAGTCAGTTCTTGAAAGTTTGTTAATAGACTGTCTTCAAGAGTCCGACAGTTCACTTGTAAATAATAGATTTCAGCTATCAGTCGTCCTTTTGAAATGTTATTGGCAGATCTAGATTTCAGCTAGAAACTGACCATTCTCAATACTAAGAATACAACAGGTACATAGTTAGATGATGTCATAAGAAAGTTGCAATTAATGGCTTAACTCATATGGTTTGTATATTACACGCCACTATCATATTTGATCAATGCATGTAATGCCTGTTGGTCGGACTTCATCCACAGTTCATTGAATACTAATGTTTGCGAAAGGCGGACTGTGTGGAGAACACATCGGTTTCTTAGATGGCGCCATCTATGTGAGCTACATACTGTATAAACGTCAAGGGAAGTAAACCACTTCAAATTTAATTACATAAAATGGAACATAAGTAAAATTCTTACATTGTCGTCCGACTTATTTCATATTTATCATCAAGTAAAAAAAATTTCCATGGTCACTCCCTGTGAATCCGTTATTATTATTAAAACATTTAAATTACGTCAGGTGGGTAAAACTTTTTTAATTTTTAAAAACATTTTTTAAATTTATAAAACACTGGAAGACACGTGCTGTATACATCTATTTGTTGATATGGCTTAAATATATTTATTTTTATATTATTTATCCCTTTATTCCGACAGTTCAGTTCCTTCAGTATCTCTATGACACTCTCCCACGGATTAAACAAATCTGTGACCATTCGTGCTGCCCTTCTCTGTATACATTCAATATCCCCTGCTAGTCACATCTGGTACGGGTCCTACACATTTGAGCAATATCCTAGAACCGGTCGCACATGTGATTTGTAAGCAATCTCTTTTGTAGACTGATGCACTTCCCCAGTATTATATCCATAAACCGAAGTATACCACCTTCTTTACTCACGACTGAACTCATCCAAACAGGCTACGGGTTTCCAGTCGTCTAGGATCCAACGGATATGGTCACAAGCCCAGGAGAGGCACTGCAGGCGATGTCGTGCTGTTAGCAAAGGCACTCGCTGCCATGTCCCAACAACGCCAAATTTCTCCGCACTGTCCTAACGGATACGTTCGTCGTACGTCCCACACTGATTTCTGCGGTTATTTCACAGAGTGACTGTGAAGAAACGTCTAAAGACTATAGTCTGCAGCTATGTAAGTGTGTAATTGTGGGGCATTCAAGGAAGTCAGTCTTTCTAATTTTTTCCTCTTTTTTCAGTTATTGGACGGTCTTCTCCTTTGTATCTTGATTTACTCTATTTACTGCGTTTTGTCGGTCATACGTGGGGCCTCACGAACAGTATTGTATAAGTTATGCCCAACTGTGTGTACCCCAGTGGGTGAATTTTTTACCGAGAAATGGTATTGTGGTATTCTTAGCTGCACAAGCTGAGTTGAGGGGAGAAACCACATTAGGAGGCTGTTTAATACTGATTTTTTGGGATTTTTTTTTTTTTTTGGATGGGAAGAATTACTTAGAATTTAATCAAATTTTGACATTATTTCATTCATATTTCGGACATTTTTTGTGAAATTTTTTGAATAATTTCAGCCAAAAATAACAAAGTTATGCTGTGATGTCCGCTGAAGATTGTGAGTATAGTTCTCCTATTGCGTGCAGTGTAGCCATTCCGATTTTCATCTGAAATCAAACAGGTTTTGATTTTACATTAATAACTTATTTTCTAAGAATATGAACCTCAAAGCAGGTGAAAATAATGAAAATTAGAAATTTTGCAGGTGTTGAAACAATTTACTTCGATTTTCACGATGTTTTCTCTAATTGTACAAAGAAAAATACACTTTAAATCATGATATCATCTCATAAGCTGGTTCATATAATTCGTAATTTTATAAAGAATCATACTATCAGTTTTCATAATTACGGGTTCTATACTTTTTTTAGTTACACTGCACGCAAATGTGAAAAAAAATCATTTCGAAATAAAAGCGTTTGAAAAATAAATTCTTGGAAACTAGAACTTCAAGAGAGTTAACAATACCGTAAAATACTTACCGATTAATCTGCGATTCCAGCACCATATAGTAATCCTTCTTCTTCCTCATAGGCTTCGTTTTACACTTGCAACAGTGCTTTCTGAGCTTTCCGACATTTCCTCGATTCCAATGAACTACGTCGATTCTGCCGGTTCACGCGCTGGTTGTCCATTTGTTCGGCATGACTGAAGCTTTGCGTGCCTAGTACAATTCATAACCATCAATAGGGACGAATTTCCTTCATTGAATAAGCCCTCTGCTAAATACGATGCCAATTCAACGACTTTTAGTCCTGAGTGCAAGTGTTTAGGAGCTAAACACCAAATAATGGAATTAAAACTTTTCATTCGCATTTTGCGTGTGGCCACCTAAACATCTCTCTAGTAATTCATCACTTGATGAATCTTCATATATTGGAAGAATTTCCTGCTGTACGTCGGGGTTTAATGGTGTAGGGTGCGATTCATGTTGCATTCCAAGGGTTGTTCGTTTCTGCCACTCGCACCAGCTGTATTCTCCCTCTGTGCAATACTCGTGTCGAGGATTTTCATCCGTGGAAATCACATGATAGTATGTTGCCATAATTACTTTTTTCATGTCTTGCACACTATCTATATGGCTTCGAATCGCTAGTTCATAATAAGTGATGAGCTTTTTCACTAATGACTCTGTGAGTTTGCCTTTTCCACCAAGTTTTTTAGTTTTTCGAATGTTCAGAGTCGAGTCCCCATTCTCTTCTGGACGTGACCTATACATTCGCTTTTTAAAACTTGATTATCATAACATCTAAACGAAAGCGGTTAGGATGGGACGTGAGTCGTGCTTGTGTAGCTCAGATGGTAGATCACTTGCCCACAAAAGGCAAATGTCCCGAGTTTGAGTCTCGGTCCGGCACACAGTTTTAACCTGCCAGGAAGTTTCGTATCAGCGCACACTCCGCTGCAGAGTGAAAATCTCATTCTGGAAACATCCCCCAGGCTGTGGCTAAGCCATGTCTCCGCAATATCCTTTCTTCCAGGAGTGCTAGTTCTGCAAGGTTCGCAGGAGAGCTTCTGTGAAGTTTGGAAAGTAGGAGACGAGGTACTGGCGGAAGTAAAGCTGCGAGGACGGGGCGTGAGTCGTGCTTGGGTAGCTCAGATGGTAGAGCACTTGGCCACGAAACGCGAAGGTCCCGAGTTCGAGTCTCGGTCCGGCACACAGTTTAAATCTGCCAGGAAGTTTCATATCAGCGCACACTCCGCTGCAGAGTGAACATCTCATTCTGGGAACGTCAACGATGACGTCAGGGCACCTATCAAACGGGGTTGTGTTTGCCGTATAGTCCCACAACCACAATCGCTGTGTATACACTCACCAATGTGCAGTACGGCACAAAGAGGACGCCTACCAGACTCTCTGCGGCGGAGGGCCATAAGAAGAATGGGAGCAGAACAGTCGCAAGCTGATGAGGCCCAGTGGCTTGGGGGAAGGTCAAAAGTGGAGTCGTCAACGTGCCACCTAGGCGGTAGAACATTGGGCCATTATTCTTTTCGCAGATGAGTCCCGATTTGGTCTGGAGAGTGATTCTCGACGCGTTCGCTTCTGGAGGGAACGTGGAACGCGATTTCGGGACCGGAAAGAGACCGATGTGGCCCTAATGTTGCGGGCAGGGATTATGTTGAGCCGGCCGGTGTGGCCGTGCGGTTCTAGGCGCTTCAGTCTGGATCCGCATGACCGCTACGCTCGCAGGTTCGAATCCTGCCTTGGGCATGGATGTGTGTGATGTCCTCAAGTTAGTTAGGTTTAAGTAGTTCTAAGTTCTAGGGGACTCATGACCTTAGTTGTTAAGTCCCATAGTGCTCAGAGCCATTTGAACCAGTTTGATTATGTTGACCACATGAACATCTATTCAAGTAAGTGTATAGGTGAATCGGCAAGGTTTAACTGCTGTCAGGTATCGTGACGAGATCTTGGGACCTCACGTGCGGTTATTGCGAGGTGGTGAAGGCCCAGACCTCGTACTGATGGACAATAATGATCGACCTCATAGAGCAAGAGCTGTCGATGTTTTCTTGTAAACGGAAGTTATTGCACGCATTACGTGGTATGCTCACTCTTCCGATTTGAATCCCATAGATCATGTCTGGGGTGCACTAGGAAGACGGATTGCACTACTTAAGCGTCCACCAACCACTCTACATGGCTTGTGAGAAGCTCTCCAGGAGGAATGGCCGTTATTGCCTCAATATGTGATTGATGATCATTCACAGCAAGCTCTACCGTTGTCAGGCCTTTATTGCTGCCAGAGGCGGTCTCACCCCATACAGAGCACATTAACCAGCTGTCGGAACATGTGTGCAAATCCGTTAAGTTGAAAAAACAAAAAACATTTTTGTCTACCGTTAAGCATATGGCAGTTGTATACGTTGTGTATTCTTTGCATTGTTTCTACTTTATTATCACTTGTTTATGCCATTTTGTGGCAAAATAACCACAACCTTGCAAAATTTCCGCTTGTTGCCTTAATTTTGGACACCAAAGTATTTTTCTTCTTCATTCACAGTTCAGTACACCTTCTTCCTGTTTATATGCTTGATCTGTGCTCAGTTCTTAGCGGGCTATCAGCTGGGCCATTTTATCACTAAATCTGAGGGGGTGCGATGGGAAGTTTCCGTCGTCAGGTGACATCCAGGGACTAGTCCGCGTTCGAAGTCACTGCGCTGCTCTCCTGACCGACCCAATCCGCTGTTACTGAATCTCTATTGTCAACACAAATCCTTTCATAATGGCGGGGCCGCTTCTCGTGACATCTAGTGATCAGTTACGCGTTGCAGAGGGATGCCCCGATATTTGTCTTCAGACAGTGTCCAGCAGTTGAATTAGACTCACCGAAAGGTAGTGAATAAATGCATGGGTATGAAAACAATGAAACCTAAATGACACGAAATTATATCAGTGAACATGCACTGTAATGAATATGTCATGAGTATGACACCGGGAATCGACCCAGAATTTTCTGCTTTTCGTGAGCAGTTGCCTCCACCAATACGTTATTGGACATGCCTCCAAGACTGACTAAAACTTTCATTTTCCCTGATATTTGCTCCTATGACTTGCGAATAGTAAGACAAGATGTTCTCCCACGCGATACGTGGCGACAGAGCGACTGGCAAAATTGAGTTTGTGGAGAACGGTGTATTACTACATCAGAGGGCTGCATTTTAACTGGATTAAATTCTTTTGACATGACGTATTCATTAGGTCGCAGGTTGGGCATTTCTGAACAGATTTCGCTGATATTTCGCATCATTGCAACTTCACTGACTTCTGCTCAGATAACCTAATGGTTCTGATGGTGGCAGGGGTAAATTACAGGGAGCGAAAGGCTATTTACAGTTTGTACAGAAACCAGATGGCAGTTAGAAGAGTCGAGGGGCATGAAAGGGAAGCAGTGGTTGGGAAGGGAGTGAGGCAGGGTTGTAGCCTGCACCCGGTGTTATTCAATCTGTATATTGAGCAAGCAGTAAAGGAAACAAAAAAGAAATTCAGAGTAGGTATTAAGATCCATGGAGAAGAAATAAAAACTTCGAGATTCGCCGATAACATCGTAATTATGTCAGAGACAGCAAATGACTTGGAAGAGCAGTTGAACGGAATGGACAGTGTCTTGAAAGGAGGATATAAGATGAACATCAACAAAAGCAAAACGATGATAACGGAATGTAGCCGAATTAAGTCGGGTGATGCTGAGGGAATTAGATTAGGAAATGAGACACTTAAAGTTGTAAAGGAGTTTTGCTATTTGGGGAGCAAAATAACTGATGATGGTCGAAGTAGAGAGGATATAAAATGTAGACTGGCAATGGCAAGGATAGCGTTTCTGAAGAAGAGAAATTTATTAACATCGAGTATAGATTTAAGTGTCAGGAAGTCGTTTCTGAAAGTATTTGTATGGAGTGTAGCCATGTATGGAAGTGAAACACGGACGACAAATAGTCTGAACAAGAAGAGAATACAAGCTTTCGAAATGTGGTGCTACAGAAGAATGCTGAAAATTAGACAGGTAGATCACATAAATAATGAGGAGGTATTGAATAGAATTGTAGAGAAGAGGAGTTTGTGGCACAACTTGACTAGAAGAAGGGATCGGTTGGTAGGACATGTTCTGAGGCATTAGGGGATCACCAATTTAGTATTGGAGGGCAGCGTGGAGGGTAAAAATCGCAGTGGGAGACCAAGAGATGAATACACTAAGCAGATTCAGAAGAATATAGGTTGCAAATGGTTCAAATGGCTCTGAGCACTATGGGACTCAACTGCTGAGGTCATTAGTCCCCTAGAACTTAGAACTAGTTAAACCTAACTAACCTAAGGACATCACAAACATCCATGCCCGAGGCAGGATTCGAACCTGCGACCGTAGCGGTCTTGCGGTTCCAGACTGTAGCGCCTTTAACCGCACGGCCACTTCGGCCGGCCAATATAGGTTGCAGTAGGTGCTGGGAGATAAAGAAGCTTGCACAGGATAGAGTAGCGTGGAGAGCTGCATCAAATCAGTCTCACGACTGAAAACCACAACAACAACAACGTTATGGTTTAGCACAAACTTTCGTTAGCCAAGCGAATGTTGGCATGAATCCTTTTGAAAGGTCCTGCTGGATGTTCTGTTACGTTCTTGTCGGGTTTAAGTTTGTGCCACGTCTCTAATGACCTCGCTGTTATGGAACTTCAAATCCAAATCCTCCGCTCTTCAGGGATTCGTGGTTGTAGTTACGAAGATTGTCCCATGATATACTGGGAGGCAGCGTGAACAAAGCAATGTAACGGAGACAACATGAAGCAACCGCGGACAGCATGTTTTCGTCGAGAGCAGAAGCTCTCCGAAAATATTTTCTCACTGCACCTCAATAACATAAGATTACCGCAGCGCCATCTCTTCCCTGCACTTAGAAAAATGACGACCAAGGGTAATTTGATCCCCAAACTGGAACTTACGCACTGCAAGATAGTCTGTGAGTAACTAAGAGGCAAGATAGCACTTTCATTCTGTAAAGTGCTTCATCTTAATCTGTCATGTACTGGACTACTATCTTCTTAACCAATAAGATTAGTTGTTGTGTCTTAACAAAACAACGTAAGTTAGCGGTTTGCTTTCACCCATTAATGGTAGCCATTGTGAGAGACTGTGAATGGGATTTTTGCCGTGTAACTAAGAGGGTTTACACACTATATGTATTGTGTACCTGTGCTGATGAATTATGTGAGAGATTATGACTTAACTGTAACAATTCGGATTCGTGGTAGTACAAGTATGTTCAGAAAGCTTAGTACTGTCGTTCCAGTCATTCTCTGAAGAAACACCAATTGAGGTCCCCACTTCTTACGGCCTCTGCCTACTTCGAGTCTCGTCAAGTGCTCTATTCCACAATGTATTATCAGTGATGACATATGTGGGTTTTAAACCAGACGTTGGCGCGGAAACTGAAGTTCAAGAGTCATATGTTTCACTTCTCTTCATTCTGAGAAACCTCTGTTGTTGAGGTTACTTAATTGCTGTAGGTTCTTCCATTACGGACGTTCTGCGTCAAGGAGGCACAATAAACAGTCCTGCGATCGACATGCCCTTTACTTCCACTTCTGTCCAAATCAATGAGGTTTTTCGTTGGACTCCCCCGAAAATAAGCAGTTTCCTCAGAACACGATTTAGTCTTTAGATTCTGACAGTATCACCACTGTTATGTGCCTCACTTGCAAATTCACAGATTTTGCTTTGTTCCACAACATACCATCGTACCTCTGAACGGAAAGAAACGCTGTTAAAAGGTTGATTGCTATCTCGTTACAGTTTAATTTTCTTGCGTCTCCGCTGGACCCGCTCTAGCAAAGGCTGCACGCAACTTTTCAAACTTGTCTGTTTGCCAGCAGTCTCTCTGTTAAATTGCCATTATTAAGAAAACAAATACAACATTAAACACTATATGCACTCACTACATTCATCCAAATGGGACGAATTATTGCCCGGCAAGGCGAGCTGCTGTCCCAGTCATAGTGGCAGAACTGTCTACACTTACATTTGCATCTGCATCTACGAGTACATTTCCATTTATGCTCCGTAAGCCACTGTTACAGTGCAGAGTGTAGGTTAACTAGTACCAACAGTAGCGCGCCAGGTTTTCAGCGAGAAATACAGAGAAAGAGACAACAACAGCGTGGTCTCTGGTATTGGAGCACTGTCACGTAGTTAACATCTGGTAATTATTAGACGACTGTCGGCAGTTCTGTTCGAAAATATTTATAAGAGTGCATGTCTCATCCACATAACTCCTAATGATTCACTTTATTAAAACCCATTACGAATTAGTTTAGAATGCTTCCACTACTGATAATGCTACGAGCTGTGAGAGAAAAGTAGTCTGCCAACCTTGCAAGCAATCTGGCAATGTTGTGCTCTTCTCCCAGTGAAAACCGGTGTGTTCATCCCTTCCGGATGCTCAGTCCGAGTTTCAGCTCTGTACAGCCATCACGTGATTTTTGAGACCGCCATCAGTGAAATTGTGTTTTTGTTGTGTGTTATGAAAATGGAACAGTGGAATTTAGAGCAACGTTACGCCGTCAAGTTTTGTATTAAACTTAGGGAATCCATGAGAGTGACATGTGAAAATCTGAAGCGGGACTATGGGGAACATTCCTTTTCAACAGTTTTTCGCTAGCACGAATCATTTTGAAAAGCTGAGAACACTTTGAAGACAAACCTCGCTCAGGTAGATCTTCAACTTCTAAAATCGCTGAAAACGTCGAATGTATGCATGCCCTTGTGAGATCACACCAACGCTTAACAATGATGGTGGGTGACCTGTTAAACTTGAGCACTTTCACCATACATCAAATTTTGATCAACGATTTGATGATGCCAAATGTTTCTTCCAAAATTGTGCCAAAAAATTTCACAACTGAGCAGAACGACAATCGAAGAAACGTGACTGTTGACCTTGAGAGGATTGCCAATGACCATGAATGGCTCAGTCCGTGATCACAGGTAATGAATCCTCGATTTTTGAGTACTATCATGAAACAATGCGGCAAAGTGAGGAGTGGCATACTGAGACATTTCCTCGACTGAAAAAAGCTCGATTGATCAAATCAGTAATCAAAACAATGCTGACTTGCTTTTTTGACAGTACGAATATCGTGCGTAAAGAATTTGTTGTAAATTTGTGGTAAGATCTTATGGAACCAAACTGCTGAGGTCATCGGTCCCTAAGCTTACACACAACTTAATCTAACTTAACTAACTTACGGTAAGGACAACACATACACCCATGCCCGACGGAGAATTCGAACCTCCGAGGGGGGGGGGGGGGGGCGAACCGTGGCAGGACGCCCTAGACCGCGCGTCTACCCCGCGCAGCTAAGAATTTGTTCCTCCAGGACAAACTGTCAGCAACGTGTTTTACAAAGATGTCACTGAAAGGCTCAGGAAAAGGGTGAACTGAGTGAGACTGGACATTGCAGACAAGTGGATGCTGCAGCATGACAATGCGCAATGTCACAGCCACTACCTTTATGGAATCTTCGGCCTCAAATGGCATTCCTGTTGTTCCAGAGCCCCCTCTCCCCCCCCCCCCCCCCCCCGTCTCCCCTAGTCACCTGATCTGAACCCTTGCAACTTTTTTCTTTTCCTGGAACTGAAAAATGTCTTGAAAGGACGTCAATTTGGAGCTGTGGAGAAAATTCAAAAAAACTTGACCGACATGCAAATGATTTTGACTGACATGTTAAAAACCCTACCAGTTGAAGCCTTTCAGCACTGCTACAAAGAATGGGAACAATGACTCTGCCCGTGTATAGATGCCAAAGGGAACTACTTTGAAGGGAAAAATGTGTAACATTAAATAACAAAACCGCACCAGCTAATTTTTTCTAAGGGCATTTGTCAGTATAAATCGTAATATTTTGTTAGAAAAATTGAGTTTTTATGGAATTAACGATAAATCTGACGTTATGCTTAATAAAAAGTATCCGGAACGTTCTATTATATAATGTAATAAAAGTAGAGAGGGAACGTATCCTTGACCTAGGAGACATAATTAATGGATTTCCACAACGTTCAATATTAGGTTGATCATTGGTTCTCATACTTGTATAACGATCTCCCATTTAAATATTATAATCGATTCCAATAGACATGCACCAGTAAAGAAAATTGTAAATAATCTATTTAAAATAATTATAGGACCAATTTTCTACAGTTAGTCTTAATAAATGAAAAACGCAGTATATGCGGTTCTGGACATTTAAAGGGACAACACCAATGATGAAATTAAAGTTAATTCTAAGCAGTCTGTTGACAACTGGATTAGTGGTGCACATGCCATTTGCATCAGCTTCCATTGTTTAACCACGAACACCTTGGTCAACAATTGAAACGTGCGTACTGTTCCTGTGCTGGAGTACAAAATGAGTCTGTCTTCAATCTATCCTGCTACGACTGCATGACACGTATGTTGGCTGCCACAGAGGTGATAGCAGGCAGGCAGCTTGTATTGATGAGTAGCATAGTGGGCAAATTTCAAGAGCTGTGGTTTGGGATGGCATTGGATACAACGTGCTATCTCTTCTGCGACATCAGCGAGAATTTAAACTCGAAGAACGGACAGTCCAAAAGAAAACTACAGTTTCGGAATTTTGCAGATACAACAATGTACAACCACATGTGGAGATGAATGAGCGAGCTTTCTTCGAAGCACGATGGATGTCATTGCTTCCCTGGTACTTGACGTGTTTCCCGTTGAATGATCTGGGATCTGATTAGTCGAAAAGCAACCACTGTTGAAGCTTTATGGACTTGCATACAAAAGCAACTGGAGGGATATTCCCCACAAACATATCCAGTTTTCATTTGATGTCGTACTGTATTATTACAGTGTGTGAGGGTTTCACACTATCCGAAATTCTCAGAGTCAAAGACAATCTCGCGTGTAAAGAGGTCGTACCCGTGAAAGGCAAAGATCCCGAGTTCGAGTCTCGGTCCGGCACACAGTTTTAACCTGCCAGGAAGTTTCATATCAGTGCACACTCCAATGCAGAGTGAAAATTTCATTCTTATCTTGTGTGTGCTGTTATCACTGATCTTCATTCTATCAAGATTGAGAACACTGTCCTCGGAACGTAGAACTCAGACGTGCCTGCACATTGCTGTCGTCTTCTTCTGTAGTTAGCAAAAAAATTTCGATCAATCTGTATGTGATCAAGCACTATTTACTTATCTCTGGTTGCAAACTTTACTTCATTGACTACAACAGTATCCGAAGATGAAAATTATTGGATCAACACAAAACTGCAATACTTCATTATATAACCTACACATAACCAAAATAATTCTCTTCTTCACATAAGCTACGAATTTTAGTTTGTGTTGCGGTTTTGTTCATACAAATAGCAACAGAAAATTAAATTTAAAATTAAAAGTGTGAAGTTGTATACCGCTGTGTATATCATGCCAGAAATTCAGATTGCCTGCTGGATGTCCGAAAGAACATATACAATTAAGGCGAGATGGCCAAACAACTCTTCAGTGTCGACACACACCGGACTCGAACTGTTGTTACGGGAATCTGTGAAATGCCACGAGTAACAAGGATAATGGGCAAGCGGAACTACATTAGTAGTGTGTGGATAAGTTTAGAATTTGAGTCTGACGGACTACGCTAGAGTAGCCTGTGCAGGTGCAGTGACCGCAGTGTCCGGATAGCTTAGTGGTCATAGCATATGCACAGCACGCGGGAGACCCAGGTTCGAATCCTGATCTGACACAGATTTTCAACTTTCCTCATTGATTTAATCAATGCCTACTCGCAGGCCATGTCTGTAATACCACTGTATCTGAAGAGAGGAACTTCAGTATACACTTCACAACAAAACTAAAGGATTACTTTCTTGAAACTCCGTAATTGTCTCCTATTGCGACGTATATGTTTGAAAGTTGTCTCGAAGGAGCCCTGCCTCCGTAATAGTGCAAAATTGTGGCGTCCTGCGACATCACCCTTGGGCTCGGTGACGCTTCAAACTGCAAGATATCGACATACGCGAAAAAAAAAAAAAAAAGCCTACAGCTCAAATGTTCATCTGAGTTGTAAAGTAGGTTAATGATGTCACGTTGGCACCAAATTTCATCACAAGTCTGCCCAACACCATTGTGAATGTGTCACACGATGGGAAGATTGTCATACCACCTCTATCGCTCTTAGGTGGGTTTGCCTGCCTTCAGGCGCTAGACCGCGATCACGCAGCAGGAGAACGCGAAACGGGGGTGGGGGGACAGCTGAGAAAGCATAAACATACTTTGCTGATCGGATGACGTTCAAATTTTATCGAATGGGGTTGACTGCACCCTATTGGTTCCACTCTGTGTACCAGAGCGAAAATTGGAATCGTGCTACACTTCAAAGGGACGTGACCACGTTCGATGGGGCTCCAACGCAACGATATCCTTAGATGGTTCAGATGGCTCTGAGCACTATGGGACTTAACATCTGAGGTCATCAGTCCCCCAGAACTTAGAACTACGTAAACCTAACTAACCTAAGGACATCACACACATCCATGCCCGAGGCAGGATTCGAATCTGCGACCGTAGCGGTCGCGCGGTTCCAGACTGTAGCGCCTAGAACCGCTCGGCCACTCCGGCCGGCGATATGCTTAGAGTAGGGCTGAATACTCCAACGAGTGGCAACAGTGTATAAAGGTATCAAGAACGTCATTCTGTTGCTCACCGCACTGCAAAATGTCGTTTTCGACCGCGATATGTGTGAGAATCAGTACCCGAAGGGAAGGGGTAGTTTGCATTGACGCCTTTTATGCCACCTCTTGAGGGCTTTTTGTGTCGACCTTTGAGCGGCGGTGTGTCTGAAATGTCTTTCCCGATCACCTAAGCCGGGCGGAGTGCGAAAGTCTGGAGCCGCGAGACCGCTACGGTCGCAGGTTCGAATACTGCCTCGGGCATGGATGTGTGTGATGTCCCTAGGTTAGATGTCCCTAGGTTAGTTAGATGTAAGTAGTTCTAAGTTCTAGGGGACTGATGACCTCAAAAGTTGAGTCCCATAGTGCTCAGAGCCATTTGAACCGGTCACCTACAAGAAAACGGTGTGATTTCAATTCTGTATGTCGCGGCTCTGACCTCCATCGCAGAGGCGTCAAAGTTAGGGACGAAATGTTGGTAAGAGGGGGTTTGACGAACTCCCCACGTCCACGATGGCTTTGGGCAGAATAGTGGTGAAATTTTGCGGCAATATGACATCATCAACCTCCCTTATAAGTCAAAAAAATGGTTCAAATGGCTCTGAGCACTATGGGACTTAACTGCTGAGGTCATCAGTCCCCTAGAACTTAGAACTACTTAAACCTAACTAACCTAAGGACATCACACACATCCATGCCCGAGGCAGGATTCGAACCTGCGACCGTAGCGGTCGCGCAGCTCCAGACTGTAGCGCCTAGAACCGCTCGGCCACTCCGGCCGCCGTTATACGTCACATGAACTCCTGAGCTGTAGTCTTTTCGTGGCATGTATCGATCGATACTTTACTGTTTAAGGAGTCGCTGAGCCCGAGGGTGACTTCACACGGCGCAGTACTTTTGCACCTTTACAGAAGAAGGATGTAGGCAACTTTGAGCCAAATTACAAACTTAAGTATTTGCATCTCCTTCTTCTTTTTTTTTTTTTTGTCAGACGCAGAAAGGATTATCCTTTATGCCCATCCATTGTGAGAGGGAATTAGATGTCATTGCACAGGCTGACATCTACTTAAAGAGTACCTGCATATTGACTCGTAATTTTTATCACGAGTAGTGACATGTCTTAGCAAACGACGTCAACTCTGTTCAAGAGGTGACTGCATTCTTGGCACACTTTATTTTGGAATTACGTGCATTCAAAGGTTTAGTTAACATCACATCTAATTTATCGATTTCTACTGCGTATCATGGAATTTTTGCTCAGCAATGGAATGAAAGGGTAAATGATATTTGAAAATGAAGCAGAATTTTCTGACCAGCCTGTTAATGTTTATATCATATTGGATTCTTGAAATGACATAGCAGAACTGTCACTGTTTAGTTCTTTGCTATCTCTAGAAATCTCGAACATCTTATTTAATAGATTCAATAGAGTGCGGACTCGAAAAGTATTTCCTTTAGTATTCTGATGACTTCAGTTTTTGCCTAGCTACAACATGACGGCAACCTAGTCCGGTGATCCTTGGCTGGCTCGTTGATACAACACAAGTTCGACGTCCAGATGATGTAGAGACCACAGTCTCTCATGTTCCTAATTTGCAAGTCGAAGTTCATTCTAATCACGTGTGTATTTGGTATGGCAGTTTTCACAAAATCATATTTCGACAATGTTCTGAAACATATAGATAGGACAATATGTTTCAAATTATAAGTTTCATTCAAGTTAGTCTATCCGCGATCCTCGTTATACTAAACTATAGTTTCAAATCGAAATAACGGCGTTTATTCCAAATACCTTTCAGTGTAACAAAACATTCGATTTCCGCTGAATTCAGTATTCAGCAGATGATGAGCATCTGCCTGCGCCTTCTATTTTTTATTTAATGATCTGATTAGGGCCATCCGGATCTCTCTTCCTTCAGACCAGGATTTCACACGTACAGTATCTATTACATCATAGTTACCTAATAAATAACAATTTTATATGACAGTTAGTATGAAAATGAATTGAATGTCTGAAGTGGCAGTGTGAGTAAATTATACTATGAACTGATGAAGTTGATACTGGCATTACTTGTACTGCTACAGCTTCTGCCACTAATAGTGATAGTAGTAGCAGTAGTAGTAGTAGTAGTAGTAGTAATGACAATAATTGTGACATTAATAACAATAATAATAGTGGCAGATAGAAGAAGAATTTGCAGATGTGCAAAACAGACGTTTTCTGATATAGCGAGTCCTGGGAAAAGGAAATTTAAAGAGAATGCACCAGGTAAGAATACTGGGAAATGGCGAATATCAGGTCGGGAATAGAGATGTACATGGATAACAGGTGCATACAGAGACAATGGTAATCCTAACTGTTGCTGTCTTCTGTAGCTGGAGCTTCTGCACGTAACAATTAAATACGTCTCCAGAAACGGAAGGTCCGCTGTCCTTGGGAAGTAAGAATGCTGCCGAGGCAGATGAGTGGCTGTATCCGTGACCAGTAAGTGAGAGGAACCCGCAATCCTTGACCTGTCCACTGCGTCGGAAATAGCCGTTGAAACCAATCCCAGAGAAGGCTTTTTTTTTATGGACAGCGGAAAAATCTCTCGTCCTCTTTCGTTTCACGTCGTCTATGCAGAGGTGGGAAATTTTGTTATGGCAGATGAAGCCTGATAAAGAGTCCAAGCCCGAACCTGATTCTCGAATAATGCAATAGTGCAACGGAATTTTTAGGGTTGACCGGGGATAATGTAAAAGAAAATTCATAAATACAAAATCAGTATATAGAACAATCAAAGAATGATGAGCAGGGAAAGCACCCAAAAAAATTAAATTGGAGAGCCCAACCATGACTCTAGCAATGCTAGCCGTCGGAAACAACGCCAAGATGCGGCTTCAGATATAACAGATCTCCCACGATTTTTCGAGCTTCACACGCTGAAAGTGGGCGTAATCCGTGCATGACTACTCATTTTACTCCCATATGCGGTGCAGGCATCATGATCAAGGCACCTACCTTCTTCAAGCATTTTATTGTGTCGATGATTACAGTCTATGTTAGAGGAGTTACATTTTCACAGAATACATGGTTCAGCATATGCGTGGCTTCGTTACTGTTTGGGAAAAGGATGATGAAAAACTATGGATCGTTCAAGTAATTCACAAAAGAAATGGCACATCATCTGCAGGGAGAGAAACTGCAATGGGCATTCCACAGCGTTCCAGTGTGAGACCACTATTCTTACTTATCTTAATGATCGATCGTTTTACTTAAAAAAGGAGGCACAATTGGTCCTTATTTGTAAATGATGTAAGTACTTTTCTCAAACCAAGCAAAGAAGCTTCAAGTGCGAAAATTATAACCAATGCCTTTTGTAAAATTTAACTACAGTTGCCGGCCAGTGTGGCCGAGCGGTTCTAGGCATTTCAGTCTGGAACCGCGCGACCGCAGGTTCGAATCCTGCCCCGGGCATGGATGTGTGTGACGTCCTTAGGTTGGTTAGGTTTAAGTAGTTCTAAGTTCTAGGGGACTGATGACCTTAGATGATAAGTCCTATAGTGCTCAGAGCCATTTTGAACTACAGTTCTCGAGTTTTCCGCCGGATCAGTTGCGCAAATCACACAATATTTTGTTGATACACTTGTGCAGGAAAACGCTTGCAGTTGGAGGCTATTAACATCAAACTTGGTTTCATTATATATAAATGAAACAAATAATTAAATAGAAATAGTCCATAATCATACAAAGGTATTTCATGTTTCCATTATATGTACACACAAATCCAAACAACAAACAGAAATGATAATTTTTAAAGGGACATTTCAGTTATGATATAACATATTTAAACACCATCTTAGTATTCATTCAAACTGTATATACATTTCTCTGTGAGGTATAGTTTCAAATGATTTTTAAAATATTTTAGGTCTGTTTCTTTTTTAATGATTTTGGGGAGTTTTTTAATAAAAAGGTTTTTTATTAAAAAACCTTTTGCCTGCTTCTTCTGGGGCAGTCATAGACAGTTTTAGATTTCTGTTTATCATGTAGTAATTTTCATTTCCTCTTGTACCGTGTTTGTGTACATCTTTGTTTAGGAGGTGTTTATCGCTTGACCTTACCGCCATTATGCTTTGGTATATGTACAGTGAATATAATGTCATAATATTATAGTGTACAAAAGCTTGCCTACAGGTCTGTCTTGGTGGTATTTTTGCAATGCATCTCACTGCCCTTTTCTGAATTGTGAATATTCTTTTTAGGTAGCCAGCTTGTGCACTTCCCCATATATGAACTGAATAAGACAAATGTGGGAAGACAAGTCCGTAATACATTGATCTGAGGACTTTATCATCCACGGTCTTAGCTGTTTACGCATGATGAAGATCTGTTTGTTTGTCTTTTTACACAGTGCATCTATGTGCTCCCCCCATGCCAAATGTTTGTCTATTATAGTACCTAGAAAATTTGTGCTGGTTACTTCTTTAATAGTCTTTCAATTTACGAGGGCAGTTCAATAAGTAATGCAACACATTTTTTTTTCTCGGCCAATTTTGGTTGAAGAAACCGGAAATTTCTTGTGGAATATTTTCAGACATTCCCGCTTCGTCTCGTATAGTTTCATTGACTTCCGACAGGTGGCAGCACTGTACGGAGCTGTTAAAATGGCATCTGTAACGGATGTGCGTTGCAAACAACGGGCAGTGATCAAGTTTCTTTTGGCGGAAAACCAGGGCATCTCAAATATTCATAGGCACTTGCAGAATGTCTACGGTGATCTAGCAGTGGACAAAAGCACGGTGAGTCGTTGGGCAAAGCGTGTGTCACCATCGCCGCAAGGTCAAGCAAGACTGTCTGATCTCCCGCGTGCGGGCCGGCCGTGCACAGCTGTGACTCCTGCAATGGCGGAGCGTGCGAACACACTCGTTCGAGATGATCGACGGATCACCATCAAACAACTCAGTGCTCAACTTGACATCTCTGTTGCTAGTGCTGTCACAATTGTTTACGAGTTGGGATATTCAAAGGTTTGTTCCCGCTGGGTCCCTCATTGTCTAACCGAACACCATAAAGAGCAAAGGAGAACCATCTGTGCGGAAATGCTTGCTCGTCATGTGGCTGAGGGTGACAATTTCTTGTCAAAGATTGTTACAGGCGATGAAACATGGGTTCATCACTTCGAACCTGAAACAAAACGGCAATCAAT
Organism: Schistocerca serialis cubense; assembly: GCF_023864345.2. Classification (NCBI taxonomy): domain Eukaryota; kingdom Metazoa; phylum Arthropoda; class Insecta; order Orthoptera; family Acrididae; genus Schistocerca; species Schistocerca serialis. Next base: position 292,322,727 of record NC_064638.1, read on the forward strand.
GGAGTGGCGCCACACCCACTCCCCTACCAAGAAAAAGTTTAAAGCCATACCCTCAGCCGGTAAAGTCATGGTTACAGTCTTCTGGGACGCTGAAGGGGTTATTCTGTTCGATGTCCTTCCCCATGGTCAAACGACCAACTCTGAAGTGTATTGTGCTACTCTTCAGAAATTGAAGAAACGACTTCAGCATGTTCGTAGGCACAAAAATCTGAACAAACTTCTCCTTCTTCATGACAACGCAAGACCTCACACAAGTCTTCGCACCCGAGAGGAGCTCACAAAACTTCTGTGGACTGTTCTTCCTCATGCACCCTACAGCCCCGATCTCGCACCGTCGGATTTCCATATGTTTGGCCCAATGAAGGACGCAATCCGTGGGAGGCACTACGCGGATGATGAAGAAGTTATTGATGCAGTACGACGTTGGCTCCGACATCGACCAGTGGAATGGTACCGTGCAGGCATACAGGCCCTCATTTCAAGGTGGCGTAACGCCGTAGCATTGAATGGAGATTACGTTGAAAAATAGTGTTGTGTAGCTAAAAGATTGTGGAATAACCTGGTGTATTTCAATGCTGAATAAAACAACCCCTGTCTCAGAAAGAAAAAGTGTTGCATTACTTATTGAACTGCCCTCTTATATTAACATTTATATAATAATTCTCACTATGCTTGGTCTGAAATACTACATTCATTGTTTTAGACTCATTCATAAACAGGTTGTTTTGTGTTAAATATTTATTTACATTTTCGATAGTCAGGAGTGCTTCCTTCTCAAGCTCCTCCTTTGTGTCAGCTGCGCAAATGAATGTTGTGTCATCAGCATACATTATAAGTTTCTGATTTATATAGCTAGGGCAGTCATTTACGTAGAGTATAAATAGTATTGGCCCAAGCACAGACCCTTGCAGCACACTGTGCTTACCTGTTTATAATTCTGATCTGTAGTTTGTTATATTTCCCCCACTAGTATGTCTGATTTCTATGCATTGTTTACTATTTGTAATGTATGATTTAAGTATGTCATAGCATTTTCCTCTAATTCCATACTGATATAATTTCATCATTAATTTTGAGTGGTTCACACAATCAAATGCCTTAGATAGGCCTATAAAAATCCCACAAGTCTTTTGTTGCCTGTCAAGTAAATTAAGAATGTGCTCAATTATATCTGTTGATGCTGTTTTTGTTGACTTCCCTTCTCTGAAACCATGTTGTGATGAATGCAGTATACTGTACTTTGTTATAAAACTTACAATTCTATTCTTTATTGTCATTTCATAGATTTTAGCAAATGTTAACATAAATGATATTGGCCTGTAATTTCCTAATTCACCCCTGTTCCCTTTCTTAAATACTGACTTCACTTTACTTACTTTCAGTGAATCTGGAAATATACCTTCTTCTATCGCAGCATTCAGCATGTGTGTCAATGGTTTTAATATACATTTTCTGCATTCCTTTATGAGATGTGGTGTGACACCATCCAAGTCAGATGAAGGTTTAATTTTAAGTTGTTTTATTAGGTCTGACACTTCTGTATCTGTTGTAGGTATGAAAACCATAGTATGATTTGTATGTGGGGGGTTTAACAATTTACTTACTGCATTTGTTTTATTTTGTCTTATTAATTCGTCCGCTACCGTAATATAATATCTGTTAAAAGTACTGGCTATATTTCTAGAGGGTTTGCGTTGCTTTTCCCACTCATCAGTGGGCAGATGTCCTCTGCCCGATTTGTTACTTTTCCTCTCTCTTCATTAATGAACGACCATAAACCTTTTGAGTAGTTCTTTCCCTTATCTATAGACATCTTGATGAATGATGCTTTAGTTTCTCTGATAAAACTACAGTACTCTTTCTTTTTTATTTTATACAGTGTGTTGTAGGCCTCAGTATTTTTTGTTTGTTTGGAGAGGTCATAATACACTCTCAGATTACTTCTCCAGTCACCCAGCTTTTCTTTTTTTGTTGCTGTTTGACAAGCCTTTTACTAACAGGACTTGTAACATAATAATAATAATAATTGAATAAAGAAAAAAACTGGTTCCATTTGGTGTTTGCATCTTTAGGTGCATATATTGTTTCCCAGTCTTCTGCCTCTAACATCTTTTTTAGCAGATTTATGTTATGTGGGTAGCTCTGTCTTCTCATCTCCCATATCTTCTGCACTGAATCACTAGTCTTTATATTTATGTCTATCATGATTGCAAAATGGTCTGCTAATGTGGAGTTTATTACCTGTGTCACAATAGCATGCAGGAATATTTTGTTATTACATGATCAATTATAGTTTCACTATGCTTTGTTACTCTGGTTGGTTTATCTATTTTTATTTTTAGATTGTATATGCACAATAAGTCCAGTAGGGTCTTAGTATTGTCTGTATTTTTACTCATGTCTATGTTCAGATCTCCTATAATGATCAAATAAGCATATGTTTTTGAGAGGTGTTGGATTATATCTTCCAGTTGTTCAAAGAAGGTTTTAATTACACCATTTGGTGATCGATACAAACCTAATACACAACATAAATTCCCAGCAATTTTAGTTTCCAGTGCTGTAGCTTCAAAGCTCAAATTCTATAGCATATTTTGTTATATTTATGGCTTTAGTTGATTTATAGTTAGAAAAAATGGCAACCCCACCACCTTTATAGGAAGTTCTGCAAAAACTGGCTACTTTCACATAATTCTTCAAGTTGTACATTCCTATGTGATTTTCTTTTAGCCCATGTTCTGTAACTACTAGAATGTTTGGCCTATACTCCTGTAATATTACCTCTAGTTCCTCAATGCCATCATCATACACGCCTGGGGTGCCCTGATAAATCAGCGGTAACAGAGAATTGCCTGGACATGGGACATAGCATGTTTTATGAGAAAATTTAAGTATTATCCATAGCGTCATATTTATTCATGGTATTTTTAAAGAGGCCGTAATAACCATAAGGTGGACAATCTTATTAACATGGATGCAGGTTTTCAGTTAAGCGCCGCATGGAATTCAACAATGGCTACCATTAAATTAAAACAGAAGAAACAATATGTTAACGGGTGCTTCCTTCTTGCTGGTTCTCATCACTTTTGTCTTTCCTATAATTATCTTCATTTCATACACCTTTCCCCTTCTTGCAACACTCTTCATCAGCTGTTTCTTCTGATTGCACCTGTACTGCTGGATCATCTGTGTATTTTGTAGGGTTTATCCTTTTTTTCCTCCAGTTACATTGCCTTCTGTGTCCTTGCCTATCAATTACTCTCGACTTATGTTGAACAGCTTCAATAACAGTAAGTGTCCTTCCATTACATCTCTTTCTATGCTCATTTCTTCATTCCCTAGTCTTACTGTCACTTTTTGCTTTGTGTACATCTCCTTTACTAACCATCTACCTTTCCAGTCTACTATAATATTTATAAAATTTTTAGCATCATACTTGATCCTTTCTAAATCCAAACTGGTCTTCCCCAATATTTTCATCATTTCTCCTGTTACAGCCTTTGTAACATGACTGTTAAATCTAATTGTCTTCCAGTCTTTGCATTCTTTTGAGTTTCACTTTTTAGGTTAAGAGGATTAGAATGGTCTTCAGTAGATCTTGAGGCAAAAATTCCAGTGTAAAAAATTCCATTCACTGTCTCAGTCACACTCTAGCTATTGAATTTGGACCCACGACTTTCATTGCCTCAGATGGTATTCTGTCACAGCCCAATGCTGTCTCCTCTTGGAGCTGCAGAAATGCTTTCCCCAATTCCCATTTCAATATTTTAGGACCTCAGTCCTTTTCATTCTGTTCACTTTTATACCAATTGACTTTTACCACAGAAGCAGTTATGAAATACACTAACGTAGTGAAAACTGCAAAACCAAGGTGGTTACATGTGAATGAACTCAACTTTCACATCATATATTACGTAGCAAAACATTAATGTGGCACAAATTGATAGTGCTAGGGTTATTGAAAGGCATATGATCTACAATTCTGAGAATACATTCTGGCATAGTGTGAAAACCTAGTCTACATTTAAAGTCTCTAAATGGGGAAAGAATGAGGGTTCCAGCATATTCTTGCAGAATCTCTCTCCATAGCATGAGAATTTGCACAGCATCAACAAAGGTTACTGCAGGACTATGACACACACGTTGCCAACTAAACATGTTCAGAATTTCTCTGCATTGGTTACTGTGCATTATTGTACTGAAATATGCCACATGGAATTGCCTTGAAAGCAATCAATACCATGGACTTTAAAATTTTCTAATATGTAGTTATTCTGATTACCCTCAATGCACGAGTCAAAATCACACACTATATTGACTGGAGCGCAAAAGTATGACTTTATGGTGTTTGTTGTGACTTCTCAATAATGGTGAACATGTGTGCATGTAACCAGTTGAACTTGCGTCAGATTAGGTTGAACTATTGTTGTAGATAGGTCCACACCTGTTACAGTGCTCCAACACAGAGTTACCTCTGTGAATTAGGCTTGTTTGATCTGTCAGGGACATGAGGGCAATAGAATGGTCATTCTGTCTTGTAGTCACATTGTATGACGCTATACCCACTCACCATTGCATGTGACCTGCTTCCATCCAGTGGTTCCATAGACACTTTCCTGTGCAAACTAAAATGTCACGGTACGATAAACCTATTTTAAGGAGATTAACCACTATGCTCTGCTTAAACTTACTCAGATGAACATCCTGTGACCTCTGATTGCAAGGATGCATACTGACAATTAATTTAACGCTTCAGTTTCAACTTTTGGCTTATCACTGGCTGAAATTCATATAATATTAAAATGTCTTGCCACACAAGAGAATATGCCACTGAGTCTATATGTAATATTACTGCTCTACATATTTTGGACATTTGGATTCACTGAGTGAGATGGAGATCTGGAAGTAATTAAAAGAGGTTGTAACTAAATTCTTGGGTAACAAAAAGGATCTGCATTATATTCCTGCTGTAATCAATACACTGGAAAAGTTCAAGAACTTGGCTATTAGATGAGTCTTGAGATTCAATTTTTGAACGATCACCATGATTTTTTCCAGAAAATGTTGGTAAATTCGGTGAGAAACATGGACTGTGCTCTTATATCAGTGTGGTAGAAAGACAACATCAGGACCACTGTTGGTCACTCATCAAGACATACAACAGGCAATTCATAAGAGAAAAAGCTACATTAGATGCTTTTAAGGAGAAGAGGTAAAAGAAATATAAACCAGTGGACACACAGTTCCCACATAATAGACAAGTGTTGTCATTTTTATGTAGTAGTAATAGTAGTAGTAGTAGTAGTAGTAGTAGTAGGCTTCTAAGAGACTCACATGATTCCTCCAGATGCTCCTGTCTTGTGCTGCTTCTTGTCAGTTATTTATTCCTAATCTCCCGCATATACAATCAATTTCATTGCGCCAAGTACTCCTGGTCTCCCCCTTGGTCTTTTGCCATATGACTTCTCCCTGAATATTCTTAATGCAATTTGATCTTCTTTCATTCTCATCAGATGTCCACCCCATTGCAGTCTTCTAGCATTTATTATGTTTACTATAATTGGTTGTTGTGATAGCTCATTGATTTCTATACTATGTCTTCTCTTCCAGCATTATGATTCATTGTCATAATATGGACCAAAGATTTTTCTACAAACTTTGTTCTCAAACACTTGTAAATGGTGGTGTTCTGTTTTCGTTAGGCTCCATGTTTCTGCCCCATAGATTAGAACTGGTCTGATGGCTGTATCATATAACTTTATATAGTTTCCCTAGTCAGCAGTTTGGATCCTAAGAGATTTTGTATTGCATAATAGGCTCGGTTAGCATTTTGCAGTCTCGTTTTTACTTCTACCTGTCTCTGATTTTGTTCATGTATCACTGATCCCAGAAATATGAAATGTTCAACACGCTCAAATTTTTGTTCACCAACTGTTACGATGCAATTGGTTATCCCATTGATCTCTAAATCTTTGAACTATCATGTATTTTGTTTTCTTGTCATTTACTTTCAGTCTTGATGCTTCTGTTGCAAGTTCCACAAATAATTGCCTAATCTCTATTTCACTGCTTCCAATGAGCAGTATGTCATCTGCATATGCTAACATGTTAATTTTGCTTTCTTGGAGGATCCCAGCAGGTTACCAGTTTGAGTTTCCACACAACTCTTTCTAAAGCTATATTGAAGAGGGGACAAAGCATCTTCTTGGCTTAATCCAGTTTTATTTTTAAAATGGCAAGACTTTAATACATTTAGTAAAACCCTGCTTGTATTTTCATCCATGCATACATTGCAGAGATTTATCAATTTAATTGGGAAGCCAAATTCAGTCATTACATTCCACAAGATTTGTCTATGGATGGAGTCATAAGCTTTCATGAAATCGATGAACAGATAATGTATATTTTGTTTAAATTCCCAAACTTCTTCATATACTGATTTGTTGCATATATGTTGTCAGTGGTGGATCTGTTTTTGCAGAAGACATTTTGATAATCCCCAATTATATTTTCTGCATATGGTTTTAGGCGGCATAGCAATAAACAAGATAAGATCTTATAACCTGTATTGACTAACAATATTCCTCTACAGTTTCACGATCTTCCCTGTCTCCTTTTTTATGTATAGGGGCTATTAATGACTCTCTCCACTCTGTTGGAATGTTCTCTGTTTTCCAGATTGTCTGTATAAGATGAAATAAACGTCTGTGCAATGCATCTCCTCCATATTTTAGTATCTCAGCTGGGATGCTGTCACTGCCAGTTGCTTTACCATTTTTTAGGCATTTGATACACTCTACCACCTGCTCATATTTGGGTTCTGGAATTTCCTCGCAATTGTTACTGTTTCTGGAACTAGTAATTGGTGCTTCTGGATCAGAACAATTCAGTAGGTTGTCAAAATACTCATTGCTTGTTGCTAAAATTTTTGTTGGTTCAATCATCATATTGCCAGTTAAAGCCTTCATTACTTTTGTTTCATCATCATCATCATCATCATCATCATCATCATCATCATCATCATCATTTATTGTACATAACAGGCCATAAAGGCCCATGACAGAAAGCAAAATAAATATTAGAAATCAGAATAATACACTATACAAAGATCAATAACACAATCAGTGACACAGGAAGGAGCATTGTCATGATCACAGTTGCAGGTATTTCCGGCAGATGTTGGTCCACTTTCTTCTGTACACTGCATCTTCCGGAGATGGTCCTACCTTCTGCAACGTCCTTGTCACCCTATCTTTCCACCTAGCCATTGGATAACCTCTTTGACATCTTCCAGTCAGCCGGGAATAGATTCTCAAGCTCTTATGACATGTCCCAACCACTGGAGTCATCGTCCTTTGATTGTCCTACCAACGTCAGTTTTCCCAAAACGTTGGTACAAGTCTTCTTTTTGCCTCCTTCCCCATCTTCCATTTTCTCTGTTGAATGTAGGCCTATAGATCTTTCTGACCACTCTCCTTACAAATGTGCAAATGTGCTCTTCAAGTGTTTGTGAAGTCGCCCATGTCTCACTAACAGAACCGGTTTTACCAGTGCCATGTAAAGTTTGATCTTGCTGTTTTGTGAGACCAAGCATGACTCAAATAAGTTATTGAGACTAAAGAAGGCACAATTAGCATTAATTATTCTCTGTTGAATCTTTTTCTCAGTCTCACTTTTATTAGATAGTATCAATCCCAGGTACTTAAATTTCTCTGCTTGTTCAAAATAGTGTCCATCTATATTGATAGTGGTAGGGAAATCCTGTCAGTGGGAGATGATCATAAATTGGGTTTCCTCATCATTGACGACTAATCTGACTTTGCTTGCCTCTTTCATGAACCTGGTGGTGTCAGACACTATCTGATTAAGTAAGTCTCCCATTATCACCACATCATTGGCAAAGGCCAAGGTTGTGTCAGTTCCATCATATCCATCTCCCTGTCATTACCAATTTCAAGTCGTACCTCATCCAATGCAGTGTTGAACGCCTGTGCAATGCATCTCCTCCATATTTTAGTGGGGACAAAGAATCTCCTTGCCTCAAACTGTGTTAAACAGTGAAAGGCTCTGACATTTTGTTTCCAAACCATACTTGGCAGCTTCAATCACTTTGATGTATTTTCTTGTGATGCCGAGCTCCTGCATTATCCTCCGTATACAGTCCGATTAATGCTGTCATAGGCCTGTCAGAAATCTATAAATATGAGGTGTAATTCTCTATAAAATTCTTAGTACTTTTCCATTGGCTGTCGTAGCGTGAAGATGTGATCTATGGTTGTGCATCTTGCCATGAGTCCACATTGATATGGTCCTATGACCTCTTGTACAACAGGTTTCAGGTGACTAAGTAACAGGGAGGTTAAGACTTTATAACCTATCTCAAGTAGCGAGATTCGTCGATAATTGTCTACTTTGGTGGCATCTCCTTTTTTAAAAATTGGGCATGCAATTGCTCTCTTCCATTCAACTGGGATATCCTCTGATGACCAGGTTTTCACAATAGGCTGTCTTAGTGTCTCCAATAAAACTTCCTCTCTGTTTCTAACCAGTTCTGCACTAATACCACTACCACCTGGCACTTTATTGTTTTTGAGTGACTACAGTTGTTCTTATCTCTTCCAGGTTCAGTTTCAGGTACTTCCTCTTCTTCTGCACTTAACTTCCAATCTTGTTCTTTATGTCCTTCTGGAGTTTCTACATTTAGCAATTTTCTGAAATGCTTTCCAAACTGATCTGCTTGATCCATAGACGGTACCACATTCCCTTCATCTGTTAGGATTAAAGTCTGCTGTTTATAATTGCCTCAAACAAAACATGTCAACTTGAAAAAGGAGTGCGGTGTTTCCTTCGATTCCTCAACTGCCACCAATAGTTTCTTCTCATATTCTCTTTTCCTCCTCCTAATGAACCTGTCTGTCAGTCATCTCACTTCTGAGTATGTTGCTTGTGTATCTTCTGATGGGTGGTTTAACCACTCTAATTTCTTCTCCAGTCTATCTTTAACAGCCAATTGGCATTCATCATCAAACCATGGTTTGTTTTTAGGTTTAGGTTGTCGTCCCAGTTCTTTCTTTTTGCACTCTGAATAACCACTTCTATCAATTGTGTCCATATTCCTTCTACATTATCCGGGGCCTCTGTTGACAAAAGCGAGCCAGTGACTATCTTAGTATTGCTGTCTTACTTGCTCATTTGAAAGTTTGTCCTTATCATGATGAACTATTCCTTCTCTTTTCCCTTGCCATTTTGTAGAGAGTTTTAGACAGATATTCAAAACTACTAAAAGGTGGTTTGAATTCATATCAGTGCTGTGGTATGTTCATACTTGCTCAATGCATCCACAATGCCTTCCATCCACCAACGCATCATCAATCTGGTTTTTCGTCTTACCATTTGGTGATATCCATGTAGCTTTATGCATCTCTTTCTACTAATGATCATTCTTCTAAGGTCAGCAAAATTTATCAGCCTAATACCATTATCGTTGGTCATTTACTAACTGCTGAGAACATATTGTTGTGAACAGCAAATCCCACTCCAGAGGACCAATCTTGCCAATCCTCATTGCTGTTGAATAATGTGTAGTGATCTCGAACCTTCATGATTCCTTGGGGGATTCTTGTTTCTTATTTAGCGGTTATGAGGCACTTATAGTTGTTTAGTACTGTGTCCAATTGTTTCATTCCTCCTGTCATGATCTAATATTTCAAGTTCCAATACACAAACCAAGCATTCCATTAATCATTCCATTGTCAACAACATTTTGATCAGTTCTTTTTCCTTTTTCTTTGATCTCATAATTTAAGGCTGGCAGGTTATCGGCTTTCCGAGCCTGAGCTATGATGGTGCTGCCATCCATGGTTCTGAGCCACCCACTATGTGATCAGAGTAGCTTTCTCCTAGGTGAGCTGCCTTCACTACGGCTCAACGTGTCCCACCTACCCTTGGTTTCCTATGCCGTTGTCCATCTTTGGATCTTCTGCCTTTAGTGATTATTTCTCAACCCAAGAACATAGGCTATCTTGATGCCCTAAGGAGGCCATTGGCCTTGTAATTAAAACCTTTTCTAATTTTGTTCATTGTACCATACATTTTCCAGATGATGTTATAGCAATGATATTCATGAATAGATTCAGTCTGTTGTTTAGGAATTGTTTCTTTTTCTTTCAGTTAATTTTGTTTGCCTGCATTTGAGAGTGCCGATAAGCAAGTTCTATTTCAGGATTCTTATTTGTTTGCAACCATTTTTTCTGTTGTTTCATAACCTTGTCTTCAGCTTCTTCACACTCATCATCAAACCATTTCTTCCTGACTTTCTTAGCTTTCTGCAGGTTATTATTAGCAGCTGTGAGGATGACTTCTTTTACAGTGTTCCAGTATTCATCAATGGTCATTTCAAGGCTTTCTTCCATATTACTTAAGGCTTCAAACCGGTTTGAAACTTCAATTTTGTACTTCATCATTCCTTCTGTCCCTATCACATTTTGCAAATCAAATCTGTTCATGTTTTCAGGTCTGGATTTCACTTTTGATGCTGCCTTCAGCTTGACTTTCATTGTTCTTATTACTAGATTATGATCTGACCCCATTTCAGCTCCTCGGAAGAATCATACGTCACTAATTGTTTTTCTGTGTTTGCTATGTATGAGAACATGATCAATCTGATCTGTTTTTATATATCAATGAAACCTTTATTCATACTGAAAAATAAATTTAATTTTAATTTCAACTGTATTATACACATAGCTAATGACTGACTGATCAAACCTAGCAGACAGAGTACAATAAGTAGAGATAACACAAACCTTAAATAAATCTAAACTATCAATGACTTTCCCAATAGTGCTAGTCATAGGGAAAATATTCTCTTTGCTGATGACAGTAATACCATATTATAGCCACTGAGGAAAAAAAGAGAACTCCTTCCGGAAAAAGAAAATGAAACCTTCAGTGAAGTTTACAATTAGTCAATATGCAATAAAATGACACTGAAAGTAAATTAAACAAATGAAATGAATTTTAGTTTGACAAGGAAGAACAACACTGGTAAATTAAATGTACACGGCACCTATACAGAGTGCATAACAAAGTATCTGGAAATGAGTATTGAATCTAAGCTGAAGTGGCATTATGGCACAAGAATATTTGCTAACAGCATGTTATGAATGTGTGATTTTTCAAAATCAACTTTCAGCTTCCAATCAAAAACCTATAATTGTTTTTCTTCCATTTTTGCTTCCCACAATATTGAAGTTCTATTTTCCCTATTCCTTTGACATTACAATCTCATATACATGCCCAAGATTCCAACTGTTCAAGACGGGATGAGCTGCAACTGAATAGTTTCAAAGTATATTAGCAGCTCTTGTAAGTTTTAATTACAAATACTGTGTTCATTAAAAAAGAACTACCCAGTAAGATGAGGTCAACAGTGGCCAATCATTCTGTCCTAGCAACAATTTATGACTGGCAAAATTGAATTGTACAGGAAAATTTACAATCTGTTTTCACCATTTTCAAGGAAGGCATGCAATACTGCATGTTACTTTGGACACAAGTAGACTTTATTCCCCTCCATGTATCTCTACAGTCTTCAGTTTTGTCTGGAAATGTATAATAAATGTAATATGGCATGCAGTAGCACTCTTCCTTACGGTATGATGGGAAAAATCGTAGGGAAGCTCATGCTAAGTAGAAATCTCAATTCATTGCTACAGTGCCTGATAAGATGTTTTTATTTCTTGTCTAAGAGTATATTTATAAATTGTTTATAAATGTATTTCACAAAGATATTCGTTTTGATATACATGGTGATTCATGAAGATATGCAAATATTTTGTGTTATTCTATTAGTAAAAATAAAGAGAAAAATTCATGTAAACATAGGTCCACCAATATTTAGTTACAGAGTTATGGCTAATAAAAGATTTTGCCTGAAATTTAGCAACTTCACTAATATGAAGCCATCACAAAACTGTACGAGATTAAAGTAAGGCACAATTTCCATTTATCTTGTTGTTATTGATCTGGATAATCTAATAAAACATGTCTCAGAAGTGTATCTGCAGTAGTTTGCCAAAACATCCAGAGAAGCACAGACGTAAGTTCATAAAATTTTTAATTTATTAACTACTTGGCCCCAATTTTTTTTTTTTTTTTTTTTTTTTAATTACAGACAACTGCACAAAGTTTGAAAGAGAAATTGTAGAGAATTTAATTTTGGAAAAATGATGGTAATAATGTTAACTGAAACTGTATGAATGTGTCAGATAATCTGCTTTTATTAATACCATAGCACACGCGAATTCATGTTAAACAGGTAAAAACAAAGCTCAATGTTATGGAAGTTATACAGTGTACATACAATTTTATGATACATTCACAATAAATGTTCAAACATGTCTCCATCAAGTTCAATGCATTTAGCTGCACATGTGAACAGATTTTGTTGCTCATTTCAGTTTCACAGGGTTGTTCTTAATTTCGTGTATTGCATTCATAATGCGAGCAAGTAATGCCTCACATGTATTGACTTTGTCCTTATAAACTATGTCTTTCATCCATCCCCATACATAAAAATCGTGTCATCATATTACCAAAGTTGATAACTCCACAACTAAACATTTGTGGACCTATGTTTATATGAACTTCTTTCTTTAGTTTTACTTGTAGAATAACATACTAAAATACCTGTGTATCTTCGTGAACCACCCTGTACAGTTTACATGTTAGTTATTATCTTTCACTGATCTCAGTTCCTCTCTCTTCCACAGTTTTAGGACAACTGCGTGGAGGTGGTGGGTTCACGTGCCCAGAAAAGAATGGACGATTTCCAAGTCCACAACAGTGTGATGCATATATTGAGTGTGAAGAAGGTGTTGCAACAGAAAAACTATGTCCAGATGGACTCCTTTTTAATCCGAAGGCACGTTTCTTCGCATATCCCTGTCAGTATCCTGTAAATGTTGACTGTGAAGGAAGATCAGCTCTACGTGAGTATCTCTCTCTCTCTCTCTCTCTCTCTCTCTCTCTCTCTCTCTCTCTATCTATCTATCTATTTATTTTTTTTGTTAGTTTTAAGCTTTCGGGTTTGACTGTTTCATACTTTTGCTGTTAAAATATATTTCCTTAATGCAAAAACACTTACACAAACAAAATGTAAATATTAAGCTGAAAACGTAGTTTCAGAAATATGGAATAAGTGCACTAAATTTTGTGTCACATTGTTTACTCTTAAATTATGAGGAAAGACAATACACCATAGTAAAATTTTGAAAAAAAGAATAAATTACATTACACTGGCTAAATAAAATGTGCACAAATAGGTGAACCAAAGGGACAAGAGAATGTAGAATGATCTAAGTAATTTTGAACAACTTGCTAAAGTTTCAGGATATTTTAAAATAATATTTGCAAAACAATTTCCAGTTCTGTATACTACAGGCATCTTATATTTATGCATGTCATTTGACACTGGGTGGTTGGGAAGGACGTGAGACAGGGTTGTAGTCTCTCCCTGATGTTATTCAATCTGTATTTTGAGCAAGCAGTAAAGAAAACTAAAGAAAAATTCAGAGTAGGTATTAAAATCCATGGAGAAGAAATAAAAACTTTGAGGTTCACCAATGACATTGTAATTATGTCAGAGACAGCAAAGGACTTGGAAGAGCAGTTGAACGGAATGGACAGTATCTTGAAAGGAGGATGTAAGATGAACATCAACAAAAGCAAAACGAGGATAATGGAATGTAGTCGAATTAAGTCAGATGATGCTGAGGGAATTAGATTAGGAAATGAGACACTTAAAGTAGTAAAGGAGTTTTGCTATTTGGGGAGCAAAATAACTGATAATGGTCAAAGTAGAGAGGATATAAAATGTAGACTGGTAATGGCAAGGAAAGCGTTTCTGAAGAAGAGAAATTTGTTAACATAGAGTATAGATTTAAGTGTCAGGAAGTCATTTCTGAAAGTATTTGTATAGAGCGTAGCCATGTTTGGTAGTGAAACATGGATGATAAATAGTTCGGACAAGCAGAGAATAGAAGCTTTTGAAATGTGGTGCTACAGAAGAATGCTGAAAATTAGACGGGTAGATCACATAACTAATGAGGAGGCATTGAATAGAATTGGGGAGGAGTTTGTGGAATAACTTGAGAAGAAGAAGGGACCGGTTGGTAGGACATGTTCTGAGGCATCAAGGGATCACAAATTTAGCATTGGAGGGCAGCATGGAGGGTAAAAATCGTAGAGGGAGACCAAGAGATGAATACACTAAGCGGATTCAGAAGGATGTAGGTTGCAGTAGGTACTGGGAGATGATGAAACTTGCACAGGATAGAGTAGCATGGAGAGCTGCATCAAACCAGTCTCAGGACTGAAGACCACAACAACAACAACGATACTCCTGATTTCTGTTCCTTGCTACAAGCATCACCAGTATGAGAAGATGGAAGTAAATTTCCATGTATATAGAAGATAGCTTCATGAGATGTGTTCTGGACATGATACAACAATCTAATTACACAAATTCACAGAGAACATAAAATATACAATTCCCTCAAACTGAATAAGGTAGTTTATGGGTTAGCCATCTACCTATTAAAAGATATACCTAACTTCATTTAAATGCAAATACTTCAAGGAAAATAATTTTTTGTCACCAGTCAAAGTTAACCCATGGTTGGGGTAGCTTTGTCAGCATCCACACTGTTAATGAAGAGTACTTACCTGGTCAAAATATCCCTAGCTGGAGTGCAAATTAATCAAGACTATGATATATAAATATGAATTTATATTTCAAAAAATAATTTAACCAATCACAATAAAGCCACAGCACAGTTATTCTTAGCCATATACCATTTATGGTAAAAATATAACACATAGGTATTGAACTAACTTTGAACTTAATGCAACCTGAACTAGCAATAACCTCCCTATCATTTAATGTAGAGAAAAGCCTTCAAGTTTTTTTTCTGAGAAATGTAAATCACACTCCAAAATATCTGGTTTACTAAGAAAAAAAGTTATATACTCAATTCTGGCCACACAATCTTATTTTCCAGTTTCCTTAGAAACCTAACAAGAAATTGTGAGCCACTTGTCTCTTGAATTTCAACCACAAAGTACTTGTGTCTACTGTGTGTTGTTGACACATTAACGATAACCATCATTGGATTTTACACTTCATTGAGTCTTTCTTGAATTCCCCAGAACTTTAGCAGTGTCTTTAGCTGTTCCTTCTACATTACTATCGGCTGTGAGAAAAGAATAAAGTAAAATAACCTAACTGGTTCAAAAGAGCAATAGTAAAAACCGAGAAAAAGAACAAAATATGTGAATGAGATATTACACAATCATACACTATTTTACCTGTAGTTAATGGATGAAAACCTGGAATATTGTTCTCACTGGAAGGGTAATCTGGATTCTCTGCAAGATCCTCCACACACAAACTCTTTCCTGCTGTGACATTTACTTTGCGAGGCAGGGTGTTTCACTCCATCTCTCATGGCTTTAAATATGGATACTGTTGGACTACTTTCATCCATGTCAAAGTTGCTTTGTCCAGGTTGATGGCTCAGTGCTTGATCTTGCTTAAAAGTTCAGATATCACATTTTCCTCGAATAAGATTCTGACTTACAGTTTCATTTTATTGTATACTTTTGATTTTATCATACACGGTTGATGATAATGTTTGGCAACCATCTTTTGGCAAAATTTGCGAGCTGTTCATGAAGCCACTTTTCCAGTCATTCAAAATCTGTCTCTAATATTTCTTTATGATGCCATAAAATGCTACATCCAAAGATTGGCACACACACACACACACACACACACACACACACACACACACACACACACACACACACACACACACACACAACAAAGATGATGAGACTTACCAAACAAAAGCGCTGGCAGGTCGATAGACACACAAACAAACACAAACATACACATAAAATTCAAGCTTTCGCAACAAACGGTTGCTTCATCGGGAAAGAGGGAAGGAGAGGGAAAGACGAAAGGATGTGGGTTTTAAGGGAGAGGGTAAGGAGTCATTCCAATCCCGGGAGCGGAAAGACTTACGTTAGGGGGAAAAAAAGGACAGGTATACACTCACGCGCACACACACACATATCCATCCGCACATACACAGACACAAGCAGATAAGTCTTTCCGCTCCCGGGATTGGAATGTCTCCTTACCCTCTCCCTTAAAACCCACATCTTTTCGTCTTTCCCTCTCCTTCCCTCTTTCCTGATGAAGCAACTGTTTGTTGCGAAAGCTTGAATTTTGTGTGTATGTTTGTGTTTGTTTGTGTGTCTATCGACCTGCCAGCGCTTTTGTTTGGTAAGTATCATCATCTTTGTTTTTAGATATATTTTTCCCATGTGGAATGTTTCCCTCTATTATATACTATTCTGGGATGTGCCCAAAGCAATGTTATTGTTGACAGCTGCTTGTCTCACTTTAGGAGTAAAGTCATATGAGAGATTATCTCCAATAAACACAATTTTGCCCTCAAGCTTTATAACATGTGGAAGAAATGATTTCATTAATCAATTAGCAAATATGTTGTGATCAAACCAGCCAAACTGACTCTTGATTGTACTTGGTTATGCTAGACTCCCTTACATCCAAGTTTGGCACGAATGTTGAGACTTATAAACTACTAGTGAAAGAAGAACCTCTCCTGCTGCAAAGCCACAAAACATTAAAAAAAAAAAAATACTAATTTTACTGGTCTTTTGCCTGTACTGCGTATTTCACCTCTCAGTTGAAAACTCACTTCCTCACACTCAGATCATCACAGAAGTTGGTTGCCTCAAAGTTAATAATTCTCTCTGTGGGAACAACAATGTCTTCATTTTCATCTTGAAGGGGCTGTTCTAGATTAATGAAATATTCCTAGATTACCTCTAGCATAATTCCTGCTTTTCATGCCTGATATTCTGACATTTTATGAAATGTGAGAGGCTCTTCATGTCTGCTTAGAAATGTGTGTGCTCAATCAATTTCTAACAAATTATTCTTACCAAACCGTTTAACTAAGCCACTGCAAGATATCTTTAATCAAAGCTATCAAAAGGGAAATGCCATTCACCAACAACGACAGCATGCCACACCAAAGCTATCTCCCCTTAGTTGAAAATATAGTGAGCTTGCCGAAATGTTTTTCATGTCTGTTGGGAAGCCTATTAATTAATGCTCCTTTGACTTTATTATGTGTTTTAGCAGCTGCAGTTATTGATACGGTACCTGTTTTATCTTCTTTTACTGCTAATTGAATGTTTTCTGGAGAAGCACTGTTATATCTTCTTGCTGAAGACAATCTTTTTGTACGCTCTTAATGCCTACACCTTGAGAGCACAAAAATATTGCATAACACAAGAAATGCCACTGAAATGGTTCTTTTTGTGTGACAGGGATACACTGACTACTAGTCAAGGCATCATCCACAAAACCTAACAAACATGCAGTGCTCAATAAAATGTAATTTTAACATTTTATGCATCAATTTTTAAACAAAATACTACATAAATATTATCATTAGTTATATTAACCCACTATAACAGCCAGGGAAATCACATCTTATGTTATTGATACAGTTAGATTTAGCTAGACAATGAAAGTAAAGAGAATGTAACATCCAATAAATCTGCCAGCTAAGACTGGACATGAATGCTTTTGGTGGATGTATTTTGTGCTGCCATCAAGTGAATACATGTAGAAAGACGGCAACAAGACTGTGCTTGACTACGTTCAGAAATTTCAGTGAGCCACTGAAACTTTTTCATAATTTTTGGTCAAAGTAAAACACGGAGTCAAAGCACCCCATCTGACAGTAGGCCTGCTTAATGATATGCAAAATATACTGTTTACACTGAATAAATTAAATGCTTTCTCAGCATTGTAGTTTTGTTCAGTAGCAAAAGTATACAATTTTCATTGACTTTTATAAAAAAAAATGAAATCAGTATGCAATGTGGAATTATTGTAGAATAATGACTTCATAAAACACTAGGGAATAGTTTGATTTTTAACAAAATTATTGTAGAGATCATGTTTCATGTCAATAATCATCTCCAATGTTTTTAAACTAATGTTCTCATACAGAGCCACCACAATCAACAGAGGACTGCCCAAGGCAGTACGGCTACTTCCTTCGCGGTGATACTTCAAATTGTGGCAAGTTTGTTAACTGTGCCGCTGGTGTTGGATATGAATTTGACTGCCCGGAAGGCCTAGCATTTAATGCAGATACCCTTCTTTGTGATTGGCCGGACCAAGTGCCAACCTGTGATGCAGAAGGTCAGTATTGCACATAAAACTTCTGCTGAATGATATATTTAGTAATAAATTAAAAATATGACAGAATATTGCTCACTGCAATAGAATTTCACTTTGTTTGAGTTCTGAGTAAAAATTTTCCCAAGACAGATTTTAGATTATGTGACTACATTTAAGCAACTGTACCATGTAAAACAAAGTTTATATGGAATTTGTGTTTATGAAAGCTGTTAATGAAATATAGTGTTTGTTTCGCGCTGCAAACTGCACATTTAAATCATAGATCTCCATATAACTAGCTGGATTAGACACCTCAAGAATCAGAGGGAAAAAGCCAAATTTGGTAAAACACACTGGAGTACTAATAAACATTCTAAATTATGAATATTTTATTTGTAGTGTGGTTGAGTAATGTGATATTTGTACTTTAAAAATATGTTTTCCCAAATGAAGGAGCTGAGATAAAGAATATATCAGTAACAAGTATTTCAGAGCACTGCTCTAACCCTGAATTAACTCAACATACACAATAATGTATTTCATTTTCTGTTTCTACTATTGCTACTATCGATGATGGTCGAAGTAGAGAGGACATAAAATGTAGACTGGCAATGGCAAGGAAAGCGTTACTGAAGAAGAGAAATTTGTTAACATCGAGTATAGATTTAAGTGTCAGGAAGTCGTTTCTGAAAGTATTTGTATGGAGTGTAGCCATGTATGGTAGTGAAACATGGATGATAACTAGTTTGGACAAGAAGAGAATAGAAGCTTTCGAAATGTGGTGCTACAGAAGAATGCTGAAGATAAGGTGGGTAGATCATGTAACTAATGAGGAGGTATTGAATAGGATTGGTGAGAAGAGAAGTTTGTGGCACAACTTGACAAGAAGAAGGGATCGGTTGGTAGGTCATGTTTTGAGGCATCGAGGGATCACAAATTTAGCATTGGAGGGCACCGTGGAGGGTAAAAATCGTAGAGGGAGACCAAGAGATGAATACACTAAGCAGATTCAGAAGGATGTAGGTTGCAGTAGGTACTGGGAGATGAAGAAGCTTGCACAGGATAGAGTAGCATGGAGAGCTGCATCAAACCGGTCTCAGGACTGAAGACCACAACAACAACAACACTATTTCCAAAAAAGTAACAGACAGGGTATGATAGCAATTTATTTCAATGAAAATATAGATTTTACTGTTAATCTGACTTAATTTGAATGAAAAAAACTGTGATACTTCAGCTATAAAAATTATCAAGTTCAATTTATGTACTGCTACAGTTGGCTATAATCATCTTAAATAAACTAGGATCACTGCTACAAATAAATGTATAAATAGAATATGATTTGATAATTTGTGGAGACTTTAACATTGACTTCCTAACAAAGAGTATAAACAAAGAGGGCCTTTTCGATCTTGCTACATCCTGCAATTTAAATGCACTACCAAATATAACAAATATTTGCAAAACAACATTAGATCAGTTTCTAGTCAAGACGAGTTTAAACAATATTTCAGCAAAAATTTTCATTGCAGGCTTAAATGATCATCTAGCTCAAACACAATGCTATAAGTAAACTGCTGTACTGGGACGAACATTTCTCTAAGAACCACACATAGATGACACAGTAAGGAAACAAACTACTTCAACAGATTACTAAACAACTAAAAACTGTCACACATTTATAATATTAATGACCTAAATGAAAATGTTACACTTTCATAACTGTATTAAACCATAAGTTTCACATGCTGCATTTCTATAGAAAATTGTAACCATAAGGAGCAATTCTAGAACAAACAGCTGGATAATAAGGAGAATATGGGTTTCATGCCTAGAGAAGAGACTATTCTATAAAATGTGTGACTTGCATAGTTTCCTCACCTGAATTACACCAATGTTATTACAAATATGAAGTAACACGAGTAGAAAAAAGAATGCGTAATGATAAATCTTCTCCTCCTCTCTCTATACAGGATAGTCAGAAACACTCTGAAAAGTTTGTAAGGGTGTTCCAGGGTAGGTTGTGCTGAGAAATAATAGTTAAGAAAAAAATTTGATACATTGTGCCATTTCAGAGTCAATTAGCATTGAAGTTAGCTATTCAGGCTGTGGTGCACGCAAATTCAAGCGCCTGCCAGATACAATTAGTGTCCATTGTTCTCATGGCATAGATGATAGCCCATAAGACTGCTCAGCATTTGGCACAGGTGTGATTCTTACTACTGTCCTATGTCCAATATTTGTATCGCTCTCTTGTTCAGTTTTAGGAAATTGAATGGGGTCTCTAGCGAGCTGCTTGAATTTGCACACACAGCAGGCTCATTGGCTAACTTCAATGCTAATTATCTCTGAAATCATGCAAACATCGATTTTTCTTCTTGACAGTTATTTCTCAGCACAACCTACTCTGCAACAACCTTCCAAGCTTTTCAGACTGTTTCTGATCACCCTGTATGCAAACTGAAGTTGCCTGCTCCCTTCTGTCTGTATTTTTGGGCTATCTCAGGACTTACTGTTGGGCTTTTGATCTGGTTTCCACTGATAGATAGACTAATTCACAAGGAGGGTTCATGCTTGTAATTTGTAAATATTACACATAAATTTGCAGAAATATAATAAATTAGACTCCTGCCATTGTGAAAATATGCCACTGGCTTCTAGGGGGAATGACAGCACTTGGAACCACAGTTCTGTGCAGTATGATGCAGCCATGGCCAAACTGACTACACAAGAACACACTGCTTCCTTTGATGTACTGACAACAGGTAGCATGTGTTTGGTTTGATGTGGTCTGTGTCAATGAAACTTAACATATTCACATATTAAGTCTAAGGACACCAAAATTATAATGAAGACTGGTTAACAAACTTCAATTTTACCTGCTCATAAATATTAATAAATTCAACAAGGAAAAACACTTGGGCACAGTGTTCTTGACACCTTAAATATGTAGGATGGAATGGGATTCAGAAATTCCTTGCAGATGACTACATATCATTATGAAAGATTTCTACATGTGATTGGGGACACATTTCGAAAAGGACTACTAGTTTTAGGAAAAAAAGGCAGTGAAATGTCAAAGGAAAACCTTCGAGAACAACTGCATGGAAAAAAACCATCTGTGGTTTTTACTTTTTTTATTGACAAAGTAACTCATTTTCTGAGGAACTGTATCAGCAAGGGATGCAACTTTCGTTTGTTTACATAGACAGTTTCTTTCCAGCAGTGCAGCAGCAGGTGACTAAACTTTCAGCTTTCTGTTTTCCTTCATTCAGACCCAGGTGTGAACATGAATCTTTGTCAGGGTGAAAAAGTCTGCCAGTAAGATAAAATTGCAGCAATGAATCTCAACAATGAATCAGTGCATACTAAGGTTTCACGAGGAGTGCTGTCATGAGTGATCAAGTGTGCCTCTCACAACAGGAGTACTAAGGCCATCTCTGATAAATGATATGCTTTTTTTTAAAAAGAAAAACAACACCCACACACACACTAATTAACACAGAATATTTACATTGGTTGTAAACATATTAGACTTATCAAATGCAAACTGGCTGAACTATGATTAACTGAAGTCCCTCATGTTTTATGTCTGTGCGTGAAAGCAAATCTCAGGAACTACCTTGAGAATTTTATACAGTTTTCACAATTAAAGACCTCCATTCAGGAGGAAGGTTTTGCTATAAGACTTAGTACTGCTATATCAGACAAGTTGTGCAGCTGCAGCTACTTAGTTCTACCTGTGTGTAGCTGGGACAGATGTATTGAAAACTTTAGTTTCAATTTATAAAAAAGGTAGGAGAGAATGTAAATTACACTACTGGCCATTAAAATTGCTACACCAAGAAGAAATGCAGATAATAACGGGTATTCATTGGACAAATATATTTTTCTAGAACTGACATGTGATTACATTTTCACGCAATTTGGGTGCATAGATCCTGAGAAATCAGTACCCAAAACAACCACCTCTGGCCGTAATAACGGCCTTGATACGCCTGGGCATTGAGTCAAACAGAGCTTGGACGGCGTGTACAGGTACAGCTGCCCATGCAGCTTCAACATAATACCACAATTCATCAAGAGTAGTGACTGGCGTATTGTGACGAGTCATTTGCTCGGCCACCATTGACCAGAGGTTTTCAATTGGTGAGAGATCTGGAGAATGTGCTGGCCAGGGCAGCAGTCGAACATTTTCTGTATCCAGAAAGGCCCGTACAGGACCTGCAACATGCGGTCGTGCATTATCCTGGTGAAATGTAGGGTTTCGCAGGGATGGAATGAATGGTAGAGCCACGGGTCGTAACGCATCTGAAATGTAACGTCCACTGTTCAAAGTGCCGTCAATGCGAACAAGAGGTGACCGAGACGTGTAACGAATGGCACCCCATACCATCACGCCATGTGATACGACAGTATGGCGATGACAAATACACACTTCCAATGTGCGTTCACCGCGATGTCGCCAAACACGGATGTCACCATCATAATGCTGTAAACAGAACCTGGATTCATCTGAAAAAATGATGTTTTGCCATTCGTGCATCCAGGTTCGTCGTTGAGTACACCATCGCAGGCGCTCCGGTCTGTGATGCAGCGTCAAGGGTAACCGCAGCTATGGTCTCAAAGCTGATAGTCCATACGGCTGTAAACTTCATCGAACTGTTCGTGCAGATGGTTGTTGTTTTGCAAATGTCCATATCTGTTGACTCAGGGATTGAGACATGGCTGCACGATCCGTTACAGCCATGGGGATAAGATGCCTGTCATCTCAACTGCTAGTGATACGAGGCCGTTGGGATCCAGCACGGCATTCTGTATTATCCTCCTGAACTCACCGATTCCATATTCTGCCAACAGTAATTTGGATCTCTACCAACGCGAGCAGCAATGTCACGATACAATAAACTGCAATCGCAATAGGCTACAATCCGACCTTTATCAAAGTCAGAAACAGGATGGTACGCCTTTCTCCTCCTTACATGACGCATCACAACAACGTTTCACCAGGCAACGCTGGTCAACTGCTGTTTGTGTACGAGAAATCGGTTGGAAACTTTCCTCATGTCAGCACGTTGTAGGTGTCGCCACCGGCGCCAACCTTGTGTGAATGCTCTGAAAAGCTAATCATTTGCATATCACAGTATCTTCTTCCTGTCGGGTAAATTTCGCGTCTGTAGCACGTCATCTTTGAGGTGTAGCAATTTTAATGGCCAGTAGTGTACTAAAGGCCCATTACAATTTCCTCTTGAATTTTAGAAAGATTAGGAAAATTATGTATGACAAACATATGGAATTTATAAACAAAACAAAAAACTCTATGTAAAAAGTAACACGAACTCAGATATAAGAGATTAGTAATATAATGCATTTCCCAGATGCAGTAGTTTGTAGCACCACAGGTGCTAAAGATCCAAATTTCAAGTTTCCATAAAATTTCTCTAGTGTTTTGTCAGCAGGCACCCAAAAAATTAATGAATTAAAGGATGAACTATAATAATCTCTTACATCAAATGTAAAATGATGATAACGTTGGCGAGACAGACTGAAATAAAAATTATGAAACAGTCCACTATTCAAGATCAGAAAGATAGATATACAACAGAAATTAGAAGAGATTCTCCAGATGTGGAGATAACAGAAACCTGGTTAAGCCCGAATAATGGCAGGCTGAAGGTACAGCTAACTGAAGCAGTGGCAGGAGGAGGATATACGAAGCTAATTGTATGAATTTCTTAAAGATACAATAATGAATGATTGGGCATAAGAGAGATTAAGAAATATTAAATACCAGTGACCCACTCCAGCTTTGCACGATTAGCACTATTGTATGTATTGTATGTTAACTGGGGACCTAGAAACGACGGAGAGGCTCCGTCCCCGCCGCAGCCACAGTGGTCCACAACCCCACGACAACTACCGCAGTCCACTTCACCCCTCCGCCACCCCACACCGAACCCAGGGTTATTGTGCGGTTCGGCTTACCTGGCAAGCACTTTGCCGTTAGACTACCACATCCAACTTCAATATGGATCTGTGGCAACACAGACTATAGTTCAGCATGGAATCCGAACCATGACTCGCTTCTATCGAATGTCTAGATGGTTATGAGGTGAATACTAGGTTAAATTATAGAGTGAAAAATTTTTGGTCTGACTGTGATTTGATCCCGTGACCTTTCAGTTTTCAGGCAGCTGCTTTACCAATGCAATATAAGGATCGACTTAGATTCCACTCAAGCTACACAGTTCTCTGGTTGCTGTACTGCTATTTGGTAATGCCATCATTTTTACAGCAGCAGCAGTAGCAGCAGACTTTAATTCAGCATAGTTCAACCAATATCAACAAAATATTTATAAATTACACACAAATCTTCCTCATGAATTTATACATTAGTCAAATCTGGATCAAAATCTTTACAGTACTTCCTCAT
Organism: Schistocerca serialis cubense; assembly: GCF_023864345.2. NCBI lineage: Eukaryota > Metazoa > Arthropoda > Insecta > Orthoptera > Acrididae > Schistocerca > Schistocerca serialis. The sequence continues at coordinate 292,347,452 of NC_064638.1, forward strand.
ATTATGCTAAACATAAAGACAGAAGTGAGAAGGGATATATGTGTGTATGTGTGTATGTGTGTGTGTGTGTGTGTGTGTGTGTGTGTGTGTGAGAGAGAGATAGAGAGAGAGAGAGAGAGAGAGAGAGAGAGAGAGAGAGAGAGGGGGGGGGGGGGGGGGGGGGCAAGAGAATATATGGATGGAAAAGAGAAGAAGATATATACAGTTTGAAAAACTTATGGAATGGCAAAATTGTAGTATGCGAAAATGTATCTGACTGACTATGCAGATGACTGTTCAGTTGCTCTTATGATCGGTAACATGAATGTTTATTTCATTTCATTTTATGAAATAAGTTGTCACGGCCTTTTTAAATGTACTGCACTGGATTCTCAGTGAATGATTTACAGGAGTTATACACTAGAATTGCACTTAAATCAAAATGCTTCCAATTTTGAGTACAATATGTCACAGTGCTGTAAATTCCCCAAATGTCTTGGTTTATTTGGTACCTATTAAACAGTGACAGTAACATGAAAATTCCAAATTTGGGTTATTTAAACCACCTGCATGTAACATTATGGCTTACCAGTACGAACATACTCATAAGCAGATTCAAATATTAATGACTATACAAGACGCGTATCGTCATTAAAATTTTGAACAAATGAGAGAGAAAGAGCAGTTGTTCTTAGTAAAAGTGAAAAATCTCTCTCTGGCATGGCAGAAGTACATCACTTTCCACAGAAATAAGTTTTTATACTTTTTGTGTGTGTGTGTCGACGACACAACCCTTCTGCTATATATAAGTTGTATCCTTTCCTCAAAAATTATTTACACTCTGCCAGAAATTTCCTTACAGTATCTACAATGAAGAAAATGCCATGCAAGAAGTGTATGCATCAAACAGCAGCAGCAAACTACACTCATGTTCAGAAAAAAAACAGAACACCCTGAATGACTAGACAGGACATTTGTATTCAAAGGACACGTACATTAGTATTATCTGCAAAAATGATTAGCATTTGAAGCACGTCGGCCTGCTGGTCCAAGGTCAACATCGATATTGCAGCGCAACACGACCTAATGGTAAAATGCCCTTCGGCTCTCCTCGTCACTATAAACCGAAGGTAATGGATCAATGTGACTTGAACAAACATGCAGGATGCCTTGTAGACGTACACATGAAACATACAGTCAAATAATGGAGTCTGAAAGAGGGTATGTTATTGGCATGAGAGAATGTGATGCATACATTACTGAACAGAGTATCAGCAAAAAGACGGATACACCTTTTAACTCCAGAATGTGAAATACTGGTCATGCAACTAGTTCAAGTAAATATGCACCAATGAAGACAACACATGAGCATATGATAGCAGACTTCATAATTGAGAGTCTGGACCACAGGGGCCCAAAGCACAGACACATTTTTGGGAAAGATAGATACACACACACACACACACACACACACACACACACACACACACACATTATGACCTATTCCAACACGTCTTTATCCTCACTATCATTATTTTCATTAAGCACACTCTGTAGCTAGAAGTTCAGATAAAACTACCTTACCTCCAGTTACAAGGTACTATTACTAAGTATGTAATGTAATGTAATGTAAACACTAAATTATGTTGGCAACCCAGATAACAACTGAGCTGTGTAGAGCAACAACAATATGCTTTGCACCTAAATGGAAATGAATATCCAAGAAAGTGATGAGATACATTTTTATGAATGTCATACATAGTATGTGAGCTTACAAATATAAAGCTGGTTCACCATCAGCTCAGCAGATGTCAGAGCATGCATATATGCTAAAATATAAAATTTATGATGGTGTGCTTCAGGCCCTTATGTTCTCAGTGCCTCAGCTACAAAAATATTACACAGAAACAGTGTCTAATAAGCTGTTTTCAACAAAACATAGCATAATTTATAGTGGTGCATATTCCAGGAACCCAAAAACTGTATTCTTTCACAAAATTTAACATTTTCATTGACAGTGAGACCTTTACATACAGTACTCTAGCTAAAACAGAGGAAGGAATTTATCATGACACTACTAAATGGACAATCTGGATTATCACCTGAAATGCGTTAGTATGAAGACAGAAACTTAAGAAGATATAGGACAAGAATCTGAACTCTTTTTTCCATCTCAGTTCTGAATCTGATGTCAAGCACAGAGAATTCATGCAACATAAGAGTTTTTAATGTACACAGTTGGACTTGCAACTTCAGGTAACATCCACAACCAGTAATCACACAAATTGAGGTATGATGCCAAGCACGACGGAAGTGACAGCTCGGCAAGCAATCGTCATCAAACAATGTGTGCAAGATACCTCACACATGTAGCCATATGGGGTGGAGTGCTGACCAGCATGGAAGTCATACCTATACCTGCCAGCAGGTGTTTATCAGTCAGGCTACAGATGATGTGGTTCTGTAATGTTTTGGCATACTTTGCAGCATCTTGTAGCATCACTGACATGTTGCTGTCCAGTGCCATCTGTTGGCTAGTTTTTACACTCTATTTTTGATTTCAGTAAAATTTCATGTCATTTCAGGCATGTGTGTCAAGGGTTACCTCTCTACCTACATTACTCCTTGAATTAGTGCATTTTCAAATGTTAAGACTTTTGGGTCACCCTCTACATCTCTGACTGAAATAATTTTGTTGCTGCTTACATAATTTATATGTTGTTGTATTGATGACATGCACAGAAGCACAAAACTACAGTTTTTATTGATCCTCACAGCCTTCCTTGGTTTTCGGTGTCCTGAACCAAATGGGAGATATGATGACTTCCAGTTCTTTAGAAGTCCAGCAGATTGCCAGAAGTATTTCATATGTGTCAATGGTCGACCTCGTCTGTACAGCTGTGGTGACGGAGATGCATTTAATGAAGAGTTTGGAGGCTGTGATGGTATAGAGAATGTCACAGCATGGTATGTTTCTGTTTTTATTCAAATCTTACATTTAACTGTAATAAACATTCTTCTTTTGATGGTAGTTCTTCATAGTAGGTACACTCTTTTTTACAATGATTTTCAAAGAATGTATTTAAGTTTGTTCATTCATTCATTCAGAGATTTATAAGTATATAATTTGATTATTATTATTATTATTCTCTGCAGTCATTTCCTTCCCACTGACTAATTTTCAACAAAGGAATACCTTAGTTATTGATTACAGTATCATGTTCCTATTTTTTTAATCAACAGGTAAATTAAATTTAATCTTTGTTTTAATCACTGCCATTAGCATTAGAAGATGTTTTAACTTGGGAATTATTATTACATAACTGGTATGTACATCTGTTATTGGAAGAAACACAGGAGTTTAAGAGTGACATCTGAACCACTATACCTTCTGTGGAGCATCAGTCCTGTTTGCCCAACTCAACTGTGCATTATTATTAGATATTAGATGACCCATATACTATTAGATACTATGTACCTGCAGTGCTCAGTCCCATGCTGCACAGCTGACCTCCCACAACAGAACATAATATCCACATAATGTTCCTACATTAAAACTCATTGTTTATTGTTGAATAGCTTCCAAAATGCTTATCCCTTGCAGAATTGCAGTCTCTGCTATGTGCAGCATATTGACTAGCATGTGGTCTCTAGTGGCCATAGCAGGTGACTGTTGCACCTCCAGCAGCCTCATGACAGTCAACTTGTTAAGACTGTCCAATACTTATCTGTAAGCTTTTTAACTGATCATTCAAGGATCCTGTCCAAGTCTTCCATATTTCATCTAAGTAAGGCCAAATGAATTAAATACATCCAGAACTCCTTTCCTCTTTGCAGACACTTCACGCAACAGTAGTTTAATAGCTTCAAGCATTTAAGAATTCAAATATTGTGCTATTGCTGAAGTGAACAACGAATATTCAGTCAAATATTTCAGCCATCTCCTACAGTCAAAAATATAGATGATATGTTTTATAGATGCACAACAAATCACAATAAACACACAGCTTCCCGGTATCGACATTCATTTATCAATGCACTGTGTTAAACAGATTCACATAAAAAGAATCCCATAAATTACATATGTGCAAAGGATTATATTAGTGGAGAAGACTGGCCACTTTAAATTGGTTCTACAGGATGTACCCAAACTCCATTAACAAAATTTCAGAGGTTTTTTGGGAAAATTTGCTGAGTATTCTGATATAAGGAATCCGTGGACTCCATTGGCTTGTTACTGAGTATTTTCATCTCATTTGATATCTTAACTTATCTCTGTATCTGTATTGCACTGAAAATATCCACACAACTATGCAAATGACGATGGTATGCTCTGTGTCTTGTTTGGAAACAAACTTGTTCCTTTCACTCATGGTAATTGCTGTTAACAAGAGTAATGTGCACATTAAATATCACTTTAAAGCTTGCTTCCTGTACAGCTCAATTCTGTTTATGGTTTATTTTTCTGGTGTTAGGTGTACAATAACTGTGATACACAGCAGTATCTACATCACAATAATTTTGCACCTATACATAGGTGCCTATGAGAAAACAGTTGCTTCCATGTTGTAATGGATTGCATTTTCATCGTTGTGAAGTGCTTTTCACAAGAACAAAGGTAACTAACAAACCGAATAAATCGTGATTTATATTACTCAGTAATGACCACTGGAGACCATGGATTCCTTATACCAAAATACTTGGAAAACATACCTACACAACTTCTGAAGTTGTGCTAATGAAGTTCAGGTTCACCCTGTGTGCACTATGCTGACTACGATGTATAATTAATGATAGTTTGTTCTTGTAATAGATATCAAAAACATATATTCTGTTTCTACACAAAACACAGGAAACTACTAAAACAGGCTACCACTATGAGGAGGAAAAAAAAAAAGAGCTACTTTCCAATTTTTACCATTCATCAGCTGATGTTTACATTGAAATACATACTGCAACTGCTTCCTTTCTTTTCCACATCCTTTTATCTAATCGATTCATTACTTAACAACAATATGGAAAGGACAGATTGCTACTCACCCCATGGAGAAGGTGTCAGGTTGCAGACAGGCACAATGAAAATGAATGCTAGAAATATTCAAAATATAAAAACCAAATCCTTAATCAGATGAAGAAAAAAAATATAATATGGACAGATAAAGAATCCACTCACCAAGTGGCGGCAGGAGAAAATACATAACAGAAAAGGAAATGTCCAATTTTGGAGGCAGTGGCTCCTTCTTCTGGCAGAAGGATTGAAGGAAAACGAAGAGGGATAAAGGAAAACAACTGGTGTGAACCATGAGACAGGGGACTTCCTGGACTGGATGAGAAAGAAATATTGCTTGTTGATACCCACAATGGACAAGATTTGAAAACCAGAGAACTTAAAGGTGGAACATAGACTAACAAAAAAGACAGGTATTACTGATAAAACAGCATTCAGGTTTTAATAAGAACAGAAAGCTAAGTGCATTATACATGATAAGACAGGTGAGGTAATGATGTAATGTACCAGCTGAACAGTGTTTAAATAACAATGTCATGTACCAGCTGGTACATGTCACTGTTATGTAAACACTATTCGGGCTTCCGTTACCAGACCATGTATTGTCGTGCCTAGGAGTCAGGACGTTTCGGTCGCCTTATCATGAGTCAGCGCATAATTAGGGCTGATGGAATATGCACAACTGATCTGAAAGCATTGACAATAGCACGATTTTCCCTTACTCACCACTGTATTTGTTTATTGTAGCATCATTGAGTGTTTCTGATAATGGCCAAGTGCAATAACATTGTGGTTGAGTAGTACATTGGTATGGCTACCACCAAGTTATCCATGGGTGAATGCTCATAGGGCAGAGGGTGTATATCGGCAACACACACTAATCTGTTAGAAAGCATGGTCTACAACATGACAGTCTTTATCTCGGTGTCTTTTTCACCACGCATGACATCTGGTGTCTCCTTCCCAATACCAGTTTCTCAAACTTCAGAGGTGGGAACTGGCTTCATGTGCTTGGTTCTCACCACACACCTAAATTTACATTAATTTCTGTGGCTTGAGAATTTCTTCTCAGTAATTATTCCTTTTCTGCACTCTGTTTTAATTTTTATTTTCTGACCTGTTTATTGTTCCCCTCAACCGTCTTTCAGGGACAATGCATTTAGTTTTCTGCTCTTGTTAACTCTTATGTGTACCCAAACCGTTCCAGTCTTTTTCCTTCATCATTCTTCCTTTCCCTTCATCCCTTCTGCAAGGAAGAGGAGCCACTGTCTCTAAAAGCTCACACGTTTCCAAATCTTTCATGTGTTTTTTCTTGTCTCCTGCAGCCACATGGTGAGATGATTTTTTTTAACTGCCCAAATTATATTTTTTGAAGGACTTAGTCTGATAACTGAATACTTCAAAAGTTCTTTTTCATTGTGTTTGTCTGTTACCCAACACCACCTTTATGTACTGAGCAGCAATCTATACTTTCCATATTGCCATTCCATCCTTGATTTCCCATTGTTCAATTTATGACTTAATTGTAAAAGAAAGGTAATTTCTTTCAGTAAATTTTTAATTCCAGAATGTTTAGATGGGCCAGCCAGTACTTAACTTTCAGGAAGGACAGATCCCAGAACAGCCAATACAAACACCTGAATGTAGCTAAAAAGGGAGGTTCTGGCACCTCCCCCTCTTCCAGGTCTAATTTTCTAAGAAGGAATGAGTGGTGCTGAAAGCTATGAGTATTGTTTCATGTTTCCACCAGCTATGTTTGGAGTTGCACCTACTGAACTCCTAAGCACTGGCCAGCCCATTTCTCTCTTTACGAAGTTAACTATGTACAATGAGAGGCAAAAAAATTGCCCAGCCTGTATAATATAGTGTCCAAGAACAGAGCATTGCACATGCCCAAGTTCAAAAGTGCCAGTGTTCACAACTCTAGAGGTGTTTACATCATCAAATAGAAACAATATACAGGGCTATTACAAATGATTGAAGCGATTTCATAAATTCACTGTAGCTCCATTCATTGACATATGGTCACGACACACTACAGATACGTAGAAAAACTCAAAGTTTTGTTCGGCTGAAGCCGCACTTCAGGTTTCTGCCGTCAGAGTGCTCAAGAGCGCAGAGAGACAAAATGGCGACAGGAGCCGAGAAAGCGTATGTCGTGCTTGAAATGCACTCACATCAGTCAGTCATAACAGTGCAACGACACTTCAGGACGAAGTTCAACAAAGATCCACCAACTGCTAACTCCATTCGGCGATGGTATGCGCAGTTTAAAGCTTCTGGATGCCTCTGTATGGGGAAATCAACGGGTCGGCCTGCAGTGAGCGAAGAAACGGTTGAACGCGTGCGGGCAAGTTTCACGCGTAGCGCGCGGAAAATTGGCTCATGCCACAACTGGAGACCGACAGCACCGACTTCATCTTTCAACAGGATGGTGCTCCACCGCACTTCCATCATGATGTTCGGCATTTCTTAAACAGGAGATTGGAAAACCGATGGATCGGTCATGGTGGAGATCATGATCAGCAATTCATGTCATGGCCTCCACGCTCTCCCGACTTAACCCCATGCGATTTCTTTCTGTAGGGTTATGTGAAAGATTCAGTGTTTAAACCTTTTCTACCAAGAAACGTGCCAGAACTGCGAGCTTGCATCAACGATGCTTTCGAGCTCATTGATGGGGACATGCTGCGCCGAGTGTGGGAGGAACTTGATTATCGGCTTGATGTCTGCCGAATCACTAAAAGGGCACATATCGAACAATTGTGAATGCCTAAAAAAACTTTTTGAGTTTTTGTATGTGTGTGCAAAGTATTTTGAAAATATCTCAAATAATAAAGTTATTGTAGAGCTGTGAAATCGCTTCAATCATTTGTAATAACCCTGTAATAGTCATGATGCAGTCAGTATATGTCGAGATTCACTGCAATTTAACTCGTATATCATTTCTTTTGAAAATCTTATTTGAGGCACATAGAAATTACTGAAATATAAGAACTACACGTCAGTAGATTGCTACGCCGACGAGCACTTCACATCTGTTTCGACGGCTGAGTGAGTTTTACAAACAAGGGATGAGCATTTGAATCAAACTGGAGTTAATTGTCTCTTTTTTTAAATTAAGATCTATGCAAGTAGTATTTTAAACTTTAATTGCTACAAATTGTGCAGCTACAGGCTTTTCTACGTTCCATTTCTTTCAAATGATTCCATTTTGTAATAGTCTAATCTTTAAACAGACAGGCAAATGGTCATATTAAAATATTGAAAATGGATGTATTTATTTGTAACTGCTTTGACTGCTGCCTAGTGTGTGTATAGTTTTCAGTTAAGGGAAACATACCAGCCGATTGCTATATGTCATAGGTCTGCTTCAAAAGGACTGATGTGAATGTTCTTGAGTGAACAATTGCTCTCTTTGAAAACAGTGTTGGGCAGGACGTCGTTATGGTGTTGATGCTTCCACAGCAAGGAAAACTATTACACAATTTAGAGATAAAGGTGAGGTTGTGAGACATCCAATACCCATACGAAGACATGATGGAAAATTGGTCAAGGTGGCCCAGAATGCTTCTTTGTCACTCATCCGAGAACAAAGCGGAGAGCTTGTCGAGAGCTGCTCTCAGAAGATTAAAGGACCACATAATCAGGTTCTGTCACGCTCTCATCAAATAACCATTGTCTGACGAACAAGCCCTATACAGACGAGCAGTTGTGATTTTCTGGGAAGATGACGATTAGAGGAAAGTCATTTTCTCCTATGAGCGCACAACTGAGTCCATATGCAGAGGTCTTACTCTTGTTTATCACACATGTGGGCAATGATATGACGTGCACTTTGTGATGGGTGTAGGAACTTTAGAACATATCTGGCACGTTCAAATCATCCCTGGAGCTCAACTTTGGTACCTTGCATGATGTCTCACTTACCAACATGACAATCATCCATCACACACTACCATTAGAATTCAGAGCCGGCTCCAAAGGAGGGAGAATATTATTTGATGCCTCCAAAGTCATCTGACTTCAATCCCAAAGAGCATGTAGGGGCTCAGATTAAGAAGACTCTGTGGGACAATTGCCAGACCCTCCTCTGGGAGCTGTAAATGTGAATGCCCTATGGCATTTGGTTCCTTCTTCGTGTATGAGAATTGCTAGGGATGAGGACTTTTCCCTTAGACTTGTCAATTCTATGAATCAAAGGATCCAAGCAGTTCTTGATGCCAATGGCATGTGGACAAAATACTGAAGCTGTACATAGCCTACTCTTCATTTTATTTTACTTCATTTGTCTGTAAAAGGCCTAAATAGTTATTAGACCTACAATATTAATTTCAAAATACAAATCTACTTGCTACTACAATATTTGTATTTTTATGGGAGGTCAGATAAATAATACATTCCTAGGAAGATTATTTTTAGATATCAAATTCACAAACCATACCTAGCTATTTATTCACTGAAGAGAATGATAAAAAAAGTAAAGAAAAAAGAAAATATAATTTAATAACAAAAAGTAAATAAAGCATGAGACATTTGCAATGCAATTATATATAAAAAAAAAGGGCTGTGATGAGATTCAATCTGACACATACTGTAGCTATCAGTTCAGTAAGCTGCCACATTACCAAATAGCTGCCAAGCTCTGCATTTTAGCGTAACAGTCAAATAAGCATACTGTAGTTGAACACACATTAAAATGGAAATAACAGATACTGGAACGCACATGTGTCGCTCATTTAAACTGTGCATAATGACTTTTAAAAAGAAAAGCCAATCAGCTGATACATTTCTCTTAGCTGAAACTACACACACCACCAGATGGTTGTTGACGTAATTACAAATAAATACATCCATTTTCAATATTTTTACTGTGATCATTTATATGTTTGTTTAAAGATTAGACTATTATAAAATGAAATCTTTTGAAAGAATGCACAATTTGTAGTAATTAAAGTTTAAAATATAACCTGCACAGGTCTAAATAAATAATAATTTAAAAAAATGGCAATTGACTCCAGTTAGATTCTAACGCTCATCCTTTACGTTTGTAAAATGCCCCCCTACCCACTGAGCCATCAAAAAAGATGCAAAATGCTCATCATCGTAGTAATTCTACTGAAGTGGAGTTCTTATATTTCAATCATTTCTGTGTGCTCAAATAAGATTTTCAAAAGAGATGATATGAGAGTTAATTTGCAATTAATCTTGACATATACTTATCCTATTACTTTGTTCGTATTTGATGATGTAAACACCAAGCTCAAGCTCCACAGACCGCTAGAGTTGTGAACACTGGCACTTCTGAACTTGCGTATGTGCAATGCTCTATTCTTGGACACTCTAATTATTTGGGCTGGGCGATCTCTCTGCCTCTCACTGTACAATTTATTTTTCTTTATTTCTTTCACAAAACATAATTTTCTCCAATATTTTTACATCTTATTTCTCTTGTTGGTCACTTTTAATGATGACTTTTGTGTTGACTGAATGATTCCCTTCCTCCTATGTCACTGTCATCAGTTGCCATTTCTTATTATTAACCTGAAACACATTTCTCAGCAGTCAAAATGCATATTAAGAATTTGTATAGAATTTCAAGCACTTTTGTTTCCTGTGTTTTGAACATCAATCCTTACGAATATCTGCAGTTATAAGAGATTTATAGAAAACTTAGATTCTGTAAAGCTACAAAATAAAATAACAGTACATTTTTCCACAGCAACAATCAGCAAAATCTTCGTCTTGCAACAACGACAGCAAAACCAATAGGACTGCCAACACAGTATCAATACAAGCAGGGCTAAATTTCTATGTGACAAATCTTCCATCAAGCATTCATCAACATAGCACAATGAGCCATTATAAACATCCTCTTGATTTGGGCATCAGTACAAACATTACTGATTAAACATCAATATGTAAACATTGTGTATCAAGATCTCTACATATTGAATAAATTTAACAAAATATAAATGGTATTTCAATTTTTTATATATAATTAGTGCTGATTTTTATCTTGCAATTCATGAGCATGTATGTTCTGCAAAGCAACTGAACATAAATCTGTGGCCCAAACTAAAACTGGACATACTGTACATATGTCAAAATTAAACTGTAACATGTATGGTGATATCATAATTTATTGAATGATGAATATAAACATTATTTCTATGGTTTTATAGTATCACACAATATTAAGACTATGTACTATAAGAAATGTTATTTGATGTCCACAATAAAACAGCATTTTCCAAGTGATAATGGACACATCTCCTTCACATAAACTAAGTACATCACTATGTATGGCATTTTCTATAACAGTGTTTGATTTGCAAGCTCCTTTAACTGCTACATTTATTGTACTGCTGTCCTGCATTTATATACACCTTAATATGCAATAGAATGACAATTTCTTTTCTATGGTTTGGATACAGAGCATGCTGAAGAGAAATGTCTGGTATGTTTGTGAAATATAACATATTGTTTATTGGCCTCCAAATGAGAAATTCTGTCATGCTATGTCATTTCACATGTTAAATGACAATATTTGTACAATAATGTCCAGTTTGCCATAAGAAAAACATCCACAAAACAGAAGGTTTCATTCTGCTTCAAGGTGCCTGCTTATGTGACAAATTCAGAGGTTGGTTTAAAATATCACAAACTATTCTTAAAACTCTAATTACAATTATGCTCGAGTCTTATGAGCAGCATTGAGTAACCACTGTGAACACTGGTTTAGAGTGTCTATTACTGCGATAATCCATAGACATGACATGCATTTTTCTCCAAAATCAAAAAGACAATATTATGTGATTTTGCGCATGTAAAAACAGTTTACTAGTACCAGAAATAGACATTAATGGTAATATACTAAATGAAATGCTGTGTGTATAACAAGCTTGAAATGGAGACAACACAAAAACAATCAATAAACATAGTTTAACTTGTTTTGCACGTAAAAGTATCTCTAACTGAGTTGACCTGAAGACAACGTAAAGTAGTTAACTCCAAATCTTGTGCATTTTCAAAAACCTTTGAATTCTCTCATTCACATTCCAGTACATTTACTCCTTAATGGTATTTGTTACTGATGATAAAACTTCACTTCAGATGAATGATACTTTATGCAAACAACCAAATTTCATGAAAGCTTTGCCTCCTGGCTTACAGTTCGCAGTCCAGTTCTATATTCTGGGCCACAAAGGTCTTCAACAAACTCCCATCAGACATAAAAGCAAGAAATTTATACAAAATTCAAAATAAAATGAAAATTTCTCTCAGTAGCCATCCCTTCTACAAATTATCTAGAGTCAACAACTTACAATTCCTGTTACCTGCATGAGAAGTACCAACACGTATTGAAAACAAGCCTCTGTTACACATATACATAGTGTGTCCCAGTTCTACTAGGACTGTGGCTACGAAAAGAGTTGTGGATATGTTCTCAAAATCACTGTATTTATTCAAGATAATCTTCCCCTGAATCAATACACAGCTGAAATCATTTTAGTAGAGCTTTGAAACAGTCACTGTATTCCTCTGTTGGAACTGCATTTAGTACAGCTGTACAATTTTGCTGGGTGTCCTTAACTGTGTTGTCATGGTGTAATAACATCCTTTCATTGCCAACTTCAAATTAGGGAACAACCTTAAGTTGGCTTGGCCAAATCCAGCTAACACGGCAAGTGAACCACAACTGTGATCCATTTCCTGGCCACAGCCGCATCCATATTAGCTTGTGGTGTGGGATGATGTCGTGGAGGAGCAACCATGAACCTACCACTCGGTTTTTGGGTCAAATTTGACAAATTCTTGCCTACAAACACAAAACTTGAGTTGACTCACTGCTCTAGAGCCATTTTTAGACGAGTATCACACACATACTGTTACATTAGTGGCCACAACACCTGCTGCAGCGATGCTGGCTTTTCGACCTTCTACACAGCTGTTGAAGCTTCAAGGATCCTAATGCCACAGCTCACCTAAGATAGCACTGCAATTTAGAATTTCACGCAAGCAGTCCTAATACAGCAAGCATACACCGTGTAGATACTTGGATATCTTTTTGTCTGTGTTTCCCATTAATCCGCTATCTATGCAGTCTACACATCAGCAGAATTTAATTTGAAGTTGTCTCTGTCTCTCTGCCCTCTCTCTCTCTCTGCCCCCCCTCCTCCCACCCTACAGCTAAACATTCTCAAAATAATGTTTCTATACTGGCACAAAAGTCATGTAAGAACTTAACTGCATAAATCTCATATTTATTCACAAGTGATACATGAAAAAAAAAAAATCTATGGCAGAACTATATCAACAAAGTACGTCACATATACCATGTCAAGTTTTTTTACTTTTCCTTTTTTAGAATCTCCTGTTATGTATGTGCCACTTTTACAAAATAAATAAATAAGATATGAGGATATCTAATTATATCACCACCTGGGTGTACCTACAGTGCTGCTAACTGCCAGCTACACACTCTCCGATGAGAATCTGCAGCTGGCAATTAGCAGCCCTGGTATTAAAAAACAACTGCATACTTCTGATGATGAAATTTATGTTCAGAAGGGGTATCTACTCATTCGAATTTTTTTCGGACAAAATGTATTTACCACAAATGAGTACTATATTGAGAAATATATGTGTTTGACCTAGAAGACATGATATAACATTGTCAGACCAAGAACTCTACTCTTACTCTCTAACATCTTTTTTCGCTAACAAAAGAAGCAATGCGGGGAAAACACCTGACATATTGTCAACCTGTTGTAATAATGATTCCTCAATTCCCAAAACTATATTAGCTTTGTCAAATGAAACTAATATCCTTATGTTTCAAGAAGTACGACATTCAAGAATTATGCTAAAGCCTCTTTCCTTTTTTAAAACATAAACTTTAGTTTGGCCAGCGGTGGCCACACCAGAACCACATGCCTGATGCCTTGTGGGCAGACATCCACCACAGAGCCTAACGCCAATTTTCTGGCCTGGTGGTGAAACACCCATCACTAAGAGTGCAGCAATGTGTTAGGCACATCTAATAAATGCCATTCAAGTAGTAAACCATATCTACATCTTTCAAAGCTCTTCTAAATTCTGATTCTAATAATGGATCACCTACTTCCTCCCTATCGACTCCTGTTTCTTCTTCTATCATGTTATCAGAAAAGTCCTCCCCCTCATAGACACCTTCAATGTACTCTTTCCATCTATCAACTATCTCCTCTGCACTTAACCATGGAATTCCCATTACACTGTTAATGTTACTGCCATTGCTTCTAATTTCACCGAAGGTTGTTTCGACTTTTAAAATATATGCAAAGTCAGTCCTTCCAACAATTTTTTTTTATTTCCCCACATTTTCTTAGCTTCCCTACAATTCCTATTTATTTTGTTCTGAAGTGACTTGTATTTCTGTATTCCTGAACATTTTTGTACTTCTTTTGTCAAGCTACTGAAGTCTTTCTTCTGTTACACATGGCTTCTTCACAGTTACCTTCCTTGTACCAATGTTTCTCTCCCTAGCTTCCGTGATTGCTCTTTTTTGGATATGCCATTCCTTTTCAACTTAACTGTTACTGACCTAATCATTATTGCAGCATCTATACCCTCTGAGAACTTCATGCATACCTCTTCGTTCTTTAATACTTTGGTATTCCACTTATTGCATATTGAAAAAATGAAATGATTGTATGGCATTGTTGACCGGGAGGCCCCATGCGGGGAAGTTCGGCCACCGTACTGCAAGTCCTTTTTAGTTGACGCCACTTCGGTGACTTGTGGGTCAATAATGATGATGAAATGATGATGAGAGACACACAACACTCAGTCATCACGAGGCAGAGAAAATCCCTGAGCCCGCCGAGAATCAAACCCGGGACCCCGTGCGCAGGAAGCGAGAATGCTACCGCAAGACCACGAGCTGCGGACATTGCATATTGATTCTTCCTGAATAGCCTCCTTAAACTTTAGCCTTCTCTTCATCATTACCAAATTGTGATCCAAGTCTATATCTGTCCCTGGTATGTCTCACAATTCAACATCTGATTTTGGAATCTGTCTGACCACAATGCAGTCTAACTGAAATAGTCCCATATCTCTCAGCCTTTTCCAGCTATAGCTCACCCATTATGATTCTTGAACAGAGTATTTGCCATTACCAACTGAAACTCGTTGCAGAACTCAATCAGTCTTTCTCCTCTCTTATTCCTGCTACCAATCCCATATTCTTCTGTAACCCTTCCTTTTGCTCCTACCCCCACAACTGCATTCCAATCCCCCATGACTATTTGAATTTCATCTCCCTTTACATACTGAATTATCTGTTCAATGTCTTCACATCACAACAAATCGCCTGGTATAGACAATAACCCAGCTGAACTTCTGAATCTGGAGGAGCAAAACTGAACCAGGAGTTGTATAATCTTGTTTTCAACATGTACGAGCAGAGTAAAATTCCTACTGACAGAAATGAAGGGAAAAGCTGAAAGACACACAGAATGGAGACAAGTTGCCATTGTAGCTGTTGCAAACCAATACTTGGATTGACCAATACAGAAGAAGAAATCTTCACATACTTTCTATATCTTCAACTTCTGCTTGTGACATTGGTGTGTATATGTGAAGTATTGGTGTCTCTATATTATGAGAAGGAAAGTTGCTAC
This sequence comes from Schistocerca serialis cubense, assembly GCF_023864345.2. Classification (NCBI taxonomy): domain Eukaryota; kingdom Metazoa; phylum Arthropoda; class Insecta; order Orthoptera; family Acrididae; genus Schistocerca; species Schistocerca serialis. Next base: position 292,363,109 of record NC_064638.1, read on the forward strand.
TAACCATATAGCGGAGATGCTGAGGCGTGTGTGTAGGTGTGTGTGTGTGTGTGTGTGTGTGTGTGTGTGTGTGTGTGTTTTGTTGACAAAGGTCATTGGCTGAAAGCTTTAAGTGTGGAAATCTTTTTCTTGTGCCTATCTGCGACTCAGCATCTCTGCTATATGGTGAGTAGCATCTTTCCTTCTCATAATATTGTTACACTCCATCCTGGATTTTCCATTGTTTGTATTGCTGTCTCCGTTGGTTTGTTGTCAATTCTGATGAGAACAATTCTACCACTGAACTGTTCACATTAACTCACTCTCTGTCCTACCTTCCTATTCGTACCTCATCATCCTCCCATTATACATTTTTCTGCTGCTGTTGATATTTTCCTACACTCGCCTGAATAGTTATCCTTGTCTTCTTTCCATTTCACTTCACTTCACTGATGCCCACTATATTTAGATTGAGCCTTACCAATTCTCTTTTCAGATTTTCTAGCTTCTCTACCACATTTAAACTTCTGACATTCTACATCCCTACTTTCAGAATGTTATCTTTTTGTTTATTTTCAATCTTTTTCTCATGATCTCCTCCGCCTTGGCAGTCCCCTCCTGGAAATTCGAATGGGAACTAGTCCAGAATATTTTGGCAATGGAGTGGTTTCCATTGCCTTCTATATCCTCAGCCACTGATCATTGCTGAAGAGAGAGTGTGTGCCCCGAACCTCTGCCCGCTCCTCTGCCCTCTTTGGCAAGGGCACTGGCAGAATGAGGGTGGCTTCTTATGCCGGAAGCCTTTGACCACCATTGCTGATGATTTTTATTCAAAATTGAAGCTGTGGCGAGGTTTGAAACTGAGATCAAGGCTATTTTGATTACTAATTAAAAATGCTATCCCTATATCCCGGATGAACTCTTATCACTAATTACTCAATTTACTGATACATTTCCTCTGCATTGTCCTCCTCATGTTGGGTGCATGCCGTCAATCTGCCTTTCTCTCTCTGCTGAATGGCTGAAATGTTTAAAATTATTTATAAAAGTGGAGACAAGATAGTAACTTCCAATTACAGGCCCATTTAGTAGTTTCAAGCTTACGAAACTTTGACAAGAACAAAGCCTATTTCTGTCTCTGATAAATGTAAAAGACATCACTCTAGCATTACCACAGCTTTACAACACGGATCTACAGAAAATTCTTCTATAATTTTTATTCCACAATTTGAGTCTAACTAACCTTGTCCCCCAAGTGTACTGCAACAAATTAAAAGGTTAAAGTGAACTATTAAAATTTACATACAAGATATTTTGCAAAGAAAAGTTAAAAACAATGTTACTCGCCCATCCCTCCAGTCTTCAAAGTGTCAGCTGCTGCTGCTACTCTGTAATTGCCATGTTGGAAATTGTATAAAAGTCTTCTGCAAACAGTGAGATCATGCTCTTCATACACATGCTTTAATATTCATTTCTGTTACAAAGGACACCATGCTCCTGGATGAATTTATTCAGAGAGAGGGATTAATAAGTAAAGACCCTACTTCTAATTACCTATCATCATCATCATCATCTTCTTCTTCTTCTTCTTCTTCTTCTTCTTCTTCTTCTTCGGTTTCACTACTGGTGATCTCTGAACTTCATCAGTATGATGTAATTTCTGCTGCACTACGCACTATTCATTTAATGACTTTCATCACCTAATCATTTTAATCTTCACAGTACGAAATACTGTCGTCCATACAAGGTAAATGTCAGAGATTGACTCAAAATAGACAGAAAGAATATAATGTTCCCAGCTTGTGATGTTTATCTTCAGTTTCCATTGGCTTCTTTACTTCTATATGCAGTCTTAATGTACCTGAGCTTTTCATGATTTTAATAACAAACAGGATTAGGAATATTTAACTGTAGTATGTTTGACCAGAATCAGTAAGTTCAATCTATTGAAGCAATGTCATAGTTTCAATGGTAGAAATGAAAACTACTGTATTCGCACCACCTCCTCCTCCCCCAATTCCTTTTGAGGTTTGCTTGCTATCACGATCTAACTAAAATTAAGGTGGTTGTGCATTCTACTGCAGTGAGATATTTCGCAGTATATTTCTTATAAGGAGGGCAGTAACCCGTTGAGAAAGTCCTTTTCCCAATAGGGTTCCATTGCTTCACCTCTCCAAAGATTCTAGAACTCCAGCACACTCCTCTCGACAAGTGTGTTCCATGGCGAGTACTACTCCGCAAGCAGCCGGGCTCCTGCAGACAAGTGAGCGGGTGTGGCCAAATTGCTGCAAGGCACAGAACGTTCTTCAGTATTGAATCATGAAGTTGGGAACTTTCTGCAGTTTTTATCCTTTTTGTATGTTGTCCACAATATGTTTTCACTCACATATAGACATAATTTCAGCTACTTTTGTACTAGCGTGGGGAAACAACACTAACACAGTAACCTTGTGACAAATTCATGTTACTGTAATGCAAGTCCTTGAGCAGACTGCAATTTCGTAAATCAGTCACAATTTTTCATTTCAAAAGGAACAGTATTTGGTGCAATTGAAAACATTGTGCTAAATAATATCAATTTATTTTCTAGGCTATGTGGTTCTATAACGTCATCTCACAACAGCAGAGTAGTGCACACCTTTTGTTGATGTAATGTATCTTGGAGGTAACTGCAGTTAAAGACATTTAAAAAGTCAGCTTTCCTGAACAAAACCAAAGTAGTTTGCCCATAAATGCATTAATTTTATTGCACATCAGTAAACAACACATTCCCCCCATGAAGTATCAAAAAATTAGCTCTACGAGTAGCCCCAAGGACCATGCAATACCTACCAGCAGCTGCGTCATCCTCTGCCACATAGCATAATTCAGATGCAGTATGGGGAACAGAGGCAGCACACCACTGTCTCAGTTGTTGTCACTTTTCTGTACACTGGAGCTTCTCAATTAGCCTCACAAGGCTGAGTGCATCCTATTCCACTCCTTCCATCAAGGCTGCAACAGGAACTGAACCCACTACGACAGAATTTGAGCAGCTTGCTCTAGACCCTTCTCAACATAAAATTGGGACACTAAAAAGTGAACAATTGTGTCTTTCTCAGACCAGAAATAAATTCTGACACACTTTTATTACGTTACCATTAGCATGAACATGGTTGATGCGCCGACATCTTCAATTGCACCTTAACAGGTAATGTATTGAAACTCACTAATTGTGCACATTTCCAGTGGGTGCGTTCTCCACTAATCTCCACCAATATCATCAAAACAGACACATAAAACCAAAACTGTAAGTGACATCAGTGTGTATGTGTGAAGTATTGTTGTCTCTATATTATGAGAAGGAAAGGTGCTACTCACCATATAGCGGAGATGCTGAGTCGTGTGTGTGTGTGTGTGTGTGTGTGTGTGTGTGTGTGAGAACAGAAAAACTTTAAAATTTGAGCTCTATCCATTTATTTACTGAAATATTAAGAAAATGTAAAAATCACAATACATCTGATAATACTGTTAATGTCTAAGTAATTCAACAAAATAATTTCCTAAACACAAACAAAAAATGTTTTTGCCTCATAACACCACAGTGAGTAACACGAAAGATTTCAAGTCTACTATTTTCTTGCATATATAGTTAAAAAACACTAAAAATGAAGGAATAAGCACACATTTATTCACCTCTTTTCAATAGTAAAGTGTACCTGGATACCCCAATGATCACTTGGATACGACTGAGTTCTAGTTACTTTTTCAATACCTACAAGGCCAAAAAACTGTGGCACAACAGATTTTTGATGAGAATTGCGTAAGTACAATCTATCAAAACGGAAACGAGGTTTATATTTCCCAGGAAACTCAACATTTGTATTACGCAACATGTCCCAGGTATACTGGCAAGTCTTCCGTGATCCACAAGAAATCCAAAGATCATCGACACCAGGAGGCAGACCTCCAGCTGCTGTAAGCTGAAACAAAAGAAAAATGTGTGAAAACTGTGTTTAAACATGTTTGGGGGGGGGGGGGGGGGGGGAGGATTGATGGAGTTCAAGTTAACATGTTAGATATGCAGTGCCTTACTAGCCAACGGAAATTTACTGTAAGTAGTTTATATTTGTCATGGCCCATCTCATTGACTGACTGCAATGCAGTTTAGCATGCAGCAATGTAACAACTCTTTCGTATCAATTATGAGATATTAGAGGTTCCCCTCCTTTGCTTCATATTTATCCAGTCTATTATAAGTTTTAGTGTTACACACAGGACTGTGGTTTATGAGATAATTTTGTTTACCTGTTATATCTATTTCTTGAAGCAAAACGAAATTGTGTGATTATGAAAAAGGTTAGATTGCTACTCACCATATAGCAGAGATGTTGAGTCACAGAGAGACAGAGCAAAAAGACTGTCAAACAAGTAAGCTTTCGGCCAAAAATTAGATGACACACACACACACACACACACACACACACACACACACACACACACACACACACACACGACCACCCATCTCTGGTTGCCAATGGTGGTGGTGGTGGTGGTGGTGGTGGTGGTTGTTGTTGTTGTTGTTGTTTTTTTAACTGTCAGTTGTTCAATTTGTTTAACTCAGAAGTCTTCTAACACAGCAGTTTAAGAGTGCACTAAATTTAAAGCACTAGACTGAAACCTCCTTAAGCATGGTTCTATAAAGGAACACTATGGCGAAGGCAGAACATTTTTGGTTTGATTTCTCTGTTCGTAATGACTGAAAAATACAGTTTAAAACTATCTCGTTCAACTTACATGTTACCTTTTGACTACTTATTCCTGAAAGTATAACAATGTATGAGAGCTGTTTATGTGCAAATGATAGACATACAACTCAAGATTGGTACTGTCTTCTTACATAAAGCCGACATTCTGCTTACAGAAACAGTTAAAATAATGTACACTGAACACAAAAATCTTTGTGATGGAATCAACTCATTTTTGGTTCTACCTGTATTTTGCAAAGAAATGCTCAATGAAATCACAGTTGTCAGACTGTAGTTTCTGAGTGTGGTCATTATGCTAACTGGTAATTTAACACTAGAGTACTCTCTGCACAGCATTTCTCAACATGGTATGAATACAAAGGTGTATCAATCTTTATCATCAATTAGGACGAATCGTGACACTGAAGAGCCAAAGACAATGGCCCACAGAAATGCAATATGAGAGATAAAATGAATAGTTTGTCCCCCAACAGACCATGAGAAATGTAAAGGTGTTTTGTGATATTCTGCATGATTCACATGAATTAACTCCCAATAAACTATGCGGTATATTTGTGTGTGTCTTGGAGCTTATGGGCACTCAACAGAGACGTTATCAGTTCTGCATAAAAACAAGAGAATGAGGATAAGTCTCCAAATTATTGCACACAGTGAGAAGAAAATCTATAACATGACACTCATTTGCACTTCACTCATGTTGAGCTACACAAGGTGCTACACCTATGATTAAAACAGAAGTAACATCATAGAAGCGCTAAAAGAAAGGCACAGGGAAATGCGAATGGTGACCACTTACAAAAAACATGGGTGAACCTATCATCCTGTTAACACATTAAGAACATATACCTTAAATTTTAGAAAACGAGTTGGACATATGACAAAACCTTACAACTCTTACCACATTCGTGTGAATGTTACCTAAAATAGAAGGCAGATCTGTCAGCAAATCTGTCGATGTTCTCTGGCCAGAGCAAGAAGCCCCACGTCATATGGCTATGGCCTATACAAAGATAAGTAAGGAGAACCTCATCCTGTCTGAGTGGCTGGAAGGAGGTACACCACTGCTGCGCTGTAGGATTTTTACTACAGGGAGTTCTTTGGCTGTCACTTTCAGCCACTCATCTTCCCATTGATGACATGAGATGAGAGCATGCAGGGGGATGGTACACTGAACTAACTGAGGGTCAAGAGGTGCCTCCCTGGCCACTACATTTGCCCTTCCATTCCCTGCAAGACTCGTGCCCTGGTACCCAGAAAAAGGACACCTCTTTCCCAGCTGTTGTAGCCTGAGGGCATCCTGGATATCCTGAGTGACTTTATAAGTGGGATACAAGCACTGCAGAGACTGAATGGCAGTAAGGGAGTCAGAACAGATGAAGAATTTAGCAGGCATGGCACATCTCATCTGCTCCAACACCATCAAGATTGTTGATAGTTCGGCATCAAATACAGTGAACTCTGGAGGCAACAGAATCTCGAGGACATAATCTTGGAAAACAACAGAGCAAATAACAAAGTCTGCTGTGTTGCTCATTTAAAAAGTCAGAAAATATTGCATTAAAGACTGAAGCAGGAGTGCAATTTCTCCTGTACTGCACTGAATCTATAATTACTCGGGGCTTCCGCAGTGATCAGTGTGGCAGTCATCTAAACGGTCTGTCTGTCAAGCACAATTTACCACTTTATATTGATTTTCTGTGCCTTATTGCTGCTGCTGCAACAATTCATTTTGAGTTTAGAACAAATACAAGAGCAATTGCCTCATCCTTCCAACATACTTTATCTGGCTTCCATACCTCTTAAAGACACTTGCTGCTGTGGAGTACTACCAAGGTGATGGGAAAATGAAAATAGTCACCAGCTTGTTACCATGACAAGCTGCAGATCTGTATACTGAGTGAGGTGGCGCAGTGGTTCATACACTGGACTCACATTCAGGAGGACAACGGTTCAAACCTGCGTCCGGCTTCTGGGAAAGGCCGCGGTAGTTCCTTTGAAATGGCACGGCCAACTTCCTTCCCCATCCTTCCCTAATCTGATTATCTATTTCAGTAAAAAATTACATATTTTACAAAGAGATCTAAGAATAAAATTTAAATACAATTTGAATGAAGCAACTCAAAGGCACAATAACAGAGCAGTACATGTACATTAAGTGAAGTCACTCAACTGCCCTTTTTTTACCTATGGTATTTACCATGTGCGTTTCACATGCAATGTATTAACTACTTTGTGAAGGGTACAGATATAACAATCCCAGCGACACTGGCCACATGGTGAATGGTATGAAGTACTATGGATAGGCTTTTGTTAAATTCCTGATCAGAAAGGAGTTATCAGACAAATCTCTTTCAACAATGGCATTTCCATGGACGAGAATGCGTGCAACCTTGACACGTCTTCAAATGTTCATGTCCATTCTTACCCTCAAATACCACCATCCAGAATTGATTGGGGGCAAATGCAATACCCATCAAACTCTGATTTCCTTTACTAGCGTGATCGCTAATAGATTTTGGAACTCACGGACAATGGCATCAGCCTCATGACCTCCAGTATTATTTAAGGTAGCAAGATACGTCAATGATATGCCTAACCATCTCTTCTCAACATTGGTGTTAATTGTCGCTTCTGTGTCTACACATACAATGCCCTATGCAAAAGAATTCACCAGCGGGGATTTATCCAAAATTTTGGATACCGTACTCTTCATAAATGTAAAATACTCATTCAAGCTATCTTTCTCTGATAAGTCACATTGACCCAGAGCTTTTTCTGATTCTGTCCAAACATACAGAGGCAGGGAGCTAAGGGGGCATCTGCCATATTAGTTGGAAATGGCTCAACCTGAGCAGCCAGTCTCAAAATCAAAGAGACTCTTAACATCTTGTTCTTCAAAGATACGCACAAACATTACTAGCTATGACTTTTAGGAATTCCAGTAGCAACTTTAGATTTTGGTTTTACTTAGTTCTATTCCTTCTTTATCCTTTATCACATATTTTTCAACAGCCATTAATATCTGAGCCCAGACTGCCACCATTTTATTTTCCACTCATCAAACAGCGCAAAACTTATGTGAGAAAACAAATGTGACTAACATTATTGAAATTAGCTTGGCGGGAAGGGATGCTTTTAAATGATTACATAAAGCTCGCAGAAAAACGTACATGGTTTCAGCCAACACTAGTACAACCTGTCTTGTAGGTAACATGTGATGTATGTATGTCACATGTATGAAAGTTCAAAAGCACGGGATACTCTGGATACCCTAGACTTTAAGCTCGCTTTTCAGTTCTCTTAGGAATGCCTTTTAACATTAGGGACTCCATGGACACCTGAACAACTTGCCTTTTCAGGTTTATCTTAGATTGGGATGTACCTGCCTCAAATCTTCCAACTAAATCTTTTGCAGTACTTTTTTCCAAAGAAAAGAAGTGAGGTGCCTGTTTGAAACCTGGCACAATGCTCTATTCCAGAAATGAACAAACACATCAATCTGCTGGTTTTGGCTAACCTTACTTAAACTACCATCAAAACAATCACAACCAGGTCACAGGCAGCAACAGAATGCTGTAATTATTGAGTGAAAAATGCACTAGTCCAGACAACGCTATAATTTACTTTTGACATTTGAAGCTGCACTTTGTAGGCAATGTTATTGTCTGGGAACACATTTGGTGGTTAGGCGGCCAGTGTCCTGAGAAGATCGGTGTCTCACAGCAGCCAACAGACAGAAACGGGCCTGTGGCTTCATTGCTTCATCACTGCATCTCTCTCCATGTAATCTAGCATCATTGGCCTTCGTCCAGATGTTACTGTAGTAGATGCTTCATGTGATTGCTTTGACTTAGTACCTGAATGTTGAGACACATCACAATTGCATGACGCTCTCCCTGCCTGTGCCACACCACACTAAAAATAGGATTAATTTAAGTACTACTTTTCTTTATTGAAATCGATAATTTTATTTTCCAGTGTACTTACCAAATCTACAGCACTGTCAGGATTGTCCTTTCCATTGCCAGAGTTTATTATCAGCTGTGTACATCCTGCCGTTACAGGCAACACCGCAGGAGCTACATTTGATATAGTAGAATTGGAGCCACAGCTGTTTGCAGTGGTTAGCATGGGTTTTGGGGCTGTCATCTCTCTAGCAGCCTCCAACCCAGCACACTAGTTTTCCCTGCACGGCTGGACGAGGTCTGCTTGCCTATATAGCTGAGGGAGCAGCTCATTTTACGGAGCATAAATAGAACACCGAATTTCTCAAAAGAATTTCTAAAAAGCTAAAGTATGTGGCAAAGCTTACCATGATTGGCAGCATGATTAAATTTGCTGCCTGCTCACCACTACCCTCTGCGCACTCATCATACAGTTTTCATCCCGCAGCCAACGAGAAATACAGGCCACGGCGCGTTAACGTGACATCACACTCAGCGTCTTGTTTTGCTAGTGGAAGCAACGTGTGTATTGCATTGCTATTTGGTGTGTTTGTTTTTGGTACTACAAAAGTGAATTCTAACTAAGTGCATCAACAGAATACGTGTGTATAGGTGTATGTGTAGTGGTGATACATCCACAATTTGTTATATTTACGGTGGTGTGTGCGAAACATTGATAATTGTACGCAAGATATGTTAACCTCAAATGCATCTTCGTTTACTACTTTAGAAGATTCTAACTGTCTGTGTGTGTTTATCCTGACATGATTTAGAGATCTTAAACTTCACTGTAACTTCGATGCAATGCATTGAAATACTGTTTCATTTCATTTCTAGATCTGGAACTCTTGAAAAGCCACATTGATGTGGTGTGTTCGGCTTTTGGTTGAATTATGATTCCGAAACTGAGAGAATGACTATTTTTTTTGCCAACTGACTAGAGTCAATGTGCACTGTGGCTTTGAAATATCCCAACAGACTTAACCAAACTAACATGGCCAAATATTTGTGTAATACACTTCGATGAATCATATGTAATTCGATGGGACATAATTATGGACAGAGGACAACTGAAAGAATTTCCCAGAATAATTCCAAAACTCATTGAAAATGCTGTGCCAACTATTTTCCCAACACTCCCTCACACTGTTCTAAATCAATTACAAAAGTGAGGCGTCTTGCCGATGCAAAAGACTATAATCTTCAAAAAGCTATTCACGACAGTATTGATTCAAACAACTTACACCTCCAACAAAATTCACTTTGATGTCTCAATGACGTTTCTGTGTGGCTAGAAGGACAGAAAATTTGCAGCAAAAAATGGTCTGCGATTAGAGGTGATGGAAAATTGCATACCTGTTTTTTGGGATTAGACAGGAGAATACCTTGTGTTACTGCATTCATCACTTAACAGTGATTTGAGCTTTAGGGTAAATGTTAGTGAAGGAATTCATTTTGCAACTAAGGCATCCATCAATGATGTGAAGAAAATAACTTCCATAAACATTTTAGAAAATGTAATGTCAATGGTTGAGCAAGGAGAAATTTTGCCTACTGTTACAAATAAATTAAACTGTGCTGTCAATTGCCTGCAGACTATCCCAAATTATGATGAAAATGCGCAACTGAAATTTACTGTAGAACAACTTCATGTATCACAAATCTCCAAAACAACAGACACTATGGCAACAAGACCATGACAGAATGTACATACAAGCAATGTGCCACTGACAGTGCATACAGCGCCTTGAGGAAATGTGATTTAATGTTTTTACCCCACCCACAAACCCTGCAGAAACTAATTTGTAATTACCAGTTAGTCACTTCATCAGTTCAAACGAGTCCTTATTTAAAAAACAGGGTAAAATATTAAAAAAAAAAAAAAAAAAAAAACATGAGTTGTTAGCGTCTCTTTTGTTACATGAGATTTATGTGCAACTACAGCTTTCATTTAAGTCTGGCTCAATACACGGGAGTAGGTTTTTCATCCTGAGATGTGTGCGAAAACAGCACAGGTTTTTATGGTTTCCTCTCTTGTCTAAATATGTTGATGATGTATAAATTATACCAGTAGCTATAATGACAAGTGAAGAGCTGAAATCTTTGATCAGTAATGTTCTGCGCATGGTGGAAAGAGTGGGCTTCAAAGTTGTTAGTCTGATAACAGATAACAACGGTGTAAACAGGAAGGCATATGAACTGTTCACCCCCACTAGAATTCTCCAACCCAGTATTAAACACCCTCTAGATTCTTCCAAGAAACTTTTTTTTTTTTTAATGTTTGATACTGTACATATTCTGAAATGTGTCAGGAACAATTGGCAGACAAAAAGAAGTGTTAATAAAGTGTTACTGTTTCCTGACATGACTGATCATTCAGTAATATTGACAGCACAGTATAAGCATTTGGAGTTGGTATATGAGAAAGAAAGAAACTCTTTAGTCAAATATGGCCACACACTATCAGCTAGAGTGCTGTATCCATCGTCTATTCAGAAACAAAATGTGAAATTAGCTTTGAAAATTTTCAATGATAATGACTTAGTAGCTCTGAAACATGCAACAAAGAACTTGCCTAATGTTACTGAGCAGATAGATCAGACAGTGACTTTCCTTCAGTTGATTGTGAACTGGTGGAAGACTGTGTATGTTAGAAGTGTATTTTAAGGCCAGAGATTCAATGATCCTTACAGAGAAGCCACCAGGAAGACAACAGACAATCAGGTGACATTTCTAAATAATCTGTGCCATTTGCTAAAAGTTTGGAGAGTATCTGTTCCAATAACTGATGCTTTAAAATCACAGACATTCCAGTCTTTAATATTAACAACTGAATCTTTTCTGCAAATAATTCTATACTTATTTGAGAAATATGACATTGATTACATATTGCTAGGAAAATGATGATTTAGAGGGCCACTTTGGGTGCTACCGACAGCTGAGTGGGGCAAATTACTACATTAGCTACATCCAAGATTTAGAAAATGAAAGAAAATTAAGATTCAAAAATGATGTACTGTTTGCAGCTCAAAATGATAATGTACACTTGAAACACACGATTCCTACCCAACAGCAACTAGATTGTGATACTGACATTTGCATTTTTTTCTGATATTATGGACATCACCTTCGGTATGGTTGATATTTCACTTAACATGTTACCTATTTTGACATACATAGGAGGTTATGCAGCTAGGAAAGCCCTTCAGAAATCTAAGTGTGACAAATGTACTGAATGGTTGCAGCTGCACAAAGACGTTGAGGTAGATTCTTCTCACAACTTTGTGAAGGAACAGGATAGCATTAAACTGACTTTGCCTACAGAGACAGTAGTGATCACAGTTGGAATAGTGTGATATACACTCTCTCTGCTTGTGAATGACTTTATTCAGCAATTTATGTTATGTGGCAAACAGCTTTCCATTTCTCAGAAGATATGCATGTCAAAAGTCGTGAAAACAGTGGATAATGCTGAATGTATATGTTTGCTTCACAACACATTGTTAAGCAAATTAGAATATGTATCTCTCTGTGCCAACAGAATAATCATTAACAATTTTGAGAAAATGCATAATGATAAGGCAAGTAAGTCCAAATTAGATTCAAGGAAAGTGAAGAAGCTTAGGACTGACACGCAAGTTTGAAGCCCTCTACAAAGCTACTATTTCTTTTTATGTACTTTCTCGTGTTATCACGTTTCGCAGATATCTCACTGTTCTTATTGTGCAATTTTATTTCATTATGTAGCACACTATTTTTGATTTTTACTTTGTTTTTCCTGTGGAGGTGTAAGTAGTGGCTAGATGTGGTTCCATGTTCATGAAAGCAACTATTGGTTGGGCACTGGTCAATATTTTTCTTTATGTATCTCACTGTTTGAAAATTGTATTCACATGGAACTGTCAGGATATCCAATATTTTAAACAGCACTCTGCAGTGAGCTCTCTTGCTTCTGTTTAATATAGTATGTATAGCCCTCTGTTGTAGTTGTAATTGTTTATATATTCTGCCTATTTACCTCCCAGAAGGTTATACCATAACTGATTATAGAAAGTACATGTGCAAATTATTCAGTTTTTATGCATGAGCTGCTACACACTGCTGCTTTTAATCAGGGTGTGTAACATGATGTTGCAATTTATTTTGCTTGGGTGACAAATTATGTTTAAGACCTGGATCAATTTTGCGATGAAAATTTCCATATCACTGCTAGCTGAATGGTGTATACATAATATGGTTAGGCTTTGGAACATATTTGTGTCCCATATTTTTATGGTTGATATTTCTAGATGTTTTTCTTCACTTTATGAAATAATGTCATTTCTGACTTCATACATAATCCCTTGCTTAACATACATGCATGGCCCACCATCCCACATAAAGGTTCTGCTATACTGACATGCTAAATCATAAGAGTTTAAACCATTACGACTTATTTAAGGTGCTCTACACCAATGTCTTGTGATGCAAACGAGTGAGGTGTCTATAGTTCCACTTGTAGTTGCTGGACTTTATTTCTAATGGACTGAATATTTTGGTGGAGGATTACGAAACCGTACCTTGAAGGTTTCTATCTTTTTTTTTGTCCTTGACTAAAAAATCCTTTGGATGAAGAGCAGCATAATTTTCCAATTGCTCACAGCACTACACAATGTTGCTTTTATTGACTCCTCATCCTTCAAAAGTGACGTTGATGTTATTACTGCTGCCGATGGTGATGCTGCAGCTTCTGATGTTGTTGAGGATGATGTTTTCAGTAACTTACAGATAATGCCATGGCAACACCATGAATTGTCAGGAATTTGTTTATTTCCTCTGTGAAGTATGTTTATTTTGTTTCTTTTGTCATACTTGCATCCCCACCCTCCCATTCTGTTCATTTCACATAGTAGGAAATAGAATGTAACAGGTTCAATTCCTGCTGTTAGATTTTGTGTCTGTTCATGCTTTACTAATAATGAAAAGTGCAACAGGACACAATTGTACCCAACTTGATTGCTTGAGTTTTCATTTCTTTATTTTTGTTCAGACTGCATACATTTCACAGATAATCTACAAATACATAATGCATTAATGCTTATATGTAACGTTGTTTCTCCGACTGGTTTGTTTACATTAAAATTACATTGAGCACAGAGGTGTCATGATGATGTAGAATACATAGATAAACAGAGTGGAGCAGAAAATAAATCTTGGTACAAATGTTCCCGTGTCACCACACTTGGCACCTATACCTCAGATTGCATGTCCATACACACAGCTTGATAAAGCAAATTCTACTGCAAATATTGCAGTGGTACTGCAAATAGGAAGCATTTTCAGAGAACTGTGTGTAATTTCTTTTATATAGTCAAGCATTTGGTCTGATTTAAGCATATATTTTTTTCTTGGTGTCACATCCATGGCAGCAACAGATTTTGTGATCATTTGGCTAATTCTATCATATTTTCTACAATGCCTGTAAAGAATTTATTAGAAGTGTTTTAAACTGCCTCTAAATTTTTGAGAATGGTATCATTAAATGAATAATAAATTGACCTAAGGCAGTATCTTATTGCCATGAAATGTATAGCACCAATATGTAGAAACATCTTGTTTCATTAAAATCTTCAAAGGGGCAAATAGGGTCACTTTTACTGGAAACTTGAAAGCTCACAGTAAGATGCAAAATTATGTTTACAAACTTATCACACTACTGTAGTGAGTTTAAAACATACCACAAATTTACCTGCCTAATGTTTATGAACTAGCCTTGCATCCTATTATCTTACCTCAATTAATATCAACTGTTATGAGTAACGAAAATGTCTGTTTTTGAAAGAATTACAAATTTGTTAAAATAAATTATGTATATTAAATGTTTGTTCTTGTTCATTATTGTCTTCATAAATGGTTCATGCTGTACTACACTTCAGTTAGTAATGAAGTGAAAAATGAAAAACATCTACTGATGTTTATTCTTGGTATATTCATGTCTCTCTCTCTCTCTCTCTCTCTCTCTCTCTCTCTCTCTCTCTGTGTGTGTGTGTGTGTGTGTGTGTGTGTGTGTGTGTGTGTGTGTGTGTGTGTGTGTGTGTGTGTGTGTGGGGGGGGGGGGGGGGGGTTATTAGGATAGAGAGACTCATTCATGTTGTACAGAAAACATAAAGCTAAAGAAATTTTAATGTTGATCAAATAGTGCTTATAGTGCTTGTTGCTGATTTTTGGAAACTACCTGTAGTACAGTGTTTGATGATAGTTTATCTCAGGTGTTGCAGATGTAAGCCAACACACACATGTGGGTACATTCAAAAAGGTTTTAAATACTACTGTCCTGGACACAGGGGCCCTTATAAACTGAAAATGTCCTTTCAATTTGAAAATTCATTTCCTTTTATTCAGTCTCTTCTCCATCACTTCCTTCTATTTGTAAATGTAGGTGCTGCTTTGACAGTTAGAGGGCCAGAAGAGAAGTAAACTGGTAATCCAAGATGGTAAATGTTCACTTTTATATTGGAGCTATTTAGGATATATAGTTAGCATAAAATGGGAAAAAATACAAAACTTATATTATGCATTTTGCAGTGCCTTCTTCAGACACAAAGCAATATATATACTGACAAAGTGTACTTTTTTGTCTTCGTACCCTTGTGAATGTCTATTAAAAATTACTACACAGTCAGTACACCAAATAGAAATTTTTCCACTGCGGAAAACCCTGAAATGATTTAGCAGTTCTTCCAAAAAAACTAATAACCCATATTCCATAAACATAATATCTGCATTACCGCTGTCTTCCTCAAGAGACAGGTAAGTGACAAGTTCTTGTCAAACTACAAGTGAGATTTTAGTTTTTGGTAGAACTGACCGACAAACAACTGCATAATATGTTAAAACTTACTTTATTTTGCACAAACTGTTTCGAGAAAACCTCTTCCTCATTATCAGGTGCCTTTTTCTAATTGCAATGAATAAAATATGCCAAAAAAATACAGGTGAGAATTCGCTTCTGATAATTTGATAAATCGGGTTTGTTCAAATCCAAGAACATAATAATTCCTGTCTTAAAGTATTTAATAGAAGCAATTTTATTATGTCTCATAGAAACAATGTGGCATTTGTGCAAAACAGGAAATAATGTACGTCTATTATGTTCAGGTGATCGTCCTACAAGTCTTGTCAAAACTATGGCATAATGCACAACTTCGTCAAAATCATTCTGTAGAGATGAGCATCTTCTGTAATTAAATTTTCACTCATTAAAAATGAAACACCTTAGACAAAAATCGGCGAAATATATCAGGAAAAATATCAGTTGCTGACGTTTTCTTTCGTGTAAGGAAAACACACCTACTGAAAACAAAGGTGGTCTACATATATTTCTCTACACCTTGCACGAATGTAATCTAGTATAGAAATGCGTACGACAAGTATCTTTTAACTTGTTTCGATCACAGTGATTTGAATATTTCGCTGTCTGATAGAAATGTTCATATACTTACAAATAATGTCATGAATGGAATTCTATGTGGGAGCCTGTCGAAAATTAGTTACTTGTAACTGCATTTTAGAAAAAATTCTGATCACATTCTTTCCTTTCGTTCATGCAATTATTGTGTGGTGTTATTACTTTAATGGTAACTGGGAGACAAAAATGAACCACAAACAAAAAATGTCTAAAACCACAAACATCTAGACGTAAACTGGGCTTGGTTAGTAAGCTAACAAATTGAATAAACTCTTAATTGGGGTACATATGTTTTATTTGTCATTCCAGACCTGCTGTTTTTCAGCTGTTAAATACATATGCCTACAACTGTGTTCTCGATTGCTATGTTTCTAAGTATATCTTGCATTGTAGTTTACCAGTATTCAGAAATGCAGTATGTGTGTACCCTGCACGACTTTAATTCATATAAAACTTTCATGGACGCATTTTAGACAGAGGCGCTATCTGTTCTGAAGTGAGAAGATGCAAGGACGCTACCAGTCATGTGACATCCTTCGTGTGACGTACGTGGCGTGACCTATCTTTCTCGTTGGCCTCGTTCTCATCCAACTGATGTCACTGCTTCCCCTTCAACTCCTCTGTACTGCTGTGCTTCAGCAAATGTGAAAGACAGATTGCAATACCTTCTAGAGTGAAGGTCATATGTAACAACAAATACATATATGTAATATCACAATCATTTTTAAGTCCAATTCTTGAACTTTTGCTTTTTCCACAATCTAATGACCTCTGATGGTACTATGACCATAACGTGTCTTGCCACTATGATTTATTCTCACAACAACAATTATAGTAAGTTAAATACCATTATATATCATTGGTTAGACATTCAATTCTGGATTAATTTTCTTTCTTGTTTCATGTGCATGCTACCATCTAGTTCTAAAGCTTATTAAAAGTTGGTAACATTTTTACCCTTATCTTAATATGTGAACAGCAACCTAACTTCTCATTTGCAATACATTTTTGTACATCGTTATGACCTCTCGTAACCAAATAAAATATTGATTTTGGTTTGGAACCAAGTAATATTTGTTGAAGAACAACATTTTCGTCTCTGAATGTTACCTTTACTTGAAAATTAGCAGAAATGTTTGTGTACAATGTTGCAAATTTATTAAAATACATCAAGAGTTTGCAATACGACAGAATTTAATGTTATGTCCTCCCGAATTCCACAAAAAACAAAAATTTTAAGCAGAGAAATAGACTGTTACAATGCCTACTTTATAGTTTCTCGCATTTCCCTTGCACTAGAGCCACGTAAGCCATATATCATGTGATTGTGAAAAGGAGGTCAATCTAGTATTAGGAAAGCTCCAGCCTGTTCAAATGTATTGTTTGCTCAGCCATAATCCTCCAAATTCTTCAAAATAAATTTGCATGTGACCACAATAGCCAAAGATTCTTCTGTAAATGTAAGACGAGCCCTAGAGTAATTTATCAAAAAATGTAAAAAGGTTAACTTCAGAAGCAATAGTTTAATTTGTGAATATAAGATGACACTATTTTTTGAATGATGAATTTGGGGGAAAAAACTGCACCTCATAATTGGGTAAATATGGTAATTCTTGTGAGCATATTCCTTCAGACTGCTCACTTTCCATTAGCTTAGCTTAACCTAACCTAACCTACCCAACTTGGCATGAAGCCAACAAGATGATAGCTTTTGCAAACAGCAGAAACGGAGTAACAATAATTACACATACATAAAATGTTATATACTGCAGTTGCTGGATCTTATATCTGTTAGTTATTTGTGCTGCACGAACCTTTCATGACATGAATCTTCAAGACCTATCTCGTGTATAAGTCTTATTGCTCTTTACAGTAATAGTGGATTTTTTAAAAGTGGATGTCAGTTGCACAACCACAGAGTTCAACCACAAAATTAAGAAAGGGTTAAATAATTTCATAATATACTATTTCCAGTGTTTGGCTATGAATTACCTTTGCAAGCTGGCTAAAGAGATTATGAAATTACTGACTTTTCCACACACAAAATGAATGAGGTTTGTTCATTGTACATTTTAATCAACACACACACACACCATACCATTTGACAATATTTTGCTATGGTAGTCTTTGAAGGCATGATGCATTGCTCTCTTGACAGCCAAAGGAATTTCATTAGCATCTCTCTTATCTGTAGTCCTATACTTCGTTTTACACCTATTGTCAAGTAGCCTCTCTTTCTTTAAAAGTGACCTTACAGTGACTGCATCCCTTGGAGGTTCCCTCCCATTATGAAGCGTTCTACTGGTAACATATTTATCCAGTGAATGGTCAACTATTCCTTTAAACTTGAGAAGTACAGAGGGTGGTTATGCTTATCATTGAGAGCTCCAATGCTAGCAGGTGATTGAGCCCCTCAGGGAGATAGCAGGCAAGGCGGGAAAGAGTTCCAGTGTGCATTCGGTATGTTTGCTGGGAAGTCTCATCCATGATATGGAGGAGGCCCTGCCAGCGGCTATCTAGCACACTGGGTGCAACCGGCTGCATGTAGTGGCACGTCTCTGCACGAATGACGCCTGCCGCTTGGGTTCTGAGGCCATCTTCAGCTCTTTTCGGTAGCTGGCTGATTTGGTGAAGACAACTAGCAACGCACACAGTGTGGAAGCTAAGCTATCGATTTGTAGTATCATACCCAGGGTTGATCGCAGCCCTCTGGTTTGGAGTAGAGTATAAGATCTAAAGCAGAGGCTCAGACAACTCTGCGATGGTATCGTATGCGAATTTCTCGACATCCACTATTGACTGCAGAATTGTAGGGTTCCCCTTAATAGGTCAGGCGTGCACTACATGCAGGAAGCGGTTACTAGTGTAATGGAGTACGTGTGGCGGCACAAATGGATTTTTTTATGTTAGAGAACCCCTCTCTTGGGATCAAAGATGATTTGCCCGATAAATCAGCCACAGCAACCTCTGAGAATCTTGGTCCTCACAGATCGGAGATAGAAAAGATTAA
This sequence comes from Schistocerca serialis cubense, assembly GCF_023864345.2. Lineage (NCBI taxonomy): Eukaryota > Metazoa > Arthropoda > Insecta > Orthoptera > Acrididae > Schistocerca > Schistocerca serialis. Next base: position 292,382,237 of record NC_064638.1, read on the forward strand.
CAAGATTTTAGTAAACTGCAGGAGCATCCAAGGAAAGGTCCCAGAAGTAGTATCACTTACTGAAGGTTATAATGCACAAATAGTATTGGGAATAGAAAGCTGTTTGAAACCAGACATCAATGACAATGAAATCCTAAGTTCAGATTGGAATTTTTATCGTAAGGATAGGTTAGTCGCCAATGGTGGCGGCGTATTTATTGCAGTAAAAAATTCGATAAAATCTAGCGAGGTTATCACGGATTCCAAATGTGAATTAATCTGGGTGAAACTGAGTATCAAAGAACGATCAAAAATGGTGATTGGATGCTTCTATAGACCAACTGCATCAGGATCTGTAGTTTAGAGTGCTTCGGACAGAATTTGCAGAATATCATTAGTAATTTTCCTGATCATAGCATTGTAATAGGGGTGACTTCAACCTGACAGGTATAGATTGGGAGTGTTATGCCATCAAAACTGGTGCCAGAGACAGGGAATCATGTGGCATTGTTCTGGACGTCTTGTCGGAAAATTACCTTGAGCAGATAGAGAACCAGCTCATGAGGGTAACGTCCTAATACCTTCTGACAACAAACAGAACTGAACTTATCAAATCAGTTAACTTAGAGGAAAGTATCAGTGATCATAAGGTTGTGACAGCGTCTACGATGACTGGTCCTACAAGGAATGTTAAGAAAGGTAGGAAGATATATTTGCTCAGCACAGGTGACAGGATAGAAATTTCAGAATATCTCAGCAGTCAGCATCAAATATTCGGTGATGAGGACAAACATGTGTAGAACAAATGGAAAAAATCCAAAGGCATCATTCAGTATGCCCTAGACAAGTACACCACGTGATCAAAAGTATCCAGACACCTGGCTGAAAATGACTTATAAGTTCGTGGTGCCCTCCATCGGTAATGCTGGAATTCAATATGGTGTTGGCCTGCCCATAGTCTTGATGACAGTTTCCACTCTTGCAGGCATACGTTCAATCAGGTGCTGGAAGGTTTCTTAGAGAATGGCAGCCCATTCTTCATGGAGTGCTGCACTGAGGAGAGGTTGGTGAAGCCTGGCACAAAGTCGGTGTTCCAAAACATCCCAAATGTGCCTGATAGGATTCAGGTCAGGACTCTATGCAAACCAGTCCATTACAGGGATGTAATTGTCATGTAACCACTCAGCCAAAGGCCGTGCGTTATGAACAGGTGCTCGATCGTGTTGAAAGATGCAATCGCATCCCCAAATTGCTCCTCATCAGTGGGAAGCAAGAAGGTGCTTAAAACATCAATTAAGGCCTGTGCTGTGATAGTGCCACATGAAACAAGGTGTGCAAGCCCCCTCCATGAAAAACGCGACCACTCCGTAACACTACCGCCTCCTAATTTTACTGTTGGCACTACACACACTGGCAGATGACGTTCACCGGGCATTTGCCATACTCACACCCTGCCATCGGAATGCCACATTGTGTACCTTGATTCGTCACTCCACACAACGTTTTTCCACTGTTCAATTGTCCAAAGTTTACGCTCATTACACCAAGCAAAGTATTGTTTGGTATTTACTGGCATGATGTGTGGCTTATGAGCAGCTGCTCAATCATGAAACCCAAGTCTTCTCACCTCCCGCCTAACTGTCATAGTACTTGCATTGGATCTTGATGCAATTTGGAATTCCTGTGTGATGGTATGGCTAGATGTCTGCCTATTACACATTACGACCCTCTTCAACTGTCGGCAGACTGTCTACATCTACATTTATACTCTGCAAGCCACCCAATGGTGTGTGGCGGAGGGCACTTTACATGCCACTGTCGTTACCTCCCTTTCCTGTTCCAGTCGCATATGGTTCGCGGGGAGAACGACTGCCGGAAAGCCTCTGTGCGCACTTGAATCTCTTTAATTTTTCATTCGTGACCTCCTAGGGAGGTATAAGTAGGGGGAAGCAATATATTCGATACCTCATCCAGAAACGCACCCTCTCGAAACCTGGACAGCAAGCTACACTGCGATGCAGAGCGTCTCTCTTGCAGAGTCTGCCACTTGAGTTTGCTAAACATCTCCGTAACGCTATCACGCTTACCGAATAACCCCGTGACGAAACACAATGCTCTTCTTTGGATCTTCTCTATCTCCGCTGTCAACCCGACCGGGTACGGATCCCACACTGATGACCAATACTCAAGTATAGGTCGAATGAGTGTTTTGTAAACCATCTCCTTTGTTGATGAACTACATTTTCTAAGGACTCTCCCAATGAATCTCAACCTGGCCCCTGCCTAACCAACAATTAATTTTATATAATCATTCCACTTCAAATCGTTCCGCATGCATACTCCCAGATATTTTACAGAAGTAACTGCTACCAGTGTTTGTTCCGCTATCATATAATCATACAATAAAGGATCCTTCTTTCTATGTATTTGCAATACATTACATTTGTCTATGTTAAGGGTCAGTTGCCTCTCCCTGCACCAAGTGCCTATCCGCTGCAGATCTTCCTGCATTTTGCTGCAATTTTCTAATGCTGCAACTTCTCTGTATACTACAGCATCATCCGCAAAAAACCGCAATAAATTTCAGACACTATATACTAGGTCATTTATATATATTGTGAAAAGCAATGGTCCAATAACACTCCCCTATGGCACGCCAGAGGTTACTTTAACGTCTGTAGACGTCTCTCCATTGAGAACAACATGCTGTGTTCTGTTTGCTAAAAACTCTTCAATCCAGCCACACAGCTGGTCCGATATTCCATAGGTTTCTACTTTGTTTATCAGGTGACAGTGCGGAACTGTATTGAACGCCTTCTGGAAGTCAAGGAAAATCTACCTGGGAGCTTGTATCTAATATTTTCTGGGTCTCATGAACAAATAAAGCGAGTTGGGTCTCACACGATCGCTGTTTCCAGAATCTATGTTGATTCCTACAGAGTAGATTCTGGGTTTCCAGAAATGACATGATATGTGAGCAAAAAATATGTTCTAAAATTCTACAACAGATCGATATCAGAGATAAAGGTCTATAGTTTTGCGCATCTGCTCGACGACCCTTCTTGAAGACTGGGACTACCTGTGCTCTTTTCCAATCACTTGGAACCTTTCGTTCCTCTGAAGACTTGCAATACATGGCTGTTAGAAAGGGGGGCAAGTTCTTTCGCATACTCTGTGTAGAATCGAATTGTTATCCTGTCAGGCCCAGTGGACTTTCCTTTGTTGAGTGATCTCAGCTGCTTTTCTATTCCTTGGACACTTATTTCGATGTCAGCCATTTTTTCATTTGTACGAGGATTTAGAGAAGGGATTGCAGTGCAGTCTTCCTCTGTGACACAGTTTTGGAAAAAGGTGTTTAGTATTTCAGCGTTACGCGTGTCATCCTCTGTTTCAATGCCATCATCATCCCGGAGTGTCTGGATATGCTGTTTCGATCCACTTACTGATTTAACATAAGACCAGAACTTCCTAGGATTTTCTGTCAAGTCGGTACATAGAATTTTACTTTCGAATTCACTGAACGCTTCATGCATAGCCCCCCTTACGCTAACTTTGACATCGTTTAGCTTCAGTTTGAGAGGTTTTGGCTGCATTTAAACTTGCAGTGAAGCTCTCTTTGCTTTCGCAGTAGTTTCCTAACTTTGTTGTTGAACCACAGTGGGTTTTTCCCATCCCTCGCAGTTTTACTCAGCACGTACCTGCCTTAAACGCATTTTACGATTGCCTTGAACTTTTTCCATAAACAGTCAACATTGTCAGTGTCTGAAATCTGCCTTCTATTACTCTTGCTAAACAGATAAACCTTCCTCCCTTTTTTTATATTCCTATTTACTTCCATATTCAGGAATGCTGCAACGGCCTTATGATCACCGATTCCCTGTTCTGCGCTTACAGAGTCAAAAAGTTCGGGTCTGTTTGTTATCAGTAGGTCCAAGATGTTATCTCCACGAGTCAGTCAACAGACGAGGTCTGCCTGTATGCTTTTGTGCTGTACATGCCTCTTCATGTTACCACTTCACTATCACATCGGAAACAGTGGACCTAGGGATGTTTAGGAGTCTGGAAATCTCGCGTACAGATGTACGACACAAGTGACACCCAATCACCTGACGACGTTCGAAGTCCATGAATTCCGCGGAGTGCCCCATTCTGATTTCTCATGATGTCTAAGGACTACTGAGGTTGCTGACATGGAGTACCTGACAGCACAATGACCTCATACGAAAAACATATGTTTCTGGGGATGTCCGAATGCTTTTGATCACCTAGTGTATGTTCCGAGTAAGGTTTTAAGTGATGGGAAACATCCAGCATTGTTTAATTGCCGTGTTAGGAAAGTGCTACGTAAAGAAGGAGCACTGCATCTCAGATTCAAGAGAAGTACAAACCTAGCTGAACAAAGCAAAAATGAGCATAAGGAGAGCAATGAGAGAAGTGTTCAAAGATTTTGAAAGTAAGATGTTGTCAAGTGACCTGAGTAAAAAGTCTAATAGATTTTTGTCATGTGTAAAGTCAGTAAGTGGGTCAAAATCATCTATTCATTCTCTCAGTGACCACACCAACACCAAAATGAAAGATAACAAAGAGAAGGCCAAAATACTGAATTCGGTCTTTTGAAGCTGTTTCATCAAGAAAGATCGTAACACTGTCACTCCTTTCAATCTCCGTACGAACATCAAAATGGCAGAAATTGATATAACCGATCGGGGAATTGAAAAGCAGCTACAATTACTTAGCAGTAGAAAGGCTTCAGGACCAGATGAGATACCTATAAGATTAAATAAATATTATGTGAAAGGACCTGATCCCCTTCTAGCAGTCATTCCCATTTTTAAGAAAGGCCTTAACACAGATCCACACAATTTTAGACCTATATCGTTGACGTCAATCTGTTGTAGAATTATTGAACATTTTTATGCTCAAGAATTATGACTTTTTGGTAAATGAACATCTCCATAAAAATCAACATGGATTCCGCAGAGATACTGTGAAACCCAGCACGCTCTGTTCCTCCACAAGATCCACAGTGCAGTGAACACCGGCACTCAGGTTGATGCCATGTTCCTTGATTTCAGTAAGGCATTTGAGGGCGTCCCGCATTGCTGTTTGATGAAAAAAATACGAGTGTACGGAGTATTGGACCAGACCTGCAGTTGGATTCAAGACTTTCTTGCAGCTAGAACTCATCACATCACTCTTAACGGAACTAAATTTACAGACGTGAAGGTAATACCCGGAGTACCAGAGGTAAGTGTGATAGGACCATTGCTGTTTACAATATATATAATTTGGTCTGGTAGAAAGCGTCAGATGCTCTTTAAGGCTATTCGCAGATGATGCAGTTCTCTATACCAAAGTAGCAACGCCAGAAGATAGTAAGAAATTGCAGAATGGCCTGCAGAGAACTGATGAATGGTGCAGGCTCTGGCAGTTGATCCTGAATGTAAATAAATGTAACATATTGTACATACACAGGAAGAGAAATTCACTACTGTACAGCGACACTATTGATGACAAACAGCTGGAGACAGTGCCTGCCGTAAAATATCTAGGCGTAATTATCCAGAGCGACCTTTAGTGGAATGACTATTAAAACAGATAGTGGGAAAAGCAGACACCAGACTCAGATTCATCGGTAGAATCTTAAGGAAATGTAACTCATCCACGAAAGAAGTTGCTTATAAGGCGCTTGTTCACCTATCTGGGATCCCTATCAGGTAGGACTGATAGAGGAGATACGAGAAGATCCAACGAAGAGCGGCACATTAAGTCATGGGACTGTTTAGCTGGCAAGAGAGCGTTACAGAGATGCTAAACAAATTCCACTGGCAGATGTAACATGAGAGGTGGTGTGCATCACGGAGATATTTACTACTGAAATTTTGGGACAGCATTTTTCAGGAGGAGTTGGGCAACATATTACTTCCCCCACATACATATCGCATACTGACCACGAGGACAAAATTCGAGAAATAGATGAATTAGAGGCTTACCAACAATCATTCTTCCCACGCACTATTTACGGTGGAATAGGGTTGGAGAGATCAGATACTGTTACCAAAAGTACTCTCTGCCACATACCATTAGGTGACTTGCCAATCAATATGCTGTAGATACTTCCTTTACATGCTCTTGCCTGTATTGAAAGTTTCAAGTTCCTCATTGAGATATGACACTATTAATTTTTTATCTAGTTTACTGAATAATATATATACACACCCACATGATTTACCAACTGACCTGCCTGCACTGTGAAGCTTTCTATGTAGGAATGACCAGCAACAAACTGTCCATTCGCATGAATGGACACAGGCAGACAGTGTAAGTTGGTAATGAGGATCACCCTGTGGCTAAACATGCCTTGGTGCACGGCCAGCACATCTTGGCACAGTGTTACACCGTCCAGGTTATCTGGATACTTCCCACTAACACCAACCTGTCAGAACTCCGGAGATGGGAACGTGCCCTTCAGTATATCCTCTCTTCTCGTTACCCGCCAGGCCTCAACCTCCGTTAATTTCAAGTTGCCGCCGCTCATACCTCACCTGTCATTCAACATCATCTTTGCCTTTGTACTTCCGCCTCAACTGACATCTCTGCCCAAACTCTTTGCCTTTACAAATGTCTGCTTGTGTCTGTGTATGTGCGGATGGATGTGTGTGTGTATGCAAGTGTATACCTGTCCTTTTTTCCCCCCTAAGGTAAGTCTTTCCGCTCCCGGGATTGGAATGACTCCTTACCCTCTCCCTTAAAACCACATCCTTTCGTCTTTCCCTCTCCTTCCCTCTTTCCTGATGAAGCAACCGTTGGTTGCAAAAGCTTGAATTTTGTGTGTATGTTTGTGTGTCTATCAACCTGCCAGCTCTTTCATTTGGTAAGTCACATCATCTTTGTTTTTAGATATATTTTTCCCACGTGGAATGTTTCCCTATATATATATATATATAAAAAACAAAGATGATGTGACTTACCATACGAAAGCGCTGGCAGGTCGATAGAAACACAAACAGACACATACATACACACAAAATTCAAGCTTTCACAACAAACTGTTGCCTCATCAGGAAAGAGGGAAGGAGAGGGAAAGACGAAAGGAAGTGGGTTTTCAGGGAGAGGGTAAGGAGTCATTCCAATCCTGGGAGCGGAGAGACTTACCTTAGGGGGAAAAAAGGATGGGTATACACTCGCGCGCGCGCACACACACACACACACACACACACACACACACACACACACACACACACACACACACACATCCACACATATGCAAACACAAGCAGACATATTTAAAGACAAAGAGTTTGGGCAGAGATGTCCCAAACTCTTTGTCTTTAAATATGTCTGCTTGTGTTTGCATATGTGTGGATGGATATGTGTGTGTGTGCGTGTGCGCGAGTGTATACCCGTCCTTTTTTCCCCCTAAGGTAAGTCTTTCCGCTCCCGGGATTGGAATGACTCCTTACCCTCTCCCTTAAAACCCACTTCCTTTCGTCTTTCCCTCTCCTTCCCTCTTTCCTGATGAGGCAACAGTTTGTTGCGAAAGCTTGAATTTTGTGTGTATGTATGTGTCTGTTTGTGTTTCTATCGACCTGCCAGCGCTTTCGTATGGTAAGTCACATCATCTTTGTTTTTAAATATATTTTTCCCGCGTGGAATGTTTCCCGAAACATAGATATACATTAATGGCACTAATCCTGTAACAAATTATGTCCTACCTATTCATTGAATGTATAATCAGACTATATAATTTTATTTATTGACTGTTAATATGTTGTTTAAAAGTTTCCTGTGGGAGATATATCACGTTGTATGTAAAGCCCTCTAGTGGTTAACTTCTTAAGATTGGTGCATGCCTAAGTACCATCCTGGCGACCGATTCAACAGAGGGCGCTGATCATTGGTCTGTTCTTTTTTCAGCTGTCATATAGACATTTTATTTTTCATAGGCATGCTACAGGAACTGTAATACGTATATTAATTGTTGACCGTAAATTCACCATAAAAAGGATCGGTCCTATTCTATTCATATATTTCCTTTTAATAATGTTATATGGGTAACTGTATTTGTCTTTTAATGTATCACAATGTAGTTTCTATGATAGTTATCCATTTTAAGAGTTTGCCACATGTATTTTACATAATGTGTTTTTATCAGATTATGTTTTTTGCTTAAATTATGACTACATCCAAGCCGACAGTAGCGACATCTAGGGATGATGTAGGCAAACAGATTTCTGGTAGCTACTGTACTTCAGTAGCCAGTTGCAATAATTGTGTGGATGATGCGGCCTATTCTACACTGTATTTTGGATCTATATGACAATGCTATGCTGATTATATTTATATGCTTTGACAATGCCATTATGGCCGTATCACTTCAGGACATGGTGTAAAAAGGTATGTTTTACAGTATTCTCTGTACATCTCCCTGGTTGAATGAGAGTATATTGTGATATGTATTGCTTTATTATGTTGAAAGACACACTGCTCACTAGGTGTATATATTTGTATATTATAGATCTGAGGATGGTCATTACGGACTGAAACCGGTCATCGTCTAAAGAATTCATATTGGGATCAAAGACTGGAATAAAAATCTGGTCTATTGTGATAAATACACCGCCTCCATTTCCAATTCGCTTATACTTTCGATATACAATCAAAATTTCCCTAAAAATCTCACTGCTACCAATATCACATTTCAACCAGCTTTCTGCACCTACTAGTATGCGAGTTTCACTACTTTTAGTGAGCGGTTTAAACTCCAGCACTTTGTTGCTAATGCTTCGACAGTTTACCATTAGTATTTTAATACTCTCATCTGTGGAGGTATTTCTTTCAATCTTACACTAATATTTCTGGGTTTCCTATGGCTATCGTTATCTGTATTGGATGGAGAGCTGCTGAATCTAAAAACACCTTGCATGCACCCCACACATGGTCAGCTACCTGAGTAACAGCCTCTGACTTGTAGTGCACACCTGGCCTATTTGTGGTGGACCCTACAGTTCTTGACCCTACGGTGCAAGTCAAGGTAGTATCAGCTTAGCTTGTCACAGAACCTTCAAAGCCTCTGGTTTAGTCCTACCACTACACTCAAATCCAAAGTGCCATTATCAGTTCTGGGGACAATGCTGCAAACTGTGAGCTTTATTGAAAGTACATGCACAAGGCTGGTCTTTTCAACCTTCCCTGCCAGTCACTGAAATAACCCAAGTATGATCGTGGAGCCCAGACGACAGGCATCATTTGCTCCAACATGCCTGACAATCTGCAGTTGATTGCAACCTGTTCCATCAATGGCTGCTGGAATAGCCTCTTCAACATGTTGAGTGAGGCCCCCAGACACATACACTGAGTTCACCTGGTGTCCTTTCCTATCACTTGCCGCCATTTCCATAAGGGGTACCATCATTCACCATAAGTCTGAACTGCCAATGCTTAATATACCCCTCGACAGTGTAGTGTTATAGGGCCTTTACTGTTCCTTATCTATATAAATGATTTGGGAGACGGTCTGAGCAGCCGTCTTAGGTTGTTTGCAGATGACTGCTGTCATTTATCGACTAATAAAGTCATCAGAAGATCAAAACAAATTGCAAAACGATTTCAAAAAGATATCTGAATGGCGCCAAAATTGGCAATTGACCCTAAATAACAAAAAGTGTGAGGTCATCCACATGAGTGCTAATGGGAATCCATTAAACTTTAATTACATGGCAAATCAGTCAAACATAAAGGCCGTAAATTCAACTAAATACCTAGGAATTACAATTATGAACAACTTAAACTGGAAGGAACACACAGAAAATGTTGTAGGGAAGGCTAACCAAAGATTGCATTTTACAGGAAGGACACTTAGAAAATGTAACAGATCTACTAGGGAGATGGTCTACACTACGCTTGTCCGTCCTCTTTTAGAACGCTGTGGGATCCTTATCAGATAGGATTGACGGAGTACATCGAAAAAGTTCAAAGAAGAGCAGCAAATTTTGTATTATCGCGAAATATGGGAGTGTCACTGAAATGATACACAGGATTTGGGCTGGACATCATTAAAAGAAAGGCTTTTTCATTACGAAAGAATCTTCTCACGAAATTCCAATCACCAACTTTCTCCCCCGAATGTGAAAATATTTTGTTTACACCAACCTACATAGGGAGAAACAATCACAACGATAAAATAAGGGATATCAGAGCTCGTACGGAAAGATGTAGGTGTTTGTTCTTTCTGCACGCTGTATGAGATTGGAATAATAGAGAATTGTGAAGGTGGTTTGATGAACTCTCTGACAGGCACTTAAATGTGATTTGTAGAGTATGCATGTAGATGAAGATACTGGACAGAACAGGTTTCCCAAAACATGTGAAGTGAGTTCCACTGGCTCAGTTTCAGTGACAGACAGCACCTCAGACTTGTTGGTCAGCAGGATCGGTACAACACCCTGAGTCCTCCATGGTACCCGTCCATCCAGTATAGAATGCCTATATCTACTGTTGACGTGTCACTCGCAGTCAAGTGGACAATGACAGATCCTATACCTTGTGCAGAGAAGGCAGGATCCACAGAGAAGGAAGGTACATGAGGTACCTCAGGTACTGGTATCACAGGTACTAGACTCTCAGGAGCTTCTCCAACACACCAATTCGCAGCAGTTGTCAATCGTTTGACAATAGTCAGGGCGATTTCCAGCTACTAACCAATGTTGAAGTACCATATTGGCCCACAAATAAGCTGCACTCTTTATCCAAATTTCACCCTCCAAAAGTTAGGGTGGAATTTTTATCCACTACTTTGTGTTTTTATAACACTTGCTCTAAATAAATTATGCTCAGTCTGTAACCAGAACTAGTGGCAAGGCATTTTATTACACAACAATGCAAACTTTTACCAGTATTTTTTTGGCATTAACATCATTTAGGTCTATTGGTTTGTTAGCTTACAATTTTATTTCAGTTGAATACTGATAAGAAACTTGATTTATATGCTGATATGAATGACCTCTTTGATTGAAAAGCATTGTCAAGCCATGGAATTTTTATGTCAAAACCACAACCAACAGAGGTGCCAGAAGAAAGTGTGGCCTGGAGTGATCTAATGTGCAGCATTGGGGCACTTCGGAAGAAAACTGGAACAATGCAGTTTCAATGAGAAAATCATTCAGGGAGCCACAATGTGGCATATATCCGTAACTTGCGTATGTGCAATACAACAGAAAAGATAGGACACCTATCTCATGAGAAATAATCCAACTGAAGGCCTTGGAAATATCAAGTGTCTTAAATGTGCTGCAAGGAGAATTCCATCCAAGTACTGGTTGTTGTTATCAGTTTACGTGGAGAAATAACTTTGCTCTCTGACAATGTACTACACTAGTACAGAGTATGCCAACATATTTTGAGGAGAAAACGGTTAACTTTCAGTGGTACGTCATTCAGTTGTGAAGTGTCATTCATACTCATTTCCGTTAGACACTCAGACACGCCATACATAAAGAAAACTTTCCTGAAGGGTTAGTGATTTGCTGCTAAGAAAAGGGCTGGATAAAAATGCAACTGATTGTTGACCAACTGTCTACTGTTTGGTTTTTCAGACCTAAGGCAGAGCTTGCTAACAAAGCCATGCTAGTTTTGGATGCTTTTAAAAGACATCTAAATGCTGAAGTAAAAGATAAACTTGCTACACAAAAGACAGAGCTTATCACAATGTCTGGAAGAATGACCTCAAAACTACAGGTGTTAGATGCGATCTTAAACAAGCCATTCAAGGTCAACCTCTGAAAAATATATTCGGATTGGCTCCTGGAAGAATCTCATGCCTTTCACCAACCGGTAAAGATTAAAAAGAAGCCAGTCACTCTTCTGTGTGAATGGATTCTTGCTTCATGGTCCTATACCCCATCAGAGTGCACTACCATGGGGTTCAAGAAATGGCTGAATATTGAGTGCACTGAATGGCACCGAGAATGACGTACTTTGGGAAGGGAATTAAGAAATTGATGGTAGTGAGAGTGATGGAGTGAATAATACAACTGATAGTGATGAGAGCGAATAACACAAAATAGGGTACCAGTATGTTCGGTGTCAACCTCTTGTATCATTTGTTAGCACAAATGTTTGTGGTACATAACTGCATTTTACACGCTACTACAAGTAGATTTCAAGCTATTTTTCTCCTATCAATCAGTATGTGGCTTATTTTGCGCAAAACATTTGTTTTATCTCATCCTCTTAAGTTAGGGGTGTGGATTATATGCGGTGGTGGCCTATTATTGGGCCAATACTGTACATCATTTACATTGTTGAGGTGAGAACTGCTTGTTTTAAAAACCAGTAATTTAAATTTGGTGACATTCACCTTGAGGTCCTGGGTCCTGATCACTGAAAATTGTTACTGCTATTACATCACTAGTAGCAAATGATACAGCTCCTTATATTACCTATCATAGATTAGAACTGAGGTGTCATCTGCATAGCTTAATATATGGGAGACTTCAGTTTTTTGAGAAGTTAGCTACGGTTTACCGTGTCGAATGCTTTTGTCAGCTTCAAGAATGATAATTTTTAACTTCATAGACCGGCATAGTGGTGGAAGAGAAAATGTTTTCGAAGATGCAGAATTGGAGACATTGCTGACTGAAGACTCACGTCAAACTCAAGAAGAATTGGCACGATTAGTGGGAGTGACACAGCAAGCCATTTCAAAACATCTCAAGGTTATTGGCTTGATTCAGAAAGAAGGAACTTGGGTACTGTGCAAGCTGAATCCAAGAGACGATGAACGGCATTTGTGTGTTTGTGAACAGTTGCTTCAGAGGAAAAAACAGAAGGGATTTCTGCATTGCACTGTGACCGGGGACGAAAAACGGGCTCACTACGATAACCCTAAACACAAAAATCTTGGGGATATCCCGGCCATGCTTCCACATCGACGGCCAAGCCGAATATTAACGGCTCCAAGATCATGCTCTGCATTTGGTGGGACCAGCTCGGCGTCGTGTACTATGAGGTGTTAAAATCAAGTGAAACAATCACAGGTGCTTGGTATTGAAAGAAATTAATGCATCTGAGCAGAGCATTAAAAGACAAACAGCTGCAATACAGCGAGGGGTACGAAAAAGTGATTTTGCAGCACGACAACGCTTGACCCCACGTTGCAAAAGAGGTCAAAATGTACTTGGAAACATTAAAATGGGAGTCCTACCCCACCCGTCGTATTCTCCAGACATTGCTCCCTCTGACTATCACCCATTTAGATCAATGGCACATGGCCTGGCTGACCAACACTTTCGATCTCATGAAGAAGTCACAAATTGGATCGATTCATGGACTTCTTCAAAATATGAACAATTTTTTTGGCGCGGGATTCGTACACTGCCCGAAAGATTGGAGAAAGTAGTGACCAACGACAGAAAATACTTTGAATGATACATGTGTAACCAATTTGTTTCATTAAAGCCTCAAATGTTGGCAAAAAAAAAAAGGCGGAAGCAAAGGTGTACACCCTGTAGTATCTTGCTAAAGCTGGGAGTTAACTTATTGGGCTTCCTTACTTCTCTATACACTGGTTTCACAACTCTCATTTTTAGAACAACTGGAGAAATGTTTCCTCTAATGTTGCAATTAAGTGGGTAGGTAAGAGGTTCTGAGCTTCCTTTTAAGCACTCCTTAGTAACTGCACTGGATATGTCATACCATCTATGTGAATTTTTTTCTTTTAACATGTGTGTTGTCTTGCAATCTTGTGTAAACACACAGTAAAATTTGTCAGTAGCCACCTCTACATTCAAAAGTATTTGTCATTCACAAAGAATTAAGACAAAGAGTAGAGTGAATCATTGAATTTAAAAATAATGAGTGAAACTGATAAATATGTAGTATACTTACATCCTTTTCCCTCAAATTCAAATCTCCACCACAAATAACAACCTTTTCTTCAGGACATGTCAACATTTCCTGAAATATCCTCTTCAACTGATTTATTCTTTCAGCTACATGGTCTGCAGTGCTCTCCAAGTGAGTGTTAATGAGCAATAAATTTAAGGGTCCAATATGAGCCTACAAAAATTATGGAACATATGTTAGTAGACTGTACATAATGATACTGAGAATGCATAGATACAAGTTATGGAATATGAGTTGATTTACAGTGAAACATTGTGTCTACAAGATGCCAATGTTATAGTCAAACATTTCTAAAACGAATGCCAGTTCAATTACATCTATCGGCACAAACAGGCTGCAAACAATTCGTACTCCCAGGAGAATACCTCGTCCCAGTGTCCCATTGAAGTAGAGTTGTAGGACTAGTTGTGTGCAATAATACATGAAATACTTTTTCTGCAATTGATTAGCTGATATTATGTTATAAATTAAAATATGGAAGTGAAAAGTACTGCACTGACAAGAGTAAGGAGCCAATGTTTTCTTAATATTGGATTTACAAGTGACAGTGAAAAGTGACAAGACACTGTTTTCTCATAACTGATGAAAATTATTGATATCTCAAAACTTTCTTTGAGTACATTCAACACTTTTTGTTTACTTGAGAATTCCCTATCCACAAGGATCAACAGCCCAGGTGCACATCTCAGTATTCAGCAATAAATTATCTTCATTCACAACGAACCAACTGCTAGTACATTATACAAAAGGCAATGTGGATCGGAACGAAATCAGTTTTTCTGTGTTCAATCTTTTCTGACTTCGGAAGGAAATAACGAAAAATGTTGTTTGGTCCCCTGGCCAGTAATGCTGAATATTTCAGGCTGAAATCTGATAGCATTTGATCTTTCAGACCAAAAGCCTTTGGTCTGTTAGTGCTCAAGAGTCCTTCCATAAACAATCATATTAATAAACCAATACCATACACAGTAGCAGCGGTAACATCAGTTCCTATTAAGATCATCGAAGGAGAGCACTATCGGTGTTGTCTGGCACTTGGATGGGTGACCATCCGGTCTTCCGAGCGCCGTTGGCAAGTGGGGTACACTCAGTCCTCGTGAGGCACATTGAGGAGTTACTTCTGAGAAGTAGTAGCTCCAGTCAAGAAAGTGACAACAGAAGGGAGAGCAGTGTGCTGACTACATGCCATTCCATATCTGCATCCAGTGATGCCTGTCTGCAGAGAATGACAGGGCAGTCAGTCAGTGCCAATGCAGCTTCGAAGGCCTGTTCAGATGAAGTTTAGTTCAGTTTATGTACATTAGCGTTGACACAGCAGGTGATGAATGCAGTGTTTCATCTCCATGTGCTGTGCTTAAGATGAAATGAGCCATGAAGTAGTTCCTGGTCCACCATGGGCACTAGTTACAGCTTCTCCTTGTGAAAAGAAGTTCTTTATCTAGAGTGAAAGAAGGGTTTCCAGTCATCTAGGGTCCAACCTATACAGTCACAAGCCCAGGAGAGGAGATGCAGGCGATGACGCGCTGTTAGCAAATGCATTCGCATCAGTCATTCGCTGCCATAGCCCATGAAAGCCCAATTCCACCACACTGTCCGAATGGATACATTCATCATACTTCCCACATTGATTCCTGAGGTTATTTCATACGGTGCTACTTGTCTGTTAGAAATGACAACTATACACAAACACCACTGCCCTAGGTCGTTAAGTGAAGGCTGTCAGCCACTGCATCGTCCATAGTGAAAGGTAACAGCTGAAACTTGGCACTCTTGGCACTCTCTTGACACTGGACCTCTGAATATTGAATTCCCTAATGATTTCCAAAATGGATTGTCCCCTGAATCTAGCTCCAGCTACCATTCCACAGTCAAAGACTGTTAATTCCCGTTGTCAACCATAATCACATAAAAAAATCTTTTCACATGAATCAGCCAAGTGCAAATGGCAGCTCCTTCAATGCACTGCCCTTTTATATCTTGCATATGGGATACAACTGCCATTTGTATACGTGCATATCGCTATCCCATGACTTTTGTCATCTCAGTGCGTATTACTACATTGCTAAATCAGTACATCATCCCAGTTGCACGTTGCCTATCTCAAGGCTTCCAGGGGCAACAAAAAATTTTTCAGTACTTCACACATTATTGATCAAACTTAAAATGGTATGATAATCCACTCATTAAGAGATTTAATATTACGTTAAAGGTTTAACACAATAAGGCAAGTCTTAAAGTTAGGCACTAAGTATATGTCTTGAGGTAATGGTGCATAAATTACCCACACAATATTAATCAAGTATTTGAGAATGAACACTTTGTTACTTCCTGACTGTAATGTAATTTCAAACCTTATCTAAACTTATTCCATTAATCTATGGATGAACCACTTGCATGAATATCAAGAGCTCAGATGGAAACCCAATTCTAAGCAAAGAAAGGAAAGCAGAAAGGTGGAAGGAGTATATAGAGGGTCTATACAAGGGCAATGTTCTTGAGGACAATATTATGGAAATGGAAGAGGCTGTAGATGAAGATGAAATGGGAGATATGATACTGCGTGAAGAGTTTGACAGAGCACTGAAAGACCTGAGTCGAAACAAGGCCCCCGGAGTAGACAACATACCATTAGAACTACTGACAGCCTTGGGAGAGCCAGTCCTGACAAAATTCTACCATCTGGTGAGCAAGGTGCACGAGACAGGTGAAATACCATCGGACTTCAAGAAGAATATAATAATTCCAATCCCAAAGAAAATGTGTTGACAGATGTGAAAATTACCGAACTATCAGTTTAATAAGCCACGGCTGCAAAATACTAATACGAATTCTTTACAGACGAATGGAAAAACGGGTAGAAGCTGACTGCGGGGGAGATCAGTTTGGATTCCGTAGAAATGTTGGAACACGGGAGGCAATACTGACCCTACGACTTATCTTAGAAAATAGATTAAGGAAAGGCAAGCCTACGTTTCTAGCATTTGTAGACTTAGAGAAAGCTTTTGACAATGTTGACTGGTATACTCTCTTTCAAATTCTGAAGGTGGCAGGGGTAAAATACAGGGAGCAAAAGGCTATTTACAATTTGTACAGAAACCGGATGGCAGTTATAAAAGTCGAGGGGCGTGAAAGGGAAGCAGTGGTTGGGAAGGGAGTGAGACAGGGTTTTAGTCTCTCTCCAATGTTAGTCAATCTGTATATTGAACAAGCAGTACGGGAAACAAAAGAAAAATTTGGAGTAGGTATTAAAATCCAGGGAGAAGAAATAAAAACTTTGAGGTTTCCTGATGATATTGTAATTCTGTCAGAAACAGCAAAGGACCTGGAAGAGCAGTTGAACGGAATGGACAGTGTCTTGAAAGGAGGAAAGATGAACATAAACAAAAGCAGAATGAGGATAATGGAATGTAGTCGATTTAAATTGGGTGATGCTGAGGGAATTAGATTAGGAAATGAGACACTGAAAGTAGTAAATGAGTTTTGCTATTTGGGGAGCAAAATAACTGATGATGGCTGAAGTAGAGAGGGTATAAAATGTATACTGGCAATGGCAAGGAAAGAGTTTCTGAAGAAGAGAAATTTGTTAACATCAAGTATAGGTTTAAGAGTCAGGAAGTCCTTTCTGAAAGTGTTTGTATGGAGTGTAGCCATATATGGAAGTGAAATGTGGACGATAAATAGTTTAGACGAGAAGAGAAGCTTTTTAAATGTGGTGCTACAGAAGAATGCTGGAGATTAGATGGGTAGATCACATAACTAATGAGGAGGTATTGAACAGAATTGGGGAGAAGAGAAATTTGTGGCACAACTTGATTAGAAGAAGGGATCGGTTGGCAGGACATATTCGGAGGCATCAAGGGATCACCAATTTAGTATTCGAGGGCAGTGTGGAGGGTAAAAATGGTAGAGGGAGACCAAGAGATGAGTACAGTAAACAGATTCAGAAGGATGTAGGTTGCAGTAGGTACTGGGAGATGATGAAGCTTGTGCAGGATAGAGTAGCATGGAGAGCTGCATCAAACCAGTCTCTGGACTGAAGACCACAACAAAAAAAACAACAACAAACAACAACATGGATGAACAATCCAAAACTAATAAAGCCAACAAAATTAGGGAGTTAGTTTTTCAACTATAATGGTTTTACATGATGAACACAAAATATTTAACACATTAACTCATTTTTACATCAACCAAACACTGAAAATGTTTTATACATGGGAGTTTGATTTTCTAAAGAATTGGGAGCGGGGGGACTACGGGGTGTGCAATCCATGCACAAAATTAACAGGTAAATAATTTAGGAATAAAGGACACCGTTCACTGAATGGAAAAGGCACTGAGTCGTTGACAGGCATATACAGAATAGAAGAAAGTGTGTGCCCATCTATGAGACATTGCTTCTGCTACTGGGTCTCCTTTACCCTTAACTTTTTTACATTCTGCCAAAATTTTCCTTACTATGGATAAACAGTTAACATTTATTATGTTTATTTATATGCATGCTGTTATGGGTGACGCATCACTACTAATCTGCAAACAGTATAAAATTATTAGCACATTTAAGCCAGCAAACAGTGAAAACTTCTGAAGCTATGTTCAAGTGGCTTTTCCATGTTTCTGGCAGGATTGAATCATGCTGAAAGAGAAACAGAGAGAGAGAGAGAGAGAGAGAGAGAGAGAGAGAGAGAGAGAGAGAGAGAGAGAGAGAGAGATAATTGCACTGCAAGTTTTCTGGTATTCTTAAAAAGAAGGCTGCAGGAGATTAGGACCACAAACCTTATTGTATTTTCTGTTTCACATTTTAATAATCTACTAGTGTTGGCGTGTGAATACTAAATTCGAAGGAGCAAACGCAGTAATGCAAAACATATGAATGTTTCCAAAATGCAACCTTCGTAAATATTAGTAAAATAGGTACAAGATTTCCCTTATCAACCGTCTGTATCTAACGATACTGGGAGAATACATGGCAATCAAACACTTTTAGATGTAGTGCTAAAATATTACAAATAAAGACTATAGTGCTGTCAAACAGGAAATTCATGTGTGAATGAACTGTTTGAAGATACATTGTCAAAAGACAAAAATGATAAGTTTTTACTTTATAACAATGAAAATATTCCATTTATGGCAACATAATGTAATTGGACAGATAAAAAAACTAATCACCAAGAAGTGGGACGATAACACACATATAAAAGAAGGTTATACTTATGCAAGCTTTGATGGTTGCCCCGCCCCTGCCCTTCCCCACCGGAATACCCACATGGCTGGAAACCCAAAAGAAATTGACTGAACAAGCAGCAAGGTCAAGACCGGAAGAAGGTCATGGATGGTAGAGACCAAGGGGTGGGAGGAAAAACACCAGGCAATAGCCTAAAGGCCACTCGTCCTGTCCATATGTAACAAAACTAGGGTGGGGGAGGACCATTTAATGAAGTAAATGGTCCAGTAAATGGTCATAAGTTCTGCAGTAAACACCTCACCTGTGGCAAGAGATGGAGTTCTGTGGCAACAGAATACGTGATTGGTGGATTTCGAACCATCAGTGTAAGAAAAGCATGCCGAAACTCCCATAAGAGCGCGCACAAGGAAGGGGGAGGGGGTGTTCAGGAGAGACCATGGGGAACACCAGAAAGAGGGAAGTTGGAAACCACAGCGAAGAGAAGGCAAGCAGAGACCAACTGGTAAACCCACACAAGGACGGGCAATGGGCGAGCAGTGGGCATGGGATATCCTGGAGCTGTGAAAAGAGTAGAACTGGTGCACAGGAAAAAAGTGGGTAGCAATTGCACAGGAAACCAACAGCTGGGACCGCCAAACCAAAAGGGGGAGGTCCCAGTGTCAACCAGAAACTATAGACGGGACTAATGTAAAAGTCTCTGTTGGCCAAACAGATACCACAATGGTGGACTGGACCTAGAGGAGCAGTTGAGCCATAAACTTGGCAATTTTAGTCCAGTTGCGACAGAATTAAGGCCCGATAAAGGCAGAGAAGAGTTGAATGATCTGTTCCTAAAGAGGTGTGGTAAAGGGAGCGAAGGGCATTGAGCTTAGGTAAAGAGTCAGTCTTCAGAAGGCGGATTTGGGTATCAAGTATGCCTTTTGTCATAAAGAAGACCCAAGAAACAGAACTAGGGGACCAGTCAGGCATTGAGAGCCAATGTAGAACTTTGGATCAGGACGGACCATAGTACAGTGACAGAAATGGACCACCTGCCATTTAAGAGAACTGAAAACCATGTGAGTGAGTCCATGTAGAAGCATGTCGGATGGCACCCTGGGACTGGTGCTACACAGATGCCACTGATTGGGAACTAGCCCAGAGAACAGAATCATCTACATATAGAGCAGGGGTGACTACTGGTCCAATGGAGGCTACGAGTTCATTAATACCTACAGGGAAAAGGACACTTAATATAGAATCATGTGGAACACCATCCTCATGGATTCATGGAGACCTAAGAGGTCGTCGGTACCATCAGATTAAGGAAGTAAGTCGGATGTACCCTTTCAAAGGAATCATCCCAGCATTTGCCTGAAGCAATTTAGGGAAATCACAGAAAACCTAAATCCGGATGGCCATATGTGGGTTTAAACCATCAACCTCCTGAATGCGAGTCTAGTGTGCTAATCACTGCGACACCTCGCTTGGGGGGGAGAGGGAGAGGGTGAGGGGCCGAGGGAGATATTGCAAAATGTGACCGCAGAGGCCAAGTGGCTCTCAAGATGGCAACTGCTTCCAATGTGGCATAAAGGGGTTATCCATATACTAATGTCTGTATGGACCAAGGCGCAAATGCCACCGGAAACACCCAAAGGGCCAACCAGGCTTTAACAGAAAGCACAGAGACCACGAAGAATAAAAGGAAATAAGGGATTGCAACTCTAGAAACTGACAGTAGTACCCATAACAATCCATTGAATAAGCATGGAGTGGGGATCCAGAAGGTGTCGGTAGTATCTGTTACAATTCTTTTCAATACACATGGAATGGTGATCCAAATGGGAGGCAAACAGGCTGAAACTAGTCACACTGCTTGGGCACCAACTGTCACCAACAAGGACAGGGCAACATCCACAGATAAGAGATGAGACACCAGTCGCAAAGGGGGAGTCGGTAGCTCTGAGAGCACAGGACGGGCCTTGTCCTGTGACTTATGATTCTCCTCCTCTTTCGTAGAGCACAGGACGGGCCTTGTCCTGTGACTTATGATTCTCCTCCTCTTTCGTAAGTTGAGGACAGCAGGGCCCAAACGGATAGCAGGTTTGAGCGAGATGTGTAACAGAGAGAGTGTGCACGACCATTGGACATACAGACTAAGGATCCCACAGGCGACTTGTTTCAGCAGGCCGCCAATCTGGGAGCCACCAGGGGGAGGGGCCTGGGAAAGGGCCTGCTACCAGCAGACACTAAGCAAGTGGGACACTTCTGTAACAGGGTAGGGGGAGCAGCAGCCAGGAAGGTGGGCATGGGAACCACAAACCACGGGGGAGGGGGAGAAGAGAGGGGGTGGGATAGGGATAAAGAAGAGGCATGGGGGGGGGGGCGGGGGGGGGGGGGGGACGTAACAGAGGTAAAGTTACATGTCTTACACGCAGGTTGAAGACCATCACATTTCTTATCAGCCTCAGTGAATGACAAACAATCAATGGACTTACACTCCTGTATCTTCTCTTCCTTCTTATAAACCGAACAATCCAGATACCTTGGAAAGTGATGGTTCTGACAATTAACACACATGGAGAGCAGAATACAAGACTGAAAAGTGAAGGCATTGGTCCGATCATATTAGGGAAGGATGGGGAAGGAAGTCGGCAGTGCTTTTTCAAAGGAACCAACCTGGCATTTGCCTGAAGCGATTTAGGGAAATCACGAAAAACTTAATAAGGATGGCCGGATGTGGGTTTGAACCGTCCTCCTCTTGAATGCAAGTCCAGTGTGCTAACCACTGTGCCAGAGACGGAGGAAGAGGAGGCAGAGTGGGAGGGGCGAGGAGAGGGAGTGAGAGACATTGGGAAGGAAAAGCAGTCCGGGAAGGAAGAAAGAGCCACAATAGCTCAGAACCCCACGTGAACCATGCATGAGCTCACAAAAGAGCCAAGCCCACTAGACAGATTATAGCAGTATGGAAAAGGGAAGAGATTTCAAACGTGGTTTCAGAAGGCGTAGCACAGTGTCAGCAGCAGTACAATTTATATGTAAGGCATCACACAAAAACTGATGCACATAAGCTAGTAGCAGGAGTTTTTGTATACTTTTTCAAAGCCTTCGGGAGGGTATACCATATACTTTCTGTCCAAATTTGCAAATGATATTGTCAGTGCTGATCTTATGATGTCACTAGACTCATATTTGACAAAAAAGCAACAATGCACTGAAATTTTGTATGAAAATTAGATAGACAGGAAACAGTCCAGAATGAGAATCATTAAATTCTGTCTACTATAGGGCTCAATATTGGAACAATTTCTGTTTATAGGAGGTGTAAATAAGGTTCCAAGCACTGCAGAATAAGAACCTTTTCATCACCATGTACGCCAATGATTCATATGGTCTTTGCTCAACAAAAGATCTAGGTAATTCATGGCAATTTACAGAGATATAGACAGTTATTCCATCATGAAGTCAGATGTAAATAATCTACTGCAATTCAAAAGGAGCAATGATGTACACACAGTTTTTTCACACAAAGAAGAGCAAATCAGAGGAGTGCAAGGACTGGAGTAAGCAAGCTCTGCCTATTGACTCACAGTACACAGGCTGCTAAGGGCTGAGGGATAGTGCAGAGGTAAAAAGCCATGCTAACGTCAAACAGTGGTGGCAACACAATTTCAATTTGAGCTGACAGTACCCCTGATTAGCCACTGGCACAATGGCTGTCAACTCCTATGTATGGTATGTGTACGAAAGGAAAAATTGAGATGGGGCGTAATAAAAGTTTACAGGATTTGTGAAATGTAAATTGGTAGTTTCTTGCTGAATGATGGTACTTGTGGCTACTAATACTGTATTAATTCTCACAGACAACTCGAAATTAAAAAGAAACAATAGAAAAATTTACAATACAGCAATAAAAACAGAATGTGTTAAATTTTAAACATTTATTCACATAGCTAATGTATACACATATAAATGACTCAGTCTCATTAAGTTCTCCATCTGTGCCTAATGTGTTACTGTTGCTACTGCAGTACCAGTATTGATAATGATTTTGTCTAATACTGCTATTTCAATGAGAGCGTCACATCTCCAGTAATCTTCTTCCAGTTGCTGGACCTTCCTGCAGTGTTCTTCCCAGTCGTCAGCAGTTTCTGACACAAAGGACTCCTTTCAATCTTAAACAGATTGTCTTTGGACAAGTCCCCTGAAATGTTTTGCGCTCTAAACAACTATTTTTACTTCTGCCCATACTGAAGGGTTTATAATAAATATGTATAATAATTACATGTTATTTATGGTTGTTCACAGCAGAATGACTTATTATACATTAATTGAACTTTTAGAGACTTTGACATGTTAAGCAACAATATTTGGAAGTGGCAGCAATCTAACAAGGAAAGCCGGCACATATGTGACAATGGTCATGTTTCTGCCCAATGTGAGAAGGCCGATGACCAGCAGACTTTGCGCAGCAGCAGTCAGCACTTCAACAGATCAAAGACCAAGCTGACAGGCAACGCTACCAAGGAGAACAACTACCAGTGCTGTTTGTACATCAGTAGTCAATGCTCCATAAACTGTAAGTGTACTGAACTAACGTGCACGACATATCTGACAATGCGGAGGAGATGACAGGGTGTGCAGACATTGACCACGTTTCTGCCCAACATAAGAAGCATAGGACAACGACCGAAGGTCAGTCGCCGCCCCAGAAACTTCGCGATATTGGCAAAAACACTGTATAAATACCTCTGATAAATGGGTATGAGGTGGACCTTTGGAGTGGTCCTTCAATGGGAGAAAGAAGACTTGAAGAAACATCATGTGGACAGACGGACCAATGGTTAGTCAATGATCATCATACTTCACTACAACGACTTAGCCGCTACACTGCTCAACAGAAGACGATGTCGGTACTGCACCAATAGGTCAAGGCAGAAGATGCCATACCAGATGTTTGTGTGGTAACTACCCAGGTGGCTAGTGAGGGACTACGGCCTCACCAAATGGGTCACCTGTGAACTCAGAGACTGCTGAACTCCGCCAGAAGATGCCGCACCTGAGGGTCGCTGGTTCGATTCCGGGACGGACAGCTCCACCTTCTGCTGTAGCCAGTTGTTAATAACGCAACAAGTGAATCCACAAGGAGAAGACTAAGCCATCACTGCAGTAAGTCACAGGCACTGTACTGAATGGAAGAATAACCCGCCAGAGCGCCGCTGCAACACGAGACGTCATCGCATCCACTGTCACCAGAATCTGCAAGCTACGACTCCACCTCTACAAGGAATTGAGCAAGTTAAAACACAATGTATTAGTCTGTTTGTTTGAAGGGTCTTATATGTCAATAAATAACTGTTAGTGGAACCACCAATGTTTCACTCAGACCTCACCCATTGAGCCAAGGAAAGAGCCCACTTCACCACCCACAAAGTGTTGCTTCCTTCCTGCCATCCCTGACAAAATAATGACCTTTGCTCCCCGTCACTGATGCTCAATATCTAGAGTCCCTAAGCCCTTGCTCCCTACAAAACTGCACTGAGATCATATTTATAGGGTGGCAAGTGGACAAATGGCTTTCCTCTTTTGCCATTTTGTCGATCATGTTTTTTAGCTGGTCTATGTGCTTGAATTAATGTAAACAGAGCCTGCTTCCTCATGCTCTTATTACAGGCAACGTACCTCTTTTGCAACCATTCCAATATCCTTCCTTGGTATCATATTTTGTGGGTATTTTTTCCACCTTTTCGTTATGGTATGGAGTGTTGTCCATCACAGTGACTAAGTTTGGAGGAAGATTTGCAAAAAATATATTTGCAAACCATCTTTCAAAGTTTCCAGAGTTCATTTGACTACAGTAACACCTTTTATGGATTTAACATAGAATTTTAGTTGAGCTTCCCTGAAAAAATCGCTTCTTCAAATCATCACCTCCAATAAGTCTTTTAGAGGAGGTTCCCCACCCCATAACTGTGACATCATGATCTTTATGCCCACATTTACCATCATATTACTGTGGTTGGTTTCCAAATATGTTTCATTTCTACAGTGAAATGCGACCACCAATGTCGCCATGCTCTAGCAGTAAGGATCCCTTATTCTGCACATTTTCTCCATGTGAACTCCACAGACAACAAAATATTTTGCAGAGATATAACAACACAAGTCCAGCCGATTTTTTCCTCACATTTGGTAGAAGTTTCTGTAGACTGAGAGCAATCTCCTGCACCAAGTAGCAATAAGTCTTCGATTGTTTGTCTCAAGACACACCTGTTAAAATTATGCATTGGATTTTCCCCCATTACATCTTAGAACCTGACCTAAGTGAAAGTAATACAAAATCAGAAAGTAAAAGTCAATTTAAACAGAATGTGTAATTACAAGTAGCAAGGAGAGATAGACAATTTGAAACCACTTCTGTGGTAGGGTAGGTTATGGTCCCAGGTATCACAGCATGCAGCCACAAGTAACGGAATAAAAATAATAATGGCAGTCATTTCTATTGCAAAACCGTATATAGTCATGGCAACTACAGCTATGAATTGCATCTTGGAAAATAGAAAACCAATTCAGCTGTATGAAAATCCTCTTTTTTCATTGGCCTCTCAATATGTGTACAATAAAAAAGGGATTTTCATACCGGTGAATCTGTTTTCTATTTTCCAAGACGCATTTCTATTACAATGTAATATCCTGACGTGACATGAGTTGTGCCAACTGCCTTTGGCACAGTCTAGTACCTGAACAATTAGGCTGCATGAGGGTCTCTGAAAAATCTATTTTGTTCTTCCATACTGAGTAACCTACTGGATGGCAAAAACTATTTTCACACACAAAACGGAATGGCCACTTTAAAGTAATTCAGACAAAACATAAGGCAGTTTCAAAGCACTGTTTAATAGAAAAAATTGCTGAAATTTACTTATTTTTTGCCACGAGTTTCTGGCGATTTCCCAGAATTCTCTTTGCAAAATCTAAAAATTCTTTATACAGATCTGAAACTTGACCCTGTTTATATCACTGTAAATCTTGTCAGCTAAGAGAGAGGATGGAGGAACTCTTTATTCCTGCTCTCCTGCTTCCAACATTCGGTAACATTATTAACTATTTTGCCTGCCCGATTTTGTAATGAGCAACCCCTCGTCCTTCTCCGACAAGTAGAAGTAGCGTTTGGTGTTGTCCATGATGGGTCAGTAACTGCTTCATCATCACTCGTCAAAAGATGTATTATTTTACAACAGAACTCAACGCAGGACAACAGTCACTTCACAATGGCTACATATGCAACGTTCTGTATCAGATTGCTGATGTTGGTAACAGCCACACGGCGAAACTTGAGTGGACGGAAGTCGATCGACTCCTATTGACTTCTGGTGATTCAGGATTAGGGAGGCCTCACTAATCTCTTTGCAAACAAACTGTAATTACAATACCAGAAAGAAAAGGCTTGGGTATAATACAGAGCAAAATGTTTGGTGGCGGCATCTGCAGCAGTGTAGACAATGCCATTCAGGGAATACCAGGTACATGCAAGTGTGTGGTATTCACAGACATCTGATCTCAGCCCAAGCCTGCGAAGGAGATGTACGTGGTCCAATGGTTGAAAGTACCATTCCCAGCACTCTTGCTCCCATCTTTTCCTTAGGTGGTAGACCCAGGCAAGGAGCCACTTAAAAGCAATGATGTGATCCATTGATGGGTGCCACTTAGGGCGTTAGAGAGCCCAACTATGATCTTGAATGGCATCTGCAATTTCCTAGGACCATCAAGGTACTGTCTTCCATAGGGGTGCCCAAGGAACAGGGGATCGCTAAATCGGCTGCCGAAAGGAAGGCTACAATTGTATTCTGGACTGTCTCATCGATAATTCCATGCAGCAGAGGTGAAAGCATCCCAAGCAGCACTGTTGAAAGCCCATGCAGGCAGGTGTCAAGATGAATGACACTGAGGGAGGGAAAGGAAAATCGGGAAGTGGTCACTACCACACAAGTCATTGTGGACTCTCCAGTGGATGGATGGGAGAAGACAAGGGTGGAAAATGGAAAGGTCAACAGCCGAGAAGGTTCTGTACGCCACACTAAAGTGTGTGGGGATACCATTAGTCAACAGGCAAAGGTCAAGTTGCGCCAGCAAATTTTTGAGGTCTTTATCGCAGTCACCCAAAATTAGGATAGGTGGGGTGGAGCTGAAAACAGAATGCAAACAGTACATTCTGAGATAATTCACAATTTGAAGGGAGGTAAACACTGCAGAAGGTAATATCCTAAAATACCCTTACCAGAACAGCCACAGCCCCCAAAGGTGTATTAAGAAGCACAGGTTCAGTAATACGGTGTGTCTAGAACACATGTACAAACTCCGCCTGACACCCTATCATTGGCAATACGATTCTTATAATATCCCCACTACCCACGAAGGGCTGGGGATCTATATTTCTGGAAATCAAGTCTCCTGAATGACAATGCAGAAAGCACATGAACTGCTGAAATAATGTCATAGCTCAGCCAGGTGGTAGAAAAAAACTGCTACAATTTCACTGGAGAATAATGTTGTTGTTGAACAGTGAGGCCATGAAAAGACCAAAGGGGTAGGTTATGCAACAGAGCCAGCTGTTGCCCCTGGTTGAGGGGTTATGTCATCAATATACATATGCTCTGGGTTCTGTTGTGTGGTGCAAACTGGGGTTTCTGGGTTCACCACGATTTCTGTCTCAGCCACAGAAGTGGAGCAGGCAGGATCTGATGCATGGGGGCCATTGGAATGTCCTCCTTCTTGGGGACTTTTTCTTGTCTTTCCTCCCCTTAGATGATTTCTATGACTGCAAGGGCTTCTCTGAATCAGTTTCAGGTAAAGATGTTGATCGCGAAGCCCTGCAACCAGCAGCTTGTGGCTCCTTCAGCACTGGCTGGCATCTGGTTGCAGAACAGCACAAACCTTGAAGGAAAGTGTTCCGAGCGACCCCTCCCTGGGGAAAGAAACTGGAGGAAAGTCATTTGTCTCCCGCTGGGAGGTAAAGACCAATGTTCCTGGCAGGTGGGAAGCCACCAGTCCCAAAGTAGGTATGGAAAAAGCAGCATGAGGAAGCTCCCCACCATCACAGTGACTAGCATGGTTAAGTGGTCCTGAGGGCCCACTGTAGAAGGTGTCATGGTCGGGAGTACAGTCGCCAAAGGGGATGACGTTGTCGTAGCTATAGCGTATGACATTATTTGACATGCTGAGTGCAACCGCTCCTACTACTTCTTGGCCTCTTGGTAACTGATTATGTCCAGTCTTGTATTCTTAAATTTTCTTTTCTATCTGGAAAACAGTACAGTCTGGTGGACATGGAGAGTGGTGTTTTTCAC
The DNA here is from genome assembly GCF_023864345.2 of Schistocerca serialis cubense. Classification (NCBI taxonomy): domain Eukaryota; kingdom Metazoa; phylum Arthropoda; class Insecta; order Orthoptera; family Acrididae; genus Schistocerca; species Schistocerca serialis. Next base: position 292,410,632 of record NC_064638.1, read on the forward strand.
ATTTAACACAGACACAGGGAGGTGCACAGGGAGCATTCGCAAGCAGCACTCGTCAACAATCTCTACAGATAGGGCAAGCATTGACACACGAAGACAAGTGGCCACATTTCAAGCATTTGGGTTGCATCTCTTTGGGAAAGGGGAACACGCAATTTCACACTGCATCGGTATACCATCATCTTGACCTTTTCAGTCAACGAATCGCCCTCAAAACACCAAGGTGAAGGTACCAGTGCCAAGGTGAAGGTACCATCATGTCAAGTAGGCACTTAGCTCATTATCAGGCCATAAGAGTAGGTCTCTGTGGAAAATGATGCCCGGAATTGAGTTTGGACTTTCAAGGGGAATGACAGTCACCAGTAAGTCACCCAGCTCATTACAAGCAAGCAGTGCCCGTAACTGGGCACGGGATGCTGTTTTGATCAAAGTTGATCCACTCTTTATTTTAGAGATGGCTGCCACTTTCACAAACTTGTCTTTCCAGTTCTCCACTCACAACACAGGCTTTGTGGCCAATAAGGAATCACCATCAGCCACTGTACAAACCAAGTATTACAGGGAGTATTGCTTTGCTTGCCACTTAGCCTTATGTTATTTCCACAGCATAGCAAGGGACATTTTAGGGTCATATCTCTCTTCACTGAAAGAGGACTGTACTTTCATATGCACTGTTGGAGCCTTATGGCCACCAGCAGGAGATCACTTCATCCACTTAATCTGCGGCTGATCCACTATGCTGCCGCCCACTCTGAACAGGGGCTCTCGCCATGGGCACCACTCAGCCTCAGCAAAGGCTACCTGACCTGTAAACTATTGCTCTGAGTCGCACTGCCCCAGTAACAACAGGCACATACTCCTTTGCATACATAAGGAGTATGCACCAACAGTGGGATTCTGACGTGGTCAGAGCACTACCAACCGTGCAGGTACTTGATCTACGCACGCACGCACGCACGCACGCACGCACGCACGCACACACACACACACACACACACACACACACACACACACACACACACACACACACACACAAACTGGATGGTTACCATGCTTGGTTTTGGTTGTATTACCGTATTAAATGGAAGGGTGCACAGATGGAAAGGCACAAATGTGGAGCACACACCACCTTGGGCAACCTTCCCTGAATGATTTGCACTCCAAGCAAGGTCTGCACCAAGAAAACCATCCGATAGAGGCACAGAGGGAAAGGAATAGTGGAAGTATAAGCAAGCAGCACAGAAAGAAAGTAATGTCGCAAAAATGGTGGCCCCATGCCATGTTAGCCAAGCATATACTCACCGAAGAGTTGTGAGCCCCTGGATGAGGGGGAGGGGGAGGGGGTGGGGGAACTGGTGTGGAGTGGAAATGAGGAAACAAGTCAGGAAAAGAATAATGGTACAGAAACCTTATGGGGAAAAGTACTAATCAATAAGAAGAACAACTGATAAAAAAAGAAACCACAATAAAGAAAATAATTCATAATGTAAATAACACAAGTAATAATAAGCTTATCAGGTGGCAGCAGGTTTTTAAGAAAAAGGGGTTTAATTAATAAAAATTCTTTAAATACAATGTGTTGAGGGGACATAACTTGTTAGAATGAGTATCTTTTCTTAATTGTATTAAAGCATACTCACATGGCATAAAAGTGATAGACTTTCAGCTCCATTGATACGATATCTATGGGGAAAATTGTATTTCAACTTGTAGAAGTCAAACACAAAGAGTCAAAAAGCTTGAATCTTAAGAGTCACCACAATGCACTTAAATTTATGCACATAAAAATATGTGCAGTCATAGGATTAACAACAACAACATTATGCAATTAAGCAAACTTATACCAGCTTTACATCATCCTCTATGCCATCTTTACATCATTGTCCACAAATGTTTTCTAAGGCACTTAAGTTTTGCAAGGGGTAGACAGTACTTCAAGTATGCAACTAAAACTGAGGTAAAGAATGCTTAGACTGTCACTGACAAACCTCTGCAGCAATGTAGTTCCTCATCATTAGTGAACTTGGAAATTCAACAACCCTATGTGAATCATAGTACACAGTGAACCTTCTCAAGAAGGTAGCCACGAAGTATCCTTCAGTATTGCCAGCAATACACACATATTCGGGCAATTTGTCTTTGATGTAATTTAATGTTTCTGGAATAACCTCTTGCAAAAATATGATGTCTGGTTTTTCACTGAAATTAAAAGACAACAATTACAACAATATTGTACAGAATATTTAAAAAATTAACATAAATACCATCCCAGAAGGTTGAAACATCTTTACTTACAACTGGATAGTTTTGCAGACAGCTTTGGTTCTAATTTTAAGATTATGCTCAGACAGTCCATCAATGTTCCAAGAAAACAGTTTGAACTTTGACGGGGGCTCTGTTGTCATCATACCAAGGTTTGTAACCATTTTCTTGCTGCAAAACAAGCAGGTGACTAGTTATGGGGGGAAAATGTGATCACAAATAATTCCAGATAAATCTAAAATTGAATCAACAACTCTTGGAAGACACTCAATTATATAACAAACTACAATGCTTGAATGGAAATGACACACCTTGTATGGCTGAAGCATCAAAATACACCAAAATAAGCATTTTAAATAACTGCACGAACTCAAACTTACATAAAGAAAGGTTTTTTTTTTTCCTTATTAAGATGAAAAAGGGGTAAATGGTGTCAAGAATGCACAAGTTGCAATGAGAAGGAAAAATCTTTCAGAGCCATTGTGAAAGCCCTGGCATGAAGATGCCTGTTGCAAAATTACTTTAAGTTGTAATAATACATAGATCTCTGTTAACAAGCCTAAATAATTTCATTTAGTAGCACTTGGGCTTTTTGTATACAAGTTTTGGGCTTCCAGCAACAACACTGTAAACATTTAGTTAAGATCTCATAGTTACTTTTAATCTGCCAAACGTTCAATAATTTTGAAATAATTTTATAATAATCATGGAAGATCGGCTTGGGTTTCGAAGAAATGTTGGAAAATGTGAATCTCTTTTAAGATAGGTTAAAAAATGCAAACAAAAGTTTATAGCTTTTGTAAACTTAGAGAAAACTTTTGACAGTGTTGACAGAATACTATCTTTGAAATTATGAAGGAAACGGGGGTAAAATACAGAGAGTGAAAGGTTATATACAACTTTTACAGAAACCAGATGGCAGTTGTAAGAGTCTAAGGGCACGAAAGTAAAGCAGTGGTTGAAAACAGAGTGAGACATGATTGTAGGACGTACCTGACGTTATTCAATCTTCACATTAAGCAAGCAGTATAGGAAACCAAAGAAAAATTTGAAGGAGGAATTAA